>NC_141700.1:635369815-636569815 GCF_964263255.1 Lissotriton vulgaris | reverse complement strand
CCAGGGATAATTCTTATCACCAGGTTGGTCTGGTTATCACAAGTCTGTAAATATTCAGAAGCGAGCAAATCAGCCTGCAAAGACTGCAGAATGGCTGAATGCTGAGGCAGCCAGCATGATTTGGAAAAAGATGGTTGTATCAAAGCATACAGAGGCTTGATACGCTGGGCATATTCCGGAATGTAAGTCCTCCCGAAATTAAAAAAGCCCAGTAATGATTGTAATTTTTTCAGTGTTGTCGGAGAGCGCAGCTGTGCGCATTTCTCCAGGAAGTGAGGTGCAAACCCCTTTCCCTCGTTGTTTAGCTCGTAGCCGAGAAACAACACCGTGTACTCTGCAATGTGCGACTTTGCAAAGTTAAACTTGTAACCAATGTCTGCAAAGTTACAAATTATGCTATTCACTCGACACAGATGCTCCCAAAGATCGTCGTCAGTGAGATAAATGTCATCCACATACGAACAAGCAACTGGGTCGAAGCCCTCCAAAAGAGAGACTATGCGGGCGGAGAATACTCCAGGCCTATTCTTATAGCCCATTGGGAGACGCCGAAACATTTTTTGCACACCGCCGCATGTGAAGCTGGTCCATTGGGAACTTAGACCGTCTAATCTGTGGGCATAAAAACCATTGGAAATGTCAAGCGTGGTTTTGAACCGTTTACGCTCAAGACTATTCACTAAAGCAGAGCCATGAGTATTCTGTACTGCGCAGTTACGGCAATGCGAGTTTAAATGCCTATAATCCAAAACCAAACGATATGAGCCGTCCGGCTTGTTTACAGTAAAAAGGGGGTTATTCATCGGTGACACACACGTTTCAATTACACCTTGATATTCCAATTGTTCAAGGATAGCCGCGACTGAAGCTTTGGCTTCACGCCGTATGGGATATTGAGGTTAAGGCTGCGGCTGAGACCGTAAAGGAATCTCGTGGCTTGGAGACAATTTATCCCAGCCACACTGATTGCGGTACACAGCCGGCGCAAGCGCCAGAGCCCACTCTTCTGCAAAATGCAGCGCCTCCACTCTCGATACAGTGTGCGCGAAACTGGGGAGGATCACCTCCTCCCCTCGCGGAGCTGCGAGAACAAAAGGTGGGGGCCAGTCAGCCTCCGAAAGCAAAATGTCATATGTAGACGAAAGATTTTCCCAAAATACCCCTTTTACAGTTCGCTGCATGTCACCTTCGATTAACAGGACAATTTCAAAAAGACGTTCAGGGGGAGCAACATGCGTATCAGCAGTTTCAATTACAACATAATTGTCAGTTGCTGTCACCTTCAACAGTGGACGGAGGGCCTCTCTCACTATGGTAATCTCTGCCGCGCTGTCCAGCAAGGTCAGAGCCCACGTCAGATTCCAAAGCCGCGTTCTCACTATCTGGGGCATATCGATGCGCTGTCAGGGAGGCGACTTTCTTCGTGGCAAACTGTGGTCTCTTGGGCGTAGCGCCTTCCTGCTGATCTCCACCGTTACGCGGGCGGGGCTGACCACGTCCTTGCTGGCCACCCCGGCCCCTGCCGCCCCCTCCAACACTGGTTGACGGAGCCGATGAGTCCTGAAAGGAACGAGGAGAGCGTTGGTCAGAAGCCTGAAACCTTTCAGGTGACTTAATCATCGCGCGATCGCGCAAATCATAAACCCGATCTGACTGCGCAGGCAACGGAGACGCAGGAGCAGAAACCTGTGTTTGTTGTTGTTGCTTACCCTGAGTCTGCTTTTTTGGCCAATTTTGTTTCTTGGACTTTTGTTGACCACTAGTTTCCGTAGACTGACCCTGGGGCTGCTTTTTCTCTTTATCAGTAAAAGCTTTAAGTCCCTTCGCATTGCGGCCAACCATTTTATAAGCCGCCACAATTATCCTTGCCAACTGCCGGGGTTTATCGGCCTCGGGAATTAACGCTAAAGCGTTAGCCACCTGAAAGTTCACTGCATCCCCCTTGACATTCGCAAGGATCAGATCGCAAACTACATCAAAGGTGCCACACAGGCGCATACCCAACTCAACCGCAGACTCCGGTCCGTGTTCATCTTGAACACGTTTAAGGACCGCACCCAGATTGGTCACAGATGGGGTGCCATAGCACCTCGAATAGACCGCTGCAAAAGTCTTACCCCAGGTCTCACAGTCAACAAGCTCAGGAGCCAAATCTTTCGGTAAACTTAGTGTAAGAATCCGGTGCTTATCACCGGGATTCGTATTAGGAAACACAGCTTCCAGCTGGCCGAATTTCTCTGCAAGCCAGAACGGAAAATCATCCTTGTCCAGAGGCTTTTTGCCCATCACGGAATTCACCATGACAGGATTGATCTTCAAACCAGCCTGTTCTGCACGAAGCTGCGCACCCCTAGGGGCTGCGTCCTAAACATTACGGCTAGTGTAATGAACAAGCGCTCTAATCACAGACACTGCGACCTCATGAAGTTGCCGCAGATCAGCTACGCCACAAGTGGCGCGATTAGGGTGAGGAGTGAACCCAGCCAAAGCGGGCCAAGGTGTACCCGGAATGGACAAAGGACCCAACCTCGGAGCGGTTAAAGCGTGTGGTAGGGCGCCACCAAACCAAACTCCATGCTGCCAAGCATCAATAGGAACCTCCAGCGCTCTGTACGGAGCATACGCAGCCGGTACAGCCGTAGCAGTGTAGGAATGGAAAACACCAGAATTAGCGTTCACCGCCGGAAACGTCACCCACGAATAAAATAGTTCGTACGGGTAAGCATGTTCCGCACTCACCACCAGAACAACAGCCAAGCCTTCCACAGGGACATTATAAGCCCGCAAGTGGTCCCGCACCGCAATTCGACTATGCTGCGGGATGTCCACGGCTTGTGCCATGTTAGCACCGGAAGATGAAAAAACAAAGATTACTTTGTAGCACAACTGGGTAGTAATTTAAAGAAACCGTTTTAGATAAATTCAAGCTTGAAAAGACCTATGTCGAAAATAGGTAGGTTTCCAACACCACCGTTTTCCGGAAACGGGAATGAAGGGGCTTAGGTTTGAATGATATACTACTCGAGTGTCATGAAATAAGGCCAACAACGTATGGGCGCCATGTAGCAGGGTTTCCGTTCTCCCACAGAACTGTGCACAGAGATCTAGAACCTGGGTGAGTTAGGGTGACCCAAAACTCACCTTAGTATCAGAAATCCCCTTACCTAGCTAGCTACAGTGTCTCATTGGTAATAACAAACTCCCAATGACTTAGACAATCCAGAACATGAACTTAGGGTACCTCAGGTATCGTGAAACACATGAACACTCTTTCGTTATATAATCATTTCAAACAAAAACTGGGAGTCAAAGAACACACGTGCAAGTTTGAAATATTTATTTCTCAATGCAATGTTCTCAAACGCAGTATCTTATATAATATCAACATACATATTATAAAAACTAGAGTTAACAGCATAGTCACTAATCCATAGTAAGCGAATGGTGATAGCATATTATAATGCCAAATCTATATAAAGTTTGTATGACCTATATTTTGTGCACCCTTTTTAGCATATTATATTATATCTAAGAAGGTCTCATTTGGGTTTTTAGCAGGGCGGGCCCATACCTCTAATGGTCAGTAGGAGCAGATCACATCAACAGCTACCAGCTCTCTGCATGCAAAGCATCAAGTGTGTTGATTCATTCCCTGTAACTCTATCTTAAACCCACGTAGAGCCCAATGTTGGCAGCAACATTATTTGTGTTATGTCTAATGTGGTGCGAGGATCAGGCTTTCAGCAACCTTGTGTTAGGTTATTCTTAGAGGGTGCAGTTCTCAGTGTGCAGACAGTTGTACCAAGCATGACTGATATCAGAGCAATAACATATTATTCTCAAATAAATCACATCTTTCGTCTAGGTTGAAAGCTACAATAACAATTAGGTGTTGTGTGCAAACTGAAGCCGAAGGAAAATATGTTGTTTAAACATTTAATAAACTCATGCTAACTTAACACAATATATAGAAACGCAGTAACCATATGATACTGTATCGAGCTGACAGATTCCCTCCCGCTGTATTTAGATGTAGGCCGGCTGAACCGCAGTCCGCGTCAACAGACTGTTTTCCATCATGTAAGCAGCTCACCTCTTTCGACGCGGCGGACTCCTCTGCTGGCTAACATTAGGCGGGATTGCACAGAGCCTATTTAGAGCCTATTTCTCAGTTGTGCTGACATTGTCCTAGTGGCGGATTCCTGACGGAGTGAGTCTGTTTTATGGCATGTTCTACATTGAACTATTGCTGTGGCTTTTGGATGGATGCTAGCTTCACACACCTGATGTGTTTGTGCTAATTGTTGCCACCTGCATACCTCCAAGCATCACCTGGAGGCCCAGAGTACTTGTGGTGGTTCTCCCAGTCCCTCTTACCAATAAAGGCCTGGGAGGAGAAGGTCTTGCAGATTCTACATCCAGTGGAGACTGGTAAGTACACCAGTGGAGACTGGTAAGTAATGATTTTTAATGTGTCACTAAACAAACTAAACATACATGTAGTGCTTGTTTTGAAGTAGCTGTTGCTAATGTGTTTTGCATTTTATTAACATATAGCATAGGAGCCTCCTCACTCACCCCAGCCTTACATTCAGCCCAACCTTCTGTCCCTCCCTCAACCCAAATCCAAACTTGCACCCCCAATCCCAAGCAGACTAATTTCTTTGCAGGCACCCACTCCAACAGACACAAGCAGCGCAAACACTCACACCCACCAGATCATCAAACACCAGCCCAAAAAACACACATGCACAGCTACATAATATACACCTGACCCACATGCCACTCCCAAACATACAGACACAATGGCATCACCCACTCCAGCTCCTTCTACCTCCAAAGGCCCCTACTCTACCATCCCTCCTACCCTTACTCCATTTTTTCTAACATTTGTTTGGGCTAATACTAAAAAAAAGTACATGATAGGATTATCTCACTTATTTTTAATTTTAAAATTGCAACTTTTTTCCTAAGAGTTGATACCAATGTGTTTATTATACCATCAAAAGTTGTAAAATAAACAATTAAGAGCAATGTAAAAATGCACGAGTCTAGGGGAAATGTAAGCACATTATTCATAGGGAAACAAAAAATAAAGATGCTTACCTTTGATCCCGGTGGCTACTGAGTTGATTTTCTTTGCGGTCAAGTAGCAGCAGCAAAGGAAGGAGTGGGACAATCAGGTTCAAGACAGAACCTGAAGTGGCAAACAGAAAAAAAGGTTTATTTCTACCTCATATCCCTTTGATTCTGCCAACTCAGGTTTGGAGGTTTTCTCCCCAGAGTGTCCTTAGTGAAAATGTACATTGTAATTGGCTGGACTCTTTCCAACAGCCTCTTTTGCCTATGAGGATGTCAATGTGGGAGGAAAATTCTGGCAGAGGCACTCCGACAGTCTTTGGTCCATCAACCCGCCATCATCTAAATGGAGCGGGTAGACCACCTAGTAGGTGGATGGAAAATGCGACAGAAGAATGATGGCAGAACCAAATCCGCCAAGACCTAAATCAGGCCCATGGTGTTTACACTCAAATTCATTTTAATTCAAAATCCTCTTTATTGGTCAAGTCAGATGTTAAGTCACTCTTCTGGAAAAGATTTTTCCTTTTGATGTGAGCTGAGCTCTGAAAGTGGTTGGATGGTGCCTTTGAGGTTGGCTAGGCATACACGCCTAGAGTTAGCTGTCACTCATGAAATGATGGGTATTGTTTGGAGCTGGTGAAACTCTATTTATTAGATGCAATCAGAAGATAAACAAGTTGCATTTCTAAAGAGGCCAAAAAAGGCAAAGTCATGCCTTTGCTTCATCAAGCCTGCATCACGCCTGGTGCAGCAGGAGACAGGATGGAGTTGCTGCACTGGTAATGGGGCTTAGGCACCCAGACTCAGTCAGTACAAAGCAAACCCACGAACCCCAAGGTTCTATATAGAGGATGACTATAGGTCATTTGGCACCCTGCTAAATGAGCATGGTTCCCCCATGTGCGGCTTTCGAGTGGTAAAAGCTAGCCCTGGACGCTAAACTCCACTCTGCGGGCGGAGTTCACTGAGTTTTTGTTACTCCGCGCTATGCCTGAAGCGTGGAGTTCAACAAAACCTCTGCCTCTGCCACATGGCGGAATTTTAGTGTCACTCTTGTTTGTATATGCCTGATCCTAGCATGGCAGCAGCCAAGACGCAGCCCATCCCTTGCATAGTTTGTAATGTGCAGTGATCTAATCAAGCCAGTGTACCGCTGGGAAATGTGTGAGGATGTGAACTAGTACCTCTCACTGGACATGTTCAGGGATTTCTTTTGTGGTCGTCAGTTAATTTGGCGCTGGCAGTGTAAATGCTGCATATCTCCTAGGCACCACTGAGACTTCCCATGCACACAACCCCCATGAACCCAATGTGAGCTTTATTTTGTAGGAAGTAGAGCAGGTGGTGAGAGCTAAACCGAAGAAAGCACTGTGGTTGCTTTAGATGAGAGCCTAGGCACTTACTGTCTGACTGCACAAGATAATGGAACGAAAGTATGTTGATGAACATTCCTGTGTCTCTCTGATCCGCATTTCACCTCAAGCGTAGGCTTTCCGTCGCCTTTCCCTGTCTCAAACTCTTTGTTGTGTCCTCCTGGTCTGATGTCCTTCCCCCACACACCTTCTAGTTTTCCGTACCTTATAACTTACAACACACACATACTTCTGGCTCCACTGGATTTAATTAATGGGTTATAATCTCTCCAGCCTTTAGCCCTAGCCTTCTTCATGCAGCTGCTTTCCAAACTATTATTCCTGTCAGTTCTCTTTTGCCTCCTCTACCCACTCTTTCCAACTGCCTTTCTGCCTTGCACTTTGGGAATTGAACTTTGTAATTCGAGTTGGTGCAGGGCAGACTTTGTGAGGAGCTTAAGGTCTCCCTGGCCTCCGTGTTGATGCAGTTGGTCCACTCGCTGTGTCTCCATCAATTGCACACCTTTTCTACAGTGAATACACTACTATTATTACATAGTCAGTCACTCAGCCATAGGGGTGACAGACTCCATCTGCACGTGGAACTCCGTGGAATTTCACAGAGGTATTTGGTCACTCCATGAACTCCGGCCACCTCTAGTAAAAGCCTTAGCCTAACACAGGTTGTCAGACTCAGAATTCTGCTGAAGGCCATATGTTGCAGGCCAGATCATGGTGGGATCCTGCTCCTCTTGGGGGTCCAAAGTGTCCAAAACGCAATCCAAGGTCTGGAATCTCCAAGATGGTCGTGGAAAGTTTGGGACTTTAGTTCCCACAATCCACTTGGACAAATTCCTTACTAACCCACTGGACACACTCCAGGCTGGGGATTCTTGATGGTGATGGTCCAGGTGAACTCTGTAAACCTGCATCTTTCAGGGAGTCGACTCGTTATTACTCTTGAAGCAAGGTGCACCCAAAGGGCTGTAGTTCAAGATAGTGCACCAGGCGCAATCAGTCAGAATGCAGGGCCTGATGGTGCAAATTGAGTTTCCAGCCTGGCAAACCTTCTTCTTCTCTTAGTTTCAAGCAGCAGATCTGAGAGGCTCTGCACCTCTCATATATTTATTCAGTGTTTTCTGGGGTCAGGCAGAAGAGCACTCGTCCAATGAGGTGAAGGGCAACACCCCAGAGCATGACCACTTACTCCAAAGTGTGGCATAATCGTCTCCCAGAAAGCACTATTTCGCCAAAATTCAATATGGCCGAATTATCAGTAGAGGAGCAAGAACTAGTTAAGCCAACCTCCATTTCCATAGCTCCCCTCTCCCTACCAGATGCAAATTCCTGCCTTAACCAGGGCATATGAAACATCATTTATAAGGACCCTGCTTATGGTTACAGGAGCCCCCACCCTTGGGACAGCCAGGGGAGACTTTAGGGATCCTGAATATGCAGACATAGTGTTGATCCTCACTCCACAGTGCTCCAAGCACAAAGGTTGATTTTGAGAAGCACTTTACTACAATGGGGGAAGTGAAATGTGTAATTAATCTGTCCTCAGGGCATATAAAACCTCTTTTATAAGGATCCTCCTTATGCATATGTCACCCCTCACCCATGGGACACCTAAGGGAGACCGTGGGGGTGCATAATATGCCAGAATATTGGTGTTTAACACTTTTTAAGTGCCCCTACCACCAAAGTCGAGTTTGGGCAAAATTTACATTTAAAAGCAGGACTGCTTTTAAAATGAACTCAGGCTCTCAGCAGTGCACACATGCAAGGACAGGAAGGGCTGCTGGCCTCTAAACTGCCATCCCATATACTGGGATCTTAAAAGTAGTTTTAATCCCCCTGCCCATGTACTATGGATTTATAGGGTAGGTCATGCCAATTATAAGTGAACCCTAAAATAAAATGTACTCTCAAGTATGTGTGTGTTTTCACTGTCTTTGTACCATAGCACTGGCCCTGTGCCTGGTTAGGCAGAGCCCAGGGACAGTCAGAGTTAGTTACCACCAATACCAGTCAGCTTAAAATGGGGGTGCACATGGCACATAGTCTGACTTTGCAACTATAGGCATGGATTTGTTTTTTTAAGAATCAGACTCACAGTAAGCAGTTGTATTCTTTGCTCCACTGGGAGCTAGGAGAGTGCTCTTAAAGGAAGGGTTATGTGAGGTTTTGGCATATGCTTCATGACTTGTTCTGATGTCTGGGTAATTTCTGGATCAAGGGACCATGGAGCCCAGTTTAAGCAGTGTTACCATAGTCCAATCTTGTCAGGATCAATGCTCTTGCAAGTTCAACATGATGATTGGTGTGCACCGGGAGCAGCACCTTTTGGAGTTAGTTTTGCTGAGAGCGCATGCCCTGGACCACAGCATTGAGTGCACTGATGCGAAGAACCCCAATGTGCTAAGCAGACTCCCCAGGTACCTGGTCTTTATTACTGGCCTGAGAAATCACCCAGTAGTTGAGGCTATGTGAAAAGGGCATTGCTGTATCGTACGGGTCCCATAAAATTGATCCCCATAGTGAAGCCATCATCAATCGTCCGAAACGTGTCACCTCATCTACCACCACTTCGCACTTCAGAAATTCTTTGGGGGTCAGTTACAGCGTGGGGGTGTAGTACATCCACTGTAAACCAGCAGACACCCTGCATTTAGTACACTTCTGCTACCACTAGCCATTTGAAGGTGAACCGATTTGTTTCCAAGAGTGGGGGAGAAGGCTTCCTCTGGCGATGAAACCCTTCAGCTAGGGCCTATCTGCCACCAAGAGGCTGCTGTGTAAATGTCAGATGTCCCACTTTATTTTATGTGTGCTCCAACGCTTATTGATCCTACGCGCACAGTGGTCCCAAGCAAAGAAAAAATCGGCCGCGACCACCATGGACTGGGTTCTTCTAGTCAGTGAGGGATATTGCCATTTTTTTTAAAAACAAAAACAACCTGCCAATATGTGACTTTGTGTCTGTGAAAGTAAATCAGTATAGAGTGGGCTGCAAAGACATAGCGGCTCAGCTGGCATTAGATTTGCACTTAAATGTTCTTGGCATGCCCTTTCCCACCAGATTGGAAAGGAACTCTGTAGGGGCAGCCATGTTGGCAGCAAGCAAAAATACTTAAAGTGAGCCCCTGCATCAAATGTTTAAACCAGGCAAGTACTGAAGCACAAACTCATTCTAGGATTAGCATTTAACAGGTAAAATGCTAAATCGTGGCCAGCGTGAGCCCAAAACTGCAGGTGTGGTGCAAGCTAATAGTGAAATACAAATGTCTTTTAGAACACAGCTGGAAAGCCTCTTTGGGCATCAATTAGAACATTGAAGCAGGCATTTGAAGAATGCAACCATTAGACCATAAAGTGCTGATAATACATCATACCGCGAGAATCAATTTCTACAATTTCTGAGAAGGATTAACTCTGAATAAACAAAATAATTACACTGAAAATTCACACAGAGGTAATTGCGTAGTATAGAGCCAGCAAGAATCATAAAAGGCTGTGTAAAATCTGAATATTGTACAGAAGAAATAACTTGCTCCCTTAGATAACAATTGTCTTTCCTTAAGTACACTTAATGCGAGGTTCCTTTGTCAAGTACTGTCGCATTACCGTTTTTGAACAATTTGTACAGAACGCTCTGTACAATTCTATCACGACTACTCAAATGGACTGGCCTTAACAATGGAATTAACTCGCCCCAAGGGTCAGAAGAAATTATAAGAGCTTGAAAATGCATTGAGCAGACATAACCCGGAGGTTACAGGCGTTTATGCAGCCAAAGGAAAGGAATGATAACGAGGCTGAGCATAAGGGGAGGCGGGACCATTGGAAGGGGCAACCAATCAAACTTGGGTTTGAGAGCAGAATGGAAGAGCATGGATCAGAAGAAAGTAATCGATGACAGATAAGGAGGATCCAAAGCATGGAAAGAATTAAAAAAAAACATAAAACTCGAAACCGCCGTGCAATTTAAGAGAAAGAAGAGCAGGGGAGAATGTATAATTCCAGCTTGTACACTGTAGAATAAAGACTGATTATACAATGGCAGCTGGCGTCAATGGGAGGATGGGTGCGCACGCTCAATTAAATTAAAAAAAAAAAAAAACAGGTTTGCGCAAATAAACTAGAAATATATTAAAAGTAAACTTACTTTGCAACAGAATCTCTTGCTCAGGAATTCTCGCTACTTCAGCATGGTCGCCAGGAAAATCCCTTGACCAATAC
This sequence comes from Lissotriton vulgaris, assembly GCF_964263255.1. Classification (NCBI taxonomy): domain Eukaryota; kingdom Metazoa; phylum Chordata; class Amphibia; order Caudata; family Salamandridae; genus Lissotriton; species Lissotriton vulgaris. Next base: position 636,559,139 of record NC_141700.1, on the reverse strand, counting down.
TGATGCAGCTCTCATGCTTGAGAGCTGCTCCCTGATTGGAGGGTACAGACAAACAATGGTCCAATCCAAAAAAGCAACAAGAGGCATAGGAGAACTGAATATATCAAAATATCTCCTACCACTATATGGAAAAGAAGAAAAACAGTCTTGTAGATTCAATCCACAGTTACCAGGATAGGGCAGCAGACATGATTTCAAAACCAGAAGATTAAGACACATAAACATAATTGCATTTCTGCAAGTTTAGTTACACATAAGTCAGTCTCAAACAACATTCTTATGTACACATTATATCGAAAAATCTTAGATCCATAAATGGATAAAGTGATAAAGATGAGTGCTCAGAGAAGAAAAAGGAAAAGAAAAAAGCAGGGGGGTCCTTTAGACCTTTTCACAAATCATATTATTGTTCATGGAAGCCTGTCGGCTATACAATTTCTAATAACATATATCACATCTAGAAGTCGTCCCTTGTTAAGTTACTATTGCCACTCTGCACAGATATCCAAAAAATCCAGGCTTAATGAAAGAGCATCAACGTTTCGACCAGACACATGTGGTCGTACCAGTGACCATAATGGCGAGAACACGAGCCTTCAAATTCAGCTTAGCGGTGTGGTCCAGCCTCGTTTCCACTCAACTGGCCATGGCTAGGAAAAGATCTACAATTAGGGTTTGGGGCACACAAAATGGAGTTAATCACACGGGCCCTGCAGCTGCTACAGCAAATGCATCCTCTCTCAAACAAAGTTGGGGATTGGAGGGAGAGTCCCCATTCAGCACTCCACAGTGCTCTGGAGAACTGCACTTGCTCAAACCCTGCTGTCTTAAAACAGCTGGATACAGGTTTTAAAGTGTGCATGTCAGACTGGCCCTCTCAAGATGGCCAGTGAAAGGGACATGCGCACTTTCAAAAGTGCCTTTACAGCCCACCCTCCTCCGTGCTCTCAGTAAGCCCCGCCCTGACAATAAATTAACATTTTATTTTTCAGCTCGGGGCATTTAAGTGAGGAGACGCTTCTCCGATCCAACGGAGGAGCTGCCCTGTGATTATAGCATTGTACCATTGATAATAGAATGGAAACAAAATAGTGTGAATGTGCTAGAAGAGAGAATAACAAAAATCTGGATGAGAGAAGATCTATGCACAGGAATGTGAGAAACGTTTGGATTTTCAGATTTAAAAAAAGTTGAAATTCAAAGGTGAGAATGAGGGGTGATATGAAATACAAGGAAATTGGTAGGGTCACAGTTAGTACCATGGATTCGAAATGTAGAAGAGAAGAGACAAGGCATGAGAAAAAAGACGGATAGAGGTGGAGCGCAAGGATATGGGCCAGATCGAGGAAGAAAAGTATTTCAGTTCTTATTTACTTTTTTCATAGTCAATGAGAAGAAGGTCTTTATGGTTCTGGGTCTTGCTTGAACTGAATTTTATAACTAAAGTTCGGCCTTTTTGCTGGCTGCAATCTCAGTTGGGTATTGACAATTGCAGTGGCGGCTGTTTGGGAAAAGTGGCGCGGCAGAAGAGGTGACGAGTGTTTAGAGAAAAAAAAAAATTACAGATCGCCAGCCGCCGCCTCTCTTCCTCCGACACAGGAACAGGAAGCACCCATCATCACAGAAACCCCTGACCAATCACAGAACTGGTAAGACAGTGTTGTGATTGGTCTGAGAGCTGTGGTTCAGCACTCAGAAGGGGACTGGGAGGCTGGGCATGTTCTCCACCCAGGTTGTAATGCGGCCTGGGTGGAGAACATGCAAAGTGCACATGACAGTTTGGCCGGCCTGAGACGGCCATCAAACCCTCATGCGCACTTAAGTCTAGCAGGAACCACTCCTCCTCCCTCTACCAGGCAAGCCCAGCCCGCCACAACCTGGCTGGTTTCAAGAAGAAAATGATAATAACATAACGTTTTAATTAAGATTTATTATCCTTTTCTTTTTTTTTTATACTCAGTTGGGCGACGCTCCTCTGCCTTAGTGGAGGAGCAGCCCCTGGACAATTGTCCTCAAGCCAGGGCCTGCTCCTTTCACAGTACACTATCTTCTCTTCTTTTTGTAGAACACAGCTGTTTCAGGCAGTTCTTTGAGACCTTCAAGCTTGGGCTGGTCTCAGCCTCCAGGGAAATGGCACAAGCAAGATCCTAGTCCTGGCTTGCAGTCTCCATCAGCTGTCCTGTAGGTGCTTGTCAAATTTGAGGATTTTCCTATGACTGGGCTCAAATAGCCAGTGTTAATCCATAGCTCATGGCACTGACAGAAATCTAGTATTTAATGTAGGACCGTACCACATTCAGATCCAGAGTATGCAGACAACAAAATCACTTTTGTAGGCTGGTGGAGACCACAGATATCCGGTGGAATGTGTATCAGCCATTATTGGGCATCATATCCAAACTGCCACTGGTAATATAAACAAGGGACAATGTGGTAATGCCTGCAAGGGCTGTTGTAGAACAAAGATTTCACTGGATTCCATTCCTACCTCCATGACAGAAATTGGTGGACACCAACATATTGTGTTGTGGTCAATGTCTTCTCACAGAAGCCATCCTTTTATACACACACATCAACCACAGTACAAAGATAACACAGAATACCCTGGTGTCACACTAAGGGAAGTAAAGGTTACTTGATTTGGTTACTTATCTCTGAGGTGGAATTAAATTAGAAACTTTGTTGTCCCTTTTAAGATGTCTGATAATAATTGTCTGGGACGTAAGGGTAGATAATATTTTTCTTATGTACTTTTGTGAGTTTTCTGTTCAAGGTTATAGTCTGAAATTCTGTTATGGATTTTTCTCAATTGGCCAAAGCGTTGTTGATGTTTGGCAGACTTACAGCTTCAAGGACCTCCGTTTCTATTTCCTAAATATTTTTGAACAACTTCTCAGCATGTCATAATGCTGTATCTTTCCAACACTGTCCAATGTCTGGAGCATTGGCTAGAAATATAGCTGAAGTTGCCTCGATACTTGTGGTCATCTGTGAAAAAAGCACAAGAGTGTTCTTAATTGTATTCCCATTTAGACAACCTGTCAGTAAATGTCTGTGTAACCTAGTTCTGACTAGTTTATTTTTCTAGTTTATTTATTTTGCTCTGGAGAGAATAATGTCCACTTATAGATATGGATCTAAGGAAGGTGGACATACACAGCAACTGTTTTATATACACTTGACTATATGATAGGATTTATTCATAAGATATTGAGGAAACGGATAATTGTATAGAATCAATGAAGGAAATAGATCACCTTATTTAATACACATTACAAATTTCAAAAGCTAATCGATTTAAGGATGTTGTTTCTAGATTAGTTGCTCTTATCCACTGTTGCAAGGGTGCAATCATTGAATGGAAGAAACTATGAGCAGACATCCAGTCTCCTTTGCAGGCTGGGCCTAGTTTGCAGAGTTTACGTGGAACTCTGCGAAGTGACAAAAAAACTCTGCAGTGCTCTGCAAGCGGCGGAGTGCGGCGCGAACTGCCGTCCTGGCTGATTTTCCTTCCGCTCTGGTAGAAGTTCTACCTGAGCGGCAGCTCACGGTCACTAACTTACTGTTCGCAAACGGGGGAAAAACTCTGCTGTGCTACGCAGAGTGGAGTTTTCTGCACTCCACGAGCTCCGCGAACGGAGCGGAGTTCACCACTGAGGCCTACAGTCCTTGTGGGTGTAGTCAATCATCTTTATTGAATTCCCTTGTCCCTTCTTAGGCCACTCCCAGGGGTACACCTACTTTTTCTCTGCTTCTTCATTTTTGTTGAATATTTTAGTATTCCATTTATACCTCTTGGAGCCGGCTTCTAAACACATAATTAAAGTATGAGTAAGTTGGTCATGGAAGGTTAATATTTGGCCCTCATTAAAATTTATAGACTAAATTCTGATAACTGTTCAAAGAAGAGTTTGCAGAGAGATCGGAATAACAAGTTATATGATGCCGAAATGTATTGGGGAAAAAGACATGGTTAAAAGACAAATCATGCAGAAATCGGTTGCTTCATACCTGCATGTTTTGCTTCATTGCTTGTTGAAAACTCAGACTAGGAAGCAATTTCTACATGTGATAAATGCCTCACCCTCGGGTAAAGGCATCCGCCACCGGTGGTGAATGTGCCACCCTATTCCAAACAACGTGTACTGAGAGCCTTATTCAGGAAATTTCCATTTTTCCTTTGTGAAGTGGGTGCATTTTACTGATGTATAAGCTGCTCGTCTGTAGACGGTTTTTGTGGTTGTGTGAGTTGTCACAATATTAATACAGCAAGGCTGAGATAAAAAGACACCACAGACTGGCACAGCTGTCTACTGCTCTTCCCCCTGACTAGAAGTGCAGTTTTTAAAATAGCCTCTTATTTTACCAGAAATATACACAGTTCTTCTGACGTACCAGAAGCCATTATCACGACAAATCTGGCTGCATCTCAAACTATATTTATTGAGTGAAGGTCATGGGGACATCACAAGGGCGAGGCATAATTACCTTATTGATAGTACCCTTTACATTGCTCCCAAATACTATCAGATCATGCTTGCTGGGAGCAGCAAGGACTCACCATATTGATTAAGCTTTAGTTAACAATAGTTGACATAACTGTTTGACTTAGCGTAGTACGGGAAACAACACTTACAACGCAACTTTTACAACGCACTACCTTTACAACGAAACTTTTACAACCCAACATCCATTACAATGCATGCCATTACAACGCAACCATTACAACGCATGTCACTACAACACATACCACTACAACGCATGTCATTACAATACAGACATTACAACGCATACCATTACAACGCATACCTACACTATCCAACACTTACCCTACTGTTGCACCCCCTGGAGTTAGAATAGTAATTTTTACCCCTACACTATCCAATACTTACCCTACTGTTGCACCCCCTGGAGTTAGAATAGTAATTTTTACCCCTACACTATCCAACACTTACCCTACTGTTGCTCCCCCCTGGAGTTAGAATAGTAATTTTTACCCCTACACTATCCAACACTTACCCTACTGTTGCACCCCCTGGAGTTAGAATAGTAATTTTTACCCCTACACTATCCAATACTTACCATACATGCAATGTAATGGTATGCGTTGTAATGGTATGCGTTGTAAATGTAGTATGCGTTGTAGTGGAATGCGTTGTAAAGGTAGTTTCAAAGAATTCGTTGTAATGGAGGCGTTGTAATGGAATGCGTTGTAATGGATGTTGCAGTGTAAAAAATGCCTTGTAAAGGTATTCGTTGTAACGACATACATCCACGTAGTACTAGTACTCTTTCTAAGTAATGCCAGCGCTACAAATGTATGTATAATGGACTATCACTACAGTAAGGTATACAACATACTAACGTAACACAATGGGCCTTATTTACAAAGGTAAGTTTGCATGTGTAAGACTGGCTCATGTTTAGATCTACACCTATACATAAGTGTACATCCCCTCAAGGATGGAATTTAACATTTCCATGTGTAGATTTACTTCTATATGTAGACTTAATCTCTAACCCACCTTAAATGAGGGTTGCAGACTCTTATGGCTGAATTTACGTGGGTAAAATTACTATTAGTACCTTTGCACCTTTTGGGGGGATCTCTGCCAAAGTAATAGCCCATTTTGTGAAAAATAATTTCAAATTATTTAAACAGAGCTATCAATTTTAGATAAAAATAATTAAAACACGTTTCCCTAACTCCTATTTACCTAGGGCTACAAAAGTTAAAAAAGGACAACACACTTGTACCAAAACTTGTCATTTTAATTCATTTGAACTTATTTTACATATTGCCTTTTTATTGAAATATTTTTCATATTTTTAATTGATATAAGTAGTTAGAATATTACTTTTCGCTCCATCACCCCTTACGGTAAAATGTTTTCACTCCGGGAGAAAGAATCTGCGGGGAAACATGGCAGCTGCAAACTAGTCGGTTGTGCCATACCAGGCTTCTGCCCCCTGTCCTTTGAAGTTGGATGCCCTGGAAAACAGGCATCCGGACGGCTCTATGGAGACTGTTTCATCGTTGTTGGATTGTTGGAAGCTTGTTGATGCTTTTCATACCTAGAGTGCCCTTCCTGACACCGGTCAATCACGCAGGGCTCCCCCTCCAGGAGGACACCATGCTGGAGCTCCAGTGCGGAAGGAAAGCCCTCGTCGGGTCCCACACAGCAGTGCCAGCTCAAGTCTGGTAGATGAGAGCTGAGGAGAATTAGTACCCTGTGTTTGCATTTCAGTACTCATCAACCAGGGCAAGTGCAAGGGTTTCGGAGGCTGCAGGGTAAACTTCCAGCCTTCATTGGTTAGTCTTTATGGACAAGAGAGGCTTTAACCTGAGTCCGCCCTCAAGATGCTCACTGCATTCTCTCCCACCCAGACTCCCCTCTACAGTTGCTTCTGAAGCAAGGCTCAGCCATAGGCCTGGTGCAAACTGCTCCCAAGCGGGCCCGACACCATCCTAAAAAAAAGCATTTGTGTTAGGAAGGGTACTGGGGCCTTAAACCTTAAGAGTTAATGGTCGAGGTAAGGGAGATCTACCGGCCAGCTTAACAAGCCATGAGGAGCGGTGGGTAGGAGCAGGATAAAGGCTACTACTCATATTAAAGTTACCCTGTCATTGAACTCCTGCCTTAAGGTTATGGCTCCACCTGTTTTTCCACAGAGTACTGAGGGCGGGCCTTATGTCGTGACTTTGGAGGATCAGCGATAGGAAGCCGTGTATCCGCAAAGTCCCTCAGTTGTTAGCAATACAGATACACCAAATATATCAGCTGGCCTTGAAGCAGCTGTTGCCACCCAGTATGAGCCCCATCAGTAACCAATTTGAGAGCCTTGTATGCTCTGTGAGGAGTGAGGGTGGAGGAGCACCTTGTCGGGGAGAACAACAGGAGAAGATGGCCTCCTCACTGGTTAGTGATGGGCTAGATGGGACTGAGATAGGTGTAGTGCACTCTGATGTATCTTTGGCTCAATTTTGCTGCACCTCAAGGATGAACTTAAAAATAGATTTGAGGTTTCCGAGGCTAATCAGAAGGGGATTCAAGAATCCTGCCAGACTAGGAGTAAAAAATTGGACGAGGTGGCCGAAAAAAACAGATTGCTGGAAGAGGAGGTCACCCAGGCTAAGCAGGATATACAAAAGACCACAACGGGCATTAAAGCGCTGGTAAAGCAAAAACAAGTTTTGAGAGAGCATCTGGAAAGGATCAAGACTAACTCTCGAGGAATAATCTTCAAATCCTCAATGTCCCAGAGATCGAGGAGAAAGGGAACATAAAGATTTTCATGATAGTTGTGCTTAGAGATAGGGTCCTCAAAGATCAACCTGCCATGAATCTCAAGCAGGATATTTAGAAAGCCCATGGAGACCTGTTCAGGAGAAACCCGAAGTGTCAAAAACCTAGGTAGATTTTGGCAAACTTTTTGTCTTACATGGTGAAAGAGCTTATCCTAGGCACTGCATTGAAGAGTGGTCCCTTTACTAGTAAGGGTGTCACCTTTATTTTAAGGTCAGACGTTTGCAAAGCCACAGAACAATGCTAGTGGGATCTGGGCAGGAAAATGAAGGAACTCCATATGGGTGCCACAGCTTAATTAAAATTTCCAGCCATGCTTGTGGAATAACCACATGTATAACTATCGCAGCCTGAAGGATGTTGATTCCCTGATAGAGTCTATCAAAAAAGACGCAAACACCTGAGATGGTTTCAGGATATGCCCTCAAAGATGGGGCAAAGTGTAGGGTAGGGGGCGCCGTGAGGGTAGATGGGGCAGTATACGCTCTTTAGTTTTATAGTTTTTTTTCACCCTCTCTCCCATCTGTGTTCATATGACATTCAAAATGCCAATTATTACTGGGGGCGTTTTCTGGGGGGGGGAGTTTGAGGTTGGGCACTGGGTGGGAAACATTGGAAAAACATTCAAATATATATGTTGATCCTCATTGTTACCGTTTTCCCTCTAAAGCAATCACAGTATGGCTCATACATGGCATCTTCTGGATAGGTATTGGCTGTGCGACTTTCTGTATTACATAGGAGCAGACATAGAGCTAAGGTTTTTAACTTGGAATGTTGATGGCCTCGATTCCAGAGGGAGGCAGAGATCTGTGCTCTAGTACTTGGAAGATAGAATGGCCCATATCATGAACTTGCAGGAGACCCACTTGACTGCGATCAAGAGCAGGGCCCTTTTCCTAAAACAATAGTGGATAGAGAATTATGCAGTCTCTGATCAATTTGAATTACCCTAAAGGGTTGCAACTGCTTTAAGGTCAAGGAAAGGAGTGGGGGTGGAATTGCTGAACTCTAAAATTGATAGTTCAGGTAGGTAATTTTTTTTGGGTGGATCGCATGCTCTAACTATAATTTTCTGTGTGAGGATTTCTGTGGCCTAATACCAATGGCCCATCCAACCTTTTGACCCGGGAATGAAATCTATTGGAATCGCCATTACGGACTATTGTTGAATGGAATTTCAATACTTTTATGGACATCAATCTTCATAGATCTACCAAAAGAGATTGTATTCATCATCTTTTCACTCCACCACCCCTTACAGTATAATTGGTTTGAATGTGTCAATAAATAAATTATTATTTGCAATATATTGTATTAAGATGAATGTTTAGAAATGTTTAATTAAAAAAAAAAATAAGACAGTTTTACTTCAAATGTTTTGATTTTAATGTATTTTACATGCGTGCTTGCTACAAACAATTACCAAGTTTCAAGGTTTAAATATCTACAAATTCAATGCTGGATCCAGTCCCTTCTCTCCTCTGCAGGTGCCATTTCAAGGCTATGGTAGATAGAGAAAGTAGCCTAAGAGAGACAATCTTGGCTGAATATGGAGAACAAACAAACTGAAAAGCCTCCTATTCATCGCATATCAGGACTGGTGGGATACTCAAGGTCGTTGTGAATGTCCAGATTTGGTGGGATGAGAAAATCTACAGATGTTGCCATAGTATGATGTGAAGTTCAATACCATTGGTCCCCGGAGGGGTGGCGGGAGTTCTAGGGTAATGATGAAACATCTGTGTGTTTTAATTAGTGTTCACACTGTTTGATGTTAAGCGAGATCCCTTAGACTTTGAGAGGTACAAACCTCTCTGCTTCCCTTCTATTCTTACATGAGTGTAGCTTTATGCTAACACTTGTTTCCTGTTTAGAAGACTTCCACTAGAGTTTTCGCTGTGCTGACACCTTCATGCATTTCTAAATTCCCCTGAGACTTTTATTCCAAACTGTCCTTATTTTAGATTTAAAGCTAGATAGATGTCTTTATAATCTATTCATGCTTAGGAGGGAAACCAGAGAATCTTCAAAGAACTGCAATTCGAAATTCTTGGCATCGGTATTGTTTTGGCTTGTTTTATGCTTTATACTATCAAGACAGAATCTGCTTTGACGGCTTAATTTGGTCATGATGATTCTTTACCTTTATTACATTTTATTCATTGTTACGCCTATAGCAGTGATTATTAATGTGTAATAAACCCACTTAGCTTTAGTTATTGATTCCTGGTCATTATTGTTTGGTCGAATGGGCTACACAAGTATTACATTGTTTATTTTATTGCAGACTTCCTTTTGCCTCTTAGTCAACAAAAAACAGGTCCATCAGGTGAGGATGGGTAACCTCTCCCTGTGCACCAGCAAAAACAATGTTATCTAAGTGGGTTAAACTAAAATATTTTGTTTTATTAGAAAACTGAACAGCCCCAGGTTTGAGACTGTTATATTTAATGGAGGAAATAAGGCTTTGCAAGGAGGGCAGGATGTGCTTTCAGGTTTGAATCTCACACCTTCTGAGAGAGTCAGTTATCACATGTGATGAGTAAAACTGTTCCCTTGGGTGGGAAACTCACTCACTCCGAGTGAGACTAGAGGACAGGCAGTAATGCTCACAGCTAGTGAACTAGAATTTCGTGCTTTGAGATTCGTACCTCAGGAAAGAGTCAGCCCTGGGGAGCGAGGCTGTGCACCTGTTATGTCGATCTATGCACCAGAAACAGTGGTTTCAGAAAATGTATTGGCTCCTTGAAAATACTGCTAACAGCTACTTGCCCAGACACACTCCAAAATAACTGCCTACAGTGGAACCCCACAGAGTCGTTGGCTCTAACATTCCTAACATCTACATTCTATGCTAAAGCTAACATAAGGAAAAAATTGGTATACAGACATAATATCGACAACAAAAATATCGAGGTAGTTAAATATCGAGTTTAAAATATTGAGTAGACAGAATATCGATAAGACAGAATATAGACAACAAAAATATCGAATAGAAGGACAATATTATTGAATCAAAAATATAGAATGGACAGAATATCGAATGGACAACAGAAATATCGAGGGACAGAATATAGACAACAAAAATATTGAGGGACAGAATATAGACAACAAAAATATAGATGGATAGAATATAGACAAAAAAAATATTGAATTTTAGGTAAGTAACTAAGTCAATTTATGGTATTTAATTTTTGCGTAATATAATTCTGGAGCGGGTTGTGGGTTTATAGGGGAATAGGGTGGGAAGTAATTTAATTATATTTATTTAAATATTTTAATTTATTGGTATTTATGTACAATTAATTGTTAATTAATTATTAATCAGCAATTAATTAAAATATAATTGGTAATTAATTTTGATTAATTGATAATTATGTGATATTACTCCTTTTCAAAATCTGGGGTGTGAGGCTTATCTTATGTTTCCCGCATGGTTAAAGGTTGGTTTAAATGGAAATTTTAGAGTTTTTTACTCTGAAATCATGGCACAAGAATATCTTAACTTCTTGAGCGAAAACAGAGGACTAAAAAAGACTCACCACAAAGTCCCTGAGGGACAAGATATACAAACTGTTGCTACCAGAGATATACCCCGGAAAAAATAAAAAAGGGAGAGTGTATCAACTGTAAATTGGTTATGGAAAAACAGAATGTTATTATGAGCTAGATTTCTGAAACCGGAGTTAAGAGGGTATATCCTTAATGTGTTATTTTCTGAAGTTTTAGAGTTATACAGGCCGGTTTTGATCTGTTGATATATTGATGCTGTGACAGGTACTAGTAGTTAAAGACTGGTGAACAGGGATCAAGATTATTTTTGGGTTGAGCACTTCTAGTAGCATATATAATTTGGGAAAATCAGGGGAGAGAGGGTGTGACATCCTGTTGGCAAACGTCGGCCAGACATAGGTCCCTTGGATCTATTTGCCTGTAGGTGGGGAGGGTTCCTGAGGGAGGGCTCCCTGGGGTGGGGGAGGGAGGGTACAAGGGCAGGGCACAAAGGGCACAAAAGTACTGAAATACATTGGGACTATGTAGAGCACACTCTGAAACAGATATATAACCATGGTGATTGCAAGGAAGGGAACACGAAAAATAAAGGCTGCGTTATCTGTGCAATAGATGTAGTAACGAATGAATCTGATAATCTGATTAACAAAAGTGAACAGGTATCTGACAGTCCCCAAAAACCTAAAACATGTCTCTTAGACTTGTAACGTGGAACGTATGTGGCTTAAATGATATCCAAAAAAGACAGAAGATAGGAGTCCGACTGCGTCAGATGAATGTGGATTTTGTATTTCTGCAAGAGACACATATAATGAGCACCCAGGAGTTTTGTCTTAATCAGCTGGGGTTCCACTTATTAGCAAGATCCAAACAAGGTACAAAAAATAGAGGGGTAGCTATCTTGTCAAGGAGTAAAAATGTGACAACAAGGAAGAAACTAAAAGATAAATGGGGTAGGTGGGCCATGACGGAGATTTTGATAGAAGGAGTATGGATAACATTAGTGGCGGTATATGGCTCAACTCAGGATGACCCAGAAATAATGCACTTCCTAGATTCCGAGTTAGCTACCTGGTCCCCACAGGTCATTATAGGAGGAGACCTGAATATCAATGGGGCGGAGGGATTGGGATCAGGACAGATTAGAAGTTATAAAGGTCGGAAGAAAAGAGTACATAAGGCTCTTGTGGAACTTATGGAAAATAATAATCTGCAAGATGTCTGGGGCACAATTAGATCGGAACAAAAAGGATACACATATTACTCTGCACCACACCAAATCTGTGTTAGATTAGATTATTTTATGATATCCAAGGATCTAATGACTAGAGTTAAAATTGACAGACTCCCAAGAATTTTCAGTGATCACAATCCATTAGTATTAACGATGAAGTTAGAAGGAGGAACAAGATCAAATCGGGTATGGACATTTGAAAGAAAGCTATTGTTGGATGATGACTATATTTTACATATGTCAAAATGGATCACTGAGTTTTTTGAAAATAATAGAGGGAGTGCTCCAGTGGGAGTTATATGGGATGCTTTTAAGGCGGGTGTACGTGGAGAAACATGCAGTTACAGTGCTTATAAACGAAAAGTAGAAGGGCTCCGTCAAAGGGAGATAGAAAGAGCTGTGTCAGAGACAGAAGAACAGCTTAATAACTGTGTTGTCAGAGGTGAACCAACTGAACAATATATTGTAGACGTAATGAAAGTAAAAAGTGAAGCTGAAGAAGATCTGGCGAAAAAGGCAGCACAATATTACACTATCAGAAGGGAGAAGTGTTACGAACATAACGAAAAAGTTGGGCATGTTCTTGCCATGCGCACTAGACAGATAGCGGCAGATGGGACGGTTAGGGAAATCAGGGATGAAAATGATAAATTGCACTCAGATTCTATAGAAATCAGGGAAGTGTTTAGGAAATTCTACCAGTTATTATATGATACCCAACTTTCTTGTAGTGAGGAAGAGATAAGGGAGTACCTCCAGAATATCCCGGTTGAAAGAGTCTCCAATGAAGACGCAGAAGGATTAGAAAACCTGTTAGATAACCTTGAGATTAAAGAGGCTATGTGTAGTCTCCCCTCAGGAAAGGCAGCTGGTCCGGACCAGATACCCTTAGAGTTTTATAAAACTTTCTGTGGAAGTCTGGGCCAAGACTTATGTAAAACCTTTCAAGATGCTCAGCTGGGTGAGTCTATCCCAAAGTCTTGGGGGGGGTGCGGACATAGTTTTAATATTAAAAAAAGGGAAGCCGGCAACTGAGCCAGGATTATATCGTCCCATTACGCTGATGAATAATGACACCAAAATATATTCAAAAGCCTTGGCAATGAGATTTGCGGGAGTGATAAGTGCTTTAGTTAGCAGTAATCAACACGGATTTATCCCCGGAAGAGGAACGACACACCACACTAGGAAAGTTATAACCTTGTTCGATGCTGCTGAGGTCACAGGAGATCCGATGGCAGTAATGTTGCTGGATGCTGAAAAAGCATTTGATCGCGTCTCCTGGGACTATCTGTGGCACACTTTAGTAAGAGCTGGATTTCAGGGTGGTTTCATTAAAGCTCTACAGACTCTGTACAAGGAACCGGTTGCAGCCTTAAGAGTGAATGGGGCTATTACGGGACAATTTACGATTAAAAGAGGTACACAGCAGGGTTGTCCATGTTCCACGCTGCTATTTGCCATGTATATGGACCCACTGATTCGCAGGATAGATTTATGTCCAGAGATTACTCCACTACATACATTACTGGGACCCTGTAAAGTACTTGCTTACGCTGATGACGTGGTGGTAATAACACCAAACCCCGCGGAAGCGACTGAACTAGTAGAAGTAGAAGCTCGTAGATTTGGACAAGTTTCAGGCTACGCCTTAAATGCCTCTAAGACTCAGATTATTAAAAACTCAGCGACTATTTGTGATGATAACCGAGTGGTTAAGGCAGGGACCTATTTAGGAATCATTATTTCAGCAGATATAAATACCTTGGTGGAAAAAAATATTGTCCCAATAATAAATAAAACAAAGAAAGACTTGGATCGTTACGAGAACCTACACCTCTCGTTAGTAGGTCGAGTTAACATTATTAAAATGATGGTGTTGCCAACATTTTTGTATATCTTCAGGGCAGTACCACTCTTAGTTGACAACAAATGGTTTAAAATTTGTGAACAAATGATTAATCGTTTTATTTGGGCTAAAAGTAAGACACGCAGGGCACTGAGGTATATGTCGTTACCCCGGGAGAGAGGGGGCTGGTCGTTACCAGATCTAAAGGAGTATTATTGGGCTGCAGCACTACAAAACATGTTGGGACTAGTCGGGGGGCTGAGGTGGATGCCTGGGACAATATTGTCTCTCTCGCTATTTATGGTTTGGTTTTGGGTAGAAATGCAGAAAATGTTTTTTTGAGATTCACGGAGGAAAGTTACTACAAAAGAACACGATTCAAGACAATTATGGCTGCCTATAATATATGGAAAGGAATCTCCAAAAAGGTTGGAATTGGGAAATATAACGCATACACTAGATTTAAAAATAATCCCTCCTTACCTAGCATGGTATTCTCAGGAGCTGTATTCCAAGACTGGGAGAGGCGGGGGATAAGAAAGATTGGAGACATGTTGGGAGGTCATGGCATATTACAATTTACAGACTTACAAAGCAGATACACTTTGAACACCAAACATTTTTACAAATACCTCCAAATAAGAAGCTGTATATCAAATAAAAAAGGGGGATCATTGGGTTTTGAAAGAAATATAATGATGGATCTTATAGAAGATGGCTCTGACTGTACTATAAAGAGATTTTATTTGGAAATGACAAAACTAAAGAAAGATGATTTAGATAAATGGTTAGATAAATGGTCTACAGATCTGGATATAGCTAGGGATATTTTCACAGAGTCATTGGAAATGGGAGGAAAATTGTTGTGTTCATCATCCCTGCAGGCTCAACACTATAAGATTTTATATCATCTGTACTATACACCTGGAAAAATTGCTCAATGGGGGGGGTGTATCGGGAACTACCTGTTTTAGGTGTGGTAGTGCAGAGGCGGATCTGATACACATCTTCTCGCTTTGTCCACAATTAGATAGGGTAAAACAGGATATTAGGAATTTTTTCCAGAACGCACTATCAACTACAATAGAATTAAATCCAGCTGTTATGTTATTGGGGGTTAGCCCCGACGGACAGTTAAATTGTAAAAAAAAATTATTTGTAGCGATGGCTATCTTTAAACTGCTAGTAGCTTCGGCATGGCTGGATCCTAACCCTCCCACATACCATCAATGGCTTGGCAAGGTATTATCAATACAAAAATTGGAAACTGCTATCTATGCTAGGAAGGGAAAAAAGGGTAAGAAATTGGGTATGCAAATTTGGGATTCTTTTATTCGGTGGAAGTTGGGAACTGATCACTAAAAAAGAAAAAATGGAGAACGTAATATACTGAATATTGTTTATACCGGAACTATTATGTATGATTTTGTATTATATGGTTTTATATTTCTGTTGCATATTTGATTTAATGCTCTATGATTATGAATTCCATTGTGCCCTGCTCATGTTGTAAGGGGGAAAAAAATGGGGGAAAAATTCTTCAATAAAAATACTTAAAAAAAAAAAAAAGATAATTATGTGATTTTTATTTATTTATTTTCTGGAGCTGGTTGTGGGCTTATAGGGTGGGAAGTAATTTAATTATAATTAATTAAATATTTAAAATGATTGGTATTTATGTACAATTAATAGTTAATTAATTATTGATTGGAAATTAATTAAAATATAATTCGTAATTAATTGTTATTAATTGATTAATTGATAATTATGTGAATTCTATTTATTTATTTTCTGGAGCCGGTTGTGGGTTTATAGGGGAATAGGGTGGGAAGTAATTTAATTATATTTAATTAAATATTTTAATTTATTGGTATTTATGTATAATTAATTGGTAATTGATTGAAAATTAATTAAAATATAATCGGTAATTAATATTTATTAATTGATTAATTGATAATTATGTGAATTTTATTTATTTATTTTCTGGAGCGGGTTGTGGGTTTATAGGGGAATAGGGTGGCAAGTAATTTAATTATAATTAAATAATATATTAATTTATTTGTATTTATTTACAATTAATTGTTTATTATTTTTTAATTGGCAATTATTTAAAAAATAATTGGTATTTAATTTTTATTAATTGATAATTATGTTAATTTTATTCATTTATTTTCTGGAGTGGGTTGTGGGTTTATAGGGGAATAGGGTGGGAAGTCATTTAATTATAAATAATTCAATAATATTTTTGTATAGGTATTTATTTAGATTTAATTGTAATTTAATTTGTAATTGGTAATTATTTAATTTTAATTGGTAATTAATTTTTATTAATTGATTAATTGATAATTATGTTAATTTTATGTGTATAATTTTTGTAGTGGGTTGTGGGTTTATAGGGGAATTGGGTGGAAAGTCATTTAATTGTAATTAATAACATTTATTAATATATAAATTGGTATTTATTTTGAATTAATTGTTAAATATTTTTAAATGTTTTCATAAATAATTGTTATTTGTAAATATTTTGTATTACTAGGTAATTATTATATAGTAATTAAATTAATTTTATTATTTTAAATTGAATAATTATTATAATATCTTAAACTGGGAATTAATTTTAATTAATTTGTAATTGGTATTAATATTTAAATTATTTTCAAATATATATGAAGTATTTACTTTCCCTACTGTTGCACTCACTGGAGTGGGAATAGTATTTTTTCCCCTACACTATCCAACGCTTTCCCTACTGTTGCACTCTCTGGAGTGGGAATAGTAATTTTTACCCGTACGCTATCCAACGTTTTCCCTACTGTTGCACTCTCTGGAGTGGGAATAGTAATTTTTACCCCTACCCTATCCAACGTTTTCCCTACTGTTGCACTCACTGGAGTGGGAATAGTAAATTTTACTGCTACGCTATCCAACGCTTTTCCTACTGTTGCACTCACTGGAGTGGGAATAGTAATTTTTACCCCTACACTATCCAACGCTTTCCCTACTGTTGCACTCACTGGAGTGGGAATAGTAATTTTTACCCCTACGCTATCCAACCCTTTCCCTACTGTTGCACTCACTGGAGTGGGAATAGTAATTTTTACCCCTATGCTATCCAACGGTTTCCCTACTGTTGCACTCTCTGGATTGGGAATAGTAATTTTTACCCCTACGCTATCCAACGCTTTCCCTACTGTTGCGCTCTCTGGAGTGGGAATAGTAATTTTACCCTCTCACTATCCAATGCTTTCCCTACTGTTGCACTCTCTGGAGTTAGAATAGTAATTTTTACCCCTACGCTATCCAACACTTTCCCTACTGTTGTACTCACTGGAGTGGGAATAGTAATTTTTACCCTTACGCTATCCAACGTTTTCCCTACTGTTGCACTCTCTGGAGTGGGAATAGTAATTTTTACCCCTACGCTATCCAAAGCTTTCCCTACTGTTGCACTCTCCGGAGTGGGAAACGTAATTTATACCCCCCCACTATCCAACGCTTTCCCTACTGTTGCACTCTCTGGCGTGGGAATAGTGATTTTTACCCCTACGCTATCCAACGCTTTCCCTACTGTTGCACTCTCTGGAGTAGGAATAGTAATTTTTAACCTCCCACTATCCAACGCTTTCCCTACTGTTGCACTCTCTGGAGTGGGAATAGTAATTTTTACCCCTACGCTATCCAACGGTTTCCCTACTGTTGCACTCTCTGGAGTGGGAATAGTAATTTATACCCCTTCGCTATCCAACGCTTTCCCTACTGTTGCGCTCTCTGGAGTGGGAAAAGTAATTTTTACCCTCCCACTATCCAACGCTTTCCCTACTGTTGCACTTCCTGGAGTTGGAATAGTAATTTTAACCCTACACTATCCAACACTTTCCCTACTGTTGTACTCACTGGAGTAGGAATAGTACTTTTTACCCCTATGCTATCCAACGTTTTCCCTACTGTTGCATTCTCTGGAGTGGAAATAGTAATTTTGAGCCCTACGCTATCCAACGCTTCCCCTACTGTTGCACTCTCTGGAGTGGGAATAGTTTTTTTTAACCTCCCACTATCCAACGCTTTCCCTACTGTTGCACTCTCTGGAGTGGGAATAGTAATTTTTACCCATACGCTATCCAACGCTTTCCCTACTGTTGCGCTCTCTGGAGTGGGAATAGTAATTTTTACCCTCCCACTATCCAACGCTTTCCCTACTGTTGCACTCTCTGGAGTTGGAATAGTAATTTTTACCCCTACGCTATCCAACACTTTCCCTACTGTTGTACTCACTGGAGTGGGAATAGTACGTTTTTACCCCTACGCTATCCAACGTTTTCCCTACTGTTGCATTCTCTGGAGTGGGAATGGTAATTTTTACCCCTACGCTATCCAACGCTTTCCCTACTGTTGCACTTTCTGGAGTGGGAATAGTAATTTTTACCCTCCCACTATCCAACGCTTTCCCTACTGTTGCACTCTCTGGAGTGGGAATAGTAAATTTTACCCTCCCACTATCCAACGCTTTCCCTACTGTTGCACTTTCTGGAGTGGGAATAGTAATTTTTACCCTCCCACTATCCAACGCTTTCCCTACTGTTGCACTCTCTGGAGTGGGAATAGTAATTTTTACCCCTACGCTATCCAACGCTTTCCCTGATGTTGCAATCTCTGGAGTGGGAATAGTAATTTTTACCCCTACGGTATCTAATGCTTTCCCTACTGTTGCACTCACTGGAGTGGGAATAGTAATTTTTACCCCTACGCTATCCAATGCTTTCCCTACTGTTGCACTCTTCGGAGTGGGAATGGTAATTTTTACCCCTACGCTATACAACGTTTTCCCTACTGTTGCACTCTTTGGAGTTGGAATAGTAATTTTTACCTCTACGCTATCCAATGTTTTCCCTGCTGTTGCACTTACTGGAGTGGTTATATTAAATTTAACCCTCTCGCTATCCTACGGTAAAAATATTGTATATGTTTTGTTTATAATATGTATATATATATATATGTATTTTAAAGTTACATTACTTATTTAATAATTTTACATTTATTTAATTATTTTAAGTATGTTTAAATTAATTATATTTATTATTATATTACTTTTAAATTAATTTTAAGACATTTAAAAAATTCGATATTTTGACAGTCTATATTTTTTACAATCGATATTTTGGAGTCAATATTTTTGTACTTACCTGTTTGTAGATAGGCAGTCGATATTCTGGCATTCTATATTTTTACCTCAATATTTTGGTAGGTCGAAATTTTGTCTGTCGAGATTATGTCAGTGATCCGAAAGTATTACCCATAACAGCACCATTGACTGAAAATCACCCAACCATGAATGTGACTGTGTTCTGAACCTTGAGATGCATATCCAGAAACTGAGACTGCACTTAAAGGGGCGAGACTCACACTCCATGATGCAGACTTTACAACAGGGTTTTCGCACGAGTAGCCCAGGGGTTACTGAAAGCTCTCCAGGTGTCTATAAGTAGCTCTCATGTGTACATCCCAGCTTACTGAATTAGAAGCTTATGAATTATTATGTATGTCAAGATTGAAATGTGTCCCTTTGAGAAGAAAATGTGCACATTTTAGGAACTCACATACTGATGTTTGGAGAAAAATGGTTGAATTTCAAAGGTACATTTAAAGCTGATACTTCAATGATAAATCATGCAGTGCTGGAGAGACTTATTACTAACTTATTACTAATATTATTTCCTTGGTGCCAGGATCATTGCACCTATGGCTGTTATGTATTATTCAAGTAGAGGTATTCCACAATGACAAAACCCTTTTCACATTACTGCTTGAAACGCACCTGTTTAATTTAATTAGTCACTGCTGGTAATTGTGCACACAACAGCCCCTAATGTAATGTAGACTGATGTTTTTGCTGCTTTAATTCTAAGAATATTTGTCGCTCTGAGTGTTTTTCATCGAAAAGGTTAGAAAAACCTGCTTTACAACAAAAAGTTAGAATCACTTCCACTGAATGGGAATATGTTCCAGGAAGTGTGCTACAGGTAGGAGTGAGTGTAACTCGCAGAATTTCACTCTGCGGAATCACGCAGGGTTAAATAAAAACTCTGCAAGATTTTGCAGATTCCGCCAACGGGCAGAAAATGCACAGTGCACTGCTTGTCTTCTGTTTTTAGCACCAGTGGTGTCTTCTACACTGAAAAATCAACGCTATTTTCGAGTTCATTTTACTGCCTCTCAAGCAGAAAATCTACTCAGCAAGCAGCCTTCTGACCATGACCACCAGTTTTTGGTAAAATCTCACAAGAAGACCTCCAAGCGACAGAAAATCATACTTTGCGATGCCAAATCTTGCTCACCAACTCACATTCTGAAGCCTGGTGAATTTGGCGGGACCTCGGCATTACAGGAGTAAAGTGGATCCACAAAACATTCTCCATTTGACTTGCAGAATTCAATTTCTGCCCAGGCCTAGCTACAAGGTATGGTACTTACGCTCCATGAGTGCGATCAGGCACAAAGAAGTAGGACTCCCAACATGTCAATGGGATTTTGGACCAAAATGTGAGACTCACCTTTCATGCTCAAGGGAGTGAGACTAAAATCTATTCAGTAGGATTGCCCCTGAGCTGGCACCCTAAAATCCAGTGTGTCACTGTACAGGCAGCAGTGACACTATGCTCAGATAACTGAGACTCACACCCACTAAATGACACTGGCCTATGTGTGTGAAACAAACAACCAATCAGTGGGACTGTACTCCAAAGGATGGCTCTGAAACCCGTTAAAACAGGATCTGCTTTGTGGAGTGGGATTCACCACCATCGGCTATGACATTGCACCCTGATGTGAGCCTGTCTAAGTAAGCTATAACCTAAGGTGCGATAGTTGCACCAAATTAGAATGCCCTTAATGATTCACAGCCAAAGATTGAAGCATAACTCCAAGGAGTGAGACTTACACAGCTTGAGTAACACTATGCTCCAATGAGTGATTTGCATGCACTCACAAACTGTTTTCTGAACTGTGAGACTAGGGGCCTTATTTATGAAAAGTGACGCATCGCTGCGTGAAAACAGCGATGCATCACTTTTCACTGCGCACTCCTTGCGACACCAATGATGCGTCATATTTAATGTATGACGCATCATGTCGCAAGGAGTTACAGATGCGTCAGTATTTCTGACGTATCTGTAAGCGCAAAAGTGACGCATTGCTGGAGTGTGTCACAAAAGTGACGCAACTCCAGCAATGCGTCCTTTCACATGGGGAAAGCCCCATGTGAAAGGGCTTGCGTCAGTCTTACGCCTGCTGTGAGGCAGGCGCAAGATTTTGACGCAACAGCGTCCTAAAAGTGACGCAGTGAAATCTCATAGATTTCACTGCGTCAGTATTACGACGCTTTTTGCGGGGGAACGCCCCCTCTGCATACATTATACCTGATGCAGGTATAATGTGGCGCAGGGGTTTAAAAAGTGACGCATCTACCTAGATGCGTCACTTTTTAAATATGGCGCAACAAGGCGCATGTTTTACGCCGCCGATGCGTCACAAAAAGTGACGCATCAGCAGCGCAAAACTGACGCAAGGCCTCATAAATGAGGCCCCTAGCAGTCTACAAGTGAGGCTTCATTTAAAGAATTTAGAATTATGTTACATGAGTGAGACAATGCACAAAGGAGTGACACTCAAACCAATCAATTGAGAGTATGATTCAAGTGATAACAATTGAAGGATACGAGTAAGAGTATGCTTGATTGAAAAAGTTAGACAATGCCCAAAGCAGTGAGACTCAGGGAGGAGAAATATTCTTGCGGCTAGAACGCTGACATTGAAATTAAAGAATGGTCTTCTTTACTACTCCCACTGCATACATATACCTGTTTTGGTCCCTTTAAAAAGTCCCTTAGTTTCAATGGGAGACTGAGAATTCTGGTGCTTAGTTTAGAGAAAATGTTTTGGGACCTATTCCATGCGAGTGTCTGGTCCGTTTAAAGTATAAATGGCAATGCCCATGGTTCTCAGTCTAAGCTGCATTTAGTAATACATAATGTAGTACTCCAGTAGTACTATTTACTTACTACAAAGTGAAATTTACAAACATGCAGTGGAGACCTTAATACACCTGTTTACCATTTTGTGGTAAATCTGAGAGGGACTGAGGGGCAAATGGTGGGAAATGAAGAAAAATTACTCAAAATGGATGAGGTAGGGGAAATGCCCATACAAAATCAACACCCAAACAAGAGGAAATCAATTTCAAGTCACAAAATACACTTTCGAAGTTACTACAAATCTAATGCTCTAAACCTGAACTCCAGTACAATCTTGGATAAAGTCAAACACCATACATTTCTAACCAATGTTAATGCAGCAAACTCCGCGTAGACAAGAATGGAGACTGGGATTTAAACTAACACCCCACATGAATTAAGGTTAAATTAGTTCTCTATTTAAATTATATTTTGATATTTTATTTGCTAAAACATTAAGTATAATTATTATGGGGAGGAGCTACGGTAGCGAACAAGATGGCTGCTTAGGCTCCCGGCTCCGCCGACCTCCGTCTCCTGCCAGATGATCCTGTCATTTATCCTGTCTTTACGCCCTGCCTCTGTGTGTATGAACCGGACTACAGCTCAATGGTGCGATCCCGAGATTTCTACCGGTTTGGTAGACAGAGGTATATTGTGTTAAAGTTTGCGGCTTAACCCAGCTTGGAAGCCGGGGTCTCGAGTAGGGGTACAAAAGGGGGTGGTAATGGACGGAGCATCTGAACCAATCAAACACTCACACCCAGTCAAAAGATCTGGGTTTAATCCATCACCGTTCTTTAGCCCACTCTGCCACCCCAGTTCAGACATGGCTATATGCAAATCAGTCTGACCCTGTGCCTCATGGGAACAGTCCAGACCGAACTGCCAAGCCATGCCTTCCCTGGACCGGAAACAAGCTTCCGAGGACCGGTTTCTGGCATTCCAGCCGTCTTCAGCCCGGCTTGCTTGAATCCAGTGGCAAAGTGAGCAAGGGACTCACGTCTGAGCATTCCCTGCCACACTTATGGCGGCCAAAAGCGGTACAAAAGGGGGTACTGGCCCAGCCGGGTTCCAGTTGAACAACATCGGCCGTGAGCATGTGGCAGGGTCCGGTCTATTGCTGTGGAGGTTTTCTTGGCCCGATTTTGATGGCGGTCTGCTGAGTTAGTAAACATCGAAGGAAGAGTGACGATTCACGACTGAGGCTGTGGGCGGAGGTCCCTGACCCGGTGGCCCGGTTAGCCACCCGCCGGCGTTCGCTGGCTTGGGATCTTCGCTTGCGGTGGCGAAGCGTAGATCGATGCCGCTGTGAACATTGAGTCCCCCTCTGCTGTTGTCCGTTCCACTTTTGACTGTTCCCCCGGGGAGACCGGGCTCTATGGGGGACGTGAAAATGGTCGATATCGAGCGAGGAGCGGTGGAGCGGACTGAGAATGAACCGTCGTTGCGAACTGTGCTGACGGCCATTGGGGCTCTTCATACTAACATGGAAGCCCTTATTCATAAAATGATAGCGCGTTCGTTTGAAATTGGGCGAATTGGACCGGACCCTGCTCCATTACAAGGAATGAAGCATCGAGATACCCACGATGGCCATTTTGATAGAGGAAGCGGACCCCGTGCAACAAGAGGTGTCGGAGCCTCCGGTCGGTGTGATGGCCGATAGGAGCGAGATCGGTGCTTCGAAGCCTACTATCAACGCTGACCGTGGAAGGACTAATCGGTGCTCCCTTTCCGGAGACTTTTGATGAGAACTGTTTTGCGCTTGAAACCGTGTCTCTCCCCTGTCCGCCAGTTCCATTACGATGGCGGAGGAAACAACGTTGGGAGTTCATGACGGTGAGGAGAGTCTTTGGGCCTGATGGAGTTCTCAGTGACTTAACATCTTTGCTTGATCTCAGTTTGAACTTTGCTTCACTTTTCTCGTATTTTGACTATCCTGTGGAGGCGGCAGTTCGTCCGGAAGGGGTTCGCACGTCCGATCGGATGGGTCAAGTATGAGACTGATTGACTGGGTTTGACATCGTGGTCTTGATGGATGTGGGATTTGCTACCATGATGCTTGCGGGAGGTTGGGCGGTGTTTACAGTTTCCCCTGTTGCGTACTACATTAGCTTCTTAATAGATTTGTGGATTTACTCTGGGGGATTCTTGGTTCTGGCAGGAGGGAGGGGCGACTGGGGGCACATATGAAGGTGCCCTCCTCCATTTTCTATTTTTAGTATTTAGTTAGATGGGGCAACAGGCACACTGCTAGTTGGGGTTCGGCGAAAGCCATATGCAGGGGTGCAGGGTGGGGGGATGGGTATTTTTGTCATTTATCCTGATTTAGTTTTTTAGTATCTGGGGGCACTATGCCTTTCTTTATCCTGTTCTGTTGGGTGGCGGGGACTGAGTACCGTAGCGCATCAAATGTAGCTTAATTGTGTGCAGTCAACCATTATAGAACGTATCTACGCGTCGATGTTTCAATGACCCCGCCCATTGTTTTTTACAGAAATCCTGATATCTGAAAATGTTTGCTTATTATTGTAACTGAATGTGATGTCCCAGATACGTCTTTGATTTATTTTGTTTTACATTCGAAAATAAAAAGAAATATAAAAAAAAGTATAATTATTATGTAATGTATTTCTGCATTTAAGAATACACTTCATTTTGACAAAAACATTCTAACTTATTTTTAAACATACATACAAAGTATTTAAATTCATTAAATACATAACATGTTTCCCTGTTTTTTAGACATTAAATAAAAATAAAAATGCTAGTGGGGTTGGACAATTTTTAAAAATCATTTTTGAAACAATATAAATATATCAATATAATAGATTTAAAAAGTTATATTATTTAATACACATTTATTTAAGAAGTTGATATGCTGTTAGATTTCATTTTATTAGTTAAGGATTAATTAAAATTATTTAAAATGTATATTTTACATTGAAATATATAATTTTAGATTAAATAATCAAATGTAAAAAATTACCTTATATTTTCCCATAGAAAGATATCCACCTGTGGTGAAGAACTCCAACAAATGAAAATTAAATTGCAATAAGTGCACACTCAAAAATTAATTCATAGGAAGGGAAGGATGGGCACATGTAAATATACATCTAGGTTTGAATCTCCATGAGAAATGAAGCATCTAGGTCTAAGAGCAGATCTTCATGTCAGTTGATCTACAGATGCAAATTTACCTTTGTGAACCGGACCCTATGACTTTCAATGCAACATGAGAACAAACAATATTAACTGTGAGTACAGGTCAAAGGAAAATATAATCTAATTATTCATCTTTTGTATTGACTGTGCCCCATGTCTAAACGTGTGTGAAATATAGTTGTGGAATTATAATAATACAGACTAAAACTCTGACATTCCTTATAAACTCTAGCATCTGTGCGTAGGAGGCTTAACCATAAACATTTGCCAATTGAAATTGCAAGTTATCAAACAAATTACAGATAAATCCAACAGAGACAACCAAACATTCCTTTGCACAGGGAAACCTTTGGGTTAAACAGTTGAACAGTTTACAACCATTTGGGTTGAAACAATCCCGGATCTAGGGCAGTGAAATAAGGTTCATTGCACTGAGCACCAAGCTAGAGGGAGCATCCTTTGACTTGCTGACTCAAGATCAGAGATCTTTGTATGCCCCTCCATTCTTTAACAACAGTGCAATGACTCTGATGGTTCATGCACTGAACTGTGGGATCTGTGATTTCTCTAGTCTGTGGCGGCTCCTCTGCTAAGGTGGAGGAGCGCCGTCCCACTGCTCTAAAGGATAAATAAAATGATAATAATGTACACTTATTATCATTTTATTTTTACTATTGCAGTCAGTGTCAGGGGGAGGCTGGCCAAAGCAGGGGGAGGAGTGGTTTGCATTCCCTAAGTGCTCATGATTGTTTGGCTGGCACTTTGCTTGTTCCTCACCAGGCTGCATTACACAGCCTGACGAGGAACATGCACAGGCTCCCTGTCCCCGTCTGAGCGCCGAACCACGGCACTCAGACCTATCACAATGCTACATTGCAGCATAGTGATTGGCTCAGGGGAGTCTTTGGGTCTGAGTGCTTCCTGCTGACGACTGGGACAGTAAGAAGGAAGATGATAAGGACAGAGGAGAGGCAGCGGCTGGAAGTTTAACCCTTTCGCTGCTAATGACGGAACGGTTCCGTCATGAGCATCGGTCGAGCTGTGCTCATGACGGAACCGTTCTGTCATGATCACGCCCGTTTGCATGGGGGCCCAGCACCAGAGGAAAATATCCATCGCAAGGATGAGGTTAAGGTAAGTCCTTTTTTTCATTCACTCCCCCCCTCCACTGCCCCATTACCCCGTCTGGTAGCAGCCGCTACTGGTCTAGTCACCGTTTTGGCTCATGTTAAAGTAGCATAAAGGCTTAATGATTTCCACTGGAAAGCAAACATGCAACTAAGAAATTGCAGATTTGTGTTTTGTGCAGGTGGCTCAGTGTGTTACTGTTTTGTCACAGAGATCTTGTTGTTGCTTGGAATTCACAAGTTGCAATCATTGTAGTGTAGCACATTGAGCTGTGAAGTTGTATCAAAGCGCTGCATGCAAATTGTGAGGCTTAGGTTTAGAGCCTTATTTTTTTTCTTCTCAATCTTTTGTCATTCTAAGGTTGTTAAAAGGGTTCCTCCTGGTAGTAATTACATTTTATTAGTGTGACACCCAAATAATTGTGTTACATGCAAACTCCTGAGATTATGGGGCAAACTTACAAACTCATTGGACCTGGTTTGCATAAAAAAGTGACACAAAACTCTGGTGCAAAGTGTTGTTTTGGGTTTTACTTTTCAGCACTAATCCTGAATTGCATTGAAAAGCAGCCTCATAGTAAAACAAAGTAGCACCATGCTCTAATGTGTGTCAAGGAGACACATCCATGCACACACTCATAGATTTGATGCTAACCTTTATCTATTAACTGTGGTAGATAAGGATTTGCATCAAAGAATTGTGCCTCTTTGAGGCAGGCTTAAAGTTGGAAAAAATATGTATTTTCTCCAAACCTTTCCAATTTTGAATATTTGCTGTACAGTGCAGCAGACAGGCAAAATGGTAAAGTGTTAAACTTTGTGAAAGCCTGTTATTTTGTGCTTAAAGTGTATCCTACCAGTATAAAACCTATGATTGACATTGCGCATACACTCTTGCACTATGGTGCATAGGTATTTGCATTGACGTAAGCCAGCCTAAAGTACACCAGCCTAAAGGAGAGAGCAACATCGCCATATCTTAGTGGATTTAATTATGTTGTGTTCTCTCATTTACACACAAAGCAACAACTTTCTTTACTGCTCTGTGTGAAAACTTAGGGGGCAGATTTAGAGTTTGGTGGAGAGGGTTTTTTTTATCGTAAATACAAAGGGGTACTCTCTCTGCCTCTTTTGAAGTAAGGTGGACCTTAAGATTGTCCACGATGTAGACTACTCTGTCTCCACCAATGACACACACCTCCAATCTACCAATGGAGTAATGGCCGTCAGAGGATTTGCCATTTGTCTGTCTGTTCTATTTAGAGTGGGCAGACAAATGGCAGGTTTTTAATGTTCATCACAGCCAGATAAAACCTGGCGGTAAGGGATAATAGAAATTGCAAAATGGAACACACACCATGGGAGAAAATTTCCATGGCAAGTGGGTCATTGTTTTTTTTCCAAAACAAAATCCTGCTATGGAATTTTGTATTTGAATAGTAAACAAAAGTTTAAAGTTTGATGAATGGCTCTGTCATGTTTATAGAGCCATCCGTCAAGCTTTCAATGCATTTCCATGAACAGCATATTATATCCCCATGGCTGTCAGACACCTCAAAGTTATGCAACAGTTACTTCCTTAGGGTGATAGACTACTTTACTCAGTGGTCCTGATGGAGTAAATTCCTATCTGCAAATCTGCTCATTTGTTTCTCCAGAACAAGCCATCTCAACATACAATGCATACCAGCGTGGATGACATGTAACTCTTACACCTTGCAGCCTTCATTATCTCATTATAGAGCAAAAAACCACAGGGAGTATGAGGGTCACAGGGATGTTTAAAGACCTGCTCTGGTTGAATCCCCTATTCTATATATGTACAACACAAAAAAACAGGGGGTCTCATAAGAAGCTCTTTAGTCAGCTTCCCGGGGCCAGACTCCATTAATTAAGTGAGTCTAAGGCACCAAGGCCCACATGCATCAAGCGTTTTTGCATTCGCAAACGGCGCGAATCGCAAAAATCAGCCGTTTGCGAATGCAAAAACCTTTTTTGGGATGCATCTTTTTTTTTTCATTTATCGCAATTTAAGAAATCGCAATTTTTTGCGGTTTCTCAAATTGCGATAGCATTTAAGAAATCGCAAATTTTGTGATTTCTTAAATGCTATGCATGATTGTATTTAATTTGCAAATTCGCAATTAGGAAGGGGAAAATTACCATGAAGTAAACCTTCATGGTAATTAGCGAAAAGTTTCAAAAATGCAAAAAAAAGCATTTTTGAAACTTACATGTTAAACACACACATGCCCTTGGGACATGTGTGTGAGTAAAATGTACTTATGTGACATTCCAGGGGTGCAGAGGGGGGTCCTTTGGACCCCCCTGCACCCTTCAAATTGCATTCTCATTTTGCGATTCCTTAATTGCGAATTCACAAAATGAGAATGCCTTCCCATTGATTCCTATGGGCGTCTAGGCCCATAGGAATCAATGTAAAGCGATTCCTTATTTGCGGTTCGCAATTAAGGAATCGCAAATAAGGAAAATTAAGAAATCACAAAAACGTTTGCGAATTTTTAATGCATAGGAATTTGAGATTCCTAAATTGCGATTCCTTAATTTTCGCAATTTAGGAATCGCAAATTCCTGCAATGATGCATGTGGGCCCAAGTCCTTCACAGCCTCAACAACTGTAAGAAGCACAAACAAGAGGAAAGAGAAAGCAAGGACGCCAGTGATTGTTGGTGAGACTCAATAAAAAGTCAGTGGATTCCCATCAATCTATAATGATGATCAAAGCTTCTCATTTGATCCTCCAAACTTAGGGATGGTATGTCTCTTGATCATTGAGACTATAAACCAAACCCGCTGTTACAGAGTCAAAAAATGGGTCAAGCCCACAATCACATTTCGACCATAAGAGAAGTACTCAAAGGGAATAGTGCAGTGCAACAAAACAGTTTTAACAGAATAACAGTTATTCTGTTAAAACTGTTTTGTTGCACTGTTCTTGGTTTTTAATTAGGGACCGAGCCAGTACTCTAATAAAATACTGCCTTTTTCTGGACTCTCTACCCTATTTTATTTCACCACTTCTCTTTGCACTCTTTGTGGGCTTAGTTTATAGTCTCAATGATCAAGAGACATACCATCCCTAAGTAATGTATGTGTCTTGTAAAGCGCACTGCTGCCCTGAGGCGTCGTGGCGCTGTAGACCACTGGGGAACCCGTCCTGGCTATCCCTGTGAGATGGTCCCTACTGGGTATCTCCAAGGTGAAACCAGGCATCCCCGGCGAATGTGGGGGCCGTTGTAGAGATGAGGCAAGCTAATGCCCAGAGTTGCCGAGTGTGATCCCTGGTTAGAGTGGGCACCGAGGCGAGAATTATCGAGTCTGCTGACCCTGGTCCACGACCCTGCCATGTCGGGAATTGAACCCTGGTCCCGGGCCGTTCTCTGCTTCCGGGTCTGCCGCTTCTAACCAGTGAGCCACACTACTCCATAATTTGGACCAAATGAGAAGCTTTGATCATCATGATAGATTGATGGGAATCCACTGACTTTTTATTGAGTCTCACCAACAATCACTGGCGCCCTTGCTTTCTCTTTCCTCTTGTTTGTGCTTCTTACAGTTGTTGAGGCTGTGAAGGACTTGGTGCCTTAGACTCACTTAATTAATGGAGTCTGGCCCCGGGAAGCTGACTAAAGAGCTTCTTATGAGACCCCCTGGTTTTTTGTGATGTACATCATTATAGAGCAAACACAAGGAGATGATGGACGCAGTGCTGAACCTTTTCAGACACTCACCCCCAGACACAGATCTGGGTTGAATTCATCCTCATTCTTTAGCTCACTTTGCCACCCCAGTTCAGACACAGCTATATGCAAATCAGTCTTGACCCTGTGCCTCATGGGAACAGTCCAGACCAAACTGCCAAGCCGTGTCATCCCTGGACTGCAAACAAGCATGCTGGGACCGGTTTCAGGGTAACACCTCTCATCATTCAGACTAGCTTCAATCCAGTTGCAAAGTGAGCAAGGGACCCACGTCTGGGCATAGCCTGCCAACTTAGGGTGAACAAAGCAAACACAAGGAGATGATGGACGGAGTGCTGAAACTTTTCGGACACACCCCTAGTAACATATCAAGTTTGAATCCATCATCATTCTTTAGCTCACTTCGCCACCCCAGTTCAGACACAGCTATATGCAAATCAGTCTTGACCCTGTGCCTCTTGGGAACAGTCCAGACCGAACTGCCAAGCTGTGTCATCCCTGCACTGGAAACAAGCATCGGTATCACTATAGAGGCATAAATTATTTTTCCAGTATTTGGCTCAATGTGGATATTGATATTTCATTGGTTTATGTTCCTTACCTTTCTAGTTTTTCTTAAATATGCCAAATTAGTCTATACTCCTTGCTTAATTTTATTCAGTACATTTTCTTCGATCTAGACGTACTTTTTTCCACCATACATTTCCAAAATAATGCTAGACTTGAGCTGGTCTCTCATGTTTCATTAAACATTTACATTACCTTTTTTGCCTAGATTTCAATCAGAGAGCACAGAGGTAAGGGATCAAATGCTAAATGCACGGCAACTCATGGAACTTTCCAATTTACAATGGAACCTTTGGAAAACTGGTCAATGGAGAGTCAGGAGGATGGGAACTTCCAGGTTCCAATACACTTTTGGGTCAATAGCGGTAGGGTATACTTAACCACCTTACACACAGGTCTCTTTGTCAGGCAATGACTCACCGTCATATTTGGCTATTCAGTTGACTTCATACAGTTCATCCACCGGATCCTGTGCCCTCTTGTGTGCTATTTGTGCCCTTTTCCTGTTTAGTTGTGTTGCCTTCCTTGATTATGTTTTTTGGTTTTGTTTGTTTGTCTTGTTTATTTGCGTTTGGAGTTTGACCATCTGCTGCTCATCCTTGGTCTCTGACATCTGGGTGTAATGATGAGCAATGCTGGTTGACATTTGATCTCATGACTGCGCATCTGTCCAGAAATCCGTCTGGAATTTTGTTAAGTTTCTGGACGTTGTCGGGACTGAGATCACCTTTTATATAATATACCTGAATACTAACTGTTTACTGAGCTCCACTCTTTCTCACACATGTTCTCTTCACCCCAGCCTTTGCTCCCTATACTATCTATAACTGAGTGACTGGTCCTATCCACGAGCAGATGCTACACTACCCCATTTTTTGCCAACATCCACCTGCGACAGTAAGCACTTCTGAGTCTTCTCTTCCCCTTCTCTGTCTTTTCTCTTCCACAGCTGCTCTCCGTTTCCTTATCTTGCAAGGTATTCACATGATCAATATATCCCCAGAGAGTCAGGTAAAGCATGGATTCTCAGCTGTTAAAAGTCTTTGGCAGAAAATTGACATTCACAATTCCAATGAAAAGTTGAGGATGTTCACATTTCATTGGTACTGAAGCATTTTGTAATGAAGCTCATTTGTCTTTATGATTCCCCCAAAACGTAGCCTAATTTGAATAATTGTTTTTGTTTGAGAAAACATGTCTTATTCATATACCCTATTTTTATTATTAATGTTACATCAGCCCAATATTTGCAGCTCAACATCCTGATAGTATGCATTAAAATAGCCATATTTTCCTCACAGTCACCTACAGATGCTCAACATCATTAAAATAGCAGAACCTCATGCACCAAACTTTCTTACAGACAGAAGAGGATTTTATATATGGTCAAGTTATAGCTTGTATTAAAGTAATCCTACTACAATATTTCATTCATGTGTAGATAAGGGACAAGGTATACATAGATAATTAATAATTAGACCATTTGGTTTCTGTGACCCACAGCCAGAGTTTTTTGTTGGCTGTTCTCTTGCTGCACTGAAAATGATGGACTTAACTATATATAGTTTAAAGGGTTTTGACCAATTAGTTTTAGAGACTTTAAGATATCACAATCGTATTGACTTATTTAAATTATCAAGTTTCCTCATGTTTTCCTATTATGAAATTATTTTTATTTACAAAAATTAGATTCTTTTTAACGTTTTTTCTTCTTGTTGGACTTGGCCCTTTCTACAGGATCATCCCCAAATGTTTTGCATTCACTCTCCTTTTTTTCTGGACCCATTTTTGTTTTTTAGGCTCTGCGCACTTTAACACTGCAGTGCCAACCAGAGTGAAAGTGCTTGTGTGCTCACCTTAAGACCTAGCATAATTGGCTTATACCCAATTGGCATATTTACTTTACATGTAAGTCCCTAGTAAAGTGGCACTACCTGTGCCCAGGCCCTGACTAGTGGATCTGCAGCACTGATTGTGCCACACACTTGTGTGCAGTTTTCAACTACCATTTCGACCTGGCAAGATAAACCTATTGCCAGACTCAAACCTTCCTGTTTAATACATACAGTCAACTATAGGGTAGGCCTTAGACAGCACAGATGGCAGGGTGAAGTGTATTTAAAAAGTTGGACATGTACTTTTAAGTTCTACATGACCTGGTGGTGAAAAACTCCAAAAAGTATTTTTCACCACTGCAGGGTCTACCTCGCCCATAGGTTAAAATTGTAGATACCTTAATATATTTAATAAGCTGTAGCTTTCAAATGAGAACAGGTAACCCGTTTATGGGGCGGATTAGGTTGGCGGTGAATCCGCATCCTCCGGGCCGGCGGAAGCCACCGCCGGCCTGGAGGATGCGGATTCACCGCCTTGGTTTGGGAAAACACCACCCGCCACATTACGATGGCAGTGGGATCAGCGGCGGACGGCAAGTCCGTCCGCTGCTGATCCGCGGTGGTTTTTTTTTTGTGAAAATGTCTTTATTGACAGCATAAAGACACCATAGCATAACTATTACCATTTGCTCATTAGTACATAACAGTTGAGCAGTGTCTACATCAACATATAACCAGCATTACCATTTTCCTTTTTCGGTGTGATATGTAAAACCTCCCAACTCCCTGCCCACCCTCCCTCCCCTCCCCATACAGCACTTACTTATACATAAAGAATATCGAAATCGGCGTTGACCCATTCACAATGTTCATGAGGTGATCGTCGGGCGATCCGCGGTGGTTGTACGCAAATATGGTGGCGGTGTCTGCAAGACACTGCCAGCCATATCACGATGCAGGCGGAAACATGTTTTTCCACGCCGGCTTTTCCGCCGTTGAAAAAGCATGTGGTCTTTTGCTTTTGGGGGCCCATTGTGAGCCCCCAGGGTGTTGGGGGGTGGTGCACATGGGGGGTACCATAGGTACTCCCCTGCTTTGGCATGCACAAGGTGGCAGGCACCACGCGGTGCCTGCCAAGTTGTGCATGCCAAAGGTAAACATGCATATTTTACATTGTGGCGGGTGCTGCTTAAAGCAGCACCCGCCGCTATGTAAAATATATGGGATGTGACCGCCAGGGTGGCGGTCACATCCTAATTGCAACGGAGGGACCGCCGCTGCCCCTGCGGTCGGTCCCTCCACCTCAGGGGTGGCGGACGGACGCAGGTCCGTCCACCATCCTAATCGCCACCCTATTTTGGTGACTTTGAAAGTGCAATGAAAAATCCTCTGTTATGATAAAGTCAGATTTTAAATTACGTTTTTGAAAATGCCACATTTAGAAAATTGCCATTTTCCCCTTAGCCATTTAGTGCTTGGAGTAACAGCCTGCCTCTGGGTCACATGACTGGGTGTATCTGACAGTTAGGCTTTGTATACTCCACCTAGACAGACACGCGCAAAAGAAGGCTTAGATGTGCCTGGATGGGCCATCACTAGCAGAATGGGAGGATGGAGTTGGACACAGCTCTACTTGAATAGGCTGTATCCTCCCTCCACACTAAGGGCTGCATATCCCTATAGTTAGCCAGGAGTCAGGGGAGGAGAACCATGAAATCTGTGGACTTCTAGAAGCATGTCCCACTTTAAAGGGTTCACCTGGTATAAATATTGGACCTCAGGCACCAACTTTTCAGTACACATCTGGACCCTTGGACTCCACCAGGAAGATAGACTGCTGTGCTGATCAAAGGACTGCTACTCTGCTGGACTGCTGCTCTGATGGACTACTGCTGTACTCTGCTGCCCTCCTGACCTCTTGCCTAGGTTAGAAGGACCTGACCTGCATCTCTAAACCTAGGGCTCCGGAGTCACTCTGGCTGCTATTTGTCAGGCCTCCTAAACAGAAGTCTGAGGGACATAACAGGGTTCCAACAACCTTGAACTCAGCACCTGGATTCTGCCATCTATGAGTAATGCCCTCCCAAGTGGTGCCATCTCAGCACTGGATGAACAAAAATAGCCCTGTAGGTGTTTTGCCAAACCGGGCTCTGGTCCCCAGTGGAACTCTTTAAACTTGCATATCTACATTCCCACTGATTGGATGTTTGTCATTTTAGTCTTGATTTATTCATTAAAATGTACCCTATTTGTCTAATTGGACTGGGATTGTTCTTGTGTTTTCACTTTATTAGTGTTTGAAGTGCTGCATAATGCTTTACACATTGCCTCTAACTTAAGCCTAACTGCTCTGTGACAAGTTACCAGAGGATTGAGCACAGGTTCAGTTGGGGTTTGCTTGTGCCTCACCCTAACTAGGGTTGTGGTAGCTGCCTGAGTAGGGTTTGATCCCCGCCCCCAACCAGTAACCAATTTCTTACACTCCTCAATTTGTAGGTGTGGATATAGCAACTTATTCAACTTGGTTTCTGTTGAAGGGACAGTCATAGTCTTGAGTGCAGTGGGGCCGTGCATTGAACTTACAAGTGTAAATAAATGGATAGATTTTCCAAAATAATTATGTAAACTACAATATCATGAATACAATACAATTATTTTTACAACATATGTCAAGCAAATAGCTTGTAAAGTTTCACAAATTGCTGTCTTTCCCTGATTTACTCTTGGGAGTCACTGGGTATTTCCCATGAAAATCCTTAAAATACATATTTTGTAAGAGGAGAGGCCATATGTAGTAGGAATTGCAAATGTATAGAGAGGAGTTGATGAAGCTATATGCATGTTATGAGGCTAGGAATAGGTGGCGTGTTGTATATCAGAAAAGAGAATTAGAAAAAATAAAGAGAAGAACCTGAGAGTCTTGGGGTATAACATGCATGAACAATATTGGATTAATGTGAGGGACTAGGTGAAAACCTAAATGCAAAAACATCCTTTATAAAAGTATAAACTCTGAAAGAAGGACTGAACACATGTGCTCTGGGTGATGGCATTTGCTAATAGCAGTTTGCTGGTTGTATAGGCTCTGGACTGACCCTTCATTTGAAATCTAGCATTGTTTCCAGTGGATGCCCATTTATGATGGTCAGTGAATGGGTAGATCAGCTGCGGTGGTACCAGCTTCTAACCTGGGAGCAGCAAGGGCTATCCCTGTGCCTTCAGATCGAAGTGTCACTCTCAAGTACCCACTTGTTGCCAGCTATGAATAGGAGTAAAGGATGAAAAACGTTACCCGACAAGTAATACTTCTGGCTCAAAAGTAGTGTACAGTAAGCCATTAATGTCAGACTTTCCCCACTACAGTGAATTGTTATTCAAATACCCGGATTGCTTTTCACACCTTAGAAGTCACCCCAAGTGTCCGAACCCCTCCTGCTGATCCAATTTAACCCACGTTTCTCAGTCGATGTCTACTTTACAATTTGTATTCATAAAATTGGTTAGGGAGGTAGTACAGAGAAGCGTATTGAACAGAAGGTACATATAACTATAGCACCCCACCCTCTTGCTAACCGATGTCCCAGTGATTTAGATGACACCGCAAGCGTTCACAGATGCTGCCCACAGGTCTATTACTGATACAACATAGTTCACTATCCCGCAGGCATGCATTCAAGGTTTCAAGGATGTAATTTCACTTCAAATAACCTCTAAGAATTATTGCCCTACTGGCTGTCGCTTGAATTCGGCTAACCACTGGACTGGAGTGTAGGAAGTAAATAAGCTCCTCAACTCTGAGAAACAGTAGCCTACTCTTCTCCTTGCACTTCCGCACTGCATGAGAGACAGCCAAGGTGGGGCAGATGCAGCTTGGGCAGGATCCCACAAGGGAGGTGTAGAGGGGATATAGTCATACTTTCCTGATTGTTGTTACTCTCCGGGTTTGCTCTAGACCGTTTTCCTATTTGTTTGGGAGAGGGTTCACCATCCATACTCAAGTTACATCCTTCTAGTAGCAAGGTACTGTCACTTGTAGCAGTCTTCCATACGCCCTCTCCCATTCTGTTAACTACAGCCTGTATATCTTTTCTAGACATGCACAATTAAACATTTATGCCACTGCCTAAGCAAATTTGGCCTCTGGAATAGGTGATATGTGGAATGCAGTCATATCAAATAATATCCTGTTCACATTTACTCACACTGGACTGCATACATGTGCCATCACTGTCACCAATAAATCCGGTATTTATAAAGCGCAAACTACTCATCCCTAAGGGTCTGAAAGATGCTGGAGTCAGACGGGGAGATAAAGTGAGCTATTGCCCAAAGTCACATGGTGCTAAGCTGAGCTGCCACTGGCTCCGGGATCAAATCGAGAATCCTGTGCTCCAGAGTCATCCACCCTGGCCGCTGCACCACACCTCTCAAATAGTGTGCACCCACCTCCTGGTGGCACTGTTACACAACAGGAAAACAAGGAGGAATATGGCGATGAGGGACATGGCCCAACAGAATACCTACATCCAAGACTGCACAACCAAGCACCACCCTTCTGCCATTTCCGGTGGTAACAACCAGCAAGGGTCACTCCAGATATCTAACACTTCCAGGTCAAAGGTGCACTTATATTTCTATTTATGACTAGTTACAGGACGTGGGTTTACACAGTGCTCGTTTTGTCACCTGCTCAGAGGATGTGGCCCTCAGAAATGGAGAAAATTCTCCTGGAGATAGGGAAGCATATCTGTAGGCGTTTGCCATTAGGAAAATGATTATTCATACCGTTTTCGCAGAGGCCGCCCCCGCAGGGGGCTCGAGGGCCGGCGCCTTAACCCACGCCAGGCCCCTGGAAAGAAAACCGGTTCTGGGCGGCGCCCCCAGAATTTTGCAGCTAGGCGACTGACCCATTTGACATCAGGCATGACACGCAAACACCACCATGTTATATTAGGAGCGGGCGTGAAACAGGACCTGCAGATGTGGGACTCATTTCTGAGGAACTTTAATGGGATCCTCATCTGGAGGGAAGGATGGGTGACATGCAGGCAGATTGCACTTTTCACGGATGCAACCGGGAGCCATGGTTTTGGGGCCATCCTGGGCAGCAAGTGGTGTAGTCGGGCAATGGCCAGGCGCATGGCACAGGTCAGGTAAAACAGGAAACATAACATTCCTCGGACTATTTCCCATCGTAGTGACCCTCGCGATCTGGAAACACGAGCTGCGCAATATGAAGCTCACAATCTGGTCCGACAACAAGGGGGTGGTACAATCTATCAACAAAGGGGCGGCCAGGTGCCCAGAAATACTGACACTAATGCGCCATCTGGTTAAATTACAGTTGGAAGGCAACATAGACCTGAGGGCAAGGCATGTTCCAGGGGTGGAGAACGAGCTGGCAGACGCCCTTTTAAGAGCACAGATGGACAGATTCAGGCAGCTGGCACCCAGGGCAGATCAGGACATGACCCCTTTCCCGGGGCACCTGTGGGACCTAGCGGAGTAGACCTCGCAGTATTGGTGAACCAGGCCCTCGTCCCCGAAGCAGCAAAGAGATATAGGAAGTATGTGGGCACAGGTATGCAGATAGGGGGTATCCTAAACCTAGAGGATGCCAGGGCAACAGGCACGGCTGTGGAGAGGTTCATCCTATGGGCATACAACAGCAGCAAATCAAGGTCCTGGGCCCACGCGCACCTAGCAGCAGTGACACACTTCACAAAGTTAGCGGCTGGACACGACCCAGCAGCATCTCACTATATCAAGGCAGCCATGAAAGGTTGGAGGCGCGCCAAGGGCAAGAGAAAGGACAGCAGACGGCCAATAGATTTTTCCAAAATGGCTCTCCTATTAGTAGCCTTGGGGGGCGTCACAAGGGACACATTCTTGCTCAGGATGTTTAGAGCAGCCTTTGCCATCGCTTTCTTCGGTGCCTTCCGCATCAGCGAACTGGTGGCACCGCGCAGGGGTGGGCCCGCTGACAACTGCCTACAAGCCGGGGACATAACGCCGCTAAGGGCCCAGGTGGAGATTCGATTCAGAAAAGGGGGTGGTGATGGACAGAGCATCTGAATTAAGCAGAATACTACTACCCAGTCAGAAGATCAGGGCTTAATCCATCACCGTTTTTTAGCTCACTGCACCATCCCAGCTCAGAACCTGGCTACATGCAAATTAGTCTGTCCCTGGCCCAGTGCATCATGGGAACAGGGCTGACCAAACTACCAAGCCAATTCTTTAACTGGAAAGGAAACAAGCTTCCGGGGACCGGTTTCTGGCATTACAGCCGTCTTCGGCCCGGCTTGCGTGAATCCTGATGGTGCAGTGAGCAAGGGACTCACATCTGAGTATACCCTTCCACACTTGTGGTGGACAAAACGATTCAGAAAAGGGGGTGGTGATGGACAGAGCATCTGAATTAAGCAGAATACTACTACCCAGTCAGCAGATCAGCGCTTAATCCATCACCGTTTTTTAGCTCACTGCACCATCCCAGCTCAGAACCTGGCTACATGCAAATTAGTCTGTCCCTGGCCCAGTGCATCATGGGAACAGGGCAGACCAAACTACCAAGCCAATTCTTTAACTGGAAAGGAAACAAGCTTCCGGGGACCGGTTTCTGGCATTACAGCCGTCTTCGGCCCGGCTTGCTTGAATCCTGATGGTGCAGTGAGCAAGGGACTCACATCTGAGTATACCCTTCCACGCTTGTGGTGGACAAAACGATTCAGAAAAGGGGGTGGTGATGGACAGAGCATCTGAATTAAGCAGAATACTACTACCCAGTCAGCAGATCAGGGCTTAATCCATCACCGTTTTTTAGCTCACTGCACCATCCCAGCTCAGAAACTGGCTACATGCAAATTAGTCTGTCCCTGGCCCAGTGCATCATGGGAACAGGGCAGACCAAACTACCAAGCCAATTCTTTAACTGGAAAGGAAACAAGCTTCCGGGGACCGGTTTCTGGAATTACAGCCGTCTTCGGCCCGGCTTGCTTGAATCCTGATGGTGCAGTGAGCAAGGGACTCACATCTGAGTATACCCTTCCACGCTTGTGGTGGACAAAACGATTCAGAAAAGGGGGTGGTGATGGACAGAGCATCTGAATTAAGCAGAATACTACTACCCAGTCAGCAGATCAGGGCTTAATCCATCACCGTTTTTTAGCTCACTGTACCATCCCAGCCCAGAACCTGGCTACATGCAAATTAGTCTGTCCCTGGCCCAGTGCATCATGGGAACAGGGCAGACCAAACTACCAAGCCAATTCTTTAACTGGAAAGGAAACAAGCTTCCGGGGACCGGTTTCTGGCATTACAGCCATCTTCGGCCTGGCTTGCTTGAATCCTGATGGTGCAGTGAGCAAGGGACTCACATCTGAGTATACCCTTCCACGCTTGTGGTGGACAAAACGATTCAGAAAAGGGGGTGGTGATGGACAGAGCATCTGAATTAAGCAGAATACTACTACCCAGTCAGCAGATCAGGGCTTAATCCATCACCGTTTTTTAGCTCACTGCACCATCCCAGCTCAGAACCTGGCTACATGCAAATTAGTCAGTCCCTGGCCCAGTGCATCATGGGAACAGGGCAGACCAAACTACCAAGCCAATTCTTTAACTGGAAAGGAAACAAGCTTCCGGGGACCGGTTTCTGGCATTACAGCCGTCTTCGGCCCGGCTTGCTTGAATCCTGATGGTGCAGTGAGCAAGGGACTCACATCTGAGTATACCCTTCCACGCTTGTGGTGGACAAAACGATTCAGAAAAGGGGGTGGTGATGGACAGAGCATCTGAATTAAGCAGAATACTACTACCCAGTCAGCAGATCAGGGCTTAATCAATCACCGTTTTTTAGCTCACTGCACCATCCCAGCTCAGAACCTGGCTACATGCAAATTAGTCTGTCCCTGGCCCAGTGCATCCCGTGGCCCAGTGCATCATGGGAACAGGGCGGACCAAACTACCAAGCCAATTCTTGAACTGGAAAGGAAACAAGCTTCCGGGGACCGTTTTCTGGCATTACAGCCCACTTGGGCCCGGCTTGCTTGAATCCTGATGGTGCAGTGAGCAAGGGACTCATATCTGAGTATACCCTTTCACGCTTGTGGTGGACAAAACGATTAAGAAAAGGGGGTGGTGATGGACAGAGCATCTGAATTAAGCAGAATACTACTACCCAGTCAGCAGATCAGGGCTTAATCCATCACCGTTTTTTAGCTCACTGCACCATCCCAGCTCAGAACCTGGCTACATGCAAATTAGTCTGTCCATGGCCCAGTGCATCATGGGAACAGGGCAGACCAAACTACCAAGCCAATTCTTTAACTGGAAAGGAAACAAGCTTCCGGGGACCGGTTTCTGGCATTACAGCCGTCTTTGGCCCGGCTTGCTTGAATCCTGATGGTGCAGTGAGCAAGGGACTCACATCTGAGTATACCCTTCCACGCTTGTGGTGGACAAAACGATTCAGAAAAGGGGGTGGTGATGGACAGAGCATCTGAATTAAGCAGAATACTACTACCCAGTCAGCAGATCAGGGCTTGATCCATCACTGTTTTTTAGCTCACTGCACCATCCCAGCTCAGAACCTGGCTACATGCAAATTAGTCTGTCCCTGGCCCAGTGCATCATGGGAACAGGGCAGACCAAACTACCAAGCCAATTCTTTAACTGGAAAGGAAACAAGCTTCCGGGGACCGGTTTCTGGCATTACAGCCGTCTTCGACCCGGCTTGCTTGAATCCTCATGGTGCAGTGAGCAAGGGGCTCACATCTGAGTATACCCTTCCACGCTTGTGGTGGACAAAACGATTCAGAAAAGGGGGTGGTGATGGACAGAGCATCTGAATTAAGCAGAATACTACTACCCAGTCAGCAGATCAGGGCTTAATCCATCACCGTTTTTTAGCTCACTGCACCATCCCAGCCCAGAACCTGGCTACATGCAAATTAGTCTGTCCCTGGCCCAGTGCATCATGGGAACAGGGCAGACCAAACTACCAAGCCAATTCTTTAACTGGAAAGGAAACAAGCTTCCGGGGACCGGTTTCTGACATTGCAGCCGTCTTAGGCCCAGCTTGCTTGAATCCTGATGGTGCAGTGAGCAAGGGACTCACATCTGAGTATACCCTTCCACGCTTGTGGTGGACAAAACGATTCAGAAAAGGGGGTGGTGATGGACAGAGCATCTGAATTAAGCAAAATACTACTACCCAGTCAGCAGATCAGGGCTTAATCCATCACCGTTTTTTAGCTCACTGCACCAGCCCAGCTCAGAACCTGGCTACATGCAAATTAGTCTGTCCCTGGCCCAGTGCATCATGGGAACAGGGCAGACCAAACTACCAAGCCAATTCTTTAACTGGAAAGGAAACAAACTTCCGGGGACCGGTTTCTGGCATTACATCCGTCTTCGGCCCGGCTTGCTTGAATCCTGATGGTGCAGTGAGCAAGGGACTCACATCTGAGTATACCCTTCCACGCTTGTGGTGGACAAAACGATTCAGAAAAGGGGGTGGTGATGGACAGAGCATCTGAATTAAGCAGAATACTACTACCCAGTCAGCAGATCAGGGCTTAATCCATCACCGTTTTTTAGCTTGGTAGTTTGGTCTGCCCTGTTCCCATGATGCACTGGGCCAGGGACAGACTAATTTGCATGTAACCAGGTTCTGAGCTGGGATGGTGCAGTGAGCTAAAAAACGGTGATGGATCAAGCCCTGATCTGTTGACTGGGTACGAGTGTTCTGTTTAATTCAGACGCTCTGTCCATCACCACCCCCTTTTCTGAGTCGTTTTGTCCACCACAAGCGTGGAAGGCTATGCTCAGACATGAGTCCCTTGCTCACTGCACCATCAGGATTCAAGCAAGCCGGGCCGAAGAAGGCTGTAATGCCAGAAACCGGTCCCCGGAAGCTTGTTTCCTTTCCAGTAAAAGAATTGGCTTGGTAGTTTGGTCTGCCCTGTTCCCATGATGCACTGGGCCAGGGACAGACTAATTAGCATGTAGCCAGGTTCTGAGCTGGGATGGTGCAGTGAGCTAAAAAACGGTGATGGATCAAGCCCTGATCTGTTGACTGGGTATGAGTGTTCTGTTTAACTCAGACGCTCTGTCCACCACCACTCCCTTTTCTGAATCAGGTGGAGATTCGGCTATGGCACTCGAAGACCGACCAGGCTGGGGCGAGGAGCACCATCCGACTGCACTGCATAGAGGATCCGAGGTATTGCGCAGTATGCTGCCTGCAGGCCTTCATGGCAATTAGACCAGTAGGGGAGGGGCCCCTCTTC
This sequence comes from Lissotriton vulgaris, assembly GCF_964263255.1. Classification (NCBI taxonomy): domain Eukaryota; kingdom Metazoa; phylum Chordata; class Amphibia; order Caudata; family Salamandridae; genus Lissotriton; species Lissotriton vulgaris. Next base: position 636,516,510 of record NC_141700.1, on the reverse strand, counting down.
AGACACAGGGATGGCAGCCATTTGAGCAGATTCCAATTCACAACGGTAATGCGCCTGGCGTTGAGCAAAGCAGGTCTCCCACCCGCCTCCTACGGGTCCCACTCTTTCAGGATTGGGGCGGCAACGTCAGCAGCTCAGCACGGAATGTCAGAGGAAAGGATAAAAGCAGTGGGTAGGTGGCTATGCCGCGCATTCAAGGCATACGTCAGGCCCCACCTGGTGTAAAATATCAATTGATCATCAGCAGGCCAGGGGGGCATCACCCCGGCAGCAAAGTGACTATTGTAAATGTTACTCCAGCAGGGAGTAGACCTCGGCTGGTGCTGGTGGTGTGCCATCCGTGGTTGGGAAGGCCGGGGATGAGATGGGACCAGCTTCCAGCGACTCTGGAGAGAGTGCAGGCAGAAACACCCTGGCTACCCGACGTGTTGATCATCCACTTAGGGGGGAACGACCTGGTTAGCAGGGGGAGGAAGGCGCTCCTCCATGACATCCAGAGAGACCTCACAGAGATAGCCAGAGTGTTTAAGAGTACGGCTGTCATATGGTCGGAGCTCATCAGCAGACAGGTGTGGCGCGGGGCAGAGTCAAGAAGAGCAGTAGAAAATTCCAGGAGGAAGCTGAACATAGCAGCAAGCAAATTCTGCAGGGTCAACGGTATGGAAAGTGTAAGGCACGGGCTCATCCATCCGGGCCGCCCGAGCTCTATGCAAAGGACGGAGTTCACCTGTCTGATGTTGGGTTAGAGGCATTGTGGAACAACCTGTGGGGTGCGATGGCATTGGCGGGTTGCAGATAAAAAGAAGCGCCCTGTCTCGGACACAAAGGGGGGAGCCGCAGGAAAACTTAAGCCTCCCTGGCGGCGTGGCGGAAATAAGGAGATAATACTTGCCACGGAGACACACCAATGGGCGGTGTGTAAGAATTGGGACCCTCACACTGGGATGCCGAACGACAGGGTGAGGGGTCAAACAAGGAGAAGGGGGTAGCAAATGGAGACGGCACTCGCCACCCAGCCCCTGCCGGCTGGCAGGGCACAACAGAGACCAACATGGTGGCGTGTAGGGTCCTAACTCCGGGAAGGAAGCTACCCCCGCGCAGAGGAAGCGCTGAGACAACCCAAAAGAGAGAACGAACGAACCGCCAGTCCAAAGGGACAATGAAGTGATCAGCAAAACGCAAGCGGATGATTTATGACCATGCATGACAAGTCATAAAATAGTGCTGTATGACAAATGCCATATGACGTATGAATATGCATGTATGATAATAAAACTGCGGCCAACATTGCCACTAAGAGAAGAAAACAGTGTTGGCTTATTTATTAGAAGGACCAGCAAAGGTCCCAAGCATATGGGTACATAGGCATGAATGGGGCGCAGTGCGGGGGTTATCGCAGAGGCCGCCCCCGAAGGGGGCTTGAGGGCCGGCACCTTAACTCACGCCAGGCCCCTGGAAAGAAAACCGGTTCTGGGCGGTGTCCCCAGAAGCGGGAAAGTCTGTGTCGCACATCCTTGCGGCCCCCCGCTAGCCTCGCCAGGTAGGTGCCTTGCTGAGGTTCTGTAAATTCTGAACCTGGGTCATAAAGGTCGTGGTTCTGTTACGAATTTGGTAACAGCGAACCGTAAACAGTGAGCTCAGCAAGTATGAGTGTTTTCGTCATGTTACACCGATGGATTCACTGTGTATTTGAAGATTTCGTTCTGAACCCTTGGGTTCCATTTTGTGCATGGCAGCCATTTTGTGGTTGCCCTCACATAGGCCGATGACTTTAGCTGACTTTTGGATGACCTGAGTGAACTGACCCTGTTGCCTGAAGCTGACCTTGTTAGGCCAGTTCCTTGTCCAGTAGCTGATCAAGATTAAGGATCAGAGCACAGGAGATTGTAAAGTTTGGTATGCACATACACACCCCTTATCCTACTTCTCATCTGTTTTTGTTCCTCCTTTTATGGCTTGTTTACGATATGGGTTGTGGTCTTTTATTATGGGTTTGTCCGGCTTTTGTAAGAAGGAATGTTGAGCTTTTTGCATGCTTGCAAAAGCTAGGACTGCCCCTTTCTTTTATGCTGAGTTTTGTAACCCTAAGCATATAAAAGGCCTCTGTTCTCTGTATTCCTCAGACTGCCTCATTCAGTTGCTAAGGCAGCTGGGTGACGTAGCCTCACTTATTGAAAGTTTAATAAAGATGTCTTTTCATATTTCAGCTTCTGTGCCAAGTTCTTCTTTCTATTAGTAAGTATTCCCTGAGAATGAAGATGTTCCATTTCCTCATTGCCCAGCGACCAATGGGGCTGGGGCGAGGGGTAAACCCCCCAATGGGGAAGAAGGCCGGCTAGCCGGAGATGCAAAGGTAGGGGGGCATAAGAGCACCGCACCCCGGTCCAGTTGGCATCTTGGACCCGGGGCAGCGGCAGCACGGCGAAAGGATCTTGTCCCACCCACCCACACCAAAGGAGCAGCAAATGTCGCAGTGCTGGAACAAGGGCTGGGAGTGGGCGAAATAAGGAGATAATACTTGCTACGGAGACACATCGACGGGCGGTGTGTAAGAATTGGGACCCTCACACTGGGATGCCGAACGGCAGGGTGAGGGGTCAAACAAGGAGAAGGGGGTAGCAAACGGAAACGGCACTCGCCGCCCAGTCCCTGCCGGCTGGCAGGGCACAACAGAGACCAACATGATGGCGAGTAGGGTCCTAACTCTGGAAAGGAAGGTACCCCGGCGCAGAGGAAGCGCCGAGACAACCCAAAAGAGAGAACAAACGAACCGCCAGTCCAAAGGGACAACAAAGTGATCAGCAAAACTCAAGCGGATGATTTATGACCATGCAGGACAAGTCATAAAATAGTGCTGTATGACAAATGCCATATGACGTATGAATATGCATGTATGATAATAAAACTGCGGCCAACATTGCCACTAAGAGAAGAAAACAGTGTTGGCTTATTTATTAGAAGGACCAGCAAAGATCCCAATCATATGGGTACATACGCATGAATGGGGCGCAGTGCGGGGGTTAGGGGAACTTGACTTATTTTGTCCTAATCACAGTTTGTGAAATACACATCGCTGTCCTATCTGCATTAAAAGCATGACGTTCTACCACATCTACCACCAGCCATAAGAGGTTTATTTGTTTGTTTATTAAATGTATATAGGCAGCAGGAAAACAAGCTTAAAGATCCTATGAAAAAAAACTACTAAAACACACAAATAAACAAGTGAGAGTACAAATAACAAACAAAACAAATCTGAAAAGACATGTCAGAACTAAGAGCCATTTTAAGATGGCAACTGGTCCGTAAAATAGTCTTGCTGTCTGTATTTCTTCCCTTTAATTACTTGTTAAAATATTCAAAGCCAGGAGATAAAACAAAAGCAGCATTAAACAAAAGACATAGATGTTGAAGGTGGGTGTGCGGGTGGGGGGTCTCCAGGAGGTAAACTCTGTGACCCCTGGAATGAGAACAGAGCCCTTTCATAAAGGCTGTAGAAATGAGCAGATTAAAACCATCCCTCCTGCCCAGGGCTGATGAGCTTGTCTCCGAGGAAGGGATTATCCCCTTCTCTAAGAGGAGACGCATGTCTGTGGCACAATAGCGTCCTGCAATTATGAGCCCCGCCGGATCTTATTAAGCCTCGAAACACAGCTGTAAGGGCAAAACCAGTGGCATATAGGCTGTTTTAGTCCAGCCAAATGCCCAAGATGAAGACCTCTGTGGAAGGCATTATTGCTCGTATAAATCTGTACTCTGTTACAGTGAGCGGCTCTGCTTCGGAGTCCTAGCATTAGTTGAGCAAAATGGCGTCAAGGGCCATTAGCTGCTGTGAAGGCATCTTGCCCCTTTAGGGAGTCATCTGTAGGATCAGTGACTTGTACCTAATTATTGTTCCTTATCTATAAATTGTCCACTGTTCATTTTGTTTTGGCCCCAACCCACCTCTGATACAAATGATTGCTTGCTATCAGAAAAGCACTCTTCCAGCTTAACATGAATTCCTGAAACACTCAGATGGGTGCAGGAGTGTAGGGGGCTTGGAAACATGCCTGCAGCAAGTAAAGTGCATGACAGGCAGCCCTTTTCTACTCTTATTCTATTTAACAATTGTATAAAACCGGGTATCTGCACAGTCATATTCAAATTCTGAAACATACCTCGATAGCTCTATTTGTCATTGGGGCAGAGAGTCGGCGGAAGTGACGTCTCTCTCTGTCTGGTGAGCCTTTCAGGTCGGTGGCCATGCTTTGCTGTGGTTGCCCGGGGTTAAGAAGCGACTGCTCCTGTTGTCTGCTTATTTTATTTATTGTGTACTTTAAGAGTTTTTCATGAGCCAATTAGTCACCCTTGAAATAACACATTCGCCCATGCAATCCTCTTTCAAATATTTAACCATTATCTAAACCTCAAGTGGGCCAGAGTGTTTTCTTGTTTACCAGTGAAACACAAACAGGAAACCTTACAGCTCTGATCTAAGCATCGTAATCCTTCCTTCAATGGAAGATCTATCTGTACTTATTTAAAAACATTCTGGTACTTTTTTGGGACAGCAGATGAGGTAAGTGGCACACAAATGAGCATTCTCATCCATTCCCTACACAAACATGGGTTTGCCCAGGGGCAGGGAAATTCTGACCTGCCCATAGTCAGGGCGCTAGGCAAACTCGGTGCCCAGAGCAGGGTGAGAGTAAGACTGCAACATATCTTGGTAAATAAATATGTTGTTTTCCTACACTCTCCCTTTGACGCTGTACAGCGCAGCAAGTTGTCGCTGCTCTGAGAGGAAGTTTGATAAACCTGATGTACCCTACAAAATGTATAGATAAACCTAGCATATTGCATGTCCACTCCTTTTGAAACAAAGACGATGGATGCAAAAGCAAGCATTCCCTGATGCCACAAGTGCATGTATTTATGAGAGTGGCACACACTCAGGGGTTATGATGGTCACTGAGCCAGGTGATATGATGGCTCGATGCTGAGATCTGTATGTTTTGCAGGACAAAAGTACAAATTCTGTCAGGGCCAACTCAGACTTTCATCCTTCCAATGTCAATAGCAGAATGCTATCACACCGGATGGCTGTGGTACCTTATATTTGCAGGGCTTTGCAAAGAGAAACTACAATATCAAGCAGGATACAAATGACAAGTCATAATCATTGTGGTTATCAATGTAGCCACACTACTAATGTCTCTGTTTTTTTGTGCAAGTTTCTGCCTCTTCCTTGTGCATCTAAACAAGCAGAATAACCATTGAGGTGAACCAGATGAGGTGAGGTGTGGGGTAATTCATTAACCTAGAGCATGTGTAGCTTACGACTGGCACAACAAACAGATATATGTGTATACGCTGTACTACTTTTATTTCACAGATTGAGTATAATACGTCAGTGTAAGACTTTGGCATATTTTTCAATTAAGTTTAGAAATAATGTATTTTCTCACTTAAAAATATGTTCCCTAAAATATATTAATCAATTAACCAATCTCAATATGCAGCAACATATCAGCAAGGCAACTAAGGGAGCGAACTACCAAATCAATACCCTGAGGAAACGTAAACCCTTCCTCCCAGCCAAAGACTTCCAAACTGCAGTACAAACACTAGTCATCTCTCAAATAGAATACGGCAGCATTGCCCTCTGCGGACTACCCCTAACTACTACCGCACCCCTAAGAGCTTCTCTAAATGCTGCAGCGAGACTCATTACTGGGTCAAAAAAACACTCACATATTTCCCCTGACTTGAAATCCCTGAACTGGCTGCCTTTTGAAGCCAGAATACATCTGAAAATCGCCTGCATGACGCACAAGGCTGTACACCTGAACTCACCCGGCTACCTCACTCAGAAGCTGACAATTTCTGGCGGCTCTAGAAACACTAGAGGCACAAACAATCTTCTGCTGAAGCCTCGAAGATTCCGGAAGGAAAAAACTTATAAACGCTCCTTCTCAGGAATGGCACCCAGGATCTGGAACTCACTCCCTCCTGAAACCAGGCTCATCTCCTCTGTTACAAAGCAGTCTGCAGGCTGAAGGAATGTGAAGTAAGTTTATTATAACAGCCCCACACTATGGTAGTGCGTGGGTAAGCGGAACATCAGTAGAATGGCAGTTGGTGTCAACGTTATCAGCTGGGGAAAGGAATGGAATGTGGGGGAACCAATGGGAAGGGGAGAACGCTAGGGAGGTTCGCGCGCAGGGGAAAGGAAGGTACCAAGCGCAGGGTTGCAGGGGGGGGCATGGGTAAGATACAACACATCTTCCTCTCTATAGAGTTTTGGCAACAGCGCCACGGAATGCAGAGGCAACATGCAGGAGGATGCATAACCAGTTGGGAGTTAGTCACACACATAATCATCTAAACGTTTAGGTCTGCGGATGGTTCTTCCAAACCTTCCAGAGGCCGCGTGTAAGTGTGGTGCACATTCGGTGTCCGAATGAGAGTCAAGGTCAGATCTGCCGAACCGACCACTGAATCTGTGACCATCAGACGCAACCTCAGAATCCGAATGAGGGTCATCCTGACAACTCCGATTGCAAGTCGAAGTGCGGGGATTGACACCTGCAGACCGATCTGTCGGTTGACTATCGTCAGAGTCAGAGTCAGGTTGGAGGTCACGTGTGCTGTTGTTTCTAGACCTATTATTCACATCAACATTAGATCTGTCAACATCTACCCACAAATCATTGTTAACAGTAACATGCTGCTGATGACCCTGGGCCTTGTCACTGGGATGATAGTTCGCCAGTCTGCTCATGTGCCAGACTTTCCCATCACTGAGTCTTGCCGCATTGTTAAACAGTTCTTCGATGTGAAGTGGGGCGGTGAATCTGCTTTCTCCTTTCTTTACTTTTTTTTCCAAACGAACTTTCACAAGATCGCCAACCTTGAATGAATGATCTTTTGCGCTGTGTCTAGAATCATACCATTCTTTGTAGTACTTCTGAGCCTTGATGATGTTATTTCTTATGTTTTCAGGTGACCATTCGATTTGTTTTGATACAGACATCCACCCCAGATCAATGCTCATGGGCTGTCTGCTTCTCATGAGAATGAAGGGTGCTGTGCGTGTGCTTGCACAGGGGGCAATCCTGAATGCCCAGATAAGTTTGTATATTTCCTCTTCCCAGTTTAAGTTTGCATTTCTGGATAGTTGTATGTGCCCTTTCAAGACACGGTTGAAACGTTCAGTGAGGCCATTACCTTCTGGATGATAAATTGAAGTGGTGTGGTGGGTGATACAGTTTCTAGACAGGAATGACTTGAATGCTTCAGAACAGAATTGCCGGCCATTATCGGTGATGACGGATTTGGGTAAACCTTCACTGAGAAAGAGCTTGTCCAAGAAGTCTATGCATTTGGAGCTGTCAATTTCCTCCACAATCTTAATTTCTGACCACTTGGAGAAGTGATCTATTGCCACCAAGATGTACTTGATTTCTCCATCATGTCCTTCTATGGGCCCCACTATGTCCAATCCTAATTTCTCCCAAGCCATTTGCGGGGGTTGAATCGGTGAGAGACTGACTTTTGACGTTTTGAGAGTTTTGTCTGAGTCACAGCATTCCATACAGTTCCTGACCTGGACCTCGATTTGCTTGTCGATACCCGGCCACCAATAACTTGCCCTGACACGCTGCTTGGTTTTGGTGATGCCAAGGTGGCCAACATGACACAAACTTAGGACTTTGTCTCTGAGCGTGGCAGGGGCTATGGCTTTACCCATTCTGTACAACACGCCGTTTTCCAAACTGAGTTCGTTTCTAGTTTCCCAAAACACCTTGATATTGTCCTGTAGGTTGCGCTTATCAGGCCATGCAGAGTTGATGAATTGGCATACCATTTGCAGGGTGGAGTCGCGCGACATGTGTTGACCCCATTCTTCCGCTGATATTCCATCCAGGTCAGTGTTGAAGAGCAGAGCTACTTTCTCCTCGTCTTCTTGAGCGATCATGCCATCCGTGTGAGGCAGAGGTAGTCTGCTGAGGAAATCCGCAATCTTGTTTTTCACTCCTGGCCAATATTCAGCCGAGTAGTTGTAATCCAACAACTTGATAGACATTTTGCTGAGTCTAGGTGAGGCATTTTGTAGACCAGAGGCTGTAAGTATCTTGATTAACGGTTTGTGGTCTGTGCGGAGATGGATTTTGTAACCCCACACATAAGCTCTGAAGTAATTGAGCGCCCACGAACAAGCCAGCATTTCACGCTCAATGACAGAGTACTTCTCCTCCGCAGAGGTGAGCGACCTGGAGGCAAAGGCTACAACCCATTCTCGGTTAGATGAGTCCTTCTGTGCTAGCACAGCTCCAATACCTTTGTTGCTTGCATCTGTGGTGAGGTAGATATCTGCTTTGGGGTCAAAACCTTTGAGGAAAGGCGCCTCGCTGATTTCCTTTTTGATGGTAACAAAGGTGTTCTGACAGTCCGGTGACCAGACAAATTTGGTTTTGTTTTTCAGTAATTGTCTTATGCTGTAGGTTTTTTCAGAGAAATTCCTTATGAATTTGGAGTAATACTCCGTCAAGCCGAGAAAGGCTCTTACATCCTCTTTGCTTGAGGGACATGGGGCATTAAGGATGGCATCCACCAGACCTTGTTTGGGTTTGATGCCGTCACGGCTGATGGTGTGCCCAAGGTAAACCACTATGTCCTGTGAGATTTTACATTTGTCTAATTCAACCGTTAAACCATGCATTTTCAGTTTGCAAAACACTTGTCTAAGGCGTGTGTCATGTTCCGATTGGTTGCTGCCCATGACCAGGATATCATCTTGGAAAAACCTGATACCATCAACACCTTCCAGAATGGATGTCATGACCCTTTGGAAAAGTGCTGCGGCTGAGGCCAGGCCAAATGGTACCCTGGTGAACCGATAGCAACCAAAGGGTGTGATAAAGGTTGTGAATTTTTTACTGTCTGCATGCAGAGGGATCTGGTGGTATGCAGATTTTAAGTCAATTATGGAAAATACACATATATCATTGGTGGCACTAAACATCTCACATATACGTGGTAGGGGATATTGATCAACAATAATGTTCTTATTGAGGTCCCTGAGATCGATGCAGAGTCTGATTTTCCCGTTGGGACGTTTGACAACGACCAAGGGGGAAACCCACTCTGCCGATTCCACTACTTCTATAATGCCATCCTTGACAAGTCTGTTCAATTCAGTTTGGACATCACTTCTCACAGACACTGGTAGATGTCTTACCTTGTGAATGCAAGGAACAGCTGAGTCTTTGAGTTCAATTTTGTGTTCGAAACTGTTAAGAAGGCCAACTTTACCTGAGAACACTTCGGGAAAGTCTTTTTGTATAGACAGTTTACAGGAATCATTTATTGACAGGACGGGATCATCACTATTGGGATCGAGCATGATGCCTAGATCAGCTTGGTCACTCCAGCCGAGGACAGAAGGGCCTTTTTTTGCAACGTAAAGTCGGCAAAATGCTCTTCGGTTTTTAAATTCGAATTCCAGATCACGTGTACCAAGGAATTCGATGTTGTTTCCCGTGTAGCTTCTAGCAATTACTTTGGGTTTCTCTAGAGTTGGGCCAATTTTATCCGTGAATTGCTTCCAGACGTTTTCGTTGATAATCGTGAAGGGAGACCCAGAGTCTGCCATCAGATTGACTGTCACCCCTCCCAAACTGACATCACACATGGGTTTTTTTTTCTTTGTGGGCGTGACTTCTAACACGTCATATTCAATTGAGAAGACATAACTGACATTGTCGGAGTCGGAATACTCTGAATCCTCTTCGGTGGAATCACTCTCTTCTTGAATTTGTCGTACCTGCCTGCTTTGTTTGTACATTTTCCTGTTGCAAACCTTAGCGATGTGACCGGTCATTCCGCATGACGAGCATTTTTGATGTAAGGCTGGACACCTTCTTGAATCAGCTAGATGGGTTGGGGACCCACAGCGATAGCATTTGAGTTCAGTAAAATCGTTGTCCCTTGTATTGCTGCGTCAGTCACCGCTATGCTTCGATCTGCTTGGTTCACTTCTCTTGTGATAATCATGACTCATTTCTTTTTTGTTTCCTTTCAGTTTGAGTTTATTGGCATTGGAGGACTTTATAGCTTTAATTTCTGCCGGTTCATCAATAACAGCTTTGGCGCATCTGCCTGTAAGTTCAGCTTTCTTGACAAGGGCAACAACCTCCTTCAAAGAAGCCTCTCCATTGACCCAAAGTTTGTCCTGGATATTGGGATTGCTCGCGTGCATTATTATTTGATCACGCACGAACTCTTCTTGCAGTGCTCCAAATCTGCAGGTTAAGGCCAAGTTGTTTAAGGCAGCAACGTAATCCTCAACACTTTCATCCTTACCTTGCTTCCTTCTTGAAAACTTGTACCGATCAACAGCAACGCACACAATGGGCGAGAAGTGATCGTCCAGATCATCTAGGGCATGTTGGAAAACATCATCACCAGTTCTTACTTTCTTTTCAATGTTATTGTAGGTCTTAAGTCCACCTGGACCCAAGCAGTACAAAAGAACTTTCTTTTTCTTTTCAGCAGTGAAATCATCATCTTCAACTGTCTCAATGTAATTTACAAAATACTCTTTCCACTCTTTCCAAGGCATGCACGGTGCACCTTTGAGAGGCAGAAACGCCTGAGGTTGCGAAAGGTTCAAGGAACTGAGAGCACACATGACGATAGAAGGATTGTAGGTCTATAACACACTGCGAGGATTCCAATGTGGTAGAGAATGTCACTTAATACACCTTTGTTTGTGATGTGTTGACACTCTGGTTGTATTCACAGGAATGGCTTTATTGTGTGCTTGCTTAGTTATGTGTGTCTTTGTTTATTCGATTTAAGCACAAGTTGCAAATTCAAAAGGTTGCTGAGAAGGGGCCAGGCTCGAACACTGACTCGAGGAAAAAAACGATCAATTTCTCATGAAGTTTTTTTTTCAAAATGGCCCCCAGCGCTGCGTTTCACTGACGTCACGCGTCATTGGGCATGCGCAGACGAGTGGAATTGCAGGCGCGAAAAACAGCTGACAGGAATTTCCTCTTCGAGTGCGCAGGGAAAGCGCATACGCCACTGACAGGAACGGAAGAGCGCTGTCGCAGCCAGGGAAGAGCGACGAGACGAGGGCACACGGGAAGGAGAGTCCCAAAGGTACTGTTGGGGTCCTACCTCTGTGTGGTGCAGCAGCCGGTCGATGCGAGATGCTCAAATCTCGGTTGAAGATACCAGCTACGCTTCTCTCGACAGCTGTGTGGTTCACGTCCTCTTTCGCTGTTAAGAGGGAGCGCCGGAATTCCCAGGGTGAGGAGAATGGTTGCGATGGATAGATCGATGGATGGTCGATCACAGCAAAGTCATTGTCTGTCAGCTGTACCAGGTGTGAGGCTGTCGTTCCGCAGGTAACCTCGTCGCCACTGTTACAAAGCAGTCTGCAGGCTGAAGGAATGTGAAGTAAGTTTATTATAACAGCCCCACACTATGGTAGTGCGTGGGTAAGCGGAACATCAGTAGAATGGCAGTTGGTGTCAACGTTATCAGCTGGGGAAAGGAATGGAATGTGGGGGAACCAATGGGAAGGGGAGAACGCTAGGGAGGTTCGCGCGCAGGGGAAAGGAAGGTACCAAGCGCAGGGTTGCAGGGGGGGGGCATGGGTAAGATACAACATCCTCCACTACACTTTTTAAGAAAGAAGTAAAAGCTATCCTCATGGCTAAATACACTTGAGCTATTATTTTGGATTTTTTAAAGACTCTGCATCGATCTGTACTACTTGTTTGATCCCTTTGCTTATTTGTATTACTTGTATTATCGACTTACCTGATTGTCTATGCTCCCACTTATTTGTACTATTAACATTTTTGACGTACCTGTTTGACTATGCTCCCTCATGTACCTACCCCACCCCACTTATTACCTACAACTACACTATGCCCAATTGCCTGTTATTCACTCTCCCGTTCGTACCCCTTCTTTGTAAAGCGCTCTGATATCTGCAAAGATCTTGTTCGCGCTATATAAAACTTTCAAAATAAAAAAATATTTTCTTCCTCCACCCTTCCCCGAGACAACTAATGTGATTGGTGACTGACATGTGCCATCCTTCCCACACTTTCTGCAGCAGTTCCCTCTGTGTCTTCAAGTTGCACATTAGCTCTGCAGATAAAGGTGGGAAATATCCTTACAAATGTTTGTGAGTATTTATAAGATATCTGTGCAAGTGTTCACCATACTTGTATGGGATTTACATGGCCATGATCCCAAGAGCCATTCAAACTATAGATATTGTGCTCCTCAGAGACACTCTCTTTCCTATGATGAGAAGACCTTCCATTCATCCTCTCATTGTGTAGTCTCAAGGGGGAGACATTGTTCAGCCTCCGCCGAACTGGCTCAGGCTAAAGGCAACATTTTAGTTTAGGGTTCCGCAGCTTTACCCAGAGGTGATACTAACCTTCTTTTCTAAATGAACTCCATAGCCATGGGGTAGAAGGTGGTCCAATCGTGCGTTCTCTTTTATGAGCGAAAATGTTTGTCAACATTATACGCATTGGTTTTGTAATGATCCTAATCAGAGTGTGTGTGATTACTATCAGTGAACTTGTGAATAGGGTTGACCTTACATGAGCATGTGAGAATAGCATTTGCAAGGTGGACGAAGCATGCCACTAGAAGACCACCGTAATTTATTTTTCGCTCCTACTTCCTTTGTCTCCAGGCCATGCCTGAGCAAACCACAATTGTTCCCACCAGAGGATGTGCATAGCAAACTGCGAGGAGGCAATGGTCACCACTGCGCATTCTGGCAATAGGCCAATAGGCGTCCTTCCCAGGAAGGTCTTTAAGGAGGTAACATCTGCCTCAAACTAATGTGTTGAATTTGCAAACATTTGTAGTGCGCCGAACCAGATTGGTAGTGATCTTCTGTCCAACACTCAGGATCTGGAACTTTAAGATGGAGATCTCCTTCAGGTTTATTGTGCTTATTGAACACCTTATTGGAGAAAGGCCTCCATGGACCCTGGAGAAAGAACGCTATGGACCCTGATGCTTTCATATCTGAAGCAGAGTGCTGCCCATTTGCTTTTTATTGGGAACATGCCTGCAGGCCCCGCTGAAGCTTTGTTGCCCTGCACTGTTGCCGCTGCTGTCATTGGCTGTGTAGATGCTCAGAGTCAACCATGGAGACCAGAGACTTGACCACAGCGCTGAGTAGCCATCTCCAGCTCTCACTACTGGTCCGAAGAGGGCTAGCTAAGGAAGCCAACCGATTGAAGTGCCAGTGAGCTTAGTAGTCACTCTTTATGGCGAAGCCATTTCCTCCTTGCACCCACATTTGTCTCAGCCGTAGTGTTCCACCTCGCTGGCCCACACGCTGGCTGGACCGAGAGATGGACTAGTAGTCCCACTGTCTGCCCTTTGTCCACCGGGCCCACAGGCCATATCCGTCCTGTCCTCTTGAGTGTGGAGCCGCTGACCTTGTTCATATAGATGATCCAGGTCTTGAGAGATCCCCTTTTACAGGAAATAACCCCAGGGGCAGGTTTATCTTACCAGCTCCTTTGCAGTTACACCACTTTTCTAAACCCTAAAACACCAAAACTCCCAAAAGCTCTTGTGTTCCATGGTAGTCTTAGTTTAACATTGATTTGCCACAGTGTTGCTTTTGCTTTGGGTGTTTACAGTATCGTCAGGGACCCAAATGTTAAAAGTTTCGCAAACCTGATACTAAGGGGCAGATGTATCAAAATACCTATTTGAGATTCTCAAATAGCGATTTTTTGAGAATCGCTATTTGAGAATTGCAAAATGGCATGTATATAAAAATTTGCTATTTTTTAGCGATTTCTTAAAATTCCTTAATTGCGATTAGCAAATTGTAATCGCAATTAAGGAATAATTTCCCATTCATTTCTATGGGCCAGGATGCCCATAGGAAGGAATGTGAAGTTATTCGCAATTTGCTAATCGCAAATTGAGAATAATTTCAAGGGTGTCTTAAGGACACCCTGCTGCACCCCTGAAATTTACATGTGTGTGCATATGGAACACATACATGCCCTAAAGGCATGTATGAGCGCCACATGGCACCTTTACAAATGCCAAAAAGTGCATTTGTAAAAGAATTTGCAAATTACCACCAACTACAAGTTGGTGGTAATTTGCGATTTCTCAGTGGAAATTCACAAAACTTAATTGCTTCTTACATAACATTTAAGGAATTGCAATTTGCGATTCCTTAAATGCTTACGCAATATTAAGGAATCGCAAAATTTGCGATTCCTTAATATTGCGATGCGTTTTAGTTGATACATTCCATTTTCTGATTTTTTTTGTCGCAAACGCTGCTTTTTACCGATTCGCAGCGTTTGCGACAAAACAATCGTTTGATACATCTGCCCCTAAGTTACTAGTTCGGTGGGAGGATTGTTCGCCTCCTTTTTGCAATGTGTTTTTCACACTGGGAAATAATTACTAGCGATACAAGTTTGCGAGACGTTCTTCCCTTTACAGTGGCTACAATGTATTGTTTGCGTTTCTTTCGGATGGAGCACAGTGGTGGTTTTGAACAGCTGGTGATCACGGTCCGTTCATAGTAATTATAATTCGTAGTGGTGGTACATTCTCGTTTTTATTGCTTATCGTGGTGTGGGTGTTTTGTCACTTATTTCACTTTCATGTTTACTACACATATTATTGAAATATTATTATCCGTGTTTTTTTTAGTTTTATTTTTTTTTACAAAATCTAACAGCTCTAGCTGTACATTTAGATCTCAAAACTGTGTTGTATTGAACCTCTACTCCACCCTACACCATCTTTTTTTAGCTGATTTATTTTTTATTACTGCATTTCTCGAATGACTTTTCATCAAATTGCCATGGATTAAGACCTCGTGTCTAACTCTTGGAGAATAAAGAATAAGGATAGGCACTAAACTATACATTTCCAAATAACATCGAATAAGTTGCAAGAGGGTTGTTAAAGGAGCTACAGTGGCGTGGTTGGTGTGTGTCAGAGTATAAAGGCGAAATAGTGGGTGGGAGAAGAACCAGACGGAGGGGGGTGTTACCAGCATTTACAGAGCTGGAAGGAATCAGTAACATCTGCCGGTGTTACTAGAGAAAATTCCCCCAGACCT
Organism: Lissotriton vulgaris; assembly: GCF_964263255.1. Classification (NCBI taxonomy): domain Eukaryota; kingdom Metazoa; phylum Chordata; class Amphibia; order Caudata; family Salamandridae; genus Lissotriton; species Lissotriton vulgaris. The sequence goes on along the minus strand of NC_141700.1, from coordinate 636,501,368 downwards.
CCTCAAATCTTAGCGGCCTATTGTTCAATGTGTCTGTTAATTTCTCATAGTACATCTCTTTGAACATGTCCTTTAGCCACATTTTGAGGGTGGGGACTTTGTTAGTTTTCCACAAGTGTAAGTTACAAATGTTTGCTACCACCAGGGCACTGGAACCCCAACACATCAAGACATAAGAAAGGATGGGTAACTCAAAAGTATCATCCAGTAACTCTAGGTAAGGTGACAACTTCTGTTGAGTGTGAAGAGCTGGAGATAAATAGTCCCAGAATTGGTGCCAAGACATCTGCAGTCAGGGGCCTTGCCACAGAATATGTATAATGTCACTTTTTGATGCTCCACAGTGCCAGCATCCTGGGTTCAAACTATGTTTTGCCCTCCATAGCTTCTCTGGTGACCAGTGCCATGGTGGATAAGTTTAAAGTAACTGCACTCCATATGAGAGACTCTTGGAGTTCTGAGTTTTAATCTTTCAGAATCGAGTCCCATTCATTGTCTTGGAGTTGCATTTATAGCATACTTACCCACCATCGTTGAAGGTCAATCGAGGTACCTAACGAAAATTGGGTGTCATGTATTGTGGCATGTGGGCCTGATATAGTCCTCTTGAAATCTTTCCACATCTAAAAATATTTGGCTATACGTGAGTCATATAGGGGTTTAGGTTGAGTGCCTAGAGTACCCAATAGCAAGTGAGCCAACAGTATGTACCTCCATTTCAGGTCTTGAATTGAGCCTTGACAACTAATCCACACCTACCTAGAGAGTCAACAAAGCTGCAGAGGGTACTTTTTTTGTTGCATATTAAGTGTCCTCCTTAGTTGGAAACACCCTCATTCTCTCCTTTGGTACAACTTGCTCTTTCTGATGCACAGACACACAAGAATTGGTCCTGTACCTGGTTTGTGAATGAGACCTCCTAAACCTATTGATGACTTAACTAGACAAGACGCAGTAAAAAAAACAATGTAGACACAGTCATTTAGGCCAGGGGTCTCCAAACCGGTCCTGGAGGGCCGGATCCATGCCAGATTTTTAAAATTACTACATGTATCTCAATGAGGATATCCAAAAAATCTGGCATGGATCCGGCCCTCCAGGACCGGCTTGGAGACCCCTGATTTAGGCAATATGCATAGGCAAAGACCAATTTAAGCAGTGATCCGAAAAGGGGTAAGGAATTAATTTGATGACAGATGTCTGGCTGTAACTATACATGTGCGTAGAATGGGCTGAGGATAGAGAAGAATGTTGAAGGAAGACAATGGTCATTTGGGTAAGTTGATGAGGCTCACTTTGCTAGCACATGAACCATAGGCCCATAGAGCGAATCAATATAAACAAAGGCAGCTGTCTGTGTTGGTTTGGTTATGACAGAACTGTGAGTGTTAATGAAAAACAACTAGGAGTGAGCTGTTAACAAGCTGAACTTAGAAGACAACGTAACATGCAGTGATCAGACTAGGAAGGGCCTGAGGATCCTTACTAGCAAGCCAGAACTTAAGGAGAGGACTTACATAGTAAGTGATTCAGAAAATAATAGAATCGAAATCTACAAATGAAAATCTATGAAGCAGACATGAGAGACATGCAGCAAGAACTACTTCAGGGTAGAGAGGGAGGCGCAGGAAAGTGCGGTAGGGTATGGACAACACCACCTACAAGTGAAAAGCATTACCGCAGAGGGACTGACAACCGATGGAGGGTTGTAATAAATGGAATTACAAATGGATAAAGCAAAGATGACTGAAAATAGAGGAATGCATATACTGAAAACTGGAGTGCTAAGGACAATACTACATGAAGTACTGACAGCACTGGGGAGTGCAGTAGTAATGCACATAGAGTTAGAGTGAAGCCAGAAAAAGACTAGAGAACTGCCCAGTGGCCTATGGAAAGGTATCAAGGTATGACATGATTACAGGCACATGAAGAAGGAACCTCACCTATTCAAAGGCGCATCCATGTATACGACAAGGAACCGGGGTCTGATATCTTATTATCAATATAAATCCCATAGATGTGTCAAATAACACTAGTCCTATGGTCAAGGTGCATAGTTATTCAATGTAAAAACACACAGGTCCACATTCAATACAGTCAGAAAGGTGTAGAAAATAGAGAGAGTGCCTCACAGTAGTAACACCCGAGGGGGTTCCCGGCTAACAATTACCGGTATACCCACTTCTCATCACTGGCCACTCTCTCTATGTGAAAAGACAAAAGTGCACAACATGTCGGCTTGAGGATAAAATAATTATGGTATACAATTAACCATTTTTAATTGGCAGGTTTTGCAGCAACAGAATAAAAACGAATAGCCAGCAAAACCCTGCCCAATTTTTCTGTCTGGTTAGGGGTTTGTTTATGTACACAACATTTCACATCAGTGTTTATATGTTTGTCACTGGTTTCTTTTCACCACTATTCTCACGCATGCACGACTATTTGTTCTTGTGCACTTTTGCATAGGACTAGTGTTATTTGACACATCTAGGGGATTTATATTGATAATAAGATATCAGACCCCGGTTCCTGGTCGCATACATGGATGCGCCTTTGAATAGGTGAGGCTTCAGTTGATTAATTATTGGGTGAGTGGGGTGCAGCCTTACCTATCACCTTCCCCCTTAACCCCTATAGATTGACATGAAGAAGGAAGACAGATGAAGAGGATGAGTAGTAGGAAAGCAACACAGAGTAAAGGAAGCAAGAGATGGGGCATAGAAGACTATCTGCAGACTGCAACAGGAGCGCAGGAGGAATAAGCAATGGGGAAGGAGAAAGCAATCAAAGTGCAAATTAGATAAAAAGATAAAGTCTCCTAATTAACGCATCAAGTGATCATTTATGTGAGCAAATCATCCATAACGATAATACACATAGCACTCACCTAGATAATACTATTATGCTTTCGTGATCTCTTTTATGACATGCAGGATCCTCCAGATACATTGCACATTTACTACACATTGATTACACATTGTCTACCCAAGTAGCATTGCTCCTCAAGTCATAGAATGTGGATTCTTAAGCTGAACATAAATTCAAGTAAGAATGGAGGGAGGGGATAAATGTCTACAAGGTTCTGCTGCATGAAGAATGAGAAATTGTGTTTCACCTACAACTTGTAAATTAAAAGATATTCCCTCATGTCCTGGCTCTTTCTTGTTCTCATACCTGCTACAAAGTGGCAAGAGTACAAACTGCTTCTATAGCTATTTTAATACAGTAAGCCTGTCAAGCACATTCATGCGTGTTTCGCACATGGCGCACTCCATCAGTACATGTATGCACATCTTCGTCAGTTCACTTTTTCCAAGTGAACGCTGCAGATTAGAACTTGCTTCTCTTTTGCTTAACAATGTTCCTGTCTGCAGCTTTGTAAGACCTGGCATCCTTGGAGTGGTTTTCCCTAACTTTTTGCCTTCCCTCCTCCTGTTTTTCTGACTTTGTTTTTGTTTGCCTTTAGGACTCTTGGCAATTTACCACTGCTAACCAGTGCTAAAGTGCTTGTGCTCACTCCATAAAACATGGTAGAATTGGCTTATGTCAAATTGGCATATTTAATATACTTGTAAGTTCCTAATAAAGTAGCACTTCCTGTGCCTAGGGCCTCTAACCTAAATGCTACTAGTAAGCCTCCAGCACTGGTTGTGCCACTCACTTAAGTAGCACATTAAACATGTCTCATGTCTGCCATTGCAGCCTGTGTGTGCAGTTTCAAACTGACATTTCGACCTGTCAAAAAAACCTTTTGCCGGGCCCAAACGTTCCTTTTTAATGCATAAACGTCATCCTTGGGTGGGCCCTGGCAGCCCAGAGGACAGGGTGCAGTGTTTTTAAAAAGTTGTACATTTACCTTTTAGTTTTAAATGCCCTGGTAAGTTGTAAAAGAAAATAATTGTCAGGCCCCTCAACAGGAGGCCACTGCAACTTACACCATCTATTGCCCCTGCCAGCGCTGTCAATTACAGTTCCAACACAGCTGTTAACCATCACACTCCTACAAATGTGACACTCCAGACTGTTCCAGGCCCCAAAAAGAATATCTTTGGTGGCAGGTATTAGATATTTTAATGAATATATTGGATTAGTAAACAAATGCTACTGTTCTCATCACTCAATCAGACAAAACATTGCAACTATGAGGTAGACTGTTATAAATGTCGTGTTGACAATTAAGTATCGGTGCATAGCACCAGAGACAACCGGCTCAAATTTAACACTGCCTGGTAGTGAAAAACTCTTTCATTTGGTTTTCAGTACTAGAAGGCCTGCCCTCCCATTTGAAAATATTGGATTTGCCTTATTACATCTAATAAGTGATAATTTCCAAACGGGAGCAGGTAACAAGTTCATGTTTGGTGTTATTGGAATTTAAATGAAAATTCCTCTTATGGTGAAGTAGGATTTTAACTAACACTTTTGAAAATGGCACGTTTAGAATGTTGGCATTTTCCTTAGTAGTTTAGAGCCTGCAGCCTGTGTCTGGGTCATATGAATTGGTACAGCTGGCAGTTGGGCTTTGTTTATTTCTCCTAGACAGTCACACACAGTGTCTGGATGGGTCATCACAGGCAGGATGGGAGGGCAGAGCCGGGTACATCCCTACATACACTTCAACATGCTGGCCCTGCCCCTCTACAAAGGGCTGCACGCCACCTATAGTTAGTCTGGGGCTAGGGCAGGTAAGACAGGATGCCTGGGCTTCAAAGGGAAACCTCTAGAAGCTTTTCCTGCTTCAAAGGAAGACCCAGGTATAAATGGCGGACCTTAGACACCAAATCCTCAGCACACTCCTGAACCTGTAGATACTCTGCAGAGAAGAAGGTCTGCTGTGCTGCTGAAAGAACTGATACTCTGCTGGACTGCTGCTCTGAAGGACTGCTGCCTTACTACCCTCTTGCTTGCGTGGGAAAGACTGGACTTGCATCTGTTGAAACCTGGAGCCCAGAGTAACTCTGAGTGCTGTTTGGCTGACCTCCTGACTAGAGCCTAAGGGACAGAAGGCAACAACCTAGAAACCAGCAGCTGGACTCTGCCATCTGCGAGTCCTACTCTGCAAAGTTGTGCCACACCGGTCCTGGACCCTTCGAAGTGGGCCTATAGGTGCTATGCCAGCCCATCTGTGGATCCAGCAGAACTGACGCTTCCCCTCTGCTGCATGGTGCAAACCTGAGCAGAACTGACTCATCACTTCTGCTATGAGAATTCATCCAGCGCAAGGACTCCACATCAACCTTGCAATCCACATAAAAACCACCACTGCGTGAAGCTTTGCTGACAAAGGTCCATTCATTGCCTTGTTGACACATTGCCTCGACTGCATTGCGCATCCTCGATTTTGGACTTTGCATTGCAAGCTCTCATCAATGGGATCCTCGACAACAATGTAGGACCTTACATCACAGTTCTGCAGCTCCTCTGAACTGACGCATCTCCTTGGCTGCACCACACATCCTTGACGTGGGACTTCACAATGCTCTGCAACCAGGACTTAAGGTGTTCTTGATCAGTGGGCCTAACTATGGGGCTCATTATGATTGCGGATTTTCCGCATCCCCCGGGCCGGCGGAAGCCACCGCCGGCCCGGAGGATGCGGAAAATCCGCAGCGGACCCACCAAAGACCCACCGCCACATTAGGATGGCTGGTGGGTCCTGGTTTCCGTCCGCAGCTTTTCCTCCGCGGTGGCTTACAACCGCGGAGGAAAAGCACTAATCTGGTGACGGTGTCTCTCAGACACCGTCCGCCAGATTAGTATGTGCCTGCAAACATGCTTTTCCGCGGCGGCTTTTCCGCCGTGGAAAAGCATGTGTAACTTCACTGCGGGGGCCCGTTGCGGGCCCCCTAGGTGAAGGGGGGGTGGGGGACGCACATGGGGGGTACCTATGGTACCCCCTGCATTTGTATGCAGAAAGCGGCAGGCACCGCGCGGTGCCTGCCTCTTTCTGCATGTAAATGCAATGCGTGCATTTTTAACATTGCCGCGGGTGCAGCTTGAAGCCGCACCCGCCGCAATGTTAAAAATAGAGGATGTGACCGCCACCCTGGCGGTCACATCCTAATCGCACAGGAGGGGACTCCGCAGCCCATGCGGACGTCCCCTCCTCCTCAATGATCGCGGACGGACCCAAGTCCGTCCGCGATCATAATCGGCCCCTTGGTCTCCATAGCCGAACTGTGCTGCATCGTGGTTGGCCTGAACTTATGACTTTGCCTTGGTCCTGTGCGACCAGATAGCCACAATTGGCGCTTTGTGCTTTATGGCATGATTTTTGCTGAAATCTTAAACCTGCATATCTCTGGGTCTTTGATTAGATTTTGTAATTTTATTCTTGATTTATTTACTAATATGTACTCTATTTTTCTTGATTGGTGTGGAACTTTTCTTGTGTTGTCTTGTCACTTTATTACTGTTTGAAGTGCTGCATAAATACTTTCCTAATTGCCTCTAAATTATACCGGATTGCTCTGCGGCAAGCTACCAAAGAGTTGAACACAGGTTAGCTTGGGATTTTCTTCTGCCTCACCCGGACAAGGATTGTGGTTGCTGCTTGAGTAGGGTTTCACCCATCAACCAGTAACCTTATTTCTGACAGGCCTCGTCCTCATACTTTAGCTCTTTTCGATCTGTTACTCAGCAGTTCATTCCCTCTATTTCCTCTTTCATTGTATCTGGAACCATATGCTTCAATGCTCCAGTTTGAAGTTTTGTGCATCGTGCCTTCAGCCCTTTAAAGCTGTTGACCCACATAGCCTGTGCATCTTGTGCTAGCAGAACAGTCATCCTGAGCTCTGTGTGGTATTATCAATATCATTATGACGACTTTCCAGAACTCTCCAGATTTACATGTTGAGTAAGGGTTTACTAATCCTTAAAAGGGTGTTGTGTTTTATCATCAGGAAGATGATAAGGGTTGTTAAATGAAGGAGCAGAGCAGAGTACAGAGTACCCTTCTTTTGGTAAAGTAACCAGGAATCTGCAACTGAGGGTCTCTACTCTCTCTTATGTAGGTCATCATCACTGGCCCTCGTGCAGGTAGCCAGAAAAGTGAAATGTCCCTGTTGAAAGTTGATCTATCAACAAGTCAGGAATAAACTGTTTGTGAAGTACCTGAAGTCAAAGGCCTCCTATTGGTCTAGACCAAGTATCTGTCTCTCTTTGCACTGTGGGGAAAAGCCCAGTTCACATCCAGGTGTGAAGTTTCCAATCCAATGTTGTGCTGAAGTGTTGAGGCAGTATATTGTGTCCAGGTTGACTGGGGTTTCACCAGTGTTGGTAAATGATGTAAAAGGCCATGAGAGTTTTGATCGCCTTTGCTTGGCACACATAACACAATTTGCCATATAGAACTTGAAGGTAGTCACTTGATGAAACAATTGTAAGTTCCTTCTAACGATTTTCATTGTCTTTCTGTGGATGTTCTGCAATTGAGATGCTGTGACATCATGAAATAGTTTTTTTCACATCTCTTCTTGTGGTATTTATACACCTGTTGCTTCTGGCAGATAAGTGAATCTTCTAATTGTCTGCAGTTTAGTTCTTTTTGAAGCCATTGCCATTGATCTAAAGTTTAATGTCCCTCCTGCACTTGCTGAAAGACGTTATTGTCCTCTGAACTTTGAGCAGACATTTTCAAGACCAGGATAATGAGACTTGCTGGTAATTTGTTTCTATCACCAATGGTCTGAATAGAATGCTGCTTCCATCTAATTAAAGGCTCATGTAGTTGTAACCATGGTGTACCAAGAACCACAGGAATGATGGACCATCAATTATACCAAAAACAATAATTCCACGTCTTTGTAATGGGTTAGTATAATTAGAGTTTCCCGGCATACATCGTCGGAGGTAATGCATTCCCATCAATATCCCTGATAGGTTCTGCAACTTTTAAATTTGAATGGGAAGTGATTATGTCTGCTGAAAGTCACTGTCCATGAAATATCCGGTAATTCCGCAGGTGACTAATTAGGATCATCTTCTTGTGACAAAGAGACCGGTAGACTAAATGAGCTTTATCGTTGACAGGTCTGAAAGAGTGCAATTGACTCAGACTTGCTCTGTCAGCCAAGTCTGTCTCTATCTGTTTTGCTTTACAGGAAGGACAATGATGAGCAAAACTGCCTGGGTTGCGGCAGTACATGCAAAGACTCATTCTCTGTCCTGTCTTCTTTTTTGCTGTATACATCTTTTTCCTCACATACCCAATCTACATGAGTTCTTCCACTGGAGTTTCTACTGGCATTCATTCTTTCTGAAGAAAAACATTGGTTTTAGAGCCAACCATTTGTGCTTGGATTTCCAAATTTTTGTGGATATTGAAATGGAGGATTAAATGAGTGCCAAGGTACTAGTATGTGTTGTAGTCTTCCTTTACCTGCTGCACTCTCCTTTCAGTAGTTCTCTGCCTACCTGCTCAGCTTGTGATGAGGTCATGTAGAATGTTGGAGTGTGTTTGTATGAGTGGAGTGTCAGTTGATCTGGACGGCTGAGCAGCTAGGAGGCTGCTCCTGGTGGGGCACTTATTGGAACTGAACATCTTCCCGTAACTTAAGAATAAATGTACTTGATGTAACAACAAGACCCTGACTGCGCATCTTTCATCATTACAATACTGGCGACGAGTTGAAGAACCTACGTTATCTACATTGAATGGCTTGTACATATGAAACTGAAGAAGCGCAAGCAAAAGAAGCTAACTGTCTGTCCACAAGGAACTGAAGAAGCGCACGTAAGAGAAGCAAACTGGCTGTCCACATGCCCCACCAGTGACCATAGATCGGTCGGCCCAACGTGGATGTGCCAGTGCTTGTAGAACTTGGGTGAGTGTTCCCATTTGTGATCGGTTTGCCTGCTAACCCAAGGTTTAATTCTGCATAACGGCGTGTGACATTTCCTGATGTTCATTGTATGAAAAGCTGATCTTTGAGGCAGAGTAGAAAAGCGCAACACCGTGTGCTGGAAGAGTTAAAACGCAGCAGATGTTGACTGATTTCAAAGGTTCACACGCAGCTGATTTTTCATTTAAACATTGTGAGCCCTCACGTTTTGTGACTGGAATCTTTCACCGTGTTTAACACCAGCGTTTATGTGTTGAGGCAGCGCTATGAGGTTGGAGTAAACAGCGCATCCTGACTGTGGATTTAAAAATCTTTTAGCTCTGCGCAGCGCGTTTTGGCAGTGGAAGTGACAGCGTGTCTTGACAGTGGATGAGACTTTACAAGGTCTGCGCTTGCAGCGTGTCCAGGCTATGAAAGAGACTTTTTTCTAATTAAATATCGAGCCAGCGTTTTCCTATGCTAGCAGACTCACCGTTGTGACGGTTGGTCTCAGGAGCTCCTTCCAGTTCGCCTGCGTGCCTTGTATTGATGACGTCTTTGGAATCCTTTGTGGTATTGGTGAAGGTCTCCTGTGACGTTGAATCTCCGTAGGGCTACCTCCGTCATCTTCAGCGTCGTAGTGTGGCCTATTTCCATTAGAAATAGACGCTGAACGACGCTGTGGCGGCCATCTTGGCACATTGGGAAGAATCCCTTTGTATGTGCTGAGAACCACGATGTTTATCATTGAAGTATGAAGATCGCGATGTTTTTGTTTTCCTGTCTGGTTCACGACGTCTATCAGGTTCCTTGTCATTTTGTTTTGCTTGCTTGCATGAACTCTGAATTTCGTGGGTTTTCACCTTGTGGGCCAAAGCGAGCCCCTGCCAAAAACTTTATGTGGTGTCATCTCGAGTTGGTGGTGCTGCCTCTGATGCAATTTTGGACATACACTGGATTTAACCTGCACCACCTGGACTATGGATGAATGATTACTTGAATTAGACTTTTGGGCGAAGTTTTGGACTTTCGGGTGAGGTATCGCTCATCTTTACATGGACTGGACTTTCGGGTGAGGTATCGCTCATCTTTATATGGATTGGACTTTCAGGTGAGGTATCGCTCATCTAACCTAGACTGCGGTGACCACGTTTATTGTTTTAGTTTGTTGTGTTATTATTACCTTGTGCTTTATACATCTGCATTTTCACAACATTGTATTGGGGGCATGTTACAGTTGTTGGTTTGTTTTTAACCATGAGGTGTGTTTTATCGGAATGGTGTTGTTTGTATGCAAGACGTCCCGAATCTTCCCGTATTTACAACATTCCTTATTTGAGATTGCCCACCGGAGCATGAGACATTCTTATTTTTGCTGGTCATTTGTAGTGTTTGTCTTTTGTTTTCTGGAGTGGTGGTTGGTAAGTGTGTGTGGTGTTTCTTTTGCCTCTGGAGTGTCCCTTATTCAGTTTGTGACGTGAGTGCCATGTGTTTAATGATATCCTAAATTTAGTTTGTCGTGGGTTTTAAGTAATCCATATTTTTGTTTTCCTTGGGTTTAGTTTCCCAAAATCTGTTTGCCTTAGGTCTAAAGAAACCTATCCGATGTTTGCCATGGGCATGGCGTTTTCCATAATTTTGTTTTCCTTTGGGTGTAGTAATTCCCAAAATTTTTGTTTGCCTTGGGTTTTGTTTTTCCCTTGTTTTGTTTTCCTTTGGGTGTAGGAATACCCAAAATTTGTTGCCATTGAGTTAGTGTTACTCATAATATGCTTATCTTGAGTTCAAGTGACTCATAAATCGTTTGCTTTGAGTTAGAATAACTCATGATGTGTTTCCTTTGAGTTTTAAGTACTCATTATTGGTTAGTTTTGGATTTACAGTTACCCATAGTTTTTTTTTTATGGGTGTTGGACCTGTCTTTTGGCGTTTTAGGTACACCGTGTGGTGTGTTGTTTTCCTTATTTTACCAGAGAGTAGGGTGTATTATATGTTTTTGTAGTGCATCCTCTTTTCTGCCATATGTGTGTTTTACCATCTCTATGCAGTTTTGAGTAAGGGGGTAGGATGTGTAGTATGTTTTATTTCATGGCGTTATCAAGGGGGTAGGATGAGATGTGTGGTATGTTTTATTTCATGCATTTTTCCTCACTCTTATTTGTTGTTTCACTACACTACTTCTTTACATTTGTTTGTTATGGTCTTCACAGCATTCGGAGGTGATGTACCCTTTCTTTTTACTGCATCCTCCTGTGCTCTAACGTGTGTCTAACAGCTTCACACTTCCTATTTGTTTTTCATATTATAATGGGGGAGATGTGTTGTAGTCTTCCTTTACCTGCTGCACTCTCCTTTCAGTATTTCTCTGCCTACCTGCTCAGCTTGCCCTGCTTATCAATCATCTCATTGTCGATCTCAACTTGGACATACTCTTCCTGACAGAAACGTGGATCACTGAGCATTCCAATTCGGACATAGTACTGGCTCTTCCCCCGGGCTTCCTTATCATGTCTCAACCACGCCCCTTAGGTAGAGGAGGTGGACTAGCCATCATCCACAGGGACCACCTCGTTTGTCGAATCAATGAGATTGCGACCCAGGAATCAGAGAGCTGCCTCTTCACGATCCAGCTAGCCCCGACCAGCTCCCTGTCAGGCCTCTTGGTGTACCGGCCTCCCGGCCACTTTGGCCCCTTTGCAGCGGCCCTTTTGGAAACTGTTTCTTCCTCGGCCCACCTGACATCTAACTTCCTAATAACAGGAGACCTAAACATTCACTTCGACGATCCTCTGGACATAGGAGCATCTGACCTAATTTGTGACCTGGCGGCTCATGGCCTTCTTCTTGCCAACACTGGTCCAACACATATAAAAGGGCACCTACTTGACCCGGTGTTCTCTAACATCCCCTCTCTCCAATTCATTACCTCTCCCATGGACGGACCATTTTTTGGTCACATTCCACCTTCCTGGGGCATTCAAGAAACCTCAGAAACCCACTATCTTCACCAGAGATAGATCGTGGGCCAGACTCCCGGCGGAGGACTGGTCCAAAGCACTGGACTCCTCGACTCCGAGTCTTGTGGAGGACCCTTCCGAGGCTGACACCCAATTCAGAGATTGGATCTCCTCCTCCCTTGACAGTATCATTCCTATAAAAAATCGTGAGATCAAAAATAGGATAAAGGGCCATGCCCTATGGTACACTTCTGAACTCCGAGACCTCCGCAAAGAGTGCAAAAAGGCTGAGAGACAGTGGAGAAAAGACTGGCTCCATAGTAATAAGGTCATCTACAACAGCTCGGTAAGACGCTACAAATCGGCCCTAAAACTAGCTAAGGCCGCATTCTATGATAATAGAATAAAAAATGCGACTAATTCTGCTAAAGAATCTTACCTGATAGTCAAGGAACTACTCAACATCCCTACAGCATCCGCTGCTCACCCCCCCCCCGGATAGAAGCAAGGACCTAGCCACCTATTTCGATTCCAAAATCTCGCGGATATTGGACTCCCTCCCTTCTATCAGCCCGCTCAATCATGCTGATATAGACGCCTGCACTAACAGCCCGCAGCTGACCTCCTTCAGAGCAGTCTCCCTCATTGAGGTCACTGCCACGCTGGCCAAAATGAAAAGCGGATCCCCCCTTGACCCGGCCCCTGTCAGACTCTTAAAAACTGTGTCTCCCAGCATAGCCCCCACCATCAGGGATCTCATTAACACCTCTCTCTCCCAAGGCACAGTGCCTTCCAACTGGAAGAGCGCTGTCGTCAAGGCCCTGTTGAAAAAGCCCCAATTGAACACGGACGACATGGCCAACTACAGACCCATATCGCTCCTTCCTTGTATCAGCAAGATGGCTGAGAAATTAGTTAACGTGCAACTTTCCCAATTCCTTGAGACTAACAAAATCCTGCGTCAATCTCAAACAGGATTCCGGCCTGGCCAGGGCACGGACACTGCCCTCCTCTCCGTCATCGAGGAGGCAAGATGCATCCTGGATTCAGGAGGATCAGTGGCAGTGATCCTCCTGGATCTCAGTGCCGCCTTTGATACGGTGGATCACCGTGTCCTCCTCCATCGCCTGGCCAGGGCAGGAATTGTGGGAACAGCATATGCATGGGTCGACTCCTTCCTATCAGGTCGTTCATTTCAGGTGTGGGACGGCAACTCTCGCTCAGACCCCCTCCCTCTCACATGCGGAGTGCCTCAGGGGTCTTCGCTTAGTCTCACCCTGTTTAATGTTTACATGGCCCCCCTGGAAGATGTTGTGACCCCTTACGGGATAAAAATAGTAAACTATGCAGACGACACCCAACTTGTCGTTTCTCTTTCTCACCTGGACAATCACCCAGAAAACCTGCTGAATTGTCTGCAGGATATTTACACCTGGATGTGCGAATCTTCCCTGAAGCTGAACGGTGCAAAAACCGAAATCATGCTTCTAGGCAATAAATGGTCCTCCATCCCTCCATCAGTTTGGCCGGACGCCTTTGGTGATATCCCCACGCCAAATAAAGAAATCAAAACACTAGGATTCTGGCTGGAACAGGACCTCTCCATGAAGACCCAGGCAGCCAAGACCGCTGGAACATGCTTTGGCCTCCTGCGGTCAATTCGCAAGATTCTCCCCCTCCTTCCCCCCCTATCCAGGAAACTACTGGTTCAAGGGCTCATATTAGCTCGGCTCGACTATGGTAACGCCGCGTACCTCGGCGCTCCTGAATTCACCCTGGCCAAACTCCAACGTGCACAAAACGCTGCGGCGAGGCTCATTTTGAACCACCCTCCCAGAGCCTCTACCAAACCGGCCCTCAAAGCTCTGCACTGGCTTCCTGTGCGCCAGCGAGTAGAGTTTAAGGCCCTGTGCACCACCCATAAACTTATCAACGGGGCTGGCCCTGCCGCCCTTAAAGACATGGTCATCCCCTACAAAGCCCCCAGAAACCTTCGCTCTGACAGCGAAAACCTGGCTATAGTTCCTAAATTTAAGAAGGCTCGCACCGGTGGCCGCCGCTTCTCGGTCAATGCCTCTTCAAAATGGAACGCACTTCCTCGCAATCTGCGTCTGGAACCCTGTCACGCCCTCTTCCGTAAAAAACGTAAAACCTTCCTCTTCCCCAAATAGTTCCCCCGGTCTCCCTCTCCTGGATCTCACAACTCTACAGCGCGGGGATGCCTCCGGGTCACCAGGCGCTCTATAAATCATAAAATAAATAAATAAATGTTGGAGTGTGTTTGTATGAGTGGAGTGTCAGTTGATCTGGACGGCTGAGCAGCTAGGAGGCTGCTCCTGGTGGGGCACTTATTGGAACTGAACATCTTCCTGTAACTTAAGAATAAATGTACTTGATGTAACAACAAGACCCTGACTGCGCATCTTTCATCATTACAATACTGGCGACGAGTTGAAGAACCTACGTTATCTACATTGAATGGCTTGTACATATGAAACTGAAGAAGCGCAAGCAAAAGAAGCTAACTGTCTGTCCACAAGGAACTGAAGAAGCGCACGTAAGAGAAGCAAACTGGCTGTCCACATGCCCCACCAGTGACCATAGATCGGTCGGCCCAACGTGGATGTGCCAGTGCTTGTAGAACTTGGGTGAGTGTTCCCATTTGTGATCGGTTTGCCTGCTAACCCAAGGTTTAATTCTGCATAACGGCGTGTGACATTTCCTGATGTTCATTGTATGAAAAGCTGATCTTTGAGGCAGAGTAGAAAAGCGCAACATCGTGTGCTGGAAGAGTTAAAACGCAGCAGATGTTGACTGATTTCAAAGGTTCACACGCAGCTGATTTTTCATTTAAACATTGTGAGCCCTCACGTTTTGTGACTGGAATCTTTCACCGTGTTTAACACCAGCGTTTATGTGTTGAGGCAGCGCTATGAGGTTGGAGTAAACAGCGCATCCTGACTGTGGATTTAAAAATCTTTTAGCTCTGCGCAGCGCGTTTTGGCAGTGGAAGTGACAGCGTGTCTTGACAGCCGATGAGACTTTACAAGGTCTGCGCTTGCAGCGTGTCCAGGCTATGAAAGAGACTTTTTTCCAATTAAATATCGAGCCAGCGTTTTCCTATGCTAGCAGACTCACCGTTGTGACGGTTGGTCTCAGGAGCTCCTTCCAGTTCGCCTGCGTGCCTTGTATTGATGACGTCTTTGGAATCCTTTGTGGTATTGGTGAAGGTCTCCTGTGACGTTGAATCTCCGTAGGGCTACCTCCGTCATGTTCAGCGTCATAGTGTGGCCTATTTCCATTAGAAATAGACGCTGAACGACGCTGTGGCGGCCATCTTGGCACATTGGGAAGAATCCCTTTGTATGTGCTGAGAACCACGATGTTTATCATTGAAGTATGAAGATCGCGATGTTTTTGTTTTCCTGTCTGGTTCACGACGTCTATCAGGTTCCTTGTCATTTTGTTTTGCTTGCTTGCATGAACTCTGAATTTCGTGGGTTTTCACCTTGTGGGCCAAAGCGAGCCCCTGCCAAAAACTTTATGTGGTGTCATCTCGAGTTGGTGGTGCTGCCTCTGACGCAATTTTGGACATACACTGGATTTAACCTGCACCACCTGGACTATGGATGAATGATTACTTGAATTAGACTTTTGGGCGAAGTTTTGGACTTTCAGGTGAGGTATCGCTCATCTTTACATGGACTGGACTTTCGGGTGAGGTATCGCTCATCTTTATATGGATTGGACTTTCGGGTGAGGTATCGCTCATCTAACCTAGACTGCGGTGACCACGTTTATTGTTTTAGTTTGTTGTGTTATTATTACCTTGTGCTTTATACATCTGCATTTTCACAACATTGTATTGGGGGCATGTTACAGTTGTTGGTTTGTTTTTAACCATGAGGTGTGTTTTATCGGAATGGTGTTGTTTGTATGGAAGACGTCGCAAATCTTCCCGTATTTACAACATTCCTTATTTGAGACCGCCCACCGGAGCATGAGACATTCTTATTTTTGCTGGTCATTTGTAGTGTTTGTCTTTTGTTTTCTGGAGTGGTGGTTGGTAAGTGTGTGTGGTGTTTCTTTTGCCTCTGGAGTGTCCCTTATTCAGTTTGTGACGTGAGTGCCATGTGTTTAATGATATTCTAAATTTAGTTTGTCGTGGGTTTTAAGTAATCCATATTTTTGTTTTCCTTGGGTTTAGTTTCCCAAAATCTGTTTGCCTTAGGTCTAAAGAAACCTATCAGATGTTTGCCATGGGCATGGCGTTTTCCATAATTTTGTTTTCCTTTGGGTGTAGTAATTCCCAAAATTTTTGTTTGCCTTGGGTTTTGTTTTTCCCTTGTTTTGTTTTCCTTTGGGTGTAGGAATACCCAAAATTTGTTGCCATTGAGTTAGTGTTACTCATAATATGCTTATCTTGAGTTCAAGTGACTCATAAATTGTTTGCTTTGAGTTAGAATAACTCATGATGTGTTTCCTTTGAGTTTTAAGTACTCAGTATTGGTTAGTTTTGGATTTACAGTTACCCATAGGTTTTTTTTATGGGTGTTGGACCTGTCTTTTGGCGTTTTAGGTACACCGTGTGGTGTGTTGTTTTCCTTATTTTACCAGAGAGTAGGGTGTGTTATATGTTTTTGTAGTGCATCCTCTTTTCTGCCATATGTGTGTTTTACCATCTCTATGCATTTTTGAGTAAGGGGGTAGGATGTGTAGTATGTTTTATTTCATGGCGTTATCAAGGGGGTAGGATGAGATGTGTGGTATGTTTTATTTCATGCATTTTCCCTCACTCTTATTTGTTGTTTCACTACACTACTTCTTTACATTTGTTTGTTATGGTCTTCACAGCATTCGGAGGTGATGTACCCTTTCTTTTTACTGCATCCTCCTGTGCTCTAACGTGTGTCTAACAGCTTCACACTTCCTATTTGTTTTTCATATTATAATGGGGGAGATGTGTTGTAGTCTTCCTTTACCTGCTGCACTCTCCTTTCAGTATTTCTCTGCCTACCTGCTCAGCTTGTGATGAGGTCATGTAGAATGTTGGAGTGTGTTTGTATGAGTGGAGTGTCAGTTGATCTGGACGGCTGAGCAGCTAGGAGGCTGCTCCTGGTGGGGCACTTATTGGAACTGAACATCTTCCTGTAACTTAAGAATAAATGTACTTGATGTAACAACAAGACCCTGACTGCGCATCTTTCATCATTACAATAGTATGCTTACCTTTAGAGTGCAGTTGTTTAAAATGGCAAATATGCATATATGTATATATGTACATATATCACACATAGATCACCTCTATATATGTGTATAATTGTGAAATAGCAACAATGAGGCACTGGCCCTTCCATTAGTTAGAATGGATTTATTTATTGAATACATTTGATAAATGAATGATCCAACATGCTTCTGCAATATGAGGCAGGCATTTAAGGAAATGTGATGAAAAATGCAAAGAATTAATTTTCTTGCAATAATTATCTACGATTGCTGCAATTGTGATAAATATTTTTATCTACATAAGTACTTTAAAACATTGTAAAGTGTTTAATGCTATAACATGTTGCAGTTCCAATTGTTATTTATCTTTGAACCAAATGTTCTAAGATGGCCGCCATGTATTGCACAGCACTTTGTTTATACGTAGTCTGTCGCCCATGTCTACTTCTCTTAATGCCTATTTTAATCGAAACAGATGATTCATCTACATCGTGAACAAGGCAGCGAGAAGCTTTTGAAAAAAGATTTAATCATCACTTGAATAAATAATTGAGTGACTTACCCTTTGGAGTGCCGTCTGATCTCTGCTAAAACGCGCACATCAGATCTTATCTGCGGTACATAGATGATGTGTTCATTCTGTGGGAGGGTACAGAAGAAGAAGCAACACTGTTTGTGAATGAGATCAACAAAAATGATTTAAATCTAAGATTCACCTCCCACATCGAGAGAAAAGAAATCGAATTTCTCGATGTCAAGATCTTTGTGCACAATAATAATCTTGAGAGCACACTCTATAGGAAGGCCACTTCTGGCAATATCACTTTGCACGCCACCAGTTCGCATCCCAAGCACCTCATTGCTAGTATCCCATATGGAGAAATCCTAAGGATAAAAAGGATTTACAGCAATGAGGAGCAATTTGAGAAGTGCAAATCTGACTTAATAATCAGATTAAAAGACAGAGGAAACTCTACTAAAATAATTAGGGAAGCAGATGAGAAGGCCAAAACTAGATCTAGAAGTAGCCTTTTCTCGGAGGAGGAATGCCCTAATACTACCAGTCCTGATAGCCCAGTTCATACAACTGATACTCCCAGGTTGATCACTACATTCAATAGAGAGGAACGTCAGATCAGGTCTATCATTAACAAGCATTGGCCTGTGGTCCTGACAGATAACATCTTACAAAATAGGATAGCTGCTAAACCAGTGATCACATTTAGAAGAAGCAGCACCATGGGCACTAGATTGGATAGAGTATCCCCTGAAATTAAAAAAGTCACTACCTGGATGCCTACTAAGAAAGGTTTTACTAGGTGCACAACATGCAGAGCGTGCAACTTTGGATGCAACATGACCTCATATCATACTCCTTTTAAGACCACTTCCAATCCGATAAAAGGCAATTACAATTGCAAGACTGAATATGCTGTATATGTCCTGACGTGCACCTGTGGGCTACGCTACGTGGGTAGCACGAAGCTACAGGTGCACGTCAGGATTTTGCAGCATATCAGGGCCATTCTGCACAGCGATGCAACATATCCTGTTGCCAGACATTTTAAGAAAGTGCATGCCAATAACATCAATTGCCTTTCTTACTATGTAATAGACGCTGTCAGCAGAAAGAGGAGAGGGGGCAATAGAGAACGCCAACTCCGGCAATTAGAGACCAAGTATATCTTGGACTTAGATTGCAAATGGCCCAACGGGTTGAACACGACGGAAGACATGCGTAGTTTTCTGTAGTACTAACTAAACATAGCATGGGCTTAACACGTCGGTTCAAACTTCTCAGTCTTGTAAATATATGAATTGGCCCTTGTAAATAAGATATGTACATAAAATGTACATGCATAACTTTCCCTCATTAAAGATTTCTCATTTTTTTAACAATGAAATTTAAATAATTGTTTTTTATATTCAAATGTTTTTGGGATTTTAAGATATTGCTAATACCTGTATTATCCAGGAACTAATCAATATTTATTCTTGTGGTAAACGGTAAATTGGACCCTATAGATACATTTGATTAGTTTGAGAAATTTACACCATTTTTTGCACTAGCACTTTACTACTTTATATGGGATGCACTTTTAAGCACTTTTTTCAAAACCTCTCCATTATTATAGACTATACAATGTGTATAAACTAAAGAAACTGTTTTTTAGTTACATCTACATCTCATAACTAATTGTCCTATACAGGGTATTTTGATAAAACGGATTTAACCGGTTATTTATTTCCCCTGAATTACTGCTTTCATATATGGCGATTGAAAAGGGATTTAGCCTTTTTGCAAAGAAGTTATTTTAATTGACATGAACTGTATTTATTATTTTAAATAAGTTCAGTGGCACATGTAAAATAGATGAAATCTAATTTATATAGCACATGTATAAGTATGCTATATGTGCCAAATGAAATAAGCCTTTATATTAGCGGTAATATGGATACAATAGAAAAAAGTTACAGTATTTTTTCTTTGTTTTCACACATGTGGTCTGTGATGCAAACAGTGGGAGGGGCGCTTTTGCACTTTAAATAAGAATCATGGTGTATTCAAATCTGTGACACGTGATCAAGGGCTTACGGGCTTGAAACGCGTTGTGTTGGGTCACTGAATAAAATACTGCCCACTTGAAAACTTCGGAGGTCTGTGTCTCTTTCCTCGCCTGATTGCTGCTGGGAGAATTCAGGAAGTGGTCTGAGGGTTTCCAGATATATATGTATATATATATATATATATATATATATATATATATATATATATATATATATATATATATATATATATATATATATATATATATATGTATATATATATACCAAACTTTATCCAAGGCTCAAATTTGAAAAAAGAAATGTCGGGGCCAGCTTGTGCTTCAGGCTCCACTCTTGAGTGGAGCCTGAATAAAGCTCGTATTTCTGCACAAGCTGGCCCAGACATTCCTTTTTTCAAATTTGATCCTTGGATAAAGTTTGGTATCTTTTGGGACTCGCTATCCCGTCGGGGCCCGCCGCTGGAAGCGGCAGGGGTTCAGAGCGAAAACTAGTTTTGGATATATATATATATATATATATATATATATATATATATATATATATATATATATATATATATATATATATATTCCAACAGCTATCCCCCTCAAGAGATGAATGAGTCGCACACAAACTTGCCTCCATCAATTTATTGCGTGCAGAGCAAAGGGACACGGCATCATTGCCAACATGTTTTGTTTCATCTTGAAACTTCTTCTAAGGTGTGCCTGCCCCAAAAAACAATCGTTAGTTTGCCACAGGTGAGCTTTCAATGTTTTTTTATATATCTTCCGATGGTCCCGCCCATTTTGGAATGTGAGTGTTGCATTACGGGTCCTGTAGTTTACCAGCGACTGTTTTAATTTTTACCCTCCAGTGGGTGGTGCATTAATGTCCCGTTGTGGTCACAAACCACTTTCCTTCTGCTACGAATTTACTGCAAGTTCCCTCACTGTCAGCCAACTTTCAGGGCTGACTGAGGACCGAGTACCGGAGATCAGTCCCAGGGAGCACCGCAAACCCCTTCAGTCCGTATTACCGGTTTCAACGATGTGGTTCAGGTGCGGGGATGCCTGGTGCTCTGTTTGGCTGTGCGTTTCTCCTCGGCAGAACCAAGCCGACATATATTCCAACAGCTATCCCCCTCAAGAGATGAATGAGTGGCACACAAACTTGCCTCCATCAATTTATTGCGTGCAGAGCAACGGGACACGGCATCATTACCAACATGTTTCGTTTCATCTTGAAACTTCTTCTAAGGTGTGCCTGCCCCAAAAAACAATCGTTAGTTTGCCACAGGTGAGCTTTCAATGTTTTTTTATATATCTTCCGATGGTCCCGCCCATTTTGGAATCACTTCCTTGTGAGTGTTGCATTACGGGTCCTGTAGTTTACCAGCGACTGTTTTAATTTTTACCCTCCAGTGGGTGGTGCATTAATGTCCCGTTGTGGTCACAAACAACTTTCCTTCCGCTACGAATTTGCTGCAAGTTCCCTCACTGTCAGCCAACTTTCAGGGCTGACTGAGGACCGACTACCGGAGTTCAGTCCTCGGGAGTAACGCAAACCCCTTCAGTCCGTATTACCGGTTTCAACGATGTGGTTCAGGTGCGGGGATGCCTGGCGCTCTGTTTGGCTGTGCGTTTCTCCTCGGCAGAACCAAGCCGACATATATTCCAACAGCTATCCCCCTCAAGAGATGAATGAGTGGCACACAAACTTGCCTCCATCAATTTATTGCGTGCAGAGCAATGGGACACGGCATCATTTCCAACATGTTTTGTTTCATCTTGAAACTTCTTCTAAGGTGTGCCTGCCCCAAAAAACAATCGTTAGTTTGCCACAGGTGAGCTTTCAATGTTTTTTTATATATCTTCCGATGGTCCCGCCCATTTTGGAATCACTTCCTTGTGAGTGTTGCATTACGGGTCTAGTACTTTACCAGCGACTGTTTTAATTTTTACCCTCCAGTGGGTGGTGTATTAATGTCCCGTTGTGGTCACAAACCACTTTCCTTCCGCTACAAATTTGCTGCAAGTTCCCTCACTGTTAGCCAACTTTCAGGGCTGACTGAGGACCGAGTACCGGAGTTCAGTCCCCGGGAGCACCGCAAACCCCTTCAGTCCGTATTACCCGTTTCAACGATGTGGTTCAGGTGCGGGGATGCCTGGCGCTCTGTTTGGCTGTGCGTTTCTCCTCGGCAGAACCAAGCCGACATATATTCCAACAGCTATCCCCCTCAAGAGATTAATGAGTCGCACACAAACTTGCCTCCATCAATTTATTGCGTGCAGAGCAACGGGACACGGCATCATTACCAACATGTTTCGTTTCATCTTGAAACTTCTTCTAAGGTGTGCCTGCCCCAAAAAACAATCGTTAGTTTGCCACAGGTGAGCTTTCAATGTTTTTTTATATATCTTCCGATGGTCCCGCCCATTTTGGAATCACTTCCTTGTGAGTGTTGCATTACGGGTCCTGTAGTTTACCAGCGACTGTTTTAATTTTTACCCTCCAGTGGGTGGTGCATTAATGTCCCGTTGTGGTCACAAACCACTTTCCTTCCGCTTTTAATTTGCTGCAAGTTCCCTCACTGTCAGCCAACTTTCAGGGCTGACTGAGGACCGACTACCGGAGTTCAGTCCTCGGGAGCAACGCAAACCCCTTCAGTCCGTATTACCGGTTTCAACGATGTGGTTCAGGTGCGGGGATGCCTGGCGCTCTGTTTGGCTGTGCGTTTCTCCTCGGCAGAACCAAGCCGACATATATTCCAACAGCTATCCCCCTCAAGAGATGAATGAGTGGCACACAAACTTGCCTCCATCAATTTATTGCGTGCAGAGCAACGGGACACGGCATCATTACCAACATGTTTCGTTTCATCTTGAAACTTCTTCTAAGGTGTGCCTGCCCCAAAAAACAATCGTTAGTTTGCCACAGGTGAGCTTTCAATGTTTTTTTATATATCTTCCGATGGTCCCGCCCATTTTGGAATCACTTCCTTGTGAGTGTTGCATTACGGGTCCTGTAGTTTACCAGCGACTGTTTTAATTTTTACCCTCCAGTGGGTGGTGCATTAATGTCCCGTTGTGGTCACAAACAACTTTCCTTCCGCTACGAATTTGCTGCAAGTTCCCTCACTGTCAGCCAACTTTCAGGGCTGACTGAGGACCGACTACCGGAGTTCAGTCCTCGGGAGTAACGCAAACCCCTTCAGTCCGTATTACCGGTTTCAACGATGTGGTTCAGGTGCGGGGATGCCTGGCGCTCTGTTTGGCTGTGCGTTTCTCCTCGGCAGAACCAAGCCGACATATATTCCAACAGCTATCCCCCTCAAGAGATGAATGAGTGGCACACAAACTTGCCTCCATCAATTTATTGCGTGCAGAGCAATGGGACATGGCATCATTTCCAACATGTTTTGTTTCATCTTGAAACTTCTTCTAAGGTGTGCCTGCCCCAAAAAACAATCGTTAGTTTGCCACAGGTGAGCTTTCAATGTTTTTTTATATATCTTCCGATGGTCCCGCCCATTTTGGAATCACTTCCTTGTGAGTGTTGCATTACGGGTCTAGTACTTTACCAGCGACTGTTTTAATTTTTACCCTCCAGTGGGTGGTGTATTAATGTCCCGTTGTGGTCACAAACCACTTTCCTTCCGCTACAAATTTGCTGCAAGTTCCCTCACTGTTAGCCAACTTTCAGGGCTGACTGAGGACCGAGTACCGGAGTTCAGTCCCCGGGAGCACCGCAAACCCCTTCAGTCCGTATTACCCGTTTCAACGATGTGGTTCAGGTGCGGGGATGCCTGGCGCTCTGTTTGGCTGTGCGTTTCTCCTCGGCAGAACCAAGCCGACATATATTCCAACAGCTATCCCCCTCAAGAGATTAATGAGTCGCACACAAACTTGCCTCCATCAATTTATTGCGTGCAGAGCAACGGGACACGGCATCATTACCAACATGTTTCGTTTCATCTTGAAACTTCTTCTAAGGTGTGCCTGCCCCAAAAAACAATCGTTAGTTTGCCACAGGTGAGCTTTCAATGTTTTTTTATATATCTTCCGATGGTCCCGCCCATTTTGGAATCACTTCCTTGTGAGTGTTGCATTACGGGTCCTGTAGTTTACCAGCGACTGTTTTAATTTTTACCCTCCAGTGGGTGGTGCATTAATGTCCCGTTGTGGTCACAAACCACTTTCCTTCCGCTTTGAATTTGCTGCAAGTTCCCTCACTGTCAGCCAACTTTCAGGGCTGACTGAGGACCGACTACCGGAGTTCAGTCCTCGGGAGCAACGCAAACCCCTTCAGTCCGTATTACCGGTTTCAACGATGTGGTTCAGGTGCGGGGATGCCTGGCGCTCTGTTTGGCTGTGCGTTTCTCCTCGGCAGAACCAAGCCGACATATATTCCAACAGCTATCCCCCTCAAGAGATGAATGAGTCGCACACAAACTTGCCTCCATCAATTTATTGCGTGCAGAGCAACGGGACACGGCATCATTACCAACATGTTTCGTTTCATCTTGAAACTTCTTCTAAGGTTTGCCTGCCCCAAAAAACAATCGTTAGTTTGCCACAGGTGAGCTTTCAATGTTTTTTTATATATCTTCCGATGGTCCCGCCCATTTTGGAATCACTTCCTTGTGAGTATTGCATTACGGGTCCTGTAGTTTACCAGCGACTGTTTTAATTTTTACCCTCCAGTGGGTGGTGCATTAATATCCCGTTGTGGTCACAAACCACTTTCCTTCCGCTACGAATCTGCTGCAAGTTCCCTCACTGTCAGCCAGTATATATATATATATATATATTTGAACAAGCAGATAGTCCTGCACTTCCAGTACTCCGTCTGGCGAACAAAGACCACTCGAATCCCAATGTCAGGCAATAGATGTTTATTTAGACCAAGTCTAACAACGTAGCGGACTGACGCGTTTCGGGCAGATGCCCTTGCTCACAGTTGGTCATTAGAAAAAAATGCCGTAGTGCACACCATGTGATAATAGACATAAACAACATACTTCGTTGCTTGTTTTTGTGGTCCGGAAATTGGACAGAGGGTGAGTAAAATATTTCCTTCAAACCATAACTCATATACTGAATAAATTCACAACAATCGAAAGGTCCCTGCATAAATGCATCAAAACAGATTTTCATATATATATCAAAGTCCATACAGTACTTGTGCAAATATACGCAGATGTAAACAGAAATAACTGTGCAAACAATCGCAAATGAGAGGATTGTGGACTGTTATATATATATATATATATATATATATATATATATATATATATATATATATATATATACATATAAAAGTCCACAATCCTCTCACTGTTGCCCCTGGCGGCAACGGTGTGTGTTTGGATGTGAGCTCTGATGAACACAAATATCACTTGTTTCCTTGCTTGTGAAACAAAGGAGAGGTGGACTCCAGTATAGCTTGCATATGAAGGTTTATTCCTCTACTCCATTACTCTATTGTTTCATCAGGACACCCACTTGGTTCGGACGGGCTCAAGGAAACCGCTCATAATCGATGGCGTTTCTGCCACTGGGAATATGATGTTGGATACTGACAGCCTTTCCATATCAAAAAGTGACTGCGGGGGCCCCTAGCAGAGCCCCCTTCCCTCCTGACCTCCGGTTGTGGACATGTGGGGCACCTATGGTGCCCTCTTGAAAGTCCCTGCACCATATGGGAGGCATTGTGAGGTGCCTGCACCACGCTCCAGGGATTTATACAAACTCCAGTTTCTCCATGGCAGCTTGTGCTGCGAGTGGTTTCTGCCCATTGCACAAGCTCCCATAGAGAAATGGGAGTTTGTGACTGCACCATGAGTGGTTGCATCCTAATTCGGTGTGCGGAACGGCCGACCTATGGTTGGGTGGGGTAGAGGCAACTCCAACCGCCATCGTAAATGAGGCACTAAATGTGTATATTTATGTATTAGATCTATTTGTATATTTGTTTAATACTACTCATATACATATTGTAAAAATATTTCTTTTTTTACAGCCATTCCTGTGAAAATTATTTTTTATGAAAAAGATGGTTTTCTCAAATATCCATAACTAGCCAACATTGCGGTTATTTTGGTTAGGTTTCATAACCATAATTTTCTTAATAATGTATTTCTTATGTTAAGCTCTTTTGAGGAGAGTAAAGAATAACTTAATATTAACAAAAAAAATTTTTTTTAATGGAGTGTGTATATTTAAAATAATAACCTTAAACCTTCATTTTCATAAGGGCTGCAGAAATTGATGACAGGAATGGCTTTGTGTAATATAGTTGTCAGCCATCTTGGAATGGTGCTGATTCAATTAGATAAATGACGGTGCTCAATGAAACAGAACAACCTCATTCCATCGCACACTTTCTACATTTTACATGATGTATTTACTCTGTTTGAGGAAAACAAAGCATTCTTTTTAATCTTGTGCCTGTGCTGTAGTCAACATGGATGTTCTTTTTTTTTTCATACCTCCAATCATTTTTAAGGTTGCTATATTTCTACAGTCATTTCTGGAGTAAAGCCAAAAGGTTGAGTAACATCTTTTAAAAGTGAGACATATTGGATTTACCAATTGTGTTACTATTCCATTTTAGTTGTCTTTTTTAGACTGACTTTGATATTGAAGTAGGTCTTTATCTGGTTGGAAGAAGTCTTGCACAACTAGTGGCCTCACAAGGGGCCCATTCTCCATTTGCATTGGAGTGCAGTGCGGTTTGATGCTCAGCTCTCCCTTTTCCCTGGTCTGGTCTCTGAGCCCCCTCCCCGGCCAGCCTCAAAGGCTGGTTCTGTCAGACACCTGTTGAGTTTTCATCCATGACAGTCACCTCCTGTTGCTCTTCACTGCCCAGACAATTAGCTGGACCTACCTTTTACTGATACCTTACTGGGCAATGCTATAAAAGCATCACTATTATACAATCTGACTCAATTAAAGAACACAGTCCAGAACAATGCAGTACTATACAATCCAAACATTCTATATGATCCAACATAGTCTTATACAATGTGACACTGTGCAATAATACTGTACACATCAATGCTATGTATCAATGGATGCGACCATTCAATTTAATACTGAACAGTACAATACTTTTAAAACTTTTAAACTTGTGTATTGTGCTTTGTGTTTTACCTTGCACTCTTGGCTCGCACCCAGCGCCCTCACTTCCTGTACTCCGCACTTCCGGCAAGTTGGCAGTCTAGTGTTTGGGAATTGACAGCCGCTGCACAGCAGGGCTGAGTGCTGGGAGGGAGGAGTCCTAGGCTTCTTAGGATGGAACAAGCCCGCGATAAATAAGAGTTGTGCCTATACTTGCGGTGGGCTCAGAATGCTGCTGCGCTTATCAAAAACTAGGCGCTTGAATTGCTACTAGAACACTGTTATTTTTTATTCTGTTGATACCTCTGTAAAACTTTTGAAGGGCAGGGCTGAGTGGTGGATGGGAGGAGTCCTAGGCTTCTTAAACAGGATGGAGCAAGCGCGCAGCACGTGCGCGCAGCGGGCGCGCTAGGCGTGCCCAAAGCAAGCCCGTCTGCGTCCGTCCGCGCCCGACCCGGACCAGGGGCCAGAACCCCTGGCCCCTGCTTCCTTTACTCCATGGAGGAACTCTGGCTATTAAATCAAGGTCTGCAGCCACTTAATGACAATCTATTGGTTGTACTCAGGAGGGAAGGGTTGCTGAGGCCACAAACAGGCAGGGGGAATTTAGATCGGGAAACATCCTATCACAGGCCACATCGTCTCACTGGTCCGCAAAGTTTGGGGTTTGCCACCCTGAACACCCGCTCCCTTCAGAAACATAGCTTGGAGGTCTTCTCACTTCTTCAAGATGTGACTTTGGATATTTTAGGTATCACAAAGACCTGGCTGGAAGAGTCCTCAACCCCGGACTTGGTGCTTCCATGCCCTCGAACTATGCAGCCCTATACCATAATAGACCTGGTATCTCTAGGGGGGGGGTTGCACTTCTTTATAATAATCAACTAAAAGCTGAGATCCTATGCTTCCTATGCTCAGAAAGCATAGAGGGTGCTGACGTTCTGGGGGCAAAGTTTTGCTCCCAGACCGATTGTTTGGTCATCCTGTTAGTGTATCGCCCCCCGCAAGGCACCAAGGTTCATTGAACTTTTTATGGAATTAGTTCATGACCTACGCTCACAATGTCAGTTTATGGTGGTAATGGGGGATTTTAACCTGCATTGGGAACAAACGCCCAAAGATAGACAGGCTAAACAGCTAGACGAAGTAATGATCTCTCTAGAATTCCACCAACTAGTGGATGGGCCCACTCATGAGAAGGGCCACACACTTGATCTGGTTTGGTCATCATGTCCTTGGTCCAACCATTATGCATTTTATGGCTGGTTATTACTCTCTAAACAAACAGTTAGTTCACCCAAGGACTGGAAAGTACTACGCAGATGGAACAAGATCAAAGCTGATGATTTGGTCACTATTCTCCCAAAAATGTCCACTCCAGAGTTAACAAAGAGTGATCTTGATGAAGAAAGCTCCCCCCTGGCGATAAGACTCAAGAATGCTATGGATTTAGTAGCTCCAGATCACAGGGAAAGAATAAGAGATAAAGGGAAAGGGCCCCTTGGTTTAATGACGCCCTGAGAGAAATGAAACAAATACTCCGCCGATGCGAGAGAGTCTGGTGGAAGGCCTATGACCCAGATGCCCGGGCAGACTATCATTCAGTGTTTGCTACGTATAAAAAGGCTGTTCTAACTAGGAAAGCAGAATTTTATGAAGCTAACATTGCGATGGCTGATAATCCACGAAAGGAGATCTTTCGAATCATAAAAGAGCTAAGACAAGAGAAGGAACATACGAGCCGAGAAGACTACAATAAATGTCAGTCCTTTTTTACAATCCCTGGAAACGGGTCATGTCCCTGCTAACTTTTAGGAGGTCTGGGTCATCACGCTTCTAAAAAAAACGGGGGATGACACAAATAATCTTAAAAATTGCAGGCCCATTTCCCAGTTGCCATTTCTTGCTAAAGTGCTTGAACAGAATGTGCTATGCTCCCTTTAACACCATTTAGAGGAAAATCATCTCCTACAAGCCAATTAGGCAGGGTTCAGAGCTCATCACAGCACGGAACTAGTCATGCTGTCTGTGCTGGATGACTTGAGACGGAGGGCTGATAAGAAAAAGCTGTGTGCCCTGGTTCTGCTGGACTGATCCGCGGCATTTGACACAATCAATCATGAACAACTTTTGTCACAGGTTTCTGAGCTTGGAATCCAGGGTACAGCGCTGGCATGGTTAACATCTTTTCTTACTGGCCGGTCTTAGAGAGTCAACTATCCAATCTCATGTCTGTCCCTTGTACACTCACGTGCGGGGTTCCACAGGGCTCAGCACTGTCACCACTTCTTTTAAATGCTTATCTTCAGCCCTTGATAGCAGCACTAAATTACATGTAGTGTCAGATTTATAACTATGCTGATGATACCCAAATCATCCTTCAGATAGATAGCTTTCCGACTGCTCACACAAATACCCAAAATATTCTTACGTTCATTGTTAATTGGATGACGGCCAATTCCCTGAAAACTAATCCGGACACGACAGATATATTAGCTGTCACTACAGGTTCCAATCCCTGGAGCGATCTTTTTTGGCCACAAGAGCTAGGTACTTATCCAGAGCCCCCTGAGGCCGTGAAGAGTCTGGGAATCAAAATTGACGTCAAACTCTCCATGACTCAACAGTTGTCGGCAGTGATGTGAACATGTGTCGGCTTGTTGAGACAGCTGCAGAAACTTGCCGCTATGCTCACCTTTGCCACTCTTAGAAAGGCTGTATCAGCTATGATATTGTCTCGCTTGGACTATGACAATTCCCTGTACATTGACCTCCCGTCACAACTACTGGCCAGATTACAGGTGATTATGAATGATGCTGCCATATTAATTTACAGAGTGCCCAGATGATCTCATGCCATCCCTCTATTGCGTCAGTTGCACTGGCTTCTGGTGAGGCAACAAACTAAGTTTAAAGGCCTCTGTATTGCACACAAAGCCATTTATGGCCATGCTCCGAGATACATCAAAGACTGTTTAGCTAACTACATCCCTAGCAGGGTGCTTCGGGCAGCGGAAGCTAAACGACTGGTATGCCCTCGCTTCAAATTGTCCTCTGTCAGAGGCAGAGCCTTTTCAACATCTATCCTCCACATCTGGAACACCCTGCCAAAGAATGTTCGCAAGAAACAAGCCCTGCTCCCATTTAGCTGAAGACAATTCTGTTATTTGAAGCCTGGGGTAGCATTTAACAGTTGACATCACACCTCTGCTTGGATAGGTGCGCTGGTTAGCGCTTAGAGACCTGTAGGTGATAAGGCGCTCTATAAATAACAATTACAATTACAATAGTACTATTAATTGCAGTACTATATGTTGTACGGTACTGTACAATGCAAAAGTATAGAATACCAATAGAGTACAAAGCAGCACTGCCATACAACCCAACCCAATATTATAAAATGCAATACTATACAATGCAATGGAGTATGATATAGTGCAATGGAATATTGTACAATGAAATGAAATATGATACAGTACACCAGCCCTGATGTGATGTTCGCAGTGGCAGTCTTGTTATTTTCCTAAAGTCCCTACAGCCACCTGAGGCAGGGCTGGCTTTAGGGTGGTGTGACCGGTGCAACCGCATTGGGCTCTGAGGTCGGAGAGCAGTGCTTTAAAATATCTTATGGGTTTAAAAGCACTTGCTGCAGATTTCCTTATGTGACCAGCAATTTTAAGGCAACAATAAAAATGTCAAGGTACATCTGGGGATTAATGTACCTGCTGAAAAGATATGATGTTTTTTCTAGTGGCAGTTTTGACTCATTATAAAGCAATACAGAGGGCTAATGTGCCTGCTGCAAAGAACCTGTACCAAGCAGATCACAGAATTGTATTTCATGTAGGTTACTGTTTAATCAGGAAAATCCTTTTGGTACCTGCAGTTCATAAATTACAATCCTAATATAGCACAGTGATCTCTAAGCTGTCATCAAAAAGCTGTATGAAAACTGCATGGAATAGGTTTTACCATTATGTTTTCCCCCCAGATTTTCATTATCCTGGTGTTGCTAAAAAGAGTCAATTGTTTCCCCCCAAAATTCTTTTAAGTAAATCCAATCCCAAGCATTGTAAAATGTTTTAAATCTGAAGTTAATGCTTCTCCCAACCAAGCACTCTTAAACTATTCTGCCTGCCAGTATGGATGTCATGTGACTTCTACACTTTGCACTCCTTATTGTTTATGTGACATTTCCCATACACTGATTTACCCACTTGTATGATTCTTTGTCGCGGTACATTGTGATTGTGATTTGAAGTCGTCTAACACCGTACACTGGCAAAACAATACGTGTGAGACAGGGCTATGGAGATGTGAAGCACTGTTGGAATCCGTGAAGAAGGAGGTCATTGGGGGGTTGGCAACAAAAATTGTCGCATCAGGCCCCACCAGCGATAAAGCCGGCCCTGACCTGAGGCCTCAGCTATTAATACAGATAAGCTGTCAATATACCCCCATCTATTAATGCACCTAGTCAGTCATCTAGCTATCCGGCCATGCACTTATTTATCCATCCAAGTGCTCACCAACTGGCTCGTTCATTTGATTACCATTTCCTCGTTCATTTAACCTTGACACATTCTCACATTCACCCACTCACTCACACAGCCAAACAACCACATTGAACTTCCCAATGGTTGAAGAAGCACTTTCACTTATTAAATACCCAGGGCTATTTGCTTTACCATTCCTTGATTTAACGTGTGTTAATGCTCCTTGCTAGTGCTTTTCCCCGGTGAGCTGCCAGGGTGGGGGCTGGTTTTGGACCACTGAGGGCCGTTTGTGCTAGGGGGGGGGGGGGGGGGGGTGGTTTGGCATCATTACTGTCATATTGGCCCCCTGCAACAAAAGCAGCTTCAGTGTTTTCCGCGCCCGCCCCAACCATCCCCCCCTTTCCCGCCGCCCCGCGGCTGGCCTGACTCAATTAACCAGGGCCGGTTTGCGTTCTTAGTCCATCCCTGCTCCTTGCCTAAATCTTCATCCTCTCTCCTGCTTATGCCACTATGTAAAGGGAACTTCTGTTGTATTAAACAACATTCCATCTTTTCTTGAAACAATACCATATTTTACCAATTTGTATTTGAGTATGTGCTCCAGATTGCAGGATATGATATGTACCATTGTTGTTGCAAGTGTTTGTTAATTTTCTGCACATTTCTAAAACCCTATGAATTTAATGTGCTGGCACCACTGGTGAGCACCCTCTCTCTGAAAATTGCTGCAGCCCCACTGCAGATCATCAAACCCTAGAGCATCTAGCCTTCAGGACACAGACTTAAATTATTTGTAGAGATGGTTGGGCTAATTAAAACCGCATATACCAGCCTTATCCCAAAGCGCCCAGTGTTTGCATCACCCCTTGCCCTGATGGAACAGAGGATTGGCTATTATCTTCTAATAGGAAACAGAAATGATTTTCTAACCACATTAAAAACGAGTTAATTTGAATCTATTGCACAATTAACCGTAATGGTACAGGCTTGGGAAATATGTTGTTATTAAAGTGCAAAGGTTGCCCCAGGCAGAAATAAACTGTCTGCTGTTTTAATCATATGAAGCTGTGAACGTTTTGCAGAAATAATACAACAGAGAAATAGTTGTTTTGGGCCAGAGACAGACTTAGCTCGATGGAAGGGAAGCAAATTCACAGGTTCCAGTTCGGCAGATGAAGACTGGAAGGCCTATCTGCTTTGCTCTTTTCCCCTAGTTAGAGCTATCTCATTTTTATGGTTGAGGTAAGCCAAAACACTTTGGGGCATATTAACAAGGGCTTTATCTCTGCTTTTTTGGCTTTAAAAGCCAATGAAGCGGAGATAAATATATCGCCCTATCATCAACAGGGTGCTACGTAGCAGACGTGAGTTTGGCAGCGGGTAACAGTGGAGCAGCGTGGTGGGTGGCCCGCAGCCCTGACGGTTTACTGCCCGCACTAGTGTTATTGGACACATGGTGTCCGGATTGGGAGGTGGCGTTCAGCATTCATGCTGCAAACTTCTATACAGCACAGCTTAAAGACATAGGTAAAGTCAATATCTCTGGCTAAACACTTGTAAGTTCCCAAAGGCAAAACCTATTGACTATGCCAATGCTTGTCTTGCCTTCTGCTCCCCTGATTGTGCTCGTTTTTTTGCCTTCTGTTCCCCTGATTGTACTTGTTTTTCTTTCCCTTCTACTCCCCTGATTGTGCTTGTTTTCTTGCCTTCTGCTCCCCTGAATGTACTCATTTTTCTTGCCTTCCGCTCTCCTGATTGTGCTTGTTTTCTTGCCTTCTGCTCCCCTGATTGTCCTCATTTTTCTTGCCTTCTGCTCCCCTGATTGCACTAGTTTTGCTTGCCTTCTGCCCCCCTGATTGTGCTAGTTTTTCTTGCCTCCGCCCCCTAATTGTACTCGTTTTTCTTGCCTTCTGCTCCCCTGATTATGCTCGTTTTCTTGCCTTCTGTTCCCCCTGATTGTGCTCGTTTTTCTTGCCTTTTGCTCCCCTGATTGCACTTGTTTTTCTTGTCTTCTGCTCCTCTGGTTGTCCCGTTTTTCTTGCCTTCTGCTCCCCTGATTTCACTTGTTTTTCTTGCCTTCTGCTCCCCTGATTGCACTCGTTTTTCTTGCCTTCTGCTCCCCTGATTGTTCTTGTTTTCTTGCCTTCTGTTCCCCCTCACTTCCCCTGATTGTGCTCGTCTTCGTTGGTGCCCTCGCTGCTCCCATTCCCGCCGCTGTGAGCCCTGCGGCCCCGCCCCTTCACTGCCCATTTGCTGCTCCTCCCTCTCACCTCCCCATATAGGCCGGCCGCTGCTCGGTGAGGAGAGCGTCCCTTGACCTTGCTAGTAGGTCGCTGCCCCACCACACAGCTCCGCCTGTGTGTCCTGACCCTGCCCCAGCTGCCGCTGCCACTGCTGTAGAAGTTGAGGCCCTCCTCCACCCGCAGGCTACCACCTGCGCCTCATTCCTGGTGGCTAGTGGTAGGCCTTAGGTTTGTATCACTGTCGCTCTCTGTCTGTCTTCCCTGTACTGCCCATATTGTCTTCTGGTGTCTGTGAACGCTGTTGCCTGTCTACCCCCTGTGCCTGCATTCTTATCTGTGCCCGTTCTCTTACCTTCTGCTCCCCTGATAGCACTCATTTTTCTTGCCTTCTGCTCCCCTGATTGCACTCGTTTTTCTTGCCTCTGCTCCCCTGATTGTACCCGTTTTTCATGCCTTCTGCTCCCCTGATTGCACTCGTTTTTCTTGCATTCTGCTCCCCTGGTTGTACTCGTTTTTCTTGCCTCTACTCCCCTTTGTGCCTCTATGCCACTCGTTTCCCCCCGTTTTTTGTGACCTTTTCTGCCCCTTCTTGTGGACTTTCTGCCTCTGTGCCACTCGTTTCCCCCCGTTTTTTGTGACCTTTGTGCCCTTTCTTGTGACCTTTCTGCCTCTGTACCACTCAATTCCCCCCGTTTTCTGTGACATTTTCTGCCCTTTCTTGTGACCTTTCTGCCTCTGTGCCACTCGTTTCCCCCAGTTTTTTGTGACCTTTCTGCCCTTTCTTGTGACCTTTCTGCCTCTCGTTTCCTCTGCTTTTTGTGACCTTTTCTGCTCTTTCTTGTGACCTTTGTGCCTCTGTGCCACTCGTTTCCCCCCATTTTTTGCGGCCTTTCTGCGCTTTTTTGTGACCTTTGACCCTGCTTGCAGGAAGGTCGCCCCCACGCTGCTGCTCGTCACCTGACTGCCTGGTTCCTGCCTCCTTGCTGCCTCCTTGTTTCCTGGGTTTTCCCTCCCCTCTGCCCTGTGCACCAGTCCCCTCCGCCCCCCCATCTGACCCTTTACCGCCGCTGCATCCCTGCAGCCCCGCCCCGCTGCACACCCATTCGCTTCCCTGCTCTCGCCTCCTAGCTGCTTCTCCCTCCAAAGCCACCTCATATGCAGGCCGAGAAACAGCAGCACAGTGGACGCTCGCAGCGGGCGCGCCGCGCCCATCCGTGCCTGAACCACGCCCAGCGACAGAACCCTGGACCCCGCAAACGCCACGACACCAGAATCCACTACGACGCCAGCACCCTCCACGCACTCAATGCCAGCCGAAACCACACCTGCTTCCAGACCGCCCTGAAACGGACCCTTCTCCTGCCACACCTGCGGCTTCACCTGCGACAGAACCACCAAACCTCCAAGGACTGGGTCCAACCACCTCCTCTGTATACCACTCAACACCCGGTCCGCACGTAAACACGCCGTCGAGCTCTGGGATCTGCTTGACACCTCCGCCCTAGACGTGGCCTTCCTGACCGAGACCTGGTGGAACGACTCCTTGGCGCCCGACATCGCCATAGCCATCCCGGACAGCTACAAGATCACCCGCAGGGATCGCGCCAATGGAATTGGAGGAGGAATAGCCATCGTCCACAAGTCCACCCTCAAGGTCGCCACCTACGCAGACGACATCCTCTACGCACCCGAACACCTGCACTTCCAGATCCACACCGACCCCAACACCACCCTCAGATGAACACTCATCTACAGAACCCCCGGACCCCGGGCTCAGTTCAGCGACTCCATCGCTGACCTCGCCAGCACTCATGCACTCACCTCCACGTACTACATCATCCTCGGGGACCTGAACTTCCACCTCGAGAACAACAACAACGCCAACTCCACCACCCTGATCGCCAACCTCGCCAACCTGGGCCTCAGACAACTTGTCACCACACCCACCCACGCCGCCGGCCACACGCTGGATCCCGTCTTCTCCACAGGCTCCCATGTCGCCTTCGACCACACCACCAAACTCCACTGGACATACCACCGCTGCATCCATTTCACCTTCAAGAAACCAACCACGCACCACCGCACCCAACAGCTGCCTCGCCTCTTCTGGAGCAAAGTCATCGAAGGCCAGCTGATTACCTCCCTTGCCAAGAACCCACCCACCGACCCCACCAACCCAGACGCCGCAGCCCGAAACCTCCTACAGTGGATCGAAGACTGCGCCAACACCCTTGCCCCGCTCAAGAAACCCTCCAACAGCCACGCCAACAAGAGAGCCACCTGATTCACCAACTAGCTCCAGACCTCTAAACACGCATGCCGGAAACTGGAGAAGACATGGCTCCACGAACACACGCCGGACAACCACGCAGCCCACAAGGACGCCACCCGCAGACACCACCACCTCATCAGATTAGTTAAGCGATCCTCCTTCAAAGATCGCTTGGATAATAACGCACACAACAGCAAAGAGCTCTTCAGCATCGTAAAGGAACTCTCCAACCCCAGCGCCAACGCCAACGACATCCCACCCTCACAAGAACTGTGTGACTCACTAGCCATCTTCTTCCACCGCAAGATCGCTGACATCCACGACAGCTTCAACACCACGACCGCCCCGACTACACCAGACTCCACCTCCCCTGTGAACACCACCAGTGCCAACCGCCTGACCTCCTGGTCCAACGTCAACGACGAAGAGACACGCAAAGTCATGAACTCCATTCACTCAGGATCTTCGTCTGACCCGTGCCCTCACCACATATTCAACAAAGCAGAGGAAGCCATCGCACCCCAACTACGGAAGGTCATCAACATCTCCTTCAAAACAGCGACATTCCCGGAAAGCTGGAAGCACGCCGAAATCAACGCCCTCCTCAAGAAGCCTAAAGCAGACCCCAAGGACCTCAAGGACTTCCGGCCCATCTCCCTGCTCCCGTTCCTGGCAAAGGTCATCGAGAAAATCGTCAACATGCAACTGCCCTGCCACCTCGAAGACAACAAAATCTTGGACCCGTCCCAGTCTGGATTCAGACGAAACCACCGCACCGAGACAGCCCTCATCGCCGCCACAGACGACATCAGGCGCCAACTAGACAACGGCTAAACATCTTGGCACACTTTTTGGCAAATACCAACTTCCACAGCTGTATGAATAACGTCTCAGCCTGGACAAACAACAACTGCCTAAAGCTCAACAAAGACAAAACTGAAGTTCTGATCTTCAGCAAACACACCATCCTCTGGAAGGGCTCCTGGTGTTCATTGGAACTTGAAATCGCCCCCACTTTGAAAGACCACGCCGCAACCTCAGCATCATCCTGGACAGTGAACTCACAATGAAATATCAGGTCAACGTCGTCTCCTCAGCCTTCTTCCAAATGCTCTGCAAAGTCTTCAAGTGGCTTCCCATTAGCACCAGGTGAACGGTGATGGAAGCTCTCATCCCCAGCCGGCTGGATTACGGCAACACAGTCTATACAGAAACCACCACCGGACTCATGAAAAGGCTGAAGAGGATCCAGAACACAGCAGCCAGACTGATCCTCAACCTGCCCAAGAGGACCCACATCACTCAGCACCAGAAGGAGCTCCACTGGCTTCCCATCCAGAAGAGGTGACTATCAAGCTTCTGACCCACTCCTACAAAGCCCTTTAGAATCATGGACCCACCTACATGAAGCCTTGCCTGCATTTCCACCGGCCTCCCAGGAACCTTTGCTCTGCACACCTCGCCCTCGCACAGATGCCATGCATCCACCAATGCCACTCTGGAGGATAATCCTTCTCCCACCTCGCCACCAAGTCCAGGAACACCATCCTACTCCACCTTTGCTCTTCATCTTCAATGACCCACTTCAAGAAGGTACTCAAGATCTTGCTCTTTGACTAATACCTGCAGCACAGTGGCTGGATACCCTCTCGTGTGTTAAGTAACGCTATACAAGCACCACTTGATTGATTGATTAACCTATGATGGGTATAATTAGGCCTCATAGGCTCTGCAGCATGTTAGAACAATTGATACAAGAGTTTATGTGCATACTAACTGGGAACTGAGAAAGGAGTAAATAGCTTTATGCTGGTTCACTAGCAGGACTGATTGCTTGTGTCTATACTGACTCTTCGTTATTTCCAGTGGAAGGATTTGTTAGATTGCTGTAGGTTTTCTATCCTCAGCAAGGGCACAGAAAGCTAGAACTGAAAGCAGGGGAGACATAAAGGGATCTATCTGGTGTAAACAAAGCATTGCCATCACAGAGAGAGCAAGCTTATTTGGCATAATTTAAAAAAATCTATCACAATCTGAAATAAGACATTTTTGGAAAGGGAAGACCACTCGGTCCCCCTGAACGTATGGATGGGTGCCCCGATCCCCCCGGGAGACCGTTGTGGGCGGGGGGCGTGGTTCGGCTGGTATGCCCAAAGCGGCGTGGCCGGAGCACGCCCTTCCCGCCCAGAAGGGGTTGTCCTAGACACCCGCCCGGAAGTCCGCGCACGGATGGGCGTACCCGAGGAGGGCCCCCGCCCTCCCGCAGACGGATAAATAGAGCGGGAATCCAATGAAGCTTCCTCTTGTTCCAGTGCTCGGAAGGCTGCACCACTCGTTGCTCGTGAGCCCTCGAAGGAACAAGCGGCAATTTTGAGAACTTGTAATCTTTGTTGTTTCTCTTTCAGTGTCAGGCGTGTTGAAGCTCTAGTACCTTGTGGATCGAGTTGGACGGAGTAACCAAGATATGCCTGGCAAGAAAGCGGGAAAGAGCTCCGAGATGTAGAAGATGCTACGCACCCTCGTGAACCGAGTAGCGGTGATGGACCGAAAAATGGGTAAAGTGGATGCGATCGATCGGGGCTTAGCAGATGTCAAGAAGCAGATAGCAGGGCAGAACAACCTCTCGGGCGGCCTAAAAAAGTTATAGGGCCGAAAATTGTCTGAAATAAGACATTTTTCAGACAATGTGCATAATAAAAAAGGTAGAAGTGGTACGAAAAAGTGAATTCTAAAGAAAACTGAAAGTAGGGTGAGGAGTAGATGGATCAAGGTTTGGCACTATAGTGCTAATGACAATCATGCCAATAGCGTGGGAGGGAATCATTTGTAGGTGCATGTCTGCATACCTTAACCCCTTCACTGCGGCGGCTATTCCGCCGAAGTGCTAAGGGGGCGCGGCGGAAATGCGGCGGGCGCATGCTGGTGACGGAACCGCTCCGTCACCAGCGTCGGTTCCGTCATGGCCCCGCCCGCTCAATAGAACGCTCAGCGCAGGCGCGGAATTCGCACCGCGCAGGAGTGTCGGGCAGGCCATGACGGAACTGCTCAATCATCAGCACAGCGCCACTGTAGCTGATAACAGAGCGGTTCCGTCATCAGCAGGGGAGGGGTTAAAGGTGCAAACATAATCTAATTGTATTGTAATAGTCTAAGTAGATACATGCAAAGCTAGCGTAGATTTTTACAATGAACTTTATAATGAAAATTGGCAAATTTTCTAAAGACTATTACTGGTGGAAAATCATGGGACATGAAGTTGATAGTGCTTATGTGAACACTCCAGTCCCGTTTGGCACAATACATTATGACAATGGCAGGCAGACATTGACACAGTAACTGCCTGTGGCCAGTAGCGGTCGGTGGTGGGAATGCGGTCGGGCCGTGACGTGAGGCGGGGGAGGGGCAGGTTTGGGGGTCTTAAACCATGGAATACGGTCAAATACAGGTAGGTAAACATATAAATCAATAAAATTATTTTGTTGCGTGCACTGCATTGGCAAATGCGATGCAGTGCGCGCAACAAAATTAGTTTTACTGATGTATATGTTTACTTACCTGTATTTGCCCATATTCCGTACTTTACTACCCCCCCAACCTGCCCCTCCCCCGCCCCACGTCACTGCCCAGCAGGACTCCCACCGCGGACCGCTACTGCCTGTTGCACTTTATTGAGGTGTATAGTTGCATGTATGTATAGAAGCTGCTCACTCTATAAAATGCTCTTGTTTACAATGAGAAGGGATAGAGGCATTGGGAGGAGGTTATACTTTTGATCTGGTGATTGAAGTGTCAAATTATTCATCTTTCAGTGCAGGACAGACATTAGGAGAGCTGGCATGACTGGGCATGATGGGGCATGACGTGGTATGAGGTGGGCACATATGGAAAGCTGCTTGGATGAATAGATCACAGGGAAAGAGTTTTACATGTTTTTTTAGATCTTTATTTATTTGGTCTTGTGTACATATAGGTATTACATAGAAAGTAAAATATGAAAATGGTATAACAAACGTTCATGACAGGCTCTCGATGATAGGGTGAGTAATTGATAAGAAGGGACACATATTTAAACTTGCAAATGTATAGCAATGTTTTTATTTGGATCACAGCTCCTTTTTATGAAGGATCAGATGGACTCACAGCTGTGTTTGAGCATAGGTCAACCGTGTCTTTGTTTTTAGACTTTCTTTGCCTCATTTCCAAATTTCACCTTCATTTCAATTCTCCTCTCCAGGTTCAATTAAATAAAGATCATACGTTCTACACTTGTCACTGCTCCAACATAATAGACAAATTGGCCATAGTTCCCAGTCTGATGTCCCAAATACTGGGGGCTGTTAAGGATTCGTCAAAAGACTCCCCCACGGAAAGAACCACAACATCAAGCGATTTAACCGGCAATCAGAAGTCAAACGAGGACCCCGGTTGGCTGACGAGGCTGACCATTGCTAGCAGGGGTGAAGAGAGCCTTGAATCGCAAGATCATCCACACTCCCCCCCAGCAAAGGAAAACAGGTTGCCAGCAAGCCCAGACGACAACAACCTGGTAAACCGCATAGAGGCAGCCGAGTTAATTCAGGAGCCAATTCACAACGTCGCGACAACCGCTAATCACACCAAACAGGCTCCAACGCTTACAAAGAGAGAACGGAAGCGACTAAGGAAAGCCAGAAATGCAAAAGCACACAACCGAAGGGCCCCTCAAACCTCTCCAGGAAATTCCATCAACAATTCCGTGACCAAGGAAGTTAAACAGCACTTTGAGTGCGTCCCACTCCAAACTAAAACAATGTCAGAGCAAGGGACCACGTCAAGGGATCCTTCACCCACCAAGGCACCCTCAATTTCAAAAGGAGCAACAGGTCACACTATGACAAATCAAAACGCATTAAAAGTGTTCAGTATCTTCAAACCTGTGGGACAAAAACCAGATCGCAAGGAACCACTTCAAGAGCCTGGAACCAACATAAACATCAATCAAAGGACGGAATTAAGCAACAAGAATACAACTAGGTAAGCCCCAGACATCAACAGCCAAGTTATCTTAGTCAATGCCGTAAAGATGAAGGGAGTCAACTCACGTGACACACAGGGCGGCAAATCTCATGTTCCAGTCCCCAATGGACAAGACCTCGCCAACAGCGTACAGATGGTAAACTCACATACATTAGAGCTAGAGGTTGACCAGGCAGGAACGGCCCTTCCACCTAATGAAGAGAGCACCCGACCAAAAATCCAAAAGCGGTCCATGCCAAGTAACAAAATCAAGTTTATTCCACAATATTGTTCAAGAGGGTTCTATGATATCCTGAATAGAGGGGCCA
Organism: Lissotriton vulgaris; assembly: GCF_964263255.1. Taxonomy (NCBI): domain Eukaryota; kingdom Metazoa; phylum Chordata; class Amphibia; order Caudata; family Salamandridae; genus Lissotriton; species Lissotriton vulgaris. The sequence continues at coordinate 636,460,351 of NC_141700.1, read as the reverse complement.
TTTTAAGACTTCTAGAAGAACTCCCAGGCCTACGTTACTTAAAATCAAGCGACCTTGAATCAATAGCGTTCAAATCAAACCCTCTTCAATCAGGCTCAGACTCGACGATTACAACTTGGACCCATCACACCATCACAGATCAAATCCTGTCTCATAGGGAGGTTTTCGCCGCACGGGGCATTGAACTAAAAAAAGTGGAGCCTGCACGATATCCCAGCTCGCTGCGGAAACAAATCCCCAAAACAAGCCTTTTAAAAAATGCCAAAGGCCAGATTTAAGAAGCAGCACCGAAGTGGAAGTGCAGCGACTCAGACAAATTACAATTACTTTCGCTCACCAAGAGGCAGACACGCCCGAAAGACCCCGACACGCTATTCGGGCTCAATCCCACAGGAACGCAGCTTGAATTGATAGTAGATCAACGATGGGGGAAAAGCAGGGTTGTAAGATCTGCTCATGGAACATCAATGGCTTGAATACAAAGATGGAGGAAGACGACTTCATTGAGTTCATAACCCAATTTAAAATACTACTGTTCCAAGAAACATGGCAGACTAAAAACTCGCCTTTAGTAGGATACAAAGAATTCTTTGTTCCAGCCCAGAAGGAGGGACGTTCCGGCAGGGCCAAAGGGGCCCTATCCATCTTTACATCAACTGATTTCACCTGGTCACCAATTTGCATCGACTTAGACTCAACATGGATGCAATGTATCAAAGTGGAAGTTTCCCCTAACCTGGGCCTCCTGATCGTGAATCTCTACATGCACCCCAGCAGAAAACACAAAGGAAAAAGGATAAAACAACTAGTCACCACAATTAAGACACTGAAATCAACCTACCCAAGCGAAAACATGATTATAACAGGAGATTTTAATCTGAACCTAACTCGTGGACAGGAGGGAACCCTCCCCGCTCATATTGAGCCACGGCAGGGCAATCAATGCAGACAAAGTGCATTGGGAAGGAAATGTGCCTCTGAATTGGAAGCTCTTCATCTGTACACCCTAAATGGGAGAGGCAATCTGGACAGACCAGCCGCCCTAACGAGGGTCTCTAAGAACTCAGGCTCTACCTTAGATTACACCCTGGCTGACCCCGACCTATTCCACCACATAAGTGACTTCCGGATTCAGGAACGCGTAGAAAGCGATCATTTTCCACAGACCCTCATCCTGACCATTCAACCCACAAAGTCAGAGAAGGCCGCGCCATTGACCTTGAATACACAAATCTTCAATCTAAAACGGCTAAACTGGAACGAAGGAAATCTCTCTATCTTAATGGCATCATGCCACGAATTGTTCCAACTATCTGAAACATCGAGCGACATAGTCAAAACGTGGGAAAACTTTGTAATGGAGATCAATAAGAAACATCAATCCAACAACAGAGGAGGCAAACCCATAAGAAAGGGAGGTGGGGAATGGTACACACCGAAACTGCGTCAACTAAAAAGGCAAATAAACGCTTTCCTCAGGGCCGAATGCAAAAAAGACCCCCAGCTCTCACAACCCGCGCTGAATACAATCGAATCTCTAAAAAAAGAACTAAAAAGAGAGACTAATTTGGCAAAGCGAATGCACAGGGAAAAACTAGCGTGCTCCATACTCCACGCAAGCAAATTGCAGAATTCGAAAGACTTTTGGGCAAAAATAAACTTTATGCTAAATGGCAAACATCGCCAGTTTAACTCAGACATGACGGACCAGCTCTGGAGTAGTCACATCGACCTATTATACAACTCCTCGTACAAGTCCTTTACGGACAATAACATCGAGCATCTTGTGGAGCTTTCTCGGTCCAGCCTGAGTAAAATGCCAGTTCCAAAAATCACTGGGAATTCACTGATACCAAAGACTACAGGAGACATGGATTTGTTCTCACTAAAGCAAGTCTCAAATACTATCAAATCACTGAGAGCAGATGGAGCGCCCGGTCCAAACGGACTTCCCAACGCCTTATTTAGGAAAGACCCATCGTTTTGGGCCAGTCAACTAACACCTTTATTCGGTCAGAGCCTAAAGACCGGGAACATCCCCGAATCATGGAGAGGCAGCATTCTGCATCCAATCTATAAATCCGGGCCCCGCTCAGACCCTAACAACTATAGGCTTATAGCCTTAATAGACGTGGAGGCTAAGATCTACGCTTCCAACTTGTTGGTAGAACTGGAATCCTGGGTGAGCAGTACAGGGATAATTCCCCGGACAGAAACAGGCTTTCGGCCAGGCCTGGGCACCTTGACCAATCTATCCGTGTTAACCCTCCTTGTTAACAAAGCTATCAATAACTCCACCCCGCTGTACACTTGTTTTCTGTACCTGAAAGCGGCCTTCGACAAAGTGCCTAGATCTAATCTTTGGGCCAAAATGAAAGCCTGGGGCGTGCCGCCAAAGTTGCTGGGAGCAATTATTGAGCTCTACACAGATACTTGGGTCCAAGTGAAAAAAGGAGATGGTCGACGCCTGACCAGGAAATTCCATACAACCAACCGTTTAAAGCAAGGCTGCGTTCTGGCCCCCAGCCTCCTCAACATCTATACCGTGGACCTAGAAAGTGACATAAGCACCATCCCGGGAGATCCTCCAAAATTGGCCCACTCACCTATAACAAGTCTCCAATACGCTGACGACATTGTGCTCCTTTAAAAAAAAAACATCGGTCTAGAACGCTTGATCTCCAAACTGTCGTAGTACCTCGCGAACGCACAACTGACTATAAACCTAAAGAAAACTAACATCATATGCTTCTGACGCTCCAGAAAAAAAAAAAACTTTCGTCTGGAAGATAAATTCTACCCCTCTAATCCAGGTAAATCATTATAAATACCTGGGAATCTTACTAGACCACCGATTAAAGTTTAAACAGCACCTAGATCAGGGGGAATCCAAAGCAAAGCAGCTTCAATTTGCCTTCAAAACAGTTCAAAAGCAATTAAACGGTCATTCCACCGGCCACATTCTTAACATCGTAGCTGCCAAATTTTTGCCATCATTGACATACGGTTCTGAACTACTGGCAACCCGGGACGCTACAGCGTTAAATCTCGCCCAATCTAGGCTGTTCAAAACTCTTTTCTCAATTCCGAGACATATTTCGCAAGCCCAAATCCGTTTGGAGTTCGGTCTCACTAACCAGCTCCCAGCAAGACAAGGAGCACTCGCCAAATATTATTGGCGTATGAGGGAGGCAGAAGACGAATCCCTGGCCCACCTTTGCAGGTTAGAAGTCGAAAAACAGGCCGGGCAGCCAGACTCAATATACAAGATCTTGAGGCAAGCTTTGGAGGCATTAAAACTAGATGAATCTTGGCGTCTGCCCATGACATATTCTGCCTTCAAACTGATAATCAAGAAAGCAGTCAAACAATCATCACTATTCATGGACAAAGCAGCAGTGGCTGGCAAAAGCCATGCCTGGATCGGTTTGCCGTCATATACCTACCTAAAACCACAGGATTATTTGAAAGAATGCTTCAGGGGCCACTATAAAAGGAAACTAAGCCTTCTAAGGTTGGGTTGCTTCTCGTCCAAAGACCTCACTCCCAAATGGCTACGGCTGTGGGCAACTCCCGATTGCCGCCTTTGCGGCAACGGCGCAGAGTCTTTACAGCACCTCATATGTATATGCCCGGCACTCCAAAATCTAAGAAAAACGCTTCTTCGATCTCTCTTAAGAGAAGCCCAGGTGAGAACTTGCAGGGCGGCGGTGATAAGATGCCTAAGCGGTTCTTGGATAGAACTCTCATGTAAAACCATAACATTTTTTAACCTTGCCGCCATAGAGCTGGAAAAAAGGGCACCATCCAAAGAGGTCTCTGGAGAATAGGCCAGGCTTTGGCAGACCACAGACTTTTCCATTCTCTTCCCTTTTCTTCCAACGGTTGTCTTTTTGTATCATGAGTTAAAAATAACGAGCCTCTTGTTTGAATAACCTCTCCAGAGTCAGTGACACCAGGAATACCAGGGATGCTGAGTTACCTGGGATTAGAAGTGGAAGATCACTGAGAAATGAGGAATTACCCAGAGAATCGGGTATACCACACACAATTCCACTGATGCTTTCTCATTCTTCCATGAAATTCACCCAGATATTTTGGCAGCTTTCTGCAGTCAGCATCGACAGTTGAAAATTGAAAACTTGGTTGTTGTTTTTTTTTACTTTTTATTTAGAACACTGTTAAATAAACAATACATCAAGTTAATCAGCCTTAGGTAGATTATGTTTGATACAGTCTCAAAAGACAATTCCAAATGATAAAATTGCACAATCAGTTTAATCTCATGCTGAAGTTATCATTGATTGATAAGGTTAGCTACAGGTGTCTCTCATGTGAGATGATTCCAAAGAGTCGACTGATACAGGTATCATCACATAATGGTGTAAAATGTATCTGCCACTAAATCTAGTGGTCAGTGAAACATAAGGTAACTTGTAAATGTTTAGCTTCATGTGCGCTTTGTGGCACTTTCTCAACTAGTCAGTGGCAAAGTGGGTCCCAAAACGTTCCCGGAGTAGCTTTTGGATATATTATAGTAGTATAGTTTTCCATCATCTGGTTAAACACAGTTGGGACCACCGTAGTTATGTAAGGGAGCAAGATTGCTCAACCAGCACATTGCCACTCTCCTCTACGCCTGCAACAACGCCAAAGACAGAAATCCTCTAGGATCTGCATGTATCTCAGTAGTATACCCTAGCAGAGCTGTACATGAAGTGCCTGGTACATTAGATTGTATCATTGTTTTAGAACAACAAACACTTGGTCCCAATATTCCATCCCTGGTGGGCACTTGCATGCTTTAATATAAAATCTGCTGCTGGCGAGGAGCACCTATTACCACAGCCCTTTTCCATTGAAGTTGAAGTTGAAGTTGGAAAATATTTATATAGCGCTCTACTACCAAAACGGTTTCTTGGCGCTGAAGACAGAAACTAAAAACTGAGGATTAATGGGGGGAGTAGGGATTAAGGAGTGTAAGCAGAGGAAAAGAGGTGGGTTTTCAAAGCAGACCGAAAATCCAGATAGGAAGAGATAGACAACTTAGCAATATTATTAGAAAAAACTTGGAACTCTGATGGGGTTAGTAAATCCTTTTACTGTCCACACAGGAAACTCGGTTGGAGAGCCTATGTGGCCGATTATCCTTATTAAGGGGCACAAAATGTAGGAGATGACAATAGTCTTCACAGATCCTACAGGACGTGTGCATCTCATTAACATGAAAGCGTTCAACCGCCTTGGGGGTACAGGAATGGGGAACCAGCAGATAAATCTCCAATTCCTCAAGAGTCTTTCAACCGACAAAGCCTGGTCAGTGATATAGATGATATAGTTGTAACGGTGATTTATCAATCTTGCTCGCCCCACCCTTAATAGAATGTTTGGCGATCAAAGAAAATAGGGAAACTGTAATATGTGCATCACATACAACATGTATCGAACCTTTTGTGATTCCCACATATTAGCATCAGATGTATGAGCTGCAGGATCTGTGAGCACTAATTGCAAATATTGATAAGTATCAACAATACATAGCGCCTAAAAAAAGACACAGTTGTCCCAGGTCCTGACACAGAGGTGAGCCAATCTGCTTTACTGACGTTGCCTTCCCCGCACCATATTTGGATCTAATATTGGAAGAAGGAAACATTTATATTTAAGTCAGTATGCTCTATTATCTATGTACTCTCACAGCACAGTTCAATATCTTAGGCAAAATAAGAGTAAAATCCAGGATGTATTGTAAGATCCAAAAGCTTTATATGGTGTGAGTATTGCTTCATGAAGGTGTGCAGTAAGTGGTGACCAAATATCATCAAACTGAGGTTGACTGCCTGTTAGACGTCCATATAAGGCATGCGTTTCACACCTTTTTGAATCAAAGATCTGTTGGTGGAGCAGTTATTTTCAAGACTCATTATATAACGTATAGCCATCAATAGGTTTTAACTTTGACTGTATTTGATCTCAAGGAAAACCTAATACATACAAGAAGATCAAACGTTCTTACAATAAGTAACTTTATGTTCTGTAGTATTAACTTCCAATAAATGATGCTCACAGGACAGGTCCACCAAACGTGGAACATTGTATCTTGCTTGTTGAAATTTCTCTGTTGTAAGTAAGACAGCACTATACTATGCGAGTAATTCTGTCAGTGGATAGATGCCAACCACAGTTGACTTTACATGCATTGTCCTTCATCCTCCTACTTTGCAATGATGTATTTGTTCTGCAGCATAGATTATTCTAAGGGTCATTAATTTAAGTATATCATTGTTCAGAGGGGTATGCACTGCAGTGCATACCCCGTGGTGCCCTCACATAAGTATGTAAGGGGCTGAGTAGTATGCACTGGAGGGGACACCTTTCTGTGCCTTTACATACTTATGTAAGGCAACCAAAGGGTATGCACTGCACATTGCGCTGCTCACTCTGCCCCTTCGCTGAATTCAGAGGAATTTCGGGGAATTTTAATGCAATTCCATGGAATCCCGTAGAATGAAAGCCCACCAATTCCCTCCACTCCTAACTGCGATTAAGGTAAACCTGCTGCATTCCCGCGCCTGGAACCTCCATTGACATTGGCACTTATGTTTTTTTTAAATTAAAGATAGAAATTGTATATAGCATCATTGACCCTTAATGTCACACCTCTCCTTACAACATACACAGTTTGATTTTATATAAACTCAAGGGAAAACGCACAACCAATCAACGGTGGCCTCACCTTCAATATGTTACGATTTCCGTTTGCATAGCGCCAACAAATGTCTGCTCGGCTTGAGTGCATGGTTGAGTGGAGCCGTGCCCTTCCCAAGCACCCTCTCTCTATGCTGGAGCGTCCTCCCCGCCTCGTGTCTGTGAAGCTGAGAGCGCGGCCATGCGTTGCCTGCTGTCCATGGTGCTGGAACAATACGACTAACCCGAAAATGAACCCAGTGTGCTGCACCAGTATCACCTTTTAATGGTGTAATGTAGTGCTTTTGTATGGTGGATCTAGTGGTGTTAATAGACAGTGTGACTCATGAGAAGGGGCCTTTTTGTTTTAGTTATTTTTAAATTGTTATTTTTTGTGAGGTAAATACATAATTTCAAGGTTTTATAACATGTTTTAATCTTTCCTTGACTTTAGAATCAGAGAAACCATGATGGACCGAAATGGAATTGATGATTCCTGACCGGTCCACCGTGGTGGACAGAGTCCCCCAGCAGAGGCTCCTATGAAGAATAAAGGAGTTTAATATAAAAAGTACCATCTTGGATCTTATCCTTCATCTCTAACAGAACGAGGGCCTCATTTATGAGGTTTTGCCGTAGGGCAGTGCAGCGGACCTTCCTGCTGCGTTTCCCTATGGCAAAAGAAAAGGGCAGGAATGCGCTGTATCTATAAGATACGGCGCATTCCGAGCGCACAATGGGCTGCCTGCGTCAACGCAGGCACCTATGCACAATGGTGCAAGGGTTATGAAATTAAAGGAGGACCCCGCACAGGCTAATTGGGGACTTGGGGGATAGTAAGTCTGAAAAAGGACTCGGGCGTCCCCACACAAAGAAACACACAAGTTGAGTATTTTACTCAAGGACCAGCATGCCGTTATTCCGGCGGGAAAGGTAAAGTTACAAGATTTGAAATACAATCTCTAAAAGCGTACTTCAACTGGGGAGGCAGATTCTATGTATTAACATTCCTGTATATCTGCAGTTACCAAGTCTTTAGTGAGCGGCATATTTAAAACTATATATTTAATTCAAACATAAGCATTGGTTTCTACGAGAATGAATACCACAAATAAAACAATTTAGAGTAATTTAAAAAGATGTTTTCCACACCATGAATTTCGTAAACCTCTGTTATACATTTATTGCATTTCAAAACAAAGTTGATCATAATACAGTATACAAACTTTTAAAAAACATGATTATAGGGGGCGTGGCTGGCGGCCGAGCATGGCGGCAGCATAGAGGACTAGCTCCGGCGAGGAAGCGACCTCTCCATCTATCCGCACGATAATCCGTGACTATTTGTTACCTCCAACGGCAGCACCGAATGCCCGGGACCGGGCGGGACTGGCGGCAGGCTCCCAGACGAAAATCGCACATTGGATGACGGAGTTATCGTCGAATGTTGAATCAACCGGAGCACAGGCCCACCTCCGGGCCCTCAAGTGATCGCTGAGACCGACCGGAAGTGCAGCCTGCTCGGTTGCTACAGACAGGAAGTGGTCGGCGCAAGAGGCCCACACCCAGTGGCGGCCCTGCTCCGCGTCACTCGGCTCGCTATATCCAGCGAAGACTCATTGGAGGGGTGGCCGTACTTTCTCAAGACTTTCAACCGAACTTTGCCCGACAGTCTGCCCTGCGGGGACCATCAAGGCGTCTCGCTTTTGGCAACGGAAGCCCCCTCCATCTTGAACCGAGATCAGCGTAGTGATTGCGCATTCACTTGGTACCCCACCGGACCGACGAACTGTATTCCCTCCGCGATCGAACGATGGCCGGGAAAGGTGTGAAAGGCGGCACAACCCAGACTCGTATCGACCGCTTCACAAACGATAGGACCGCTTCCCCTCCGGCGGAGGGAAGAACTCCCCCTGTAAAACCGGGCGAGTCTGGGGGAACGAAGAAGGCGACGCTGGACGATGTCATGAAGGCTCTCTCACAGGTCCAAACAACGGTGGGCTCTATCTCGACCGAGATCACCCTTATCCGCGCTGACTTTCACAAGATGGCCGAAAAGGTAGGCTCTCTAGAGCTTGTCACAAAATCGCTGGTGGAGGATGTCTCGGAACTGCAGACGGCCATGGAGGCGGTCATGGCGGAAAACAAGCTCCTTAAGGACAAGCTCGACGACCAGGAGGGCCGCTCCAGGCGGAACAATGTACGCATTCTTGGCGTTCCGGAGTCTGAAGGTGTGAGGGCTACGGATCTATACGTGGAGGAACTCATCAAGACTCATCTTCAACCCAAAGGCCTATCGACCTTCTTTTCTGTGGAGCGAGCCCACAGGGTCCCGGGAGGTCAACCAAAACCAGGGGCCGCGCCGCGGCCAATCCTAGCGAGACTGTTCAACTACCGCGACCGGGACACCATCCTACAGGCGGCACGTGTCTCGCCACCGGTGAAAATCCTCAACTCAACAGTGGCGTTTTTCCCGGACTACACGGCGGAGGTGGCCAGGCGGCGAAAAACATTCTTGGATGTTAAAAAGGAACTTAGGAAACGTGAACTCCCTTATTCTATGATCTTCCCAGCCAGGCTTCGGGTGGTGGCGGAGAACAGGACATGGTTTTTTGACGACCCAAGCACTGCGCGAGACTGGCTGGACGGCTGGCGTCCTGCTTCTCACTCTCGCCGTCCTGGACGGACTAAGAACGGCTCGCCTCACTCTGATCGCAACGCTGCAGGAGCCGAGGGTACGAACAGTGGCAGAAGCTCTCCGGTACGAGATGAGGCTACTCTGAGTCTGGAGGTGGACCCTTGAACACATGTACGTGCTACTGAAGTTTGGAACTGCGGCTGGAACCGCCAAGGACACTGGGCCGAGGGCCTCCGTGGAGGGTATGAGGGGTCGCTAATTCCGGAGTGCTCCTCACCCCCAACGAGCAAGTAACTGTATGTTTTCTTTGGGGTGGGTTTAAGCACTCTGCTAAATTGGGGTGGCGGGCAGTTTGGAGTCCGTGTAGCAGGGAAGCAGGGAGGGTGGGGATGTTGGGTGTGGGGGGGTTATGTTGGTTGATTGGTTTGAACTGTTTGGCTCTACTTCTCATTTTGAAAATGCTAGTGGTCACATATGACCTTATTCCTGACACCGGGTATATTGCCTCTGATCCTCGAACACTGAATCAGCGCAAACACACGCTTCGTTGCACGGGGTTGGGGAATTCCCTACTTGATATGGCTCCGTCCCACCCTCTAGGTCACCCAATTGCACGCTTGATCACAATATGGCGGATCCCCCACGACCTGCTGTAGTAACGCATGACACTGGGGTGGGGGCGGTACCTCCGCTGCGGGTAGTGTCCTGGAATGTTCGGGGATTAGGAGATAAAGTGAAGAGAGGGCTGGTCTTGCAATGTATTAAAAGACTGAGCTGTGATATCGCCCTCCTCCAGGAGACACACTTAGTGGGGGTGGCCACCAAAGCTCTGGATAGGAGAGGATACCGCATGTTAATACACTCGGACTTTACTTCGGGGTCCCGGGGGACGGGTGTCTGGGTGAAGAGGGCATCACGATTCATACATCACTCCACGAAAGCGGACAAACATGGCCGCTTTTCGGCGGTGTGTGGGCAATGGGAGGGCGTGCCCATTAACGTGGTGTCTGTGTACATCCCACCAGCGCTACATTCATCGGCACTTCCGGAACTAGGCAAATTTCTTTTGGAACTCCCGGAAGGGGATCTGTTAGTGGGCGGAGACTTCAATGCATTGGCTGATACTGATATGGACAGGTTCCCGGCTCGCTCCCTCCCTACTGGCCCGACGAAATTTAAGGACTTCTTGGAGGCACAGGGTCTGGTAGACATTTGGAGACAACTTCACCCTACTGATCGCCATTATTCGTACTATTCCTCCACCCATGCTTGCCTGTCACGCATAGACTATTTTCTCACACTGGGGGGCGGCAAACTCACTTTTGACAAAGTACAGATTGCGCCACGGGGTATTTCAGACCACTCTCCCTTGATCGCTGCACTGTCCTGTTCGGCCACGGCTCGCACACGTCTCTATCCCATTTACCCTGGTTATCTAAAAATTCCCCCGATCCGAAAATCCCTCAAAACTGCCACTAAACATTATTTCCAGGAGAACTCCGGGTCGGTGTCCTCACCGACGATTCTCTGGGAAGCATACAAGACGGTACTAAGGGGCCAGGCCATTGCGACCATAACCGATCATAAACGCAAACAAAAACTAGAACTGGTAGAACTGGAACTGCAGCTGGAACAGGCTAATGTGACTCATATGACCACACCGTCAGAGACCACCCGACACGCGCTGACTCTCTGCCAGCAAAAACACGACGATCTTCTCCGCCGAAGGGTGTTAGAACGTATGGAATCGACAGCATGCAGAGTATATGATGTGGGCGACAAAGCCAACAAATTGCTGGCTTGGCTGGACAAAAAGCGGGACGGAGGCAGGCATATTCTGCAGTTACGGGACCACATGGGGATGTATCACACGCACCCTCCTAAGATCGTTGACCTCCTGGCAGACCACTTCCAAGGGGTGTACACCCCAGAGGTGGTGGTCACGGCAGAAAAGGCGGAACTGGCACTTCAAGAAGTAGAAGTGGAGGTGTTAACGCCGGAGGCGCAAACTGAGTTAGAAGCGGATCTCACGGTAGAGGAACTCCATACGGCGATAGGCGCACTGCACACGGGCAGAGCGCTGGGCCCCAATGGGATACTAATCGAATGGTTCCAAACGATGTCAGACACACTAGGCCCGCCATTGTTGGCCATGTTCGAGAACTGCCGTGAGACCGGAACGCTACCCTTGGACCAGCGCTTGGCAACAATAGTAGCTATCCCAAAACCTGATAAGCCTCCAGAATGTTGTACATCCTATCACCCGATCTCGCTCATCAATGCAGAGGCGAAGATCCTGGCGAAGGTGATTGCTAATAGATTGACCCCACACCTATCCCAGCTGATCCACCCAGACCAGTCCGGCTTTATGCCGCACAGGAGTACGGCATTGAATCTCCGTAGAGTGCACGGCGCGTTGGCACGAGCACACTCCCTGACAGAACCGGCGGCCATCTTGTCACTAGACGCCAGGATGGCCTTCGATATGGTAGAGTGGCAGTACCTGTTCGCAGTTCTGCATCGGATGGGCTTCGGACCGAAGTTTCTATCATGGATTCGACTACTCTACACAGGCCCAATAGCCCACGTGGCGGCCAATGGCCATATCTCCCGAGCGATCTCTTTAGCGCGTGGGACTCGCCAGGGCTGCCCTTTATCCCCGTTGCTGTTCGCATTGGTCCTTGAACCCCTTGCGATCGTTCTCAGAACAACACCACTGTTGAAGGGCATCAGATGGACGGAGACCTGGGAGGATAGAATATCATTGTATGCGGATGATATGTTGGTGTACGTGTCAGCCCCCGAACTGAGTGTTCCGATTTTATTGGCACTCTGCGACAAACACGGTGCGGCCTCTGGCTACACAATCAACTGGACAAAATCGGTCCTTTATGTTTTGATGGGCCCTCGGCCAGTCCTCCCTGAACACTGTCCGTTGGTGGTGACCGATGTCTCCTTCAAATATTTGGGCATCCATGTCACTAGCGATACGGCCGTCTTTACCGACCGGAACCTGACACCCCCCCTCCTCCGTCTGAAGGCAGACGTGAGACACTGGTCGTCCCTGCCACTCACACTCTTAGGCCGCGCTGCTCTGTTTAAAATGATGGCGCTCCCGCGCCTCCTATACATCTTTGAAAATACGCCAGCTGTGATCCCGCCCTCCTACTTGCAGAAAATCACCGCAGTTGTCACCACTCTGCTTTGGGGTGAGCGTCCCCCGAGAATAGCTCACCTCAAACTTAACCGCGGCTGGTACGATGGTGGAATTGCGCTACCGAATGTGCAGCTTTATTACTGGGCATCCCAACTCAAGGTACTCAACCAGTGGATCCATGCATCACACACTGACCCGGCTTACATGGCGGACAGGGCCCAACTGGGAACACAAACTCTCCTGGCCCCCCTCTATAACCCAAGTCTCCTTAAGGACCTGATTGGCCCCACTAGACACACAGTTACCTTATGGTACAGGGCCCTCACCAAGCTACAGTGGAAGGGAATCATCACGAAGCTTACCCCGCTTTGGGATACCAAAAAACTGGGCTGCCTACGGACCAGTAAAGGGTTCACCCAGTGGGACAATATAGGCATCTCTACGGTGGGAGATCTCTGGACGTCCACAGGGGTGGTTCCATTCGAGCAACTTCAACAACAATATGCCCTGGGCCCCACAGAAACATACAGATATATCCAAATCAGACACGCTCTCCTGGCGGTGTTGGAACCGGGAACTACAGTCCCGGAATCCTCCCCCCTAGAAGACCGGCTCCTCACGGACTACATGCAAACAAGGGCCACCTCGCTCACATATCGTAAATTGCTAAATAATCTCCCAGACCCCCTACAGAAACTGCGAGAAAAATGGGAGGATGAGTTGGGTGCTATGGATGAGACGGATTGGAATGCTGCGATAGCGTCCCCGAGAGAGGCTGGGGTTTCGGCCAGGTTCAGGCTCATACAGTTAAAAATACTACACAGAACGTACTATACGAGGACCACCCTACACAAAATGCACAGGGCTGACTCCCCTCGTTGTCTTAGGGAATGTGGGGAGGATGGCACATTATTGCACACACTATGGGGCTGCCCTCTCATTGCCAGATACTGGCAGCAGGTCATGCGCACGATCTCACAGGCCCTTGATACCTCCCTCACTCCCTCACACACTATGGGTTTGTCTCCTGAATATATGGGAGGGCACTGATCTTAACCTCAGACAACAGCAATGGGTTACAATTGGAACAATGGTGGCGAAGCGTGATGTGGCGCAGAGATGGGGGGTGGCGGAGCTACCTACTTTGGCGCTATGGTGTAAAAACATGGACAAATTGATGATAACTGAAAGAACTGTCTACAAACTCAGAGCGAACCCAAAGAAGTGGAACAAGGTGTGGGAGGCTTGGAATAGGTACAGAGGGGACCTGTGTGACCCGCTGCAGGAGGATGAAGACGAGGATTCAGAAGATGAGGAGGAAATGATTGCTTAACCTGTGGGTCACTGCGGGGTAGGACTAGAAATGTACTCTTATAGTTGGAAACTCAGCTCACGCTATGCGGGGGGTGAAGGGGGTAGGCCTGGGGTTGGGGGTCGGCGTGTTCTACTAGCATCTTATGTTCTATATTGCTTCATGTCTATACACCACTATTGAGCCACTATGTTTGGTTTGGTTTTGATTTTTCATAAATGGAACAAAAACAAAAATGAACCTTAAAAGTAAAACTTCATGACTCCGATATTTACATCCTGATGGTCTGCCATATCATCCTCATCCTGTGCTGCCGGACCGGAGGGTTGTCGGCTGAATAGCTGTGTAAAAGTACGTGACATTCTGTTCTTATCTCCTGTCATGATTACTGTGTAATTGTACTGTTGTAACGTGGATGATGAATATCAATAAAAGTTTTACACCAAAAAAAAAAAAAAAAAACATGATTATACATTTCATAAAAACAAATTAAAACAAAGAATCACAAGTCGATGCGGCGTTTCGGTATTCTGTATGTCTACCTTCTTCAGGACTGATTCTAGACAGATTTAAAAAAAGATTTAAAAAACAGGGTTACTTTTCTTACATTGGTGCAGATATCTAATGCATAGAAACTCTACGTGGTCACAGTCAATAGTAGCTATAGTGTACTTTTTTTCTTAAACATCTCTTGTAAACAAGGCATCCACCTTTAACATAAAGTCTTGGTATTTCCTTATATTCAAGTTCTTTTCACCCATTTGATTTAAATGAATCCCCCCATTCCGGGAACACATCAATTTTTATTAATGTAAGTTCCTACGCTTGAACAAAACTAATGATGTTTACCTTTCCCTTGGACTAAAAAGGTCCAATGCTCAGGAGGCCCAATTTAGAACCTCAGTCTATGTATATATTTTTATAGGATTCTCATTCTTACGCATACCTTAAATCAGGTGGGGCAAGTCTCCCCACTGGACACAGTTTACTTCAGTTCTGAACCCTGTTGCCTTCAAGTTACTTGGCTTTTTTCTGGATTCTAATTCTCAGTTGTGATGACACTGGTTGAGATAAATACATAAGAACGATGTTTTCAATACATCTCCCCACTATGGGTTTGTCGCTAAGATCTTATTTTAAAATATGAAAACGGTAGATTATGTTTCATACCTCAGAGCAAAAACACAACAATGTTTTTTCTCTATGTATTTGTAAATTTCAATACCTGATTTTCAAGGTAAATTAGCTTGGTCTTGGACTACCAGGAGGAGCCACCGTATTCTCAGTCATGGGTTTCATCAATGACCCTAGGGAATTTTTAATTGTTCCATGTTAGCACATCTGGGCCTTACTTTATTGGAAACCAACTTGATATTAATGAATGTTGATAATGGGGGGGTCACTCACCATTAAACATTGGATGACTGGCGCAATTCCCAGGATATGTTGCTTCCAAGTCACTCCTTTATGGATAGGAAGTCCGTTCTATAATGGACAATATAAAGTATGGAAGGTATACGTCATACATGCTGTATTATCGGTTTGATTTATCTTCATGATTCCACATTATTTTGTTTATGTACCCTCTGATGCCGTATGTCAAAAGAGAGAAAGGAATTAATTTATAATGTATCAGGGTTTAACATGATTATATTGGGGTTTTAAGTAATTATTTAGCTATTTACTCTCAAATTACTGGAGGGCTACTCAATCTAACTCTATACTCCAATTTATCCTAATTCTAAGTTGCCTTTACCTTTAATATCGGATTCGGCCTCCCTGCTCCTGTTTCCTGGCAGTCTATCAACACGTCCTTCAGCCGGTGTGGTCCGAGCCGAAAAAGAGCACTGAAAGTTTGCTCCTTCAGCGGCGCTTTATGTTACCAGCGCTGTGATTGGTCGTTCCTATCCTCCGTCCTGATAGGTTCACTATCGGCCAATCACCGTGCGGTTACCATAGTAACCGAACGCTTTTTCTCTCATACTGGACCTACTCTCTTACTTGCGCGTCTGTTGTATTCCCTTCCCTTCTGATTGGATTATTTTGGGACAATCACCGTACGGTTACCGTAACAACCGAACGCTTTTTCTCCCGTTCTGAACCCGCTCTATTGCTGGCGCATCTATTGTAATTCCTTCGTCGGGATTGAGGTACAGATTGCTTAATAACTTAACGCATTTACCTGCACCTGGTGGCCGTGTGTGTTTATTTAGTATTGTGCTTCGAACACTTATGTGCAAAAGCCCAAAATCAATCCTTGTTTCTCAGGAGTACCTGTGTTGTAATCTCTTACTTTTACCTGTCTGGTCGGTTTTCCATTATTGTGACTTATGGTAACATAAAGCGCCGCTGAAGGAGCAAACTTTCAGTGCTCTTTTTCGGCTCGGACCACACCGGCTGAAGGACGTGTTGATAGACTGCCAGGAAACAGGAGCAGGGAGGCCGAATCCGATATTAAAGGTAAAGGCAACTTAGAATTAGGATAAATTGGAGTATAGAGTTAGATTGAGTAGCCCTCCAGTAATTTGAGAGTAAATAGCTAAATAATTACTTAAAACCCCAATATAATCATGTTAAACCCTGATACATTATAAATTAATTCCTTTCTCTCTTTTGACATACGGCATCAGAGGGTACATAAACAAAATAATGTGGAATCATGAAGATAAATCAAACCGATAATACAGCATGTATGACGTATACCTTCCATACTTTATATTGTCCATTATAGAACGGACTTCCTATCCATAAAGGAGTGACTTGGAAGCAACATATCCTGGGAATTGCGCCAGTCATCCAATGTTTAATGGTGAGTGACCCCCCATTATCAACATTCATTAATATCAAGTTGGTTTCCAATAAAGTAAGGCCCAGATGTGCTAACATGGAACAATTAAAAATTCCCTAGGGTCATTGATGAAACCCATGACTGAGAATACGGTGGCTCCTCCTGGTAGTCCAAGACCAAGCTAATTTACCTTGAAAATCAGGTATTGAAATTTACAAATACATGGAGAAAAAACATTGTTGTGTTTTTGCTCTGAGGTATGAAACATAATCTACCGTTTTCATATTTTAAAATAAGATCTTAGCGACAAACCCATAGTGGTGAGATGTATTGAAAACATCGTTCTTATGTATTTATCTCAACCAGTGTCATCACAACTGAGAATTAGAATCCAGAAAAAAGCCAAATAACTTGAAGGCAACAGGGTTCAGAACTGAAGTAAACTGTGTCCAGTGGGGAGACTTGCCACCTGATTTAAGGTATGCGTAAGAATGAGAATCCTATAAAAATATATACATAGACTGAGGTTCTAAATTGGGCCTCCTGAGCATTGGACCTTTTTAGTCCAAGGGAAAGGTAAACATCATTAGTTTTGTTCAAGTGTAGGAACTTACATTAATAAAAATTGATGTGTTCCCGGAATGGGGGGATTCATTTAAATCAAATGGGTGAAAAGAACTTGAATATAAGGAAATACCAAGACTTTATGTTAAAGGTGGATGCCTTGTTTACAAGAGATGTTTAAGAAAAAAAGTACACTATAGCTACTATTGACTGTGACCACGTAGAGTTTCTATGCATTAGATATCTGCACCAATGTAAGAAAAGTAACCCTGTTTTTTAAATCTTTTTTTAAATCTGTCTAGAATCAGTCCTGAAGAAGGTAGACATACAGAATACCGAAACGCCGCGTCGACTTGTGATTCTTTGTTTTAATTTGTTTTTATGAAATGTATAATCATGTTTTTTAAAAGTTTGTATACTGTATTATGATCAACTTTGTTTTGAAATGCAATAAATGTATAACAGAGGTTTACGAAATTCATGGTGTGGAAAACATCTTTTTAAATTACTCTAAATTGTTTTATTTGTGGTATTCATTCTCGTAGAAACCAATGCTTATGTTTGAATTAAATATATAGTTTTAAATATGCCGCTCACTAAAGACTTGGTAACTGCAGATATACAGGAATGTTAATACATAGAATCTGCCTCCCCAGTTGAAGTACGCTTTTAGAGATTGTATTTCAAATCTTGTAACTTTACCTTTCCCGCCGGAATAACGGCATGCTGGTCCTTGAGTAAAATACTCAGCAATGGTGCAAGGGTGCCTGCGTTGCGGGAATGATTATTTTTGTACAGGAAGGGAAACCTTTCTGTACAAAAATGATCACAAGAGGCTTTTTCTATGTGTGCTGCAGAATGCGGCACAGATAGAAAAAGGAAAAACGAGGAGAAATAAAGATATTTCTCCCCGTTGCGCCTCCTTTACGCCTCCCCTAGGGAGGTGTAAGCTTTTGGCACTGCCTCGAAACACTGCGTTAAAGGGACTGATATTTATCAGGCGGTAAAAAAGGGGGTGGTGATGGATGGAGCATCTGAATCAATCAAACACTCACACCCAGTCAAAAGATCTGGGTTTAATCCATCACCGTTCTTTAGCCCACTCTGCCACCCCAGTTCGGACATGGCCTTATGCAAATGAGTCTGACCCTGTGCCTCATGGGAACAGTCCAGCCCGAACTGCCAAGCCATGTCTTCCCTGGACCGGAAACAAGCTTCCGAGGACCGGTTTCTGGCATTCCAGCCGTCTTCAGCCCGGCTTGCTTGAATCCAGTGGCAAAGTGAGCAAGGGACTCACGTCTGAGCATACCCTGCCACACTTATGGCGGCCAAAAGCGGTACAAAAGGGGGTGGTGATGGACGGAGCATCTGAATCAATCAAACACTCACACCCAGTCAAAAGATCTGGGTTTAATCCATCACTGTTCTTTAGCCCACTCTGCCAACCCAGTTCGGACATGGCCTTATGCAAATCAGTCTGACCCTGTGCCTCATGGGAACAGTCCAGCCCGAACTGCCAAGCCATGTCTTCCCTGGACCAGAAACAAGCTTCCGAGGACCGGTTTCTGGCATTCCAGCCGTCTTCAGCCCGGCTTGCTTGAATCCAGTGGCAAAGTGAGCAAGGGACTCACGTCTGAGCATACCCTGCCACACTTATGGCAGCCAAAAGCGGTACAAAAGGGGGTGATGATGGACGGAGCATCTGAATCAATCAAACACTCACACCCAGTCAAAAGATCTGGGTTTAATCCATCACCGTTCTTTAGCCCACTCTGCCACCCCAGTTCGGACATGGCCTTATGCAAATCAGTCTGACCCTGTGCCTCATGGGAACAGTCCAGCCCGAACTGCCAAGCCATGTCTTCCCTGGACCGGATACAAGCTTCCGAGGACTGGTTTCTGGCATTCCAGCCGTCTTCAGCCCGGCTTGCTTGAATCCAGTGGCAAAGTGAGCAAGGGACTCACGTCTGAGCATACCCTGCCACACTAATGGCGGCCAAAAGCGGTACAAAAGGGGGTGGTGATGGACGGAGCATCTGAATCAATCAAACACTCACACCCATTCAAAAGATCTGGGTTTAATCCATCACCGTTCTTTAGCCCACTCTGCCACCCCAGTTCGGACATGGCCTTATGCAAATCAGTCTGACCCTGTGCCTCATGGGAACAGTCCAGCCCGAACTGCCAAGCCATGTCTTCCCTGGACCGGAAGCAAGCTTCCGAGGACTGGTTTCTGGCATTCCAGCCGTCTTCAGCCCGGCTTGCTTGAATCCAGTGGCAAAGTGAGCAAGGGACTCACGTCTGAGCATACCCTGCCACACTAATGGCGGCCAAAAGCGGTACAAAAGGGGGTGGTGATGGACGGAGCATCTGAATCAATCAAACACTCACACCCATTCAAAAGAGCTGGGTTTAATCCATCACCGTTCTTTAGCCCACTCTGCCACCCCAGTTCGGACATGGCCTTATGCAAATCAGTCTGACCCTGTGCCTCATGGGAACAGTCCAGCCCGAACTGCCAAGCCATGTCTTCCCTGGACCGGAAACAAGCTTCCGAGGACCGGTTTCTGGCATTCCAGCCGTCTTCAGCCCGGCTTGCTTGAATCCAGTGGCAAAGTGAGCAAGGGACTCACGTCTGAGCATACCCTGCCACACTTATGGCGGCCAAAAGCGGTACAAAAGGGGGTGGTGATGGACGGAGCATCTGCATCAATCAAACACTCACACCCAGTCAAAAGATCTGGGTTTAATCCATCACCGTTCTTTAGCCCACTCTGCCCACTCTGCCACCCCAGTTCGGACATGGCCTTATGCAAATCAGTCTGACCCTGTGCCTCATGGGAACAGTCCAGTCCATCACCATCACCACCCCCTTTTGTACCGCTTTTGGCCACCATAAGTGTGGCAGGGTATGCTCAGACGTGAGTCCCTTGCTCACTTTGCCACTGGATTCAGGCAGCATAAACCTTCTTGAAATGATGATTTTTATCTGAATAACTCCTTAAGTTGACATTTGCCCGCACTTTTTTAGCGAGGAGTCCATTTTGGGGAGGGGGGAGGGGGGTGGGAGGAAGGAAGTGCCCCACAGTCTTCAACTTCCTGTTCCTGTCCAGCAGGCTCCTCCCAGTGCTTTGTCCATCTCCTGGTCACTTTTCATTTGGATCTGGAGCTGGAAGGATTACTTTTTGTGGATGCTGCTGGATATTTGGATTTGAGGCCTTTTTGACTTTCTTTGGATCACTGTTGGATTAGAAATTTTACAAGTAAGTTTGTTTGGGGCATTACAGTTGCTGCAACTACAATTTTGGAATTTTCGATTGTTGGGCTGTTTTGGGGCTTTTGCCCAGGGGTACTCAGTGGTGGGTGGACTGAGTCTTTCTGTGGGTTGTCTTGAACTTAGACATCATGGAGGGCATGGATGGATTGGGATTGTGCTGATTTTTCAGTGATTTTCGTTTTTTGGGGCTGTACTTGTGGCCTTTTCACCAGGGGTATTTGAGTCTAGCATGGGCCTAGTCTTTCTGTGGGGTGTCTTGAACTTAAACATCATGGAGAGCATGGATGGAATGGGATTGTGCTGATTTTTCAGTGATTTTCATTTTTTGGGGCTGTACTTGTGAGTTGTGGCCTTTTCACCAGGGGTATTGAGTCTAGCATGGGCCTAGTGTTTTTGTGGGGTGTCTTGAACTTAAACATCATGGAGGGCATGGATGGAATGGGATTGTGATGATTTTTCAGTGATGTTCGATTTTTGGGGGTGTTCATGGGGAGGGACAGGCCATGTGGCTGGGGTCCATTTTGAGTGCTGCTACAGGCCCTGGCTATGTGCAGGGAGGCAAGTGGCCATTTTGAATGCAGGCATTGTTGTTAGGCCTGCAACCATTTTGCCTACTTTTCAACCTTTATGCCCAGGGGTAGTGAGTCTTGCATGGGCCTAGTCTTTCTGTGGGTTGTCTTGAATTTAAACATCATGGAGGGCATGGATGGAATGGGATTGTGCTGATTTTTCAGTGATTTTCGTTTTTTGGGGCTGTACTTGTGGCCTTTTCACCAGGGGTATTTGAGTCTAGCATGGGCCTAGTCTTTCTGTGGGGTGTCTTGAACTTAAACATCATGGAGGGCATGGATGGAATGGGATTGTGCTGATTTTTCAGTGATTTTCGTTTTTTGGGGCTGTACTTGTGAGTTGTGGCCTTTTCACCAGGGGTATTGAGTCTAGCATGGGCCTAGTGTTTTTGTGGGGTGTCTTGAACTTAAACATCATGGAGGGCATGGATGGAATGGGATTGTGCTGATTTTTCAGTGATTTTCGATTTTTGGGGGTGTTCATGGGGAGGGACAGGCCATGTGGCTGGGGGCCATTTTGAGTGCTGCTACAGGCCCTGGCTATGTGCAGGGAGGCAAGTGGCCATTTTGAATGCAGGCATTAGTGTTAGGCCTGCAACCATTTTGCCTACTTTTCAACCTTTATGCCCAGGGGTAATGAGTCTTGCATGGGCCTAGTCTTTCTGTGGGTTGTCTTGAATTTAAACATCATGGAGGGCATGGATGGAATGGGATTGTGCTGATTTTTCAGTGATTTTCGTTTTTTGGGGCTGTACTTGTGGCCTTTTCACCAGGGGTATTTGAGTCTAGCATGGGCCTAGTCTTTCTGTGGGGTGTCTTGAACTTAAACATCATGGAGGGCATGGATGGAATGGGATTGTGCTGATTTTTCAGTGATTTTCGTTTTTTGGGGCTGTACTTGTGAGTTGTGGCCTTTTCACCAGGGGTATTGAGTCTAGCACGGGCCTAGTGTTTTTGTGGGGTGTCTTGAACTTAAACATCATGGAGGGCATGGATGGAATGGGATTGTGCTGATTTTTCAGTGATTTTCGATTTTTGGGGGTGTTCATGGGGAGGGACAGGCCATGTGGCTGGGGGCCATTTTGAGTGCTGCTACAGGCCCTGGCTATGTGCAGGGAGGCAAGTGGCCATTTTGAATGCAGGCATTGTTGTTAGGCCTGCAACCATTTTGCCTACTTTTCAACCTTTATGCCCAGGGGTAGTGAGTCTTGCATGGGCCTAGTCTTTCTGTGGGTTGTCTTGAATTTAAACATCATGGAGGGCATGGATGGAATGGGATTGTGCTGATTTTTCAGTGATTTTCGTTTTTTGGGGCTGTACTTGTGGCCTTTTCACCAGGGGTATTTGAGACTAGCATGGGCCTAGTCTTTCTGTGGGGTGTCTTGAACTTAAACATCATGGAGGGCATGGATGGAATGGGATTGTTCTGATTTTTCAGTGATTTTCGTTTTTTGGGGCTGTACTTGTGAGTTGTGGCCTTTTCACCAGGGGTATTGAGTCTAGCATGGGCCTAGTGTTTTTGTGGGGTGTCTTGAACTTAAACATCATGGAGGGCATGGATGGAATGGGATTGTGCTGATTTTTCAGTGATTTTCGATTTTTGGGGGTGTTCATGGGGAGGGACAGGCCATGTGGCTGGGGGCCATTTTGAGTACTGCTACAGGCCCTGGCTATGTGCAGGGAGGCAAGTGGCCATTTTGAATGCAGGCATTGTTGTTAGGCCTGCAACCATTTTGCCTACTTTTCAACCTTTATGCCCAGGGGTAGTGAGTCTTGCATGGGCCTAGTCTTTCTGTGGGTTGTCTTGAATTTAAACATCATGGAGGGCATGGATGGAATGGGATTGTGCTGATTTTTCAGTGATTTTCGTTTTTTGGGGCTGTACTTGTGGCCTTTTCACCAGGGGTATTTGAGTCTAGCATGGGCCTAGTCTTTCTGTGGGGTGTCTTGAACTTAAACATCATGGAGGGCATGGATGGAATGGGATTGTGCTGATTTTTCAGTGATTTTCGTTTTTTGGGGCTGTACTTGTGAGTTGTGGCCTTTTCACCAGGGGTATTGAGTCTAGCATGGGCCTAGTGTTTTTGTGGGGTGTCTTGAACTTAAACATCATGGAGGGCATGGATGGAATGGGATTGTGCTGATTTTTCAGTGATTTTCGATTTTTGGGGGTGTTCATGGGGAGGGACAGGCCATGTGGCTGGGGGCCATTTTGAGTACTGCTACAGGCCCTGGCTATGTGCAGGGAGGCAAGTGGCCATTTTGAATGCAGGCATTGTTGTTAGGCCTGCAACCATTTTGCCTACTTTTCAACCTTTATGCCCAGGGGTAGTGAGTCTTGCATGGGCCTAGTCTTTCTGTGGGTTGTCTTGAATTTAAACATCATGGAGGGCATGGATGGAATGGGATTGTGCTGATTTTTCAGTGATTTTCGTTTTTTGGGGCTGTACTTGTGGCCTTTTCACCAGGGGTATTTGAGTCTAGCATGGGCCTAGTCTTTCTGTGGGGTGTATTGAACTTAAACATCATGGAGGGCATCGATGGAATGGGATTGTGCTGATTTTTCAGTGATTTTCGTTTTTTGGGGCTGTACTTGTGAGTTGTGGCCTTTTCACCAGGGGTATTGAGTCTAGCATGGGCCTAGTGTTTTTGTGGGGTGTCTTGAACTTAAACATCATGGAAGGCATGGATGGAATGGGATTGTGCTGATTTTTCAGTGATTTTCGATTTTTGGGGGTGTTCATGGGGAGGGACAGGCCATGTGGCTGGGGGCCATTTTGAGTGCTGCTACAGGCCCTGGCTATGTGCAGGGAGGCAAGTGGCCATTTTGAATGCAGGCATTGTTGTTAGGCCTGCAACCATGTTGCCTACTTTTCAACCTTTATGCCCAGGGGTAGTGAGTCTTGCATGGGCCTAGTCTTTCTGTGGGTTGTCTTGAATTTAAAAATCATGGAGGGCATGGATGGAATGGGATTGCGCTGATTTTTCAGTGATTTTCGTTTTTTGGGGCTGTACTTGTGGCCTTTTCACCAGGGGTATTTGAGTCTAGCATGGGCCTAGTCTTTCTGTGGGGTGTCTTGAACTTAAACATCATGGAGGGCATGGATGGAATGGGATTGTGCTGATTTTTCAGTGATTTTTGTTTTTTGGGGCTGTACTTGTGAGTTGTGGCCTTTTCACCAGGGGTATTGAGTCTAGCATGGGCCTAGTGTTTTTGTGGGGTGTCTTGAACTTAAACATCATGGAGGGCATGGATGGAATGGGATTGTGCTGATTTTTCAGTGATTTTCGATTTTTGGGGGTGTTCATGGGGAGGGACAGGCCATGTGGCTGGGGGCCATTTTGAGTGCTGCTAAAGGCCCTGGCTATGTGCAGGGAGGCAAGTGGCCATTTTGAATGCAGGCATTGTTGTTAGGCCTGCAACCATTTTGCCTACTTTTCAACCTTTATGCCCAGGGGTAGTGAGTCTTGCATGGGCCTAGTCTTTCTGTGGGTTGTCTTGAATTTAAACATCATGGAGGGCATGGATGGAATGGGATTGTGCTGATTTTTCAGTGATTTTCGTTTTTTGGGGCTGTACTTGTGGCCTTTTCACCAGGGGTATTTGAGTCTAGCATGGGCCTAGTCTTTCCGTGGGGTGTCTTGAACTTAAACATCATGGAGGGCATGGATGGAATGGGATTGTGCTGATTTTTCAGTGATTTTCGTTTTTTGGGGCTGTACTTGTGGCCTTTTCACCAGGGGTATTGAGTCTTGCATGGGCCTAGTGTTTTTGTGGGGTGTCTTGAACTTAAACATCATGGAGGGCATGGATGGAATGGGATTGTGCTGATTTTTCTGGGTTTTTTCCGATTTTTTTGGGGTGTATAACTGAACTGATGTTCCTCTGTCTTCCATTGTTTTTAGGTGCACAAGACTCAAGAGAACCACCAGTGCCAGGAAGAAGTCCTGCAGCGGTGTGTGTGTGCAGCATAACGCCACGCGACGTCACGTCTGGCCTCAGACAACTCTACAATTCGTGCAACTGCGGCCTGCTGTCTGACCTGCTCTGAAGAAGATGGCCCCAAAAAAAGGTCTCCGTAGCTCCTCTAGCAAGAAAGTTGCTAGTAAGGAGCAGAAGAAGCAAGTTACCAAGGAGGCTGGTGTGCCAACCGCCACGTTTTTTGGGAGCAAAAAAAAAAGTACGCCTGCAGCAGCAGGATCTGCTGGGGACCAAGCTGGGAGCAGCACCCCCGCTCCATTGGGTTCAGTGCCTCCACCACCACGCCAACTTAAGTCAAAGCCCTTGAGTGCTTCAGAGGCAGTCAGTGTACTTCTCCAATCACCATCGACCAGTGATGTTGGCTCATCGCAAGAAAGTAGCAGCAATGTCCCTGAATCAACACAGGTTGTTGTAACTCATCTGACAAGTGTTGAACAACCACAGCCACAACAACAACATGTGCAAGTAGTACAAGCCCAATTACATGTGGAAGGAGAGGCAGCGCAAGGAGATGCGCAAGCAGAGGTGCATGGAGGGTCACAACAAGTTCCCACAATAGTTGTCCCTCCCGAAGTAGGGGCACATCAGGAAATTGACAATCAGACCGAGGTATCATTTGAGGAAGCCACTCCTCCTGATGATCATTCATTGTCTTCCACATCCCTAGCAAGGAAAATATCAAGGGGGGTGTCTACATCTTCTTCAAGCCCACCTCCTACTGATGATCTGGATGACGATTGGGTACCACCACGGCAGCCTGAGAGTGAGGCACACCATGATCTGCCAAAGATACCTAAGCGTAAAAGGAAGGTCGTCGAAAAACTCATAGCTATAGAGTGTGATGAGGCTCAACAAGAAGTGATGCATACTGCTGCTGATGAAGCCCTTCACGACGACGATCCAGTCATCATAATGGTCACTGCTGCCCCAGCGGGCATGCAGCGAAGAGACATTTTGACCCTATCCCGAGAAGCTGCTGAGCGTGATGATGATGTGGACGAGGAGGTAATGGAAGAAACACCACAATCATTGGAGTTAACTAGTACACCAACACCTACCGCTTCCATATTTCTTAGTCGCCAGAAGGGACCTCCATCCACCTCGACCTCAATTCGTGGTGGTGAAAGTGCAAAACGTACTGAAGTTCGGCAATCCACATCCTCCACTTCATCTGGCATTAGCAGCAGGACCACCACCACCAGTATCGCCGCCTCCTCCGGCCCCCAAAGACATTTCAAGTCTGCAGTTTGGGACTTCTTTAGTGTTTGCCCAAAAAATGAAACCGTAGCCATTTGTAGCATGTGTAAGCTTCGAGTTAGTCGTGGTAAGTTGGGTTCCAACTATGGTACCGGAGGCCAGAGAGGTCATCTTGAAAGAAAGCACGCTGTCAAGTGGTTTGCGCACCTACAGGCGATCAAGGAAGCCCGAATTGCACGTAATGCTGTTTCATCTGATGATGACGAGGAGGAAGAAGACGTGTCAAACCCTTCACTTACACCCAGTACCCCTGTCAGCAGCACACCCCATGTGAGCCACACTAAGAGTGTGGGAGAGAGTGATACACCATTGCGAAAAAGTTCATCAGCGAGCGTAACTGGGTCGAAGATATCATCATCATCCCGTAAATCTTTGGTCCAGGGCAACATTAAAAAGATGTTGTTTACAGAAGCGCAATATGAACGCAACCACCCACTGACGCGTCTGTATAACACTAAGCTGGCTAAAATGCTAGCTCTGGACCTTCTCCCTTTTTCTTTTGTAGAAGGGGTTGGTTTTCTAGAATTAGTGGCAACGCTCTGCCCTAAATGGAAGGTTCCTAGCCGGTTCTATTTTGCCCGAGTTGCGGTTCCAGCACTACATGAAGATGTTCTGAAGGTGATTGGGGCAGCTTTGCAGAAGAGTGCTGTTCACACTATACATCTGACAACAGACATGTGGACCAGTGGCGCAGGCGCTGATTACATGTGCATCACTGCACACTGGGTCTCTTTTTCATGGGCTAAAGCAAAGCTAAACACAGGTGTTGACTCGGACATTGTTTTTAAAGCTGCTCGGAAACATGCAACACTAGCCATGTTTGGTTTGGAGAAACGTCACACAGCAGACAACATTTTGGATGTCTTTAACACAAAGGTCCTTAACTGGCTGTCCCCACTAAAACGCCAGGTTGGTTATGTTTCCACGGACAATGGCGCCAATATAGTTAAGGCCATGAGGCAGGGTGACTATTTCAGAGTGCCGTGTTTGGCGCACTGTATAAACCTGGTTGTCCAAAAATTCTTGGGTAATAAAGGCAGTGCAGCGTACAGAGTATTGGACACCTGCCGAAAAAAGTGCAACCATTTCAGCCATTCTTTTAAGGCCTGGAAGCAGCTGAGGAGCCTGCTATATCAACATCAAATGCCAGTGAAAGCACTCATCCAGGAGGTGGTAACACGTTGGAACTCAACCTTCTACATGCTTGAGCGTCTGTATGAGCAGTATACGGTACTCGATCAATATTTCTTGACAGAGGGTACAGAGGACCTGAGGATGGGTGCGGCGCAATGGAACATAGTTCAAAGCCTGACACGCATGCTTCGTCCTTTTGAGTTCTTCACGCGTGCAGTCAGCAAGGAGGACTGTAATTTGGGAAAATCTATCCCATTGTTGTACATGCTGGAGGACCAACTGAAGGAGGTGTGTTCTGTGTTTGAAAAAGATGTAAATAACCAAGACTCTTTTGTTCTGGCTGAGAAATTATTAGAGCTCCTACAAGGTGATGAACGTCTTAAAAAGATCCACTCAGAAGAGCATTACATTTGTGCTACTATTCTGGATCCACGCTACAAAAAGGCGCTGGCAGGCCAAGCATTCTTTCCTTTTGATGATGAACATGTTCCAAAGTACAAACATTGGCTAGCCTTGTCAGCCAAGAGGTTTGAAATAGAACGGCTGAAAATTGAAGGAAATGGCAGTACATCAGCAGGCCATCCCCAGTCAAAACAATCCACTTCTGCACCTGTGGCTGTGGCACAAGTGACCTCTCAGCCGTTAAAGACACCGGCAACCGGATCATCTGCACCAGACACAACAGAAACATTGGAGGCTGAAGAGGATTGGCTAG
Organism: Lissotriton vulgaris; assembly: GCF_964263255.1. Classification (NCBI taxonomy): domain Eukaryota; kingdom Metazoa; phylum Chordata; class Amphibia; order Caudata; family Salamandridae; genus Lissotriton; species Lissotriton vulgaris. Next base: position 636,432,271 of record NC_141700.1, on the reverse strand, counting down.
CTCTGCGTGGGTTTGGTTCTCAAAAGGTCAGAGGCACAGCAAGAGCTAAGCAAAGTGGAGGAACCTTGGATGAGGACCTTGAGTCGATGGTGAAGGACTATCTGAATGACTCAATAGAGGTCTATGTTAATTCTGACCCATTGGCGTATTGGCATGGGAAAAAAGAATTGTGGCCACAGCTCACCAACCTGGCTTTAAACTACTTGTCTTGCCCACTCGCAAGCGTGTCTTCTGAACGTGTTTTCAGTGCTGCTGGTGGCATTGTAACTCCCAAACTGAGCCGCCTCTCGCCCAAAAATGTGGAGAGGTTAACAATGATCAAGATGAATCAGCACCTCATACCACCAGATTTCAGAGTACGAGAAAGCGCGCCGGATGAAGACAAGGTGGCTAGCAACATAGATGAGGGAATTTCTACTCTGTCAGGTGACACTGAGCTCACCCTGCCTGAATTCGCAGAGTATGATGACGAAGCCTTATTCTCATTCCTGGACCGTGATACCGAGACCTTAAAATGAGACAACGAATCAATAACTTTCTTTTTCGTCCTTATTCACTTTTATTCCTGTGTGTCTGTCTTTCTTTGTTGTGCACAGTTAATATATTTCAAACTTTAATCAGATAATCACAAAAACAAGCCCATCAGCAGAACTGTCTTCACTGGTTTGCTAATTGATTTGAAGTTGCCGCAGTCTGCATTCCTCAGGTTCACAAGTTCAGAAGAACATACTCCTCTATCCTCCTCCTCCAGACTCCTATTTCCATCAAACCAGAGGGCTGGTTTACGCCCAATGAAGAAAGACTCAGCACGTGTGGGGGTGTTGTTCTACCTCTTTGCAGGTGAGTTGACGGCGCTGGGGCCATTGCTTGAAAGCTCTAATACCGGATAAAAGTGGTTTGGACCAAATCCCAGGCGGAATTTTTTTTGTGTTTTTGATGACTTGCTTGCCTTTGAGGTGCTTTTAGGGGGGTTCCGTCTGTTTGTGGGTGAGTTTCGTGGTCTGGGAGCACTGCTGGGACACTCTAATCTTGATTGCATTTGCTTTTCAGGAAATCCGTGGTGGCAAGCCCGACTTATGGCCTAGCTACGCAGCGCGTTTGGACCGAAGGCCGAGAAATATTGCAAGTATGAGATTTTGCTTTTGGCCTGTTTGGGGGTGTTATGCTTTTTGGCGGGTGGGTTGGCGGGTCTTGGGGCATTCCTGGGAAGGTCTAATACCGGGTAGAAGTGGTTGGGACAAAATCCAGGCCGATTTTTTTGTTGTTGCTCTTTCTGACATTTTGCTCAATGTAGCGTTTTCGGGGGCCTGTTTGGGGGGCTTGCTGGTGTTTGTGGGTGGGTTTCGGGGTCTGGGCGCACTGCTGGCTATATATACTTTACTTTGCAAGAGGTTTGAAGCAAATCCATGGTGGCACAGGGGAGTTAGGGCCTAGCTGCAGAGCGCGCGCGGAGTGATTTGGGAAATTTGGGAAAAACTGACAAAGTCCCCATTTTTGTACTTTTGCTCTTTGGCTGTTTGGGGGTCTTCTACTCGTTTTCTCCTGGGTTGACGGCGCTGGGGCCATTGCTGGGAAGCTCTAATACCGGATAAAAGTGGTTTGGACCAAATCCCAAGCGGAATTTTTTGTGTGTTTTTGATGACTTGCTGCCTTTGAGGTGCTCTTAGGGGGGGTTCCGTCTGTTTGTGGGTGAGTTTCGTGGTCTGGGAGCACTGCTGGGACACTCTAATCTTGATTGCATTTGCTTTTCAGGAAATCCGTGGTGGCAACCCCGACTTATGGCCTAGCTACGCAGCGCGTTTGGACCAAAGGCCGAGAAATATTGCAAGTATGAGATTTTGCTTTTGGCCTGTTTGGGGGTGTTATGCTTTTTGGCGGGTGGGTTGGCGGGTCTTGGGGCATTCCTGGGAAGGTCTAATACCGGGTAGAAGTGGTTGGGACAAAATCCAGGCCGATTTTGTTGTTGTTGCTCTTTCTGACATTTTGCTCAATGTAGCGTTTTCGGGGCCTGTTTGGGGGGCTTCCTGGTGTTTGTGGGTGGGTTTCGGGGTCTGGGCGCACTGCTGGCTATATATACTTTACTTTGCAAGAGATTTGAAGCAAATCCATGGTGGCACAGGGGAGTTAGGGCCTAGCTGCAGAGCGCGCGCGGAGTGATTTGGGAAATTTGGGAAAAACTGACAAAGTCCCCATTTTTGTACTTTTGCTCTTTGGCTGTTTGGGGGTCTTCTACTCATTTTCTCCTGGGTTGACGGCGCTGGGGCCATTGCTGGGAAGCTCTAATACGGGATAAAAGTGGTTTGGACCAAATCCCAGGCGGAATTTTTTTTGTGTTTTTGATGACTTGCTTGCCTTTGAGGTGCTCTTAGGGGGGGTTCCGTCTGTTTGTGGGTGAGTTTCGTGGCCTGGGAGCACTGCTGGGACACTCTAATCTTGATTGCATTTGCTTTTCAGGAAATCCGTGGTGGCAACCCCGACTTATGGCCTAGCTACGCAGCGCGTTTGGACCGAAGGCCGAGAAATATTGCAAGTATGAGATTTTGCTTTTGGCCTGTTTGGGGGTGTTATGCTTTTTGGCGGGTGGGTTGGCGGGTCTTGGGGCATTCCTGGGAAGGTCTAATACCGGGTAGAAGTGGTTGGGACAAATTCCTCGCGGAAAAGCCTTTTGGCACTTTTTGTAACTTAGGGTTCGTTAGGGTTAGCCCTAGCAGCAGGATTGCATGTGTTTCGGGGTGTTCTAGATTTTTGCAACTGAGTTCTGGGGTCTTAGAGCACTCGTGAGAATGTGTAATTTTGGTTGCAAGTCATTTGAAGAAAATCCATGGTGGGAAAGGGGGGATTTGGCATAGTTAAAGAAAGCCTTTGCCACTATTCTTAACTTAGGGTTCGTTAGGGTTAGCAGTATTTCTATTGCATGTGTTTGGGTGGGGGGGTTTTCGAGTCTTGGAGCGATGCTGGCTATGGATACTTTTGCTTGGTTGCTTGCAAGTGGTTTGAATGCAATCCACGGTGGGTAAGGGGTAATTAGTAAGGGGGTACTTCGGCCTACTTTTACTTTCAAAGTAAGTTTTGTCACCAGTTTTCTGCTAGGCCTCGTTTTTTGAGATTTGATTGGGGGTCTTCTACATTTTTGCGACTGGCTTTAGTAAGGGTCTGGGTGGGAGCACTGCTGGGAAGATCTAATTTTGTTCTAAAACACAGTTTACAGTACACCTAGCTTGAGGGGAAAGATCCGCTACATTAATTTGCCCCTACTTATTTATCCTTCAAAAGGTGACTCAGACAGAGTACGCACTTTCAAAAATATTGTACTGTCTACTAGGAAAATCAAAGTGTGACTTTTTGCACTCCACAGCCTACATACCTTATATTTATTTATCAGTGGTGTTGTAATATTATATCACTTCCTGTTTTTCGTTGAATAATTACAGGCCGGGTTTCAGTCTCTGCAATGGGGAAAAAAGGATGGAGTCAGGCTTCACATTAGCGAGCCACAATTCAACAACAGGCAGGCAGTGGACAGGGTGTCTTCTGGTGACCAACATCGATGGACGAAGCGTCGGCTGCAATGGAGGAGTGCCGCTAATAAGAGGATTTTTTTTCTGCAGGCAACTTACTTACCACTTTCAACAGGACAACTACAACAACATACAGATACAGTATCCCTTGCCTTTTTCTCTGACTGTGACTGCATTTCTTGGATCTCTCTCTGCTTCTAAATTGATCCCTTAACACATCACTTAGTCCACTCCACTATCACATCTGCACCACACATAGTCATTTGTAAGTGCTCCTACGTAATTCGCAAGTCGCAGCACGCCCCAGCCCGTAGAGGACTGGGATGGCCCCAATGATGAAGCATGTCACCAAGGGGCAACCCTGGTGAGTGAGGGGACACCTAGAATAAAAGCAATTTCTCCTTTTCTATCTACTATACCTTCCAGACCAACCCCATTGAGTGTTGTGAATGGATTTATAGTGACCAGCAAGGCTCTCAGGTATCTGGCTACAGAGAACTTATGTTGAATATAGTTATCAATATTTCCACACACGCCCTGTACTGTCGCATTCTTTCTTCCACAGTTGTCGAAAGTACTACTTACTTTTCACTGACATGCATGCAGTAGTGCATGCACTTTCAAAGATTGATGGATAGGTTTGTACCCAAAGATTTGTTTATGTTCACAGTTGTTTGTCCATGCTGTGCTATTTTTTCTTGTCTCCCAAAACCTTTCCCAAAAACCCCCGTACCCATCCATTTTTCAAACCCTAACCCTCTTCCCCCGGGCTGTGTGGTTTTGATTGATGTGTGACTAAATTACAGCAATAAATCCACACACTTGCTGGGGAGGATAAGGTGATAGCAACAGGCTGGTGAAGAAATCCGAGGATATATTCTTACTCTGCTTGACAAAGACCCATGGCTAACGTCAAAGAACTTCAACCGAATTAGTAGTTATACTTTACCATTTGTTAGGCTACAATGTGGCACTGTTCTAGTGTACTTCTGTCACCTGCTATATTCTCTATTGTACCGTTGAATTGCTCAGGAGGACAAACCAGATTTAATTTTCTTTTTTTTCATAGGCATGCAACTGCCACTGTGTCACACCACTAGTACCACCGCTATGAGGAAATTTTATCCGACCAAGATTGCCAACCTTATTCGCTGTTTCCCGTGGAGCCAGCCCTGGGTCTAGCCCTACTTTCAAACACAAATTACAGGTAAGATAAGCGTTTGGTGGTTTGGGGGTATGATGGAGTATTAGGAGGAGAGACGAGAGACTGACGGTAGTACTACTAAAGTCCTAGGACTCTTGAATTCACTTCACTTACTCGGTGAGAGGCACTTAGTGTTGAAAACCTTTGGGCATTTACACTTAAAGGAAGAAAATGGAACTAAACTTTCAGGAAAACAAAGTCACTGTTAAACCCCCACCCACCAGGCAAGCAGTAAAAAACAGGTATGCTCAGATAAAGTTTGAAAAAGTATATTTATATCCCTAACAAAATAATCTCCCGCAAGACCCTCCCTAACCCCAACGATTGTCCTTCAAAAGTCCCCAAAAACCCAACTCCCAATTCCCACCCCCCAAAAGTCTCTAAAAAAGGGGCAAGGGATACTATGGGTGGATGCTGTCTACTTTGTGGGCCAGGGCATCATGCTCCTGGCGGAGCAAGGCGTGCTCTACGCGGAGCCCCTCCAACACGTTTGAAAAGTGGTGGAGCTCCTGCTGAAGGCGGGACACCATCAGGGTACTGCGGCGCAGGCGTGCCTTCACTGCCTTGCAGGTGCAACGGCTGTGAGAGGAAGCTGTTGTCCTTGCTGCTCGGCGGTGGCGTTTGGCTTTGGCAGCCCGGCTCAGTCTGGGTGGACCACTGTGCTGGGTGGCAGCCCGTGGGGGCACGGAGGCCGATGCAGACGACGTTGTTGTGGTCGACTGCACACTTTCTTCGTCCTCCAGGGCCACCAGCCGCCGATATTCGGCCACAGTGGCATCGATCCTCCATTGCCGGGCCGCTCTAGCCAGCTCCTTCCTCCTTGTTCGTTTGGAAGGAGCATCTATATGAAGAAAGAAAGACATAGTCTGTAACCAATGCTCTTTAAGATTAACTCAATCATTCAGCAGAAATTTGTGTTGCAGTACAACTAGCAACTTGCAAGCGCATTACATAACTATTGAGGCCAGTATCTATCTAACCTCACACTTCTTCATCCTTGCTCTAACATTAGTGGGAGTTTAAGGAACAAATTCTACAAGCACTATGGACTTCCATTGGAGTCGACTATGAAAGTACACCAGTCTTATTCTTCTTCTTGTCTCTTGTTTAGGAAAATTGGTACGTTATCTTCTGCAAGCCGGCATAATGCCAGCGCAGTAAACTTGCACCCGAGAAAAAGAGACGCACGCCATGATGAGTGACCTAGACTTGCGTTGCATTACTGTACCCGTCCAGTACATGCAGGTGGTGAAGCTCTTACTTTTCTATTACGGGTGGCACTGAGAATACTCTGTTACAAGGGCTACTGCTTAATTAATTTAACTTTCACCCTACAGTGCAAATGAGTACTAGAAATGGAAAATTGAAGAAGATAAATATTCTGATTATCTATCACTTCACATGGGATGTTTTTGCTTATATATGGGATGTCTTTAGGTGCTTTGCTTTTTATTGAGTGACCAGTGATACATCCACACATGAATGACTGAGTACTACTAAACTTATTAAGAGAGGTAGGGAGTGGCCACCGTAATAACCAGATCTATGCTGTGCTTGCAATACAAACTACTGCTACTATTGATGGTAGTATTTGGACAAAATTAAAACTTCTTTTCCTTGCCTTTCCTACACTGGAACGGACGTGCGGGTGCAGTGTTACATGCTCTTCAAAGTTACACTTAGTTCATCCACTGACCGTCTACTCTCTCTTGATCATGGGTACTCACAAACTTTCTCTCAGGGGCTAAATTTACAGTGTAGTTTGTGGCCGAGGGCTGCACTGGTGGGGGCGGAGTCAGAGGGGGCGGGGCTAAAGCAAAACGAAAACTTGTGACCATGAGGTTGCACACAGGTCCCTGCAGCAGATGCCTTCATCCACTGAGCCACCAGACCCAGCATTTACATACATCTCTCTCACTCATTCTCTCCCTCCTGCCCTCCCTCTCCATCTCTCTCTCCCTCCTGCCCTCCCTCTCCCTCCCCCTCTGTCATCTCACTGTGTGTGTGTCTGTCTGTGTCAGCCTTCAGCCCGGGCTGAGACAGCTTCCTCAACGCGCACACACAGACAGCCACACCAAAGTACTTAACAGGTCTTTAAAAGACCATTAACATATTATTGAGGCTTTGTTTGTTGTAGCGCCCCTGCATCTCCACCCTGACAATCACTGCTTGCCCGGCCCCACAGAGCAGAGGCTTTGTTCTATTTCACCTCTTTGTGGCCCTGCATCTCCACTCTGCTCTGTGGGGGCCGGGGGAGCAGTGATTGTCTGCAAGGTCTGCACACCGCCAAGGAAGGCTTGCCGGGCCGCCACCGGCCCGCGGGCCGTACTATGAGTACCCCTGCTCTAGATACACATATGCTATCTAAGAGTCAGATAGTAGCATGATCCAGGTATATGGACACATACAGTTTCTGTGTGACCCACCCAGGCTGTTCTCCTTCCACCAATCATTGCTTCATCATTCACCCAGCCATGCATCTCATATTCTTTCCTTCCCAGCCACGTCTTCAATCTCAATAAGTAAGGAATATATAAGAGCTTACCTCTGCCCACCACCACCACCGTCTGAACTCTCACAGCCGGCACTGGAACCGCCGCATCCTCCCCTGAGGAATTGCCCTCCGCCTCCGTGTCGAGCACCACCACCTCCGCGTTGGCCCCGCCACCAGATGTTCCACCTACAAAGTACATTTAAGAATGTTAGAATAAACCACTCACTAGTATTTGGTCTAGGAAGGAAGACATGTGAAAACAATGTAATGCAGCACTTTTTGGCACAACTGATGAAGGCTGGCTTTTTAACACGCACCATTTTTTTCCACACAGACAGAAGATGGACTTCTAACAACAAGATCAAATTGAAACAAGGTGAGAGCTCGGCTCGACCGCAAGAAATGTCTTCAATTAATCGTCAGCACTAACCACTTTTACATTCTCAGTTAAACGTTTCGTTTTTTTATTATGACTTCATTTTAATAAATGTGTTTACTTTTAATAAAGATTTTAAACTTAGAGAGACTCTGTGTTTTTTGGTCCAGAGTGACTAGAGTGACTGAGCGAAAGGTTTTGCAATTTTTGCAAGCATGAGTCCGTGCCTCTGACACTTCTTGACTCTGACTCCGTACTCTTCAGCTACGTTGGATAATAATCATCATTGGGGATCAATGATCGATGAATTCGGGAGGTAAATGACTGTGCCACACTATGCTGTCAGTCAGTAACGACAATGGGGGTTCAAAGTCTGTTATCACAGAGGTATGTGGAAACTCTAACAGCGCCTATTATAATTGATAAGCAATGCACTATTTATTGTCCATAGTTCTGTTTCTGCAGAAGAATTGTCCGCGCCACTGTAGTGGTATGGATTGTCCTCCTATCCAAACCAAAAGGTAGTATCTTATTCTTTCTTGGTGGTCATTCACATTTTATAGTTGGGAATTTTCAAAGCAGATAGAACAATTCAAAAGACATTATGGACAATCCCAGAGGACTGCACTAAGTTGATAGAGCTATTGCTGACTAGAATGGGAGTTTCGCCAACCGTGCAATCTTAGTTAGCTACACAGACAGATTAATAAGAATAATCTAGTAATACCACAGGGAGTCATAGTAGAGGCAGGATAAGAATTTAGATACAGTCTACAAGAAGATCAAAGACAATTTTGAAAAAATCAAATGAGGAACGCTAGGAAAAATAGGTACTAGTCTAAAATGAAAACTTACTGGGGCCAGCAAAGGAGCCCTCGCCTGCCCGATCCTGGCCCTGTTCAACAGCATCCGCCGCCTGCTGCTCCTGTGTCCTCCCCTCGCCCCTGGGGGGAGCTGACGTACAACATGAAAGAAAGAACAGAAGACATGGATGATTGTTGCTTATCAATGTCAACCAAATCAAACATTTCAAAAGAACAATACCAAAATATTTCCGCGGAATTATATTGATTAGGGTTAGTTTTCATTTATTTGCGGACCTGTGACTTCGAAAGTCACGTAACTCACTAAACAAAGTACTGAAAGGTTCACCTAGGGTTGGCAGGCAGCAGTCCGCAGGCAAGACGCAAAGTGACAGACAAACTCCATTGTGATTTCAGTCAGATCAGTGACAACACTAACAGTTGCCTGCTACATTACCAGTCATTTAAATAGTCAAACTATCAATCCACCGCCACTATTTTTCTTATTGTCAGGGGTACAAAGGAAGGGGCAGATTTAAGCCCCTTGCGGCTCTTTTGCTCCGTTCTTGCGTGACTTTTGTGACGCAGCAGCTAAACAAAAAAGGGCGCCATGGTGCGGCGTATAATATTATAACAAGGTGACGCATTTGGGAGATGCATCCCGTTATAAAGCCCTGCGCCATCAGGGGGCGTTCCGGCGCAAGGGAGGGCATTCCTGCGCTGGAACACATCCTAAAAGTGGCTGAGGGAAATCTACAAAATTTCAATCAGTCACCTTTAGGACAATGATGCGTCACACAAACCCTGCACCTGCTTGAAGCAGACGTACGGCTTGACCCAGCATTGGGGAGATAGGGTACCCCAGAGCATTGCTGGAGCTGCGCCATCGTTGCGACGCAACTCCAGCAGTAAAGCTTCGGTGACGTTTTGTGCCCATGGTGCGCCGCATTGCAAATACGGCGCACCATGTTTGGTGGTGGTAGCGGGCCGCACAATTAATGGCGCAACCCTGCTACTTTGCAGGGATGCGACAGTAATTGCAATTCTGCCCCTTAGGGGCATACTTACTTACGCGTTCTGGCGCATCTCCAGAGATGCGCCAGATCAAATGCGTCACGCAAAACTACCCTTGCGACACGGCAGCTGCGCCTCATTTACAATGCGGCGCGCCCTGGCGCAAGGGTAGGCACTTGCGTGACGCATCTCGTCACGTAAGAGCGGCGCATCGCTGGAGTCACGTCGCCAACGCAATGCAACTCCAGTAATGCTCAGGGCCACCCAATACTTAACATGCTGTGTCAGTCCTTACGCCTGCTTCAAGCAGGCATAAGGAATTGAATTGACGTAGCAGCGTCGCAGAAGTGCCTGCGTTAAATCTTGTAGATTTCACGCAGGCAATTTTGCGAGGCGCACAGCCGCCGGACCGCCCACCCTGCGTACTAGGAACGCACCCATTGTGGTGCAGGCCCATGGCTTTATAACGTGACGCATCTCCCTAGATGCGTCGTGCTGTAAATGACTCACAGGGATGCGCCACGTTTACGCCGCTGTTGCGTCACGCAAGGCAACGTAAACGTGGCGCAAGGGGCTTGTAAATGTAATCTGCCCCCTAGTGTCTAGCATTACGCAGTTCTGTAAAGTAGACTCATACATAATAGTTACTCAGGCCAATGAGACCACAAAATAGAAAACAAATAATCATAGTAGCAACGCCACTGAGAAGGAGAGCAGTGCACCTGAAATGCACAGAAGATTTTGAAATATAATTTAACTACAATGTAATCGTCATCAGCGGCATTATTGGCTTGCTCCATGTAAAAAACAAATATTTGCAATACAACAACACAGAGCAGGAGAAAACATCATAGTAGTGAGTGATGAAATAGCTACTACTACTCACCAAGCCCGGGGATCTCCAAGCCGAGCTGGTCCAGCAGGTTGCGCTCCCGGTCCAGGAGGTCCGTCCAGCGATGGGTGACCTGGCTGTAGGTGCGCTGGACCCCGTAGAGGTGGGATATGGCCCAGCACACCTTCTCCTACCGTTTCCGGCCCTCCCGGATGTTGTAGCCGCCGGCCGCGATCCTGCCGCCTCCCGCGATGGTCCTGGGCAGGCGGCGCTGGACGAAGTAGACCAGCGCGCCCACTTCCTCCGGGCTGAAGATCTCCCGTCGCATCACCTGCTCCCCCCTCAATCGACCGCATGGTGTCCTGGCACTGGGTCCAGGACTCCTCCTCCCCGCCGCCGCTGCCGCCCTCAAGTGCCTGGGCAGCTTCACGGCGCCTGGCTTCACCATGGTCTGGGCAGGTAAGGTAGGAAGTAGAAAATTAAGAAGGAATAGGATAGTGAATAAGAAAAGAAAAGAGTTTAAAAAAGTAGTTTAAAAGTAAAGAAAAATAGCAGAAAAGACAAAAATATACAGCTAGGAAAAGAGAGGGATAGATAAGAAGCAAAATCGTTCAAAAAAAACTGAAAACAAGCAAAGGATGGCAAAGATAGAAAGAGGATTAAACACCATGCCCAGACACAGGAAATGAATGAAAAACAAGATGGCCGGCGCCCGTTCACGAGCGCGAAAGTAAGTTCGCACGAGATTTTCCTCGCGATCTTGTGCGAACTTGTACTCGCAATGCGCTTACTGCGCGAGATTATACATAGCGGGCGGAAACGGAAATATGTCACGCAAACAAAATGGCCGCGCCCGTACTTGACCTTGGGGTAAATTTGCGTGTTGCGCTGCAAGCGGCTCGCGAATACTGCAAAAAAACTCGCGAAACAACAAGCCGCAAAAAAATATAAAGCTAATTCGCACGAATTGGCGGCTTCCGCGGTCGGTTTCGCACGACGCCGCGCCCCGCGAATAGCGCGAAAACACCGAAAAACAATTTTTGCATAAGCAAAAGCAATGAGCAGGTGCAAAAGGTCAACCTCATGATTTGTAACGATTCCCTGTAGTGCTTCCTGAGGGGGCCCTCCAGAATTCGGTTGCCTGCTTGCAACTATTGTGTGACCCTGCTCTGACCTTAACTGTATGCCACAAAGGTCCTGATTAACAGCTAAGGGAGCAGACAAGCAGGTGCCAGGCTGGAACTTCAAATTCAGTGACACATTAATTAGCCCCTAATTCATTATTGTCAGTTGGGGCAGGGCAGGTGTTGTAATAAACTCACCCCAAATTAATTCATGTCAGTTCAAGCAGGGCAGGTGGGCTTGCTTTTCCCCCCCATCTTCTACAGTGAGGATGAACCAGAGGGTGGCATTGATGTAACAGAGGGTGGCATGGGTCAAAGAGAGGGTGGCAGTGGTGAAACAGAGGGTGCTGGGAGGCTGTGATGATGAACCAGACGTAGAAACAACATAGTCGCGGCCGTTGCGAGCCGACAAGTAAGTTCGCAATTGCGAACTAGTACCAAATCCTCGCGAACTGGCAGAAACACTTGCGAACACAAAAAAAAAAAATCTGCAAATTTGCGGGAATTCGCGGATTTTGCGGATTGCGAGTTCGCAAATTCGCTAAATTCGCGAACGCCAGATTCGCAAAATTCACCCATGCTTACACTCAACTCTAATCTCATTAGGAGCAAAGGTTCCCGTGATATCACATTGTGCGGTGTAATCTGGATTCACCCTATAACGTCACTTCCTTTACCACAGTCATGTTGTTGAATTGACTTAAAGTCGGGGTAGAATCTGTGCACCTATGGTTGAAAAGCTTGCAAAAAGTGTGAATTTGTGCTAAGGTATTCGATTCCCAAACCACCTGCCTCAGTTCGTTAGTGTGAACAATCCTCAAAACAACATTGCACATTTCCTCCATCATAAGTTGCAGAGGCATATTCTAAAAAAGGCCGGTTTTCATTACTTCATGATAAATGCTATGAACCATAAAATAAGGTCTGTGTGGTCCAAACTCGTATTCAGGAAAGAGGGGGAAAGCACAGTGTCTGAAAGAGAAATATAACAGCATGACCCAGTCACATGCCCCGATGCTTCAAGGGAATGCAAATCGATAAAGCAGCTGCACTGCCCCAGGCAATCTCAGAATTTGTATTACACTGTACACTAATCTTTGGCCCCAGAGTGGCATTCATTGACCCAGGATCCTTTGATCGCAGATTACAGGCTTTGCTCTGCAAAAAGCCTTCTCGTTGGATATATTTTAGCCCCTGTACTGAATGCTAAATCCTCAGGAGGTTTCTCATTGGTTGGCGAAAGCGATTCTCGCTGCAAGGTAAATATGCTGTAGGCGACTGGGAGGATCCCCAGATGTTTATTTTTGAGCTAGACTCTAGTTTTAATATCTTTATAATTAGTATTCATAAGTTTGTGTTTCATGTAGTGTCAGCATTCCACCCCCTTGCAAGGGGCTTTATATCTATTGAAACCAAAGGAAAGGATGCAGATACAAGAATGCCAATCACGAACAGCAGTATTTGGAATATGAAGGCAGCTGCAGAAAGAGTGTGCATCCACTTGATCAAGTCCAAGGGAGTTGCTATCATTAATGCACTGAGTGCAGCAGGTTCATGGGTTCTGGGACCCAGGGGTTTGAGGGGCCCAATACACCCCAATTGCCACTCTCGTTTATTATCCATCTAAGTGGTACAGTGTCCCGTGTCCCTAGAATGTACTAGGGCTCAGGGAATCCTTGCTTTACCACTGAGAAGGTAGAGCAGCAAGCAGTGTTTGTCCATTGAGAAGCCATTAATACTTGCAAAGAACAATCCAGGCCCACTATGACTTCCAGTTTCACAACCCACTGTCATGCCTAGAACCTTTCTTTAGTTCACAGCCTTTCCCTGGATCTTATACCACCTATATTTTTCTTTTAGAATCTTTCAACAATTGTCTTTAATGCATATTTTACATTTTGGCCATGTGGCTCCTGGGAGCAGAGTGTTGCTCTGACAGTTCAAGCGGAGTCAGAGCTATTCCGGGAGGTGATAACATACCCTTGCATCATCTCTACAATGCAGTGCTTTCTTCACTGTTCATTAATCATGTCATTGTGGCCATCGGTGTGGAATCGTTGTGGTGCTTTTTGGAGAAAGGGCATTGCCTGGGTGCACGAGACCCCTGATGGTCCCACTGAAAACAACTAAATACTCAGGTCATCTGAGGTTTCTGTTGTCTCCTCATTGTGCTGGATTTGGTTACTTTGGGCATATTTTTGTTGTGTCTGTTGTGCAACTTGGTCAGCTGCTGATAGAATCCTCCAGGAAAAGAGCAGCATGGTGAGTGTAATAGATAAAACACACAAGATGATGGACTCATGGGAACAGTCCAGCCCGAACTGCCAAGCCATGTCTTACCTGGACCGGAATTAAGCATTCTAGGACCGGTTTCTGGCTATCAGCCATCATCAGCCAGGATAGCTTGACCCCAGTGGTGTAGTGAGCACGGGACCCACATCTGGGCATACCCTTCCGACAAAGGGCAAACAGCAAAACACACAAGATGATGAACGGAATGTTGCATATTGGCAAACATTCACCCCCGGTCACAGATCTGGGTTTAATCCATAGTTATTTTGCTCACAACAACACCCCAGTTCAGACATGGCTATATGCAAATCAGTCTTGACCCTGTGCGTCATGGGAACAGTCCAGCCCGAACTGCCAAGCCATATTTTCCCTGGACCGGAATCAAGCATCCTAGGACCGGTTTCTGGCTATCAGCCGCCATCAGCCAGGATAGCTTGACTCCAGTGGCGTAGTGAGCACGGGACCCACGTCTGGGCATACCCTTCCCACATAGGACGAACAGCAAAACACACAAGATGATGGACGGAATGTTGCACATTGGCAAAACATTCACCCCCAGTCACAGATCTGGGTTTAATCCATCATTATTTTGCTCAGCACGCCACCCCAGTTCAGACATGGCCAGTGTAAAGATAACCATACCTCATTATTATAGCATGGGCAAAGGGCTTATTCTATGCCCAGAGAGTTCTCACCATTTTTTGTGATTACGAAATATGTGTATTTCCACTTCAATCCCTGATAAGATATTATGTTATGTTATAATATGTCATGTTATGTTGTGTTATGCAGATTTGTAGATCACACTATCACCAGGGAGGGTATCCTGGTGTTGAGCAGGTGTGATTTTAGAAACGTCTACGGACTAGTGGGACTACTCGAAAAATCAGGTCTTTAGCTTCTTGTGGAATTCAGGTGAGGATGAGCTCATATGTGTAACAGCAGGCCATTCGGCACATTAGCGATATAGGAGAAGGCTTGATCACTGGATCTGGTTTTCTGTATGTGTGGATTTTGTGCAAGTAGGAGTCTGAACGTGTGGAGGTGTCTGGAAGGTTTGTGGAAGCAGATGTGATTGTTGAGGATTCTGGACCAGTGCTATGTAGTGCCTTCAAAGTGTGGGTGAGTCAGTGAGGAGTTTGAATTATGCTCTTTTGTGCATGTGGAGCAAGTGGAGCTCCTTCAGGTGTGGTTTGATATGAGTGCAGTGTGGGAGGTTGAGAGTGATTGTCGCCACCAAGAGCTGAATGTTCTGCGGTTTTCTGGTGAGTTTTCTTGTTGAATTTGGCATAGAGGGTGTGCCCATAGTTAGGCTGGCTTGCGACCGGGGTGTGCATGATGTTTGTCCGGGTACCAGGTGTTTTCACGTCCCACTTTCTATGTCTATGCCTGCCACCTGTAAAAGAAACATTTGCAAGTTTCAAAGTTGAGTGGGTATTTTGTGGTAGTCTGTATCGGGAAGGGAAGGCAAAGGCAGGGCCGCATCATTTAGTCCAGTCAGATCTCTGTTCCCTGCACCATCCTTCACTGGCACATTCCCAGTTGCAGTCCCCCACCTACCAACCCCATTCATGGCCACTGGATTCAAGCTAGACTGGCTGATGAGGGGTGATGCCCCGAAACCGTTGACAGGATGTTTCTTTCCGGTCCAGAGAGGTCCTTGCTTGGCAGTTCTGCCTGACCTGTTCCCTTGAGGTACAGGGTCAAGACTAATTTGCAAATGGCTGGGTTTAAACTGGGGTGGCATGGTGAGCAAAAGAATGATGGTTTTAGCCTAGATCTCTTGGCTTGCGGTGAATGTTTGATTTGCTCTGCCTTCTGTCTATCATCTGTGTGTCGTTTGCTCCCAGTATGGATGACATGTGAATCCTACCCCTTGTAGTCCCCTTTGTCTGATGTAACATTTTCTATAGACTGATTTACACACATATGATTCATTGTCTCTGTATGTGGTTGTGATGTAAAATGCTCCAACACCATACACTGGTATGAGAGGTGATATAAAACAAATCATATAAATGTGAGCGCCGTTGGAGGGTGATTGTAAGGGAATTATTGAAGATCCCCAATACACACTGATGTATCCTGGAGCACTGTAAGGCCAGCATTTACTATCCTTTAAAAAATAATACAATTGATTATATAATGAAAAATGTGTTGTAGAATGCACCATGTTGTCCCAAATTTTCTAGTGGGTAGAACAACCTCAAGCCCATTTGTAGGGGTCAAGCTTGCTCGCTGTGTGTCGCATGGGACCTGGCCTGAAAAGAAATATGCCAGGGTTGCTTTGGGTTCCCATTCTGGCCCTGGTACCAGGAACCAGGCATTTCCCCGGGAGGCTGGTAGGGTGGGTGGCCGGTTCTTTTACTGGGGCCGATTTTAGTAGTAGTGCAGCAGTTTTGAAAGCACCTGCTGCAGAGTCCCTTGTATAGCAAGTAGTTTTCAAACAAAAATAAAGGTGTCAAGATAACTCAGGTGATTAGTGTACCTGCTGGAGAGAGGGCTGAGTTTTGTCTTGTGGCAGTTTTGACTGATCTAATGGAGTGCAGAAGGTTAATATGCCTGCTGCAAATGACGTTTATCATGCAGGTCACAGAACAGTATTTTATGTACATAGGTCAGTGTGCTACTGTTTTTGTCACAAATACCCTTTTGTTACTGTGCAGTTCATAAGTTACAATTATAATCTAGCACAGTGAGCTCTGAAGTGTCCTCAAAGAGCTGCATGCAATCTTCATGGTACAGCTGCAAAATGTATGTTTGTTTCCGAGTCTTTCATTATCCTAATGTTGCAAAAAAGGGGTCTTTGGGTAGAAATAGGACTGCTTTGGGTTCGCAGTCCGGCCCTGCCCATCACCCCTAAGAGAACGCAGCCTGTCACGTATTACTAATCGGGCTGCATTTGAGGCTTTATTACTAGAGACTTCCACCATCATTGGGCATGGTGAGCAGTGCAGACCCCAGAATGGACAAAGTCACCTCTTCCACCTGGGGTGGCTTTGGTGGCAGCTTGGCATTGAGAATAGGGACAAAAATGGCTAGTTTGGAAATAGAAAATCCCAAACTGGTCTGAATGCATCCAGAGTGTTCACCAGGCACCACAGTTTTGCTAGTTAAAATATCTCTTTGGGTGCATTTTCTTATTTAACTCTTCACAAGTACAAGTAAGGAAATGTGTGCATCATGCATAATGGAAGCACTCAAGCGATGCAAAAAAATGTGTTTCATGCAAACATTTCTTGTCTGCATGAATAATTTGGTCCTTGATGCATTTTCTAGCCCTTCTTCAGGGGAAGCATTACGCAAGGTAACTCTTATCAGGAGCCTGCATGCAATACTGCCTGCTATGTTGGAAACATATGATATTCTCCCCTGTGCTGCATGCAGGGCTGATGCCTTGGGCTGAAATACTTCACTGGCACTCAGAACCCTATATTCATGCCAATGTATGTGGGGATAAGGTGACTCCTCCAGTGGTGGAATCAGCATGCATTGGTGAGTTGCTATGTGTGTGGGGGAAGCATTGTGTATGTGTGGGAAGTCTGCACTGCTGGTGCCTGTGATATACCTGCTGCGGACAGGGAAGAAGCTGACACAGCTGATGCCCATGAGTAACTTGTGTGTGTGTGTGACAGCTGATATTTCAGATCCACCTGATGTGTGTGTGTGTGTGTGTGTGTGCGTGTGTGGGTGTGTGTGTGTGTGTGTGGGTGTGTGTGGGTGGGTGTGTGTGTGTGTGTGTGAAGATTGCACTGCAGATGCAATGCTGAACCGTTGGCCGAGAGAGAATAATAGTTTGTATGGGTGTGTGCAAGAAATTGTGTGTGCATTACACAATTTTTGCAATCCTGTACCTCTTCTGCAGGTGAGGGAGACTGGAAGTGCTCTTCCCTACTTTGCACTTGTTCTGTCCCTGAGGTGTTTTTGCCCTGCAGTTGATTAGCCTACCTACTCTACATTTGTGAGGGTTCTTTGCACTGTTGTTGCCTTTGCTTTTGTTGTAACATTTCTGCATGTGGGAGAGAGGCTTGAATTACTATCGCTGCACATGCTGTACCCTCTATCTCTGTGTATTCGTGTGTTTGTGTGCATGAGAATGTGCTTGCACTGTTGCTGTCATTTCTGTAGCTTCTATGTGTTAGTGAAGCCTGCACAGATGCTGCCCCTGAAGTAGTATTCTATGTGAGTGAAGCCTATACTGCTGTTCTCACTGCTGTACCTGTTCACTGTTTGATTGAAATATGAGAAGCTGGTGGCTGCTGCTCTCACTACAGTACATATTCTGTGTTTCTGGGTTGAACGACTTTACAAACTGCTACTTGAGCAGTACCTTATATATGTTTGAGTAAGGCAGGCATTGCTGTTGCATATGTTTACTCATTGTCTGTGTGTAAAGAGAGCTTGTACTATAGCTGCCTGTGGTGTACATGTTCTCAATGTATAGAGGAGGTTTGCAGCACTCTGCTGCACAAGTTATTCATAGTACCCTTATGTAAATGGACTTTCACTGGTGCTGCATGTGCCACATCTCTTGTGTGTGTGTTAGAAATGGTGGCACCTAAAATTGCACTGCCAAAAATGTCCCTCAGCTGTCACAAGTCTGACTCTTGGGAATGGACGTCTATTTCAACAAATTGTTTGAGGTGGGCACAACTTGCGAAATTCCCTGTAACATAATCACATGGAATTACCCAAAGATTCTACAAGCTTATTGAATTCTGCATTTAGCGATGTTTTGCTAGCACAAAAATACCCCCTCATGTCCAACATGGACGCATTTTCACTAAGAAATAGCGGCAAATGCAATAGAACATGAAGAGCATGCATGAGTAAATATACACTTGGGGTGGGATTCTCTCCCAAATTTAGCACAAAATGCACCCTTGCGTCCAAAATGGAAGATAAGAAAATAGCACTAAATGCAACAGGACATGAACAGCAGCAAAAGGAGCCGCTCACACTCGCTAAATGTACTCTTAAATAAGCATTCCCCCCCTCAAATTACTCTTAATTATGCAAGCAGGCCTAATCATGTATTATTGGTAATTCCACATCAAAGAGTAACACAGAATTATCAAAATTCCTCTGATTATCCGGTGCAGTTGAAATTCCACCCAGGCCTACAAACTGCATACAATAATGGAATTTACTGCAACAGTTTTCAAATATATCCATACTAATATAATAAAGAGAGAGCCCAAACCATTGAGGTGGGTAATCTCAGTAACCACAGCACCAATCACAACACCCAATACAGCGTTGGAAAGGGCAGTTGCAGCAGAAGGACATAGGCTATGCAGACACCCACCATATACATTTAGAAGGTAAAAGAACCGTGCCAGCAAAGTAGTCCCTTGTGGGCCTGTCTGCGTTGTGCTGTGGGCGTGTTCTGGGGGCGTGACAAACCCTGGGGGCGTGTGGTACACTACGCCCTTCATACCATGTCTCATATCGTGTGCTGTGGGCGTGTGCTGGGGGCGCGGCATTACAAAAACGTGTGGTACGTTCCACCCTTCATGCCATGTCTCATATCCTGTGCTGGGGGCGTGGGCGTGTGCAGGACGCGGCATTACGGAAAAAAAAAGCGAGCGTACATTCCAGCTCTGGGTGTGCTTGCCCCACGCTCCCAGTGCCGTGCACCTGCTTTACTGTATGTAGGTCAGGCATGGCGCTATTCCCAAGGGCCGGAAGGAGCGCAAACAGGGGCCGTTGTGCAGGAAATCTAATCTCGCTTATCGTCCGGTGACGCCTGATGCGCACACTGGAGATTTACCACTTCTGTTGCGCACAGGCCTCACGCGACGCACATCCAGAAGCAAGGCCCGCCTCCACAGAAATAGCAAGAAATGGCCTATCCCTCCCCCGGTAAGTACATTGCTGGCACGGCGGGTCACATCTCCAGCAACATACTCATATTGTATCACCACCCATTTGAAAAATGCACAGGTCTCTCTCATTGATGGCCAGCACCGAGATACACTTTTAGACACACCTCCCGCCAGAAGTTCTATGGAGGGCGCTCACATATTAGGATTTAGGCATTTGTTATGGTCATTTTTATTGGGCAATATTTTGTGTTCTGGGGGCGTTACCAATGGGCGCGACAATCGGCCGGCAGCAATTCATACCCGGACAACGTCGGGACGGGCTGCTAGTTTGTTATAAAGTAATTTCTTTTATATACATAGAAGTAATGAAATGTTAAAATACTTCAGCATATGTCTAGTGCGAAGGAAAAATTTTCTCAAAAGCAGCAAAACAGGTGTGTCTATAGGAAAGTCGTGTGTTGTTATAATGAATGTGAGAAACAATTCCCTGCAAAGTATCAAAAAAGTGACATATTTTCAACTTTTACATGTTCCATAGTTAGATTTTCGTTGGAGAGACAAAGGTTTATGCAAAACTTATTTAGGAAGGAGAGTTTGCAGGAATTTGTTTTTCAAAACTTTGCTAGCTGAACTACAGGAAACCTGAAAGGTTTTGAAAAGAGCTTTGTGAATTTGCAGAGCAGATAAACATCTTTAAAACTCTGCCCATCCCTTTTACAAGTGGATTCATGACAAGCAAAACAAGAATTGGTAATGCCGTAGGTCTAGCTTTAAAGGAATGTTGTGTGATAATGTGAAGCATTACAAATAAATAGCATGGCAATAGCTATGTGTTTCTATGGAAGCAAAGAACCATAGAATACTATTGGTGCAGTTTAAATGGTCAGATGAGAATTGCACTGTCAAGCAAGACCTAAACATCCATGTAGGTTAATGACTGCAATCCTCTCATCTGTGCTGCTGCCAGAGAAACACTATGTAAATTATCTAGTTTTACAAGCTTAGGCAGCTGGAAAAATAAACAAAATGATCAGAGTTTCTAGAGGGTAGCATAGTCCTTGTGGAAGAACACAACTTCTGCCCAATCAAAACAAGTAATTCTGGCTCCCAACATGTGGGTGGAGCTAAAGCCCCTCTCTAGTGATGCTCACATAATTGTCTGGGAATAACTATGCTGTCAAGTCAGACCATAAAAAAGAAGGTCATGTGATAAGCAATGCCCAGAAAAAAGCCAATTGTGAATCCTTTCCCAAAAGAAGTAACACCAGTTGTAAATGCTGTGCATTGGCAAAATGTGCAAGTTTAGCAGTCCTATGCAATGTATGTGTGAAGACATAGGATACCAAAAGTATTGATGTGTTTATTGACAAGGGAGCTGCCATCATATGGCTTGGTCATCCAATACATATCTTAGCGTTACTAATGCCATAATACTGTGGTGCCGTTCGTGCTGATTTTACAGTGAGGGAGAATCTCCCTGTGCTGAAAATCAGCACAAGCAGCACAACGGACAGGAATTCCGCCACTAGTGGAACTTCGCAGATTCTTGCAGAGATTTTAGGTAACTCTGTGGAATTCAATAGAGTAAGTATCTGCGAGTACCACCCACTCCTAGCGCCTACATAATCCACTTCAGGTCCATTAGAACAGCCACATTTTCAAAGACTTTAGTGAACTGATCAGGTTGGGTTGGATGCCTAAAGAAAGGGACAGTTCATTCCATGATAGCGTAATCTGCCAAATGTACCCACGACTCAAACCCTTACAACAGCCTGAAGCTCAGCAAATGTCTAGGAGAATATAGAGATGTGCAAGGGCTGGAAGGCAGGGTAGACTATAACTACAGGTTTGTTTCCCATGCACAAAACAGTAAACATTTGTTTCTTGGATTTAGGCAAAGAAAGAATGTTCTAGATGTGAATCAGTACCAAACTTGTTGAGCCCAAGGATTAACCTGGCAGCTAAATTTTGAATGGTCTGTCTTCAAGAATACAAACCAGTAGGCATTCCTAGAGAAATGGCATTTCAGTAGTACAAATGGGTGGATATTATCACCTGTCCTACCATGCCATAAAATGTCAGAAAACGTAGAGGGCCAATTGTGCTCAAGGATTTTAGTAATTACTGTTGCAATTCACATAATATTGGGAATTTCATGTTATGCTTGTTTTGTGAAATTTAAATTATGCCTACATGTGGAAAAAAAAGTTCACAATCGCCTCTCCAAACTGCGATAGCTTCCAGGATTACTTTCTCCAGAAAGTTATGGACATTATCTTAGAAATCACCACAACCCCCATTGACTTTGGTTCCCTGGATCAGATCAGCCCCCCTGTCCTAGCAGTCAGCTGTCTAAATTCCCAAGTTTCGATTCTGCTACTCTGGTTGCACTAGCAAGCAGATCAAATCAGGTTCTCGAATGGACCCTTGTCCTCCGAGACTCTTCCAAATGGCTTTGCCTGGGATGGAAAGGCAGGCCCTGAGATTACTTAATGAGTCTCTAGATCTAGGCTATCTACCAACTAATATGAAGGAAGCTAGGGTCACCCCCCTGTTGAAAAAACATGGGGCAGAAACTTCAGCCTTAAAAAACTATAGGCCTATCTCGCAGCTCCCCTTTCTGGCAAACATTCTGGAGCAACATGTTTTGAAAACTCTTGCAAAATACCTAGATGACCATCAATTGCTCCATACTAGACAGGCGAGCTTCAGAGCACACCATAGTACAGAGCTAGTGATGGTGTCCGTCTTGGACAAGCTCAGAGTTAGGGCCAATAGCAAACAGCCGAGTGCTCTGATTTTATTAGACCTGTCAGCAGCATTCAACACAGTCAGCCATAACATTCTGCTGAACCGTCTTTCAAATCTGGGTATAAAGGGGCAAGCATATCAATGGCTAAGATCCTTCTTGTCTGATCGCACTCAGAGAGTTCAATTGGATGAGTAGCTGTCGGACCTGGGCTCCCTGACCTGCAGAGTACCCCAGGGTTCTGCATTGTCTCTGCTTCTTTTTAATATCTATCTGTAGCCCGTGGTGGAGGCTTTGACACGTAGGGACTGCCAGGGCTATACCTACGCTGATGACATTCAGCTTCTGGTCCGGTTTGACAAGTCCAGCCAGTCTCAGGAGTCAGTAAAAAATCTGCTTAGGTTTACTGTTAATTGGATGGCAGTCAACTCCTTGAAGATTAATCCGGATAAAACCGAGGTGCTTATTATTCCAACTCAAAATAGCCCTTGGTGTGATCTTTTTTGGCTCCCAGAATTAGGAATGGTCCAGTCCCAGTGCCAGTGGTAAAAAGCCTGGGACTGAAAATTGATTCTGAATTGTCCATGTCCTGCCAGGTTTCCTCGGTTGTGGGAATCTGTACGGGCATACTCAGGCAGCTACAGAGACTTGATCCCCTCCTTTCCATATCTGTATTGCAATCAATTGTTTCCACCACTGTCATCTCTCGGCTGATTATGGGAATGTCCTTTACTTGGGTCTTCCCCAGAAACTCTCCAGGCGACTACAAGTTGTACAAAATGATGCGTCTAGGCTCATTTTAAGACTCCCCAGGAGGACGCAAGCCACCCCTTTATTACATAAATTGCACTGACTGCCCGTTGAACAGCGCGTGCAATTCGAGAGTCTCTGCATAGCCCATAAGGCTATTTAAGGTGAGGCACCTAAATATATAAAAGATCGGGTGAACACAAATGTTCCCGGCCGGGTTCTACATTCATCCGAGGCCTGTAGGTTAGCCTCATCCAGGTACAGCCTTAAAACCAAAGGGGGAAGAGCGTTCTTGGTCCTCCTCCCACAGATTTGGAATGGCCTACCCGAGAACCTGTGAAAGGAACCGGTTTTGCTTACCTTTAGGAAGCTTTTAAAGACCTATCTTTTTAGAAAGGCACTCACATCGGTATAAGCTCTGTTTCCGCTGTCGCTAGCTATCCTACTCTAGCGACCTGCTCACTTGCTCTAGAAGTGCTTAGAGACCGGTTGGTGTTTTGTGCTATATAAAAATAATATAACATAACATAATATAACATTACTCCGCATAATTACATTCCATTCATGGTAAAATCTTAACACAAATGTACACGAACAAAAGAACAGGAGCAGCTGTTTTTCTTTGTGCTTTTGTTTATAAGCGTCCTTGCACCAAAAATTCACATGCGGACGCATTTTGTGCTCAAATATAGCACAAAATGACAGATTTGTAGTTTGCAGGTGAGATTCTGAATAACTTTGCTGTAATTTCGAGTAATAACTCCTTTTTTTAAAAAATATTTTTATTATTGCAAGAAGAACATCTTCATTAAATTTACATAGTATAACAAATACAGACAAGAAAAACAAATGTAGACTAACAAATAACAACTGAGACAGAGGACGACCTTATACAGTTTCAAAAGTATACTTTAGAAGATACAGACACAAATTTAAACTGGTCTCTTCTAACATTTGTATCTTGAATTTCACAGTTCAAAAAAGGTACCCCAAATTTTTTCCTTCTTTATCAAAGCCTTGGGACCTCTTAGTCTTGCTAGCGAAAGTTCCATTACATTTATTTCGTTTATCAAAATCCACCATTCAATTACTTTCGGAGAATCCCTTGATATCCAGGATCTAGCTATGACTAGCCTAGCACAGGCATATACTATAGTTATTAAATCTTTATGCTGGCTATGAACATCTTGAATGTCTAATAAGATCAAATGTGCCGAAAGTGATGGAGTGATAATTTGTTTCCTAGTTAGAACATCCGTTATCCCCTTCCAGAATGAAGTTAGCTCCGGGCACGAGAAAAGCATGTACTCAATGCCTGCTGCTTCTATATTACATTTCGGACATTTTGTTCGATCATTTAATTGATTTCCTAGTGTCCAGTTGATATTCTTTGAGGAGTATAGTACAGCTGAGTAATTGTTCTATATAGCTGCAACCTCAGATTGGAAGATTGGACTACCTGGTTTATTTGGCGTAACGAGGATGATATCTGTATGGGGCTGATATTTATTCCCAGTCTAGACGACCATTTGGCTGCTATTTTCCCACTATCATCTATTTTACCTGAGCTCAGATATCCATAGCCCAAGCTTATGAGTGATTTTATTTTATCCGAATATAAACATGCTAATGTATCTGAGTGAGACACTTCTACAATTTTCATCTTACGAAGTAAAAAATCTCGTATTTGAATGTATTTAAAATACATATCATCATTTAGTTTGAATAGAAGTTTTAGTGTATCGAAATCTAGAAAGCCATTTGGGCCATAAAAATCCCCCAAAGTGCTAACGCCATGCCTGGCCCAAAGATTCCCTGTCCCATCTGAAAAAATACCAGGTAGTCCTGGGTTGCCCCATATTCTAAGCTCAGCATTATAAAAAGAGATCTTATCTATAGTCATAATTTGGTCCCAAATTTTCTTAATGTGTCTAGCTGTCTCGAATTTTACTCTTTTAAAGTAATTTGGGTCGTGTACACGAAATAAAAATTGATTGCAGTCAGGTCTCGAGTAAAAACTCCAATGCAAATTATCAAAATTTGGCACAGTGCTAGTTTAGATTACTTTATTGACCTATGATACTAAAGAAAGGGTTATGTATATCCAACGTACAGCCTAGATTATGGGCATTAGTGACTGGACAACATGCTATGGACCACCCATGTGATACAGTATTCTATAATGTGACAACATGATGCATAATATATCAAACCTGCCCGGTTTGCTACTCAAACATGCAAGCCTATCATTGATGAGCACCAAGGTTCAAATGTCAAGAGTAGCCCATTTGGGCATGAGGATGACCATTGTTCCAGGAGGTTTTCACTGTGTCAGTGGTGGCATAGAGTGCCAGTGATGTTTCTAAAGTTCAAATGCCTGGTACAAGTTACCTTTTTATCTGTAGGTTACTGTTCGTGCATGCTCACATATCAGGCACTAGAGTCATCCTTTTGGTTAGCAGTGCCACAAAGGTGACAGTGCACTTGTTGCCCCTGTGAAAATACTCCACATTGACAGTCCAGTTTACTCATTGACCTAGTTTGCAAAAACCGATAGGGGAGGTCAGCTTGTACATCTCCTTTGTTGTGTAAAGCATCATTTTCCTGCCAGATTCCACATTTCCTTAATATGTCACATATACATTCTCATGTCAGTTTCTATCTGACCCAGCATGTAAACTCCACTGCATAGTCATTTTCTATATTCCAGTATGCAAAACATCATTGACAAGCCGATTTTCAAACTCAACCATGTCTGTAAAGCATAACTGTCACGTTAGTAGGCTCCACATTCCTCTCTCACCCAATATATAAAACACCACTTCCATACCGCTTTCCACTCGGCTGTCATGACAGGTTTCATTATGCAAAGTAATTGTTGCCATATGAGTTATCAATCTACTCCATTACATGAAACAATACCATCAAACCATTATTCCCATTCCACCATCATCTTAATATGTGAGCTACTATTGGCATTGGGGGGTGTGGCTGATCCAGTCAAAATGGCGGACGTGCTCGTGTGGAGCTCCGTACGCCAGTATCAATCATCATACATCCTTGCAGGTAGGGCCTGCCCCTGTGCACGAGGACAGAAGCGAGCCCTGGTAAGCAGGTGCCCCGGTGAGCGCCTGGCGACCGGTGCCGCGGGTGCAGTGAGATCGCAGCCAGAAGCGCAGAGAACCTCTGCCTCACCATCAATCCCAAAATGGCGGCCTCCACGGGCCAGAGACATTGGGCAAGAGGCTCCTAGCAGAAAGTAGTTAAACCCCAGATGCCAAACTAAAGCAACAAAGAGAAGCACAACCGAGGAGCCACTGAGAGCGCTGAGGGAGGTGAAGCGCGCGCCTGCAAAGGAACAAAGTCCGAAGCCTGCAAGCACCGAAGGATAGCAAGGTGAGAGGCTGATTAAAGTAGTGCAGGCCAATTCACACAGCACCAGAATTTTCAGCCTGCGGCTGGAGGAACCCAGAAGCTGCAGGGTGCAACTCGACCGGGGAGGCTGGCAGAGAAAGAGGGAACCAGGACAGACATCCATAAGCCATAATTTGGTCACCGGAGGACGCCCGCTTCCCCAGTGCTGGGCGCCCGATCTACGAGTATGTAGATGGTCTACAAGCAGATGAAGACCTCGTGGGAGGGAGGAGGTGCCCGTGACTCCCTGCTCTGTCGGGCCCCCCGTGGACGCAGGCGTGTGGAACCACCTACCGGGAAAAGCCCCAGCAGGATTGACTGTCAACCACAACCAAAATCCTGACTCATCACCGGAAGCCAGGGCCAGACTGCCTACCTGGCATTTTGGAATGCTGCCGAGCTGGGGGCTGATGTTACTGCGGTGGGGGCTGATTTCGTTGATGGAGACCTGCGTGTGCTTCGAAATAATTCAAGCAAAACGAATTTCGTTTATTACACGCAGGTCCCCATCAACGAAATCGGTCCCCAACTCAGCAGCATTCCAAAATGCCCGGTAACCAGTTCGGCCCTGCCGGAAGCCGCAGCGATCTCCTGCAGGGGAGCACTGTTCCGCCCAGTGCACCTGAGGGGGCCTGCCGGGTTGCGGGGAATACGGAAAGCTGCACAGACCAGAGCACTATTGACAAACCCTCATCGGTGAGGGGGGAGTCTGACCCAGAATCCTAATGAAAGTAAGCCCCACATGTCACTGCTCAGCGCCAGACCATGGGGAGCAGGTGAGAAGTTGCATCAGCAGGAAGCACACACGCAGAGAGACACAGGCCTGAGTGGGGGAATTCACCAAATCACCATAGCAGCAGAGGGCAGTTCGGGGACCCCCCTGACTCAGCGGCACTGAGCCCAGAGTATTACCCTGAAAGTTGGGGGACATAAATCAGCAGCCATCCTGTGGCTTCCCCAGCCATACCCCCTAGACCAGTCTAATACAGACTGAGACAAGGAACTGGGAAGACAGCAAAAGTAACACGTGAGACAGCACCTCAGCTGGGCCAAACAGGACAGGCCAAGGGGAAACACCTACTGGAAAGCCACGCCAGCAGACCGTGAGAGGGCATAACGCGTGGGCGAAAGGCAACGTAAGGCCCTAGAAAACCAGAAAGCCGCCAAGAGTGAGGGGAACCACCCGAGCGACACGGCCACGAGGCCCATTCCACGGTAGAGCAGGTGTGGCAACTTGCGAGGGCACACAAGGGAAAGCAGAATTTGGCACCTCCTGCCACCTTGCTCTTTCATCAGCTAATACCATGGTGCAGGCCACATCTGACGCTCCAAAAGATATCTGACTCTAGGAGACTCACCAGGCCCAGATTGCAGAGGCCCGATGCAGAACTGACTATCTTGGGTATAGATCTAGGCGGGGAACCCGACCAGCCATAAAATATGCAATGGGGTGCATGTGCACCAACATGGGACCGCAGACGCCAATAGTGATGCGGCACCCTCATCCGGAGGCCTCTGCTCAATCCCACGGACCTGAAACAGCCACCTCGCAAAAGATGTCCGACAAACCCGACAGGGTACTAGCTGCAATAGAACATTTGAGTGTCTTGATGGAAGATAGGTTTGGCGCCCTATCCTCGGATCTCAACCTTATACGGGATGACCACTGCAAGCTTACCGATAAAGTCACGGATGGAGAGAAAATCCTCACGATTTTTCCACCCTTAGCCAAGTCACAGTAGGAAAGCTAAAGGGATCTTAAAACTCGAATCCTCAGATTGGAGGAAAGAGCAGGCGATCTGGAAGGAGGATCCCTATGCAGCAATATTCTGGTGATCAACTCTCCGGAGGGGGCAGAGCGGCCCAACCAGGTGAAGTTCATGGAGTCATGACTCAAATAATTCGCTCCGGACACTGAACTCACACCATTTTACTCAGTGTAAAGAGCCCTCAGGGTTCCTGCTGGGTGACCCCCACCGGGGACACCTCCATGACCTCTGATCCTGAAACGACTCAATTTTTGAGGCACAGATGCAGTGTTGAGAGTTGCCATGCAACACAAACTGCTCCATGTAGAAGATAAACAAGTGATGATCTTCACATATTATTCCAATGCAGTCCAACGCCAATGAGCATCCTTGCTGGAAGTAAAACAAATGCTCAGTCAAAAGGGAATCAAATATTCACTATTCTTTCCAGCTTGTCTCAGAGTAGTACACAAAGGCGTCACAAAGTTATTCTCAGACCCGAAGGAAGCGCTCGATTGGTTTGAACTCAATGTGCTGGGAAAGGTACCCCAGGAAATGTCCCGAAACACAAGAGAAATGCAAAGCAGGCGCAGACAAGGGAAAAGAATCCCACAACGAAAGGACAGCAGTGCCCAGGCCCCACCACAAGTCCCCCTGATCTTAAGGAAATAATGGCTGTACAAAAAGAGACGTCCAAGCCGTGGCGGAACTGGACCCTACTGCTGCAAATTCGGAATAGGAGGAGGGCCCACACATCTTCTGGTCCAAAGACGACTCCAGAGAAACCAGTGTATCCCGAGCAGACTGGATAACCCCAACATTGGTGATCCCCAGACAGCAGACACACTAATTTGAAAGAAACAGGCCCACACGCTCATATTTCCCTTCTCACACTCAATTATACCCGGGCAGAATTTCCACACAGCTCATAAATTGGAGTTCACACCGATGACACAAAACCACTGTTCTCCTGAAGCTTCCGCCTTCTCATTGAGTTGCAAAGGGCCTTGGCGGCTCCACACCTAGGACATACAGATCACAAAGGGTTTGGAAGGCAGGATCACAGGTACACAGCCCCTAAAACACATTATAATTTAAGCTCCATGCTTGGTGTTGATGTATCACTGGTTGTGATAGGGCTGAAAAGTTGGGACCAGGTCCCCAAACAGTTTTCCCTTTACCCCTCATGGAATGGACACATTCAAGCAATATGCAGTCTACTCCTATGCCAAGTGCCAGAAAGCACAGATAGTCCTGCTGCAGGAAACCCATCTCACAAAGATCGAACTTGAGCGCATGCGAAAACGCTGGCGGGGTACCTTTTGTGCAAGTGGGGCATTGATGTGGCTCAGGCTGGGGACTCTATTTAGAGAAACCCATAGGATGGTGGACGAGGAGTGTTGGTATGTACTCATGGACAGGCTCCTAGATGGACAACCCATACTCCTCTATAGCATCTACACCCTGAACACTGACATAGTCCAGCAAATGGACTATCACAGGAGAGTTGTCTCTGATCATGATGAACATCTTATAACCCTCAAATGGCGACCAAACCCCTCCCCCCGCCCCCATGATCCCACCTGGAAATTACTGCGGGAATGCCTGGAGGACCCCATGTTTTGTCATGACCAGGAAGACAGTATCAAAGAATACTTCCTGAAAAATGCCCACACAGCATCCACCAGGGCATTAGAATGGGACGCCTTTAAAGTGGTCACTCGAGGGGCATTTATCAGGCACATTGCGGGAGTGCGCCGGACGCTCACCTGAAGCCTGCAAGAAACCGAAAACACACTACCGGCCTTGACTAAGGCAGCAGACTCAGGGTCGGCATCCCCACTCCAAATCGCAGAAGCCAAGACGGCATATGCAGAAGAACTCGCAGACCTACGGAGATACAACTTCAAATTATACACAGTGAGGCAGCATAGAGAGGGGGATAAATCATGGGCACTCTGACTTGGCCTGCTCATCCGAACCAGGATACACAGCATAATATCAAAATAATAAGCCCCACAGGAGATGCACACTCCCAGACAGATATTTCATGACTCTTTCAGGACCATTACGCAATGGTCTACAAATGCCCTGAACAAGCCTGCCAAAGACTAGCCGAACTTTTCCTGGCACCCCTGACCATAACTCGGATTCCAATAGAGGACAGATAACTCCTTGAAGTGGAAATCACACCCCTGGATGTGAAACAAGCCATGCAGGCTGTAGCAAGGCTGTACTGGAGGAGGGTGGCTCAATGGTTAGAGCGGCAAACCCTGATGCAGAGTTCTGGCCCGGGACCAGGGTTCAATTCCCGCCTCGGCGGGTCTTGGGCTCAATTTCCTCGGACCTGACAATTCTTGCCTCAGTGCCTATTCTAATCATGGGCCCCTTGCTGCAACTCTGGGCAATAGCTTGCTTAACCTCCACACCGGCCCCAACAGCGCTAGGATGCCTTGCTTCACCCTGGGGGTGCCCAGGAGTGGACACTTGGTAGGGGTAAATGTAGGTCTGCCACTGGCAATAAGGCCACTAACACATGATAGGACTCAGCATAGGTCTTAGAAAAGTATTTCTTTGCTCAACCCTTGGTAACGTGGCTGCGAGCAGACAGGCTTAACTGCAAAGACAGTTATGTAAAGCATTTAAAAACACCATTTCAGTAAATAGTTAAGACACAACACAAAATAAAAATCCAACACCAATTTATAAAAATAGGTAATATTTTTATCTTTTAAAGGACACCAAAACGAAAATAATCCACTGTAGGAAACCAGAGATATTAATTTATAAAGATTAGTCACTTTCTAGTGCTTAGAAACCAACAGTGCCCCTTAAGTCATTTCGTTTTCTCTGTCAGGGACACAACTTTATAAATTGCTCTGAAGAATTCTCACCACTGTAGTGAGCCGCCTTCTTCAGCAAGCGGGGTCCAGTTAGAACACCTTCCTGGCGTTCTGCTTGCGGGTCCCAAAGTATCCAACACACAATCCAAGGTTCTGGAATCTCCAAGAGGGTCCTTGAAAGTTTGAAACTTCAATTCCGCAATCCACTTGAACAAAACCCTTACAAATCCACTGGTACTCCAGGCTTTGAATTCTTTGTGGGGCTGTCCAGGTGAGCTCTGTTAACCTGTAGCTTGCAGGGAGTTTCCACTCTTGAGTCTTTTGGCAGCAATGTAATCCACAGGGCTGTAGTTTCAGATGGTGCAGTCTTCATAGGTCAGGCCTTAGAGTTCCTTGCACACAGCAAAATCATCAGCAGGGCACTTCTTGCTTCATTCGGGTTCAAGAAGCAGATCTGGAGGGCTCTGCCCCTCTCAGATACTTATTCAAAATTCTCTGGGTCAAGCACCAGGTCACTGCTGACCAATGAGAGCAGGGCAACTCTTCATAGTTATGACCACATCCTGTAGAGTGTGGCATTATTTTGTCCCAGAGTGCAACATTCTTCCAAATCCATAATGGCTGATTTTACAGCAAGGAGTTAAGAGCTGGCTAATCACACCCCTGGGATGCCTGGGATTTCCATGGACCCTGCCCCAACCATCTGCACATACCTTCCTTAAGCCTAGCCCTGACTCTGGGTCAAGATTGTCAGAGGAAAGCTGAAACCCAGGCCTCCCCTCTGCCTTTGAAGAGGTAGTTTACGCTGCCACCTCCTGGCCTGGCATTCCTATAGAACAGCACACTGCCCTCCTAGCAGCCTGGCTAATCCACTTAACTCTGATCAATCAGGGCAGACCACTGAAAGGCTGAATTTGGGCTTACAAACAAGAAAGTCTCATAACTTCTTTTATGTACACTTTAGGAGAAATTCAACAATATAATATTGTGGGATTTACTACTACCATTCTGGGAAGTCTTTGAATGGTCCGGCTGGTCCTCTCCTATCAATATTTATTAATCAATAACTTCCTACCATGTTAACCTATGGGCCATAGGGTTTGCAATGGGAAAATGACTTGCACCACTTTTGTAGCACCAGGGCTTATAAAACCATATTTTATAAGTATTTCTCTCATTTCTACCGGACCCCCACCTCCTGTGCAACTAGGGGAGACTTCAGGGGTTCTGAATATGCAGAAATATTGCAGATCATCCTTACCCAATTCTTCTAGCATCAAATTTGAATTTGAGCACCTCTTTAATACAATGTGGAGAGTGAAATGTAAAATTTCACTTTACCCAGGCATATATAAACTCATTTTATAAGGGTGCTCCTTATAGATAACTGACCCCCCACCCCTGAGATACCTAGGGGTGACCCTGGGGGTCCCTAATATGTTTTTAATTTTTAAGGGCCCCTACCCCCAAAGTCGAGTTTGGGCACAATTTAAGGTTTAAAAGCTGTCCTGGCCACCAGTGCAGCTTTTAAACTGACCTCAGACTTCAGCACTGCACACATACTGATGCAGAGAATCTGCTGGCCTCTAAACTGCCATGCCCCAGGATACTGGAGACTTCTAGGTAGTTTCAATCCCCTGCTTTATTACATACTAGGGGCTTAGGTGGTAGGTCATGCCAAGTACAGGGGTACCCCACCATACCATAGTGTACCCTTGTGGATGTTGAGTGTCTTAACTGTATTCTAATGTGTTCCTTTTAGCTTGGCACTGGCCCTGGGCCTGGTTAAACAGAGCCCAGGGTCAGTCAGAGTCAGTTACCACCAGTTCCAGTCAGCAAAAAATTGGGGGGTGCCCAGGGCACAGGATGCCTTTGCAACACTAATAGTTTAATTTGTGAAGTCTGAAAGGGACCCAACACAACTGGCCTCGTATCGGCCAATAACACTGCTATCTATAGATTTCAAGATCCTGGGTAAAATCCTAGCGGGTCGTCTAGCCTCTAGCCCAGACACTACCACCATTAATACACCCAGATCAAAACAGGTTTGTGTCAGGTAGGAACACCTCGCAAAACATTCGCAGACTGTTCTAGGTCCTGCAGTGGGCACAGAGTTATTACCAGAGAACGGCCTGTCTGGTCCTGGAGCTAGAAAAGGTATTCGATACTCTGACCTGGCCGTACTTTTTTGGGATGCTCAAACGGGTGGGGCTTGGTCCCGTCTTTAGAGCATACACAAAACTACTATATATGAAGCTAAGGTCCAGGGCGAGGCTGGAAAAATATATCTCAACGCCCCTTCAAATAGAGAGGGGCACCCGCCCAGGATGTCCCCTCTCCCCCCTGTTGTTCACCATGGCGATGGAGCCTCTCGTGATCCGGATGTGTCGGGAGGGAGAGAGCTGGGGCATCCCGATACCAGGCATCACACATAGTGAGTCCTTATATGCAGATGATTTGCTGCTGTATGTACGAAATATCACAGGAGACCCCAGCCCCATCTGGACGACGCTTTCAGACTTCACGGCTGCATGAGGCCTGAAAGTTAACTGGGCGAAGTCCACCATATATCCACTGAATCCGAACCTTCCCCTCACTGAGAAACGAGCGGGAGGCTCGAGAATAGCCTGGAGTGAGCAAGCGCCTATCTACCTCGGTATCAAGCTCTACCATTCCCCCTCAGACCTATTCCAGGGCAATTACTGCAGAGCTCTGGTGTGTGCCAGAACCCGGATAAAATTCTAGATGAACCTACCCCTAGCCCCCATAGGCAAGATTGCATTGGCAAAGATGATCTATCACTTTGCCAACATCCCAGTCATTCCCCCTAGCTCCTTCTTCTGAGAACTAGATACACTAATATGCTCCCTTATATGGGGAAACAGACTTCCCAGAGTAGCCCTTACAAAACTACAACTACCAACAGACCGAGGGGGATTGGGAGCCCTCGCCTTCGAGGCTTACTTCCTCTCAGCGCAGTTCCATTGGCTGTCTCGCTGGACAACGGAGCGACATCAGGGGGGCGATCCTCAGAAAAAGGCCCAGTGCAAGCTCTCTGCTGGCTACTGCTCCTGAGAGCCCACCCTATACAGGTAGCAGTGGTACATGCCTGACCTCAGCGCCTCCATCGAATGTCAGAGGGAATCTTTACATATACAGACATAGAGCCTGTTGAATATGAGGGAGAACTCTGTCCACAAATTAAAGAAAACACAAATATCTGTTGGCTGATAATTCTAAAGAATCTATCCTATTTGTGGTGTTTTTTGTGAGTAATTATGTGATTTTATTCTAAATAGGGTCACAAAATGCAATACACCTACTACATATGGTAGGGCTCACCCTTCTTTTCTCTCTTTTGTTTTTAAGACACAATTGACTACAGCATGATGGTGAGAGCTGTTTCTATACTTGGTGGTTGGTACTTCGGAGTCTATCTATGTTTATAAAATGATGGTGAGAATTTTCCTTTATTGGTGGTTGGTACTGTGGAGGTATCTTAAGGTAAGGTATCTCAAGGTTATACCTGTTGATGCATACATACTTTGTATGTTTAACATATGTTGGTTTGAATGATTTGGTTTGGGCCCCCATTTGTAGGTAGTGGGAGCAGTTAATTTGGGTGACTTAGGACCAACAATCTTTAATGTATATTCATATTTGGTTCAATCAATAATTTATTAACTATTTACTGATAGTACTCACAGCAAGTGACTTTTTTGTATTTTAGGTCCCCTGGTTGCTGTGATAATGATGTGGGTATCTGGGAAGGTCCTGATGAAGGTGGTCTAAGCATCCTTCTTTTACCACCAAAACACGTGCCGACCCTGTGTTGAGCATTGTGCTCCAAATACTAATATCTTCTTGGTCGCAGAGGTTTATGGCCATATATAACCTCCACCTTGTAGAGATGCTGACTGTATGAATTGTTGTGATGGTATGGATGTGCTTGTATGGTTGTGGTATGATTGTATTTATTGAAGTAAATCCAGGGGTTGTTTTGTTTCTCTACTGAATGTATTGTTCTATATAAAATTGTATTTAATAATTGTGATAACTTTGTTTTTGGTATAAACTTATACTAGTGGTTTTGATATCCTAATGAAGAAAAGATATACAAAAAAAGATAAGAAAATGGAAAAGACATAAAATATATGAAATAATGAAATAATAAAAACAATGAAGAATTCTGTCTTGTGTCGCTGTTGTGAGTATAAATATATGAAAACATGTAATTAATGTAAAGTTTTCATGTAAAGGTATTGACAGGCTACGATGGAGCATATTTAATTGTTTGTAGTTTTTCTCCCCTCTTCTCCCTAGCCTAGAAAGTATTTCTGATAGTGGGGGGTTCCCTATTTTGTAGTAGGGGGAATCCCCCTAAACACCCCTGTTGTAAAGTGTTTCTTAATCTCCTTATCTATCATCTGTCTTCTCATGCTTTCCAGCTTGTCTGTATTTAGAATGCTCTGTAACTTCAACTACAATAAATACTAATTCGGAACTACACCTTGACTCCATGAAGATTATTACTTTATTTCAACCCCCTGCCCCCCTAGCCGGGTCTACACCGAAACGGCGGTCATTAATCAGCCCAGATGTTACAAGTCTTGATGAAAAACTCGAGCCTTGAGGTGGGATCCCTGTTTACAGAGGGCCAGCTGCTCCCATTCTGCCAGCTGGTGGAAGAGACTGGTCTCCCACGTCAGCAATTCCTACTGCACAGACAGATAGTTCTCAGTTGCCGACATCTCTGGAACCTCTCTGATGGGGAGCCTGCAACACACCCGTGCTCCACCCAATACTCCTCATGGGCACAGGCCAGCACTTAATCACCTGGTTTTATAAAACTATGTGCGACCTTGCCACCACTACACTCACTCTACGACAGAAGTGGGACTGCACAACAAGGAATGGGAACACGCTTTAGAATACCCAAAGAAAGTATCTAGAAGCGCCCGGTTTAACATACAATTTTCCATACTGCACCTGGCCTACCTAACACCAGTGATGTAGCTTAGATTTCACCTAGATTCAGACATTGCTTTATTTTTGTGTTTCAGACAGACTGCATTTTAAGATGGCACGCAGATTTTGGTGCAAGTGAAAACACATGGCAAGTGAAAACATGAAATAAGATATGGTCAAAACGCTTTAGTCTGAAATGCTTTTACTAACCCATGCTCAATTAATTAATCCAGGGTGGTTAAAATGTGTAGATTTAACCTCACTATAGAATGTACATTTAATTTAGAGAATGTTTTTTTTTGTTTTTTGAACTTTCAAATTAGCACATAATTGTGCTGAAATAACAGGTATTTTTAGCAGTTTACAAAAAACGTTTGATTTCAGTTTCCTTTGGAAGGCTCACTGTGGCCTCTCTACACTTGAGATAAGGAGTAGAATGTTTCCTCCTGTCTCCTCTATGAAAGACCTTTGATCCTCTGTTCCCTTCTCAAGAGACCTTGGCTTTGTTGCATATTTAGACAATGCATGTTCAGTTCATAACACATCTTTCTTATAATGTGTAATAATTAATCAACCATGCACCAAACTACATGTGAGGCAAACTCATTTTGCATGAAAAACTATCTAAAACATTAGAGCATGTTGCTATGAGCATGTATTAACTGTTTGCGCTTTGAAATTTGCATTAGTGCATGTTTATGCTATGTTGTACATTGTATATTTTGCATGTTGTTCACAAATAATAGAAAGGCTAATTTAAATTAATAGCTTTCACAAGGTAATAATTAATACAGGGTATTAGAATGGTGGCAGGTGAACATAATGGGCTTTAATACATAAATTAATATTCTGTTGTGTTTGTTTTGCTTTAGTATACATTTGGGCTCACAATAAAATGGCTTCCTAGGAATCCAGCATGGCTGAGAATTGTCAGCAGTGTGCTGAATGGGAGACACATGTGCAGAACCATCTACATGAACTGCCAAGTGCATCAAGTAAAGACACATAGGTCAAGGCCACAGTGATCTGCACACTCTTGTTACCGTGCCAACGTACCAGTGTTCATGGGAAAGTGTCATCCCTGTGTGCGATGTGAAAGAGAGACAGGAAAGGATTGATACATTTTGTTGCTTAAGATGTTGCAAGAGTTGTTCTTATTGATACATGTTATGTATATTGTTCTTAGCATTAGGGGCCAGATGAAGGTGGCCATTTACCGACCGGTAACGGCCGATTTCGGCCGTTACCGACCGGTAAATGGGTATTTGTGATGTAGGGGCCCTATTTTACCGATTCAGTAAATTTACCGAATCGGTAAAATACCGAATCGGTAAAATACCGAATCAGTATTTTTACCGATTCGGTAACTTCCTGATGTAGGTGGAACTCTTCTGAGTCCCAAAGGCCTTACAGATTCGGTATTTTACCACCCAATCCAATTGGGTGGTAAAATACCAAATCCAGGTGTGCATGCACATTTGTGCTGCACACCTATGCCATGTGACAGACAGACATGCCCTTAGGGCATGTCTGTGTGCCACATGGCACACATGCTTGTATTTGGGGTGCTAGACGGTGTCAAAGTGACACCCCCTGCACCCTTGCAGGATTCGGTATTTACCGAATCGGTAAATACCGATTCGGTATTGCCCATTGATTCCTATGGGCTTCAAGTACCGATTTTTACAGATTCAATTACCGAATTTACCTAAATCTCCCTCCTTCTATTTTACCGATTCATAAATACCGAATCGGTAAAATTCGGTATTTATGAGTCGGTAAAATATAATTACCTACATCTAGCCCTAGGTCCCTATTGTCAGAACCGGTATGGGTGGACTTGCGATGAGAACAGGATGATGAGACCCCTATGTTACCTATGCTAACCAGTCACGGTGCGAGTTTCTACTGAACTGTAACATTTTAAGTGTAGTCAGCCAAGAATTAGGGTATAAAAAATTACCCCTTAGGGGCGTGTCAGGAGCAGCTCTGACCAGACATCATTCAGGTTAGCTCTGACCAGACATCATCCAGGTTAGCTACGTGAAAGGTGCGGGTGCAGACTGGGTGGAGATAGCGTCCGAGGAGACACAGGGGGAGGAGGGGGCTTTGTTCATATATTTTAGGGAGGTGTAGGCTGGCCTTGTTTTTTGGCAGATCACAGCTTCTGTGGTCTTGTGAAGGGAGGGCCATTCAAGGAGAAGCTTCTCTGTGTCAGACATAGAGGAGCAGAGATGAACAGGCGAGCACAGAGAATGAGCAGCTGAGAGATCAGGACATATTTTGATGCTAAAGCTTTAAATTGTATGCTTTTGACTAACTAGCTTTGCTGAGGTTTTTGTCTTAGGCATTTATTTCTCTTTATGGGAGATGTTTGCTAATTATTAATTATTGATTAGCCTTGCAAAACTCACTCTTGAATTATATTTTCCTGAAACCATTTAAAGAGTTCTGACTGACACAGAACTAGGGTTTTCCCTTTCCTTTATGAAGTGCTTTGTATGCAATCTATAATATGTTCTGTATCAATTCTATTTTTCCTATTTTTCAATTCTATAACCTGATTGATATTTGACCAATGAGTAAATGGTCTAAATGGTCAGAGAACTTTAACTTTTGGCTAGAGAAATAAAACCCTTTAAAAATATTCACAACTCTCATTACTGGTTTAAATATAAATTGCATTTGGTTTTCCATGTTTATGTCAAGTCTCCTGAAAGTGATAAACGTTGGCCAAGTTCCATCGCCTTTAAAGCAGTAAACTAGAGGTAAATGATGTTTTGCATTGAGAAATTACCATGAAATGACCGCTGGATCATCGGCACGGCTCCAACGGAAGTACACCGGAATTTGCTTCTTGTGCCCGAGGTGCCAGTCCTCGGACGCAACATTCAAACACAAGTTTTGGCAATGCCCCACGATACATCCTGATTGCCACAAGATTCATGACACACTATGGGAATTAACAAGGCTAATCGACATGAACACACGGGAGGCCAGTAGGATCAGAGTATTCAGAAGGTGAAGACTCTTAACCCGTTAACTGCGGCGCAAATTTCACTGCGCTGCTGGACGTTTAATGAGTGGGCCGGGTCGCGTCGGTCAAGGGACATTCCAGCACTAGCCAGGTAGTGCTCGTGGCAGCCGTTAGCCGACTCCCGCAGGGAACAGGTTAAGGCGCAAACACAATTTGCCTCCTTATCCCTCCTACTGGTGATGAGAGTGATTGCAATGCACTGGCAGAACCCACAGGGGCCCCAGATAGAAGCAGGCAAATGGGGCTCAGTGGAAGAAGATACAATAAGGCAGGAGGAGGTGCGGGGTATATGTAGGAAAGGCATATCCATGGAGTGGGCCATGCTATTACACCATTAACGACATGATACAACAAACTCCCAACAACCACCATCACCGCCCCTGGCAGCGGAAGCCTCGGAACAGGTCGCACAGTATGAATCACCTGAGATACCCATGATGGCTTAGGCATACCCAACATCGCCATGACCTACACGCGCATTGCACTATCAGGAAGATAGAGACTCATGCAAGTCACCCAGACCCACAAGCATCATGACTCAAAATACCTCCCAAAGCGCCCATAATAATGCAACCCCTCGGTAGTCCACTGGGGATGGCCCATCCCCCGCCTTAACCCCCCCCCCCCCCCCCCCCCCCCCCATCCCTGGTTCCAATCCCCAGTTAGTTTTTTGCACCGGTAGTTCTAGATACTGGGTATCACCCAGGAAGGCTGGTCACTATAGGAGCCATACTGAAACACAACACTACACGGCATGACATTAGTTGAGCAAACAACTGACGTATCCACTATTCATACGCCTCACCATGGACTCTATGGACAAAAAGAATGTGGTATATGTATGCAATAATCATGCCAAACATACGACAATACTTGTGTAAAATGTAACGAAAATTAAATAAATTGCTACAAAAAATTGTGAGCAACTATTGGCATATCAGTTCCTTTTTGCATAGGCAACACTTTTTGCGGTACTGTGGCATCTAGAAATGTTTACTGGTGTATGTTATGCTTTATGAAAGCTATAGCTGTGCTTAGCTTATACTAACATAGCCTAATTTAATGTAGCAAGTTTCAAAGTGTCTGCCTCCACTATGTAAAATGAGATTGTCAAACAGTTAGCTATTTTGCTTCAGTAAGTGAAGTTCTTTGTGGTTGTCTTTAATTCCCTAGCAAGATCATTGTCTTATTCCCCCATACTTAGCATGCAAGACCTGGGTCTTCCACTGACTGAAACAACGTGGTAGTGTGTAGGTTCTGTGTTTGTGGGCTGTAGACTGTAGGCTGTAAGCACCACCCATCAAGATGCAATTACACATTAGTGCACGCATTGCAAACCGGCCCAGTGTGCTATCTCTGCTGTCCTGGCAACACCTTTGTGGTGGCGCGTTGCATTCCATAAACAGAATACCTGTGAATACATACATGCTCTGTGATGACACGGTATCTTTTAAGAGATTTAGGGTAAACTGCTTTTCGGTATCCGATTTTCACATAATAGTATGCATTCAGAGATATAACCTTTGCCACAAAGAAATTTGAGGAACATGTATACAAATGAATAAAAAAACACAATATTCAGACAGAAAAAAACTGGAAAGGTAAATGAAGAAATGCCATCTTAAGTAACAGAGGAAATTATATATGCATAGGTGTGCAGAAACAGTTAAACATTCACTAGATGATCAAGGCCAATTTGTTCTTAGCATAGGGCAAGAAAATAGTCCCGAATAAGGGTC
Organism: Lissotriton vulgaris; assembly: GCF_964263255.1. Taxonomy (NCBI): domain Eukaryota; kingdom Metazoa; phylum Chordata; class Amphibia; order Caudata; family Salamandridae; genus Lissotriton; species Lissotriton vulgaris. The sequence continues at coordinate 636,391,538 of NC_141700.1, read as the reverse complement.
TGTACAAGTGTGGACACTTTGAAAGGAGTTTATGGGGAAAAGGTGGTGGTCTGAAAAGGCATATGTAAGAGAAGTGACTTTACTTTAGCACTTGACCATATATTCACTTTGGACGTTATGTAGGGGAATTGTTTTGCTACAAAAGAGAGACATTCAGGGAGCAGACAGATGCAGATTTATGCTGGAGCAAGGCATGGATGTAGACCGCTTAAGAGTGGACTCCTTGCAGTAACCTGCCATGTTCTCTTTCGTCCACTTGAACATGGGACTACTTAGCTACATGTCTCCATTCTGGCCACAAGAACGGCATCAACAATGATCGCCAGGATTGATTGAGGCTTTTCTAGGTCCTTAAATTCTCATTGAAAATGTGTGAGGCTACTTGCCTCATGGTCAAAAGGTTTGTAGTCTGTGATACTCCTACTGAAACCCCCTAGCTAGTCTTATGTATTGTTTATATAACCTGTAATCTAATTTGCTCAACTCCCGCCCTAGAATATCGTCATGAATGTTTTCATAAATTAGAGATTCTTTGGAGTGAGTTTGAATATGATTTCTCTACTTTTGTGATGCTCCTTTTAGCATAAATCAATTATTTTAAATTCAAATTGATGAAAGTGTGTCTTGGGGTTATTGCACATACCTAGGGATCGTTTTGTTGCAGCTCCTGAACTCTTCTAAGATGTCGGTTCTCGCTCTAACCCTTTATCCTCTCTTATCAATTATGCCACAGGCTATATAAACCTGGGAGTAATTAGTTGTTTTTTTGTGTTGATGTCTTTCTCCTTTAGACCAGCCTCCTTTAAAGATCTACCGACCATCCAAATCACCTTTTATTGTCCTTGTGCATAATCTTCTCACTTGGGTCAACCCTTGCGTTGTTACTTGAGACTTTGAGGAACTATCAAGATTCCTGGTTTTCTTACAGTAAACCAGACTGCATTAAACAGTTTAGATCTTGATGTCTAATTTTCAAGAGATTATTTAGTTTTCTGGCTGTGTTTTGTTTTTGGGATACTTGCCCCTCTTTCATATTTCTGTTTTGAGATATCCTTGCACCCGCGATCAGTGACATTATTCTCTTGTCTAATAATTTATTGCAATTTTTATTCACCAGTTAGTTCAGTCTTCTATATCAGCTAATCATCAGATTCATCTTAGTGGTGGTTTTAAAAGATTTTTTTGCTTAATTGGACTCCTTCGTTTTCTGCACATTTTTAGGAGAATTATGTGTAACGTTAACAGGAGAACTCACAGTGGCCACATTTTCACATAATAGTTCACTTTCTTTCTCCGAAGGGCGACCTATTTCTATTTTTTACACAATTCTTAATTAATTGTTAATGAAATCTATTTCGAGGAATAGCCTTCAGTCCTATCCTTAATTCACTTAACATCTCTTTCTTAATTACAGAACCAATTTCCTTGAATGTCAAATCAAGAACACAGCATTATTGAGCTAGTAACACTTTTCAGTACTCAATTTGAATATCTGAAATACATCCACATTAGATGTTGATCCAAAACGTAATGCCGCTGATGTAATTGGAGGTGAATGTCATGTGACATCTCCCACTCTTTGCCAACTATACAAAATTCTACACGGTGTACATAGCGTAATGTGCAAATGTATATTTTTCCTTTCCTTTTTTTTCTCCACCGGGATCATTAACATATTTGCCCATTTAGAAAGCCCTTCCTTGGAGGTGACCTGCTCCCCTTCTCATTCTGAAAGAGGAGTACTCCAGTCCTTTGGCCAGAGTAACTTTCAGTCCTTTCCAGGGCAGGAATGGGGTCGGATTTCAGTTTGTGAATGCAGGGGTGGCTCCTCCGCTAAGGCGTGGCAAAAAAGTGTTACCCCACTGAGCAGGTCAAAAAGGAAGAAATAAAATTATAATAACTTATTATTATCATTTTATTTTCCCATCCTTGCTCAGCTGGGTAGGGGTGGGGCTGCTCTGCTCACAGAGCAGGACAGGGGATGAGTAGTTTTCCCACTCCAAGTGTGCATGACACTTTGGCCAGCCGTCTCTGGCAGGCCAAACCGTCATGCGCATTTTGCATGTTTTCCACCTAAACTGCATAACAGCCTGGGTGGAGAACATGGCCAGGTTCCTAGTCCCTGGCTGAGCGCCAAACCACGGCGCTCAGACCAATCACATCTCTGTATTGCAGTGTTGTGACTGGCTATGAGGAGCCTGGGAGGTGGGTGCTTCCTGCCCTGGAGTCCTGGAAGTGTGCAAAGATGACCGAGAGGCGGCGGCAGCAGCAGCACACAGGTAAGTGTTTCATTTTTTTAAATGTCTTTCCCCTTCCCCCTACGAGTCACCTCACCGCCTCCGTTAAATACCAGCCGCCACTGTGTGAATGCTCATAAATACACAAGAGGTACCTTCAGCTGTCTCTTTTGTGTCCTTGAAAGATTTGCATATGTTAATTCCAATTCATTGGCATGGCTGCAATTGCAAAGTTTAGTATCTACACCCAGGGCTGGCTCTAGGGCGGGTCGATCAGTTCCACCACACCAGGCACTGACTTTGGGGGCTGCGTGTTTTCAAGTCCAATCTGGTTTTAAAAGCACCTGCTGCCATGTTCCATGCCTACAGCAATTTTCAGGCAACCGTAAAAATGTCAAGATCATTCTGGTGATTAATGTTCTTCCTAGAGAGAGATCGGAGGTTTGTATAGTGGAAGTTTTGACTCATCATTAAGAAGTGCTGGAGTTTAAAATGTCAGCTGCAAAGCACGTGTACCATGTAGAGCACAAAGTGCATATAATGAAAATAGGTCAGTGTGTTACTGCTTCTGTCAGAGAGCCCCTTTAATTACTTGCAGTTTATAAGTCTAAATCCTAATATTGCACAAGGAGCTATTAACTGTCATCAAAGAGCTGTGTGCAAACTGCAAGTGCCTTGTGATTTTTTTCTCCCAGTCTTTCATTGTCCTAATTGTACAGAAAGGGTTCACTTGGGTAGAAATCAATTCCTATTAGTAAAGCCAATCCCCAACCATGGTGCAACATTTTAAATTCTGAGTATGTGCTTCCCCATACCAAGCACTCTTAAACTATCCTACTGCCTACCAGTGTGGATGACATGTGACTAACAGTCTACTACACTTTGAAGTCCTCTATCTGATGTAACATTTCCTATACACTGATTTACACACCTACGATTGATTATCTATGTGTAATGTGATGTGAAGTGCTGACATTTTACACTGGTATTAGTGGCGCTATAAAACAAGAGAAAAGCATGTGAGGGAGAGAGTGGTTATGGAGACTCGAGGGGCAATGTTAAAGGGTGATAGTGAGGGAATCCATGGTGGAGGAGGTCATTGGGGGCACCAACAAACATTGTCGCACAGGGGGCCACCAGCGCTAAAGCTGGCCCTGTCTAAACCCATTTATAGTACCCTGCATTTAGAAGTGCTGGAGGCTTCAAGCAGACAACAAAATGAAAAGAGCATGCCAAGGCTGTGTGAAAAACGCTCGAGGAGACTTGGTTGTCACACAACCACTCAGCACTTATTTGCTCTGTTTCCTTCCAGTTCTTTCACATCAAATATTGACCCGTTTAGCTGCGTCACGACCTCTTTGCTGAAATATTGCATTTATATAGCGCCTACTACCCCTTGCGTTGAATATGCGACAGTTACCCATTAAATCTGCATCAAAATGACGTTTACACCAGATCAAACACAGGAGCATTATCTATCATGCATTCAAGGGACGAAAACAAAAGCTTCTGGTGACCATAAATGCGTGCCAAAATGCAGTTTTATATCGAAAAGACAGGATATAAGTTTATAGAAGTATATGTTATTTTAACTTGCTGGCGATCCAGGTGTGGGGGGTCACAATAGGTCATTTGATAAATTGCAGGGCACAAATATTGCATCCACTATATCGACTATGGCGAAATTGTCAAGGCTAGTAGATGTGGAATTAAGAATATTAAATATATATTTATCTTAGCGATGTAGAGGTAGGTGATGTAACAAATGCGATATTTTTGATGTTCGATATTTATAGAGTAACATACTGCCAAGAGTTACAAAAATATCAGCTGACGCCCATCTTGAGAAAGTCAAACCATAAGTCCAATGCTACTTTTCTCAATTTGGGAAATTTTGAATTCCTATTCCCTCCACGCAATTCCAACTAAAGGTCTTGGTGAAAACATAAGATCATCCCAGGCAAGCCCACAGTTGCTCGGTCTTCCACTGAAGATTTAAGAAGGGCCCTGACATTCATATTAAGGCACCACCATAGTCAATCACTGGTACATGAGGAATGACTTTGCAGCTATCCTAATTCTTCTCCCTTGATGAGTAAAAGTCAACCTAGACCACTGCCAGGCATGGAAATCACCCATGCTACATCCAGTGAGTGAGACCACTGCTTTCTGACCTTCTCTGGCACGTTCAACGTCACAGAACCTTGCCATTACCTCTACAAATTTAACTATAGCCTACCAGTTACTGGAATGGTTATGGCCATCCTGAACATTTATGAATTAAATGTGAGAATTCTACACCGCCCTGCAAGACAGTTTTAACCCCTCCCATGCTCATGACGAGCTCACTCAGCTCGTCATCAGCCACGGTGCTCGTGTGCTGATGACGAGCTGAGCTCGTCATGGCCGTTAGAACGCTCACACGCGGGGATAATTCCCTTGCTGTGCTGAGCGTTCTAAGGAACGGGCCTGGCCATGACGAGCTCACGAGCACCGTGGTTGATGACGAGCTGAGTGAGTCATCAGCACCGGGGCGCTGTGCGCGCCCTCCCCCCGCCCCCAGCACAGTGGGGGAATAACCCTCTCAGCGAAGGGGTTAATCCTGCACTGGTCCGGTGCCTGAAAGAGGGCCTTTTTGAACAACTGATAAACTTGCACTGCCTTTAGTCTCAACGCCAAAGCTCTCAATTGTGGCCCATTATGAACACATAGAGGTGACTCCGTTTCAAAGTATGCTCTATATAAAAGTAATATGGTACGTGAAAAAAAATCACCCATGCTACATCCAGTGAGTGAGACCACTGCTTTCTGACCTTCTCTGGCACGTTCAACGTCACAGAACCTTGCCATTACCTCTACAAAGTTAACTATAGCCTACCAGTTACTGGAATGGTTATGGCCATCCTGAACATTTATGAATTAAATGTGAGAATTCTACACCGCCCTGCAAGACAGTTTTAACCCCTCCCATGCTCATGACGAGCTCACTCAGCTCGTCATCAGCCACGGTGCTCGTGTGCTGATGACGAGCTGAGCTCGTCATGGCCGTTAGAACGCTCACACGCGGGGATAATTCCCTTGCTGTGCTGAGCGTTCTAAGGAACGGGCCTGGCCATGACGAGCTCACGAGCACCGTGGTTGATGACGAGCTGAGTGAGTCATCAGCACCGGGGCGCTGTGCGCGCCCTCCCCCCGCCCCCAGCACAGTGGGGGAATAACCCTCTCAGCGAAGGGGTTAATCCTGCACTGGTCCGGTGCCTGAAAGAGGGCCTTTTTGAACAACTGATAAACTTGCACTGCCTTTAGTCTCAACGCCAAAGCTCTCAATTGTGGCCCATTATGAACACATAGAGGTGACTCCGTTTCAAAGTATGCTCTATATAAAAGTAATATGGTACGTGAAAAAAAAACTGCAGAAACATCACATTCCTGGAAATAGCTAACACTCTTAGGGAATGCAAGATTACGTACAACAGGTAAAATATAAACGGGAACTAAATGGCTGACATGGATTACCTTAACAATTTTTGCATTGATTGTTCAGAAATTGATTAATGTTTTGCCACTGAAGCTGAGGACATCAATATTGGTTCCAAAAGGCAGCCGTGGCCCATGCAGGTAAGAGCGGTGAGGAGGTGGAGCCGGGTGCGGAGAATTTCAACAGATGATGGAAAATTAAGTAAATAATTAATGTTCCCTCGTCGTCGTCTGTCGAAATCCCTCCTCCCCATTTAGCCCCACAGCTCCACAATTCTTACTTGAACGTGCCGCGGCTGCCAAAAGGACTGGTCTCAATGTCCGTTTTGAAATAATACTGGGTCTGAGACCCGGAGGGACCCGGCTCACTTAATGTCCAGACCACAACCCTTCCTCCACACTTCTGGCTCTCACTGCCTATCCTAGGTTGATGTCCTGCTTCGATCTGTCCCAGCCTTATCTCGGAGGAATGCTCTGGCGACATGAGACCTATTACGTATTTGCAGAAACTTAAAAGGTAAGGTGGTCAGTTTGTCTGCATCAGCCAGGCTGCCCCAAAGTGCTGAAATTAACACCTGCTCCCAAAGAATAGCTCACGCAACATGACATGCGCAATGTGTGCCTGACCAATCAGAGGCACGAATGAGCTGAGGTTCTGTAAAATTCTGCCTTGTCCTGTGAGGTTATGGCTCCGTCACAATTTTGGTGATGGTGTATCGTATCTAGTAAGTACGGCTAATATGGAATGAATTTGTCACGTTAACTAGCGAGTTCATTACGTATTCAGAGACTTTGTCTCGAATATGGGTTCCATTTTGTCCGTGCCTCCATTTTGTGTTGCCATCACGTAGACCGTGGAGGTAACCGAACGAACAAAGTTGCATGGGCTTCGTTGTTCATGTACATATTAACTAGGCCTTTTCTGACTTGCGAGTCGACGGTAAGACGCTGACCCCGTCACCTGAAACTGACCCTTTGCTAAGCCAATTTCCCTAGCTGATCGTTGTCTGAAATTGCCAATCATTGTTCAGGATATCGTTAACTTTTAGTTCTCTTGCACATATCTTATCCTACTCAATATCTGAATTGCTTCTTTCCTTATGTCTTTTCATTACATGGGTAGTGCTTTCAATTATGGGTTTGTCCGGCTCGTGGAAATTGAATTTGGGACATTCCTAATAATTAACTTGTGGGTTGGTACAATGTAAATCGAGCTTTTTATGATGTCATAATGTGTGGGAAAAGTATTCTATTCGTCAGTGTTTGTCGCAGTGGGTGTGCATTAATAATGAGCAAAATTGGGATAAATGCTGATGTCTTGCTCTACCAAATTTGAGCAGTTTCCTGAGTTGTACACTGTGTTGTATTGCTGGGATTACTGTTACTAGCTGCAGCTAATAAATTTGATCTCTGACGCCATCCAGAAGTATTCCGTGTCTCTGTATACCAAGACAGGTGAACCCGAAGACTTTGGGTGTGCCTCTGGCGCCGCTGGGTTGTACAACCCGGTTCTTCAGTTGGCGCCCAAGGTGGGGCGACTTCAGCGGTACCGGTCATAGCCCGAGGATCGTGAGGAGCCACGTGAGGAAATTCTGGAGGAAGGCCAACCACTTCATCGACCCCTGTATGTCGTCGTGGTCCAAAGAATTTTGCTGCGATGCTTCCCGCTTTTCCGACGGCTACGAAGGACTGCTGCCCTGACTGTCGCCCTGTCTTGGACCCATTTGTGATGATTTGTAGAGCGAGACGATAGACGGTCTTCTGGTGGCGTGACAGATATTTTGGTTAAGTATAAGTGGGTCGCTCCCACGACTTTGTTTTGTTTCTTGGTTTTTGATTCAGATATTGCAATAGCTGAAGCTGAGGGGCTCGTATATTTACGAGTGTATCGATAGTTGATAACCCCTTGAAGTTTGAAGCTAGATTAGTGAGCTATAAGATGCCTGGTCTTAGCAAATTTAGGAAATGGTTTAGTTGTGGTTGCAACAGGGATTCCCAATTGGAGGATTTGTGTCCGATACCTCCGGTTGGAACTCCAACTTATGAGCTCTATTCAAAACATGGAGTGGGTCCTATCACCTAAAATGAAGTATGGGTTTGTTACACAAGGAAGGATGGTGTTCTACGATGGCCCCAATATGGTAGTTTCGAATTAAATATTTTAGATAATCTGGAAGTTGCGTTATTTAAGAAGAAAGCCCGGCCGGCGATGTTTGACTCTTTCCGCCTTTGGCGTAAGGAAGCCAAACAGCGAGAAATTAAGCAAGCAAAAAGAGATAGGAAAGATAAGAATATGTCAGTACTACAAGCTGCTAGGCAGTTTAAGGAAGATGAGGAAGATCGTGCAAGTGAAGTATCAGATAGACAGCGTTGCATGGCTATCGATAAATGTTATCCGGCTTTGCCGTCTTCCCTTTCAAAAGTGATTGAAGACTCTGAAAAAGATCCTTTGATGTCTCATTTACTGAGATTACCACCCCCTTATGTGCAGGGTGCTACTGCGCCTCCATTACCCCCGGTTGTTCCACCTTTTGTTGCTCAACCTCCTGCTGTTGTTCAGACACCCGTTGCTTTACAGATGGTTCTCCCTTCTATGGTGCAGCCCCCTCAAGGGCTGCCAGCTTTGCTATCAGCTTTGCCTCACACTCCTGTACCTTGCACTTCTGTATCTCCGAATCCTGTATCTCCGATTTCTGGTACTTCTGTCTCTATGCCTTTGTCACCTCAAAACACTCTTTCTTCTGTTCTTATGACAACTGCTTCTCCTTCTGTTCGAGAGCGAATGACTGAGACTGTTGTTAGTCTTTTGTCTCCACTCTTTGGGTCACTGAATATGACCCCTGTTTCAGTACGTAAGCAGAGTCGTAGTCAGCTTCCTGGTCCCGAAGAGTGAGCAGTATTGGATCTTGTGGCTCGTAGATGGATTTTGAGTGCTTCTAGGTATAATTTGCAAGCGGTTATGGATGTTTTCTTACAGTGGGAGCCGCCTAAGCAAAGGTATGTTTTTGATGTGATGTGTACTTTTCTCTGCCAGGAATGGGAAAATAATGAGTTGGGTCCGATTCCAGAGGAAGTGCTCGATGTTCAGTCAGAATTTGCTAAAGGGATGATAGTGGAGTCTGATGTTGAAGATGCCGTAGGAACGATACTTGTTTACAGGTCTAGGCTACCGCCTCAGACACTGTATGAACCTGATTCCTCTGTTAGGAGGAAAGTGAAACAGTATCCTATGAGAGAGGTTCCTCCTGTATGGAGAGAGGAAGTTGTTGCTCATCTTAATCAGGGTATCTAGGGTGTACCGGCTCATTTTCAGCGAGTATGGGTACACGTCCCTTGGAAAAGAGCAGAGGTCTTGGCTCTTAAGCAGACCTTACCTGATCCACGTAAAAATCCCGCTGGTTACTACAAGGAGTTGTCTCAGACAGTTGATGCGTGTGTAATGAATTTAGCTGATATAGACATGTTGATGGGTAATGTAGTTCCTCAACCTTTGTGGGCGACGATTCGTCATGAGGATCATGCGCCAGAATTAGGAGACACCTGGGTTAATATTGCTGCTGCAGATGGTCGGCAGGTAGAAGGTGCCAAACCTGAGCCTTTAGTTGCAGAATTGCCTGGTAGGAATATTGATTTAATGAAAACTATGATGCCTCCTTTATGAGTGAATTGGGATAAGTTTGCAGCATGCAAACAAAAGAAAGACGAAAGTGTGTCTGATTTCTTCACTAGTTTTGAGGAAACGTTTATTGATCATAGTGGTCAAGACATGAGCACCGAAGGTGGTCAAAGATTGTTTGTGGACAAATTTGTCTTTAATTTGCTTCCAGAACTTTGCAATAAGCTGAAGGACTCCGAGAGTTCATGGGCTGTTTCTTCGTCGGCCCAGATATTGGCTACTGCACAATATTATGAGAATAGGGATAAGGATGAGAAGGATAAAGTAGAGAAGTAGACTAGAGACTTAAAGACGAAGGTTCTTTTGCAGCAAGCTTATCCACCCCGTTCGAATCAGCCTCAGTATCAGCAACCCCCACAGTTACAGAGATTTACGCAGAGGCCCGAGTTTTACGCTCAGCGATTTCTGCCAGGCCCTAATCAGTGTGCTTATTGCAGAGAAGAAGGTCACTTCAAGAGTAGTTGTCCGATTTTGCTACATCGTGCGAATGGTGTATCTGGTCAAAGAGGCCGTGGTGGTTTCCAGCAAGCTCCTAGGGGTAGGGGACGTGGTGTGTTTCCTCGGAATGAGCGTTCCTTTCCCCCTCAGAATTCTACAAATTGTTTTGACAGACAGAACGTTCCGACTGTTCAGACTTCCCAGTACTATGCGGATGACTATTGTGTCTAGAGCGAGAGTGCTGGTTACAATGATTGTTAGGACAGCCATGGGCAAAGAGAGGGAGTAGTGTCAGTTCCAGTAGACCAGAGTGGACCTTTTGTTGAAGTGGTCACATTAGGTGTGGCAGAACCTTTTCTTTTGGATACTGGTGCGACAAAGAGTTCTATTATGCACTCTAAACTCCCTGGCGCACCTTTGTCTGGCTTGACCAACGTTTCAGTAGGATTCTCAGGCGCCCCAGTTTGTCATCCGGTTTCTAATCCTTTGCCTCTTTCTATTGGTCCATGTGAATTGGAAGCTCCTCTTATTCTAATGACTGGTTGTGGTGAGAATTTGTTGGGTTTGGACTTGCTGAAAAGATTACATGCGACATTACATTGCTCTCCTGCGGGAGTACATCTTACGATGGGTAAGAAAGTGATTTCCCCGATGTATTTGTCTAAAGATTGTCTTCCACTGGAATTGCATTCTCTTCCTGATACACTTTGGGCTACAGGTCCCAATGATGTTGGTCTCTTGCAGATTCCACCCTATGTTGTTACCCTTAAATCAAATGCTAGGCTACCTCGTATCCTGCAATATAAGATCTCGAGTGATGGCGAGAGAGCTCTTTGAGCGATCATCTATGATTTGGTCGAGAAGGGTGTGGTTGAAGAAACAAGAGGTAACATGTGTAACAGTCCTGTTTTGCCTGTCCTTAAGCGCACTGATGCTTCTCAGCCACCTGTGTATCGGTTTGTGATTGATTTTCGATAGGTTAATAAGAGTGTCGTACCACAGTTTCCTGTTGTTCCGGATATCACTGCTTTGTTGACTATGATTCCTGCTTCTTGGTTCTCTGTTATCGATCTGAAGAATGCTTTCTTCAGTATTCCGATTGCTGAGGAGAGTAGAGATATTTTTGGCTTCTCTTTAGGAGGACGAAGCTTCCGGTTTAAACGAGCTCCTCAAGGGTATTGTAAAGTCCCTCAATCTATAGTCAGGCGTTGAATACTCAGCTTGATAATTTTGTGTTTCCTTCAGGTGCTACTCTTATTCAATACGTTGACGATCTACTGATCGCTGCTGATGATGAAGATATTTGTAAAGAAGCTACTCTTTCTTTGTTATGGCATTTGTCTGACCTCCATCATAAAGTGTCACCTTCAAAGCTACAGTATTGCCGCCAAGAAGTGACCTACTTATGTCATCTCTTGTCGAAGGAGGGACGACGATTGACCCCAGAGCGAATTCAAGCGATCGCCCAAATGACTGTGCCATCCACGCAGAGAAAGGTGCGTGCGTTTTTAGGTATCACCTCGTATTGTAGACAGTGGATCCTGAATTTTTCCCTCTTAGCGAAACCTTTGTTGGCGTTGACTCTGAAAGATACTCCACATCCTCTTCCTTGGTCTGATGAATGTCAGAAAAGTTTTTCTGAATTACGTGATGCGTTGTGTTCTGCTCCAGTGTTGGGTACTCCGGACTACAGTAAACCTTTTACATTGTATGTCCACGAGAGAGAAGGTTGTGCATTGTCAGTATTGACACAGCAATTCGGGGACAAGCAACGCCCATGTGTGTATTTCTCATCTACTTTAGATCCGGTAACTAAAGCATTGCTGAGTTGTCTGAGAGCTACAGCGGCAGCGGCTGTTTCTATCCGACAGTCTGCTGGTCTGGTATTGGATAATAACTTGATTCTGATGGTCCCACATGCAGTGGATACCTTATTAAATAGGACTAAGACTCAGCACCTTACTAGTGCATGTCTGTCAGGTTACGAGTTGACACTTTTGGCTAGCCATGTACACATCAAAAGATGCAATCTGTTGAATCCAGCTACGTTGTTACCGATTTCTGTAGGGGCAGATGTTCAAGAACAGCATGATTGCTTTCTTCGCACAGAGGAAGAAACGAAGGCTAGAGTTGATTTGAGAGATACTCCTCTTTCAAATGCTGATGGTACTCTATGGGTAGATGGTTCGTGTTTTAAGCTTCCGAATGGAGAGTCGACTGCAGCATATGCTGTCACAACTTTATATACAGTTGTTGAAACAGCACGTATAGCACAGAACTCAGCGCAAGCAGCCGAGTTAATAGCATTGACGAGAGCATGTGTGTTGTCAGAAGGAAAGCAAGTGAATGTTTATACTGACAGCCAGTATGCGTTTGGTGTTGGCCCATAGTTTCGGCCGCTTGTGGAGAGAAAGAGGATTTATGACCTCGCATGGTATGAAAATTCAGCATGGGTAATTGGTGAACGAACTTCTTGAATCACTTACTTTGCCAAAACAGATTGTGATTGTGAAGTGTAGTGCGCATAGAAAGGTTGTGGATGATGTGGGTCGAGGAAATGCGTTTGCAGATGAAGTTGCGAAAGAAACGGCGAGAGACATGATGAGTCGAATGTATGTTGCAGGCCCCTCAAGATGGATTGCGGATAGAGGAATGTGTGAAGACACAATAGAAAGTGTGAAGTTGATTCAGATTGAAGCTACGGAAAAGGAAGTGAATGTGTGGAGAGAAACTAAGGGTATGTTGGATTCGACAGGTTGTTGGGTTGAGTTGCCGGAGCACAGGCGATGGTTGTTACCTGATGCGTATGTGGTCCCAGTGGTTACTATGGCTCATGGAATGGCTCACATTAGTTCGAAAGGAATATGCAAGTTGTTGGCTCCAGTATGGCAGAATGCTGAGAATGTGGTAAAGCATTGTATGATTTGTTTGATGTATAATCCTGGATAGGCAACTTCAACTCCAGCAGGTCATTTTGCTCCTCCAATGTATCCGTTTGAAGTAATACAGCTAGATTATTTTCACATGGAGAGATGCAACAACTTAAAGTATGTCCTTGTGGTTGTCTGTGCCTTTTGCAGATGGATAGAGGCCTACCCCCTAAAGGATAATACTGCCTTGTCTACAGCCAAGGTTTTGCTCAAGGAATATTTCCCCAGGTATGGTTTGCCGAGAATGGTATGGAGTGACAATGGGAGTGAATTCGTGGGCCAGATCATGAAGAAAGTGTGTGCGGGTTTGGGCATCAATCAGAAATTCCATGCTGCGAATCACCCCCAGTCCGCTGGACTTGTCGAGTGCTTTAATGGCACTCTGAAGTTGAAACTGGCTAAAACACAAGCGAGCTCTGGTCTTACATGGCCAGATGCCTTACCATTGGCTCTTTTGTCAACAAGGATGACAGTACATTCTCGTGTGGGACTTAGTCCAGATGAAATTGTTTTTGGTCGTCCGGCCAATGTATGGGGTGTGCCAAGGCCTAACAAATTTAGTGAGATTGAGTACCCTATGTTGGTGAATCACTTACATGACTTGACTGCTAAATTACGTGTTCTCCACCAACAGGTCTATGACAGTCTACCAACAGCAACTGCAGATCCAGGACACACGATCCAACCTGGTGATCATGTTCTAACGAAGAATTTTCAACGATCCAAATATTTGGAGCCTAGGTGGACTGGACCTTATTTGGTGCTTCTAGCAACTCGAACTGCTGTTAGAGTAGCTGGTAAAAAGAATTGGGTACATGGTACCCATTGTAAAAAAGTTCTGTTACCCTTACCGTATGATAAGTGGGTGTGGGGAGGTATAGCCGATTCCAAATGCGAAAGAATTCCTAGATGTATACCTTTTAGTGATGCACGTTTGGAATGGACTCAGTCAGAATGAGAGGATGATGATATTCTACAAGCTGGTGTTCCTCCACATCTGAGACTAGACACATCTGATCCAGAAGTGCTTTTTCAGGAACAGACCGTGCCTGGTAAAGAACGCTACAATTTGAGACGAGCAAGGATAAACATATGGACAAATAAAAAAATTCAACATTTTTACTGTGAATTACAACTTTTCATACAAGAGGCTATTTTTCTTTTTTTTCTTTTTCGAGTCACCATCCGGACTCAGCTGCAGGGTCACGGTACAGTTCTTAAGGGGTGAGCCGCGAATAGACGAAAGGTCTGTGGTTCATGGTCGTTAGTACGATCTTGACGTACACTTAAGTGAAGAAGGTAATAGCCGTGAGCAGCACGTTAGAGGATGGAGTCTTTTGGGTCTGAGAAAGGTGTTGAGAAAATTGGTGCTAAAATGAAAATGTGTACATTGATCTGTAACAAATGTTTTTTAAGATTGTGTTTCTTGATGCTTTTGAATATTATATTGGGTTGTGTGGGTTGGATTGTTTATAACATACAACATACGCTTACATCTGCGTCCCAACCTACTCTCTTTTTCTACTGTTTCCCCACATGAGTTTTATACGTTACCTGAACATGAGCAGACACGAAGATCAGAATTTGTTAACAATTCGTTTATACAATTATTGCATCAGCATCAGCTAGTAGTAAATACTACGAACAGCTGGGTCTGTGGACTTATGCCACATACGACAGATATGGGAATGCCATATTTGGTTTTGCCTTTTTCGCCTAATGGGTCAGTATGGGCACTCCAGTCAATGTTTATTTATGCGAATGAAGCATCTCCTGTACGTTCCGTTAAAGATAATGCAAGTAAAAATGCGTTGATACGGGGAATAGTAGATATGATAAGAGATATCAATGCATATAATTCTATCCCTAAGGATGAGGTACGAGCATATGTTGGTTGGAACAAGACTAGATATAGCATTAGTCTGACAGAAAAGGAGAGACGAAAGAGGTCTCCCCCTATTTGGGTCGTACCCCACCAAGGTCATCTTTGTCTGCAAGGTAATGGTCAGAATCCGAGAGCTCAGCTTGGTAAAAGTGTATGTGTTCCCACCTACGTCTATACATCTCGTTCTCCACCGTTTGTGCCAGCGAAAGGCACGTATTTTATTTGTTATGACAGAGCATATACATGGTTGCCACCTGATTTCTCAGGTATAAGCTATGTGGCATTTTTGCTTCCCCCTACATACACTGCTGTTTTCAATTACCACAAGACAAGATATGGTAGAGGTGTCATCGATGCGGATGATACTGTCGCAAGAGAAGCTGAGGACTTCTTTAAGGGTTTTGTGCCCTTTTGGGGTCCTATGGCCAATAGTAGGAATATTCGACAGCTTACGAGAGTGGTCGAGGCCACTATAAATGAAACTGCTGGTGCCCTTAGCAATATTACAGCTGAGCTTCAAGCGGATCGTCTTATGACGCTACAAAACCGTATTGTTTTAGATATCATACTTGCAGATAGAGGTGGGGTATGTAAATTGATCGGGTCTAGTTGCTGCGTTTTCATACCAGATAATGCCCCGACAGTGTACCAAGCCATCTCGAAGTTACATAAGACCGCTGAGTCTATACATGTAGACGAAGGGAGCTGGTCATTAACAGGAAGGATTTGGGAATTGTTGTCCAAATGGGGATGGAAGGTCCTGATGTTCCTTGGTATGGCGTTAAGCTATCCTTTTCTCGTGTTGTTTATGCATCCAGTGTGGTCCCGCCATTTGTAGTCTTTGTGCTACAATCTGTGTGAGAAGACCTGTCCTGAGAGAAGTGAAAGATAATAAGATGATGTTACAGCAACACCTTGATGACCTGATGAGAATAGATATAGACCTAGATTCAGATTGACGCGAGTTTGGGTTGTTGCCTACGTAATGGCAAAAGGAGGGTCTGAGGTTCTGTAAAATTCTGCCTTGTCCTGTGAGGTTATGGTTCCGTCACGATTTTGGTGATGTTGTACCGTATCTAGTAAGTAGGGCTAATATGGAATGAATTTGTCACGTTAACTAGCGAGTTCATTACGTATTCAGAGACTTTGTCTCGAATATGGTTTCCATTTTGTCCGTGCCTCCATTTTGTGTTGCCATCACGTAGGCCGTGGAGGTAACCGAACGAACAAAGTTGCATGGGCTTCGTTGTTCATGTACATATTAACTAGGCCTTTTCTGACTTGCGAGTGGACGGTAAGACGCTGACCCCGTCACTTGAAACTGACCCTTTGCGAAGCCAATTTCCCTAGCTGATCGTTGTCTGAAATTGCCAATCATTGTTCAGGATATCGTTAACTTTTAGTTCTCTTGCACATATCTTATTCTACTCAATATCTGAATTGCTTCTTTCCTTATGTCTTTTCATTACATGGGTAGTGCTTTCAAAATATGGGTTTGTCCGGCTCGTGGAAATTGAATTTGGGACATTCCTAATAATTAAATTGTGTGTTGGTACAATGTAAATCGAGCTTTTTATGATGTGATAATGTGTGGGAAAAAGTATTCTATTCTTCAGTGTTTGTCGCAGTGGGTGTGCATTAATAATGAGCAAAATTAGGATAAATACTGATGTCTTGCTCTCCGAAATTTGAGCAGTTTCTTGAGTTGTACACCGTGTTGTATTGCTGGGATTACTGTTACTAGCTGCAGCTAATAAATTTGATCTCTGACGCCATCCAGAAGTATTCCGTGTCTCTGTATACCAAGACAGGTGAACCCGAAGACTTTGGGCGTGCCCCTGGCGCCGCTGGGTTCTAAAACCCGGTTCTTCAGAGCAGAACCAAAATATGTTTAATTTCTTGAAAATGTGAGGTCTGTAGAAGGCTAAACAGCACTTTACATTCAGTAATTGTTTGATATTCGTTAATGGACACTCGGGGGCTTATTTACAAGCCCCTTGCACCACTTTTGCATCACTTTTCCCATGATAAAAGTGAAAAGAAATGTGGACCAAGGGGCTTGTCAATAAGCCCCCCGGTATTTCCTTTTTGGCATGTGCAGTCTGTCGGGTGCACGCTCTGGGGGCACCCAGCAGGATACCAAGGACGTGTAAGAGGGGGCAATAGAGGTTTTAAATAAATGGACACCACACAGTATGAACGCTGGTCGGACCGGAAGTCCAGAGCGACTCCCGTCCTTTTATTCATAGCCTTCTGGCCACATCTGGCCAGAAGGTGCTACAATGTGTGCATCTGGTTCCGGGGCTGAGCCGAGACCCTTGGACTACTAGAGCGCTACATCCCTTCCCAAGTTAGTCTTGTTAGTCTTTTTACCACAGCCACATTGATGACATTAACAGGCAAAGTCCGCCAGCTTTTGGTTGGGTCTTGGATTAGGACGGAGATCATATCGCTGCCTTCCTTTTGCTGCTGTTCATGCATTATTTAGTCGGGGAGGAGATTGCGACGGGGGCACAGTTGCGTCAGTGAGTGATTCTGTGTGGGCATGCTCTTTTCCACTTTCAGTGGGCTCGCCCGCCAGTGGTGCATCAGCTCGCTCTTCACAACCGGAGTCAGATGTAATCTGTTTAAACCACGAGACATTACGCATCACCTCCTGCTTTATTTCTCTGCACTGTGATTGCCGTTCTTTTTGTGTTCTTGATTGTCCAGGGTTCAGCCTCATATGGAGTGCGGAACTTCCCGCCTGGTCGTCTGGCTTGGATTAGTACGGTTTCTCCTGGTACGAGCGCTCGTTCCTGAGCTTTCCGCTTCCTGCTGGCTCTGTCGTTGTTCCGCCTCCTTCTTTCTTGGGTGTCCTCAGGGGAGTATGGTTCCGGTCTCCAGTCTTCGGCCAACGGAAGTAAGTCCTTCCTTGATCCCGCAAGCATGAGTGACCATGGTGACCTTTGAGTGGTGCTGTGGGGCGTACTTCGATATTCTCAGAGAAAGCGTTGGAGCGCACCCTCAGGGTCGGTGCCTTCCACTGTGGCCATCCTCAGGACATTGTTAATTGTTCGCATGAATCTTTCGACCTCGCTATTAGCCTGTGGCCATCGTGGTGTGATGCGATGATGCTTCACTCCTAATCCCCGCAGGAATTCCTTGAAGTCACTCCCTTGAAAAGGGGGTCCGTTGTCGGTCTTGAGAATCTGCAGGATTCCAAACATAGTAAAGACTTTGTCCAAGATCGGTTGAATGCTCAAGAAGCTAGTGGATGCAGCCACCTCCACAATGGGGTATTTTGTGTCACTGTCTATGAGCACTACCATCACTTTCTCGTTGGGGAAGCTGACAAAGTCTAGGCTGACCCATGACCATGGGGCTGGCGCAGGGTCTTCTGTGATCACAGGTGCTGGCGCTTCAGGGGTACTGGTCAGCTGGCATGCCCGGCAATTCTGTACCACTTTATCAACGTCACTCTCCAGATCAGGAAACCACACCTTCTCACGCATTCTGGCCTTCATGCGTCGGGTGCCTTGATGTCCTGAGTGGGCCAGTACTGTTGCTTGCTCCTGTAAGGTCAGAAGTATCACAATTCGGCGCCCTCTTAGTATCAGACCATTCTCCGCCATGCTCAGTTCATTGTGTACCTTCCAAAACTTCACCAGACGGGATTGATCCACTTCATTCCAGTCCTGGGTGTTTCGCAGGAATCCATCCCAGGATCCTGCTTGAATTGATTCAACGACTCTTCGAATAACTATGTCATTGGAGTATTGACTCACTATCGTCGGTGCTGATAGTGCTTGGGGACACGACCCTTGGGCTAGCATGTTTACTGACTCTTCAATATGGCCATCTTGTTTGTCTTCTGTCACCGCTCCTGCAGCCGGGTGTCGAGATAGGAAATCGGGCGGGTTCTTCGCCCCGGGTCTATAGACGAGGTCCATCTGATATTGTTGTATTTGAATTGCCCATCGTTCAATTCGAGGTGGGGGATGAGGCACAGTTCCTTTGAACAGAGGTATTAGTGGTTGGTGGTCGGTGACCATTCGGAATGGGCATCCGGTGATGTATAAGTGGAAGTGATTGCAAGCCCATTTGACAGCTACTGCTTCCCTTTCTATCTGGGAGTATCTTGCTTCAGTTGCGGTGAGTGCTTTGCTGGCAAAGGCTAGAGGGGCCCACACCCCTGGTTCGTCTCTTGGGTCAGTAATGCACCCAGACCAACCGGGCTGGCATCTACTAGTATTTCCGTTTGCTTCGAGGTATCAAAGTACGCCATGGTGGTTCAGTCTAATAGGGCGTCTTTGATCTTATTGAATGCTTCTTCCTTGTCTCTGGCCCACTTCCAGGGGCTATCTTTCTTTGTCAGGTTGCGGAGGGGTTCTGCGATGGTTGCTAGGCTGGGGATAAACCTTGCGCAGTATTGGGCCATGGCCAGGAAGCTTCTTACTTCAGATGCTGTCATCGGAGCAGGTGCATGCTTGATGGCTTGAGACTTCTGGGGGTCCACCGTGACTCCTTCAGCATCGAAAACGTATCCAAAGAATTCTATGGACTTCTGGAAAAACTTGCATTTATCCTTGTGCAGGGTTACCCCATGTTCTGCTAGCCTTTTGAGGGTTGCTCTTAACCTGCAGTGATGTTCCTCGCTTGTTTTAGAGTGTATTAAGATGTCATTGTTGACGTTGAGCACTCCTTGTAAGCCTGACAGTATTTCTTTGATGGTGTTTTGGAATATTTCAGCGGCTGAAGATATTCCGAAGTTTAGTCGCTTGTAGCGTCTGAGGCCTAGGTGGGTCGAGAACGTGGTGATGTACCTACTCTCTTCTGCCAACCTCAACTGGTGGTAGCCAGCGTTCAGATCAAATTTTGAAAACCACTGGGCTCCGTTAAGGTCAGCTAGAATGTCATCTACTGTTGGCGTGATGTGTCTTTTTCTTTTGATTGCTTTGTTGGGCATTCGCATATCAATGCAAATCCTTATCTTCCCGGGTTGCCAAGGTTTTTCCGCTTTCACCATCGGTGACACCCACAGTGTTGGGCAAGTCACTTTTTCAATGACTCCTTGTTTCTCTAGTTGGGCGAGTTCTTGTTCAACTGCTGCCCGCAGATGGAATGGGATTCTCCTGTGTCTTAGGGCAATTGGCTGGATGGCTTTGTCAATATGAAGTCTCGCCGGTGGCCTCTTGATTGTTCCTAGGCCCTCAAAGAGCGATGGGAAGAGTTGCAGGATGTCTTCGGTTTGTAGGCTCTTCACTGCATTGGCGAACGCAATGAGGTTTAGGTCCTCTGCTGAATGACTCCCAACTAGGAGATTAGCTTCTTTGTCTATGACATGGAACGTCGCCGTTACTTCCCGTTCTTCGGACTTGACTTGTACTACCATCTTCCCACACAGAGGGAGCGGTTCATGGCTTCCATACGTCAATATCCGGACTTTTGATGGAGTTAGTTGCGGTTTCGGGTTGAGTGCCAACTCCACCTCGGGACCGGACATCGCCATCGCCATCCCCCAAGGATACAAGATCTCCAGGAAGGACCGCCCCACTCACCCAGGAGGAGGAATCGGCATCGTCCACAAATCCAGCCTCCGCCTGAGCACACTCCCTGACGAGTCCACAAAACTGATGGAACACCTTCACTTCAAGATACTGGCCAGCCCCACTGCCGCCCTCCAAGGAACCCTCATCTACCGACCCCCTGGACCCCGCGGACCCTTCGCCAACTCCATCACGGACATTATCTCCCCGCAGGCCATCGCATCCACCAACTACACCCTGCTGGGAGACCTCAACTTCCACCTCGACAATCAACTGGACCCCAACACCACATGCCTCCTGGACAACCTCCACAACATTGGACTCCGCCAGATCATGACCGAGCCCACGCACTCAGCAGGACACACCCTCGACCCCCTCTTCACTACAGGAAACTCCATCACCTTCAGCCACACCACCGAACTCCCATGGACCGACCATCTTTGCGTCCACTTCACCTTCAGAACACCCACCATCCACAGACACCAGCACCTGCTTCCACAAAGAAACTGGACCAAAATCACCGATGACCAGCTCACCTCCTCACTCAACAACTCCACCCCAACCATCGCGGAAAATGACGACCCCAACACCGCAGCCCGAACCCTGCATAGATGGATCTCGGACAGCACCAACACCATAGCCCCCCTCAAGAAAAACAACAATACCCGTGCCAAGAAAGCCAGATGGTTTACCACCGAACTTCGAGAGTCCAGGCGCCCATGCCGCCGCCTCGAAAAGACCTGGAGAAACACCAAATCCACAGAAGCCCACAACAACTTCAGAGCCGCCACCAACGCCCACCATCAACTCATCAGAGAAACGAGGAAAAAAGCGATTGAAGACAGAATTTCCACCCACGCACACAACAGCAAGGAACTCTTCAGCATCATCAAGGAGTTCGCCCAACCCACCAGCGAGTCTACCGACATCCCTCCCTCACAAGACCTCTGCGACAAACTCAGCATCTTTTTCCACCACAAAATCAAGAGCATCTACGACAACTTCGACGAAGACAACCAACACACTGAACCCTCACCAACCACCTCCGACACCCGGAAACCAGCGATTGATGACTGGACAGTCCTCACCACTGAAGACACACTGAAGACAATGAAGTCAATCCACTCAGGGGCCCCCACGGACCCCTGCCCCCACCACATCTTCAACAGAGCCGCCAACACCATCGCACCCATGCTCTGCCACACCATCAACCGCTCCCTGGCGACCGCCTCGTTTCATGATGACTGGAAACACGCCGAGGTCAACCCCCTCCTGAAGAAACCCTCAGCGGACCCCACCGACCTCAAAAACTACAGACCCATCTCCCTGCTCCCGTTCCCAGCGAAAGTCATCGAGAAAGCCATCAACAGCCAACTCGCCACATTCATTGAAGAACACAACATCCTCGACTCCTCCCAATCCGGCTTCAGAAAAAACCACAGTACGGAAACCGTCCTCCTCGCCGCAACAGACGACATCCGCACCTTACTGGACAAAGGAGATACAGTAGCCCTCATCCTCCTCGACCTATCAGCGGCGTTCGACACAATCTCCCACCGCACCCTAATACGCAGACTCTACGATGCAGGAATCCAGGACAAGGCCCTCGACTGGATCTGCTCCTTCCTCTCCGGCAGGACGCAGCGGGTCAGACTCCCCCCTTTCCTCTTGGACCCCACACCTACCACCTGCGGAGTCCCCCAGGGCTCCTCCCTCAGCCCGACGCTCTTCAACGTCTACACGGCTCCACTTGCCCCCATCGTCAGAACCTACGGACTCAACATCGTGTCATACGCAGACGACACCCAGCTCATCCTCTCCCTTTCCAATGAGCCCAACACCGCCAGATGCAACTTTCGAGAAGGCATGGAAGCCATCGCCAAATGGATGAAAAACAGCTGCCTACAACTAAACACCAACAAAACAGAAGTACTCATCATGGGCCCAAACCCCGACGCCTGGAGCGACACCTGGTGGCCCACCACCCTCGGAAACCCACCAACCCCCACAGACCACGCACGCAACCTGGGAATCATCCTGGACTCCAAGCTCAAAATGGACCGCCAGATCAACTCTGTCTCATCTTCCTGCTTCCACACCCTCCGCCTCCTTCGTAAGACCTTCAAATGGATCCCCCTCGAACACCGAAAGACAGTCACTCACGCCCTGGTCACCAGCAGACTCGACTACGGCAACGCACTCTACGCCGGAATAAACAAAAACCTCATCCGCAAGCTACAGAACATCCAGAACGCCGCTGCAAGACTGGTACTCAACCTGCCAAAACACTGACACATCTCCCAGCACCTGTGCACACTCCACTGGCTCCCCGTCGAGGCGAGAATCACCTTTAAGATGCTCACCCACGCACACAAGGCCCTCCACGGCACCGGACCAGCATACCTGAACAGCCAACTCAAATTCCACGCACCCCAAAGGACCCTACGATCAGCCCAGCTTTCCTACGCCGTGGTCCCTCGCACCAGAAAGACCAGATCGGGAGGCCGCTCCTTCTCCTTCCTCGCGGCCAAAGCATGGAACGCCCTTCCGCTCCAACTCAGACAGACAACATTGCTCCCCATCTTCTCAAGAAACCTCAAAACCTGGCTCTTCGACAGACCCCCTCCTTGATGGAATGGAACCTGCACCCCCCCTCCCCCCCACCCCTAGCGCCTTGAGACCCTCACGGGTGAGTAGTAACGCTTTAACAAACTCCTGATTGATTGATTGATAGTGCTGTATCCCCATCACGATCACGGTGGCGCCTGTGTCTATTACCCCCGTTACCAATGACCCATCGATTTGAATTTGGCATTTGGGTTGCGGCCTCCGCAGGTCACTTGTGAAGGATACAAAGTAACACTCATCATCATCTTCTGTCGAGGAGTTGTCTAGGCGGTCGTATCGTCGATGCTGGGGCTTTGTTGATCGGGGTGACTGGGAGTCATCCAATGCTAGCTGCCTCTCGGCTCCTGACAGCGTCTTCTTCCCGGATTGAATTCTTCCGCGGAATCCACCTCTGCAGACGCTGGCGAAGTGGTTTGGCAATTCCACACTTCGAGCAAGTCTTCCCACGAGCGGGACAACACTCTGGGCCATGTTCTTCACGTCCGCAATAGCCATATAACAATCGTTATGGGGTCTTTTTTGGCCATCGCCCACGTCCACTTCGGCCAGGGTTACGGACGGCATCTACTCTCTCGGTCTTCACCGTTGCTCCTGTGTCTGTGTTGGGGTTAAGGGCGGCCTCCATTGCAGACGATCTGACATCCGATAATTCATGCGACCGCGCCAGTAATAAAATTTATTTTAGTGTGATTCGGGATTGACGCAGTATCAGCATTCTCAGTGGTTTGTTGCGACATCCTTGTATCAGCTGCGCGGTGCCTTCCTTCGTTTGGTTGTCTTCCGGGCACGTGCTGATCAGCTCTCTCAATCGTGCGTGGAAGGCCTCCATTGTCTCTCCTTCCCTCTGTCTCGATTGCCTGAATTTTAAACGCTCGTAATGTGGGTTGAGCTGAGGGTCGAAGTGCGCATTCAATGCTCGCACCGCGGCATCATAACCATCCGTTTCTCCTGTATTCGGGAGATGAGCGAAAAGCTTGTAGATTTCATCGCCACCAAAATGTAGTAACAGTGACCTTTTGACTTCGTTGTCTTTTTCCCTGGTGGCTACGAAATAGTTATTCAGCCGTCCTAGCCATACTGCCCACATCGGGGCTGCTGTTGCTGGATCGATGAGCTCGCTAAAAGGGGGTAGCGCTTGTATTTGCGAGTGCGCGGATTGCTGTATCTGGGGTCCTGACTGCTGTACTGGGGGCAGTCCCGCTGGGGGTAGGGCTTGTTGTTGTCCTCCTGCTGCAGCATTCGGTGGGTTTCCTGCTTGCTGTCCTCCCGCGGCTGCGTTTGGTGGGTTGGACATGGTGGTGTCTGAGTTTCTTTGCCAATTCTTCTTGCTGGGACCAATGCTTCTTTGTTGCCTTTGTTTTTGGCCAGCGCTTATCTCCTTCTCTGATTCTGCTGCTTAATGTGCGTATTTCTGGTGCTGCTGCCTTCACGTGTTCCTATGCCTGTGTGATCGCTTGGTTGGACCAATGCTTGTTTAAGTGGTGGTTGGTTGGGCCAATGCTTGTTTATTTGGTTAGCTCAGCTCATATTTAAACTGTCCCTTTTTATTTACTATTTCCTCTTGTACACTGTTAACTGTTTTCCTTGTGCGCGGCTCTCGCACACGCACACTTCTGGGCTCTTCCTTAGCCCTGCCGGTCTCTGTCTCGCGCTGTGGTGGAGGCCATCACACGCGTCTCTGATGCTGGGGGCTGGCCTCGTGTTTACTGCACATGCGCGTGCTTCACCTTTGGCCGATCGGGCCTCTAGAGCGCCGGGCCTGCTCCTGACTCGCGTCTCTTGACTCTGCGCCTGCCAGTCCCTCATGCAGCTCTTGCTCACGCTGCTTACCGGCTTTGGCCTTCGTTAGGGTCACCAACCGGCTTCGGTTGATCGGCGGCCACGCTGCAGGCTGCTCCGGTGCTTCGGTGAGATTTTTCTTTCCCTTTCGGGGGTATCGCTATAGGGATCCCACCCTCGTCGCCAGTGTCGGGTGCACGCTCTCGGGGCACCCAGCAGGATACCAAGGATGTGTAAGAGGGGGCACTAGAGGTTTTAAATAAATGGACACCACACAATATGAACGCTGGTCGGACCGGAAGTCCCGAACGACTCCCGTCCTTTTATTTATAGCCTTCTGGCCACGCCCGGCCAGAAGGTGCTACAATGTGTGCATGTGGTTCCGGGGCTCAGCCGAGACCCTCGGACCACTAGAGCGCTACACAGTCCATCTCTCTTGTTCCAGTTGGCGCGTGGATAGCGATGAAGCTGTTGGATAGCTTCAATCTTCAGTGGTCTCTGTCACACTCACATTGAGAAGCTTAGTCCACCATGCAGCTTCCTCTCCCCTGAGCCTGGCCCGCTTCCTGTCAGCTGGAACGAAAGGCCACCACCAGCTGCAAGGGCATTGAGACGGCACTCACCCACAAGCCTTAGAAAAGTCGTATAACGTACAATTGAGGCCTCAGGGCAGCGGCTGCGTGTAGGAAGGTCAGTTAGGCTTCTTTACCCAGAACTGATCATCTGTTGAGTGTAGGTTATCTCATATATCGCTCCACCTCACACATGCACGTCGATTTAGTGGAAGTGACATCACACGCACACTTTGACCCCGATGACAGAACAGTGTTGACCCCTTGTTGCACCTCTCGCCCCGCCCCCTCTCAAGGGCCTCCTCTCTTCTCAGAATTCTTAGAGTAAGGGTGAGGGATGAAAACAAATGAAAGCCACCGTACCTTCTGTTCCTGCTGCTGCTTTGATGACCAGGGACCAAGAGGGTAGCAGGACAGCAACAGGGGTACTACAAGTGGATAGGTGTGGTGCAGCGGCCAGGGCAGCTGACTTCGGAGCACAGGGTTCACGGTTTGGACCCCGGCTACGGAGGCAACTCAGCTCAGCACCATGTGACTCTGGGCAATAGCTCACTAGGGGCCAGATGTAGGAGCCGAAATACCGGTCGGTAATGGCCGATTTCGGCTGTTACCGACCGGCATTCAGTATTTGGCATGTAGGGGCCCTATTTTACCGATTCTGTAAATTTACTGAATCGGTAAAATACCGAATCGGTATTTTTACAGATTCGGTAACTTGCAGATGTAGGTGGGACTCTTTTGAGTCCCACAGGCCTTACCGAATCGGTATTTTACCACCCAATCCAATTGGGTGGTAAAATACCGATTCCAGGTGTGCATGCACATGTGTGCATGCACACCTATGCTATGTGACAGACAGACATGCCCTTAGGGTATGTCTGTGTGCCACATGTCACACGTGCCTGAATTCGGGGTGCTAGAGGGTGTCAAAGTAACACCCCCTGCACCCTTGCAACATTCGGTATTTACCGAATCGGTAAACACCGATTCGGTAATGCCCATTGATTCCTATGGGCTTCAATGCCCATAGGAATCAATGGGCATTACCGAATCGGTATTTACCGATTCGGTAAATACCGATTCTTACAGAATCAGTAATTCACTTACCGATTCTACCTAAATCTCCCCCCTTCTATTTTACCGATTCATAAATACCGAATCGGTAAAATTCGGTATCTGTGAATCGGTAAAATTTACTTACCTACATCTGGCACTTAAATTCCACAGACGGCCCCCAGCGCCTTGAGACCTGTAAGGGTGAGTAGTTTGCGCTTTACAAATATGGATTTGCATTTACAAGGGCAGGACAGATGTAATGCCAATTGATATGGATGATCACACATCTTTCACTAGATCCTAACTCACAAGGGCACACACCTATGAGTGTGAAAGACTTTAGCCAAGACACAGGTTCATTCAATGACTCCAGCCCCAGGTCATTTTCTGCCTCTTGCACCATCTCCATTTCTCCTCTACCTTTGCCTCCTTCTGTAAGTGAATGTATGAAGCCTGTTTTGCTTTGCTTAATGTAAAAACAGCACCACAGTCCACTCTGCGCCTCCATTGCCAGGTGGAAGTTCAGCTGGGGAAACAGCGAATCAATATTTTTTATTTGACAGCGTTATTAAATCACACTGGGCACCTGAAATTGGAAGCTGTGCGAGAAAAGGCATTGCAAGCTTTTATTACAGGCTAAACCTGTAGCTGTCAGCATATCCGGCACGGCTCTGGTGCGCATACTTACGAGAAGACAGCGAAGAAATGTCATCCCCATAACTCTGCAATCTCTGATTTTTTCCAGTTCTTTAGAGAGGGAACACTGCTGACCTCAGTACTTTGTAGGGATAACTGCATTAATGGAAATAAACATCTTACTTTACTAAGATTTATGAAAACTGTGTTCAGCATGGGCTAGTCTCAGTCTCAATAGGAGGCTGTAGGGTGATTTTACGCAGTTTTTAACCTACAACCTTAACTGGGGGTTCTTCCAGGTCTTTGAGCCATGACAATGAGGGATCGATTCACAGAGAGCCTACTCACTCATGGCAGAGGCCGCACAGTCATGATGGGACCTCTGTACTGCAGTTACCCATTGCGTGGCCCTGCCGCGACTACGGGGCCTCCTCCTCGCATGCAGAGGTCCGTGGTGAAGCGGCCCCTGAGTGTTAAGCTGTTTTTCCCAGGATGAACCATGCTCCCGGTTTTTTAGTGAGTGGCTATGAATGGTGAGTACCTGAAGTAATCTGAGATACCAGACCAGCTTGCACTAAAGTCAGCCCCTACCAACTCTCAGTTCATACTGGTGTAGAACAACACCACATATTACTCTGATACACTTACGGCGGACACATCAAAATAAGGACAACCATGTTTCATATCTGTAAGCACTACGGGACAGATTTACAAGCCCCGTACGCCACATTTGCGCCGCAGTTGAGCCACTTTAGTGACGCATTGGCAGCGCAAATCCAGCGCCATGCTTTGGGGTATTTACAAACGTGACTCATCTGGGAGATGCGTTACGTTGTAAAGCCCTGCGCCACATGTGGGCGATCAGGCGCGGGGGGGGGCGTTCCGGCGCAGGAACGCCTCCTAAAAGTGGCTGAGTGAAATCTACAAGATTTCACTCAGTCACTTTTAAGGCCATGCTGCGTCAAAACCCTGCGCCTGCTTGAAGCAAGAGTAAGGATTGACGCACCATGTTGGGCATAGGGGCACCCCGAGCCTTGCTGGAGCGGCGTCACCTTTACGGCAGCAAATGTGTCACGCATCTGTCTATTCTTGCCCCATGGTGCCCCGCATTGTAAAGAGGTGTCTGCCTTGACGCACAATAACTGGCGCATCCCTGCTGATATGTAGGGATGCGCCAGTTACAGTAAATCTGCCCCTGTGTCTCTAGCATGACTCATACACAAATGGCTTTTTTCATACATACTGTTGACCTTCGCAGCAACTCATGATCCTGCAACGCTGCTCGCCACAGAACTGGCATAGATTGCCACCAAAGTCGTTGAGAATTGAAGGTTTCCACTCTTTATCTCTAAGAAGTAGAACTTCTGTTTCATATCAGAGACATTCTAACCATTTTGTTCTCATGATGTCACTTCTTTCCATAACTGCAAAAACACAGTTTAGATTTGCAGCTACCACAGTCAATGAAACCCCGAAACAATTTAATGGACCAGCCAGTGGCGGCTCCTCCGCTAAGGCGGAGGCGAGTTGCCACACTGCTCACAGATCAGTATTTAAAGAACACTAAAATGATAACTAGCTTTACTATCATTTTAGTTTTCCTTTCCTGTTGCGGGGCAGGCTGGACTGCCAGACCAGGGCAGGGGAGGAGTGGTTTGCCCACTCCACTGTGTGCAATGACTCTTTGACCGGACATCTTGGGCCCGCCAAACAATCATGCTCACTTTGCATGTTCTGCACACAGGCTGCATTACAACCTGGGCGCAGAACATGCCCCAGGCTCCCATTACCTGCCTGAGCATCGATCCACGGTACTCAGACCAATCACAGCGCTGCATTGCAGCGCTGTGATTGGCTAGGGGAGCCAAGAGCCTGGGTGCTTCCTGTTCCTTCTTACAGGAGCGAGATGCGGCGAGCAGACTGAGAGGTGGCGGACGGCCAGGTGGCAGGCATGAATGTAAACGTTTTGTTTTTAATTTACAACCCTCCCCATCTCCCTCCCCCACCACCCCCAGTAAATAGCGTACGCCACCGGGACTAGCCTAGGAAAAGCATTAGCATGTCTGGGTTTCCTTGCTCTTGAAGAAAATGTTTTTGATGTAGTTTCTGATTGCTGACCTAGATGAAAAATAATTGGCTAATAATATATGTTTTGCTTTAATATTCTGTTTGTGTGAATAGTGTGATCTTGGTTTACTCTGCAGAGTGATTTATATGATGCTCCTGAAGAAGTGCAATGTGGAAAAGCATAGCACTTGGATCCTTAAAAGAGCTAATAAAAACTCAGAAAAAAGATAAGATGGATGACTCCCAGAAGAGGAATACATAAATCAAACCATTTAAACTGAAAATGTACACATTTTGTGTCGCACTGCCTGAGCATGTGCAAGTTGCGATCTATGCTGGTGACTCAGATTACTTCATACATGTTCCTCGAGTGCCAGGGTCATCATCGAGGATGCCTTTGACAATGGGTTTGCAATGCAAAGTCCTACATAAAGGATGCACAGCAGCGGTTCCAAGGAGCTTCAGGCTGCAATGTGAGGCCCTGCATCGGGGATGCATCACGCAGTGTCGGTTCTGAAACATAGAATTAGAAATGGTGGCTCTAGCTGGCAGTGGTTTGCACCCTCTGCCAATAGGGACCCTTCCTTCTAGTCTGGGTAATGGAGTTATACGCCCAAGATAATCCCTGCTCACCCCCTTGGTAGCTTGGCACAAGCAGTCAGGCCTATCTCGGAGGCAATGTGTAAACCATTTGTACATAAGACACACATAACACAGTTAAAACACTGCAAATGGACACCATGCCAGTTTAGAAAAAGAACCAATTTTTATCTAAACCAAACAAGACCAAAACAACAAAAATTTTAAATACAGATGCAAACATATCATGTTTTAAAGTTTTAAGCAATTTTGTCCATAGTACTCTATGGATGCGTTAATTTTAGCACAAAGTACTTTTGATGCATCAAAATCTGAGATTAAAAACAGCTGCAAAGGAGGGATGTGTCAGAAAACACGGCGATGTGTCAATTCTTGAGTCCCAAGGGAGGGGAGGCGTCAGTTCTGTTGCATGCAGAAGTGTGGTGCTGATTCCTTACTGTGAGGGGAAACAATGCATCGAATTATGAAAGCGACTCCTTCCTGCTGGGCGATGAGACTGGAAACTTGGAGCACAGGTGTGATGTGTAGAAATTCTGGATGCTCTTAGGTTGATGAGGCGAAACAGGTGCTGTGTCAATTCTCGCAGCCATGAACAGGCGCTGTTGGCGGAGTCGGAGCTGGTGTCTCGGACGTCAGAGACACAGTGTCTGGGACTTGAGATGGAGTGAATTTAAAGCCACGCTGACAGGCGCAGCGTTGATTCTTCCATGGCGGCACTGTGATGCACTGGTTTTTTAAACGTGCAGCAAGCTTGTGGAGGGAAAAATAGGCGTGGAAGGTCACTGTATGAATTTTCTTCTTCTAGCAGCAAAGCTACCTCCAATGCCCAGAACTGGAATTGACTCCACTTTGCAGGTCAGAACTCCACTCAGAGGAGTTTAGGGGCTGCAGGTCAAGTCTTTGATGGTCCTGAGACTTCCAATAGGAGGCAAGCACACACAAGCCCTTGGAGAACCTTGATAAGCAGAATAGGAAAGTACAGTCCTGCCCTTCTTCGGCCCAAGACAGACACAGGAAGCAGTAAGCCAGTACAACACAGCAACAATCAGAGAGGCAGTTCTCCTCCTATGGCTTCTCCAGCTCTTCTTCTTGGTAGAATCTCCTCTTGATCCAGAAGTGTTCTCAAAATGTGAGGTTACAGGTCCAATACTTATCCCCCTTTTTGACTTTTGAAGTAGGCATCTTTCAAAGGATATTCTTTGTAGTGCATAGATCGTGTCTTGCCCTGCCCTGGCTCCTAACACATTACAGGGGGCGTAGACAGCATTGTGAGATAACAGGCACAGCCCTATTCAGGTGTCAGTGTCACTTTCTAAAAGTGGCATTTTCAAACGCACAATTTAAAACCCCCTTACAGAAAGATGTATTTTTAAATCCTGAGTTCAGGGAACTCAAACTCCAAATTTCTATCTCATCCCAATTGAAAGTTACACTTGGAAGAAGGCAGCTCCAATGAAAACTAATGTGAGAGATAGTCCTTGCAATAGTGAAAGTGAAATTGGCAGTATTTCACTCAGGGAATATAAAACACACCAGTACATGTCCTACCTTTCACATACACTGCACCCTATCCATTTGGCTACCTTGGGCCTACCGTAAGGGTGTCTGACATGTAGAAAAAAAGGAGGCTTGGGGCCTGGCAAGGGGTGCCCTTGCCAGGTTGACATGGCAGTTGAAAACTGCACTTGCAGACACTGCAGTGGCAGGTCTGAGACGTATATTCAGGGCTACTCATATTGATGGCACAATCAGTGCTGCAAGCCCATTAGTAGCAGTTGGTGCACAGGCCCTGGAATAGACAGTGCACTTTACTAGGAACTTACCAGTAAATCAAATATGTCAATCATGGGTAACAAATCATAATCACAATTTACACAGGGCGAACTAGCACTTTAGCACCGATCAGCAGTGATAAAGTGCCCAGAGTTAAAAAACTAGCAAAAACTAAGTCTAGCATACAGTCAAAAATAAAGGAAACAGAAGCAAAAAGGACAGGGGAAACCACATCAAGGGTGCCAGGTCTAACACATAGCTGCGAGGAGATGTATTGCACTGTGTTGATTCTGTTCACAGGACCACAGCTAAGCTGGCAGAGCACCTTGAGGACCACTTTCAAAGGTCCAGGACTGGGGTGGCACCACTTGGCCAGCAAAACTCATAGCTGACTTAGTCCAGGTGCTGGCTTCGAGGTGACTGTCTGGAGCCTTTTCTGTCCCTGAGTATCTGATCAGGAGGCCAGCCAACTAGCCCCTGGAGTCACTCTGGTGGTCCTGGGATTAAAATGCAGGGCCTGTCCTTCTCACTCAGGCAATAGAGCAGCAGAGCATTAGGGCAGCAGAGTCACAGTCCTTCTTGCAGCAGAGCAGTACATCAGTCCTCCTGAGTCTTCCACAGGTCCAGAGGTGTACTGAAGAGTTGGGACTAAGGGTCCAATATTTATGCCTGGTGCAAGTAGGAGAAGGTTCGGGAGGTTTCCTCCCGCAGACCTGCTTGTAATTTCCTGCCTCCCTGCCCTGGCCCCAGCTTATCTGGTGGCATAAAAGACTAGTGGTAAACCCTTTACGAGTGTGATCAGGCAAAGGCTTTGTGCTGTGCAAGTGTGGTATGTGACAATTCCTCTCCTCTATCGAGTCAGTGATGGCCCATCCTTTCATTCCAATTTTCTAAATGTGCCTTTTTCAGAATTGTGACTTAAAATTTGACTTTACCATTAAAGAGGATTTCAAATTCCAATTCTTTAGGTAACAAACTCAGTATTCTGACTTGCTCCTAATTTAAAGTTAGGATGTATTAAATGTAATAAGGTAACCCATTGTAATCCAATGGTCAAGGTAGGCTTTGCAGTAGTGAAAAATAAATGTACGCATTTTTCATTATCTGGACATGTGAAATTTAAAATTAACTAAAGTCCAACTTTTTAAATACACTGCACCCTCTCCTATGGGCTTATTAGGCCCTACCCCAGGGGTGATGTAAATGTATTAAAAAGGAAGATATTAGGCCTAGCAAATGGTATGTTTGTTTATTTTGCTACGTCAAAATGAAGCTTAAAAAATGCACACAGGATGCAATGACAGTCCTAAGGCATGTTTAAAGGGCTACTTAAGTGAGTGGCATAATAAGTGCTGCAGTCCCACTAAAAGAATTTAATTTTTAGGCCCTAAGTAAATGTAGTACCACTTTACTAGGGACTTACAAGTAAATTAAATGTGTCAGTTGGGTGTAAGCCAAGGTTATCATGTTTTAGTACATAGTACAAGGAGGAGTAAAAACAAGATTTGGAGTGTGATCGGCACCCAGAGATGCCCACCAACACAGAGACCTGGATATCAGTGTTCTTAATCCATGCCACTATCTACTGTGAAGGTTTCTGGAGAGGAGCGTAGCACTATTTATGTATTTGGCCTTGATATGGACAGCACAGAATAGGTTTATTTTGTGGTGTGGTTCTTTTACGATGAGGAATTCAGGCCAAGAATAAATGAGGATTCATCTGTTGTTTTGGTGAACTGGACACTTGTTTGTGGCAACAGTGTGAAGTACCCTCACAGCCCCTGGCACCCCTGCATATGGCTAGACGTCCTCCTGTGCAATTTGCTTATAATTTTAACTCATTGCAGCCAGGAGAGTGGGATAGCAACAGAGGTTGATTGGTGTCATTGAAAGTGCATGATGAATGTCAACTATGGACTGTGTTTCAGATATGTTTAATTATTAATGCAGAGCCATTCCAAGTGCTGCCAGTCACATCAAGGGGCACAGTGTTATATTGTGACAGGATGTGGTGGTCTAGGGCTCTGGTAAAGACGAGGGGAGTGTAACTGGAGTACTGGGTAAAGGTAGCATTTGATTTAGGATGAAGGACTGTGGTGTACTTTGAGATCATTCTCCTTTCAGTAATGGTGCTGTGAGGGGTGTGGTACACAACAGATTGCGTGTAAGCACCTAGGTGGATTAGTAGGTATTAGGAAATAACCAGGGCTCCAACTGGTGGCTTGGGGCATTTGATAAGAGAGTGAATGGGAGGAGGCAATTCGCAATAGGTAAATTTGAGTGGGTTCATTTGCTGTGCTATCTCAGTATCTTATACTAAGTAGGTACAATGTCCCAGGGTATTTTTCACACAAGTGAGAGGGGAGTAGTAAACAATGGACATGGAGGCATGGTGAGGCAGAAAAATAGTCCAGAGGAGGGGGTCCTGGTGGCATTCAAAAGCCACATGAGAACTAAATTGGGATGTAAATGTACAGATTATCATAAATTAAGGAAATAAGGTACATGTCAATGTCAATGTCAGATATTCTTGTAGAGCGCACAAATCACCGGGAGGTCTCAAGGCGCTCTATATAGAGTACAAGGGAGAGGGACAACCTGGGTCCAGGTGCAGACAGTGCAGACAAGATAGCCAGGGCACTGGTAATTCAGGGTTATGGAAGCCAAGTAGATAGAATATATAAACGGGGTGAATAAGGTGGTGTAGGAGTGGTAGGACTGGGACACAGTACATGTAGGCCTCACGAACAAGGCACAGGTTGAGAAAGTTGGGGAATTAGGAGAAGAGAGGGGACAGGTGAAGTATTCTGCTCCACTGTCGGAAACTGGGATTTTGTTTTTAACTGGGATTTTGTTTTTAAAAATAATAAAGCAAGGACCTTCTTACCATGGGAGTGTTCTCCAAGGGCCATTGAAAAGTTTTTACTTTTACATGCCACCACGTTTTGGGTGGTGGTTTGTAAAAAACAAAGCTGCCATGTGTCCACCCACAGTAAAGTGATCGGGCAGACAAATGGCCAAACCTCTAACATCCCATACTCTTTTGGGCCAGTGGAATGGTATGTGGGTGACGGAACGGAGTAATCTCCACTGTCTACATACTGAAATTCCACCTGTCTGTAAATCAGGGAAACAGCGTTTATAACGCTGTCAATACCATGCGGGTAGGTAACAACGCGGACATTACATCGTCCGCGTTGTTACCGCGCATGGGATTACATCGCAAGTCGTTTCTGCGACTTGCGCTAGATGGCGTGCAACAGCAAGCAATGTGTTGGATTTTAAATCCAACACATTCCCTACTGTTGCGCCCACTGGAGTAGGAATAGTAATTTATACTATTCCTAAGTCCAGCGCGCCATCTAGTGCAAGTAAAGCAATGCGTGGTAACATCCCGGACGAAGTAACGTCCGCGTTGTAACCTACTGCGTGGTAATGTATATTGTAATAACGTCATACATTCGTAAATCAATCGGGCGGACCTTCTGTTTGGTGAAGAGGGTACTCCATCAGCTTTGTGGAGTGCTCTCTCCGCCAAACTATGAATTGGGTCCTTAGTTTGAGGGCAATGACATAATAGTGTGTATGGCAAAAGAAGATACAAATGCTTTTTGGGAGTTCTATCCAGCTGCAACAACAAAGCATAAGAGTCTGATCAAGGAACCTACACCCTTCCCCAGTTGCCACTACTCTTGCTATGAGTTTCATAAATTGAAACAACAATGTTGCATTGTAACAGGCTTCTCTACAACTAGACAATTGCTTACCTTTCCTTATTAGGACTCTTTAGAAGCAGGTGGCAATCTCTAGGGAGGCATTCAGAACATGAAATGGTTTCAAAGGCCCCCTCAATCTCATACTGTTTGCCTCTGATCCTCTTTCAGCTGAACAGTGCAGGCAGTGGGGTGTAGCACACAGCTGCTGAGTGACAGAAGTACACTCAGTGCTTGAAGCTTTCTTAGTGCCAGATGCTGCATCCTTTTGTCGCTCGTCATTGAGATGAAACGGATGTGTTCTGAGAGTTATGGGGCAGAGAAACTGACAGCAGGGTCTGAATCAAAAGGAAAAGCCAGGAGTATCTGAACAATAACTCTTTTTATGCAAGGGTGTCTCTGGAGATGATTTTCAGAATGGGCATATGAAGGGCACAGAAAAAAGCCACGGATAACCTATAACAGGAAAATGCAAAGAATATCTTGCGCTCTCTCTATATATATTTATATAAAAAAATATATATATAGAGAGAGAGCACAATATATATATATATATCTATATCTATATATCTATATATCTATATATATATATATATATATATATATATATATATATATATATATATATATATATATATATGTATATTTATATATATATATATAGAGAGAGAGAGAGAGAGAGAGAGAAAGAGAGAGAGAGAAACATAACTGGTAACTGTGTAAAGTGCTCCATTATTGACTTTGATGGGTCCAGGTGACATCATTCACCAATCACCACAAGACTGAAAAGGAGATGAATAATCAAAACCTGGATGCAAGGTTGTAAGTTTTGATTGTAAGGAGAGCCGTTCCATATTCAATCTGTGAGGCAGTAAACAGTGATTTTCTCATGTGAATTTCACTCTATTACAGTATGGTAATAACTCTAATTTGACCTTTATAATGTAGTAATATATGTGTGAAAGTGCATTCATAAGTGAAATAAATTGCTGTGAATAACACTTTTTTGGGCCGCATTTATTTTCACTTCTATGCATACGTATATATGTGTGTGAGTGTTTGGAATTTCTCTTTTTTATCATTCCACCTTCAGTTTCTTTCCTCTCCTTGTGTTCTTTTCTAATTGCTGTGACGTCTCCATTTAGTTACATCTCGCTTTTTCATTATTTCTTAACCTATAGCCCCGCCTTGTCCTTAGCTGAACAGCTACATACCAGCATTCTGTATTTTTTTAAAGTGTTCTGTACTTTGCAGTGTGGAGTTGTTAAGGGACACAAGGGAAGTGGTCAGCAGGAATACAGCTGGAGCACAGGCAGAACCAATATAAAAAGGTGCGGTTCGAAAGCACTACTCACAATAAACACGGAGCAGCACGACCACTGCAGCACTTCCAGGAGGAGGAACCGGAAGGATTTCTTTCCTGCTTGCCGAACGGAACTCCTACCAATCCTGGAGCTGCTTTCATGCTGTGACAGCAGCTACAGGATTGGTGGGAGCATGCTCACCCAGCGCTCATTTTGAGGCAGAGGTCCTGTGCCGGCAATCCCAAGGCAGTTTCAAGATTTGGGATTGCTGGGTATACAGTGAGTGCACATGTCGGGCTGGCCATTGCAAGACGGCCAGCTAATCTGACATGAGCACTGTAGACCAGTGCTGGCAAACAACATTTGCAGTATTTGGCCACGCATCTACCCTCGCGCTGTAGACAGTACGAGCCAGTGCAGTGGCAAATAAATAAAATGGCACCGAAATTCCATTTTATTTATATGTGTTTGCCTCTGCACTTGCAGCAAGTGGGGTGACGCTCCTCCCCTCCTGAGGTGGAGCTGTTCCTGCACTCTGCACTTGGCCCCACCCTCTTTGCCATTGTTTTTGAGGCAGGCAAGATATCACATTCATATATAGGCGGCCCAGCCAAGCCACCCAGACCCAAGTGCGGTTTTGGCACGGCTCGAACAGCCAAAGAAGGAGTCAAGCCACTCTAAGCTATGGTTTATTTAACAAATATCATAAAAATATATGATGAAGTCTCCGACATGAATACAAAATATTTCAACCTTTGTGTGTCAATTTAGCACGTTCGATTATTTCACTGCACATACTGACATTTAATGAAAGGAAAAGTTGAAGTGAAAAGCAATTAGCAGTTTTTGTCTCATGAAAGGTGCATTAGTAGGGAAAGGTTCAGAGCCCGGAAGGTTTGGCCCAGCTCTGTTTCGGTGTGACAAAAGTCCTAAGGGACCAAGGCCCCAGCCAACCTCGAGCCATGCCTGGTTTACTCACCTCTAGACTCACAGCACGGCTCTGATGTTCACATTAGCCTGTGCCCACGTGCTTCCTGCATGTCTTCATGTTCACTAGGGTCGGTCAACATTTGCACAGTATTATGTGAACTTCCGAAGAACGTTTTTTTCATTTCTGCAAAATAAAGTAGCCTATTGGGGCGAAAAGTCTGAATATCCGCGGATATGATTGTGAAAATTACCACGAATATTACCATATTCAGCACTGCAGATATCTGGACACACTACATGCAAATGCATTACATCTTCACTTTCGTGATAGCAACAGGTGGCTCAGTGAGAGGATCAGTCTGCGGAGAGGTCTGGGGTGACCTGCAGATCACGAGTTTAAATCCGAGCAATGCAAAGTCAGACTTTCATCCTTTCGAGGTTGATACATGAAATGCCACTGAATTGGGGAATATTAAGACCTTTTGTTTGCTGCCCTTGGAAATAACACAAACTTGACAACGCGCTGCATAGACAGCCAGTTATTCATGAAGCAGGCAATTGGAAGTGTTTTATGGGGCACCAGAAGAGGAACATTTTGAGGGCTTTCTTGAAACCAAGGTGTTTACTGACTGATGCCAAAGCAAGCATTAAAGGGGCAGTAAATGATTCCAGTGGATGGGGCCTTTTACAGAGAGGGCTCAGCACGGCCGCTGCAGGTATGAGCGGTGGGGCAAGGTGAGGTGGGATTTTGAGAATCGACCACGAGGGGAAATTAAATAAATAATTAATTTTCCCTTGTAGTCGTTTCTCGAAATCCCCCCTCACCTGGGGCCTCATTATGAGGCTGTGCGTCACTTTTACGCCGCCGGTGCGTCACTTTTTGTTAGTTGCGTCATATTTACAAAGTGACGCATCTAGGTAGATGCGTCACTTTGTAAACCCCTGCGCCACATTATACCTGCGCCAGGTATAATGTATGCAAGGGGGGCGTTTTGACGTAAGAAAGGGTCGTGGAGGTGACGCAGTGAAATCTATAAGATTTTACTGCGCCATTTCTTGGCCGCTAATGCGTCAAAATCTTACGCCTGCTTCATGGCAGGCGTAAGACTGACGCAGGCACTAACAACATGGGACTTGCCCATTTGAAAGTACACATTGCTGGAGCTGCGTCACTTTTGTGACACACTCCAGCAATGCGTCACTTTTGCGCCTACAGATACATCAGAAATACTGACTTATCTGTATCTCCTTGCGCCATGATGCATCATATTATAAATATGACGCATCAATCATGACGCAAGGAGTGCGCACTGAGAAGTGACGCATCGCTGCTTTCACGCAGCGATGCGTCATTTCTCATAAATTAGGCCCCTGGCCCCTCCGCCCACCGCTCTTACGTGCAGCGACCACGGCTGACCTGCTGAGACCCCAAGCCAAGCCTTCGATGTCAGAGACACCCTTCTTGGGGTGTGCTTGGGCCAACTTCATATTACATTAAGTTATTTTTCTAGGGTGATCTATCGCCCAGCAGGGTCTCTTTGTGCTATGGAGACTGGAGATGAGGAAGGTTTATATAGTGCTGATAATAGAAACTCAACAAAACAGGCTCATTTACTACGGCTTAATATTTGGGGCGATTCCCCCCATTTGTGAAGTTTAATGGTTTAACTTTCACTTCGCTTGTGCAAAGTTTTTTTTCGAATTACGAGAACATTTTCACCAGATTGTGATATCGTTTCTTTAATCAAATTAAGCCAGGCTGGAAGCTGCATGAACAATTTTTCTATGCGCCATCTTCAAAGCTGCTTTATGCACAATGGTAGATGTATGCACAACTTTTGTTTTCAAGTTTACATTTTGCTCAGCTTTTTATGCACAATGCCATTTTGCAGTAAAAGGACACTACCTTCCATGAAGTATATCTTAGTGCTATATATAGGCGCATATGGAAGCTAAGTTGTAGCAAGTGTTAATGTTTACAGTGATGGGGTAAAGTGTGGTGACATTGTCATTTTATTCCCAAACCTTGAAACACTGGAGGAATAAAACAAGTGGCACACACACGCACACACACACGTCACAGAAAGAGGTACGTTATACGGACACGCAGCACAAATCGTATGTGCACATAATAATTAAAGCGACACATTAAAGGCACACTTATTTGCTTTGTCAGCAGTTGTTGCCCTTGCTCCAATACCACATTCTCTCATGTAGATCATGCTGACACCATGCCTGGTTCCTGTTTATGAATCGCTAACAATCAATCAATGAATCAATGAATCAACAAATAAATAAATACATAAATAAGTAAGTAAGTAAGTAAATAAATAAATGAATAGATAAATAAATAGCAGTAACGGAGCCTCTGGAAAAAACGAATACATCAAGGTATCAGAAATTAAGGGCCTCATTTATGAAAAGTGACGCATCGCTGCGTGAAAAGAGCGATGCGTCACTTTTCACTGTGCCCTCCTTGCGACACCAATGATGCGTCATATTTACAGTATGATGCATCATGGCGCAAGGAGTTACAGATACGTCAGTATTTCTGATGTATCTGTATGGTGCAAAAGTGACGCATTGCTGGAGTGTGTCACAAAAGTGACCCAACTCCAGAAATGTATCCTTTCACATGGGCTGCCTCATGTGAAAGGGCCTGCGTCAGTCTTACCCCTACTGTGAGGCAGACGTAAGAAATTGACCCATTTGTGTCCTAGAAGTGGAGCAGTGAAATTTAATAGATTTCACTGTGTCACTTCTACGACCCTTTCTTGCGTCAATACGCCCCCCTTGCATACATTATACCTGGCGCAGGTATATTGTGGCGCAGGGGTTTACAAAGTGACGCATCTACCTAGATGCGTCACTTTGTAAATATGGCATAACAAGGCGTATTTTTTACGCCACTGGAGCGTCACAAAAAGTGGCGCACCAGCGGCGTAAAAGTGACGCACAGCCTCATAAATGAGGCCCTAAATCTTTAATTTAGGACGCTCCATAGGAGGTGGCATGAAGTTTGGGAAAGAACGCGACCAGCCATATGGCCGCCAGTCAGACACCAGGCTACGTCAGAAGAGCCCCAGGCAGCCTCCATTTCCGCTTCTGTGCTGCCTCTGATTGTAGCGAGAGCGCGCTCCCGATTGGTCGAAATCGGTGCATTACTTTGTAATGAAACATCTCTGCGGTGGCTTCTGCCTGCCACTGCCATCGTTCTAGACGACCTCAATTTGCGGAAAAATAGTGTTCTCCATTCCTATTCCAGGTTTTGATGGAGACCTTTTACTTGACAGCGCTGCTAAAATGGAGTGACAGCTGCTGTCTAATTCACTGGCAGGCTCTCTGTGCAGAAGAGAAAATTGTTTTATTATCGTTAGGAAAGGGCTTCTCAGCATTTCCAGTGTTTGACAGATCAGCCTGCCCGGGTCTTTCTTCGCCAGGCGACGGAAAGAGACCAGGTTTTGATTTCATTTTGATCTTGGCAAATTGAAAAAAATATAATGCATATAGCTCTCGACTTGT
The DNA here is from genome assembly GCF_964263255.1 of Lissotriton vulgaris. Lineage (NCBI taxonomy): Eukaryota > Metazoa > Chordata > Amphibia > Caudata > Salamandridae > Lissotriton > Lissotriton vulgaris. The sequence continues at coordinate 636,350,787 of NC_141700.1, read as the reverse complement.
ATTAACCGTCCATTTTGGAGCGCCCGGGTTTATTAAATGACACAAGGCGTCTTGGAAACTTGAAGGATTAGGGGAGTTTAAGCTGTAATACGGTTATTTCTGTTAGGAAACCAATGAGAAGGGGGTGGGAGAGGCAAGAGGGTTAGTGATGGGGGAGGGGTGTGTGGGTGCATGGGAGGAGAGCCCACCTGCTGTGCATGGTGACCAGGAGTGCTGGGTCAAGCAGAGAAGGAGCTGAGTGATGGACGGAGCAAGACAAGTGACAAGGGACAAAAAGTCAGAATAAGAAAGAGGAGAGAAAGAAAAAAAAATATAGGGAGGAAAGAGGAGAGAAAGAGAAAAGTAAAGGGAATAAGAGGGAAGAATGAAATGAACAATGAACAGGCAGCGCTGCAGCCCACGGGTGCAGGAAGGGCTTGGCATCTAGGGCCTGGAACGGTGTCTCGGCTTTCGTCAGTGGCTCCTAACCATTATACAGTTCAAGTAGAAGCTGGAAACGTACACCTGTAATGAGCACTACACCACCATGCAGTAAAAGTTCACTTCTGCCGCCAGAACACAGCTAACCCGGAAGTGCTCGTAGGCAGCATATCTGTGCAGCACTCCACCCCATTTTCATTAAGTGTATGCTACATACATACCTTAGGGGTGATGTTGCAGGTAGGGGAAGTGTTGACCAAGAAGGAAAGGGACAGGATCCGGTGGCGGGGCAACAATTTATTTATTTATTTATTTATTTATGCAATTTTTAAAGCGCTGCAATTACCCAGGGGTGTCTCGGCGCTGTGAGCTATGTTTGATATAACTAATGTGAGATTACTGAAACATTCCTTTATAAACTTTCCAATTAGTCAGATTATTGAGAGAACAACCATGTCTTTAGTTGCTTTCTAAAGATAGTCAGAGTGGAACTGGTTTTTATAGTAAGGGGAAGAGATTTCCACAGTTTTGCAGCTGCGATGGTGAAGCATCTGTCTCCCCAGTTAACTCTCCTCGTTCTGGGTATATTAAGCAGATGAGCAGTATTTGAGCGAAGCGTTCTGGGAGTTATGAGTGGTTTAAATGAATTCCTTGTGAGAACAACATTCTCACAAGCTGCCTATTTACACTGTTGCCCCTCTACCATGCACTGTGTTCTTGCAAATGATGCAATTTGGGATGTCATAAGTGAGGTTGTGAAAACAATGATTTAAGTTCATATAAGTGATTTAATATGAAAGGCTATAAGCAGAGCATGGAGAAGGTGCGAGTTAAAGTTATTGGCATAAAATGGAGTGGAATGGAGTAGAGTGGAGTGGCATCTATACTACTATTATAAAGAGAGAACTGTGAACCTTGGAGCCGGGTAAACTCTGGAAGTACAGCACCAATCACAACACCCAATACAGCGTTGGAAAGGGGGGGTCCAGGAGATGGACATAGGCTATACAGCACCACACCATATACATTAGGGGGGGGAAGAACGTTAGGGGAAAAGTAGTCCTTGGGCGTATGCATACAATGATATGAACGCAGCATATACACCGCTTGCGAGAGGCGCAATGGCGTGTGGGCGTGGCGTTACGTAAACGCGGCGTTCGGCATCCGGACAGGAGCGCGGGGAGGAGCGCGGAACCGACACCCAGTTCATTGTATTGTCCGCCACCATCATGGTGAAGAGAGCGGCGGCGACAGTGGAGCCGTGGGGACGAAAAGTAACGCGGCATTCGGCAACCCTGTCGGTGAACGTAAGTTGCGCCTGACAGCTTCGCTGTAAGCCCGCATGCATGTTAGCATCCCAAACAACTAAGCCCTGTTTCCCAACCGCAGACGTCCCGCCCCAGTTAGGCCAGACATCCTGCGACTGGACTCAGCTCCCATGTGCTGCAGGTAGGGTGGGGGTGCAGTGGGGCAGAAGCTGAGGGCTGTGGAGCTGGGGGAAACTGTGGAAATGGTGTGGATGGTCTGAAGCTCTGCGATGTCGCGTTGGGGAGGAAGAAAGAAGCGACAGGGAACTTTGGGGTATATATTACGCGTAGCGGGCGAGTAGAGTGCATGCAAGGGGAGTGCCCCAGTTTACTCGCTCTCCCATGGAGCGTTGAGGTTGGGTATGAGGGAGGAGGTGTAAATTGCTTCCTCAAATGAAAACAAGCTGCAGCCAGCCACATTTGTTTTCAGGACTCTCCCTCCACCCTGACTTCCCCGTGGGAGGAATGGCAGGTATGTATGTGCCTGGGGCGCCTCCGGCTACAGATAATGGGGGAGGGGAGTGTGATGGGGGAGAGAGGGGGACACTGCCTCTCTGGTGAGAGCCATCAGGTAAACAAACAGATTAGCATTTCACAGAAACTGCAGCCGAAAAGAAACCATGACAGCAAATTGGATGGCCGGGACAGGTGAAGCTGAGGCTCTCAGAACAGAAGGCCAGGTAGTTTGAGGGGAAGTGGGCAAAAAGGAGTGATTGGTAAGAGAGAGAAAGGAGCTGCCCGTGTCCGGGGTGCGCAATGCTGGTGAGTACCTTTCACCTCGCAAAGCCTACCCGGACAACGTCGGGACAGGCTGCTAGTAGTGTATAATGGTGTAAAGTGCCGAAGAGTGGAGTGATGTGTTCAAGAGCAGAGTGGCACAGAGTGCAGTAGAATGGAGTGGTGTAGCGCAGAGTCGAAGAAAGTGTCATAAACTTGAGTGGCAAGCAGGCCCGGACTGGCCGTTGCGGGCACCGGGCAATCCCCCAGTGCGCCGCAAGGGTGGGGGCCGGTTTTGGGTCCCTGGGGGGCGTTTTTGTTACAGGGCCGTTGCTGCAAAAACAGCCCTGTAACAAAATCGTCCGAAAACCGGCCCTGATAAAGAGCGCGTTCGCACCCCCAACCCCCCTGGGGGGAGGAAGGGAGGGGGGGGGCGGCCACGCACTTTGCCAGGGCTGGTTTTGGTTCGCAGTCTGGCGCTGGTGGCAAGTTGTACAGTAGAGTGGAGTGGCTTGTGGTAAAGAGTTCGAAAGTGTCGTAGAATGGAGTAGAGTATTGTACAGTGGAGTGTAGGGGCATAGTGTGACGTAGAGTGTTGTACAGTGGAGTGTAAAGGCATAGTGTGAAACAGAATTTAGAAGAGTCTTGTAGAGTTGAGTTGCGTAGAGCTGAGTAGAGTGTCGTAGAGTGGAGTGATGTAGAGTGGAGTGTCATACAGTGGTATAAAGTATCCTAAAATGGAGTAGAGAGGAGTAAAGTGTCATAGAGTGGAGTGTTATGTTGTTGAGTAGAGTGGCGTGGCGTGAAGTAGATTGGACTGGTGTAGCATACAGTGGAGTAAAGTGTCATAGAGTAGAGTGGTGTGTCGTACAGTGGACTGGACTGTACTGGCATGTTGTAGAGTGCGGGGAGGTGTTGTAGAGTGGAGTGCAACAGAGTGGATTACAATGTTGTAGAGTGGAGTGGCATAGCGTATGGTAGAGTGGAGTGGCATAGAGGGTGGTAGAGTTGAGTGGGAAAGAGTAGCATAAAGTGGAGTTGTGTGGAGTGGAGTAGTGGAGTACAGTACTCTAGAGTGGAGTAGTGTGTCATAGAGTAGAGTGCAGTGCAGCGTGGCGTGGAATAGCAGTAGTCACGTAGAATGGGGTAGAGTTTTGTACAGTGACATAGAGTAAATTATAGGGTTGTACACTAGCATACACTGGAGTACACTGTTGTACAGTGGAGTGATATAAAGTGGAGTGGTGTGGAGTAGAGTGGAGGGGCACAGAGTGACCTTGAGCTGAGTAAAGTGTCATTAAGAGGAGTTGAGTGGTGTGGAGTGGAGTGGAATTCAGTACTCTATAGTGTGGTAGAGTGGAACGGCATAGAGTGTCATAGAATTGAGTGGGATAGAGTAGCGTAAAGTGCAGTAGTGTAGTGTGGAGAACGGGAGTACAGTAAACTAGAGTGGAGTAGTGTGTCATAGAGTAGAGTGCAGTCATATAGTGTAGTCATACGGTGCTAGAAAGTGGTTTAGAGTGGAGTACAGTGGAGTGCTACAAAGTGGATTAATGTGTTGTAGAGTGGAATGGCGTGGAGTAGAGCATAATGCAGTATAGTGGAGTAGAGTGGAGTGACATAGAGTTGAGTGGGAAAGAGTAACATAGAGTGGAGTGGTGTAGAGTGGAGGAGAGGAGTATAGCACACTAGAGTGGAGAAGTGTGTCATAGAGTGCAGTAAAGTGGGGTGGAGTGGCATAGAGGGAGTCATGTAGAATGGAGTAGAGTATCGTACTGTGTCATAGAGCAAAGCAGAGTGCCGTAAAATGGCATACACTGGAGTACATTGTTGTACAGTGGAGTGCTCCAGAGTGGAGTATTGTGTGGTAGGGTGGAGGGGAATAGAGTGTCCTTGGGGGGACTAGAGTAAGGTGGCATGAGCAGAGTTGTGTTTATAGAGGTGGGTGAAGAATTCTGCTCAGCTCGCGGAGTTGGCATTGCTTTGCCCACTCGGCGCTCTATCCGGAGTACGGCAAATCTCAGCAAAGTGACTCAAAGAGAAGTTTTTTCTCTCGAGCGGCTCACCAACGTTAAGGTGGCGATCACGAACGAGAAATAATTGCACGCTCGACCTCCTCCCAGCGAGATTTCTCAATGCGGATGGTCGCAGCAGGTCGCGACCGCTAGCATCGAAAAATCGTCCGCTCGCGTTGTGGATCAGAGTGGGGTAGAGCAGAGTGCAGAGTGGAGTAACGTAGAGTGGAATAGCATACAGTGGAGTGGCGTAGAGTGAAGTGCATACAGTGAAAAATCGTAGAGCGGAGTGACATACTGTGCAATGGTGTAGTGTTGAGTGGAGTAGAGTGGTGTGGAGTAGAGTGGTGTGGCGTATAGTGGAATGGCATAGAAGAGAGTGGCATATATAAAATACTGTAGACTGGAGTTGCATAGAGTGGAGAAGAGTTGAGTGGAGTAATGTAGCACAGAGTGGAGCAAAGTGTCAAAGAGTGGAGTGTTACGTTGTAGAGTAGAGTGATGTGGAGTGAAGTAGATTGGAATGGTGTAGCATATAGTGGAGTGGCATGTCATAGAGTGGAGTGGCATATCAGACAGTGGAGTGGAAGGGCATGGTGAGAGTGATATAAAGTGTTGTAGACAGGAGTAGAGTGGAGTGCAATAGAGTGGATTAGAATGTTTTAGAGTGAACTGACGTGGAGTAGAGTAGAGTGTAGTATAGCGTGTTAGAGTGAAGTGACATAGAGTGTCATAGAGGTGAATGGGCTAGGGTAACATAGAGTGGAGTGGTGTAGAGTGAAGTAGCAGAATACACTAGACTAGAGTGGCGTAGTGTGTCATAGAGTATAGTGCAGTAAAGTAAGGTGGAGTGACATAGAGGGAGTTGTGCAGTATGGAGTAAAGTCTCATGCAATGGCATGGTGTGGAGTAGAGTGGCATACATTGGAATAGTGTAGTGTGGAGTGATGGAGGGGAAGTGATAGGGAGTGGAGTGGTGTATAGTGGATTGGTATAGAATGGAGTGGCATAAAATGGAGTCGCATAGAGGGGAGTGGTGTACAGTTGAAGTGTGTAGAGTGAAATAGCACAGAGTGGACTAGCGTGTTGTAGAGTGGAGTGGTACATCATACAATGAAGTCGGATGTTATAGAGTGGAGTGGCATGTCATAGAGTGGAGTTGTGTGTCATAGACTGGAGTATTGTCCAATAGTGTAAAATGGGGTAAAATGAGGTGCAGATGAGTCAAGTGGACTGGAATAGAGAGGAGTGGTACAGAGTAGAGTGGAGTAAAGTATCATGAAGTGTAGTGGTACATCATGTAGTAGAGAGGTGTGGAGCGCAGTGGAGTGGTTTAGCATAGAGTTGAGTAAAGTGTCATAAATTGGCATGTTGTAGAGTAGAGTGGTGTAGAGTGTACTGGCATGTTGTAGAGTAAGGTGCCATACAGTGGAGTGCCATAGACTGCAGTGGCATTCGAGTAGCTTGTCATACAGTAGAATTGCATACCATACACTGGAATGGTGTAGAGTGGAGTGGCATACAGTGGAATACTGTAGAATGGAGTGGTGTAGAGTGGATTGGCATAAAGTGGAATAGCATAGAGTGGAATGGCATAGATTAGAGTGGGGTAGAGTGGAATAGTGTAGATTGGGTGGCGTAGAGTGGAATGGGGTAGAGTGGAATAGCATAGAATGGAGGAGTGTAGAAAGGAGTGGCACACAACGGAGTGGTATAGAGTAGAGTGGCCTAGAGTGGAACAGCATAGAGTGGAGAGGTCTAGAGTGGAATAGCGTAAAGTAGAGTAGCGTAAAGTACTGTACAATGAAAAAGAGCTCAGTGGAATGGTGTAGTATAGAGTGACATAGAGTGGAACAGCGTAGAGTGAAGTGGTGTAGAGTGGAGTTGTGGGCAGTGTAATAGCACAGTGCTGAGTGGTACAGAGTGGAATGCCATAGAGGAGAGTGTCATACTGTGGAATACCATAGAATAGAGTGATGTAGAGTTGAGTAGCATAGAGTGGAGTGGTGTAGATTGGAGTGGCATTGAGTGTAGTGGTGTAGACTGAAGTGGCTAGAGTGGAGTGGAGTAGCATGGAATAGCATATAGATTGGGGTGCCATATAGTGGAGTGGCTTTAAGTGGAGTGGTGTAGAGTAAAGGATCATTCAGTGGAATAGCATACAGTGGAGTGGCATAGAGTGGATTGGGCACAAAGTGAAATAGCATAGAGTGAGGTGGCGTAGAGTGGTGAGGCGTACAGTGGAGTAGCATGTTGTAGAGTAGAGTGGAGTGAAGTGGTGTAGAGTGGACTGGAGAGTTGTAGAGTATAGTGGAGTGTCTGAATGTGGAGTGATGTGCTGTAGAGTACAGTGGAGTGAAGTTTTGATCAATATTAGCGCTTTTCCCATGTTGCGTCAATAGTTTGTCACTCTTCTTGGTTATACTTTTCATAGACTTTTTAACTCACCCTGAGATCCTCATGTTTACTCACCATTAAAATCCCTAGCCTTTGAATTCCCCCACCTATACTGTCCTTTATGTTTGTGCATTTGTAGGATTGTCCATGTCACCTGGACAAGGGAGTAGCCAGAATTTGTAATGACCCCTACTTTTGACCAAACACCTAATGACAATGAGTAAATTAAGCAAGAATGCCTGACTCCTTCTGAAAATGGTCTCCTTGACAGTTGCAACTTTCCATCTATCAATTCATCCTCACATCCACTTTCAACTTTCACCTTTCCAAATTTCTATCTAATCACCCATCTATCCCTTCATTCTACCATCTGTTCCCTCTTCCTTCCAGCCATCCACTAACCAATCAATGATTCTATCTGGACCACATTTATCACACCAATCCATCCATCCACCCATCCACCCTTTTCCGCTTTCAGAAGGAAGATGCCAGTGTAAACCTAAGAAATATTTTAGTGGGACTCAGGTTATCAGTTCCAGAGACATCCCTAAATTTAGCAGCTAAAGCGGAGGGTTGACGACACCGAAACCTGAAATGGACTCCAGTCCTCATTGCAGCTGTCATAAACTGCCACAGAAAGTGGCAAGAATAACTGGATATACTGTTATTACTTAGAATTGGAGGAATGTTTCATTCCGCACATGGAATTGTCAGAATTAGGTGACTCCGTACTAATCATTTACCAATGGAGTTCTGGCCAAATTCCACCAATCTACGTGTGGCAGAATTTTTTCCCCACAAGGTTCCAGAAATGCAAGCTGACAAGCGTGCAGGTGATTTTGCATTCCCTAGCTCGATTTTCTATTGTGGACGGTTGTGGGCGCAAGAAGTCATGGTCATAGGGCTGCTCCTCGAATAGATCTGCTAGATTTTCTACCCAGAGAATCAACAACAATTAGTACAAAGTTCCCCACCGGGATTAACTAAAGTAACTCAAAGGAGCCTCTCTCTTACAGGGTGTGACAAAGCAGGGAGTGAAGTAATCCCTTTTCGGAATCTAGGGTGCCTCACACATACCAAAGGTTGAATGGCTGTTGTCATCCCACCCGATGAATGTCCAGTATCATCATTGGCACCCTGCTCCAACGGCAGGCTGGCGGTGCAATGCCCGTCGGGCAGCACAAGGTGCTGCGCTTTCGCGGAGATCTTTTATTCCTTTTGCCAATGGGTGCATGTGTGTGAGGGACCTAGGAAGTGCAAAAGTGAGCGTGGGTGAGGTTAAAACAGGTCAGTAGAGTCCAATAGGGGAACCTTTAATAACATGGCTCACTGCCTCATTAAAATGCGTGAAAAGGTGAGGGGCACTGAGGCGTGATGGTTAGGGTAATCAAGCCTCATTCAACCCTCAGTCCAAGTGCGGTCGACATGTTTCATGCCCAACAGGGCAATTCATCAGGACCAAAAGTGCTCATAAATTGCTATAGAATTCCTCAATAATTAAGGAACTGGGTATACGACCTGGCTTGTGTCGCAGGATCAACCCTTCATTGAAGCCCTCCCTGGGACCGCAGTCCCTGGTCGGTGATCCCCCCGGCTGACCTGGTGAGGTCAGTGCTGGTTAACTAGCACCTGACTTGCTTCTGGCACAGGCGTGTAGACACCTACCCCGCCCACGTCAGTATAACCGCAGATCAGCCGGTACCTACCCAACAGAAACAAAATCAAGTCCAGTGCCCGCGTGCACTTGCGCACTGCATGGTGCTGTTTGCCATGATTTTTCAGCACTGCTAGAGCTACTGGCACTAAATTGCAGCTCAAGCAGCACGACATGTAATTTTTACCTCCTTTGGCAGAATGCCACTGAATCTCGCAGAGCTTTTCTGTAACCAGGGGCGGCCTTAGGCATGTGCAAGCTGTGCACCTGCACAGAGCCACCAAACCCCAGGGGCCACCACGCCAATATATATCCTTAATATAATAATCCTCTGAGGATGGATACATATTTGCGTGGCGGCCACTGGCAGGGATTTGGTGGCCTCCGGCTCTGTTCCACTACCAAACACCCTGACCCCCCCCCTCTTCATTGGCCTCCGCGCTCTGCCACGCCCAGATCCCCTCTTCCGGGGCCCCCTACCTACGCTCCCTGCCCAGGGCCGCCATGAGCTTAGAGCCGGCCCTGCTGTAACTCAGTGGGATTCCATGGAGTGTAACTCGTCGGGTGACAGTCACTGCGCTATACAAATATACCAATACATACAATACATACATACAACTCAGCGAGTTTCACCCACCCCTAGTTCTTATATGATCATTGCAATGAGGCCCTTTTGCTCCATCCCTAGTCCCACCCAGGACCTGGAGATCAAGACAGAGAATGAACTAACTGAGATATGAAGACACCTAAATCTTTTCTCAAGTGAGCCACAGCAGACGTTTTGAGCATTTGTATCACTATGCTTTGGTCAAGTAGTTAAAAATACAATAAAACAAAATTGAACCACAAATAAGGCTGTAACCATAAATACTGTTCATCAAGCAACAACATCCCTAGCAATGCTGTGCAATGGGATAGTGCCCCTTAGAAGATTGTGCTAGGGTAAAATGTTTCTCTGGAAATGGGGGCCACACAGTGCTCATGGTTTGACTGAGCTGCAGATAATGACATTCCAATACTGTGTGATAGAATTACTTTCCTTTCATCGTTTTCTACTGGAGTAAAGGGAGTTTTATGAAAGTAATTGGAACACGCATTTTAACAAGGTAATCTGTGTCACCTGAAAGCTTTTAGGATAATACTGATGATTGGCATATTATGCGAAGATGAGCAAGAAAGGGAATTCATTATCAATTCTCTTCTTTGTTTTATCTATGTAGGCTTAGATAAAATAGTCAGTCAGTGAGATTCTGAGGTGCTATTCTTGTTTGATATAATACTGTATACTTGGTTTATTCTGGATTATTCTCACAATTACTACCTGGCTGAACTCTTGATAATGCAGAGACTAACCCAGAGCTCTTATAGTAAAACATTGTTTTTATTTTGCACGTCATACCACTCTTCTGCCATTGCCAAACTTTGTAAGTAGTAGTAGTCACTGTTACCCAATTTAAAGTACTCAATTTAGTGACCTCAGGAAAGCAGAGTCTACCTTGTTCGGATTTGAAACCTTGACCTTCAAATCACTAGATCAGCAATAAGCATTTCTAAAAAATCAATCTGGAAATCCTCAAAAACAAATTATTGCTAATACCCAGATCCACTCGGAGATCCTATTAACTTCAGTTTGACTCACCTAAGGTCCTGCTCCTGATAACCCAGGCTCGATACTGACAAGAGTTTTGCTCCTGATAGCACTGAAGGATTTAAATGTCTTCTTCTATCAATACAGATTTAGGGCATATTTAGAGTTTGACGAGTGTTATTCTCCATCATTAATGTGAGATATATTCTGTTCACTGCATTACAAGTGCATTATATCATATGGCATTTCTTATACGGCAGATGGCTATCCATCACGTTTGTAATGGAGTAGTAAGCTATCCGCCAAGCTCTAAATTAGACCATTAGTAACCATTCTTATTAATAGTGCTAACATTCTATCATTAAATGTCTCTTGGTAATTGACCGAGTATGTCAGGTGTGTGCTTGTGTATAATGCCCAGGCTTAGTAACAGACCTACACGTATTACTTCATACACACAAACTCACTCTAAGTGTTCTTCCTGATATTACCCAAAATCACTCACAACTCCGATCTGAAAAACACAGACTCGACAAGAGCCCTCCCCCTAATAGCACAGAGACTCACTGAAAGCTCTGATCATGTTTATTCAGCTCCAAGCTCTGCTCCTGATAATACCCAGGTCCACTCAAGGCTCAGCCCCTTATAAAGTCCAGACTTTAGAACAAGCGCAAATGTCTACTTCCTCTGGCACAGAGAGACCACTCTGCTATCTGCACACACTCACCCACACATTCTGAAGTTAGGGGTTCTTACCTTCGCTTTATTGCAGTAACTCTGCATTTCAACACCGGCAGACACACCAATTTCCTCACAGTGTTGCTGCCCTGCCTGCCCTCCATTGGGCAGAGCACAGTGAGCCCACCATCAGGTGTGAGCAGCAAGTTGGCTTTCATGGGGCTCCAGCTTCCTTCTAAACAAGGATGTAAGAGCAGTGTGGCAGTCCTTGGGGAAGGATGCTCTCTTCCCAAAGAGTACTTTGGAATATGCTGCTTCCAATAGACACTTGAATATTTCAAGAATGGTGCAAGCTTTATACCCAGGCGAAGGTATTTTTTTTTAAATACTTGGACACCTCTCTTTTCCATGCAAGTGACACCATGTCGAATGGGAGACTTCAGCCAGCCATGGGATTTTCACTAACATGTCACATTCTGTGTCTTGTTTAGATGTTAACATTGTTCGTTTGAATAAAAAAAAATCCAAGAATGCAAAGTGCATTTGGCCAAAAAGTCAGGTTTATATTAAACATGATTTCAATGAAACTAGTGCAGTACAAATGACACAATTTGGGGCAAGTAGAAGAATATTATATTGAATAAAAATCCTATTCTGCACATTTAAAGGACATTACAAGTCATCTTGCACTTCTGTCACCTAATAAAGGCACTTATCCTGCAGTCTTGTGCTTCTGTGCAGTAAGATAATTCCTCGATGAGTTGCAAGATCAATATAATGTATAGATGGGTGAACTTTATATCATACATAATAAACTGGTTACATTGTGGTAATTTTATGTGATCTACCTCATCGTTGAAAAGTGAGTATTAAAAGAAATCCTTTTATTTTCCCTATCGAAATATTATTGAAGCATTACTAATTTGTTATGTGACTGTGTAGCTCCTAGAAGTGTGTTGAGTTTGGCAAGCAGTATATTCCGGGCAGTATCTTTAAATCTGATCAGATTAGCTAGACATTAGTAGGGGGTCTTTCGCTACTGTGCGCTACTTGTAAACATCTCTAGTTTCTTTTCTGCCCACAGGACACGGGTCGTGAAAAAATGACCATCCAAAGTTGGAAACAGACAGCATAAAGTTATGCCTTCATGATGAACTTATGATGTGGCCACAGGTAGGTATATTCGAGGCACTTGAACTGCTTTGGATACAGTTTTGTTTGAACGGATAGACGTGGGCAATAATACCTCGTAGCAATCACTTTCGAACAACTGAATAACACGACAGCCCGTGGAGATAGATTCCTGGAGCTCTACCCAGGTCCTCGTGCAGACCCTGGCACCCAGTCACTGCCGAGCCATGCCAGGCTGTGAACATGCAGTGCCAAGAACTCCTCTCCTGATCTCTAATTGCTGTTTTCCTCCTCTGTCCTCCACCTTCATTATTTGTATTATTTTTCTGACTCATCTGCGACAATACTTCATGGTTCATAATATTCTGCCATAACAGCCGTTTACATGAATATTTGCACTTATTGTAAACCTACTAAATTGACTGCACGACTCAGTCTAATTTCGCTCTATAAACGTATTCATTCAGGATGAAAGGAAACAGGATAGATACCTAGGTAGTGGACGGGAGGTTATTTTTTTTTGGGGGGGGGGGGGGGGGGAATACAAGGGGTCTCTGTACCAAGCACACAAAAATCCTAAAATATGTCTAAGGAGGAAAAGAACGAAACACCTATGGAAGTCTGCAAAGATATGACATGACAATATTTGGGAGGTCCAACTTCAAAAAGTTGAAAGAAATACAATATGAAAGTCCAGCCATGTTTTCCTTGTATACAAATTCCCGGGGGTCAGTAGAAAAACACGATTTTGCAACTACTGCATTTTCCTTGCAGATACGAATTTGTTTTAACTGATGATATAATCCACCCTCTGCTGCATTAGTCACATATTTTTAACAACGTTTTAAACTCAAAATCAATAAGTATTTAAATCCCTGCACACAGTGTTAACTCTTGCACCAGACACTTTACATAACTTAATTGGCCAAATTTCCTTGTAGCGGTGACAATGTTTTTCGGATGGAGCAAATATCCCTAACAAACCAGGGGAACCAGGGGAATGACTTTTCTTTACACCAAGAAATAAATGCCCTAAAATATTTAAATATAATTCAGTCCGAGTGCAAAGACCGATCCCTTCTGCCTCATTATTTTTTCCCCACTATTTACTTAAGTTCATGTTTACATATCAGACACATTTTTCAAAGCTACAGGCATATCAGACAAGTAGGTTGCATGTTTCTCCAATGCCCTGTGTATTAAATCCCAAGGTGGCATGTGCATAGGAAATATAAAATGTACTATGCAGTTCAGCAGCTGCTTATATTTGAAAGGGGTGCTGTATAATTGGTAGTTCATTTACCTGTCCTTCCTGCTTTATTCAGCCAACCCCGCTGTATAATTTGGTATTCCATTGGCTTTACCAATACACATAAGACATGTCTGTAAAGTTTCAAAAGTACTATGATTCGCAGTTCTACAGTTGCATGCATTTTAGCTTAGGTTTTAAAAAGCAGCATTATTATATCAATGTTAGATTAGGTTTTAAAAAGAAGCAATATTAAATCTGAGCTGCCCTAAGATTGTATGAGGTACAAGGAAAGGGGCCCTGGATGGGGAACATCCTTTACGACTAAACTTTAACAACGCGGTACTGTTACCACGCTACTTTTACAACGCAAGTCGTTAAACGACTTGCGCTGGGGGGCGCTCCAGGATAGGAAATAGTTTAATTTACTATCCAACTCCTTCCCTAGAGTCCACGGGGACTGGAGTTGGAATAGTAAATAAAACTATTTACTATCCAGCGCCCCCCAACGCAAGTCGTTATAACGACTTGCGTTGTAAAAGTAGCGTTGTAATGGTACGCATTGTCAAAGTACGCGTCGTAACGTCATACATCCCCCTGGAAAGTCTCTCTCTCTCTCTCTCTCTCTCTCTCTCTCTCTCTCTCTCTTTCTTTCTCTCTCTCTCTCTCTCTCTCTCTCTCTCTCTCTCTCTCTCTATCTCCCCCCCTCCTCCACGGTGCCTGCTGCAATTAATCTTGAAGAGTTGGGGAAAGCAACTAAGGCACCTGCCTCCAATGGCGGCTCAGACCCTCCGAGGAAATGTCCCATGGAATATATGGTGAATCCGGCCCGTCAGTATTATTGTATATGTTGCACGGAAGGCCGCAGGAAAGTGTAAATCCAACTGGCTTTGTGTCCAGAACTGTGTTACTCCAAACGTTTATGGGCCCCATCATTTATAGTAGTAAATCTAGAGAGATATAAGCTTGCACAACGCCTCACACCGAACTTGGCAACAGTACAAATCTCCAGTGAAATGTGATAAAGGTTTAATTAAAAAGTTAAATACACAAAAGTGCAACTAAACAAAAATGGAGAAACACAGATTAGAGAATTCAAAAGGTATCAATTAAAACATAACCATCGCAGAAACAGAAACAGTAAGGAACTGCGGGGCATATTAACAAGCAATAGCGATAATTATCGCTATTGCTTGGTTAGCGTGAAAAAATTATCGCCGAGCTGCGGCGATGTTTATCGCAGATAAACCTTGGTATTACCAAGGGGTATCGCAAATGCGATAAAAATCGGCTGCAATGCATGAATATCGCTGAAAAGTCAGCGATATTCATGCATTAGCGAGCTAATGCTCTTAGCCATGTTATCCACCTCCCATTGGATAACATGGCTAAGAACTGCTCAGGGCAGGTGTTAACTTTTGGAGATATTCGCCATTAGCGCGAATATCTCCAAAAGTTGGTAATAGGAGATAGCGATGTTAGCGACTGTTTCCAGTCGCTAAAATCTTGGCACGCCCACTTTGCATGTCATTAGTGATAAATATCACTGACATGCAAAGTGGGGTCCAAGATGGTCGCTATCTCCTACTAGCTGTCGCTAACTGGTGTTAGCGACAGCTAGGTAATAGGGAGATAATTTTATCTCCGCTTTCTTGGTTTTTAAAGCCAAAAAAGCGGAGATAAACCCCCTTGATAATATGCCCCTGCATTTTTTTAATTTCTCTTTATTCACATCCATTTTTTATCATACATTCAAGCAGTATCTGCAAAGAAAGACAACAAGCACAAGCATCTAGAAATCAGACGATGCATGTCTTTGCTTCAAGGACTTTGGGTCTTTTTCCGGGTTCACTGGTACAAGTCTTCCTACAAGAAACATAGGGGCATATTTACAATTACTGGTGCATCCCTGCAAATTAGCAGGGATGCGCCAGTAATTGTGCGCCATGCCTCCGCCACCCATGATGCGCCGCATTTACAATGCAGCGCACCATGGGGCAAAAACGGCACAGATGCGTCACGCATCTGTGTCGTAAAGGTGTCGCATTGCTGGTGTTAGCGACAGCTAGGTAATAGGGAGATAATTTTATCTCCGCTTTCTTGGTTTTTAAAGCCAAAAAAGCGGAGATAAACCCCCTTGATAATATGCCCCTGCATTTTTTTAATTTCTCTTTATTCACATCCATTTTTTATCATACATTCAAGCAGTATCTGCAAAGAAAGACAACAAGCACAAGCATCTAGAAATCAGATGATGCATGTCTTTGCTTCAAGGACTTTGGGTCTTTTTCCGGGTTCACTGGTACAAGTCTTCCTACAAGAAACATAGGGGCATATTTACAATTACTGGCGCATCCCTGCAAATTAGCAGGGATGCGCCAGTAATTGTGCGCCATGCCTCCGCCACCCATGATGCGCCGCATTTACAATGCAGCGCACCATGGGGCAAAAACGGCACAGATGCGTCACGCATCTGTGTCGTAAAGGTGTCGCATTGCTGGAGTTGCGTCGCATGCGTGATGCAACTCCAGCAATGCTCTAGGGGACCCATTCTACTAATGCTGTGTCAAGCCTTACGCCTGCTTCAAGCAGGCGCAGGGTTTTGACGTAGCATTGGCCTAAAAGTGACTGAGTGAAATCTTGTAGATTTCACTCAGCCACTTTTAGGAGGCGTTCCTGCGCAGGAACGCCCCACCCCCCCTGCGCCGGAACGCTTCCTTAAGGCGCAGGGCTTTACAACGTGACGCATCTCCCTGATGCGTCATGCTGTAAATAGCCCGCACCATTTCGTATCTTTTGCGCCGCCGCTGCACCACAAAAGTGACGCAACGGAGGGCGCAAAAGAGGCGCAAGGGACTTGTGAATCTGCCCCATAATGCCTAGGAATATGGGTGGACTTTGACATGAATGTAACTGTGCAAACTTCAGTCATTGGGTTATGCGCATCCAGCATAATGTGTTTTTTTTTTGGTTGCTGGTCACATCATTTTTGTGTGCTGGAGACTTATTGTGCTGCTTGAACTATGCTAGCAACGTTCACATCATGACTTTAGAAGATCTATAGGTAATCCAGTGAGCTGGTATATTACATGCATTTCATCATGAGGGGATACCTTACTTTCATTTTTAACACAGATGATTCCCATGTATTATATGCAGAAAAACCCATAATTTTTCTGAGAAGTTCAAATGTCACACACAAAAAAACCTCAATTTTTCCCATGGACATCCTTTAGGGGTCGCCGGGGAATGCACCTGCGACCCCTGGCTTGCACCTTGCAACCCCTTGCACTGTCTTTGTGACACCTGGCCTCAGAGGGGGCAAGATCAATATCTGGAACACAGCAAACTCATCCTTCTGGATGTAAGATTAGTGCTCCACTCTCCCTTGTTTTCTGTCATTTTTTTAATACACCAATAGTGAATAATAGTGCATTATTCACTATAAGTCTAATAAGTGTAGTGTACAGTTAGCTGGAAAATAACCTTTCTGCCAGCTAGATAGTTAATACAATTCTTTTAAATTCAGGTCGTGTGCATGCTTGCGGGTAACAGTGTGTTTATGTGGGAGAGAGTGTATGAAGTCCCTTCCACCACCCAAGGCATTTTGGTGAATGGACATCCATGATTTTTCCATCCTTAGAGAAATGCAAATGACTTTCCTTGGAATTCACAGAAGCCATTTTGGAATGATTTTAGTTATACTTTGAAAACAGAAGATTCCAAGAGGACTGCCATTGTGGACATGAATATATGCAGATGCCCAGGTGGAAATCTTGGGTTGTTTTTTTTATAAAACTATTAAAAAAAACGTTTAAAGAGGGCCACAATGAATGTACAAAGATACATGTGCAAGCATGGCCGCCATTGTGAAATGCCTTTTCATAAAGCGCAAGGGAAAGCCTTTCAAGATGGTCTCAGTGCATGTGCACACTTGGTTACTATCTGTGAGGTAAAACACAAATTGACAAAGCCAATAGCCCATGCCACATTCGAAAGTCAAGGCCTGTTAGCTTTGCCAATCCTTGCTTTATTACCTTCTATCAACTCCTCAGCCCACATGTCAACATTCAGACAACATACCCCTTACGTAAACCACACACCTCACTTGCATTTTGGAAGGTGTATTGCCTCACATGTTTCATCCAAAAGAATCAATAACACATTTTCATTTTGACTGAAGACTATGGAGAACTGATAGGTAGAAAGGAGCAACAGTACTAAAAGGTAAAGCGATTCTAGGGCAGGAAGGGACTGTTACAATGCATAGTGGTTGTAGTGACTCCTGTCAATGCTAGTTTTTCAGTGGCTCTGTGTCCCTTAGCTTTGTTATTTTCCTTCCACACTCTTCAGAAATGCGCCCTAGTGTTGAGCTATATTGATGCCCTGATGAGATGCGTGTGCTATTCCTTAACCCACTTTCCCCTTTTTCTTATTGGGACCATATATACACACTAGTATCATTGGGGCGAATTGGTGAGCACTGTGACTCTCAACTGATGATCTTCACATTTTCTGCAACTCATGACACAACTCCAATCTCCATTCCAGTTCTCTGAAGCTTGTGTTTAGAAGATCTAGAAAGCAAGTTTCCCAAATACCTCTTACTCACACATGTACCTTTCCCTCATGACGTAAGCAATGTTTTTCCTTCTACACCCTTGCTTCCAGGAGCTAGGCCAGGATCTGTATTTGTTTTGTCGCGCTATTCCTGGGAAACAGATTATTAGTATCAGCTCATGCCAGTGTGTGACCTTTAAGCAGATTGTTTGCATCTTTAATGCTCCTTCAGAAATCTGAATATTTTTTCTCTGCTGAAATGCCTTTACATCCAACTTATATAGGATCTATCAATATTATTATAAAAAACAGACATTATGATTTGTAATGTAAGGTGTGCAAAAAAAGAAAATATTTTCTCCTACACATTTGCCTAAATCTGATGTTCTTTATAAATCATAATATTCAGTACAAAAGATATGAGCTACTGGTTCACTATCCACCTATATTCAAACATCATTTTATGCAGTAAATACAATACAATGAAATAATGCATTTATAATGAATACATTAAAAATGAATGCTGTGAGGGGATCAAAAGCAATATATATGCAAAGCACACACCATATTTCTATGGGTAACTGAGTTGCTACATAAGGGCAAGGTCTATAACATTCATAAAGAAATGTGGAATCCTGTCTGAATATGAGACTCATTAACAGCTGGACTTCTTTACCCCACTGACCAGATATTTGTGTGACATTAATACAGTCAGTAAAACCTTTGTCATTTGTCCATATTTCTCATTGCTTTACTTGCCCCTGAGCCCTGATGGTTTCACCAAGTGTGGATTGGCACCAAGTAAAACCCGGCCCATGCCAGTAATTCTGTTGCGGCAACACTGGCCCACTTAGAATCGGGTGGGGTGGTATCGTCCCTCTGGAGACTTCTCTATCTGACTTGTACTGAGGACCTATAGAGAGCTACTTGAGGACCTGGAGTGCAGCAGGTGTATCTTTATTCATGAGTATGCTAATGAACAAAGTGCTATTTTAAATTATCATCTTTAATTGAGGTCCTCCATCGGAAGACTGCCTTGTCCCATAAAGAACTTTCAGCCACATGCATCAAGCGATTTTGGAGTCGCAAACGGTGCGAATCGCAAAATTCGGCCGTTTGCAATTCCAAAATCACTATTTGGGATGCATAAATGCAAACGTACAACAAATCACAATTTTTTGTGATTTCAGAAAATGCGATTGCATTTAAGGAATCGCACTTTTGCTATTCCTTAAATGCAATGCAGGAATGTTTAAAAAATTGCGAATTCGCAAATAGGGGGAGCAAATTAACACGAGGTTGAACCTCGTGTCAATATGCTAAATCTTTCAAAAATGCTCAAAAATGCATTTTTGAAAGTGTCATGTCACACACACACATGTCCTTTGGACATGTGTGTGTGAAACTTGCACTTACATAAACATTTCACGGGTGCAGGGGGGGTCCTTTGGACCCCCCTCAGCACCCTTGAAATGCATTTACAAATTGCAATTCCCAAAATGAAAATCGCAAAATGTTAATGCCTTCCCATTAATTCCTATGGGCCTTTTGGCCCATAGGAATCAATGTTAAGGTTTTCCTTAATTGCGATTCGCAAAATGTGAATCGCAATTAAGGAAAAATAAGGAATTGCTAAAAAAATTACGATTTTTTGATGCATTGCCCTTTGCGATTCCTTAATTGCGATTCCTTAATTTTCGCAATTAAGGAATCGCAAACGGCACCAATGATGCATGTACCTGTTTGTCATTTTTTTTACCCATTAGAATGAATCCTTGTAAGCAGGATTTCTTCATTCAATCCATTGACTGTTCTTTGGATCTTTATTCGGTCTTGTCTTGATATTTTTTATAATTTGTTCTCCACTGTTCGATCACTGGGTTTGGCTCCGCCCTCACTATATTCACTGAAATTGCCAGATCAACCAACTCCTGTCACTTTCGGTTTAATCAAAGAAAACCATGTATTTCCTCGTCTGAATTTGATTCCATCATCCAAGCATTGGTCGGACAGTACAAATGCGTGGGTCCTCCCACTCTCACTCTTGCTTCTGTACAATATGTATCTAATACTACAATTCATGTGATGTTAAATGCGACACTGTTTAAACTTAATACAACAATCTTGTTTTCTTTACTCTGCTTGCCATTACACTTTTTCCCTATGTTGCATAGGACTGATAGATAAAGAGGTGCTGATCATCCGACTAAGAGGTAAAGGGGCTCAATACAGCTCTTTCTAGAGGACTCAGGACACAGGGGTTTCGGAGAGAACCAATCATAGGATTAAGCAAATAGATTGTGGTCGATAGAAGAGGTGCAGCCAGAAGGCCTGTCAGTGACGTGTGTTTTGTGGTTTTGAGGTACCTAAAGATTGCCACTGTATTTTTATGACCCATCTACCTAATGTTCCACATTGATGATATATGCAAAATGTCTGACAAAGATGCTGTTCATCTTCTGCTTAGTATTATTATTATTATTATAAATATTATTATTAATAATAATAATAATAATAATAATAATACATATTTATGTTTTAGATTGACACAAAGGTGTCAGGTAATAAAATATCACAAATAGTGCACTCACCCTCATATACTTCTCCCTCTTCGCACCAGTCCGAAGGTACATATTACTTGCCATAGTTCGCCATGGTTCTGGGTAGTCCTATATCCCTCTTGTCCCTTTGTCCTCCCCTTCCATATCTCTGTCCCATCATCGCTTTGTTTCTTCTTTGAGACCTTCATTTCACTACATCCCTGTATCCCATCCCCCTTCCCATATTTGTTCAATTTTTTTGAGGCAGCCCTCTCCATAATAGACTGCTTTCCCCCATGCTCTACACACGTCTGTTCCCTCTATCCAGCCTTGTAGATTTGAATTCACTGTGCTTACCACTTTGGCATAATTTCTTTCTTCACTACTATAGCTCTGTCAGATTCCCAGTAGCACTATTGGAGCTTCGGCATCAATACATAGTTCAATAGCCTCTTCTACGTACAGCTCCCTGCCAATGTCGTTGGAGTTTAGGGCGATCCCATAGTGTATGGAGGAAAGTGCCTTTCTGACCACTGTTCTGCATGCATTTATCATCCCTGGCCCTGCAGATTCGGGTGCAGGAGGACTCGGGTGTAATAAATTCTATGAAGGACTTTCAATTGGATTAAGTGGAAGCCCGTCTTCATGGCCACTTCTCTTCGGATTTATAATGCATCCCTTCAATCGTCATCCTAGAATATTTCTCTGCCAACGTGCCCTTGGTTGGTCTAGTTCCCCCTGTGTGTTTCTCGTCAGTGTGCATAGGTGAGGGAGATAGGCTTCGCATTAATGCAGCCATCTAGTGACCTTCTTTCTAGGGGGGATCCTCTTTGGTCTCCTCTCCCTGAGGGGGTTCTGACGTGCAATGCATGGCGCAGTTGAAGGTATTTAATGGCTGCCACATCGCTATGCCATTTGTGACCTGCATGTGTTTAAAGGGTACAATCCGTTTGCATCCCATACATCATCCACAGAGGAGATGCCTGTATTGCCATTTTTAAACCGTGGTAATCTTGACACAGGGCCTAGTCTCATACTCTGCCACAACTGCGTCTTCAGAGTTAGTCTCCTCCCCCATCCCATTTCTCCTTTTAGCTCATGGCAGATGAAGAGGACAGTTGTGGTTGCTGGTGGGACGCCGACTTCCACCCTTCGCCGTATAGTGCGTGCTAGTGACCTTTCTTTCCCAGCTTGGCTCGGTCCATTCTAGATGCTCTAGAGCAGCATACACCTATTTGTTTGCATTATTATTATTATTATTATTATCATCATCATCATCATCATCATCATCATCATCATTGCTTATAATAATAATTATTAATAATATAATAATATGTTTTTGCAGTATGGTAGTAATGGTAATTAGATATATTAGTACACAACGAATGTAGCCAAAAGGCATCAGAAATGTGCACTGGGCTAAAGGCAAAGATACAGTAGATAAGCGGTCGAAGGGGCAGCTGGGTTCTAAGAGAGGAAATGGCCTGCCACTGTGCCGTTCTTCTTCTTCTTCTTCTTATGTTTATTAGTATGGAGCTATTGGAGGCGTATGCGCTCGAAGGCTTCTGTAGCCACATCAATATTAGATTGCAATTAAAAATAAACACAGACCACAGACTCCTCCGCTAATCTAGTTTATTAGTTGTAATCGCTGCCTCTACAGCTCATTCTAAACACAAACGCAGCCTGTTTCAGCACCCTGGACAGGGCGGCCATTTCAGCAAGGTACAGTCAACCAGTGGTTGAAGGGGCAGCTGGGTTGTGAGAGCAGAACTGGACTGTTTCTTTGCTATTATTAATATTATTACTCTGAGGCCGCAGTTCGGCAGATGGGATCAGAAGCCTTTACAGCCAGATCAATGTTAGATTACATTTATTACAAATAAAAACAGAGCACAGTTTCTCGTGCTATTCCTGCTAATTAGCTTTCCTTTCAGCTGCTGCCTCTACGGGCCGTACCAGAATAAAATGCATATTTTCAGCACCCTGGACAGGGCGGCCATTTTGTGTAACACAGATCCGTTCATTGCCGGCCTCTGTGGCTAGCCGTGCTGTAGGACGCGTTCACTGAACCGTTTTACAAACAAGTAACTTATGCCCACATTTACTAAAGGATTGCGTGGACGCGAGAGAAAGTAATTTAACACTGCACACGTGGGTCTTTAAAATGGTAAATAAATTGACATTGCCTGAGCACCGGTGCAAGACGTTATTAAATGTGAGCCTTCATTTGTTTACAAACGCAACTACGCTGTTACTTTTCACATCTTCCTTACTAACCTCGCTATAGAAATGAGCCAGTCAAGGATACTGGTACCAGTTGACAGCAAGATTTATTCACAAAAAACAGGTAGCACGCATGAATTAGGTAAACGAAAATGTTACCAGTGTACTGGATCAGAATACAATCTAGTCAAAGACCACAAAAAAAGACCAGAACAGAGCACTGTAGAAACACTATGTGAACTTTACAGAGAAACGCCACTCCCCAAAAATGTGCCACGTCTTTCAACGTTAGGAGTTGATTCACCAATAATGAATTAAGTGAAAGTATAACTTTCACCTGGTACTATTTTCAATTCACAAATGATTCACAAATGGAGGTACACATGCACTACGCTATTGAGAGTGTGGACTGAGTGCGCGTTTCGATGGAAACACGTAAACATATCATGAAAAAAAAACTAGAGGCCCCTTTTGCTGTTGGAACGTCACTTTTTGTGACATTCCCTGGCGCAGAAGCCTGCGTGATATTTATCAGGCAGAACTACGCCACTTTTTTTGGGTTACTGCTGCCTGATAAATATCTGTCCCTTTAACGCAGTTTTCTGCGTGAAAGGGGCGTGCAATGGGTGTTGCTGGGGGCGTTCCAAGCAACATCCATGGCATTTTGACATTGCCCCAGATTGACGAGAAATCATAAGTCTGAGGCAGTTCCAAAAACATACGCATCGTGGCGGGCCTTCCTGCTGTGCTGCCCTACTGCAAAAGAAAAGGGCAGGAATGCGCCTGCGCCGTATCTATCAGATACAGCGCATTACTGTCCTTTTCCCCTGCTCCGGCGCACAATGGGCTGCCGTACGCCAGCGCAGGCACCTTTGCACCATGGTGCAGGCGTGCCTGCGTTGCGGGTATGATTATTTTTGCACAGGAAGGAAAACCTTCCTGTACAAAAATATTCACAAGAAGCTTTTTCCTCTTTCTATGTGTGCTGCATTCTCAAGCACACATAGAAAAAGGGAAAATAAAGATATTTCTCCTCGTTGTGCTTCCCATACGACCTCCCCGTGGGAGGCATACGTTTTTGGCACTACCTCAGATTTACGATTTCTCGTAAATCTGGGCAGTGTCAAAATGCGATGGATGTTTCTGCGAACGCCCCCAGCAACACTCATTGCAGGCCCCCTTAATGCAGAAAACCATATTAAAGGGACCAAAACGTATCAGGAAGCAATAAGCCAAAAAAAGTGGCTTAGTGCTGCCTGACAAATTTCATGCAGGGTTCTGTAGCACACATGGAAAGAGGAAAAAGCCTGTCGTGATTATTTTTGTACAGGAAGGTTTCCCTTCCTGTACAAAACTAATCATCCCCGCAAAGCAGGCACCCTTGCACCAAGGTTCAAAGTAGGGGTGGGCGGGCGGCTACGCTCCGTGCACGGAGTGTGCGTAGTGCCGGCTTCTACGCATTTTGCGTAGCAGGCGTAGAATCCGGCACTACGCACGCTCCGCAGACGGAACGTAGCTGGCCGCCACCCGCCTCCCTCCCGCCCTCCCTAAATACTTTAAATTAGGAGTGTAAAAGAATTAAAAAGCACTTACCTTGCCCGCCGCTGCCCGCCGCGTCCCCGGGGCTCGCGCTATCTCCATTCTTCCGTCTTGTGTACTAATGCGCATGCGCGGGCGGCCGCGCATGAGCATTTCTCACGAAAAAATGCGCATGCGAGGCCGCCCGCGCATGCGCATTAGTACACAAGACGGAAGAATGGAGATAGCGCGAGCCCCGGGGACGCGGCGGGCAGCGGTGGGCAGCGGCGGGCAAGGTAAGTGCTTTTTAATTCTTTTACACTCCTAATTTACAGTATTTAGGGAGGGCGGGAGGGAGGCCTGTGGTGCGTAGTGGGGCTACGCGGAGTGCGGAGGTAAGAGTAGTTTCTCGCCCACTTCACGTAGCTCCGCGAAGCCCCACTACGCCCACTACGCCCAGGGTTAGTTCAAAGGGGCCTGCATTGGCGCACGACAGCCCATTGTGTGCCGATGCAGGGCAAAAGCACAGGAAGTGCCGTATCTGATGGATAAGGTGCATTTCTGCCCTTTTCTTTTGCCATAGGGCAGCTCCGCAGGAAGGCCTTCTGCGCTGCCCTACGGCAAAACCACATAAACGAGGCCCTAACTGCCTTCCTGCTATGTCTACTGAGATGCAAAATGTGACAAATATTTGGAAGGAAGGAAATGTTTGAGTTTCCCTCATACACTTAACACAAACAATTAACTTCCATTTCAACAAAACAGGCCTAATAAGTGTGAAAAGAGGGAAAAAAGTGAGCATAGATGACTTCAGTGTTGAATATATGTGTAAGAACCAGGATGTCTATGCATGTGTGACTACTTATTTGTAATTATGAAAAGAATAATGTACTTTAAAAAAAGTAAATCATTCCCTTTTCTCAAACCCTGACTTGAGTATTCAATGAAATGCATATATTACACAAGTGCGAGCTTAGAGGAATTAGTGCATGTCTCCAATGCACTTCAACATCATGCTGCCATGAAGGCACTTTATGCACTCCTGACATTACATGAAGGAGGCAAATTTGCACGCATGCGTAAAAACTGTGTGCAGGTTTATCATTTGTCTCTGTAGATCTGTATATATTCCCAATTTTCAATGACGATAAAGAATAAAGTTTGATGATAACCCCCAAAATATGCATCTTTTGTAACCAGGTTTGTGGCAAGGAGAATACAGGTCTAAAAAAACAAACCAGTGTGTATCAGGTGTCTTTTTCTCCCACATATCAATTATGTCTGCCACTGGGAACTCGCCAAAATGTAATTTCGAGAGGCGCTTTGGGCTGCAGGCGGCTTCCATTGAAACAAATAGGGCTCAGAGCCAGGCTGTATTTTAATTAGATGGGGAGCCTTGCCAGGCATTAACACTTGCTTTGGGTTTAACACTGGAGACTCTCTCCTCAGTGATTATCACAGTGATTACATACATGGCTTCTATACAGAGACTAAGCATGGGTGAATTTTGCGAATCTCGCGTTCGCGAATTTTGCGGATTTGCGAATTCGCAATCTGCAAAATCCGCGAATTCTCGCGAATTTGCGGATTTTTTTTTGGTGTTCGCAAGTGTTTCTGCCAGTTCGCGAGGATTTGGTACTAGTTCGCAATTGCGAACTTACTTGTCGGCTCGCAACGGTCGCGACTATGTTGTTTCTACGTCTGGTTCATCATCACAGCCTCCCAGCACCCTCTGTTTCACCACTGGCACCCTCTCTTTGACCCATGCCACCCTCTGTTACATCAATGCCACCCTCTGGTTCATCATCACTGTAGAAGATGGGGGGGAAAAGCAAGCCCACCTGCCCTGCTTGAACTGACATGAATTAATTTGGGGTTAGTTTATTAACAACACCTGCCCTGCCCCAACTGACAATAATGAATTAGGGGCTAATTAATGTGTCACTGAAAGAATTTGAAGTTCCAGCCTGGCACCTGCTTGTCTGCTCCTTTAGCTGTAAATCAGGACCTTTGTGGCATACAGTTAAGGTCAGAGCAGGGTCACACAATAGTTGCAAGCAGGCAACCGAATTCTGGAGGGCCCCGCAGGAAGCACTACAGGGAATCGTTACAAATCATGAGGTTGACCTTTTGCACCTGCTCATTGCTTTTTCTTTTGCAAAAATTGTTTTTCGGTTTTTTCGCGCTATTCGCGGGGCACGGCGTCGTGCGAAACCGACCGCGGGAGCCGCCAATTCGTGCGAATGAGCTTTTTATTTTTTTGCGGCTTGTTGTTTCGCGAGTTTTTTTGCAGTATTCGCGAGCCGCTTGCAGCGCAACACGCAAACTTACCCCAAGATCGAGTACGGGCGCGGCCATTTTGTTTGCGTGACGTATTTCCGTTTCCGCCCGCTATGTATAATCTCGCTCAGTAAGCGCATTGCGAGTAGAGGTTCGCACGAGATCGCGAGGGAAATCTCGCGCGAACTTACTTTCGCGCTCGTGAACGGGCGCCGGCCATCTTGTTTTTCATTCATTTCCTGTGTCTGGGCATGGTGTTTAATCCTCTTGGTATCTTTGCCATCCTTTGCTTGTTTTCAGTTTTTTTTTTACGATTTTGCTTCTTATCTATCCCTCTCTTTTCCTAGC
The DNA here is from genome assembly GCF_964263255.1 of Lissotriton vulgaris. Lineage (NCBI taxonomy): Eukaryota > Metazoa > Chordata > Amphibia > Caudata > Salamandridae > Lissotriton > Lissotriton vulgaris. Next base: position 636,324,159 of record NC_141700.1, on the reverse strand, counting down.
TGTATATTTTTGTCTTTTCTGCTATTTTTCTTTACTTTTAAACTACTTTTTTAAACTCTTTTCTTTTCTTCTTCCCTATCCTATTCTTTCTTAATTTTCTACTTCTTCCTACCTTACCTGCCCAGACCATGGTCAAGCCAGGCGCCGTGAAGCTGCCCAGGCACTTGAGGGCCGCAGCGGCGGCGCGGAGTAGTTCTGGACCCAGTGCCAGGACAGCAAGCGGGAGATTGAGGGGGGAGCAGGTGACACGACGGGAGATATTCAGCCCGGAGGAAGTGGGCGCGCTGGTCTACTTCATCCAGCGCCGCCTGCCCAGGACCATCGCGGGAGGCGGCAGGATCGCGGCCGGCGGCTACAACATGCGGGAGCGCCGGAAGCGGTGGGAGAAGGTGTGCTGGGCCATATCCCACCTCTACGGGGTCCAGCGCACCTACAGCCAGGTCACCCATCGCTGGACGGACCTCCTGGACCGCGAGCGCGACCTGCTGGACCAGCTCGGCTTGGAGATCCCCGGGCTTGGTGAGTAGTAGTAGCCATTTAATCACTCACTACTATGATGTTTTCTCCTGCTCTGTGTTGTTGTATTGCAAATATTTGTTTTTTACATGGAGCAAGCCAATAATGCCGCTGATGACGATTACATTGTAGTTAAATTATATTTCAAAATCTTCTAGGGGGCAGATTACATTTACAAGCCCCTTGCGCCACGTTTACGTTGCCTTGCGTGACGCAACAGCGGCGTAAACGTGGCGCATCCCTGTGAGTCATTTACAGCATGACGCATCTAGGGAGATGTGTCACGTTATAAAGCCATGGGCCTGCACCACAATGGGTGCGTTCCTAGTACGCAGGGTGGGCGGTCCGGCGGCTGTGCGCCTCGCAAAATTGCCTGCGTGAAATCTACAAGATTTAACGCAGGCACTTCTGCGACGCTGCTACGTCAATTCAATTCCTTATGCCTGCTTGAAGCAGGCGAAAGGACTGACACAGCATGTTAAGTATTGGGTGGCCCTGAGCATTACTGGAGTTGCATTGCGTTGGCGACGTGACTCCAGTGATGCGCCGCTCTTACGTGACGAGATGCGTCACGCAAGTGCCTACCCTTGCACCAGGGCGCGCCGCATTGTAAATGAGGCGCATCTGCCGTGTCGCAAGGGTAGTTTTGCGTGACACATTTGATCTGGCGCATCTCTGGAGATGCGCCAGAACGCGTAAGTAAGTATGCCCCTAAGGGGCAGAATTGCAATTACCGTCGCATCCCTGCAAAGTAGCAGGGATGCGCCATTAATTGTGCGGCCCGCTACCACCACCAAACATGGTGCGCCGTATTTGCAATGCGGCGCACCATGGGCCCAAAACGTCACCGAAGCTTTACTGCTGGAGTTGCGTCGCAACGATGGCGCAGCTCCAGCAATGCTCTGGGGTACCCTATCTCCCCAATGCTGGGTCAAGCTGTACGTCTGCTTCAAGCAGGTGCAGGGTTTGTGTGACACATCATTGTCCTAAAGGTGACTGATTGAAATTTTGTCGATTTCCCTCAGCCACTTTTAGGATGTGTTCCAGCGCAGGAATGCCCTCCCTTGCGCCGGAACGCCCCCTGATGGCGCAGGGCTTTATAACGGGATGCATCTCCCAAATGCGTCACGTTGTTATAATATTATACGCCGCACCATGGCGCCCTTTTTTGTTTAGCTGCTGCGTCACAAAAGTCACGCAAGAACGGAGCAAAAGAGCCGCAAGGGGCTTAAATCTGCCCCTTCCTTTGTACCCCTGACAATAAGAAAAATAGTGGCGGTGGATTGATAGTTTGACTATTTAAATGACTGGTAATGTAGCAGGCAACTGTTAGTGTTGTCACTGATCTGACTGAAATCACAATGGAGTTTGTCTGTCACTTTGCGTCTTGCCTGCGGACTGCTGCCTGCCAGTCCTAGGTGAACCTTTCAGTACTTTGTTTAGTGAGTTACGTGACTTTCGAAGTCACAGGTCCGCAAATAAATGAAAACTAACCCTAATCAATATAATTTCGCGGAAATATTTTGTTATTGTTCTTTTGAAATGTTTGATTTGGTTGACATTGACAAGCAACAATCATCCATGTTTTCTGTTCTTTCTTTCATGTTGTACGTCAGCTCCCCCCAGGGGCGAGGGGAGGACACAGGAGCAGCAGGCGGCGGATGCTGTTCAACAGGGCCAGGATCGGGCAGGCGAGGGCTCCTTTGCTGGCCCCAGTAAGTTTTCATTTTAGACTAGTACCTATTTTTCCTAGCGTTCCTCATTTGACTTTTTTCTAAATTATCTTTGATCTTCTTGTAGACTGTATCTAAATTCTTATCCTGCCTCTACTATGACTCCCTGTGGTATTACTAGATTATTCTTATTAGTCTGTCTGTGTAGCTAACTAAGATTGCACGGTTGGCGAAACTCCCATTCTAGTCAGCAATAGCTCTATCAACTTAGTGCAGTCCTCTGGGATTGTCCATAATGTCTTTTGAAGTGTTCTATCTGGACTCATGCTTGCAAAAATTGCAAAACCTTTCGCTCAGTCACTCTAGTCTGGACCAAAAAACACAGATTCTATTTAAGTTTAAAAGCTTTATTAAAAGTAAACACATTTATTAAAATGAAGTCATAATAAAACTAAACGTTTAACTGATAATGGAAAAGTGGTTAGTGCGGACGATTAATTGAAGACATTTCTTGTGGTCGAGCCGAGCTCTCACCTGGTTTCAACTTGATCTTGTTGTTAGAAGTCCATTTTCTGTCTGTGTGGAGAAAAATGGTGCGTGTTAAAAAACCAGCCTTCATCAGTTGTGCCAAAAAGTGCAGCAAGACAACCTTCCCTGAAAAAAGGGACATTTTTTTTAACTTTAAAGTAGACAGTCACAAATTACATTGTTTTCACATGTCTTCATTCCTAGACCAAAGACTAGTGAGTGCTTTATTCTAACATTCTTAAATGTACTTTGTAGGTGGAACATCTGGTGGCGGGGCCAGCGTGGAGGTGGTGGTGCTCGACACGGAGGCGGAGGGCAATTCTTCAGGGGAGGAGGCGGCTGCTGTGAGAGTTGAGACGGTGGTGGTGGCGGCCAGAGGTAAGCTCTTATATATTCCTTACTTATTGAGATTGAAGACTAGCTGGGAAGGCAAGAATATGAGATGCATGGCTGGGTGAATGATGAAGCAATGATGGGTGGAAGGACAACAGCCTGGGTGGGTGACACAGAAACTGTATGTGTCCATATACCTGGATCATGCTACTATCTGACTCTTAGATAGCATATGTGTATCTAGAGCAGAAGTACTCATAGTACGGCCCACGGGCCGGTGGTGGCCCGGCAAGCCTTCCTTGGCGGTGCGCAGACCTTGCAGACAATCACTGCTCCCCCGGCCCCCACAGCAGAGGCTTTGTTGTATTTCACCTGTTAGCACCCCTGCATCTCCACTCTGACAATCACTGCTCCCCCGGCCCCCACAGAGCAGAGTGGAGATGCAAGGCCACAAAGAGGTGAAATAGAACAAAGCCTCTGCTCTGTGGGGCCGGGCAAGCAGTGATTGTCAGGGTGGAGATGCAGGGGCGCTACAACAAACAAAGCCTCAATAATATGTTAATGGTCTTTTAAAGACCTGTTAAGTACTTTGGTGTTGTTGTCTGTGTGTGCGCGTTGAGGAAGCGGTCTCAACCCGGGCTGAAGGCTGACACAGATAGACACACACACAGTGAGATGACAGAGGGGGAGGGAGAGGGAGGGCAGGAGGGAGAGAGAGATGGAGAGGGAGGGCAGGAGGGAGAGCAGGAGGGAGAGAGATGTATGTAAATGCTGGGTCTGGTGGCTCAGTGGATGAAGGCATCTGCTGCAGGGACCTGTGTGCAACCTCATGGTCACAAGTTTTCGTTTTGCTTTAGCCCCGCCCCCTCTGACTCCGCCCCCACCAGTGCGGCCCTCGCCACAAACTACATTGTAAATTTAGCCCCTGAGAGAAAGTTTGTGAGTACCCATGATCTAGAGAGAGTAGACGGTCAGTGGATGAACTAAGTGTAACTTTGAAGAGCATGTAACACTGCACCCGCACGTCCGTTCCAGTGTAGGAAAGGCAAGGAAAAGAAGTTTTAATTTTGTCCAAATACTACCATCAATAGTAGCAGTAGTTTGTATTGCAAGCACAGCATAGATCCGGTTATTACGGTGGCCACTCCCTACCTCTCTTAATAAGTTTAGTAGTACTCAGTCATTCATGTGTGGATGTATCACTGGTCACTCAATAAAAAGCAAAGCACCTAAAGTCATCCCATATATAAGCAAAAACATCCCATGTGAAGTGATAGATAATCAGATTATTTATCTTCTTCAATTTTCCATTTCTAGTACTCATTTCCACTGTAGGGTGAAAGTTAAATTAATTAAGCAGTAGCCCTTGAGTTGTAACAGAGTATTCTCAGTGCCACCCGTAATAGAAAAGTAAGAGCTTCACCACCTGCATGTACTGGACGGGTACAGTAACGCAACGCAAGTCTAGGTCACTCCTCATGGCGTGCGTCTCTTTTTCTCGGGTGCAAGTTTACTGCGCTGGCATTATGCCGGCTTGCAGAAGATAACGTACCAATTTTCCTAAACAAGAGACAAGAAGAAGAATAAGACTGGTGTACTTTCATAGTCGACTCCAATGGAAGTCCATAGTGCTCGTAGAATTTGTTCCTTAAACTCCCACTAATGTTAGAGCAAGGATGAAGAAGTGTGAGGTTAGATAGATACTGGCCTCAATAGTTATGTAATGCGCTTGCAAGTTGCTAGTTGTAGTGCAACACAAATTTCTGCTGAATGATTGAGTTAATCTTAAAGAGCATTGGTTACAGACTATGTCTTTCTTTCTTCATATAGGTTCTCCTTCCAAACGAACAAGGAGGAAGGAGCTGGCTATAGCGGCCCGGCAACGGAGGATCGATGCCACTGTGGCCGAATATCGGCGGCTGGTGGCCCTGGAGGACGAAGAAAGTGTGCAGTCGACCACAACAACTACGTCGTCTGCATCGGCCTCCGTGCCCCCACGGGCTGCCAGTGCCACCCAGCACAGTGGTCCACCCAGACTGAGCCGGGCTGCCAAAGCCAAACGCCACCGCCGAGTAGCAAGGACAACAGCTTCCTCTCACAGCCGTTGCACCTGCAAGGCATTGAAGGCACGCCTGCGCCGCAGTACCCTGATGGTGTCCCGCCTCCAGCAGGAGCTCCACCACTTTTCAAACGAGTTGGAGGGGCTCCGCGTAGAGCACGCCTTGCTCCGCCAGGAGCATGATGCCCTGGCCCAAAAAGTAGACAGCATCCACCCATAGTGTCCCTTGCCCCTTTTTGAGAGACTTTTGGGGGGTGGGAATTGGGAGTTGGGTTTTTGGGGACTTTTGAAGGACAATCGTTGGGGTTAGGGAGGGTCTTGCGGGAGATTATTTTGTTAGGGATATAAATATACTTTTTCAAACTTTATCTGAGCATACCCGTTTCTTACTGCTTGCCTGGTGGGTGGGGGTTTAACAGTGACTTTGTTTTCCTGAAAGTTTAGTTCCATTTTCTTCCTTTAAGTGTAAATGCCCAAATGTTTTCAACACTAAGTGCCTCTCACAGAGTAAGTGAAGTGAATCCAAGAGTCCTAGGACTTTAGTAGTACTACCGTCAGTCTCTCGTCTCTCCTACTAATACTCCATTATACCCCCAAACCACCAAACGCTTATCTTACCTGTAATTTGTGTTTGAAAGTAGGGCTAGACCCAGGGCTGGCTCCACGGGAAACAGCGAATAAGGTTGGCAATCTTGGTCGGATAAAATTTCCTCATAGCGGTGGTACTAGTGGTGTGACACAGTGGCAGTTGCATGCCTATGAAAAAAAAGAAAATTAAATCTGGTTTGTCCTCCTGAGCAATTCAACGGTACAACTGAGAATATAGCAGGTGACAGAAGTACACTAGAACAGTGCCACATTGTAGCCTAACAAATGGTAAAGTATAACTACTAATTCGGTTGAAGTTCTTTGACATTAGCCATGGGTCTTTGTCAAGCAGAGTAAGAATATATCCTCGGATTTCTTCACCAGCCTGTTGCTATCACCTTATCCTCCCCAGCAAGTGTGTGGATTTATTGCTGTAATTTAGTCACACATCAATCAAAACCACACAGCCCGGGGGAAGAGGGTTAGGGTTTGAAAAATGGATGGGCGTCCGGGGGTTTTTGGGAAAGGTTTTGGGAGACAAGAAAAAATAGCACAGCATGGACAAACAATTGTGAACATAAACAAATCTTTGGGTACAAACCTATCCATCAATCTTTGAAAGTGCATGCACTACTGCATGCATGTCAGTGAAAAGTAAGTAGTACTTTCGACAACTGTGGAAGAAAGAATGCAACAGTACAGGGCCTGTGTGGAATTATTGATAACGATATTCAACATAAGGTCTCTGTAGCCAGATACCCGAGAGCCTTGCTGGTCACTATAAATCCATTCACAACAACACTCAATGGGGTTGGTCTGGAAGGTATAGTAGATAGAAAAGGAGAAATTGCTTTTTTTCTAGGTGTCCCCTCACTCACCAGGGTTGCCCCTTGGTGACATGCTTCATCATTGGGGCCATCCCAGTCCTCTACGGGCTGGGGCGTGCTGCGACTTGCGAATTACGTAGGAGCACTTACAAATGACTATGTGTGGTGCAGATGTGATAGTGGAGTGGACTAAGTGATGTGTTAAGGGATCAATTTAGAAGCAGAGAGAGATCCAAGAAATGCAGTCACAGTCAGAGAAAAAGGCAAGGGATACTGTATCTATGTTGTTGTAGTTCTCCTGTTGGAAGTGGTAAGTAGGTTGCCTGCAGAAAAAAAATCCTCTTATTAGCGGCACTCCTCCATTGCAGCCGACGCTTCGTCCATCGATGTTGGTCACCAGAAGACACCCTGTAAAAAAAGCACAGCATAGACAAACAATTGAACATAAACAATTCTTTGGGTACAAACCTATCCATCAATCTTTGAAAGTGCATGCACTACTGCATGCATGTCAGTGAAAAGTAAGTAGTACTTTCGACAACTGTGGAAGAAAGAATGCGACAGTACAGGGCGTGTGTGGAATTATTCATAACGATATTCAACATAAGGTCTCTGTAGCCAGATACCCGAGAGCCTTGCTGGTCACTATAAATCCATTCACAACAACACTCAATGGGGTTGGTCTGGAAGGTATAGTAGATAGAAAAGGAGAAATTGCTTTTTTTCTAGGTGTCCCCTCCCTCACCAGGGTTGCCCCTTGGTGACATGCTTCATCATTGGGGCCATCCCAGTCCTGTACGGGCTGGGGCGTGCTGCGACTTGCGAATTACGTAGGAGCACTTACAAATGACTATGTGTGGTGCAGATGTGATAGTGGAGTGGACTAAGTGATGTGTTAAGGGATCAATTTAGAAGCAGAGAGAGATCCAAGAAATGCAGTCACAGTCAGAGAAAAAGGCAAGGGATACTGTATCTATGTTGTTGTAGTTCTCCTGTTGGAAGTGGTAAGTAAGTTGCCTGCAGAAAAAAAATCCTCTTATTAGCGGCACTCCTCCATTGCAGCCGACGCTTCGTCCATCGATGTTGGTCACCAGAAGACACCCTGTAAAAAAAGCACAGCATAGACAAACAATTGAACATAAACAATTCTTTGGGTACAAACCTATCCATCAATCTTTGAAAGTGCATGCACTACTGCATGCATGTCAGTGAAAAGTAAGTAGTACTTTCGACAACTGTGGAAGAAAGAATGCGACAGTACAGGGCGTGTGTGGAATTATTCATAACGATATTCAACATAAGGTCTCTGTAGCCAGATACCCGAGAGCCTTGCTGGTCACTATAAATCCATTCACAACAACACTCAATGGGGTTGGTCTGGAAGGTATAGTAGATAGAAAAGGAGAAATTGCTTTTTTTCTAGGTGTCCCCTCACTCACCAGGGTTGCCCCTTGGTGACATGCTTCATCATTGGGGCCATCCCAGTCCTCTACGGGCTGGGGCGTGCTGCGACTTGCGAATTACGTAGGAGCACTTACAAATGACTATGTGTGGTGCAGATGTGATAGTGGAGTGGACTAAGTGATGTGTTAAGGGATCAATTTAGAAGCAGAGAGAGATCCAAGAAATGCAGTCACAGTCAGAGAAAAAGGCAAGGGATACTGTATCTATGTTGTTGTAGTTCTCCTGTTGGAAGTGGTAAGTAAGTTGCCTGCAGAAAAAAAATCCTCTTATTAGCGGCACTCCTCCATTGCAGCCGACGCTTCGTCCATCGATGTTGGTCACCAGAAGACACCCTGTCCACTGCCTGCCTGATGCTGAATTGTGGCTCGCTAATGTGAAGCCTGACTCCATCCTTTTTTCCCCATTGCAGAGACTGAAACCCGGCCTGTAATTATTCAACGAAAAACAGGAAGTGATATAATATTACAACACCACTGATAAATAAATATAAGGTATGTAAGCTGTGGAGTGCAAAAAGTCACAATTAGATTTTCCTAGTAGACAGTACAATATTTTTGAAAGTGCGTACTCTGTCTGAGTCACCTTTTGAAGGATAAATAAGTAGGGGCAAATTAATGTAGCGGATCTTTCCCCTCAAGCTAGGTGTACTGTAAACTGTTTTAGAACAAAATTAGATCTTCCTAGCAGTGCTCCCACCCAGACCCTTACTAAAGCCAGTCGCAAAAATGTAGAAGACCCCCAATCAAATCTCTAAAAACGAGGCCTAGCAGAAAACTGGTGACAAAACTTACTTTGAAAGTAAAAGTAGGCCGAAGTACCCCCTTCCTAATTACCCCTTATCCACCGTGGATTGCATTCATTTCAAACCACTTTCAAGCAACCAAGCAAAAGTAGCCATAGCCAGCATCGCTCCAAGACTCGAAATCCCCCCCACTCAAACACATGCAATAGAAATACTGCTAACCCTAACGAACCCTAAGTTAAGAATAGTGGCAAAGGCTTTCTTTAACTATGCCAAATCCCCCCTTTCCCACCATGGATTTTCTTCAAATGACTTGCAACCAAAATTACACATTCTCACGAGTGCTCTAAGACCCCAGAACTCAGTTGCAAAAATCTAGAACACCCCGAAACACATGCAATCCTGCTGCTAGGGCTAACCCTAACGAACCCTAAGTTACAAAAAGTGCCAAAAGGCTTTTCCGCGAGGATTTTGTCCCAACCACTTCTACCCGGTATTAGACCTTCCCAGGAATGCCCCAAGACCCGCCAACCCACCCGCCAAGAAGCATAACACCCCCAAACAGGCCAAAAGCAAAATCTCATACTTGCAATATTTCTCGGCCTTCGGTCCAAACGCGCTGCGTAGCTAGGCCATAAGTCGGGGTTGCCACAACGGATTTCCTGAAAAGCAAATGCAATCAAGATTAGAGTGTCCCAGCAGTGCTCCCAGATCACGAAACTCACCAACAAACAGACGGAACCCCCCCTAAGAGCACCTCAAAGGCAAGCAAGTCATCAAAAACACAAAAAATGTTCCGCCTGGGATTTGGTCCAAAACACTTTTATCCGGTATTAGAGCTTCCCAGCAATGGCCCCAGAGCCGTCAACCCAGGAGAAAACGAGTAGAAGACCCCCAAACAGCCAAAGAGCAAAAGTACAAAAATGGGGACTTAGTCAATTTTTCACAAATTTCCCAAATCACTCCGCGCGCGCTCTGCAGCTAGGCCCTAACTCCCCTCTGCCACCATGGATTTGCTTCAAACCTCTTGCAAAGTAAAGTATATATAGCCAGCAGTGCGCCCAGACCCCGAAACTCACCCACAAACACCAGGAAGCCCCCCAAACAGGCCCCCGAAAACGCTACATTGAGCAAAATGTCAGAAATAGCCAAAAAAAATCGGCCTGGATTTTGTCCCAACCACTTCTACCCGGTATTAGACCTTCCCAGGAATGCCCAAAGACCCGCCAACCAACCCGCCAAGAAGCATAACACCCCCAAACAGGCCAAAAGCAAAATCTCATACTTGCAATATTTCTCGGCCTTCGGTCCAAACGCGCTGCGTAGCTAGGCCATAAGTCGGGGTTGCCACGACGGATTTCCTGAAAAGCAAATGCAATCAAAATTAGAGTGTCCCAGCAGTGCTCCCAGACCACGAAACTCACCCACAAACAGACGGAACCCCCCCTAAGAGCACCTCAAAGGCAAGCAAGTCATCAAAAACACAAAAAAATTTCCGCCTGGGATTTGGTCCAAAACACTTTTATCCGGTATAAGAGCTTCCCAACAATGGCCCCAGAGCCGTCAACCCAGGAGAAAACGAGTAGAAGACCCCCAAACAGCCAAAGAGCAAAAGTACAAAAATGGGGACTTAGTCAATTTTTCACAAATTTCCCAAATCACTCCGCGCGCGCTCTGCAGCTAGGCCCTAACTCCCCTCTGCCACCATGGATTTGCTTCAAACCTCTTGCAAAGTAAAGTATATATAGCCAGCAGTGCGCCCAGACCCCGAAACTCACCCACAAACACCAGGAAGCCCCCCAAACAGGCCCCCGAAAACGCTACATTGAGCAAAATGTCAGAAATAGCCAAAAAAAAATCGGCCTGGATTTTGTCCCAACCACTTCTACCCGGTATTAGACCTTCCCAGGAATGCCCCAAGACCCGCCAACCCACCCGCCAAGAAGCATAACACCCCCAAACAGGCCAAAAGCAAAATCTCATACTTGCAATATTTCTCGGCCTTCGGTCCAAACGCGCTGCGTAGCTAGGCCATAAGTCGGGGTTGCCACGACGGATTTCCTGAAAAGCAAATGCAATCAAGATTAGAGTGTCCCAGCAGTGCTCCCAGACCACGAAACTCACCCACAAACAGACGGAACCCCCCCTAAGAGCACCTCAAAGGCAAGCAAGTCATCAAAAACACAAAAAAAATTCCGCATGGGATTTGGTCCAAAACCTTTTATCCGGTATTAGAGCTTCCCAACAATGGCCCCAGAGCCATCAACTCACCTGCAAAGAGGTACAAAAACACCCCCACAAGTGCTGAGTCTTTCTTCATTGGGCGTAAACCAGCCCTCTGGTTTGATGGAAATAGGAGTCTGGAGGAGGAGGATAGAGGAGCATGTTCTTCTGAACTTGTGAAACTGAGGAATGCAGACTGCGGCAACTTCAAATCAATTAGCAAACCAGTGAAGACAGTTCTGCTGATGGGCTTGATTTTGTGATTATCTGATTAAAGTTTGAAATATATTAACTGTGCACAACAAAGAAAGACAGACACACAGGAATAAAAGTGAATAAGGATGAAAAAGAAAGTTATTGATTCGTTGTCTCATTTTCAGGGCTCGGTATCACGGTCCAGGAATGAGAATAAGGCTTCGTCATCATACTCTGCGAATTCAGGCAGGGTGAGCTCAGTGTCACCTGACAGAGTAGAAATTCCCTCATCTATGTTGCTGGCCACCTCCTCTTCATCCGGCACGCTTTCTCGTACTCTGAAATCTGGTGGTATGAGGTGCTGATTCATCTTGATCATTGTTAACCTCTCCACATTTTTGGGCGAGAGGCGGCTCCGTTTGGGAGTTACAATGCCACCAGCAGCACTGAAAACCCGTTCAGAAGACACGCTTGCGAGTGGGCAAGACAAGTAGTTTACAGCCAGGTTGGTGAGCTGTGGCCACAATTCTTTTTTCCCATGCCAATACGCCAATGGGTCAGAATTAACATAGACCTCTGTTGAGTCATTCAGATAGTCCTTCACCATCGACTCAAGGTCCTCATCCAAGGTTCCTCCACTTTGCTTAGCTCTTGCTGTGCCTCTGACCTTTTGAGAACCAAACCCACGCAGAGCTAGCCAATCCTCTTCAGCCTCCAATGTTTCTGTTGTGTCTCGTGCAGATGATCCGGTTGCCGGTGTCTTTAACGGCTGAGAGGTCACTTGTGCCACAGCCACAGGTGCAGAAGTGGATTGATTTGACTGGGGATGGCCTGCTGATGTACTGCCATTTCCTTCAATTTTCAGCCGTTCTCTTTCAAACCTCTTGGCTGACAAGGCTAGCCAATGTTTGTACTTTGGAACATGTTCATCATCAAAAGGAAAGAATGCTTGGCCTGCCAGCGCCTTTTTGTAGCGTGGATCCAGAATAGTAGCACAAATGTAATGCTCTTCTGAGTGGATCTTTTTAAGACGTTCATCACCTTGTAGGAGCTCTAATAATTTCTCAGCCAGAAGAAAAGAGTCTTGGTTTTTTACATCTTTTTCAAACACAGAACACACCTCCTTCAGTTGGTCCTCCAGCATGTACAACAATGGGATAGCTTTTCCCAAATTAGAGTCCTCCTTGCTGACTGCACGCGTGAAGAACTCAAAAGGAGGAAGCATGCATGTCAGGCTTTGAACTATGTTCCATTGCGCCAGAACCATCCTCAGCTCCTCTGTACCCTCTGTAAGGAAATATTGATCGAGTTCCGTATACTGTTCATACAGACGCTCAAGCATGTAGAAGGTTGAGTTCCAACGTGTTACCACCTCCTGGATGAGTGCTTTCACTGGTATTTTACGTTGATATAGCAGGCTCCTCAGCTGCTTCCGGGCCTTAAAAGAATGGCTGAAATGCTTGCACATTTTTCGGCAGGTGTCCAATACGCTGTACGCTGCACTGCCTTTATTACCCAAGAATTTTTGGACAACCAGGTTTATACAGTGCGCCAAACACGGCACTCTGAAATAGTTACCGTCCCTCATGGCCTTAACTATATTGGCGCCATTGTCCGTGGAAACATAACCAACCTGGCGTTTTAGTGGGGACAGCCAGTTAAGGACCTTTGTGTTAAAGACATCCAAAATGTTTTCTGCTGTGTGACGTTTCTCCAAACCAAACATGGCTAGTGTTGCATGTTTCCGAGCAGCTTTAAAAACAATGTCCGTGTCAACACCTGTGTTTAGCTTTGCTTTAGCCCCTGAAAAAGAGACCCAGTGTGCAGTGATGCACATGTAATCAGCGCCTGCGCCACTGGTCCACATGTCTGTTGTCATATGTATAGTGTGAACAGCACTCTTCTGCAAAGCTGCCCCAATCACCTTCAGAACATCTTCATGTAGTGCTGGAACCGCAACTCGGGCAAAATAGAACCGGCTAGGAACCTTCCATTTAGGGCAGAGCGCTGCCACTAATTCTAGAAAACCAATCCCATCTACAAAAGAAAAAGGGAGAAGGTCCAGAGCTAGCATTTTAGCCAGCTTAGTGTTATACAGACGCGTCAGTGGGTGGTTGCGTTCATATTGCGCTTCTGTAAACAACATCTTTTTAATGTTGCCCTGGACCAAAGATTTACGGGATGATGATGATATCTTCGACCCAGTTACGCTCGCTGATGAACTTTTTCGCATTGATGTCTCACTCTCTCCCACACTCTTAGTGTGGCTCACATGGGGTGTGCTGCTGACAGGGGTACTGGGTGTAAGTGAAGTGTTTGACACGTCTTCTTCCTCCTCGTCATCATCAGATGAAAAATCAACGTTTTCATTACGTGCAAATCGGGCTTCCTTGACCGCCTCTAGGTGCGCAAACCATTGGACAGCGTGCGTTCTCCTAAGATGACCTCTCTGGCCTCCGGTACCATAGTTGGTACCAAACTTACCACGACTAACTCGAAGCTTACAAATGCTACAAATGGCTACATTTTCCTTTTTTGGGCAAACACTAAAGAAGTCCCAAACTGGAGACTTGAAATGTCTTTGGGGGCCGGAGGAGGCGGCGATACTGGTGGTGGTGGTCCTGCTGCTAATGCTAGATGAAGTGGAGGATGTGGATTGCCGAACTTCAGTACGTTTTGCACTTTCACCACCACTAATTGAGGTCGAGGTGGATGGAGGTCCCACTCCCTTCTTGCGAGGAAGAAATATGGAAGCGGTAGGTGTTGGTGTACTAGTTAACTCCAAATCCAATGATTGTTGTGTTTCCATTGACTCCTCGTCGACATCATCATCACGCTCAGCAGCTTCTCTGGATAGGGTCAAAATGTCTCTTTGCTGCATGCCCGCTGGGGCTGCAGTGACCTTTGTGATGACTGGCTCGTCGTCATCGTGAGAGGCTTCATCAAAAGCAGTATCTGTCACTTCTTGTTGAGCCTCATCACACTCCATAGGTATGAGTTTTTCGACGACCTTCCTTTTACGCTTAGGTACCTTTGTCAGATCATGGTGTGCCTCACTCTCAGGCTGCGGTGGTGGCACCCAATCGTCATCCAGATCATCAGTAGGAGGTGGGCTTGAAGAAGATGTAGACACCCCCCTTGATCTTTTCCTTGCTGGGGATGTGGAAGACAATGAATGATCATCAGGAGGAGTGGCTTCCAATGATACCTCGGCTTCATTGTCGATTTCCAGATGTGCCCCTACTTCGGGAGGAACAAGTATTGTGGGCACTTGTGACCCTCCATGCACCTCTGCTTGCGCATCTCCTTTTGCTGCCTCTCCTTCCACATGTACTTGGGCGTGTACTTGCACATGGTGTTGTTGTTGCGGCTGTGGTTGTTCAACACTTGTCAGATGAGTTACAACAACCTGTGTTGATTCAGGGACATGGCTGCTACTTTCTTGCGATGAGCCAACATCACTGGTCGATGGTGATTGGAGAAGTACACTGACTGCCTCTGAAGCACTCAAGGGCTTTGACTTAAGTTTGCGTGGTGGTGGAGGCACTGAACCCAATGGAGCAGGGGTGCTGCTCCCAGCTTGGTCCCCAGCAGATCCTGCTGCTGCTGCAGGCGTACTTTTTTTTTTGCTCCCAAAAAACGTGGCGGTTGGCACACCAGCCTCCTTGGTAACTTGCTTCTTCTGCTCCTTACTAGCAACTTTCTTGCTAGAGGAGCTACGGAGAACTTTTTTTGGGGCCATCTTCTTCAGAGCAGGTCAGACAGCAGGCCGCAGTTGCACGAATTGTAGAGTTGTCTGAGGCTAGACGTGACGTCGCGTGACGTTATGCTGCACACACACACCGCTGCAGGACTTCTTCCTGGCACTGGTGGTTCTCTTGAGTCTTGTGCACCTAAAAACAATGGAAGACAGAGGAACATCAGTTCAGTTATACACCACAAAAAAATCGGAAAAAAAACCAGAATAATCAGCACAATCCCATTCCATCCATGCCCTCCATGATGTTTAAGTTCAAGACAGCCCACAGAAAGACTAGGCCCATGCTAGACTCAAATACCCCTGGTGAAAAGGCCACAAGTACAGCCCCGAAAAACGAAAATCACAAAAAAATCAGCACAATCCCAATCCATCCATGCCCTCCATGATGTTTAAGTTCAAGACAGCCCACAGAAAGACTAGGCCCATGCAAGACTCACTACCCCTGGGCATAAAGGTTGAAAAGTAGGCAAAATGGTTGCAGACCTAACAACAAAGCCTGCATTCAAAATGGCCACTTGCCTCCAAGCACATGGCCAGTGCCTGTAGCAGCACTCAAAATGGCCACCAGCCACATGGCCTGTCCCTCCCCATGAACACCCCCAAAAATCGAAAAACACTGCAAAATCAGCACAATCCCATTCCATCCATGCCCTCCATGATGGTTAAGTTCAAGACAGCCCACAGAAAGACTAGGCCCATGCTAGACTGAAATACCCCTGGTGAAAAGGCCACAAGTACAGCCCCAAAAAACGAAAATCACTGAAAAATCAGCACAATCCCAATCCATCCATGCCCTCCATGATGTTTAAATTGAAGACAACCCACAGAAAGACTAGGCCCATGCAAGACTCACTACCTCTGGGCATAAAGGTTGAAACGTAGGCAAAATAGTTGCAGGCCTAACAACAAAGCCTGCATTCAAAATGGCCACTTGCCTCCCAGCACATGGCCAGTGCCTGTAGCAGCACTCAAAATGGCCACCAGCCACATGGCCTGTCCCTCCCCATGAACACCCCCAAAAATCGAAAAACACTGCAAAATCAGCACAATCCCATTCTATCCATGCCCTCCATGATGGTTAAGTTCAAGACAGCCCACAGAAAGACTAGGCCCATGCTAGACTCAAATACCCCTGGTGAATAGGCCACAAGTACAGCCCCAAAAAACTAAAATCACTGAAAAATCAGCACAATCCCAATCCATCCATGCCCTCCATGATGTTTAAATTCAAGACAACCCACAGCAAGACTAGGCCCATGCAAGACTCACTACCCCTGGGCATAAAGGTTGAAAAGTAGGCAAAATGGTTGCAGGCCTAACAACAAAGCCTGCATTCAAAATGGCCACTTGCCTCCCAGCACATGGCCAGTGCCTGTAGCAGCACTCAAAATGGCCACCAGCCACATGGCCTGTCCCTCCCCATGAACACCCCCAAAAATCGAAAAACACTGCAAAATCAGCACAATCCCATTCCATCCATGCCCTCCATGATGTTTAAGTTCAAGACAGCCCACAGAAAGACTAGGCCCATGCTAGACTCAAATACCCCTGGTGAAAAGGCCACAAGTACAGCCCCAAAAAACGAAAATCACTGAAAAATCAGCACAATCCCAATCCATCCATGCCCTCCATGATGTTTAAGTTCAAGACAGCCCACAGAAAGACTAGGCCCATGCTAGACTCAAATACCCCTGGTGAAAAGGCCACAAGTACAGCCCCAAAAAACGAAAATCACTGAAAAATCAGCACAATCCCAATCCATCCATGATGTTTAAATTCAAGACAACCCACAGAAAGACTAGGCCCATGCAAGACTCACTACCCCTGGGCATAAAGGTTGAAAAGTAGGCAAAATGGTTGCAGGCCTAACAACAAAGCCTGCATTCAAAATGGCCACTTGCCTGCCAGCACATGGCCAGTGCCTGTAGCAGCACTCAAAATGGCCACCAGCCACATGGCCTGTCCCTCCCCATGAACACCCCCAAAAATCGAAAAACACTGCAAAATCAGCACAATCCCATTCCATCCATGCCCTCCATGATGGTTAAGTTCAAGACAGCCCACAGAAAGACTAGGCCCATGCTAGACTCAAATACCCCTGGTGAAAAGGCCACAAGTACAGCCCCAAAAAACGAAAATCAATGAAAAATCAGCACAATCCCAATCCATCCATGATGTTTAAATTCAAGACAACCCACAGAAAGACTAGGCCCATGCAAGACTCACTACCCCTGGGCATATAGGTTGAAAAGTAGGCAAAATGGTTGCAGGCCTAACAACAAAGCCTGCATTCAAAATGGCCACTTGCCTCCCAGCACATGGCCAGTGCCTGTAGCAGCACTCAAAATGGCCACCAGCCACATGGCCTGTCCCTCCCCATGAACACCCCCAAAAATCGAAAAACACTGCAAAATCAGCACAATCCCATTCCATCCATGCCCTCCATGATGTTTAAGTTCAAGACAGCCCACAGAAAGACTAGGCCCATGCAAGACTCACTACCCCTGGGCATAAAGGTTGAAAAGTAGGCAAAATGGTTGCAGGCCTAACAACAAAGCCTGCATTCAAAATGGCCACTTGCCTCCAAGCACATGGCCAGTGCCTGTAGCAGCACTCAAAATGGCCACCAGCCACATGGCCTGTCCCTCCCCATGAACACCCCCAAAAATCGAAAAACACTGCAAAATCAGCACAATCCCATTCCATCCATGCCCTCCATGATGGTTAAGTTCAAGACAGCCCACAGAAAGACTAGGCCCATGCTAGACTCAAATACCCCTGGTGAAAAGGCCACAAGTACAGCCCCAAAAAACGAAAATCACTGAAAAATCAGCACAATCCCAATCCATCCATGCCCTCCATGATGTTTAAGTTCAAGACAGCCCACAGAAAGACTAGGCCCATGCTAGACTCAAATACCCCTGGTGAAAAGGCCACAAGTACAGCCACAAAAAACGAAAATCACTGAAAAATCAGCACAATCCCAATCCATCCATGATGTTTAAATTCAAGACAACCCACAGAAAGACTAGGCCCATGCAAGACTCACTACCCCTGGGCATAAAGGTTGAAAAGTAGGCAAAATGGTTGCAGGCCTAACAACAAAGCCTGCATTCAAAATGGCCACTTGCCTGCCAGCACATGGCCAGTGCCTGTAGCAGCACTCAAAATGGCCACCAGCCACATGGCCTGTCCCTCCCCATGAACACCCCCAAAAATCGAAAAACACTGCAAAATCAGCACAATCCCATTCCATCCATGCCCTCCATGATGGTTAAGTTCAAGACAGCCCACAGAAAGACTAGGCCCATGCTAGACTCAAATACCCCTGGTGAAAAGGCCACAAGTACAGCCCCAAAAAACGAAAATCACTGAAAAATCAGCACAATCCCAATCCATCCATGCCCTCCATGATGTTTAAGTTCAAGACAGCCCACAGAAAGACTAGGCCCATGCAAGACTCACTACCCCTGGGCATAAAGGTTGAAAAGTAGGCAAAATGGTTGCAGGCCTAACAACAAAGCCTGCATTCAAAATGGCCACTTGCCTGCCAGCACATGGCCAGTGCCTGTAGCAGCACTCAAAATGGCCACCAGCCACATGGCCTGTCCCTCCCCATGAACACCCCCCAAAATCGAAAAACACTGCAAAATCAGCACAATCCCATTCCATCCATGCCCTCCATGATGTTTAAGTTCAAGACACCCCACAGAAAGACTAGGCCCATGCTAATCTCAAATACCCCTGGTGAAAAGGCCACAAGTACAGCCCCAAAAAACGAAAAACACTGAAAAATCAGCACAATCCCAATCCATCCATGCCCTCCATGATGTTTAAGTTCAAGACAACCCACAGAAAGACTCAGTCCACCCCCCACTGAGTACCCCTGGGCAAAAGGCCCCAAAACAGCCCAAAAATCGAAAATTCCAAAATTTTAGTTGCAGCAACTGTAATGCCCCAAACAAACTTACTTGTAAAATTTCTAATCCAACAGTGATCCAAAGAAAGTCAAAAAGGCCTCAAATCCAAAGATCCAGCAGCATCCACAAAAAGTAATCCTTCCAGCTCCAGATCCAAATGAAAAGTGACCAGGAGATGGACAAAGCACTGGGAGGAGCCTGCTGAACAGGAACAGGAAGTTGAAGACTGTGGGGCACTTCCTTCTTCCCACCCCCCTCCCCCCTCCCCAAAATGGACTCCTCGCTAAAAAAGTGCAGGCAAATGTCAACCTAAGGAGTTATTCAGATAAAAATCATCATTTCAAGAAGGTTTATGCTGCTTGCTGGTGGATTTCTTGTGCAGAATTGCAAATTTTATATTTTCGCTTGTGCGAGATTCTTGCTGCTCGCCGCATCTCAAATCTCGCAATTGCGAAGTACCGCGAGACGTGATCTCGCCGTACTCCCGTTGACAAACTATCGCTGGCAAGCCGCGATGACGTAATCGCGCTCGCCAATTCCCGCGGGATCACACAGCAAGATCCAAAATGGCGCAGCACTCGCAAACTATCGAGAAAAACAACCCGGCAAACGATGATAAACGCCGCGCGCCGCAAAAATTGTATCACCAACGCCGCGCGCCGCAAAAAAAATCCGCTGCGTGCGAATTTGCGGATTTTGCGGGAAATTCGCAAATCTCGCGGATTGCGGATTTCCCGAAAATCCGCAAAATCCGCGAGCGTAACGGATTTTCCGCCCATGCTTAACAGAGACAAGCATGGGGGCGGGCTTCAACATGGCAAGATGTTATATGTTCATCACTGTTGGAGCTATGGCACACATTCAAATGGCAGTGTGCCATAGGTACTTGATAATCATGATCAATATCTAGGGGCTGTCCTCTGCTCAAGCTCAGTATGTTAATGAGAACAACAAAACGATGGATGGAATGCTTGAACTTATCTCAACCATTTGTAATTGCTTTTTTGCCGCATTCCAGTGCATTGGTTTTTGCAAACTGTGTCCCTATAGAGAAGGGAAACCGTCTGCAAGCCATGATCTAATAGGAACAGGCTGGTCCAAACTGCTGGGCACGCCTACTCTGAATGGTAACCCAGACAACCGAGGACAGGTTTTAGACTTATTTCACCTCTTCTGTCGGGTTCAGCTTGAGCCCTATAGTATAAAGGCTAAAGGGCACACATCTAGGCATAACCATTGCCCTTAGGGTGCATGTACTAAGTAAAACAAAAATATATTGGGAGACTGTGTTAGACCTGTGAGCCTTAGGGTGGTCTTCCCCCAAACATTTTGCTTTCACCCTCATATATTTCTGAAATGTTTTGTTGGCCTTAGAACTCTGTTTACTTTACCACTGCTAACCAACGTTTACGTGCTTCTGCTCACTGCCTAAAACATAGTCAAGTTGGCTTACACCTTATTGGCATATTAAATTTACCTAAAAGCCTGTATTAAAGTGGTATACCATATATTCAGGGCTGGTAAATATAATGCTACTAGTGGGCCTGCAGCACTTATAGTGCCATCCACTTAAGTAGTCCTTAAAATCTGTTCCTGGTCTGCCATTGCAGCCTATTGGCAGTTTTGAAACTGCCACTTTGACCGGCAAAATAACCCCCGTACTAAGCCTTAGACTCCCTTCTTATTACATATAAGTCACCCCTAAAGTAGGCCCTACACAGTCCATAGGGCAGGGTGCATTGTAATTGAAAAGTTGGACGTGTACTTTTAAGGTTTACATGTCCTGGTAGTGAAAAACCCACAAACTAATTTTTTATTACTTTGAGGCCTACCTCACCCATAGGATAAAGTTGGGTTGCCTGCTTACAATAATCAAGTGACTTTTGATTGGGAGCAGGTGGGAAAGTCATGTTTGGTGTCTGAGTAATTGTGATTTAAAATCAGATTTTAAGTCACAATTCTGAAAACACCACTTTTAGAAAGTTAGTATTATCTTGTCCTAACCATTTGGTGCCTGTAAGCCTGTTCCTGGGTCACATGACTGGGTGTAGTTGAAAGGTCGCCTTTGTGTATTCCTTTCAAACAGCCACACAATACAGAGACAAGATGTGCCATCTCAGGCAGGATGGGGAGGGCAGAGCTATGCACAGACTCATTTGCACTTCAAAAGTCTGTGCCCTGCTCTAATACAAATAACTTCACACTAGCCTATTGGGCCCGCAGAAAGACTGGAACCAAGACAGGGAGGCAGGAAATTCCAGACACTTCAAAAGGGGCACCAAGTATAAACAAAAGACCCTCAGACCCGCTATTCAGTTTACTCATGGACTTGAGGAAGGGCTTTTAGAAGACTGGCTGATGCTGTGGCCTGCAGTGTACTTCAGAGGACTGCTTTGCTACATCAAGAAGGTCTGCCCTACTGTCTAAAGTCTGCACTGAGCGTCCTAAGGTTTGCCCTGCTGCTTGAGTCCTACTTTTCTACATAAACCCAGGAGTTCTAGAAGGACTTAAAGGTAGGGGTGCAGGGTAAACTCCGCTCTACCAGTGGAGTTTTCCCACTCCGTGCTCCGCCTGGAGCATGGAGTTCCAGAAAAACTCTGCAAACTGCGGCATGGTGGATTTTTCTTGTGCATGGCTCACCAATGTTAAGTTGCCAAGCGCAAGGAAAATAAATTGAGCTCTAGGATGAGTTCTAGCATGATTTCTCAACACAGGTGGTCGCAGCAGGTCTCTACTATTTGCGTTGAGAAAGCTGTTGCTCAAATAAAAATCTACTTGAGTAGCATAAAGAAGCAGCACCAGTGGTGCCATGCACCCTCATATTACAACACAAGACATGTTCCTGGCACTGAAAATCAGAGCGATGTGCCGAAATTCTGCAGCTCGCAGAACTCAGTGGTAATCTCAAGGAGTTTTTACGTAAGTCTGCGGAATTCAGCGGAGTGAAACTCAGCAAATTCCACCCACTCCTACTTCAGGGGCTAGTGGTCTGGTCTCCTGATCAGGGACTCAGGAAAAGAAAAGACTCCAACCATCCTAAACCTGCAACTGGACCCTGCTTGAGTTAGTCACAGTTTAAGTTCAAGTTCAGGGATTTGTATAGCGCACTACTCACCCAGAGGGTCTCAAGGCGCTTGGGGGAGGGGGTGCATTATTTATCGAATAGCCAGGTTTTAATTTCCTTCCTGAAGGAGATGTGGTTCTGGGTAAGGCGAAGAGTGGGGAGAGAGTTCCAGGTTTTGGCCTCCAAGTAGGAGAAGGATCTTCCTCCCATGGTGGATCTATGGATGCGCGGAACTGCGGCGAGGGCTTGATTGGAGGATCTTAGTTGGCGGGTGGGTGTGTAGAAGGACAGTCGTGTGTTGAGGCATTCGGGTCCTAGTTTGTAGAGGGCCTTGTGTGCGTGGGTGAGGAGACAAAACGTTATTCTCTTGTTGTCGGGAAGCCAGTGGAGGTCTTTCAGGTGGCCGGTAATGTGAGCTTGGCGCGGGATGTCCAAGATGAGTCTGGCTGATGCGTTTTGGATGCGTTGGAGTTTTTTGACACTCCAAGTGGTGCCCCTCCAGTCCTGGACCCTTGGAAGTGGTGCTAAAGGTGCCTAGATAGCCTAAATCCAAAGTCGTTTGCCCAGAAAATGCTCTGACCTCCCTGCTCAACGATCCGCCCAAGGTCATAACTATTTGGGCTGACTTCATGGCAGCTCCCGCTATGTTCTTCTCCTCATCAGAAAAATCCTGTTAAGCGGCTGATCGCAGAAGGGGTATCCAGCCTTTTGGAGCCCTTTTGGGCTACAATCTGCAGCTTCACCCCACTGGTGATTTTTTACTTTCAAAAAAGCGACTTAGGGGTCCATTAGGATGTAGGGTGGATCGCCACCGCCCGCATGGCGGTGGCGATCAGCCCTACATCCTTTCCCGCCCACCACCCATTTCCCCCCACCATATTAGTATGGAGGGGGGTACCGCGGCAGACGGGAAGACCATCCGCTGCTTTTCCGCCCAGTCGACAAGTCGACCGGGCGGAAAAGGGTTTAATATGTAGGGGTGGGTGGAAGTCGCGTAATGGACTTTTGCGGAGCGGCACGGAAATTGAACCAATTTCCGTGCCTCTCTGCAAATTTCCATTACATGACACCCGCCCGCCACCCGCCCGCCTCCTGCCCTCAATATTAAAAATATTAGAGCCTGAAATAAACTTTAAAACACTTACCTTAACGCAGGGACATCTCTTCATTGTCTATGGCGCCTTCTTCTTGAAACTGCGCATGCGCTGGAGCCTCGCCAGGAATGTGTATGCTCACAAACATCTCAAGTTGAGCCATTGGTAATTACTCGGGCTGCTTGTAAGTCCACGATGATGGAGCATGTATTGAGATTGATCAATTTGTCTTTGAAGGAATAAATCATATCTGCAGACCGCAAAAAGTTCTAACTTCCTGATTTTTCAATAGTATGAATTGGACCCATCTATCTCGACATTTCTAGGCCCCTTTTGAATATATATCTTATGTGCCAAAGTGTTGAATGAGTAATCATACTACAGCTACAACTCTTTATTACGGTTAACAACTTTCCCAACCCTTACTGGCTTGTCTGGCTAAAGATCCAACAGATTCATCAAATATGTGTCTATTGAATGTTAAATAATCTCCTCCATGATACCGAGCAATGAACTAACATTTCTCTAATGTTGTTATATTCATTATTCATCCACAGGATTTGGTGTTCCAGGTCATTAGATTAGATTAGACACTCCTTGTATATGTAAATTGCAGAGTCAGAGTCAGAGTCAGAGTCAAAAACACTTTATTCGATTACTTAAAAATCATAAAAGTATACTGTACAAATACATGATATTATGCAACCTAAAACATTTTTTTAAAACATCTTACAAGGATAATATTTAGTGTACGTCTAAAAATCAGTGGCAAATACATATAGATCATCACATAGTTCACAGAATAATCAAAATTAGTAGCAAATATTTCATAGTTCACAACAGCAATATTTAATCTGGTACATGGAAGTTAATTTATACTATCTGGTGCAGAGTAAACATTTACCGCAACCCCAACTGTAATCATCCGGAGTCGCTTCCGTCTAGCACGGATTGATGCAATCAAAAAATTGGCTACACAAAACATCACTAAAGGGGTTTCGATTAGTTGAAGATAAAGCAGTGCGGGTTTAAACTGTACAAACCCCTTTTCCCTTAACAGTGGCTTGATACATTTTTTCCTACTTTCCAAAAAGAAAGGGCAGAAAAACACAAAATGTATCTGATCCTGATCAGAAAAATTGTCACATTCACATGGCACATTATCCTTTGGGGTGCACCACTTATCATAAATACCCAGCAGAAAATGTGCCTGATTAAATCTAAATTTTGTTAGAAGCCACCGATGATAGGGTCTAGTAACAGTAGTCAAGTAAGGTTGTATTGACATTGAAGCGATCAACAAATAGTGTGACCTTACTGTTGGCTTAATGATTTCTCTTGCTTCTCTTTCCAATTCTCGGGTATTTATAAAATTAGTTTTTACCCAGTTAATATCTTCCTTGCTCAGATTTTCCGGTTTCGAATATAATTCCGGTCGACCCAGATATACTGCTGTTGTTTTAATAAATGTCAACCACTGAATATCTGTCCCGCCCCATACAATCACTAATAATCTTGTGATTCAGTGTAAGATTGGGGTTCAGCCAAGTTCTGATCCATAATAAAAGTGGCGCCATATTTAACATATCTGCAATGTACCCTATCCCTAACTCCATGTGAGCTGCAAAAGATGATGTAGATTGGGGGAGGCCCAAGAGGGATCGCAGAAATTTGTTTTCCTCTCTCTGTATCAGAGCTAGATCTTTATGGCCCCAAATTGCTGCCCCATACCTAGCTATAGCTATAGTTTTAGCTCTATAGATCGTCAGAATGGCCTCAGCTGGTTTCCCACCCAACCGTTTCGCAAAGCCTAATATAGCAGCCAACGATCTTTTCACGGCTACTACTTTATTAGCGACTTGGGGTGCCCAGGACCCTGTGTCATCAAACACAACGCCAAGATAGGTGAAGACTTTTACTCTTGATATTACTGAGCCATTACAAGAGAGAGTTTTAATGTCATTCCTTCCTTTCCCAATGGACATAACATGCGATTTCTCTACATTTATCACAAGGTCCAGATTTTGCATAAAATCCCCAAAGGAATTTAAGAGATGTCGTAAGCCTATAGGGGTCCTTGACAGCAGCACCGTGTCATCAGCATATAATAAAACAGGCAATGGGGTTCCCCCCATGAGCGGTACATTAACGGATGCTGCCACAAAGTTAGCTCCCAGTGAATTAATATATAGAGAAAATAGCATTGGGGCCAGAATACACCCTGGTGCACTCCCCTTCCAGACTTAAGATCAGCAGTACACTTCCCCTCTTGTGTCATACGTATAACCGCTGTCAAGTCTCTGTGCAGCTCTGCCAGGAAGTTCACCAAGGCCTGATCTAGACCCAGCTCCAGGAGCATTGTCCACAGCTTTGACCTATTGACTAGGTCAAAAGCTGTGGACAAGTCCATAAAAGCCAGGTAGATTGACCCTTTGGATGCAACATTATATTTACTAACTATTAGATGTAAGTTCAGGCACTGATCTTCGGTGCCTCGCCCGGTTCTGAAACCATACTGGGCATTACACAGAATGTCGTTATTAGATGCCCATGTTGAGATCTTTGCTAGAATAACCTTCCCAAGTATTTTAAATGACGAATCCAGTAATGATATAGGCCTATACCCTCTGGCCCTTCTTAAAAATCGGGACTATAATAGACCGTCACCAAGATGTAGGCAATCTAGTTTTGTCAGTACAAGCTATATTAAAAACATTTGTGAGGACTATTGACCATATGTTAAGATTTGATTTAAACATATCGGCTGGTAC
Source organism: Lissotriton vulgaris (assembly GCF_964263255.1). Lineage (NCBI taxonomy): Eukaryota > Metazoa > Chordata > Amphibia > Caudata > Salamandridae > Lissotriton > Lissotriton vulgaris. The sequence continues at coordinate 636,298,402 of NC_141700.1, read as the reverse complement.
CCCATCTGGGCCAGGGGCCTTATGACCAGCCGTGTCCTCTATAGCCTTTTGCACTTCTTTGATTGTAAATCTCAGTGGGGGCTCCAGTTGCTCGCTCACTATAGGTACAAAGGGGTCTACTGGGAGGTTGCTACCATACATTTTTTCAAAATGGTCTAGCCGTTCCCGTTCTGATATGTTAAGTTCTAGCGGGGAATTTTCTTTATCATTAAATAGTGGAGTATTAACAATTTCCCAGAATTTGGAACTATCCCTCAGGGTAGCCCTATCATAGAGTGAGTACCATGCATTTTTTTTTTAATATGATTCTTACGAGACTCAACAATAGTTTTATAATTGTTTCTTAATCTGGCCACTTCCTGGTTATCTTGAGGTATCTTTTTTAGTTCAACCAATAAGTCTCTATGGGCTTTGGAGCACTTTGAGTCAAACCACCCATGCAGTTTTAGCTCCTTATGTGTCGTCTTAGATGTTAGGTCCACAGCCACTTGCTGGCAAATTATTTCAAATGAGGTGATAATATCCCCTCCATGCCTTAGCGGATCTGTACAGGTATTAATTTCCTTGCCCACCTTCTCACTAAGTGTAGTATAGAAATCCTCTGGTATGATTTTACTCTACTTTACCCGTCTCCCCTGGTCTTGGACAGCTAGCTCCATGGGAGTTACTGTATTTATTTTTTCAGAAAGTAGGGATGGGTTTTTATTACGCAATTCCAATACCACTGGGTTATGGTCACTAAATGTAGTTTGTATAGCATTATAAAAAATAACATTTTGTAGCAAGCCTGGTGAAACAAATATAAAGTCTATAATAGTATTACTGTCCCTAGCACTATATGTTGCTACCCGGTCATTGGAGTCAATAAACTCCGGCTTGGATAAATCAGCATCTGACAGTAATTCTTCTAGAGCAGCCCCCTTTGTTGTATGTTCAAAGTGTGAATGGGGCAGACAATCTATATCTGTATGAACCCTATATTGGCAATTTAGCTGACACAAATGTGTATTAAAATCCCCAAGAAGAATTAGATAAACAAAAGTGGTTTGACCCTCCTTATAATTAATTAAAAACTTTGCTAATGCATTAATCATTACAGTACATACCGTGTGGGGCGTTATAGAAGTTGACATACAGGATTTTATGCTTATTAGGCATAGTTAATTCCAAGGCTAGAAAGTTGGGGGATGTGGTGCTTAAAGTTTTCACAGATCCCATGTGTTTGACAGAAATTAGGAACATAAGCCCCCCTCTGTCTCTCCCTGAGCTTGATGCTTGAGCAGCTTGGAAGTATGATAAGTACCCATCTAACCAGAAATTACATTCCCTATCCCAGGTCTCCTGAAGTGCCACTACATCATAATCCTTTATTTGTTCCAACCATATTCTGTCATCCCTCTTGGAGCGGAGTCCTGCAATGTTCCAGCTCATGATTTTAACTGTGTCCCCTGCTTCCCTTTCTGTGGTAGAGGTACAATATATCTGACTTTTAGGGGCAGCATGACGAGTCAGTCAATCATTTTTGTCCAAGTTTGATAGGGCAGTAAATCTATTTGTTACCTCCAAAGTGGCCCTGTTTGTTGGTCTAGTGGGATCAGTATGTTTTGGGGTAAAGCCTGGTGTTTGCAGGGCCCAAGACGACAACCCGATACTCCGTCTTGGTGCGACCACCATTACCTAGAGGCAGCTTGGGGGGGTTTGGCCGTGGATAAAAAAAACCTAGAGGTACAGCTTGGATCCCTCCTACATTTATATCAGTAGCATCCCAAAATAAACGGGCAGCCTCATGGGGTCTATTAAAATTTACTATGATGCAATCACCGGGTAGATTTTTTGCCGTGTGCCCCAACCAGTCAACTCGTCTCCCCATGGTGATGTGAGTGGATGTGTCCCTTGGGCCTGAGCAATTTTCATCACACCATGCCTTAATATTCTCTAATAGAGTACCCTGGGACTCCTCCTCTGGGCTCAAAGGTGGGATGTTTACTAAAACAGCGACAAAAGGGGTTGCCTCAGGTGGTAAATTTGCACGGGGCTTCACACGCTGCCTCCTTTCCCCCTGTGGGACTCCTCCTTTATATACAGTAGTTTTAACAGCGGGAGTGTTAATACAACCCTCATCATGGTCCAGTGCCGCTAATTCATTGTTCCTAGCTATTGTAGTAACTGCTTTTGGAGGTATTAGACGTATTGGCTTTGGTGGAACTGGAGGCAGAATAGATACTAATGGAATAACATTCCCTATCCCCTCCATAGGTGGGTCATGTTGGGCGGTAGCCCCAAGTATATTGAGTGATGGACATTCAAGCATTTTCGTTGATACCAACATATTTAACCGATCACATTTCCCCAGTATTTCTGCCACACACTCTTTCAGAGTCTCAATAATGTCATTTGAGATCTGGGCAAGGGTAGTTTCTATTTTGTCAGTGAGCACTTTTTCTACCATGTCCTTCATGCATGTTTCAAAGTTACTTGTAACTGGGCGCAGTTTTGTAGAATACTGCGTGGCCTTCTTTTTTGGTCTCCTTATCAGCCTTTTAATGCGCTTGGTAACTGGGGTTACAGTCTCTCGAATGGGACCTTGAGCAATGTTTATACCCGGCGGATTAGGCTCATTGTGGCCGGTTGTAATGCATTGGGCTTGGGGTATCATGTCATTAAATGTGATGATTTGAACCGCAGGCTCCAAAGGTATAGCTTGCCTGCCGATCAATGGGGACACCAGAGTGTCTAACAGTGTTTTATCAAGCCCCAGTTCCCGTTCTTTCTCAGCGATCTCTTGGTTAAGTTTTCCCACAGCAGAGGTAAGGTAAGACATGATGTTAGCTGATGTTGAGGCTATACGGGGAACTTTAGTTTTCCCCACACCACCAGTAATGGAGGTTTGCAATTTGCGCTTACCCATGATGATGTAGAAGGCTTAGGGGGGGGGCCCGTCCCGTCCCTCTTCATCCCCCCTCTGTCTCTCCCTGAGCTTGATGCTTGAGCAGCTTGGAAGTATGATAAGTACCCATCTAACCAGAAATTACATTCCCTATCCCAGGTCTCCTGAAGTGCCACTACATCATAATCCTTTATTTGTTCCAACCATATTCTGTCATCCCTCTTGGAGCGGAGTCCTGCAATGTTCCAGCTCATGATTTTAACTGTGTCCCCTGCTTCCCTTTCTATGGTAGAGGTACAATATATCTGACTTTTAGGGGCAGCATGACGAGTCAGTCAATCATTTTTGTCCAAGTTTGATAGGGCAGTAAATCTATTTGTTACCTCCAAAGTGGCCCTGTTTGTTGGTCTAGTGGGATCAGTATGTTTTGGGGTAAAGCCTGGTGTTTGCAGGGCCCAAGACGACAACCCGATACTCCGTCTTGGTGCGACCACCATTACCTAGAGGCAGCTTGGGGGGGTTTGGCCGTGGATAAAAAAAACCTAGAGGTACAGCTTGGATCCCTCCTACATTTATATCAGTAGCATCCCAAAATAAACGGGCAGCCTCATGGGGTCTATTAAAATTTACTATGATGCAATCACCGGGTAGATTTTTTGCCGTGTGCCCCAACCAGTCAACTCGTCTCCCCATGGTGATGTGAGTGGATGTGTCCCTTGGGCCTGAGCAATTTTCATCACACCATGCCTTAATATTCTCTAATAGAGTACCCTGGGACTCCTCCTCTGGGCTCAAAGGTGGGATGTTTACTAAAACAGCGACAAAAGGGGTTGCCTCAGGTGGTAAATTTGCACGGGGCTTCACACGCTGCCTCCTTTCCCCCTGTGGGACTCCTCCTTTATATACAGTAGTTTTAACAGCGGGAGTGTTAATACAACCCTCATCATGGTCCAGTGCCGCTAATTCATTGTTCCTAGCTATTGTAGTAACTGCTTTTGGAGGTATTAGACGTATTGGCTTTGGTGGAACTGGAGGCAGAATAGATACTAATGGGATAACATTCCCTATCCCCTCCATAGGTGGGTCATGTTGGGCGGTAGCCCCAAGTATATTGAGTGATGGACATTCAAGCATTTTCGTTGATACCAACATATTTAACCGATCACATTTGCCCAGTATTTCTGCTACACACTCTTTCAGAGTCTCAATAATGTCATTTGAGATCTGGGCAAGGGTAGTTTCTATTTTGTCAGTGAGCACTTTTTCTACCATGTCCTTCATGCATGTTTCAAAGTTACTTGTAACTGGGCGCAGTTTTGTAGAATACTGCGTGGCCTTCTTTTTTGGTCTCCTTATCAGCCTTTTAATGCGCTTGGTAACTGGGGTTACAGTCTCTCGAATGGGACCTTGAGCAATGTTTATACCCGGCGGATTAGGCTCATTGTGGCCGGTTGTAATGCATTGGGCTTGGGGTATCATGTCATTAAATGTGATGATTTGAACCGCAGGCTCCAAAGGTATAGCTTGCCTGCCGATCAATGGGGACACCAGAGTGTCTAACAGTGTTTTATCAAGCCCCAGTTCCCGTTCTTTCTCAGCGATCTCTTGGTTAAGTTTTCCCACAGCAGAGGTAAGGTAAGACATGATGTTAGCTGATGTTGAGGCTATACGGGGAACTTTAGTTTTCCCCACACCACCAGTAATGGAGGTTTGCAATTTGCGCTTACCCATGATGATGTAGAAGGCTTAGGGGGGGGGCCCGTCCCGTCCCTCTTCATCCCTAAAGGGCCACAGACGGCCCGACCTCTGCCCGGGCCCCGCCCGGCGCCGTCCGCGCGCGTCCGCGACGCGGAGGAAGCTCCGTGGTTTTAAGCGCCTCTGGGCGCGCGGAACAGGAAATGGTCGTGAGTGACCGCAAGAGACGCTGGGAACCGTAGTTCCTCCCCTCGGCGGCCGGGATGGAGGTTGGCACCGGCGGCAGGAGGAAACAGCGGTGTCAGCAGCCCAGCGCCCAGCAGTGGTCTTCTCCACGGCAGGTAAGCTCCTGCCTTGCCCCCAGCAGTGTTGCGGTCAGTGTAAATTGCAGTCAATGCAAGTATGTGGCACAGCTTCATCTCTTAAAAGAATAGTTGGAATGAGCTGTGGGAAATCAAGGCTGAATGTAGCATCCAAAGGCTCCATCCATTAATATAACAATGAAGGACTCTGGGGATGCCTTAATGCCTTAATTCTGTGGGTCGAGAATAGAATAGCAATATTAAATAGAAAAGATACAGATCAATCATCTTTGTGAACCACACATTTGCACATGAAAGATACTCTCCCTGTGAAATATGCACAGCCAAATCCATAGTGTTGCTAGTTCATCTTCTTTTCTTTCAGAATGCTTGATCCTGAGGGGACTAGTGTTACTGAAAAGCAGTAACTTGATGGCCCTGATAGGCTGCATGTCCTGGGCTTTGAAGCAAACTGAGCACATCTTGTTTTCTAAAAGATAAGGCAGCACCAGGAAAGCCTACTAGAGACGACTATCCCTAGTTGGTCCCGGTCACGGTGTGTGGAAATCTCCTCCAAAATCAGGACTCAGGATTGATTAGCAGAGCGGAAAATTTGGGCTGTGAACAGCCAGTGTTTACAGTGGAATTCGACCACTGGACTAATGCTTTTTCTTTTGTTCAAATGGCTTTCAATCAAGGATGCTGTGATTAAGAAGAAGAATTTGCTCGTGGCATCTTGGCATCTCTAGATTTTAAGGTGGCCTTTGGAAAACTCAATTGAGAGACAACGGATCACTCGTCTTCCATCAACTGTGGATTTAGGTAAATAGGATTGCATTAGGAGGTCCTCCCTGAATAGCTCAGCTAAACTGACTCCACAGATAATTTGCAGTAGGAAAATAATGGTTCTTTTGAGGATATGAGGATATATGTATCCTTGATCTATTCATGGTTCTTTTTATTTACCAGAACATTACTTAACAGTTGAATTCAGTGCTTGGAAGTCACAACAGCTTACTCCACAGGCGTATTTGTCGACCAGTTTTTCCAAAACAACAAAAGAATCATTTCTAAAACTGTCTCCTTCTTTGATCATTCTCTGATCATTTTGTTAGGCGCCTTGATACCTGCGGGTTATTGTCTTGCGCAATATAAATCGCCATTCATTCATTCATGACTGGGAGTACTACCATCAGCGGACCACTTGGCCCCGTCCCCCAAAATCAGCATTATACCGTCTGTGCGGCACGCAGGAGGTAAACATCACACACCTCATTACCATCTGCAAAGAGCTGCTGCAAGTCTGGCTGAACTGACCGAGACCCCTATTTATAAAAAATGGAAACAGGACCTGCAGAGAAGCAACACTGGCCTGCTTTAGAGGTGATGACGTGCAAATGGCTTGCCGATTGGTAAAATATCTCGGAGTGGTAGAATCGAGGCTCAAAACATTGAAAGAACAAGCACATATCGACACCACTCCCTTAACACTGTCAGCCTCCAATCATCAGGACGGCCTAGAGACTTAAACTATTCCGGAACACTGAAGCACCACCGCAATGAGGTACGATTACTTAGGGAGAGGGCCACCCCGTCCCCTACAAGAAAAAATAGGGGAAAGGGGCTGATAGAACATATTGTCCGTTGGGAATAAGATCTAGGATAGACAAACAAAATCCTCTTTGAAGAAACACACGTGTATCTAGTGGTGGATGGACACTCCTCCAATGACTTTTATATTTGATTTTTTTTACTAATTGTTTTTAACTGTCTTTTATAATCTGCTTTCTTTTATTGCAGATGGCTATTTGTAATGGTTTTTATTTACTGCACAATAAAGCACTACTACTACTTCTGCAACAGGGGGCCGGCCCTCACCTCTTCACTCTCAATGAGCGTATGAGCACCATACTCAGAACTGCCAGGCGGTGTGTGCTATCAGATGCTGGCAGTGCATGCAGTGTGTTGATCTCACTTAGAGGGAGGCTTTGCATCTTCACTGGATGTACTATGTGAGATGCCTGAGTATAGTCACAGAACCCACAAGTCCCCTGAAGCCACAGAACTCTCATGAGGTAAACAAATATCAGAGGATATTTTAAGTTACCGAATATATGTTTTTATGGTCTCGTGCATGCTTGCTAGTCAATTGAGAAACGTTGTTGCTGTAGCCAGGAGCTTATTGCCAGAGTTTTAAAAAACCTTTGTAAACAGATTGTGATTGCCTTTGGAACTGTCAGAAGTATGAACTGAATGCAGATAAGTATTTCTTGGAATACAATTGTGTTTGTGGAGGCAAACTATATGCTAACGTGTGGTTTCAGAACTATGAACTGAATACAGATAAGTATTTCTTGGAATACAATTGTGTTTGTGGAGGCAAACGATATGCTAAAGTGTGGTTTCAGAACTATCCTTTAAGGTTATAATTTTCAATTTTCCACTTTGGTGACTTACATAAGAAACAGCGGTAATCTTTTTCACTTCAGAAACTTTGATACTTTTTTTTCTTGTTGCAAACATTGCAAAGTTTTATGAAAAAATATATTTTTGAAACAGGGAGCAGGTTCACATAAAGCAAAAGATAACTGCCTTCAGTGAAAGACATACAATAGCTCAGAATACTTTTGACATCTGTTTCAGAGAAAATATATATGGTTTAGTTCTTGGGAAATTCAGGATACCATCAGAACTTAGAGAGTCAGAAGCACAGAGATATTCTGAAAGTGTATTATGTGAAATGTGATGTTTGCAAGGCTAAAGGAAGATCGATTTGATATGAAAGATATTTTCTTGTCTTGTCTTTAGATGTCAGCATATAAGCCTTTGAAGGCAGTGGGGAGCCGAATGTTGACTCTTGGTGGTGTAATCCAGTGTCTCTGCTTTCTCTCTTATCTCCTTTCTATTTCCCAGATCTGATGCTAACTTCCATATTATCTCATGTCTGGTTGCCCGTGAATTTGGAGGGACGTGGAAACATTCTTCTCTCCCATTGAATCTGGACCACAAGGTTAGTGCTTCTGACAATGAATGAACTCATTCCTCTTCTGATCATTAAGTTTTAGAATCCTTTCCACCACCTTCTGCTTCAGATGTGATGTATTCCTTTCAGCCTCACCCTATCATTTGCTTCCTACATAACCTTGATTTCTCAACACTCAACAGGTCTCCCTGCCTACCCACCACAAAGGGCACATCCTAGATCAAATCTGGACTAACTCCCTGTTGGTCACTGCCCCCGCTATGCTTCCTTGCCTATGGTCCAACCACTACCTACTTAAATTCACATTAGCCCACTCAACCATCAAGGAAGCCACAATGGAGGAGGAGCTTAGCAGGCATCTAAGATGGTCGCGTGAGCACAGAGCTCCCCGGACCCTCGCCGCTCCTCGCAATTTATCCTGAGTTTATCCTGATTTCTTGGACAGCTCCTTGAAGATGACCCTCAGCTGAGTCCATAACTCTTCTCAGAATTGAAATTGGACATCGGCGGCCGAAGTTATGGTACTTTGAAGTTCTCTGGCCCACCTGGATGCTGTGCCGGGGCCTTGGCCACTTGCGGATCCGGGACGGAGTTGAACAACAACGGCAGTGGGCCTCCCTGGAGACTGCATCTCTACTTTCGGTTTCGTTCCCGGATCCCCGCACGGTCTGATTGAGAGACCGCTTCGCCCAGTGGGGGACCAGTCCAGCCCCCACTTAGCCTCTGAACATTTTTCTCATTTCAACCCTTTGGTACTACATTGTGCCTTTTCTTGGTCCTACGAGCCAGCTCTCGTGGTCTCGTTGGCGCCCGGACGGTTGGCGGCCATTTTTACAAGGTCGTGTGGGCCCCTCCGGAGAACAGTTTCCAGCATGGCGGGAAAGGGAGATGCCGAGAGGAGGAGGACAAAACCATCTCTACGTGGTGGACCGGTCCAGACCAACGTTATGGATCGGTACACCCAAGCCAAAGGCTCCCCTGGGCTTTCCAGCCGAACCCCGGAGGACGCCCGAGACGACTCTTCCGCTCCTGCCGAGTTGTCCTTACAGTACATTATGGGCGCCATCACCGGTATGAGGGAAACCATCGGCCAGCAATATGAAGCCCTGGCTAGTAAAATTGACACGGTCGCGGTGGATGTCACCCTGATCCGGGCTGACTTGTCCAAAACTAATGAAAAGGTTAAGTCGCTCGATTTGAAGACCTCCAGCCTCACGGCTGATGTGGTGAAACTCCAAACTGAACTTGGGAATTTGAAATTGGTGAACGACCAAATGTCCCATCGGCTGAAGGACTATGAAAACAGGGCAAGACGCAACAATATCCGCGTCATTGGGGTCCCGGAAAACCCCGAGTCTCACTCTGTGGACCTCCTGATCGAGGATCTGATCCTCACCCATCTTGCTCCCAATGGCCTGATTAAATTTTTCGCTGTTGAGCATGCACACAGAGTTCCGGGCGGAAAACCCAAGCCGGGCGCCCCTCCGAGGCCCATTATTGCGAGACTTTTTCACTTTAGAGACCGCGACGCAATTTTGCAGGCATCGAGAGTGCACGGCCCAGTGAAATTTGAGAACTCCTCGATTAACTTTTTCCCGGACCTTACGCAACTAGTGCAACGACAACGGATGGGTTTTCTGGGATAAAGGGCATTCGTTGGACCCCTGACTTTGAAGACCGGGTGTCATTATATGCAGATGATATATCTCCTGTACCTTACCTCCCCCCGCAAGTCCCTTAACGTCCTCTTTGATGTCCTAACTTCCTTCCGCGAAGAACTCCGGGTTGATTATCAACTGGTCTAAGTCCTGCATATATGTTATCTCTGGTGGTCTTCCCCCCCTACCGACCAGGTTTCCCATTCAGGTCTCCCACTCTGGCTTTAAATATTTAGGGGTTCATATATCGTTGGACTCGGCTGCCCGTTACGAAAATAATCTCCTTCCTCCTTTGCGACGCTTGAAGCTCGATGTGGATCGTTGGCGCAGGTTGCCACTGTCCCCACTTGGTCGAGCGGCGCTGTTCAAAATGATGTCCCTACCCCGATTTCTCTATGCACTCCAGAACTCCTTCGATACCATTCCTGCGTGCTATTTTCGGGAGATCGAGGGACTCCAGAGGAGACTTGTTTGGGACGGCCGAGCGCGCATTGCTCTCTCGAAACTGACCCTCCCCTGGTACGATGGGGGCATTACTCTCCCGGACATCAGGAGGTACTATTGGGCTTCCCAGTTGTTCGTCAGTAACCATGCCACATACGCTCCCGGCCAAATCCTGCCTACGCTATGGACAAACACTTGTTGCCCGGTGGCGACTTTAACAGAGCACTCTACTCTCGGACGGCGGGGAGGAACCTTACGGGACCCACTAAAATTGCAGTGCGTGTGTGGAACGATGCAAATGTGGCTCTGGGATGGACTGATCGATTGACGCAGGCGACCCCTTTATTTGCTTCGGAACAGTTGGGGTGCGGAAGACGAAAGGTTTTGAGAACTGGGATATGATTGGACTTAGCAGAGTGGGTGATCTTTGGAAGAAGGGTGCGGTGAAAACATTCGCGGAGCTTCGGAGTGAATATGAATTGAGTGAGCGAGAGTTCTTCCGATACGCACAGGTGCGTCATGCTTTAATGTCGGTCTTCACGGCCGGTACTGTGGTCCCTGAATCTTCCCCACTTGAGGATTGTATACTTGACGGTTATCTGCCCGATAGTACGATTTCCTTGATCTATAAAAAGTTGATCAACAATCGGGCAGATCTCGTTGTGCGCCTCAGGGAGACCTGGGCTAGAGACGGGTTGGAATTGGACGACGAAGACTGTCAGTCTGCTCTATCCTCCCCTAAAGAGGTTGCCATTCCGGCCCGTCTCCGCCTTGTTAAGCTTAAAATTCTTCACCGCGTGTATGTAACTGGTCCTCGCTTGGTTGCCATGGGTTTTTCGTTGGATGGGTTGTGTAGGCGAGGCTGTGGAATGAGTGCTACCTTTCTTCACATCCTCTGGGAGTGCCATGAGGTCGCTACGTATTGGCGCCGTGTGCATGCTGTGATGGAGTGCGTCACTGGGGTCGCTCTGTTGCCCGAGGCTCGAAGATGTTTGTTGAATGTGTGGGAGCCGAATGATTACAAAGTTGCCCAGACCCGGTGGGCGGCTCTTGGGAACATGATTGCCAAAAGGGACATCGCACAGCTCTGGGGATCCCGACGGCCTCCCACCGTCTCGAAGTGGAAGGAGAATATGGACTGGTGCATGTTCAGGGAGAAGACGGTATATTTGGCTAGGGGCAAGCCTAGGGCATGGAGTAAAATTTGGGGCCAATGGAATGCGTACCGAGGAGACATCTGCACTCCCCCCCTCGCAGATATCCCTGATGTTTCCCTGTACCCCTGACCTCTGAGGTTCCTTGATACCATATTCCTAGATTGAATGTCCTGACCTTCCCACTGCTTTCCCCCCCCCCATTGGTTCTTTACTGTCCTCCTGATTCCCTATCCGTTTTGGTAGGTCCCCTGAGTCGGAGCTCGACTTCATTTATCATGCCCCGCGCCTTGAGTTGTTTGTCTCTCTGTTTTTCTTTGTTACTTTCATAAAATAAAATCGCGTATCCTGCATGCATCCTTGTGGCCGATTATGTATCATGTACTTTTGTTTGGACCTACCTGAGACCTACTGCTGTTTTATTGACTGCCTATTTATTTGTTGATCACTAGCGGCCGGCCTCTGGGTTGTAGGCCCATACCTGTAATTCTTCTGTTTTGCACAATAAAGGTTTAAAAAGAAAAAGAAAAGAAAGAAAGCCACGAAGGTTGGAGGTGGCTTGGCTAGGAAATGGAACGCCCTAGATAAAAAGGAATTCCTTGAGACAATGACTGGCACTGTCCCGTCCCCTAACCCTGACATCAACATATGTGAAGCCAACTTCTCTAGCTGGCTGCTTTCAGCAAGCGACACACATGCCCACCTTAAGAAAGTTAAACTTGCGCGGCGTGCAGATGCCCAGAGATGGTTCTCCACTGAACTCAAATCTCAGAAACTGTCCCTACGCCAACTTGAGCGACAATGGCGTAGCAACTATGCCCCAGACACGAAATCAGATTCATCAAAGCCCGGAAAGAATACATGAAGGCTATTCTCTCTGCTAAAGCTGCCCATTTCTCTTTACACATCCTCAACTCAAATAACAGATCCAAAGAAATCTTCACTATCATGAACAAACTGACCAACCTAGACAGTATCCTCATCAGGGTCACCCCCACCCAAACTCTCTGTGACTCACTCAATGACTACTTCATTGAGAAAATGTCCACCATCAAAGCCAGTATCCCCAAACATCCCAACACGATCTCCCCCCCTCCCCATAAAAACAAATGCACAATCAACAGCTTTCCCACCAGCAGTCCGGAGACATTTCTAGAGCTCCTTGCTAAGGTCAAATCCGGTGCCCCCTCGGATAGATGCCCTCCTCACATATTAAAATACTGCTTCTCCACTCTCTCAGATCCTGCCCTTACCCTCCTCAATAACTCCTTAATATCTGGGCAAGTTCCTACAGCTTTTAAGGAGGCTACCGTAGTTCCACTCCTGAAAAAACCAGAGGCCGACCCCACATGCATGTATAACTATCGCCCCATCTCCCTGCTCCCCTTTTTAGCAAAGGTGATGGAGGTACACGTAGCCAGATGCCTATCTAATTTTCTGGAAGAGTCCAACTACCTCGAGCCCCATCAGGCAGGTTTCTGACTGAAGCCGTCATGCTAGCCGTATTGGACACACTTCGCGACTGCGCAGACAACAGCTCCCCGCAGGCCTTGGTACTCTTGGATCTCTCGGCCGCGTTCGACACGGTCTATCATACTATTTTGGTCGACCGTGTCAGACAAGCCGGCATTCAGGGCACAGCGGACAGCTGGCTAAGCTCCTTCTTGGAGAACAGATTCCAGGCCGTCCGTCTCAATAAACTGGTAGCCCCCAAACAGAGAATCACCTGCGGTGTTCCACAGGGCTACTCCCTGTCCCCCCACTTGTTCAATCTTTACATTCTCCCCCTGATTCAGTCTCTCAGAGGTAGGAAGGTGACAGTCTTCAACTACACAGACGATCTACAACTGCTCTTCATGATACACAGCACTGAGAGCTCAATTACCGACTTTCAGTCCACCCTGAGGTACATCCAACTTTGGATGGACCAAAACTATCTTAAGCTAAACCCTGGTAAGACTGAGCTGGTACTTACAGAGGACAGTCACAAGTACTGGGGCCCGCATTACTGGCCTCAAGAGATGGGTTCCCCTCCATCTCCCTCATCCTAGGCAAAAACACTCGGAGACACACTAAGCAGCGATCTTTCACTTAAAACACAAGTGGGTCTTGTAGTCTCCAAATGTTTTTTCCAACTTAGGAAAATCAGGAAGGTCCGCCGTCTCCTCACGCTAGAAGCCCTCACCCAGGTGGTGATAGCCACCGTCCTATCTCACCTGGACTACGCCAACTCTCTATACCTGGGCAAGCCTCTCTATCTGCTAAAACGACTGCAGATGGTCTAGAACCACGCAGCCAGACTGATTCTAAGACAACCCAGATGGCAACCAGCCACCCTGCTCCTAAGGAAACTACACTGGCTCCCCATGTCTCACCGATGCACCTTCAAAACGGGATGTCTGATCTTTAAATCCCTGCACGGCAAAAGTCCTAAATTCATAAATAACCTGATACTCAGGCATACTCCTGCCCGCAACCTATGCTCAGCCCACCTCTCACTTCTCCAGGCCCCCTCTTTCAGACGGAAGCACAGAGGAGGCTGCAGATTTGCCACTCTCGCCCCCAGACTTTGGAACTCCCTCCCCTTGGAGATCCGTGCTTGTTCGGATCTCATGAAATTCAGAAGAGCCCTCAAAACCTGGCACTATGAGCAAGCCTACAACTAATGTTCTTTCGGGTAACGGATTCTGCCTTCTTTCCTACAGCGCCATGAAACCAACCGGTGTAAGTGCGCTCTATAAATCATTCTTAACATTAACATTAACATTAACATTTTTCTAAAGTACCTACTGACCGTTTTTGTTTTTTTGCAAAGTCAGACCTTCAACATGATGTCTGCAATAACAATTTCTTATTCAAATGATTCTTTTTTCCATATAAACTCTTTTTCCCCTCTTTATATCAGACCTACTTTCTAAACTCTCTTAATACTAGGGCTGGGAAGAGGTCATGGAGTTCTACTCTGTGGAAGACCACATAGTTACTTATAAACTCAGCGAGATTCTGTGGCATTCCGTGCGCAGCAGAATTGTTGCAACCCTCCAACCAACAGCACCTCCTGGGTACCTCTGCAGCCTGGATGCCTGGTAGTGTATAGGCAGCTTCTGGCAGGGAGGAGAGGGCCGCCATGCATGGGTGCCCATGCAGTCTGAACCAAGATAAACCTCAACACCAGAGGCACAGCTGGTTGCTGTGCAACCTCAGCATGGGAGCTTCCAGTTTGACAAAAGTGAGCCATTCTTGCCCCGGGAGCCTTCAAGGGCATCGCCGTTGCATTCAAGGCTCACCTGGCCAGTACCATCTGGGAAATAGTTGGCCAAATTGGGCTCCCAACAACCCATAATCTTCACATGACAACATAGGGCGACACTCACCGTCCACAGCTCGTGGGCCCGGTCTCTCGATATTTCCACTTTCCAGTGACCACAAGTCCAGAACGTCTCTGGCCAGGTGGCCATCTGTAAAATGTGCACCTATCACCCACTCTAACCAATGGGTGCATTTTGTTCCGCAATCACAGTAAGCAGGACCAAGGAGCTCACAGCCAATCAAACAAGGAGAAACATATTCCATCCCGAGTAGGAAAGTGTGATGATCCTGAATTGGCCAGAAGAACTCCTGTCAAAATGATTGGCTGCCTGAGGGTTCATCTCAGCCATTCATCAATGTTGTGCTGCACACAGCATGGCTTCCCTAAATGACAACATGCAGCATGGAACCCACATCAGTGAATATCCAAGGTGCCCACCTGCGCCAAAAACACGAGCAGAGAAATGCCTCAAAAATGAAAAATGGACTTGTGCCGCCATGAGCTGCTGGGAACCGCAATCCTGGTAGAATAAGTAGTGAGCAATGGCTCTGTGTGTGTGATAAACTGTGCCCAAGTGATGGAGGAGTGTACGTATGCAAGAGAGAGCCTGTGCAAATGAGAGTCTGCCAACATCCGTGTATATACGAAGTACCAATGCAGTGCTTGTGAGATATGCCACTGCAAGATCATTCATTCAAACTGTGTGATCTTGTGCAAAGCCTCCAGAATGTCTCATTCACCATGCTCCCAGTCCCCTCATGTGCTGAGATGAGCCAGTAGCAGTATGAGTGCTACAATGACACCAGACGCTAACCAAAGTAAATGCTGCCAATTTCTCAAGCCTTGGGCTCTGCCAAACAAAAAGCATCTGATTTCCGTGTTTGCCCCGCCAACGCTGCACAATCGAATATCTACTAACTATAAGTATTGAGATTAAGAATGCTCCTTCGGGCATGGCACACAGTAAAAGAGCTCCGAGGTGGCCCTCCTGCTATTATCTAAATTTGCACATCATCCAACTGACCCTGAGGTGCAGGGACTGCCCGGGTGTCTGTGTAGGCGGCAGCCTGCGCCTGGAGACAAATCAGGGCTGAGAACTGTGTTCCCGGAGGCCCATCAGAGGAGGGGGCATCAGGGCTTTGGATGGCCCAGCTTGGGCACCACCGCGGAAGACCTTCTGGCGGCAGTGAAGTATCGGCAGGAGGCACGGCCCCACTGATGCCCTACGACAGACGGGTGGACACGGCCCCTACTTTTTCCCTCCAGCCTCGATGGTGAGTGAGGGCATCTGATGGTGCGGGCAAGGCCAAACAGGTCAGTGTGGGAGCAGCGATCAGTGCTGCAATCCCCTGCCCCCGGCGGTGGGGGAGTGGCTGCTGAAGCGAGACCGGCTTGCATCCGGAGCCAAGGCAGAGACGAGAGCAGTGCCCCCAGAGGCTCATCTGGGGTGAAGCCATCTGGGATGAGGTTGGCCTGGCCTGGGTGCCACTAGCGAGAACCTCCCTGGGGCAGAGAAGGATTGAGGGCTGCGATGCCAGCCGGAGGCACAGCTCCACTGATGACCATAGATAGACAGGTGGGCCTGGTTCCTGCCCCCCTCCCTCTGCCACGAGCATGGAAAATCCTCGAGCACAGGATGAGATGAGGGACCTGGGCGGATCTGGCCCCCCCAAGATTATGTACTGTTTGACAAAGGGGGCTCAGTGGAAAGACTGTGGCCACAGGGCCTGCTGTGGGGAAGAAGCGGAGGGCCTGGTAGTAGGCTCCCCTCTAAGGCCCATCCACACTCTTGGTAGCTCTAAGAACACCCACTCTGGCTGAATAAATACTGCTGACTCAACAGGCAAATCCACATAGAACAGGGGGAAGGCTGGTGCCAGGGTGGGGGGGCACAACCCCCCCTACAGTTGGAATACAATGTGGCCCAAGGGTGCCTTCCCATCCCAAACTAATAAGCTGGACAAATATGCGGTGGTGCCCAGGACAACAATGGCAGAGGGTGCAGCAACACCGGGGAGTCAGGATACTATGGAGCCCTCAATGGGGGCCATCATGGCGGCTATCCGAGAACTAGGAACAACATTGGAGTCCAAAATGAACAAGGTCACCATCGTAGTGAATCTCCTACAGGCAGACATGAACAAGACTTCAGAGAAGGTCGCTGGTACAGTGACAAATATTAAGGAATTGCAATCAGTCACCAGGAAAATGGAACAGCAGATACAGCAACTTACACATCATCACAAGATAATGGCTGCAAATTTGGAAGACCAAGAGTGGAGGGCCCGCAGAAACAACATCAGGGTGGTGGTGGTACCAGAGGGGGTGGAGGGCCCCAGTGAGATTTGTTCCTGGAAGACCTCATAGTTGACCATCTTCAACCCAAACGACACAGGCACAGGGCACCAACACCACTGCCAAAGCCAGACCCCCTCCACAAACTATTATTACACGGATCCTTAATTATCGAGATTGATATGGAATTCTACATGCTGCACGAATGAAAGGCGATGTATCCTATGTGTTGGAACTGGGGTAGCCTGGCCTAGGGCAAGACTAACATATCAGAGGCACAGTGTAAAGGTTGCAAACCACCCAACAGTAAAACCACGCAATAGCACTCAAAAAGAAAACGCTACACCAAAAATGTGGAAAAATAAGTACTGCTTTTTATAAAAATAATATACTCTTCGGTTTCAAATTATACAGGGTAAGACATTTCAGTTCTTCTCAGAAATAACAATTATACCTTTGATCTAGAGAAATAAATTACACTCTTCTTGCTGTGGAAAAATTACAGTTCAAAACATTCAGTTGTCATCAGTTCAGAAATGCTTACTTTTGGAATTGTCAACTCTTCTTAATAAGGTTACTCTCAGCAGTGCTATTTTACATTAAGGATCAAAAACAACCATACATTTCATCACTTTATCCTGCCAACTCCACTGGCTACCGTGTTAAGATCTCCCTCCCCTTATCTGCACCTTAATACAGCGCTAGAATGCACACTCAAAGTGGTCTGCAGGACTTCCCCAGGTTCACTGTACTCAACAACAATTACTATAAGTGCCTGAGGGAGTTCCCCTGTTGACAAATACTGTCAGCGCTCTCTGACAATAGCTCAGGTTTTCTAGACCAGTAAAGAACTGAGGATGGGGTTATGAAACTTCCTTCTTCCTCAACTATTAGGACACAGCTCAGGAATTTATATGACAGGACGTCAGACACCTTGTTATACGCTAAATCCTGTGAATAATATTACCATTCACAAGGGCACAACACCTCCCTTCCTCTCCCCCACTCTCCTTACTGTCTTAGTGGCAGTGCTGCCACAGTCCTCCGGCTTATGACTGACAGCCGGCCTCCGATGAATCCGCCCAGCTTCCCTGACCAGCTTCTTAGTCTGGGGCTGGCGCGGGGGAAAGTTAAGGCCTCAAATGTGGGAATCGGACTGGTATCTCTCCCCTTCCCTGCTGCTCAGCGCGTATCTTCTCTGGGTCGCGCTGCTGCAGGGACAAGAAAGGGTAGCTGATGCGAGGAAGCGCTAAGCCGACTTTCTCGCCGATCGTTCCCTCGGCGGTCTGGGCGTCTCCTACGCACTCCGGTTCCTCCGCGCAGAAGCGGGGGAGTAGTGTGCTGGCTGGGAGTCGGCGCTGATCACCTGGCGCCAGAAGCGTCTTCCGCGAAGGCCTGCCACTTCACCCTTCGCCTCGCACGATGGAGCATGCGCGGTACTGCCGCCGGCAGCGTCTCCTGTAGGGGCCTGCCCGTTTTCCACTTCGCCTCATCAGGAAATGAAGAGCACGTCAGCGCGGGCGCGAGGGACCAGTGTTCCCGCTGGGCGCCGCGCTATCTCCGCTTCCTCTCTCGCAGTCACTCCCCTCACCTGGCTCCAGGGACACGCTGAATAGAGCGTTTCGCTCGCTCAAGAGGGCCACACAAGCTCAGTAGCCACTCGCCTTCCCTCTAAGCCTCGGGGTCCACACTAGGCTCAACACTGGGCTAGAGCTGACTTCTACACAACGCTGGTAAGAGAAACACGGCCAGGGGGAAGTCAGGGAAATCCTCAAGCAGAGCGTCCCGACAGGGGCCATTGTATCTCAAGTGTAGAGGGGGGGCTTCCACCTCAGATGGGACAATCTCTTCAGTAGAAGAAGGTGGTTGGGAGGGATTGGTCAGGGGTTGAAGGGGGAACGTCTCCCTGTAGTGGCTGTCTGTCACAAGGACAAACTAACTGCTCCCAGTGCGTCCTCCTCCTCTCACCACTGCCTCACTCCTCCACTCTCTGGTCAGCACAAAATGGCTTCCTAACCTCTGCCCATATATAGACAACCCCCACAGAGTCCAGTAGGGTCCAGAAGGTTCTGGAAGGCCTAATGTTATCCTATGGGGCTGACTAAGGTGTGGCAGTTGGAAACAGTTAGGGCCCTCCATTTTGTGAATACAGGAGTTTCCTGACAGAACAGGCCTCTGGGCCTGAGGTAAAAAACTATGAGGGACAAAAGAACACCTATCCCCTTGGCCAACACCTATAAAAAGTCAGTGGACAAAAATTTTTAAGGGTATGAGGGGCAAAAAGGGGACAAAATAAATAATAATGAGGAGGGACTACGTCAAAATGCCAGACAGGTCTAACACGCGTCCCCCCCAGCTGAAAGTGGGGAGAACTACCCAACCCCTTGGGAGTCCTCATCACTAAGGCGGAAATACCTGGAGAGACCGTCTGCATTGGCGTGGTCCACTCCAGGCCGATGTTCCACCCGGAAGTCCATTCCCTGTAGGGAGATGGACCACCTCAACAGCTTGGGATTTTCCCCCTTCATTTGCATCAGCCAACGAAGGGGTCGGTGGTCAGTCTGAACCAGGAAGTGCGAGCCAAAAAGGTATGGCCGCAGCTTCTTCAGAGCCCACACCACCGCAAAAGCTTCCCTCTCAATGGCACTCGACTTCTGTTCCCGGGGAAGCAGTCTCCTGGATAAGAAGACTACAGGTTGATCCAGGCCCTCTTCATTTAGTTGCGATAACACTGCCCCAATGCCATGTTCTGATGCATCTGTTTGAACAATGAACTCCTTGGAGAAGTCTGGGGCCTTCAGGACCGGTGCCGCACACATTGCCTGTTTCAATTTCTCGAAAGCTTGCTGACAAGCTCCCGTCCAAACTACCCGTCGAGGTTGTTTCTTGGAGGTGAGCTCTGTGAGGGGCGCTACAATAGTGCCATACCCCTTCACAAAGCGACGGTAGTAGCCTGTGAGGCCCAGGAAAGCTTGGACCTCAGTCTGTGTCTTGGGGGGTTCCCAGGCCATGATTGCCTCAATCTTCGCCTGCAGGGGCTGCACAGTCCCCCTACCCACCAAGTGTCCAAGGTACACAACCGACCCCTGCCCAATCTGGCATTTGCTGGCTTTGATGGTCAATCCAGCTTGTCTCAGGGCCTGGAGAACTGCTTGCAAATGCTGCAGATGGTCCTCCCAACTGCTACTGAAGACAGCAATGTCATCCAAGTAAGCAGCAGAGAAACTCTCCAATCCAGAGAGGACCTGGTTCACCAGCCGCTGAAATGTGGCAGGGGCGTTCTTGAGCCCAAAGGGCATCACACAGAACTGGTAGTGTCCCTCAGGCGTGGAGAAGGCTGACCTTTCCCTTGCTCCATCTGTAAAGGAGATCTGCCAGTACCCTGAAGTGAGGTCAAAGGTACTCAGATATTGGGCAGCTCCTAGCCGGTCAATCAATTCATCCGCCCTAGGGATCGGATGAGCATCAGTCTTTGTCACTGAATTCAGTCCTCGGTAATCCACACAGAACCTCAGTTCGGGTGTGGTGCCTGGTGGTGCGGCTTTTGGCACGAGCACCACTGGACTGGACCAAGGGCTGTTGGAAGGTTCAATTACTCCCAGCTCTAGCATCTTGGCAACCTCTCCATGGATGCTAGCCTTCACCTTGTCAGACAGCCGGTAGGTCTTCGACTTCACTGGTGGGCTGTCTCCTGTGTCCACGTCATGGGTACACAGGTGAGTCCTTCCCGGGACAAGGGAGAACAACGAAGAGTACTGCTCCAGGATCTGGCGGCAGTCCTCCCGCTGCTCAGGAGTTAGAGTAGGAGAGAGAATCACTCCCTCCACTGACCCATCCTTCTCTTGAGACGAAAAGAGATCTGGGAGAGGTTCGCTTTCCGCTTCCTCTTCCCCGTCAGTCACCATCATCAACATGACTTCGGGCCTCTCATGGTGGGGCTTGAGACGGTTGGCATGCAGCACCCGTAGGGGCTGTCGAGGGGTCTTAAGGTCCACCAGGTATGTGGCCTTACCCTTCTTTTCCAACACCTCAAAGGGGCCTGTCCAGCGATCCTGGAGGGCACTAAGCTCTCCAGGCTCCATCACCCACACTTTCTGTCCAGGCTCCAATTCCACCTGGTGAGCATTGTGGTCATACCACTCCTTCATGACTGCCTGGCTGGCCTCTAAGTTGTCAGAAGCTTGCTTCCACAACTTCGCCATTTGGCTCCTGAAGGCCAGCATGTAGCTCACCACATCCTGGGGGGGTTTCCTGGGAGACTTCTCCCAACCATCCTTCACCAGGCTGAGAGGACCGCGTACAGGGTGCCCATACAGAAGTTCAAAGGGGCTGAAGCCCACTCCCTTCTGGGGCACTTCCCTGTAGGAAAAGAGTAAACAGGGTAGGAGGACGTCCCATTTCCTCCTAAGGCTTTCGGGCAGACTTCTGATCATGCCCTTCAAGGTCTTATTAAACCTCTCAACCAGTCCATTCGACTGGGGGTGATAAGGAGTGGTGAACCGGTAGGTCACTCCACACTCCTTCCACATTGCCCGCATGTAAGCTGACATGAAGTTGGTCCCCCTGTCAGACACAACTTCCTTGGGAAATCCCACTCGGGTAAAGATTCCCATTAGGGCTCTTGCCACTACAGGTGCAGTGACTGTCCTCAGAGGTATTGCCTCTGGGTACCGTGTGGCATGATCCACCAGAACCAGGATAAACCTGTGACCAGCTGTTGTTGGTGGATCCAAAGGCCCTACAATGTCGATGCCTACCCTCTCAAAGGGTGTGCTAACGACTGGAAGTGGTTCCAGGGGAGCTTTTAGCTTCACCCCTGTTTTCCCTCTGGCCTGGCAGGTTACACATGTCGGACAGTAAGTGTTGGACGCCACTTTCATCTGAGGACAGTAAAAGTGGAGGAAAAGCCGTGCAAAGGTCTTGTCCTGGCCTAAGTGTCCTGCCAGGGGTATGGCATGAGCCAATTCCAAAAGAAAGGCTCGGTACTGTTGTGGGACTTCCAAGGCCCTTGATGAACCAGGCAAGGGTACCTTGGGTTCACTGTAGAGGAGTCCATCCTCCCAGTAAATATGGTAATGTCCCGTAACATCACCTGCTGCTTGGGCTTCAGCCTGTCGCCTCAGTCCCTCAAGGGTGGGGCACTCCCTCTGCCCCTTACAGAATTCCTCTCTGGTAGGACCTCCCTCCACATGCCACTCCGCAGGGATGGGTAAATCCTCCAGAGAGTCTACTTCCCCCTCCACGGACTCCTGGTCCACCACCGTAGGTGGCCGATCTGTCACATGGGGTGTGGAAGCCGGAGCAGGCTTTCTCTGTCTCCGGGTCTGTCCCTTCTTAGCAGCGGGTTGGGCCATTGTTCCAGGCTCCAACCCAGGCAAAATCCCTCTCCGGGCAGTCGCAGACCGTGTGCTGACACAGGCCCAGTCAGGTGTACCCAGCATCGCAGAATGCGTCCGGTATTCCACCTCTCTCCAAGTGTTGTGTTCCATGTCATTCCCCAACAGACAATCGACTGGCACGGCAGGGCTTACGGCAACTCGAAGTGAACCTGCAACACCCTCCCACTCAAAGGGAACCTCAGCCACTGGATAGTGGCCCATTCTGCCGTCAGCCATCGCGGCGGGGTGGAGTACATTAGGAACAACCTGCTCTGGAGACACCAGCTGACTTCTCACCATAGTCATACTGGCTCCTGTATCTCTCAGAGCCTCCCCTCTCTGGCCATTGATGGTAACCCATTGCCCATACTTTGTAGTATTTGGGGGCACCTGGATCTTTGGCACCATCTCCCGCTCTCCCAGGGACACTAAGGTGACACCCGCCCACTCACCCCCCTTATCTAAGGGCAACTCCTCCCCGAGCGCTACACTAGCTACTCCCGGTGACTTTCCTCCGGTGGGAGGGGGTGGTCTCTTTGGGCATCTGACATCCCCCTTATAATGTCCAACACCACCACATTCAAAACAGTGGAGAACCCTTGGCTGCTGGCTTTGGCCAGGATTAGGGTTTCTGGGCGGGTTTGCCCTAGGGGTGAAACCTGCTCCCTTCCCTTGGAAGTTATTTTGGGGACCTTTAGAGAACTCTTTCTTTTTCTCTCCCCCCTCCTTCTTCTGGGGGGCGCCCTGTCCGGCTTTTTGAGATTCCCCTCCAGTCCCCTTGGAGGACACCCGGGTACTTGCCCAGATGTCCGCCTCCTCTGCAAGCTTCCGGGGATTGGTCAGCTTGCTGTCCACCAGGTGTTGGCGCAGCTCGGGAAAACTTTTCTCGAGGAGGTGTTCTCTCAAAAAAAGATCGTACAGCCCCTCATAATCTTTTACCTCACTGCCCTTGACCCAACCCTCTAAGGCCTTTCTGGCGTAGTCAAGGAAGTCCACCCAGTTCTGAGTGCTTAATTTGTGGCTCCCCCTGAACTTCTGTCGGTACCTTTCTGGGGTAAGCCCGAACTTCCTTAACAACGCCAGCTTCATGGTGGGGTAGTTTGTTTGTTCCTCTGGTTCCAGGGCCAGCAAGGTGTCCCGACCAGCAGGAGGCATGTACTTATACAAACTACCCCCCCAGTGCTTCTCCTGCACCCCATGAACCCTCAGAGAAACCTCATAAGCAGCCAGCCACTTAGCTATATCGTCCCCCTGACTGAAGCTCGCTATCAGGTCTTTTGGTAAATAGGGTTTGGTCTCCCTGGCTGTCTCCTTTGGTTCGCTGCCACCATTCCTTTCAGGAGAGGACCCCGTCGCAGACTTTGGAGCTCCAGTTCCTTCAGTCTGAACTCGTGGGCCATCCTCCTCTCCTCTTTCTCCTGCTCCAACTTAGCCAACTCCCACCTCAACTGTCTTTTCTCCCTCCTATCGGTGAGCTCGGCTTCCGTTAAGCTTCCCCCAGAGACGCTACTGCCCCTTCTGGAGTAGGACACTGGTCCTGGGAGTAAGTTTTCCCCCTCAGAGCGGAATAAACCTTCTACCCCCCCCACCGTGTCCTGGTCGGCCTCTTCATCCTCCTCCTTCTTTTCTTGGTGTGCCTCCACCCAAGCCCTAAGACTGGTCTGGAGCTCCCCCTTCCTGGCACCATGTTTGAAAAATACCCCCATTTGCTGACAGAACATTTTCAACTGTGACACAGAATAGACTTCTAGGTTTTCCATAGCGAACTCCATTGTGAGTCAGGCAAACCTATATAACACACCAGAAATTTCAGAGTTGCAAGGGCAACCTAAAGCCACCTCCACCCACCACCAGGAACAAATTTGGAAAAATCAAAAAGACAAATTGGGAGGGCCGCAAGGAGAAAACTCCTGGTGTAGGTTTAGTGTATTACATTGAATTACTATTGAGTAGCTGCAACCAAGTCAGTATCCCACCGCTAGGCACCAATATGTTGGAACTGGGGTAGCCTGGCCTAGGGCAAGACTAACATATCAGAGGCACAGTGTAAAGGTTGCAAACCACCCAACAGTAAAACCACGCAATAGCACTCAAAAAGAAAACGCTACACCAAAAATGTGGAAAAATAAGTACTGCTTTTTATAAAAATAATATACTCTTCGGTTTCAAATTATACAGGGTAAGACATTTCAGTTCTTCTCAGAAATAACAATTATACCTTTGATCTAGAGACATAAATTACACTCTTCTTGCTGTGGAAAAATTACAGTTCAAAACATTCAGATGTCATCAGTTCAGAAATGCTTACTTTTGGAATTGTCAACTCTTCTTAATAAGGTTACTCTCAGCAGTGCTATTTTACATTAAGGATCAAAAACAACCATACATTTCATCACTTTATCCTGCCAACTCCACTGGCTACCGTGTTAAGATCTCCCTCCCCTTATCTGCACCTTAATACAGCGCTAGAATGCACACTCAAAGTGGTCTGCGGGACTTCCCCAGGTTCACTGTACTCAACAACAATTACTATAAGTGCCTGAGGGAGTTCCCCCGTTGACAAATACTGTCAGCGCTCTCTGACAATAGCTCAGGTTTTCTAGACCAGTAAAGAACTGAGGATGGGGTTATGAAACTTCCTTCTTCCTCAACTATTAGGACACAGCTCAGGAATTTATATGACAGGAAATCAGACACCTTGTTATACGCTAAATCCTGTGAATAATATTACCATTCACAAGGGCACAACACCTCCCTTCCTCTCCCCTACTCTCCTTACTGTCTTAGTGGCAGTGCTGCCACAGTCCTCCGGCTTATGACTGACAGCCGGCCTCCGATGAATCCGCCCAGCTTCCCTGACCAGCTTCTTAGTCTGGGGCTGGCGCGGGGGAAAGTTAAGGCCTCAAATGTGGGAATCGGACTGGTATCTCTCCCCTTCCCTGCTGCTCAGCGCGTATCTTCTCTGGGTCGCGCTGCTGCAGGGACAAGAAAGGGTAGCTGATGCGAGGAAGCGCTAAGCCGACTTTCTCGCCGATCGTTCCCTCGGCGGTCTGGGCGTCTCCTACGCACTCCGGTTCCTCCGCGCAGAAGCGGGGGAGTAGTGTGCTGGCTGGGAGTCGGCGCTGATCACCTGGCGCCAGAAGCGTCTTCCGCGAAGGCCTGCCACTTCACCCTTCCCTCTAAGCCTCGGGGTCCACACTAGGCTCAACACTGGGCTAGAGCTGACTTCTACACAACGCTGGTAAGAGAAACACGGCCAGGGGGAAGTCAGGGAAATCCTCAAGCAGAGCGTCCCGACAGGGGCCAATGGAGCTCAAGTGTAGAGGGGGGGCTTCCACCTCAGATGGGACAATCTCTTCAGTAGAAGAAGGTGGTTGGGAGGGATTGGTCAGGGGTTGAAGGGGGAACGTCTCCCTGTAGTGGCTGTCTGTCACAAGGACAAACTAACTGCTCCCAGTGCGTCCTCCTCCTCTCACCACTGCCTCACTCCTCCACTCTCTGGTCAGCACAAAATGGCTTCCTAACCTCTGCCCTTATATAGACAACCCCCACAGAGTCCAGTAGGGTCCAGAAGGTTCTGGAAGGCCTAATGTTATCCTATGGGGCTGACTAAGGTGTGGCAGTTGGAAACAGTTAGGGCCCTCCATTTTGTGAATACAGGAGTTTCCTGACAGAACAGGCCTCTGGGCCTGAGGTAAAAAACTATGAGGGACAAAAGAACACCTATCCCCTTGGCCAACACCTATAAAAAGTCAGTGGACAAAAATTATTAAGGGTATGAGGGGCAAAAAGGGGACAAAATAAATAATAATGAGGAGGGACTACGTCAAAAAGCCAGACAGGTCTAACACTATGAAAATGCAGTAATACTTTTTTTCCAGACTTCATTCTCATGGTCCAATGCCAAACGACGCACATTCAATGAGGTCAAGAGAGCATTGCGGACAGAGAGACTCAAATATATGATGCTATTTCCAGCCAAATTGAGAGTGTTGGGCAACAGCAAGTCATGGTACTTTACAACACCCAACAAGGTGTGGGACTAAATTGAAGAAGGGAGAAAAGCCAATTGACACCCACGACAAGGAAACAGCAGACGACGCAGGGACCCAAAAGAAACTTCACCACAAAGACTGCACACTGACAGCCCAGGGACAGGCCTCCCTCCAGACACTGGCCCCTTTAGCCAGAGTAAATGAAGCATGGGGGAGGGGAGGGTGTGGGGACATTTTACAGACTGCCAGAAGAATTGGAAAAGTGCCAGACAAGGGAAGCTCTGGAAATGTCAAGAACAGCAACAGGTACACCGACTCTCTCTTCAATTGAAGAGGGCATTGGAGTAGGGACTCTGGCACTGGCATACAAGAGGAAACATACCAACATTGGTAAGGTGAGCGGGAGGGCTGCCATCTGTTCATAGGTTGTTTAGAGGAAACAAGTAACACCCTACTCACATGGAACCAGGGTACATAATCTATGACCAGAAACAATGGTTCCTGTGGTCAAATGTAAGCAATAAGCAATACTGAGACGCATAACAGCAATAAACAGGGGTAAGGACTGGAGGATGTCCAAAAGAGATGTAAGACCATATACGTTATGTTATGTTATGTTATTAAAGTACTTTTAGAGCGCACTATCACCGATTGGTTGCTTGGCGCTTTGATCAGTGATAACATGAACATAGAGGGGAGAGAGTTATGAAAATGCTTGTCTGAAAAGCCAGGTCTTCAAGGCTTTCCGGAAAGAGAGGAGGTCTTGACAATTCCGGGACTCCATCGGGAGAGAGTTTCACAAGCAGGGAGCGAGGGTGGCAAACCTACGATCTCCTGCACGCTTTAAGTTGAAGGTAGGCGACTGCAGGAGGTTCTGATGGCGTGAGCGTAGGTTGCGGGACGGGGTGTATTTGGAGATCAGATTGTTGATGAATAGAGGGCTTTTACAGTGTAAGGACTTGAAAATTATGCAGCCAGTTTTGAAGGCACATCGTTGGGCCACCGGGAGCCAGTGTAGTTTCCTGAGGAGGGGGGTGGCTGCCTGGCGCCTGGGTTGGTTCAGAATTAACCTTGCGGCATGGTTCTGTGCCATCTGGAGTCGCTTAACTAGGTAGTTGGGAAGACCTAAATAGATGGAGTTAGCGTAATCCAGATGGGATAATACAGTAGCCATCACCACCTGGGTGAGTGCCTCAGGTGTGAGCAGGCGACGTACCTTCCGAATTTTCTTCAGTTGGAAGAAACACTTGGAGACCACTTGACCAACTTGAGTTTTTAGAGATAAGTCCTGATCCACGGTGACTCCTAGTGTTTTAGCTGACAGGGAGGGTGTTGGGGCTTGGCCTAGTTCAGAAGGCCAATAGTGCGGGCCCCAGTGCTTGCTGCTATCGCCAGTCAGGACTAGTTCCGTTTTGCCCGGATTTAATTTGAGCTGATTCTGGTCCATCCAAGTTTTCATAAACCTCATGGTGGACTGGAAGTGCCGTATGGAGTCTTCGGTGTTATCGATGGTGAATAGCAGCTGTAAATCGTCTGCGTAGTTGAAGACTCTCACCTGATTATCTCTTACGGTCTGGATCAGAGGGAGGATGTACAGATTAAATAGGTGAGGAGACAGGGAGGAGCCCTGTGGCACTCCGCAGGTGATGGCCTGTTTGGTGCCCATTAAGTCACCTAGACGCAGAGTTTGATTACGGTCAGTCAGGAAGGATCTCAGCCAGTCGGCTGCTAGTTCCCTGACGCCGGCTTGTTCGACACGGTCGACCAAGATGTTGTGGTCGACCGTGTCAAAGGCGGCCGAGAGGTCCAAGAGCACCAGGGCTTGCGGAGAGTGTCTGTCAGCACAGTCTCGCAGGGTGTCCAGAACTGTCGTGACTACTGCTTCGGTAGAATGAGCAGGCCGAAAGCCTGCCTGATGAGGGTCGAAGCAGGAGGATCCCTCAAGGAAATTAGATAAACATTTGGCCACATGTGCCTCAAGTACTTTTGCCAAATAGGGCAGCAGTGAGATCGGCCGAAAGTTGGCCTTGCAGGCAGGGTCTGCCCCCTGTTTTTTTAGGAGCGGGATGACTATGGCTTCTTTAAAAGCTGTGGGGACTAGGCCAAGTGTCAAGGATTTGTTCAAAATAGTAAGGGCAGGAGCAGGGTGGGTCAGGAAACATTCTTTTAGGATGTGGGGCGGGCAGCTATCTGAGGGAGCTCCAGATTTTACTCTAGATAGTAGTTCCCAAAAATGGTCCTGGGTAATGGGTGGGAACCTGCTCAAGGTGTAGTGGTTCGGCTTGATTGACATGCCAGAAGAGAGGGGGGACACTGGTCGAGGAATGCTGGCTTTGATGTCCAGTATTTTGTCGATGAAGTATACGTTAAGTGAATCACATAACGACTGGGTAGGGATGATCTTGGGTCGGACTGTATCAAGGTTTGTAAGTTCGTTAAGGATGGAAAAGATGTCTTTAGACTTATTTGTGGATTCCAAAATTTTAGAGGAAAAGTAGGATGCTTTGGCCGTCCGGATGGCCATCATGTATTCTTTCCTAGCTTCCATAAAGATTTTTTTTAAGTCAGGGTCGTACTTCCTACGCCATTGGCGTTCTAGTTGTCGTAAGGTCAATTTCCTTGCTTTTAAGTCGGTGGAGAACCACCGATTGGCGTCAACGCGTCTTGCCCGTTTGATTTTTTTAAGAGGGGCATGGGAATCCCTGGCCGTATTGAGCCAGCTGGTGAGCGACGAGACCGAGGAATTGATCTCATACACTGGCATACTTGTAAATTCAGAACGTTTATATACATAATTCATCACAGTTATATTCAAAACAAGTGCATGGTGTCCCCAAGTGAACATGAAACCTACAAAACAGTGCGTCACATTTTGTGACATAAAAAAAATGGTTTCCATAATAACAAAGACGATCATCACATTAGTATGCAATGAACACTGCCTTCTAATATGATAATAGAGACTGGGGAATGGTTCACTTTCGGTATTGTCAACGGTGTTTTAACCCCTTTACCAGTGGGGGGTCTCTTCAGGACCTAGCAATGCAGGGACATCTGATAAAGGAATGTCAAGAAAAGTTGAGTCCAAATTCTACATTTTTACAGCACAATGTTTGAATTCAATGAATCCACTGCCTCCATTTTTTTCTATAAAATCAAGGAGGATCACATCACCTAATTTGTTTTTATTAAAATTAAATATTGATATTATAAAACAAGCGGTTAGATGAACTATGCCTTTCTAAGCTTTTGATCACTATTTGGTCAATATTCTGGTCTTTAAGTGATTGTATGTTATGCTATCAAACACCAAAAAATTCCTGCTACAACAATACTGTGGGTGAATGTTTAAATTGTTCAGCATTCCGTTCATAATCTTTCCTTTTGCTTTTGTCACCCTAAGTGGGAAGGGCATGCCCAGACATGGGTCCTATACTCACTGCACCACTGGATTCAAGCTAGCCTGGCTGATGAGAAGTGATGACCCAAAACTGGTCCCAGGATGCCTGGTTCCAGTTCAGGTAGTACCTGGCTTGGCAGTTAGGACTGAACTGTTCCCATGAGGAGTACAGTCAAGAATGATTTGCACATGGCTGGGTTCAAACTGGGGTAGCATAGTGAGCAAAAGAACAATGGATTAAACCCAGATATTTGTGACTGGAGGTGAATGTTTGCATTGTTCACCATTCCATTCATCATTTGTTCCTTTTGCTTTTATCAATCTAAGTTGGAATGGTATTCCCAGATGTGGGTCCGGTGCTCACTGCGCCACTGGATTCAAGCTAGCCTGGCTGATGCCCCGATACCGGTCCCAGGATACCTGTTTCTGGTCCAGGGAGGACCTGGCTTGTCAGTTCTGGCTGAACTGTTCCCATGAGGAGTTAGGTCAAGGCTGATTTGCATTTGGCTGGGTCCAAACTGGGGTGGTGTGGTGAGAAAAACAACAATGGATTAAACCCAGATATTTGCGACTGGGGGTGAATGTTTGCATTGTTCAGCATTCCGTGCATCATTTGTTCCTTTTATAGCAATATATAATAGCCAGAATATTGACTACCAAAATTATTGCAAATTTAATTATACAAAGGTTAGTAGATATTTACAATTTTTTATTCCATATTTTCATGTCTTGAGGATAAACATATTTTCAAGGTACATATATGTGGAGTTCATAAAATTAGATCTATATTTACCTATAAACAATTACATTCACAATATTTTATAGTCAATATCCTGGTTATGATATTTGTGTACCATGATAGTCAAAGTTTGATATTCTGGTACATTACCGTTAAGGTAGCTTTGCACTTTAGCTGTCATATGGTGACCTTGCACAGGTGTCTTTTTCTAAGCTGCACTGCTCTTTATTGCACTTTTGCTGACTAAATCTGGCATTACTCCAGATATTTTGTTTTTAATATAAACATATGCACTCTTCATACTTGCATACATGCACATTGTTAGACCTGGGATTTCTGGTTGGCTAAGGCTTACGCCAAAGCCAGGCAGAAACCACCATTCTAGTCAGGGCACGGAAGTCACACGCCAAGATAACCCCTGCTCACCCCCTTGGTAGCTTGGCACGAGCAGACAGGCTTATCCCGGAGGCAATGTGTAAAGCATTTGTGCACGCACACAACAGCAACAATATCCTAGGCACACCACAAAAGGAACCCCACACAAGGTTATATAAAATAACTTTTGTATTGTCGAATCACATCAGATAGTAATCACACAATATACATTGTGCCAACTGGCACAGGCAATATTCACAAGGGATCATTTACACAGGACAGGGCCACGTGGGCCACTGTCAGAATCAACACTTAGCAAAAATAGCACTTAGAGTAACTGTAACACCAAATAACAATTATAGACCACAACCAGTAACCACTGGTAAAAGGTAGGTACACACTACGCAATACTAATAACCATAGGCATAGATCACGCAAGGACACATAACCTCTCTAGTATAAACTATAGTAGGCAAAACAACCTCCTAAGCATGAAAGCACATCTAGAGGTATCACAGGCATAAAGGAATTGCACATTACACATAAATCACATTTAGGCCTAACCAGCAAAAAAAATACAGTTGGCAATCTCCTTACTAGTCTAAACACATTAGACCCTCCCTCTAAGCATAACTCACATTTAGGGGCGTAACTCACACAGTGAAAACATCTCAATAGCATAAACCTATATAGGTAAAACAACCTCATACTCATACACCAAAGTTTTAGAGGCATCAGATACAGGGTGCGCCAAACATACTATTAACCATACATTTCCTAGCACCACATTTAAAGCACATATCACATTTCAAATCAGATTAGCGCATAAATCACATTTAGGCAATTATCATCACAAACATATTAGGTAATCACCTTGCGCAAAATCACATTAGGGCCTTGCACCCTATCCACATACCAGCCCCCTTGGCCAACTGGCCATCCAAGAAGGGGCTCAAACGCCCTCTGTCCAGAATGTCAGGGAGCGCTGCCATTGCAGCGCCAGTCAGGGGTGCGCCACCGGTGCAAACCTAAACGTTGCAGCTGCCCACTACTTGCTGGACAGCTGAGAACAGCAACAGGGCCTAAACGTTGCAGCTGGCACTAAGTGCTGTGCAGCTGTAGAAGGCCTGGCCTGTGCCATCTCCGTCCCTCCCAGGGGTTCTCACTCCAATTTGCGCCTAAACGGTGCAGCTGCCCACTACTTGCTGGGCAGCTGAGAAATCAGCAAAACTGTGACTGGGGCTCTCACTAGCCCCTCTGGACAAAACTGCGCCAAACATGGGGAGCCCTCTAGGCGCTAGAAACAACTGGAGGAGCGGGAGCCACCTAGGCTCCTGAAAATAACAGGCCCCCTGGCGTTGGAGCACACTGGCTCTTGTACAGAAAAGTACATGCCACCTGCTGGAGCCATGGAGGCTCTGGAAAATAATGGGGTCGGGAGAGCCACCTAGGCTCCTGAGACAAACATGTCCCCTGGCACTGTGGAGCGCACGGGCTCCTTAAATAACTTGCCCCATCGTTGGAGCCCTCTGGCTCTGTAAACAAACATGTCCCTGTCGCTGCAGCGGCCCGCAACTGCAGGGCCGCTGTGGAGGTCTGCCCCACCTTGGGGACACCAACAAAATGCTCATGGGCCCTCCGCTCGGGAAATCACTACTAAAAACGTTGGGGCGGCCCACTGCCATCGGGGGCCACCCTGAAGGCACTTCTGAACAGTGCAGAGCGCACTGACTCTGAAAATTATCATGCCCCCACGGTGCCTCGAGGCTCCAACTATAATGGTGCCAGCACCGTTAGAGCGGCCCGCTGCCATCTGGGGCCGCTCTGACTCCGTCCGACCACCGTCACGGCACCATGATAGGCCACAACAATAAGCCCCCCTGGGGGGAACATCACTTACAACGCATTTTTTACAACGCACTACCATTACATCGCAACCATTACAACGCATACCATTACAACGCATTGCGCTGGGGGGCGCTCTAGGATAGGGAATATATTTAATTTACTATCCAACACCTTCCCTGCTATCCACGAGGACTGGAGTTGGAATAGTAAATTAAATAATTCACTATCCAGCGCCTAAAAGCATTATGCGTTGTAATGGACTGCGTGGTAAAAACCGCGTTGTAAAGGCATGCGATGTAAAAGCATGCGTTGTAGTGACACCAATCCCCCCCTGGAGTCCCCACTCACCGGCTTCTCCTCTTCCGGTGGGTCTCTGGGCTCACGGCGGAATGGGGGAGTCCCTGCTCCTGGGGGACTCCCTCTCCTTCTGGAGTCGGCCCTCTCTTGTCCCCTCCTCACTGGGGGGACGGCAGCGTTATTCATCCGGGCAAGGCGCGGGCCTGTGGGGCTCCTCTCCGCTCACCGGAGCCCCACGCAGACAGGCCTCATCAGGCAGCGCCTTGCAGCATGGTGGGAAGCAGCTCCGGTCCTCCTCCCTACAAGAATTCCTCCGGCTTGCCACAGCGTCACTTCCTGTTCCCTCCGGCGGCCCCGCCCACAAGCAGGTGGGCCGTGGACGGCGATGATTCTCGGGGGCACAATGAGGGGTGGGCACCCTCAATTTTAGAAATAAATCCAGCACGCTGGGTGGGCACCCGCTAAGGCGCAATACACGGGGTAGCACCCGTAATACAAATAAATCATTTGACGACGCAGGGTGGGCTCCTGCGAGGGACCAGCTGCAAGGGGGGGATCCCCACAACGAGAAATGGCAGCCT
This sequence comes from Lissotriton vulgaris, assembly GCF_964263255.1. Lineage (NCBI taxonomy): Eukaryota > Metazoa > Chordata > Amphibia > Caudata > Salamandridae > Lissotriton > Lissotriton vulgaris. The sequence goes on along the minus strand of NC_141700.1, from coordinate 636,265,061 downwards.
GGCGCTGCAAACGCAAGGCAGGAGCGCTTTCCCCTGGGATAACCACAGCGCTCTGCCAGAAATAAGACTAAAGTGCTCCAGTGCGCAGAGAGAGACCCAGGGGCATTTTAAAGCAGCACCAGCACTCACAAGGTGCTGGGGCAGCCCCCCAGTCACTAAGACCAAAAGCAGTCCAAAGAAACGGTTCCAGCAGTCCTGGATGGATTCAGGTGGAGCAAAACAGCTCAAGGCAAAGAAAAAGACCTCCATCATCCAGGGGCTGGGCAGGGCCCAGGGAGGCAAGCCCTCCCCTGGGCCCCAGCAGCAACACGCCCCTGGTTGTTTCAAGTGAAGCACAAGAACACTGACATGGGGTCACAGCCCCTCATTTATACAGCACAATCCTTTGTCTAGCAGGGTGCAGGCAATGGGAGAACCACCTACAACTGGTTATGCGGAACTCCCTTTCACTGGCCAGGCTAGGGACATCAGACGCAACGCCGGTGGTGGCGCCAGCATTGTGGAGGGAAGGAACAGCCCTATTCAGGTCCCAGGTGTACCCCTCCCTGCCATCAACATGCATATCTCTCCATTCACCACCGGGGCAGACCCATCCTGACTCCTGGAGCCAGGCACACCAGCCAGCTCCAGCCAATCACAAGCCAGCACATTCACTGCACAGACACACCAACTTCTAGATGTGGCACTTCCACACTAGACACATTAAAGCCGCACACATCATTGCGCAGCATTCAATCTCATGAGTTTGCACATACCAAACTCGACCCTGCACTCCCCACGCATCAGGAACTACCATGGTCACACAATTTCCCCATGCATTCCTATGGGAGGGCAGGTCACTCTCACCACACACACAGAGAGCGCATGCACTTTACACTGGACCACGGTGAAAAAGTGGGCAGAGGCCTAAAATCACCAACACCAGGTTACAGACACAGGCTAGGCAAAAGCAAAAAGTTTCGGGGTGAACCTGCCAAAAGGGCCGGGTCCAACAACACAACCTCCTTCCAGCCAAAATGCAGGGTAGACCAATCATTCCCTTGATGGGCTTCCCTGCTTTGGGCGACAAAACACGGACACGGCCCGCACGACAGGGACACTGTTCAGTTCTATGCCATTCTGAACCCACATACTCTCCTCCAAACAAGAACTCTCTGGCTCAACTAGGATACCCCACTAGCACTCTCTAGTCGTCCATGGCCAGGACCAGGCCCTAGGCCATCCAGATGTCACAGGTCATGACCAATTCACAGAGTGGGGGCAGTAACCCCAGGCACACAATAGCCATTCTCCACTCTCCCTCTCAGTGTAGCTAAAACCACCACTGATCCTTCAACCTAGGGTCCCCACCCTCCGGCTGACCAGAGGTCACTGGCAAGAATGCCCCACCCTACCTCTACTTCTGGGGTCCCGCACCCTCCCAGGGAAGCACCCACCAGAACACATCTCTCCCACCAGATCAGGACCTCTCTCCATCACTGGTCTACCACCTGGAACCTGGAAACTATTTCACTTCAGAGGTACAAAGCCCACAGCACAGTCCCTCCTCAAGCTGGTGGGGGGACACAGCCCACAGCAAAGTCCCCTTTCCTCTACCTTAGTGGAAACAACAAACTGCAGGTGAGCCCCAGAACACAAAGCATGGGCAGCCCCATCAGTCTCTTCAGCTGATCTACTTTGGCAGAGATTCCTTCTTGACCTGGAAGTTTCCTAATCTCCAAACCTAGGGTCTAAACCCTCAGGTCGCACCGGGGTCAGAGGTAAGGACGCCCTCCCTTTGCACCCCCTTCCAGAGTTCTGCAGCCTCCCACCTTGGAGCGGTACCCCTGGAAGCCAAGCCGGTCAGGACACTGATTACAGATGCTCTTCCTTCCAGATCTGGCTGAACCTGAACCTGGCCTCCCCCCTCCTCGGGGAACGACCTCCAGAGGCCCCAAAAATGGTCAAGCACTCTAGACGGTCAAATCCCCAGCAAACCAGGACTTCGCGGGGAGCACGCATGCCTCCCCCCCCTGAGGGTGACACATAACTACTGTGTTGTGTGACAGTCTGCCTGGATCTAACCTCGCGACCTCCTGTCCACCTGACAGGATGTAGAGATCTCCCAGGACAGATGTGGCATCACCATGGTCACTCACTGGTGGCCCAGCCCTCCTGGCTGGCCCCTGACCCACTGGTTCTTCCATTGGGGACTCTTTCCCCCTCTCACTCCTCAACCAGGACTTCTGCACCCTCCACTTAGGAGCGGTACTGCCCAACACCAGGACCGCCAGAGTTCTGGCTACAGACACTCCCTGTCTTCTAGACACAGGAAGATCCTCCTCAAATGACCTGTAAGTACAGTCTAGGCCCCTGACCTGGTGCTCCCTTAGGAAACCCTCCAAGCCCTGAGACAGGGTTTCGGGCCAACGTGGGACATACCGTCCCACACTCACTCTGCCTCCAATGAGACAGGACGTGAGCCCCTACACCCCTACCATTCTACTGGGACCTAGCTGGGCTACACATGAACCTCTTCCCCTACACAGGATCATGAGATACACAAGCCACTACTTTTAGAATCACTCCCCAATACCTCTGCAAGACATCTAGCACACCGCCACACATCCATCTTCTTGTCCAGTGCCTCTGCAAGACCTCCTGCACACCACCAGAGGTACACCACCCGTGCAAGCTCCTTTTATCACCAAAAAAAAAAAACCTCACAACAACTCCTCCAGGTCAACACACCACTCATCCACACACTCCCCCTCCAGACTGGTGAGACAGTTCTTCACTGCCTCTGACTCTCAACCTGTACCCCTCTTACTGAGCACCAGGCACCATACTCTGGGAACTGGGAATGGGACTTCACGCACTGGACACATTTTAGCTGCCACCACTGGATCCTACCATACTGGGGAATCCAGACACACACACTACACTGAAGGGATAACCACCCTCCCGAGCAAGCCATTTCTCCTCCACACTCCCTCTCTTCCATCTACCCACACCACCGGGTACAGGAACAGGGTTTGGGCACTGGACCCAGCAAGGGATTCCTTATCTATGGGAACCTCCCCCTCTACTGGCATCCCGCCCTGCCATTTTCTCTCTTCTGCCACTAAACATAAAAGCGCAGGAAACACATTTGAAAATGACACTTGAGGAAAAACAAAATCAAAAACAATAATCCCCAACATGTGACTATCTAAAATGCAGAGTTTTGTAATGTAGCCAGTTGTCGCTGTGGTACTGCGCAAACACGAGTCCTAATCCTCACCGCTGAGCACCAATGTTAGAACTGGGATTTCTGGTTGGCTAAGACTTACTACAAAGCCAGGCAGAAACCACCATTCTAGTCAGGGCAAGGGAGTCACACGCCAAGATAACCCCTGCTCACCCCCTTGGAAGCTTGGCACAAGCAGACAGGCTTATCCTGGAGGCAATGTGTAAAGCATTTGCGCACGCACACAACAGCAACAACATCCTAGGCACTCCAAAAAAGGAACCCCACACAAGGTTATATAAAAATAACTTTTGTATTTTCGAAACACATCAGATAGTAATCACACAATATACATTGTGCCAACTGGCACGGGCAATACTCACAAGGGATTATTTACACAGGACAGGGCCACGTGGGACACTGTCAGAATCAACACTTAGCAAAAATAGCACTTAGAGTAACTGTAACACCAAATAACAATTATAGACCACAACCAGTAACCACTGGTAAAAGGTAGGTACACACTACGCAATACTAATGACCATAGGCATAGATCACGCATGGACACATAACCTCTCTAGTATGAACTATACTAGGCAAAACAACCTCCTACGCTTGAAAGCACATCTAGAGGTATCACAGGCATAAAGGCATTGCACATTACACATAAATCACATTTAGGCCTAACCAGTAAAAAGAATACAGTAGGCAATCTCCTCACTAGTCTAAACACATTAGACCCTCCCCCTAAGCATAACTCACATTTAGGGGCGTAACTCACACAGCGAAAACATCTCAATAGCATAAACCTATATAGGTAAAACAACCTCATACTCATACACCAATGTTTTAGAGGCATCAGATACAGGGTGCGCCAAACATACTATAAACCATACATTTCCTAGCACCACATTTAAAGCACATATCACATTTTAAATCAGATTAGTGCATAAATCACATTTAGGCAATTATCATCAGAAACATATTAGGTAATCACCTTGCCCAAGAATCACATAAGGGCCTTGCGCCCTATCCACATACCAGCCCCCTTGGCGAACTGGCCATCCAAGAAGGGGCTCAAATGCCCTGTGTCCAGAATGTCAGGGCGCGCTGCCATTGCAGCAACAGTCAGGGGTGCGCCACCGGCGCAAACCTAAACGTTGCAGCTGCCCACTACTTGCTGTACAGCTGAGAACAACAACAGGGCCTAAACGTTGCAGCTGGCACTAAGTGTTGTGCAGCTGTATAAGGCCTGGCACCTCTGTGCCATCTCCGTCCCTTCCCAGGGCTCTCACTCCAATTTGTGCCTAAACGGTGCAGCTGCCCACTACTTGCTGTGCAGCTGAGAAATCAGCAAAACTGTGACTGGGGCTCTCACTAGCCCCTCTGGACAAAACTGCATCAAACATGGGGAGCCCTCTAGACTCTAGAAACAACTGGAGGAGAGGGAGCCACCTAGGCTCCTGAAATAAACAGGCCCCCTGGCGTTGGAGCACACTGGCTCTTGTACAGAAAAGTGCATGCCACGTGTTAGAGCCACCAAGGCTCTAGAATATTTGCTGCGGGGCGTTGAAGCCACAGAGGTTCTGGAAAATAATGGGGGCGGGAGAGCCACCTAGGCTCCTAAGACAAACATGCCCCCTGGCACTGTGGAGCACACGGGCTCCTTAAATAACTTGCACCATCGTTGAAGCCCTCTGGCTCTGAAAACAAACGTGCCCCTGTCGCTGCAGCGGCCCGCAACTGCAGGGCCGCTGTGGAGGTCTGCCCCACCTTGGGGGCACCAACAAAATGCTCACGGGCCCTCCGCTCGGGAAATCACTACTAAAAAAGTTGGGGCGGCCCACTGCCATCTGGGGCCGCCCTGAAGGCACCTCTGAACAGTGCGGAGCGCACTGACTCCGGAAATTATCATGGCCCCACGGGGTCCTCGAGGCTCCAACTATAATGGTGCCAGCACCGTTGGAGCGGCCCGCTGCCATCTGGGGCCGCTCTGACTCCGTCCGACCACCGTCACGGCACCATGATAGGCCACAACAGCGAGCCCCCCTGGAGTCCCAACTCATCGGCTTCTCCTCTTCCGGCGGGACTTTGGGCTCGCAGCGGCACGGGGGAGTCCCTGCTCCTCGGGGACTCCCTCTCCTTCTGGCGTCGGCCCTCTCTCATCCCCTCCTTACTGGGGGGACTGCAGCGTTTCTCCTCCGGGCAAGGCGCGGGCCAGTGGGGCTCCTCTCCGCTCACGGGAGCCCCGCGCAGACAGGCCTCGTCGGGCAGCGCCTTGCAGCAAGGTGGGAAGCAGCTCCGGTCCTCCTCCCTACAAGACATCCTCCGGCTTGCCACAGCGTCACTTCATGTTCCGTACGGCGGCCCCGCACACAACCAGGCGGGCCACGGACGGCGATGATTCTCGGGGGCACAATGAGGGGTGGGCACCCTCGATTTTAGAAATAAATACAGCACGCAGGGTGGGCACCCGCGAAGGCGCCATACACGGGGTAGCACCCGTAATACAAATAAATCATTCGACGACGCAGGGTGGGCTCCTGCGAGGCACCAGCTGCAAGAGGGGGAATCCCCACAACGAGAAATGGCAGCCTGGCACTGCGAACACAAGGCAGGAGCGCTTCCCCCTGGGATAACCACAGCGCTCTGCCAGAAGTAAAACTAAAGCGCTCCAGTGCGCAGAGAGAGACCCAGGGGCATTTTAAAACAGCGCCAGCACTCAAAATGTGCTGGGGCAGCCCCCCAGTCACTAGGGCCACAAGCAGTCCAGAAAAACGGTTCCAGCAGTCCTGGATGGATTCAGGTGGAGCAAAACAGGTCAAGGCAAAGAAGAAGTCCTCCAGCATCCAGGGGCTGGGCAGGGCCCAGGGAGGCAAGCCCTCCCCTGGGCCCCAGCAGCAGCACGCCCCTGGTTGTTTCAAGTGAAGCACAAGAACACTGACATGGGGTCACAGCCCCTCATTTATACAACACTATCATTTGTCTAGCAGGGTGCAGGCAATGGGAGAACCAGCTACAACTGGTTATGGGGAACACCCTTTCACTGGCCAGGCTAGGGACATCAGACGCACCACAGGGGGTGGAGCCAGCATTGTCGAGGGAAGGACCAGCCCTATTCAGGTCCCAGGTGTACCCCCCCTGCCATCAACATGCATATCTCTCCATTCACCACTGGGGCAGACCCATCCTGACTCCTGGAGCCAGGCACACCAGCCAGCTCCAGCCAATCACAAGCAGGCACATTCACTGCACAGACACACCAACTTCTAGATGTGGCACTTCCACACTGGACACATTAAAACCGCACACATCATCGCGCAGCATTCAATCTCACGAGTTTGCACATACCAAACTCGACCCTACACTCCCCACGCATCAGGAGCTACCATGGTCACACATATTCCCCATGCATTCCTATGGGAGGGCAGATCACGCTCACCACACACACAGAGAGCGCACGCACTTTACACTGGACCACAGTGAAAAAGTGCGCAGATGCCTAAAATCACCAACACCAGGTTACAGACACAGGCTAGTCAAAAGCAAAAAGTTTCGGGGTGAACCTGCCAAAAGGGCCGGGTCCAACACACATTCAGTATGTTCTCTTCAACTATTGATCTGCTGTAGTGTCATTCACATTTTGCTTCAGATCACCACAGCATACAGCATAAGATACACAGTCAGCCCTCTTCGGCCATGTGCTTGGTTGTATGTGATTTCATAGAAAAAGGTATAATGGAATAGCATTAGTGTAAATGCAGTAGTTGCAGGTCTTAATTTCAGAACATTTTTTTCACAGGTATATTTTCAGTGCTTCACTTCAGGGTACATTATTTCATATTTATATATTTTACATTGTCAAACAATTACTTTGGATGCTTTAATTAGCTGACCTATGACCACCTGTAAGCCCGTCGATCGCTGACCCCTCACAACCCCTAAACACCATCAATCCCTGCCCCTAAAACCCCTCGCCACACCTAAACTACACTAACCCATGAAGTAAAAAAACCCTTCCTACTCCAAAAAATCCACCATGCCTGAACCATAAAATCTACCCATTCCTAAACACTAAAAACCCCTTTCTATCCCTAAACTCCACCCTTCCCATATCCCTTAAAACACCTCAGCACACACAAGCTGCATCCATCCCTGAACCCTATAAACCCTCACGCCTTTAAATACCAATCTTTCATGACCCATTAGAACTCATTACCCTAAACTATTCATCCCTGAGCCCTAAAAACCACTTTCCACATCTAAACTCCACCCATCCCTGAATCCTTAAAAGCCCTCACCACCCTAAACTTCACACCATCCTGAACTTTAAAAACTCTTCACAAACCCAGCCGCTTTCCATAATTTAACCTTCAGCAGCCCTAAACTACATTCATCCATTAACCCTAAAACTAAGTCTGGGCTGTTAACTCTGCTCAGTGGATGGTGTTTGTGGAATTTTGCAACTCGGCGTTCCGCTCGAAGCACGGAGTTCAACAATGGTAGCAGAGTTTTCCCTGTCTGGCGGAGCCTTCAGCAAGTCACGACGAATGACTTGATGACTCGGGCCTTCTGCTTTCTTAGCTGGAATGTATTGTGCAATTCAAGCCTCGTTTTCAGTTCGCAAGATAAACAGACTGTAAACGAAGATTAAACAACACAATGTGTTCCAGCTAAGTGATATGTTGGTTTTTTCTCTGACCCAGCCTGCAGGTGCAGGCACCAGACAGTAAGGGAAGCCTCCTGATGGCCCCGAGGAGAAGTCACCACCTCGCTTGGCCTGCAATGTACAAGGACAGGACGGGTCATCAGGGGGCCACCATGGGGCTGTGCAGCTGCTCGGCCGGCTCCGTGGCAGGTCACTCTGGGCGTTGAACCTGCTGGACCCTTTAACTGTGCGGTGGGTGGGTGACTGGGAGCGGTCTGTACTCCTGGAGGTGACCAGGATGCCCTGATGGACCTCCTCAGGACGGGCTGCTTTACCTGGGGATCCAAGCTTCGCTGGCTGACTCGTTGCCCCTGCACATCATGCCGCAATGGTTTGGCATCCACAACAGTAAGTGCTTTTCTGCTAGGGTGGGCGAGTGGAGCAACTCACAGAATTCCACAGAGTTTTTCTGCAACTCCGTGGAATTCTACGTAGTGAAACTCCACGGGCTATGGCCATCCTTACCTAAAATCCCTCAGCACCCTTACACACCACCCATCCCTGAAACCTAAAAGCACCTCACACACCTAAATACCACTCATCAGTGTAACCTAAAAACTCTCACCACCCCTACACTCCACCCTTTTCTGAACTCTAAAAACCTGTATGACCGAACTCCAATATTCTTGACCCCTAATAACTCCTCATCGCTCTAAACATTATCCCTGAACCCAAAAATCCCGCAGTCCTCCTAAAGTCCACCAACGTTTTAAGAAATTTGTGATTTTTCCGTAAAAATTATCTTTGCTTTGAAATGTTTCCTTTAATTTTCGATTTTTTTGTATTTCCTTAAAATTGGTTGTCCATGATTTGGTTTCCTCCAATGTGGTCTCTCAGTTTTCGTTTTCCATTAATTCACACACATCACATTGGCTTACCTGACTGTAAGTGATAGCATTCTGCTGTCTCACAATGTGTACGTCTGCACAATAAGTAGTTCCTTTCATTGCCAGGTCCTACCAGTGCAATGTGTGCTTTTACATAAAAAATAAATAAATAAATATAAATATATATATATATATATATATATATATATATATATATATATATATATATATATATATATATATATATATATATATATATATATATATGTATATATATATATATATTTGCTTTAGACAATGCTTGTTTTACTTAGACAAGGGCCTGGCAGATTCCCACAAATCTTCTATCAGGCCTCTTGTGAGTCATGTGTCTTAATCCATAATACATTCACAAACAAAATAAATCAAAGGTTAGCAGTCAACGCTAGGCCTGTTGACTTTGCTTATGCTAATTTTACTCTGTGTGTGCAATAGATCATAATGTCATTGCCTGTCATTTATAAGGGCTGTGGACTGAAATAAATGTAAACAAAAAATAAGTTAATGGCGTGAATATTTTGCCCAAATAGTCTTGTCCCCTGGTCATTGTCTGCTCATCTTGAATATCTAGCACTTAAATATGTTTTAATAAAGAGAACGACTTGCTTTAACGTAATGTTTTCTTAAGGGGCAAACCTGCTTCCTTTAAACCCATGTCCTTCATCTTAAGCACACATCTCCTCAGTGGATGTATCAGTCCACTCGGTATAGCTCTTCAAATAAAGCAACATAGGCCGTTCTTCTGTAATGGCTCCGGAGGGAAATGAAAAACATAAGCATACAATTCATATCTGTTCATGGCATGATGGGTTCTGCAAACAGCTACTTCCTATGACATGTTCCTCTACAGAAATAAAAAGGTATGACATTATGGTCCATATGTTATCTGAAGTAGCACAAGGCTACTGTATCTCAAGATGTAATTAGAGACAAGCGTAGTTTAAAAAATGGCGCAGTGCACAAATCAAAACCATTTACAATACAAAGCAATAGTGTACAACCGTACCCCGCTTAGGGTGACCAACTGGCATTGGTGCAAATTCAGGACGGTGAGTGTAAAAATTCTGGACAAAGGGTCAAAATTCAGGACAAATTCAGGACAGGAGGTCAAAATTCAGGACAAAACTTTAGGACATTTGGATAAGTTTTACAGACACATCAGAGGTCGCGCAATAGTATATAAGTAAGCCCAGCCATATCCAAACATTCAACCAGTTGCAAACTTAGCCATCATGTATCCTTCCATCTATCATTTCACTCATCCATCCCTTCATTCATCCTTTCACTCATCAATCCATTATCCATCCATCCACCCTTTCACCCTGTACATCTGTACACTCATCCATCCACTCTTCTACCCATCCACCCATTCACTCATCCATTCAGCCATTTGCTCTTTCACCCATCCAGCCATCCTTTCACTTATTCATCCATCCACCCAGTCACTCATCCTTCCACCCATCCACCCTTTCAGTTATCCATCCATCCATCCTTTCAGTCATCCATCCATCCTCCCTTTCTCTCTCCATCGACCCTTTCTTTCACTTAGCAATCCTTCCTTCCACCCATCCATCCATCTACTCATCCACTCATGAATCCATCCATTGACCCTATCACTCATCCATCCTTCCTCTCATCCATTTATCCTTTCACTCCTTCACTCAGTTTTCAGTTTCAGTTTCAAAATGCTTTATTCGGTTTGTAAAGGTACAACCATATAGCAACATTCATAAATGCAGTTGAAATCACATTTGTAAAAAGAGAAAGAATAATGAAACTTTTTCTAAAAACAATTACATCAATATCCAAGCCCATCAAGTTAAAACCTGCAATATATATCGCATTTGTATACAGTAAAAATTGATCACTATATATACACTCCTTCACTCATCTATTCATCCTTTTGTCCATCTACCCCCCTTTCACTCACTCATCCATCCTTACATCCACCCTTTCACTCATCCGTTCATCCATTCACCCTTGCACTTATCAATTCATCAACCCATCCATCCATCATTTCACTCATCCATCCACCCACTCAATCATCCACCTTTGCACTCATCCATCGTTTCACCCATCCATCCACCCTTTTACCCATCCAGCTACCCTTCCACCCATACATCCAGCTATTTACCTTTTCTCTCCTCCATCCTTCCTATCACTCATCAATCCATCCATCCTCTCTCATTATCCATCTATTCAATCTTTCATTCATCCATTCACCCTTTCACTAATTCATCCACCCATCCCTTCACTTACTCACTCGCCCACCTTAACATATTAATTATTAGCTGAGCCTTTTTGAGAAGAGGCCCATCAAGAACTTCACCCTTGCTGCAGGAGCCATTCCAGGACTGGAACAGAAGCCACCCAGGGCAAAGACAGATCCACCACATGGGGGGACAGGAGCCATCACAGGCGCGGGGGGCAGGAGCCACCACATGGGGGGACAGGAGCCATCACTGGGGGGGGGGCAGGAGCTATCCCAGGAGGGGGAACAGGATCCACCAGGGTGGGGACCGGAGTGTGCGTGCAGTATTCTAATATCATCTTGGTCTCTTCCAGAGTGGGGTAGGGCTTTTCACCCCCTCCTGACAACGAGAAGACAGGCTCTCTTTCCAAATTGTTATTTTTGCCATCTCCAACTGTGATGTACAGTACTTAAAGGCGATACTCCGAGAGAACTGATTTAACTGGTAAACAGACATAATATCGATTCCAAAATATCGTTTGGACAAAATATCGAGTAAAAAATATAGACTAGCCAAAATATCGACCAGACATAATATAGACTACAAAAATATCGAGTAATATCGATATTAATAGCCAAAATATCGAATCAAAAATATAGACTAGACATAATATCGACTAGATAGAATATAGACAAAAAAAATCGAAAATAAGGTAGTTTTTAACATTTTTTAATAATTGTGTAATATAAATCTGTAGCGGGTTGTGGGTTTATAGGGGAATAGGGTATGAAGTAATTTAATTATAATTAATTAATTATGTAAATTAATAATAATTGTTAATTAATTATTAATTGGTAAATAATTAAAATGTAATTGGTAAAAAATAATAATTGATTAATAATTAATTTTTAGTAAATTATTTTCTGTAGCGGGTTGTGGGTTTATAGGGGAATAGGGTGGGAAGTAATTTTATTATAATTAATTAATTATGTAAATTAATAATAATTGTTAATTAAATATTAATAGGTAATTAATTAAAATATAATTGGTAATTAAATATAAATATTTAATTGATAAATAATTAATATTTAGTAAATTATTTTCTGTAGCGGGTTGTGGGTTTATAGGGGGATAGGGTGGGAAGTAATGTAATAATAATTAATTAATTATGTAAATTAATAATAATTGTTAATTAATTATTAATTGGTAATTAATTAAAATATAATTGTTAATTAATTATAAATATGTAATTGATAAATAATTAATGTTTAGTAAATTATTTTCTGTGGTGGGTTGTGAGTTTATAGGGGGATAGGGTGGGAAGTAATTTAATAATAATTAATTAATTATGTACATTAATTAAAATTGTTAATTGTTAATTAATTAATAGTTATTTTAACCCCTACGCTATCCAGCACTTTCCCTACTGTTGCACCCACTGGAGTGGAAATAGTAATTTTAATCCCTACGCTATCCAACGCTTTCCCTACTGTTGCACCCACTGGAGTGGGAATAGTAATTTTTACCCCTACGCTATCCATCGCTTTCCCTACTGTTGCACCCACTGGAGTGGGAATAGTAATTTTTAACCCTTACGCTATCCAATGTTTTCCCTACTGTTGCACTCTTTGGAGTGGGAATAGTAATTTTTACCCCTATGCTATCCAGAGCTTTCCCTACTGTTACACTCTTTGGAGTGGGAATAGTAATTTTTACCTCTACGCTATCCAGCGCTTTCCCTACTGTTGCACCCACTGGAGTGGGAATAGTAATTTGTACCCCTACGCTATCCAACGCTTTCCCTACTGTTGCACCCACTGGAGTGGGAATAGTAATTTTTACCCCTACGCTATCCAACGCTTTCCCTACTGTTGCACTCACTGGAGTGGGAATAGTAATTTTAATCCCTCCGCTATCCAATGTTTTCCCTACTGTTGCACTCTTTGGAGTGGGAATAGTAATTTTTACCTCTACGCTATCCAACGCTTTCCCTACTGTTGCGCTCACTGGAGTGGGAATAGTAATTTTTACCCCTAAGCTATCCAACGCTTTCCCTACTGTTGCACCCACTGGAGTGGGAATAGTAATTTTTACCCCTATGCTATCCAACTTTTTCCCTACTGTTGCACCCACTGGACTGGGAATAGTAATTTTTACCCCTACGCTATCCAGCGTTTTTCTACTGTTGAATTCACTATAGTTGTTACAATAAATGTTAACCATTTTGCTATGTAACGGTAAAAATATTATATATGTTTAGTTAATAATATGTATTTATATATATATATATTTATTAGTTTTGTAATTTACATTAATTATTTATTCATATTACATGTATTTAATCATTTTAACTAAGTTTATATTAAATATATTTATTATTATATTATTTTTAACTTAATTTAAAGACATAGAAAAAAAACGATATTTTGACAGTCTATTTTATTTACAGTCGATATTTTAGAGTCAATATTTTTGTACTTACCTGTATGAAGATAGAAACTCGATATTTTGTCCCTCGATATTTTGTCATCGATATTTTTGTAACTCGATATTAATGGGCTCGATATTATGTCAGTGATCCGATTTAACTGATTGTCCTCCATACTTTGTTAGTCAGTGTGGGTGCGATTGTGCCATTTCTTTATTTTATTACATTATAGACTGCATGTTTGCAGAACCGAGGTTTGTTGAAACCACGTGCTGTCTCGGTGTAATGGGGCCGGTTCTATGTTTGGGGCCCTGGGATGTGTGAGGCCCCTCTAAATTGCAGAGACATTGTGCATTCAGGGCTGTTTGCATCTGAATAGAAGCCCCTGCTCCTGAAGCGGCAGCCCCTCCCTCTCAGTCACCTCCAAGCACCTCTTAACAGCTCATCAAGGGCTGGAGGTGTGAGGGTTGCCATCCCACTGTGCCTCTCCAATGCTGCTACTAGGTATCCCAGCTTGCATCGGAGTCTGTTAAAAACCCGACCCCAACAGCATCAGAGTCAAGAAAGGAGGTGGGTGGTTAAAATTACGGACAAATGGCATCCGTTAAAGAATCCTTCACGGACAACGAACAGACGGCTAAAATTACGGACTGTCCGTGAAATTTACGGACGGTTGGTCACCCTAACCCCGCTCGCTCTCCAAAACCCAGGCTCTGGCAAAGATTGGATAAAGACAGAGGCAGATAACTATTTGCAAACAATAATGACCCCAGAAGTGCTGCGCATCAGTTTTCCCTGATATTAATGTTTCAGTGCTTCCTGGCAGCAGCCTACATCAATCAATAAATCAATCAGAGATTTGTGAAGCACACTACTCACTGGTGAGGGTCTCAAGGCGCTGGAGGGGGAAAATCCAGATCTTTGCCACGAAGTAGGAGTAGGATCTTCCACCCGTTCTGGCTCTGCGAATTCAAGGGGTTTCAGCCAGGGCAAGGTCGGCGGGGCTGAAGCTTCTCTTAGGTGCGTAGAAGGAGACTCTTTCACTGAGGTACTGGGTTCTGGTGTTGTGGAGGGGTTTATAGGCATGCATGAGGAGCTTGAAGGTCACTCTCTTCTTGGCGAGGAGCCAGGGGAGGTTTCGTAGGTGCTGGGTGATGTGGTCTTGTGATGGGATGCCGAGGACGAGCCTGGCGGTGGTGTTCTGGATGGAATGGAGTTTTCAGAGCAGGGATTTCTTTACTCCAGTATAGAGAGCGTTTCTGTAGTCCGGTCTGCTGGTTATGAGTGTGTGGGTGACAGTCTTTCCGGATTGGGGGGGAGGATTCATTTGAAGCTCTTGTGGAGAATGTGGAGGGTGTTGAAGCACGTGGAGGAGACTGCGTTGACCTGTTTGGTCATGCTGAGGGATGAGTCTAGTATGATACCGAGGTTGCAGGCGTTGTCCATGGGAGTGGGGGGTGCCGAGGGTGGAGCCCCAAGCATTAATGGCCTCCTACAGTAGCAATGGCTAATGGTCAGTCAGAGAAACAAGCATTGTGGAGTCCCTGTATATATCCACTATTAGTGGCTTACCCAGGTACTAAGTGTGGCCAAAATGTTGCTTCATCAACAACGACATGCAAAGCCTGCAGATTTTAACGTTAGTAAACACTCATGGCATTTCATCAGGTCAAAGCAAGTGTTGACCACCCTGAGCAGTACATCCTCAGAGGAAGCTGTCCTGCTCCAGGTTGTCCAGGACACTAACAGTCTTTATATGAGCTGAGAATTTCAAAATGCTCTGTCAATTGCTGATCACTGTTGGGAGAAAAACAGACTCTGGTCTTCACCTCTGCACCCCTGAAGTAATGAGAGTAGGAAGGAGCGAGATTGTGTGTAGTGTGGAATACCTAAAAATGAAATTCTTCTCTGCCAGGGAGCAAAGCAACACCAGCTGTAGGTGGGTGCATAACAGCATCTTCTTGAGTGGGCTGATGTGCAGGTGCTGGTAGAGGGATTCTTTTTATCCAGTATATTGCTAGCAAATGGATGTCCCTTTTCACATGCAATGAAGGTGAAAGGCTGTGTTTCCTCATTAATGGCAGCACTTCATATTTACTGAATAAGGGTCTGGATCTGCCATTTTGGCTAGCTAAAAGTTGTTTCAGGAGAAGCCCCTTCATACTTTTGCCCTCAAACTCAATACTAGAAAGTAAGGTGTGCTGTGCAGCAGCTCCTTGCTGCTGTGAACTTCTTAACTAAAGTACACGGTCTAGTGAACTCTCATGGCATAGTAACTTTGACGGAGGTGGACATCTTCTTTGCTTGGACCTTGAGATGTGGAATTAAAGCTTTCTCACGAGAAATGTGGCCTTCCGGCTCCTCACTCAATGAGTGATTGAGGGATATATAAGAGCCACGTCTATAAGTAATACACTCCCACAATCACAGGGATTATGAACGATCCTCCAACCTGTGCTTGGAATTAAGGGAGCCAGGCTGTCACTCCTGGAAGGTGCAAACTGAGAGTACACCACCCATGTGGGGGACCCAGAGAGTACTTATAGCTCACCATGCCCCCTCTTCAGGAGTAAGGGCTGTGGTACACATTGAGAGCCTCTCCAGTTGGCATCTGAATCACAATGAAGGTTCAAGAGTCCACTAGGGGTTGGTGGAAGGTTTAATTTTTCCGCTTAATTGACAGAATTTTGGTCACTTCACATCACTCTTTTACACCGAGTTCTGGGCAAATTCCGCCAATTGCCATATGGTGGAATATTTCTCCCACGAGGTTCCAGAAAATGAGAGCTGGTGAGCGCGACCGACATGTGGCATCCCTTGGCTCAATTTTCTAACTCGGTGGTCGCAAGTGGTCGCGGGCGGTCGGGATCAGAGTGCTGTCTCTCAAGTAGATTTGCTGCTGCTTGAATACATTTTCTACTGAAGCAACAGCAAAACCAACTTCAATGGAGGGGTGCTCTCTTACAATGCATGGTGCAGTTTGCGCTGATGTTTCAGTGCTGCTCACGCAATCGGCACAATATTGCAGCGCAAACTGCATATTTTTTGTCGGATGTCAGAACTCTGTGGAATCTCGCAGAGTTTTTATGTAACTCTGAAGCAATCCACGGAGTGAAACTTCGTGAGTTTCACCCACCCCTTGAGTCCACATTGACCTAACCAATATCTGTGTTACCTGAATTTCCCTGGATAATCCTTTGAATATTTACAGATATTTTCAGTCAAGCTTGCCAATGCCTAGTTAGGAGACTAGGCATGTGAATGATATGTTGCATTAGCCAATGAACTTTGAGGCATATGATATGTAATCGCCAGTGCTGTATTGCATTAAACGAGCGAAGAAGCAAATGAATCCAAGACTGAAGAATGAAGAAAAATGAGTGAATGAAGATTGTGCGATTTTCGCATTAATCAGTTAATAGGTCACACACTTTGTGTACAAACATAATATACCATCACAATTGCTGCTATGGTGATGCCATTGTAAGCCAGGACACTTTCCACATATTTCTGAATGTTGCTAAACTATTCAGGAATATTGCTCATCCATTCAAGGATTCTTCAAATATCAGAGCATTACTTAAACATTCCATAGTCCAGGGTCCAGGTACTAATATGACTCCAATGGGCAGCCTGTCATGGTCCTGTTCAAGTACATCAAAGTGCTGGGAAGCCCATTGCTGGAGGCCCTTTAGGGTATCTGTCCTGTGCGCTATACAAGCCATCTTGAATATAATAGAATCAAATGTTCACATATGAGATTTTCTGAATCGTTTTGTCCACCATAAGCGTGGAAGGGTGGAAGGGTATGCTCACACATGAGTCCCTTGATCATTGCACCATCAGGATTCAAGCAAGCCGGGCCGAAGACGGCTGTAATGCCAGAAACCGGTCCCCGGAAGCTTGTTTCCTTCCCAGTAAAAGAATTGGCTTGGTAGTTTGGTCTGGCCTGTTCCCATGATGCACTGGGCCAGGGACAGACTCATTTGCATGTAGCCAGGTTCTGAGCTGGAATATTGCAGTGAGCTAAAAAACGGTGATGGATCATGCCCTGATCTGTTGACTGGGTACGAGTGTTCTGCTTAATTCAGATACTCTGTCCATCACCACCCCCTTTTCTGAATCGTTTTGTCCAACATAAGCGTGGAAGGGTGTGCTCAGACATGAGTCCCTTGCTCATTGCACCATCAGGATTCAAGCAAGCCGGGCTGAAGACGGCTGTAATGCCAGAAACCGGTCCCCGGAAGCTTGTTTCCTTCCCAGTAAAAGAATTGGCTTGGTAGTTTGGTCTGCCCTGTTCCCATGATGCACTGGGCCAGGGACAGACTAATTTGCATGTAGCCAGGTTCTGAGCTGGGATGGTGCAGTGAGCTAAAAAACGGTGATGGATCAAGCCCTGATCTTTGGACTGGGTAAGCGTGGTCTGCTTAATTCAGATACTCTGTCTATCACCACCCCCTTTTCTGAATCGTGTTGTCCACCATAAGCGTGGAAGGGTATGCTCAGACATGAGTCCCTTGCTCATTGCACCATCAGGATTCAAGCAAGCCGGGCCGAAGACGGCTGTAATGCCAGAAACCGGTCCCCGGAAGCTTGTTTCCTTCCCAGTAAAAGAATTGGCTTGGTAGTTTGGTCTGCCCTGTTCCCATGATGCACTGGGCCAGAGACAGACTAATTTGCATGTAGCCAGGTTCTGAGCTGGGATGGTGCAGTGAGCTAAACAACGGTGATGGATCAAGCCCTGATCTGTTGACTGGGTAAGAGTGTTCTGCTTAATTCAGATGCTCTGTCCATCACCACCCCCTTTTCTGAATCACATATGAGAGAGTCCTGCTTGACCAACCATCCTCACAGGGGTATAGCTCACATAGGCAAGTGCTGCTTTGTGTGTGAGTGGGTGTGCTCTGATATGCATGAATGGCTGAGTGCGCCCATGGCACTGTTCAAGTTGGCCAAACCTCCTTATTGTGAAAAGTCATTTCAGGAGGTTGTTCTTTGCTATCACAATATGTTGTGCAGGCTCAGACAGCAGAGGTATCCCTCGGGTTACAGACCGTGTCGAAGCTACACCTATTGCCGTTCTAGCTTCCAAAATGCTGCACTAAAGCACATTTTAACATGGTAGTGTCTGCATTTCCAGAGTAAAGCCATAACCCCTTTTAACCATAATAGACAACAATGTCCATTCAGGCAGTGTTATCCTTAATGACCCCATGCGCATTCTGGCCACATTGTACAATTATCAAGACAAGCAGAAAAAAACTAAAACACACACTGCCCATTCCAACTACTCTCTACTTATGCCAGTCATTGCCAAAATTTCCCCAGATATTCTTCCCATATATGGGCATTTCCATCAGATGCCCATATAGTGATATAACACGCCAAACCTTAACATTATATCTCCAAATACTACATACGAGTGGTTGAATACATTTCTGCCACCTGCCTGAGTATCCTCATCATTTGCCAGGCACAAAGATATGATATTCATAACGTATGCTTTACATAAACACCTCTTGGCATGTCTCATGGCATTGCAATGCTATGCTCAGGCACTGTCACCACATCCCAGTTGTTTCTCCATGCACTGCATCGATACATCGCCCATGTTCTGGGTGTGGCCAGGTTCTCTTAGTTATGCCAGATATTGCAAGTTTGTGGTTCAGCCCTATTACAACACTACACCCTTTGATAGCACATCCGAGCCTTGTATGCGCAAGTTCTCCTATCATTTTGCAGACATTATTATCATCACATGCCCAGGTAGGGTCACTTTTTGGCAGACCCTACTATCATATACCCTGGTACTCACATCATATTGCTGTAACATGCCCAGGTACTCAAACCTTACGCCTGACATTGCCTTCCTATGTCTAGGTATTTGCCGCCAGATTTTTATCATCATTAAGTCAGGTATTACACACACACATACACGCACATACACACACACACACACACACACCCACCCACACACACACACACACTCTGTATCATGGCTTTTATGTGTTTTAGCGTTGCATACAATACAGTCCTGTTTGCATGTAACTCATGCTGATGTATCAATGCTTTTGGTGTTCAAATACTATTCATGTGAGGGACAAGTAAAAGGCTTAGATACACAAAGCAGGCCAGCATGTCATTATTATTATGTTTAGACCTACTAGACGCATGCTTGGGTTACCATGCATTTTCTAACTCCTGCTAGCTTGATCACGAAGGAAACAACATTCTCTGGTGCAGGGTCGGATTGGGATCACAATTTGGCCCGGGCACTGACGAAAAAAGTGGCCCACATTCAAGGGGTGTGGCCCACAATTAAGGGGCGGGGCCCACATTCAAGGGGCGTGCCCTTTCATGAAACACCATTTGGTCACACACGTCAATGTCCGAATATTAGATGTAAATACATTAGGAATTTGGACAAGTATGGTAGTTCACTGTCCTGTGACCAGCTGAAAGAGGGCATCAAAGATCAGAAATTGGATTATAAATTCAAATCTGTTCCGAACAGGGGCCCAAAAATATGTTTGGCCCAGGGCCCCCAAAATCCTTAAGATGTTTGGCACAGAAATGAATTAAAGTGAGAGGATACTGTTCTTGCACAGGAGACACGGGCGAAAGATGACAATGGCGCCATGCTGAGCAACTAAAAAAACAGCAAGGCCCCTTTCTGTCACAAAATTATTCGAGCCCTTCAGGGAAGGAGCACCTAATAAGCAGCGAAGCCCCTGCTATTACTAACCTACTCAGCCCTCCCCAGACCTTCAGCTCAGGAGCACATGAACAGCAGTGATGCCCCTGCAATTAGTAAATTAATCAGCCCTCCAGGCCTCAGGGCAATGTCCTGGCAGGGGAGCACAAAACACAGCTGCTGGGTCATGCATGGTAGCCAGGGGGAGACTGAGGTGAAGATGGTGCAAGTTGCAAAGATCACCTGGGCCCCACAGCGAGACCCATTTTTCCTCGCCCACTATTCCCTCGGCCGTTTTTCTCTGGACCCCGACCCGCCATCTTGTCCATTCCCTCGTCTTGTACCCTTCTCCCTCGTTTCCCCCTTGACGATCCTCAAATGTTTCTTCCCTTTTCTGTTTTGCCTTTTCTCCATACCCTTGTATCCCTCCCACCCTCCCTTGATTATGTGACTGCATCCCCCCTCCAACCCCACTTAATGGAACTCTGCCTGAGAAAATCTACTATGTATGTATATATATGTATATAGAGAACTCTAATCACTAGTATATGAAGTAGACCTTTGTACTATCTACCATTCCTATGTGACTCTTAGAGTATATCCAGTCGTATCCCTTCCCTATGTATATAGAGATAACTCTAATCACTAGTATATGCAGTAGACCTTTGTACTCTCTACCATTCCTATGTGACTCTTAGAGTATATCCATTTGTTTCTCTTCCTTGAGTGACTTTACTACTTGTACATTTGCAATTTTTATTTCTGTTTGTATCTCTTCCTTGTGTGACTTTACATCTTGTACATTTGCAATTTTTTCTGCTTGTATCTTTTATGTAACGCATGTAATCCTAAGTCCTTATGTTTCGCAACTGATTCTTATGTAAAGCGCTCTGACACCTTCTGGTAAAGTTCGCGCTATATAAAATCGCATTAAATTAAAAACAAACAAAATAAAAACCTAACACTGTTTATGTGCTTCGTGGGCCCCAGGGGGGCCGAGGTGAAAATGGTTCAAAGGCCTGAGCAACACCTGGCCCCCAGGGAGGCCGATTTTTGCAAACAATCACCCTCTCCCCAGCCACCCTCAGCCTGATTGCTTTGCTGGGCAGGGGGGGTGAAGGAGAGGCCACAGCGGATAATCACTGCACAGTGAAGCTGCATTCATTTCTCTGTCTCTGTCTCCGTGCCCGCTGTGGGCCGTTTTTTTTTCTCCCTTTTCCTAGTCCACGGAGATCACGGGGACAGAGACAGAGAAAATATTGCAGCTTCACTGTGCGGCTGGGAAAGGGGAGGAAAAAAACGGCCCACAGAGGGCACGGAGATACCGGTCCTTCAGCCGATGCCGGAATGCCCGCATTGCCAATCCGCCCCTGCTCTGGTGCATGCATTGTTTGTGAGTGCTGGAGCTAAAGATATAGCTATGCAGGAGATGACCTATTGTGTTCTGTACAGACAGAGGGAAGGAAAGTAGCAGTACACCTATATATAGACACAATCAATTGTTTAAATAGCCTGCATAATGTGTTGTTACTTACAATCTTCATTACCCCGATTAAGGTCCTACTTGTCCAAGTCCTATCCTCTCTCTCTCTCTTTCTCTCTCTCCTGTGATTGCGTCTGGTCTTGTTACTAACAGACATGGGGGAGGATGGGAGGTTTTTATACAATAATAACAAAAGAAAGACGAGCGTTTTAGATGGCCGGTAGACGGGATCGTTTCACTATTGTAAGGACTGGGATGAGTAAGTCCTATGAGGGGGTAATGATAAAGGAGCCCACCCTTATTACTCCATTTAGAGCTATGCCTGGGAAAGGTAAAAAGGGTGTTGGTAAAAGGGGCGGGGTAACCACAGACTGGTTGCTTGAGTGAGCGCAAAAACATAGAGCACCAGTTTCCAACCTGAAAGCACCATAGTTTATACAGGAAAACATTGCATGAGCTGGCATATTACACAATTATTGGTTGCATATATTCTCAACTATCTCTATGATGAAATAGATTGGGACATATTTGACCTTAGCCCTAATTTGTATTTGTTGTTGACCTGTATATATTATTTACAATCATTGTAATGCACATGGTTTGCAGTGGAGAAGTGTGGCTCAATGATTAGAGCGGCAGACCCTGATGCAGAGGTCTAGCCCGGGACCAGGGTTCAATTCCCTGCCTTGGTGGGTCTAGGGCTCAAAATTCCACGGACCTGATAATTCTCGCCTCGGTGCCTATTCCAATCCCGGAGTCCCACTCTGCAACTCTGGGCAATAGCTTGCTTAATCTCCACAACGGCCCCCACAATGCTAAGGATGCCTGGCCTCCACCTTGGGGGTGCCCAGGAGTGGACGCCTCACAGGGAAAGCCAGGATGGGTTCCACAGCGGTATTCGTACAAGCGCCTTGAGACCCTTGCTGGTGAGTAGTGCGCTATACAAGTATCAATTTACATTTACATACAAGTAGTGTGTGACCATATAGTAAAATACTACCTTTTGTGTGTATTTATTGAGTGCAGGGCTGCTGGGATCCATACATACCGCCTGTGAATGAGAGATTCACCGACTCCAAACACTCACTTTCACTTGAGCTTAACGCAGTAAGTATGGCATGAGAGACGCCTGGCAGTTATCTTATTGTCCGAAATGGCTTTTGGGGGCTAGGAGATATACCAGGTGTGACCCTCTTAAATTAGGCAAACCACAAAATGCATACTCGAGCACAAAGAAGCATTAATAGGCACACCCATATGTCCTCAAACACACACGCACTCATACATACACACATGCTAATATAAATGGACGTATAGACAAGCACACACATTCACAAACACACACAATCCATCGCTGCCTCACAGTGGCTTATGAAGCACTCACTGATTCACCTGAAGGGACAAGTCAAGGGATGCAAAATCAAGTCATAAAGTGTTCTTAAGCAACCTGTAGTGATCTCATTAAGTTCAGTTGACCCCTGGTTGGTGCCACCTCACCGGTGTTGTGGCAGCAAATAATTGAACAGCCAAGACCACCAGCTCCCGAGGTCCAGCAGGTCGGATAGCTTGCCTCATCCTTGCTTGCCTCCTCCCTTTATCCATCATGCGATGAAATGACTCTCTGAGCCTGTTACCCTAGTGACTTTTCCCTTGGACCCATTGGGTAACCTTGTCACCACATTTCTGTCTGTTCTGGGGATGAATCTATTGGATCAATAAGGCACATTTTTCTCAAATGTCACCAAGCCAGCATCATGCTGCACATCCTTGGTTCGAATTTGAGTAAATGTGCAAGATGGTATCCATGCTCTCCCAAGAAAATTAGTCATTTAGGAAAAGCATGGAATGTATTTCTATAGTGAGTAATGTATGTGTATTGCTGTCTTGTGGACTGACTCAGGTCCACTGCTACCATTACTATAATGATAACTTGTGGGATGCTGTCACACAACCATCCATAAAATGGCTGCCACATACTCCATCAGTATAGAGTTAGGCAAGGCACTGAAAGCTCGAGCCCACAATGAGCCAAGCTTTCATGTGACTTCTGCCTGCCACGCACCCTTTACCCATGAGGTGGCGTTACAGCAAGACATGCAGACTTTGGAATTGGGTAACCAGTTTTGAGTCTCTACGACACCTCAACATCCTGTGATTCTGGGAAAAACACTTATTCTTCCTGTGCCTATAAAATCTAAATGTGACATTCTGTAATGTAAATGTTGCTCATGTAAAGTACTCCAATTCCTTTGGTCCAGTTTGTGCTATATAAAAACTGCAGACAAATGCATAAAGATGCCAAAACAAAGCCTAACGTCAAAAAATGAATTAAAGAAAAATACCCAATTAGTGGCTGATTTGTCCAAAGTGCAACCAGGAAATCGGGACACATTGTGGTTTCCCCTTTAAATTCTGTGATCCCAGGTAGACATTTTATTTTACCAAAACTCTTTTTTCTTCATTATTGGGTATGAATGCACTTTCAAATATGTGAGTTCAGAATACCATTTGTACAAAAACCTATTGTGTTGGATTGAATAGACTATAATGTTGCTCTATAACAATCTAGGCCACATACAGGGTTTGCATGACACAGTCTTGCCTCTAAGTTCACTATTGATTCATGTTTAAAGACTGTCACTTTTAATAAGTATGTCTCAGTACAGTGATATAATGTGACGTATCAATGCCAGAGCTTCCGAATATTAAAAAAGCATGCTTTTTTGAATTTTTAAGAGACAAAGGGGCATATGTAGGTAATTTACATTTTGCGATTCTCAAATAGCGATTTTTAAGGAATAGCTATTTGAGAATTGCAAAATGGAATGTAGGTAATAATTTGCAATTTTTTTGCGAATCCCTAAAATTCCTTAATTGCGATTAGCAAATTGCGAATAGCAATTAAGGAATGAATGGGGATACATTCTCAAATTGCGATTTTCTATGAGAAAATCGCAATTTGCGAATCGCAATTCCAAGGGTGCCAGGGTGTCCAAAGGACACCTGTTGCATCCCTGGAATGTGCCTGTAAGTACACGTGGCGCACATACATACCCTAAGAACATGTCTGTGCGCCACATGGCACTTTGAATTTAAAAAAAAATGCATTTTGACAGGAAATCGCAAAATACCATCTACTTGGAGTAGGTGGTATTTTGCGATTCCTTAAGCCAAATCGCAATTTAAAAGGCACTTCTACATAGCATATAAGGAATCGCAAAATTGCGATTCCTTAAATGCTTGAGCAAAATAAGAATTTACAATTTTTGCAATTCCTTATTTTGCCATGTGGCACCTACATTCCAAACCGCTGTTTGCGATTCGCAAACGCCTTCCTACATATGCCCCTTTATCATATTGTTATTGATGTTTGTTATATGATTTACATAGAAAACATTTTCAGCGCTCGGCTCTTGCACGGGCTCTTAGAGTCAAGCCTGACTCTTGCCTCGGCTCTGACTCGGCTCTCCCTGTTAATTTGTTCGCTCACCGACCTCCAACAGTAAAGTAAGCATGCCATGTGCTATAGTTCAAGCAATGAAAATGGACCCATTGCATTCTGGTTTAGCGGAAAAATACAACCATAATTGGAGTTCAGTGTCCCTTCCACATCCTTGGGCACATATGCCCCTGCTACAATAATAATAATTCAATTCCTGTGCGTATTATTCAATTTAAGCTCACACCTTGCAAGAGGGAGGTGACTTCCTTGTGAATGATCCAATATGCGGGGGATTCCTTGTGCATGAGTCCCAAGCATGCAGGGTGAAAGGGTGCAGCAACTGCTGAGGCGCACACATTGGGTTGAATCATGCCTATAGGCTAGAGCGGTCGACCTCGAAGCTGGGGATCTGGGTTTGAGTCTTGGTAGGGACGCTGAACATCCTGTAATTCAGGGCAAATAACTTAATCTCCCCATGCCTAGCAAAATGAATTGGTCCATCTGTAACACAACCAGTGCTCATGTAAAGCATTCTGATACATTTTGGGTCGAGTTTGCGCTATATAAAACTAAAAAAAAGCTCTTTATAAAAAAAAAGAACTGTTAGAATGGTTATGGGGTTTCTTATCTGAACCTGCCAATGTCCGTCCTGAGTCAAGAAGGTCATCACAGACCCAGAAAGCCTTAGCTTGTAATTTTTTCCTTATGAATCCTCCCCGTCCTTTAATCTCTATTTGATTAATCCAGATGTCATAGTGCATGAAACACCTCTCGCAAGCGGTAACCAATCTGAAGGGAAACAACATTTTCTGGATTAGCGGAAAAGGCTTGCCTTTTAATCTTAGTAAAAATGTAATTTAGCATCTGTCCTGGATTAACTGGCCCCGCTCCTAGGTAGTTTGGTGAAAGATGATATGAAGGACACGTGCACAATCTTTGCCTAATCCCCAAGGGCTCGAGGAAGGCCGAGAGTCTGAGGACAGGAGAGAACAAATAACAGCTTCCTTCCGCCCACCAGAAAGCTAGCGCAATGGGAGGGCACTGAAGCAACCAAGCGATCTGATTGGCTGTCTTTCAGCCCTTCAACACCACAATTGTACGTGATAAAAATGGAGACATAGACCCAAGCATTCATCTGCAAACTAAACCTTGCAGGCACACAAAACATGCATTGAACAGACAAAAAAGCGCAAACGTACACATGCACCATGCA
The DNA here is from genome assembly GCF_964263255.1 of Lissotriton vulgaris. Taxonomy (NCBI): domain Eukaryota; kingdom Metazoa; phylum Chordata; class Amphibia; order Caudata; family Salamandridae; genus Lissotriton; species Lissotriton vulgaris. The sequence goes on along the minus strand of NC_141700.1, from coordinate 636,238,827 downwards.
TGCAACATTATCCATTACAAACAGGCTGGAAATAATGCATGGAAATACATGATATAACTGAGATGGAATGTTATTCCTGGGCCTTCACTGGTCCATTATCAGAAAATGTGATGTTCATTAAGCATACTATGAGTGATCACTCTTAAAAATGTTCCTTATTCTCGACCTGATGTTCTAGTAGGCTATCTGTCCACAGCCTTATGTGTATAACACTATGCATGATATGGCAAAGGTCATATAAACCTTGAGCACACAGTAATTGATACGATTCGATGCCTTTAAAGACAGTAATCATCCCTCTTGTACTTTTTAGCCACCATCTTATTTAAATCATTCTTTTCTTCAACATCCTACTCACTCTGTTGCTTCACATGTGCCATCTTCATATAATAATTTGCTAATTGCATAATATTTCTCATATCATTCCATCCATGGCCAATGCATTTCGGACTCACTTGTCTTCAGGGGCGTAAATTCTGATCTACAACACTGAGTCATTTCTAATAACTACTTTTCCATGCAGGTCAAGACTGTATATGTTACCAAAAGTACATAAAAAGTCCCAAAATCCTCCTTTCCGACCGATAGTATCTGGAAGTAGTTTGATTCAAGAACCAATTGGTAAATACATAGATTAATCCTTTCAACCATTGGTTCAGATGACTCCATCCTACATCAGAGATACCACTGAATTTTTGAACAAACTAAACATCTAACAATTCCGCCCGATACTTAAACTGTATTATGTATCATTGATTTGAATTTGTAATACACATACCATATCAAGGTATGGAGGAAGTGAAGTGCCTTCTTTTACAAACAGAAAACATACCCTAAAAAGTACTGTCTTTGAAGGTATCACGCCGCATCAAGTACTGTGCGTTCAAGGATTATACGACTTTGCCATTGTCAATTTCCTCATCTATGAGGGGGAATTACATGAGGAAGGTGGTGTAACCCTATTGCTTTTTGCATGTTTGTGCTGAAATCTGGCTGGCTTCCCAGGCATATTTCCAATTGCTTTTTGTAGGGCGATAAGTGCTCAGAAACAATAGCATTTGTAATCCTATTATGGGCTTGCTGGCCCAACTTGAAATCATCCACATAATGATCAAGCATTTCAACACAAACAAGACACATTCAGCATGCACACATAATCCAGCCTTAATACACACATAATGCAGATTTATCACCAACATTTGGAATCCAAATCATCCCAACATAAACTGCCTATATTCAGCGCATGGTCTGCATTTACCTTGAAAACATACACACAGGCACACACACACACACATGCCTTTTCACTTTCCTATACTGATATCCTTCTTGTGTCCTCAAAATCAATAGATCTGTCAAATATCTGCAGGACATTCAGGCCACCCGTTCCATTGTCACATTTTGTGTCTTGATTATATATTTTAGAATAATCCAATCAACTCTTATAGAAGGGGATCAGTGCTTAATCTGAGCAGCCACGGCCTGTGTAGGGCGTGCCACCTATAGGTGACGTGGGTGGGGCGTTGTTAAATGTGGGATACAGACATTTCAGGTAAGTACCGGAAAAAAAAAGAATTTTGTTGCACGCGCTGCATCACATTTGGCGATGCAGGGCACGCAAAGAAATTCGTTTTTTTTTGTGGTACTTACCTGAAATTGTCAGTTTCCCGCATTTTACAACCCCCCCATTCTGCCCCTCCCCCACCCCACATCACCGCCCGGAGGCACACCCTACACGGGCCGTGGCTGAATCTGAGATGGTATTTGCAGGTGGGTCTCACTGGCACTGGCTTTGGCCTAGAACAAGAGGCAGAAGAAAGTGAAAATGTAGGGAAGAGAGATGGAAAAAGTGAATAATGAAGAAAGGAGAGATGAAAAAGAACCCACAGGAATGAGATGAAGGGACATAGAGTGTAGGTTTGAGGACGAAAGAGCCATAAGGTTGGACTAAGTCTAGACAGCTACGGTATCTAGCAATCCCGATATTTGCAGTGCTGGAATCAGGCATCTGAGAAAAACTTTGGGTCCTGGCCCTTATTCTTTTACAAATGAAGCAAGCAATATAATGCTCTGGCTGATTAGTTTGCAATTTTTCCACTCCCTGGGGCAAGAAGTTTGGGCCAATGACATGGGCTTTCAGAGTTATCATGGATCAAAGCCAGGCACGCGCAGTTTATCAACCCTCGCAGCAGTACGGGTCCTCCAGTGTCCATTAATTAGCGAACTCGGGCCACATGTATCAAGTTTTTCTGATTTGCAGAATTGGCCAATTAGCTACTGCAAAAAAGTATTTTGGTATGTATCAAACCTAAACTGCCATTTGGTAGCATGTTACCCAATTGGAACTTTGGTTTGCTACCAAATACCGATTCAGTATGTGGAAGGGGTGTCCTCTCACACTACAGAATCAGAATGGTATGTATTAATGTTTTGCAACTGAATTCCGTTTGCAAAACATTAATAATTTACGGACTACTGAAGTGTAGTAGTAATGAATTCGCAAATGGGACTCCTTAACATTTGTGAATGTAAAAAAAGGTCTGTTTAGGAGAAGGCAGTGGTACATGGGACAGAAATCTTTTTTTAAAAAGACACTTTTCTTTTTAAATGCATCTTGTTTTCCTTTAAGAAAAACTTGTTGAATAAAAAAAAGACTGCTTTTTAAAAAGCAATCACAGACATGGTGTCTGCTGACCTCAGCAGGCCACCACCCCTGTGGTGGTGTTGATTCCTAATCGGTCGCAAATTGCGGCCTACCTCATTTATATTCATGAGGTAGATTGATTTGCGACCCACTAGGAACCTCTAAATGAAATTCTGAGTTTCATACATTAGTAATCGCAATTAGGTAATCGCTATTCCTAACATTGTACATCTTGTCCCTAGACACTAACTTCTTGTAAAATATAAGTCAAAGGGAGTCTTTTTGCAAATAGCTCAAATTCAAAGGAGCTCCAAAAATAATCACATATTGACTCACCTCAAGCTTGTGACAGAGTAATCCCTGTTCAGACCTAACCATGTATAGCGCTCGCCTCCCCTTTCACTGAAAGTTCGCTAAAGCAGCTAATCAGTTGAAGTGAGTACTAAACAAAAATATCAAAAAGTAAAACTCAGGCGAGATATATTGAAAGCATGTACAGAACTTGCTCACATAACACACGTTCAAAATATTGAATTAATTTGTGTAACTGCAAGCACCTCCACACAAATAAAAACACACACACACACACAAACACACACACAGACACGCACACAAACACACACACACATATTATGCCCCCATCCAAAGAAATTACTCCCTTTACCTTATACTTCCCTTCCACTGGAGATCACAGAATACACAATAGTAGTGGAAACGTTTTTGCAGCGTTTCTACCCTGGTAATTTCCTATATTGCATCATTCTTTCTTTGTGGGGTCATTCCTGTACTCCAGTCTGATGGTGTACTATTCAACCAACCTTCTACTGCATTGCCATAGAAACTGCCATGCCCTGATGAACCAACTGAAAACAAAACGTTATGTAGAATCTGTAGTTTGAGGAAATCTGTTATGATTGATTTGAGTGGCCCTGCCTGTAGCTACTTGTTGGAGCCAGATAGAATCCACCATCCAAGATAGGATGAGTACGATGCACTTGGTCGAAAATCTGTGCGCACACTTGGGTAGCTTGGCACAGAGTAGTCAGGGAGGTCTTGGTGTCAAATTCCGTTTGCAGAGTTTGCTAAGTTTTTCCCATTCGGCACTTGCATGTAGTTCCTAAAAAATCTGCAGAGCAGAGTTTTTTCCTTGCTCACGCTTGCCAACTTTACACAAGGAAAATCATACTCTAGACCACCTCCCGGCGAGATTTCTCAACGCGAGCGGTCACAGATAGTTTGTATTGAGGAAGCAGCCACTCGCCGCTCGAGTAGGTGTGGAAATAAAGATGAGAGGGTACAAACTAATGGTGATTTGGAAGACCTCCATTTTTTCCCTTCTTTGTTTCCTCTTCCAGAGCGGAGCCTCGTTATCCTGAGCTAGGTCCAGGTGAGGTGAGGCTCAGTCCCCGGTCAAGACGGGTGTGAAATTAATGTTTGCACAATTCAATGCGATGATGCACGCTACGTTACTTGCGGTTTTGTAGTATAGTGCTGGCTACATTACAGAGTTTGTTTGTAAAAGTGAACTGATTAGGAATGTGTTTGAAATGTTTTTATAGATGCCATCTGCATCCCTTGAAGGGGAGGATCTGTGGAAGTAGGTTGTATTGATTCCAACCTTTTTGTGGTGTTATAACTTTTTCACTTGATTTCTTTTTCACTTGGTCTGTAGAAAGATTTATGCAGAAAATGTTAAGAACAGAGGTCCTGACGAAAGCCTAGGGCACTCTAACCCTATTGGCTGAAACATGTTGGCCCTGATAACTTAGCAGTTATTTGTTAGTACTGCTCTTTGCACTGTTCTTGTTGGACCCGGCCCTTTAGGCAGGTTCACCCCGAGACTTTTTGCTTTTTCCTAGCCTGTTTCTGGAACCTGGTAGTGGTGATTTTAGGCCTCTGCGCACTTTTTCACTGTGGTACAGTGTAAAGTGCTTGAGCTCTCTGTGTATGTGTGGTGAGTGACCTGCCCTCCCATAGGAATGAATTGGGAATATGTATGCCCATGGTAGTTCCTGATGTGTGGGGAGTGCAGGGGCGAGTTTGATATGTACGAACTTGTGAGAGTGAATGCTGAGTAATGATATATGCGGCATGAATGTGTCTAGTCTAGAAGTGCCACTTTTAGAAGTTGGCATATTTGTGTAATTTGTGTCTGGCGTGTGATTGGCTGGTGAGCCTGGTCCAGGAGTGCCTGGGCCTGCTTGTGGATTGACTGTCTGGTTTGAGGGTGACAGGGGCTGGAGAGCCCAGGAGGTTGTCTGAGTCAGCCCGTGGATGAAAGGCAGCATCTGCTGCCAGGGAAGTGGGAGGAGATGGCACCTGATAGTGAAGGGCTGTGCCTGCCTGACCACAATGCTGGCTCCACCCCCCCGCTGGGCGACTGTCACCTCTGTCCCTGATACTGAAGGGACTTCCCTATAACCAGTTCTAGCTGGTTCTCACACTGCCTGCACAAAGACTTCAAAGACTTTTCTCTGTATAAGAAGGGGCTGTGTCCCCTTCCAATTTGTTCTTGTTTCTAACTTGAATCTGCCAGGGGCGTGCTGCTGCTTGGGCTCAGGGGAATCTCTGGGCCCTGCCCAGCCCCTGGACCTCCGATGGACTTTTCCTGGATGCTAGAGGATTTTCCTGCTGGGGGCTATGCTGCTCCCTCTTTTATTCCTGGACTGCTGAGGTCCTGGACTGCTGAAGGGCTTTTTATTTGCTTTACTTGGCTGCTAGCGCTTATGGGCGCTTTATTTCATTTATAGCGCTGGGAGCGCTGTACTTTTCCCCTCAGTGCGTGGAAGCGCTGTTATGGCCGTGTGGGAGATCGGTGTGCTCATCGGCACAACATCGGGAGTGAAAGGAGGCCCGTGGTGCCTTCCTGCGTGCAGAATCACCCCCGACGAAACTGCTGAGTTGAGCCGCCACCACTGCGACTTGTGGCCGTGGGAATCATCAGCCCGTAATTCACCGCCGCGGCCCGGGGGCCTGAGAGAGCCCTGCAGCTGTTTACCCTGCTCCGCAAAGCCGCGGACAAAGAAACGAAGGGGCCGCGACTTGATTGGTCAATCGCTATCCAGAGCCGCGCTCTGATTGGCTGTCGGGTTGCCGAAGCTGCCTGGTGAAGGAGGGCCTGCCCCGGGAGCCGCGCTGCTACTGGCTGACTCCTGGGCAAGGAAGGGGGCTCGCCGCAAAGGCCGCAACGTGATTGGGCCAGGTGAGGAAAAGCAGCGTCACCCGACCGGAGGCTCGTCTACCGAGCCGCGCCTTGATTGGTCCCTGTAACCGGGACCTCTGGGGACGCCGCCGAAGCTGTGTATTGCCCCCCGAAGCCGGGGGAAGAGTGAGCCGACCCCGCAGAGAACAGCCCGGTGAGTGGAAGGGCTGGGGGAGGCTCCGTGAGGCTGCAGCTGGACTGGGTGTGGAGCGAGGAGGGCGTTCGTAAAGGCGGGGCTCCCATGAGGAGAGAGAGCCCCGCCGAAGAGAGATGCCTGCTTGACTGGCCGCCTGCACCGACGAGCCACCGGTGAGTGGTGCAGAAGGGAAGGGAGGGGCGCCGGGACACAATGTCGGTGTCCGCCCCCCCCCAGTAGCTCGATCTCGCGCTTGTCAGCAGTAGGAAGCCACGAGGGCTTCAAGGGCGGCCCCGGTTGGCAGTGGGTCGCCCCAACGTGGAAGGAGAGCCTGAGAGAGGCTCTGGGGGCATACTTGCTGTGAGAGCCCCGAGAGGCTCAGGGGCATGGCTTCATGTGGAGCCCTGAGAAGCCCCACGCAGCACATTTGTTTAGCGAGCCATGAGAGGCTCTTGCCTGGCATTTGGTTCATATTGAGTCCCCCGGGAGGGACTCCAACGTTTAGGACATCTGTGATGTCCCGAGCCTGTGTGGCTCCAACGTTTGGGGCCCGTGACTAGGCGCAGTTTGCTAGCAGTGGGCGCAGTTTGCTCCTGAGGGCTAGTGAGAGCCCTGCCGCAGTTCTGCTTCACAGCTGCCCAGCAATTAGTGGGCAGCTGCACCGTTTAGGTCTTGGGGTTTCACAGGTGCCCAGCAAGTAGTGGGCACCTGCTACGTTTAGGCTTGTGCGTGGACTGGCGCTGCATGGCAGCGCGCCCTGACATTTGGACACAGGGCGTCTGAGCCCCAACAAGGCCAGTTGGCCTAGGGACTGCCACAGGTGGTGGCTTATGTAAGTTGTGCGCAATGTGGTTATCTGCTATGTCTAGGATGGTAACTGCCTACTGTGTGTTTTTGCTCTATTGTATTGTTCTGGCACCTCTGAATGTTTTTAGGCATCATGTGTCTTCCTTTTCCCTGCGCTGCACCTCTGAATGTTTTAGGCATCATGTGTCTTCTTGCGCTGCACCCCTGAATGTATTTTATTGCATCATGTGCTTTGTTCTGAACACCGCTGAATGTGTAGGTTTATGCATCATGTGTTTCCCTTGTCTTACACCTCTGCATGTTTTTAGGCATCATGTGTTTTTCCTGTATTACTCCTCTGAACGTGTTTCAGGCATCATGGGTAATGTGTTCTTGTGTATACCCCTAAATGTATTTTATTCTTAGGTGGTTGTTCTTTTAGTACAGGTGGTCCGAGTGAGGTCCTGGTACCTGTTCCCAGTAGTTACTGGATGTGATTTATAACTGTTATCTTGTGCTATACTTATTCTATTTCTAAAAGTGCTGATTCTGTCAGTGGCCCATGTGGCCCTGTCCTGTACATAATCCCTTGTGAATATTGCCCGTGCCAGTTGGCACCATGTATTTTGTGTGATACTATCTGATGTGTTTTTACAATACAAAAGTTATTTTATAAATAACCTTGTGTGGAGTTCCTTTTGTGGTGTGCCTAATATGTTGTTGCTGTTGTGTGCTGGCGCAAATGCTTTACACATTGCCTCCGAGTTTAGCCTTACTGCTCGTGCCAAGCTACCAGGGGGTGAGCAGGGGTTATCTTGGCGTGTGACTCCCTTGCCCTGACTAGAATGGTGGTTTCTGCCTGGCTTTGGCGTCAGCCTTAGCCTACCAGAAATAGCCAGTGCTAACAGTTCTGTTTTAAGATTGTAGGGTGAGGTGACATCTTCAATAAATTTCGTATTTTCGCCTCATGACTCTATTTTAAATATCACTCACCTTTGGTTTGTTGCACTGCTCTTAATTCCCAAGTGATCATGGACCCAAAGAATGTATAGTCTGTCCCTCTTCTCTTTGGTGTTCCTATTCTGATTCCATTGAGCCAATTTGTTTCTGGAAGTTCGTCTCTATGATCAAGAGACATATCATCCATACGGGTGGATAACCAGATGATAAGATTGATCACACTGATAATTGATCGGAATCCAAGCTCGGCCCAGTGTTTTCCTTCTTCTATGACATCCTTTTTACTTTGCTTTTCTAATTATGTTTGAAGAGCTACCTCCTATGTTGGCACAACCAGTGCTGCAGACCCAAGGAGGAACATTTGAGTTAGAGATCCTAGGTATATGTCTTACCCTTAGGCAATAGACTTACAGCTAACTCAAATCAGCCAATCATGTATACACCAATCACCAGTATGTATATGACAAGCACAGAGCTTTGCTACTGAATGGCAGTGTCAAAAGTGCTCAAAGTCCTAAGGCTAACACATAGATCAGGGGAAAACCAGGAGGTACAAAAGCAAAAGGTTGAGGGAAAGCACCCTAGAAAGGGCAATTTCCAACATAACTGTATAGCTGAAAGAGGAAAATGAATGGGAAAATCACAGCTGCACCATGCTGGTGCTCAAAGAGACAGTCAACAGTGGGAACCAAGCCCTCCTGACAGTAATAAATAAGCAAGGTAATGAATAAATCACTCAGATTCTGATTTTAGCACAGGTCAGTTTGCAGAGAGAAAGGAAAATTAGTTTAGAACTTCCCAGCAGGAGTAGATGAAATGCAACCCCGGTGAAATCTGATCTTGAGAGACATTACCAAAGCCAGATTTGCTTCTGATGATAAAACAGTATTCTTAACAGGCGAGCCCCCTCACCCACATCTCAAAAAATCCCAAAGTGTTCTTGATCTCAAAGTCTCACATTCAGTTAATTATAGTAAACAGTGACCACAAGTACTTAAGGATGGTGTGATTAAAGTAAGACTGGTTGATTGGGTCACGCCATTGTTAGGGGGCATCTGGCTCAGTTTAGTTCATAAGGGCAGAATGCCTTGCCCAACTGGACCTCCTGCATCTAAGTTCACATCTTGAAGTATGAAGATGGCTTACAACACTTTATCTATGACATCTTTCATTCTTATTCTAGGGCGATAGCTCAGCACTCCTAGTGGCAGGATCCCATTCCTCAAAAATATAAATAAATACTAGTGTTTTCATTTTAGTTGCTTTTATGGACTTATGGAGCAACCTATGAAGCTGGTCCTAATTGCAAAAGAACCCAATACAGTTGTCTCACTTACAAGAGAGAAAGTGAAAAGGGGTAGCTTCAACTGGGTTGTGGCGTACTTCAGTTTTTCATTGTCCATTGTCAAAATAAATGAATGTCCTGCTATGGTCCTCTCTTGGTAAATGTGCAGTGAATTTGCTCATGTGACTTCACAAAGGCTTCTAGTCTGAACAGCTCCTTCTTGCCCTGGATGCAGTTGTAGTTGAGCCTATGAGTGCCTTTATGAGTTGTCTCAATCAGTGCTTCATTTTGCCAGCTTTTGCAGTTGGTGGGCACTAGGGGAAACAGCAGACAGAACTACGCAGTGCCATTACAATGCAGGCACTACAACGGATGCAACATTACCATGCGTTCTATTACAATGTAAGTCGTTACAACAAGTTGCTTTAGGGAACGCATTGTTGCATCTTAAATCCAACACCTTCCCTACTGTTGCACATATTGGAGTTGGAATAGTAAAATATACTATTCCACAGTCTAGCGCTTCCCTAAGGCAAGTCGTTGTAACAACTTGCGTTGGAATGGAATGTGTGAAAACCACGAATTCGTAGAAATACCTGTGTTGTAAAGGCATGCGTTGCAAAAGCATGCATGAATACATCATACATCCGGGCACCAGCATTCATTTCTGGGGATCGGGACTCATTTTTCATCATTATGCTTCGATGCAGAACAAGAGAGAGAGCAAGGCAGAAAAGGGGGAAAGGAGTAAGAGAAAGATAGCAAAAAAGCTACATAGAGAGAAAGCAGGGATAAAAAAACACCTTTCCAAAGGGAGGAAGAAATGGTGGTGAAAGAAAGAGGTATGAGGTGGACTCAGGAAGGACCAGGAAATCTTGCTATTTGTAAATCCAGGAATTCGACAACCGCAGAATTCATCTACCCCAGTAATGGGCTACTACTTTGCAGAATCCAAAGATCCAGGTCAAATATAACTTATAAAGTCCAAAATATACTTAGGGCCAAATCATTAACATGGCTGATTCAGCCAAGGTCAGTTAACAATCTGGAAAACTGAAGCAGATCAAAAAGTAAAAATAAAATCAAAATCTACTAGAGATTATATTTTAGATGTGTGTTAGTGGTTGGAGGGGCTCTGCATTTCACAAATGTTACTTGTTTAAAAAAGAAGAGCAAATATAATGAATAACTAAGTAATAAAATACAGCAGGTTTTTGGCCGTTGACCCTTTCCTATTCATGGCGTTTAAAAGAGTGGTCCTAAGAGCAGAAAGAGCAGTTCTCCCCACCTACCCATCCATTTGTAACAATTGCCAACAATAACGATTCTAGATTGTTCGTTTGTTGATGATGTCTGCTTGGGTTTTGCGACTTATTGTGACATCAGTGGCATAGCTAGATATTGTGCCACCTGTGGTAGTCACTGTGTTTGCCCCTCGGCGGCCGCATGTAAGAAAGAGCTGGTGGTGGCAAGTCCAGTGACAGCTTCCCCAGCGCAGCGCAGAGAGAGCTGGGGGAGCAGGGGGAACCTGCCCCGAAAACTTGTGTCGCCCGGGGTGGCCCACAAGCTAAGCGACTGTGTGACATAATTTGCTCGATGGCCCCTTAAAGGAAAACAGCACACCATCTCCTCCTGGTGAGGGAGAAGAGGTTTGCTTACGTAGGTCTTTTTGCAGCATATGAGGTATTTGTGAACTTGTCGATCCATTAAATGGACACTATACTGTCCTCCAAATATATCTATAGACTCTGATTCATTCTTTTTTTTTTTTTGGGAAAACCTTTATTTATGAATAAAGTACACCGCTATTTAGCCATACATCCCGGAGGCCAGGCAGCATGATGTCACCAGGAACGGTCGTGTACAATACCATCAGCAGGAGCAATCAGGTTTAATTTTAAAATAAGAGTGAACTCAAACATTAGATAAACCATAAGGTAGAAAAGCCCGTAAAGGGCAGAAGGGAAGAGACGTGCAGGAAGCACGATAGGCAGCAGAAGAGGAAGAGAGGGAGGCTGAGGACAGTACAGGTATAGCGGGCTATTGTAGCGGGAGGGGGTCGGAGGCTCGACACCCAAGATTGTGCACAATAAGAATGATGACTGTGAATTACGTGGGGGGTATCACAGCAGGAGATATAAAGTGGAGTCCCGGGTAGGGGGTATTACGGGGAAGGCAGGGTCTCAGTATCTAGTTCCACGGGGGGGTCGCAGATGTTTCCCCTGTAGGAGTTCCAGGCACCCCACACAGACATCCACATTCTAGGCCTACCCCTGGCCACATACACCGTCTTCTCCCGCAGCATGCACCAGTCCATATTCGATTCCCAGAGGCCAAGCGAGGGGGGAGCTGGCACCCCCCATTTCTGGGCGATATCCCTTTTGGCCACCATGTTGCCCAAGGTGACCCATCGGGTCTGCGCAACACTGTAATCAGTCGGGCCCCAGATGTTAAGGAGACATCTCCGGGCCTCAGCCGGCAGGGTCACACCAGTCACTTCTTTCATCACGGCATGCACACGCGTCCAATATCGGGTTACACAAGGGCATTCCCATATAATGTGTAGGAAGGTCCCAAGCATTCCACACCCCCTACGGCACATGCCATCCGTTGACTGCCCCATGTGTATTAGTCTGGGACCGGTGACATACACCCTGTGCAATATCTTCAGTTGCACCAGGCGGAGACGCGCAGAGATTGCCACTTCTCTGGGAGAGGAAATCGCCGATTGCCACTCCTCGTCATCCACCTCAATTCCGTCTCGCACCCAAAGCTCTCTCAGTCGCACCAGTAAGTCCACTCGCACATTGATTAGTTTTTTGTAGGTGAGGGAGATAGCGCTGTCCGGCATATGGCCGTCCAACACCCGATCCTCCAGGGGAGATGATTCAGGGATCGCTTCCGCCCCCGACACATGAGGGGAAAGAGCGTGGCTAAGCTGAGCATGTCGGAAATATTCAGTTGCCGCCAATTGGTATTCTGATTGCAACCCATCGAAAGACTTGACCCTACCCCTAGCCACCATGTCCCCAACCTTGGATATCCCGATGGTGTCCCACCTGTCGAAGCCCTTTGTGTGCCACAACTTCCCCAGGACGTCTGAGTCAAACAGCGGGGTGGCCAAGGTAACCCTATTGTGCCAGCCCAATGTTTTAGTAACTGCACGCCAGATATGAACCATAGTCTTAGTGGGACCCGTAAGCTTCCGATCCAGAGACCTGGAGTATAACGCTCTGTAGTAATTCCCGTCTCCCACGAGCCAGCGATCCATAGCGTAGCCTGGGGCAACCGCCGGTCCGTAGAGGCCGTGATTAATCGCCGCAAGTTGGGACGCCCAGTAGTATCGCCGCACATCAGGCAGCGCAATACCCCCATCATAACTCGGTATAGTCAGTTTGGCCAGCGCAATCCGCGGCCTGCCGTCCCACAGCAACGCTCGTTGGAGGGATTCAAGTTGCACAAAGTATTTAGCCGGCACAGGGTCCTGGGTGTTCTGCAGGGCATACAGGAAGCGAGGTAACGCCATCATTTTAAAGAGGGCGGCCCTGCCCATAAGGGAGATCGGCAACTTCCACCAGCCCTCGACGTCCCGGCGGAGCCGCTCCAACGGTGGAAGGAGGTTGTGCGAATAACGGGCTCGGGAGTCCCGCGACACGTAGATGCCTAAGTATCGGAAGCCCTGTTGGGCCACCTGAATGGAGCACCCCCGGGGGAGACGCGGCGTATCACCGGACAGTACATACAGCGAGGACTTAGTCCAGTTGATTACCAGGCCCGAGTGGGCCCCGAAGGTCCCCAGGAGATCGAAAGCCACTATGAGTGAGTGACAGGGAGAAGTAAGATACAAAAGGATGTCGTCAGCATAGAGCGACACCCGGTCTTCAAACCCCGGGGACCACGGTATGCCAGAAATATCGGGGTGCGTTCTGATCCGCGCCGCCAGTGGCTCAAGTGCGAGTGCGAAGAGAAGCGGGGAAAGCGGACAGCCCTGTCTAGTGCCTCTACGTAGCGCGAAAGAGGCCGATAGCCGACCATTAACCGCCACGTTGGCCAGTGGTGCAGAATACAGTAGCCGAACCCAGCCAATGAAGGCGGGCCCGAACCCAAACTTGGCCAAGACAGCCCACAGGTAATTCCACTCCAACGAATCAAAAGCCATGGTGGCGTCGAGAGAGGCGAGAACGGCAGGCTCACGGAGCAGATGTACACGTGCCATCACTGCGTGAAGCCGTCTCAGATTGAGCGCTGTGTTCCGGTGCGGTATGAAGCCGGACTGGTCTGGGTGGACCAAGTCCGAGATCACGCCCACGAGCCGGTTAGCCAGTATCTTAGCCAATATCTTAGGCTCCGCATTCAAAAGGGAAATGGGTCGGTAAGACCGGCAGAGATCGCGCGGTTTCCCCTCCTTGTGTATCACCACAATGGTGGCCAACCGCTGGTCTGGGGGGAGTTCTCCCAAAGCACGGGCCTCAAGGAACATGTTCAACAAGGGTCCGGCGAGCGAGTCAGCCCTAAGTTTGTAGAGCTCAACCGGGATGCCGTTAGGCCCCGGCGCTTTGCCAGAACGCAAGGATTTAATCGCCAAGGCCACCTCGTCCACCGTTAACGTCCGATCCACGTCTTCTCGCTCGAGGTCCGAGAGACAGGGAAGCTCTATTTCTTCCAAAAACGAGGCCGACGCAGACTCCGGAAGAGGGTCTGCCGAGGCATAGACCTCCTCGAAGTAGTCCGCGAAGGACCCAACTATCGCGGCCGGGTCGGTCAAGGTGACGCCATCCGCTCCAACCAGCTCTGGGACCACTCGAGACGCGAGTTCCCTTCTATCTAGCCACGCCAAGAGCTTTCCAGCCTTGTCCCCCGCGTCATATATCCTACCTTGTTGCTCCCTACTCAGGGCTTTCACTGCATCCGTGGCAGTCGCGCGGAGTTCGGACTGTTTAAGGGAGAGCGTGTGAAGCAGGTCGGGTGATGGATCTAGCTCCAATTGGGAGTTTAGCACGGCAAGGTCGGATTCCAGCCGAACAACATCCTCATCCCGCCGGCGGCGGGTCTCCGCAATCAAGGAGATGGCCTCGCCGCGCAGCACGGTCTTGAAAGCCTCCCAGAGGGAGACAGCTGAGTCAACTGAGCCGGTGTTTTCGGCAAAGTACCGATCCATTGCTTTGGTCAGTAGCGACCTAGACTTCGGGTCACGGAAATACCACGGGTTAATGGGAGCAATTCGCGAGGACGCGGGGATCTGGAAATCGAAGGAAACCCAAACTGGAGAATGGTCCGAGATACCCCTAGCCAGGAGACGCGCCGTGGACACGGACTGCGCCTGGGCAGCCGGGGTGAGAACGTAATCAATCCTGGACAGGCTACCGTGGGCGCCGGAGAGAAACGTGTACTGTCGCTGGGAGGGGTGCATCAACCGCCAGCAATCAACCATCCCCATTGAGCCCAGAAAGTCAGGCAACCAGGATTGGGAAGGACGCAGGTCTCTGGATGGGAAGCGGTCAAGGGTCCCGGACACGACAGAGTTGAAGTCCCCACCCACCAACAACAGGCCCTCGGGGAGACCCAAAATGGCGGCAGCCAGGTCCCTAAAGGTAGTCTCCTGTAACCCCGGGGGAATGTAAACTGAAACCAAAACCAAAGTACGGCCCTCCCATCTACCCACCAGCGCGACATATCTGCCTCTCTCATCCGCAGTCACGGACTCCACCTCCAACGGGAGGGACATGCGCACCATGATGCCCACCCCTCGTGATCCCGAAGAGAACCCCGAGTGCGCCACCATTTTGAATCCACGCCTGCTCAGTGCTTTACAAGTGTGTCCCACTAGATGGGTCTCCTGCAGGAAAATGACATCAGGCGAATAACGTTTAAGCATCTGCAAAACAACACCCCTCTTAATGCGGTCCCCCAACCCGTTGACATTCCAACTCAACAAGTTCAAGGATTTACCCCCCATCGTCAATGAGGCTCCACCCCCTCTCCACCCCCCGCAATGGCGCCCACCACAACGACATAACAGTCCAAGAAACCCTCAGCCAGAGCAATGAAAAAAACAGAAAGAGAAGTTGAAAAAGCGCACCCCAACTACCCCCCACCCTGCACCCCTGCATTAGACTATAATCCACCCCAACTAGCAGTGTGCCTGTCGCCCCTTAACTAATCTACAAGAAGTCTACCGAGGAGAAAGGGGACATCCTATCGCCCCCGTCATCCCCCATATTAATGACAAAAAGAGTCAAAACCAATAGCAGCAATGTCTGAAGTTGAGGTCTCATACGGTCACCCAGCTAATGGAGAGTCAAACTGAGAACCATCACTCCCGTGCTTCCGCGCCTCCGGTGGACTCCTCCGTCTGGTCAGCCGGTCCCTGTCGCTCCTGGGGAAGGGTGTCCAGCCAGTGTCCCACCTCATCCGGGAAGTCAAAAAACAAAGTCCGGTGGTCACGCTCAATCCGAAGCTTGGCCGGGTAGAGCATGGAGTACCGCAGGCCCATCTCCCTCAATCGCCGTTTCACCCCAGTAAAACTCTGACGCTTTTTCTGTACGGCCTGGGTGAAGTCCGGAAAAAAGTTAACTTCAGAATTCTGGAAACGCAGGGGGCCCGCGGTCCTCGACGCCTGCAGGATAGCGTCCCTGTCCCTAAAGTTAAAGAGCCGTGCGATAATAGGGCGAGGGAAGGTGCCCGACTTCGGCGGACCTCCCGGTATCCTATGAGCCCGCTCCACTGAGAAGAACTTACTCAAGCCTCCGGGCTTCAAGTTCTTAAGCACCAGATCCTCCACGAAAAGTTCCACCGAGTCCTCCTCGGCCTTCTCCGGGACCCCAGAAATGCGGACGTTCTGGCGTCGCGCACGGCCTTCAAACTCGTCCAGCCGGCGCGCCAGCATACCGTTCGCCAGCTTCAAGTCACGCACCTCCGTCTGTATGTCCGACACATCGGTGATCAGGCTAGCCGTTTTGAGGTCCAGCGATTTGACCCGGTCGTTGGTTTTCCCGAGGTCAGTTCTGATGAGGTTTAACTCAATCTTCAGGGAGTCGACCTTGCTGGACAGTTCTTCTCGGAGAATATGCATTTCAGATTGCACTCCCGTGATGGCACCCATAACGTCCCGAAGCGTTATCTCAGAATCCTCCGGCGATCGATCCCTAGTCGGGTCTTTAGCACGGCCCGCCAGAACCGGCGAGCCTTTCGACTGGGAGAAGCGCTCTGGGATAGTAGATTGGGACTGGGACGGTTTTTTGGTGACCCGTTGGGACTTGCCTTTGTCCAGGTCCCCTCCGCCCGCCATGTTGGCACGTCCAACAAGACAATCAACAGGGACCAAGAAGTCCAGCGGGAGGTGCGCCACACACTCGATGATGGTATCAGGGTCCGATACACCGGCCGAGTATCAGTGCGTTCAGATACCGGAGTCACGCTCCGCAGGGTCCAGGCGTAGTCAAGGAAGCGCCCACATGGGAGCACCGCTGCACCCCTCAGCAGTAGACCAGTGTCACGGGCGGAGCCACCGAGGCCCGTCGAGCTAACGGGGTCCAGGAATGTCCGATTTTCACTCCGAAAGCGGGCGCCGCATCAGGACCCACTCAGCAGTCGATTCCCACCATCGTGGGACAGGATAGGCACCAGGATTATTGCGGAGGATCGGGAGGTCTTCGGAGCTCCGAGCTCACGCGGCCATCTTGATCGCCGGCGAAGCTCCTCCCTTCTCTGATTCATTCTTATACCAGCAAAGATATTGCCTGTAACCATAGTTACGTTTAGATCTTGCTACAGGGTAATCTTCCTATAGACTTACACCAACCAAAGGCCCAAGACGCAGCATTACCACGTCACGCCTCAGACATCCCATAGCTAAAAATACACTAGACTCAGGTGTGCATGCATGCACACAAACACACATGTGATCCAGCGCTCACCAATTAATCAGGGATCAATAATCGACTACATCACATACAATGGCCCATACACATTCACCCAAATCCCTGATGTGCTGGGGGTCAAGTTTTAATGACGTTAAGATTTCTCCACAGGTTCATGTTTAACATCTCTAAATACATAACTAAACCTTATATCAACTCACTTTCCTCTTGGTCGATGAACCAATTAGTTGAGAAGTTGATGTCCATGATAGTACTATCTAACTAACTATCTAGTTAGCTAACTAATAACGGACTCTCTGTAAGAATAATAAAGTTTATATCAATTAATTGTAAAATGCTCATTGCATACGGTTACAAATGCAAACAATGAATTCACAAAAGTGAGAGAAAATCATCAGCAAAATGCAAACAGTGTCAAACTCATCGTCAATATCCGATATGCACATGAAGGAGTGGATAAATTAAGAGACATCAGTTTCAGCAAGGTAATGCAAAACAATATACATATGAGGGAGTGGATAGATGAAGAGACAAATGTTTCATCTAAATAATATGAAAACAATATACTTATGACAGAGTGGATAGATGAAGAGACAAAACTTACAAAGACAAAATTACATGTGCAAATAATTATGTAAAGTACGAGTCAGAAGGATAATACTAACCCAAGGAATCAGTATAATACTACCACCCTGTCCAAGGAGACGGTGGGGGTCCCCTGAAATAGAGTCAGGGAACAAAGACTTCAGAAACCAAGAGCAGGACAAGCCAGGATCAGCTAAGCCTCTCTGCAAACCGACGGACAGCGATGCATCACCCCTCTTTCCTCTCTCCTTGCAAGTCTCTCTCCCCGATGATGACTGCCTAACCACACATCTAAAGTCAACCCAATTATACCCTAAAACCTACATGTCCATCCCAAATCAGTTGAAACATTTCATGAAATTCAACAGCTCATTGGTGGATTTGGGAGGTGGTCTGTCACACCATCAGGTTCCCATTAACATTTTGTACAACCTATTGTTTATTAATTGCCCCATAACGTAATTTCTGACTCGTTTATTCATTTTCAATACTAGATACTTTCACATTCTTTCATATGTATTTTTCAGCTTCGTCCACAAAAGGAGTCGTTAGTACCACGGACAGTCTCATCTATTGGCAGGTGAACAATGCTCTTTGAGATGAACATCCTTGAACTTTTATTCTTTCTCTGCAGCACTCAGGGCTTCAGTCTGTCTTGCCATGCCATTCTTGCTAATTTTTCCAGCCCCTCATCTATCAGGCTAATTTAAGAATAATGGAGGACCATCCGGCTCACTATGGAAAATGAAACATAAACATTAATTACACAGAAAAGCATTTTTCACTGTTTACCCCCCACCTTTGCACTATCCCATGTTAGAGTTTTCCCTAACAAAACTTTATGTAAAAGCAGCATTAATCTTTATTATTTTAAAGCAAGAGGCAAGATCCGGCCCAGTTATGCATTATTTCTCGTTTCTTTCAAAGCACAATGTAAATATGATTTAGTACTTTCATGCATTATTTCACCTTAGTGAATACATGCGCAAAGCGGTTTCCCACGTGTTCATGTGATTTGTATATTGATTTTACACCGCACACTGTTAGTATGTATTATGGGGGAGTTAATTCGAGCAGATTCCTTTTTGTGAAAACCCTGCTCCTTCAATCCCCCCTCTGATGGCTTCCTGGAGCCATCATAAAATATCCACCATACCAAGTGCCATCTTCATCTATCTAGAATTCAGTATTCTTCGCTCTTTTTATGGCACTTTCATCTAAATCTTTCATCATATTATAGTAATCTCCTTTTATCTCTTCTAGTTCTATCTCATATCTTTTTCTCTTTCTTGCTCTTCGTTTGTTTTCTGATTCAGTCGTCTCTTTTCTTTTACCACTACACTTACAACATTTGTATATTGTCATCCTTACTAAGGCTACTTTGGTTTCTGAAATGATTGCCATTATTATTTTTTCTAATAAGCTACTTCCAAAGGTGGAAAACCATTTACCTACAGAGGAGAAACTCTTACCAAGTCTCTCCCAGACACCGTCAACCTCCAGTTGGGTCAAATCTTCATGTACTTTCATAATATTCTTAATATATCCCTCAATACCTTTACTTCTGTCAGGGATATAAGTACAGCAGTGTTGGATTTTCAACATGCTACTGACTCCACCCTCCTTTACCAATAAGATATCAAGGGCAAGTCGATTTTTCAAAACCATTGAATTGATTGAACCATTTTGGTGTCAATCATCAAGAACCCACCACAGTATCTGTTGATAAACGATCAACTACTGTGGACAACTTTCAAATTTTATGTGAATTCAGAACAACTCCAACTTGAGCTTCTGCTCAATTTGTAAGGCTGTGGAAATCATCCAAATTATCTCATTACTAAAGTGAGTTCATCTATCTGTCTCTAAAGTGACTGGAAATCCAAATCTAGGGATCAGTTCCCTCAAAAGTAGTTTAGCTACAGTAAGGCTCTCATTTATTCTCATGGGATAGACTTCGACCCAGCGAGTGAACAAGCAGACAGCAACCAACACATATTTTAGCCCATAGCACAGGGATAGCTCGATAAAATCCAATTGGAGATGGGTAAATGGTCCTGTTATGTTTCCAATTTTACCCCAATAACAACTGTCTTTCTGTCTGGATTTTGCTGCTGGCAGGTGACGCACCTCTGGCAAAGACTCTCTGCAATATCCCTGAACTTTGGGTTGTACCATGACTGCTTGAAAAACCTGATCATTGTGTCTCTTCTAACATGTGCAATTCCTTGGTACAACCTGGCCATCTGGGAAAGTAATGAATCTGGCATGACTGGTCTTTTATCTATATAGACCCACACTTCGTCCTCTGCTCTCTTTCTGCAGCCTGACTTTCTCCAAATTTCCTTTTCCTCCTCACTTGCCTCTTCCTGTAACTGCCTAATCTCATCCCAAGTTTCAAATGAAGATGTGAACATAAGGTGGCAATTGGTATTTTCTTTTTCTATCCCTCTGTTTAGGGCAACTACATTTTGTGCAGAGAAATGGGCAACCTGATCGGCGTACCTGTTGCTCTTTGTCACATATTCATCTCCTGGCTTATGTACGGAAAATGTGACCACTGCAATCTTTTTGGGCAATTGCAAAGCATCCAATAAATCTTTTACAGTTTTGCTCTTTCTTTTAGGGGAATCTGAAGAAGTCAGAAAACCCCTTTGCATCCATAGATGACTGAAGTCATGGACCATCCCGAAACCAAATTGACTATCCGTAAATATGGTTACCCTCAGGCTTTTGTCAATTTTGCACGCTCTAATCAGAGCTATCAATTAGCAATTTGGGTAGAATTTACCCCTTTTAGACAGGATTATTTATTTATTGCACTTATCAAGCACGCTATCACCTCGAGAGGCATCCTGGCGCTGACAGCATCAAAAGCAAAAAAGAAGGGCGGCTGGTAGCAGGCTGAGAATTAGAAAGAGAATTAAAAGAAAGTTAAAAGGAACGGCGGAAAAGCCAAGGTTTTAGCTGCCTTCTGAAGGCAAGAAGGCAGTTAATCTGCCTAAGTTCAGTAGGCAGCGAGTTCCAAAGCTTGGCGCAGCCACACTAAATGATCTGCCTTCCGCTCTAGATCTTGTAAACCTGGGTACAGCCACCACCCTGGCCGAGGCGGAGCGCAAGTTACGGGCCGGTACATACCACGAAAACATCCTTTGAAGACAGACCGGGCCCAGCCCGTGAAGGGCTTTGAAGGTCAGACATAGGGACTTAAAGGTCACCCTTTCCCTCACTGGAAGCCAGTGCAGCTGAGCCAGAGCCGCTGTAGAGGAGGATCTCGTTGGCCAGCCTAAGGCAAGTTTAGCTGCTGCAGACTGGAGTCTCTGAAGCCTATCCATGAGGTAGCTCGGGGACTCCAGCAATAACGCGTTACAGTAGTCTAACCTACTGAGCACCGTGCAGCGTACCACCTCTATCCGAGCAGTAGGCGGTAGCAGTGGCAAGATTTTTCTCAAGAGGCGGATAATGATCATACAACTAGCTGCCACCTTAGAGACCTGCGCCTCCAGGGAAAGGTCACTGTTGAACATAACACCCAGGTTCCGAACTACCTTCACCGGCTGGACCAATGAAGAAAGGTCCTTCGGCCAGAAATTACAAGGTAAGGAAGGACTTATCCTAGGCCAAGGGCAGTATAGCACCTCGGTCTTCCCTGAGTTAAATTGCAGCAAATTGGCTCCCAGCCATTCTGCAGTAGCTCGCATGCAGTTGTGGAATTCCTCCAGGGAGGTAGAATCATTCCCCTCCAAGGACAGAATCAGCTGCGTGTCATCAGCATAGTTGACGATTTCGATCTTAAAGTGTTTGATGACAGCTATTAAGGGCTTCATATAGATGTTAAAAAGAATTGGGCTAACTGCCGAGCCCTGTGGAACGCCATGCGAGATGGTGGAAAAGGCAGATTGAAAGGGAGGGAGGGGCACAGCTTGTTCTCTACCTTGAATGAAGGATTCAAACCACCCAAGGGCACTCCCCACCACTCCTACATCTCTCAGCCTGTCCAGCAGAATATCATGGTTCACCGTATCGAAGGCGGCTGACAGGTCAAGCAGGATCAAAACCCCTGCCTGTCCCCTGTCAGCCCGCCAACAAAGCTCATCAAGTACGGTCACAAGGGCCGTCTTGGTGCCATGAGCTGGACGAAAGCCAAATTGAACATCGTCCGAAAGCTTATGCTGTTCAAGATATTTAGAGAGGGTACCTGCCACCACCCGCTCTACAATTTTAGCAGGATAGGGTAGGAGCGAAATAGGCCTGAAGTTCTTAAGGCAGTCCGGGTCAAGGGAAGGCTTTTTCAATAAAGGGGTCACCATCGCTTGTTTCCATTGAGGTGGAACCCTACCCGTAGCAAGTGATTGGTTACACACCCGCCTAAGCGTAGGGAAGAGCTCAGACTCATACTCCTGCCAGATTTTTAAGGGGAGCGGGTCCAGCGGAGATCCAGATGTTATGCCAAAAGCCACTTCCTTGAATTCCTCCGCAGACAGCTGTGCAAATTTTGCAAGGGGCTCAGCTCCTCCCAATGCAGACAGAGCACCGGGAGTCAGTCAACAAGCTGCCACAGTCAGTTATTACCAGAGGTTGTTGTTGCTTCACCCCCAAATCATCAATGATCAGTTTGATTTTATCCTGGAAGAACCTAGCTAGTTTCTCGCAGAGTTCCTGCGAAGAGGGGAAATCGTTCTTGACACACTCTGGACTGGTGAGATTATTTAAGATATTAAAAATGCTGCGAGAACTATTCGAGGCGTCAAGAATCACCCTCGAGAAGTGTTCCACCTTGGCTTTATGAATCTCCTTTTTATATTCCCCTCGCTTGGCTTTCCAATTCATCCTGTCCCTGTCCAGATACGCATACCTCCACTTTCTCTCTGCTTGTTTGCATTCCAGCCGCAGCTTTTTGAGGCTGTCTGTAAACCAAGGAGCAGAGGGTCTACCCCTGCTCATATGAGGTTTAAAAGGAGCAGAGGTATCCAACACTGAAGTGATCTTCGCGCAGAGGGCAGCGTAATTCCCCTCCGCCTGTAAGGCGGGGGTGAAACACTCCTCAACCATAAACGTATGTGACACATCTTTTTCCGAGCAAGGGCCTTCCAGTCCCTACTAACATATTCCCTTAATTGACCAGATGACCCTGCTATAAGTGTGTCAGTCTTTGCAAAGAACTTAATCAAAGAGTGATCGGTCCAAGCCATGGATAGCACATCCCCAACAGTGAGGAGGTTGATCTCGGAAAAGATCAAATCCAACCGATGGCCTCCTATGTGTGTAGCTTGTAAAATACGCTGGAAAAGACCAAGAGCCTCACACGAGTGGATTAAATTAAGAAAGCCTGTATTCAGGGCGCCATTCAGCCAAAGGTTAAAGTCCCAGAGAATCACCAAATGTGTATGACTGACAGCCAAGTTTGAAAATAATTCCAATAGCGCCTGCTGCTGGGCAAGCGCAAAGACTCCCGGAGGTCTATAACAGATGATACACGTCAAAACAGGCCTCTGTGAAATCTTAATAGAGAAGCCAAATAACTCACAGCAGTTACACTCTTCCATGTTAATTACATTCAAATTAATAGTATCTCTAAAAATCACACCCACCCCACCCCCCCTCCCACTAATCCTCGGTTTATGTCGCATTTTAAACCCTGGTGGGCAGGCATACCCAGCATCAACTTCACAGCCTGGCACCATCCAGGTTTCCGTCATGCATAAAAAATCTAGTTCGTGGGTCTCCAACACCAGTTGAATATCAACACAGTGTTTAGAGAGAGACCTCACGTTCAAAAGCCCCCCAACTAAGGAGTCACCCTTCAGGACGTCCGCTACTGGAGAAGCTGTGTGAGACAACAAGAGGGTCCCTTTGTCACGTCTCCTCTCACCAATAATAATAAGTTCATTACTGGTGTACCGTCTTGTCCCTCCCTCATCAACAGGGCCCCGACCTGACTCTGTAGGAGCAGCATTTCCAGCGCTGGGCGCGTCCTTGGCGTGGACGGGCGCAGACGGGCTTGCCTTTGGCGCGCCCACTGCGCGCTTTCGCTCCAGCATCGGCTTTTGCGCCCCCGTGAGTGCTAGAGACTAGACCTTAACAATTGAAACCACTCATAACTGTTTATAGCAAATTATAAAGATCAACAATTCAAGTTAAAATATCTTAGTAATTTATTAAAAGAATTTATCACAATTTCAAACATCAAATAACTGTGCCACAATAGAATATTAAAAAAGAGTGTCAACATCATACAAAAATAATGTACATCTCTCACGTATACACAATACAAAATATTAAAAACAACGATTGTTAAAAAACCAAGTTGTCGACGCAGCGTTTCGGTTCTTAAGTAGACACCTTCATCAGGACAGGGTTCTATGCAATAGAGAAACAACGAATTAACATCACATATTTCTTTTACTAATCCTAAACTCTATACATTAACCTACCCGTTGCTATTTTTTTGCAGCTTATCTAGTTCTTAAACAAACATCATCTGTTATTATAGCAAAGGGGCAACTTTCTCTCAAATATATTTCATTTCTAATGAGCGGTGGTTTTAGGAACATATTTAGGACAACAATCGAAAAACAATGTGACACAGACAACAGTGGCTATTAGATCTCATGAGCTACATGGACAGTTCTCGTGATAGCTGCACCCTGAAACATTAGGTATTTATTTGTAATGCAGCAGTGGAGGTGGTTTAACGCTATTCTGGTTATCAGGGTGATTATGTAGCTTGGGATATTCTATGAACTTACTTTTTATTAAAAGAAACGGACTCGTGTTGTCATCCTCTAGTTCAATTTGTAGGAGACAATTCTTAGTTCATGGCGGAACATCACATGAAGTTCAAACGACTTAATTACAATTGTAAAAAGGTCTCCTTATATCTGAAAACACATAAGACCTTCCATTAGAGCAATAGGTGCACATTTGATGCCAATATGCGTGCATCACCCGTTATATACGAAAATTACCTTGATAATTTAAGGAGTTTTCATTCAATGGAGGAAAAAGGAGCCACCGGTGTACGGGACAATTTGTTTCAAAGGCTTCCCTTGGGGAATACAAGAAACAGGGGATTTGGATTAGGTCCCTAGATAATATGATTCTAACAAGATTTACCAATGCCACAATCATTGAAACAGCCAATTGTGAAACTCACCCCTTTCAATGAGGTACCAACGAGAAATGAAGCACGTGACTGGATGACGTCAGGCTATTTTCGTTTTGGAGGGTTTACTTCCTTGTCAATATTCTTGGGGGTTTTTTTTTGCATTCACCACCCTGAAAATGTATACAATATTCAAGCGTTCATCAATCCGCCAGCACATTCAAGTCTCTGCATCATTACCAGAAACTATAGTGGACTATCTGAATTTATAGTTGGTTTGCCATTCTCTTTGCCGGGTCGGGTTAATGTCAAAGAAATGCCGGTTGAGAATCAAGGTATAGGGCTTCTTAAAAATAACAATGTTCATGCGTGGGTGATCGCCAATATAAGAAATACGCTGCAAGTCAGCCGAATTTGAGGTTTTGGATCAATACAACTAGTCTCTTGTTTCGCACGTTTCAGTGCTTGATTTATTCGATTACAAAACAGTTTCGATTGTATAGCCGCCTGAATTTAAAACACAAATAACGGGTGCAGTCCTTCCCCTTATTAAGTGTAAACTATTAGCACTTTGTCGGGCCGTCACTTAGATCGGCCCGTATCCCTCGCTTAAAGCAGCGGGAAATGGTCTGCGTTTTCGATTGTTGTCCTAAATATGTTCCTAAAACCACCGCTCATTAGAAATGAAATATATTTGAGAGAAAGTTGCCCCTTTGCTATAATAACAGATGATGTTTGTTTAAGAACTAGATAAGCTGCAAAAAAATAGCAACGGGTAGGTTAATGTATAGAGTTTAGGATTAGTAAAAGAAATATGTGATGTTAATTCGTTGTTTCTCTATTGCATAGAACCCTGTCCTGATGAAGGTGTCTACTTAAGAACCGAAACGCTGCGTCGACAACTTGGTTTTTTAACAATCGTTGTTTTTAATATTTTGTATTGTGTATACGTGAGAGATGTACATTATTTTTGTATGATGTTGACACTCTTTTTTAATATTCTATTGTGGCACAGTTATTTGATGTTTGAAATTGTGATAAATTCTTTTAATAAATTACTAAGATATTTTAACTTGAATTGTTGATCTTTATAATTTGCTATAAACAGTTATGAGTGGTTTCAATTGTTAAGATCTCGTGAGTTACAGTGGCATTATATAAGCAAGTGCTATCCTCTTTTCTTGAGTAAGCAAGAGGGACCACTTTGTTTTCTTCTGTTCCCCTCTCTCCTCGTCCCTGGATCGGATCTTAGAGGAGACCTCCCTTTCTGTTTTACACTAGAGACTAGACCGCCACTCTGCTGATCTACTACTTCCAAGATGGCGGGACCGCTCGCACGGACGGACCCCCCACTCGAGGAAGATTGCACGAGTGAAACGCGGCTGTTCCCGACCCCCTCTGCTCTCAGGAGTACCGAGCGAGTGCACAAGATGTTAGGAACGTGAGTAAGGTAATGTCACAATCTGACTACAAATGCTAAGGGAGCAGAATCAATGCCCCCAAGATGCATGACACACACAAGATAAAAACACAGCAATTTCAATTTTAAAAATAGCAGAAGCCACAGCAATTTCAATTTTAAAAATAGCAGAAGCCACAGCCGTAGCTCCAACGTAACAACCTCCCGCCTTCGAGCTGCCCGCATAAGCAGCATGTTTGCTCCAGCATCGGCTTTTGTGCCCCCGTGAGTGCTAGAGACTAGACCGCCACTCTGCTGATCTACTACTTCCAAGATGGCGGGTCTGCTCGCACGGACGGACCCCTCACTCGAGGAAGATAGCACGAGTGAAACGCGGCTGTTCCCGACCCCCTCTGCTCTCAGGAGTACCGAGCGAGTGCACAAGATGTTAGGAACGTGAGTAAGGTAATGTCACGATCTGACTAAAAATGCTAAGGGAGCAGAATCAGTGCCCCCAAGATGTGTGACACACACAAGATAAAAACACAGCAAATTCAATTTTAAAAATAGCAGAAGCCACAGCAATTTCAATTTTAAAAATAGCAGAAGCCACAGCCGTAGTTCCAACGTAACAACCTCCCGCCTTCGAGCTGCCCGCATAAGCAGGGCGTTCGCTCCAGCATCGGCTTTTGTGCCCCTGTGAGTGCTAGAGACTAGACCGCCACTCTGCTGATCTTCTACTTCCAAGATGGCGGGTCCGCTCGCACGGACGGACCGCCCTCTCGAGGAAGATAGCACGAGTGAAACGCGGCTGTTCCCGACCCCCTCTGCTCTCAGGAGTAACGAGCGAGTGCACAAGATGTTAGGAACGTGAGTAAGGTAATGTCAAGATCTGACTAAAAATGCTAAGGGAGCAGAATCAGTGCCCCCAAGATGCGTGACACACACAAGATAAAAACACAGCAATTTCAATTTTAAACATAGCAGAAGCAACAGCAATTTCAATTTTAAAAATAGCAGAAGCCACAGCCGTAGCTCCAACGTAACAACCTTCCGCCTTCGAGCTGCCCGCATAAGCAGCGCGTTCGCTCCAGCATCGGCTTTTGTGCCCCCGTGAGTGCTAGAGACTAGACCGCCACTCTGCTGATCTACTCCTTCCAAGATGGCGGGTCCACTCGCACGGACGGACCCCCCACTCGAGGAAGATAGCACGAGTGAAACGCGGCTGTTCCCGACCCCCTCTGCTCTCAGGAGTACCAAGCGAGTGCACAAGATGTTAGGAACGTGAGTAAGGTAATGTCACGATCTGACTAAAAATGCTAAGGGAGCAGAATCAGTGCCCCCAAGATGCGTGACACACACAAGATAAAAACACAGCAATTTCAATTTTAATAATAGCAGAAGCCACAGCAATTTCAATTTTAAAAATAGCAGAAGCCACAGCCGTAGCTCCAACGTAACAACCTCCCGCTTTCGAGCTGCCCGCATAAGCAGCGTGTTCACTCCAGCATTGGCTTTTGTGCCCCCGTGAGTGCTGGAGACTAGACCGCCACTCTGCTGATCTACTACTTCCAAGATGGTGGATCCGCTCGCACGGACGGACCCCTCACTCAAGGAAGATAGCACGAGTGAAACGCAGCTGTTCCCGACCCCCTTTGCTCTCAGGAGTACCGAGCGAGTGCACAAGATGTTAGGAACGTGAGTAAGGTAATGTCACGATCTGACTAAAAATGCTAAGGGAGCAGAATCAGTGCCCCAAGATGTGTGACACACACAAGATAAAAACACAGCAATTTCAACTTTAAAAATAGCAGAAGCCACAGCAATTTCAATTTTAAAAATAGCAGAAGCCACAGCCGTAGCTCCAACGTAACAACCTCCCGCCTTCGAGCTGCCCGCATAAGCAGGGCGTTCGCTCCAGCATCGGCTTTTGTGCCCCCGTGAGTGCTAGAGACTAGACCGCCACTCTGCTGATCTACTACTTCCAAGATGGCGGGTCCGCTCGCACGGACGGACCCCTCACTCGAGGAAGATAGCACGAGTGAAACGCGGCTGTTCCCGACCCCCTCTGCTCTCAGGAGTAACGAGCGAGTGTACAAGATGTTAGGAACATGAGTAAGGTAATGTCACGATCTGACTAAAAATGCTAAGGGAGCAGAATCAGTGCCCCCAAGATGCGTGACACACACAAGATAAAAACACAGCAATTTCAATTTTAAAAATAGCAGAAGCCACAGCAATTACAATTTTAAAAATAGCAGAAGCCACAGCCGTAGCTCCAACGTAACAACCTCCCGCCTTCGAGCTGCCTGCATAAGCAGCGCGTTCGCTCCAGCATCGGCTTTTGTGCCCCCGTGAGTGCTAGAGACTAGACCGCAACTCTGCTGATCTACTACTTACAAGATGGCGGGTCCGCTCGCAAGGACGGACTCCCTACTCGAGGAAGATAGCACGAGTGAAACGCGGCTGTTCCCGACCCCCTCTGCTCTCAGGAGTACCGAGCGAGTGCACAAGATGTTAGGAACGTGAGTAAGGTAATGTCACAATCTGACTAAAAATGCTAAGGGAGCAGAATCAGTGCCTCCAAGATGTGTGACACACACAAGATAAAAACACAGCAATTTCAACTTTAAAAATAGCAGAAGCCACAGCAATTTCAATTTTAAAAATAGCAGAAGCCACAGCCGTAGCTCCAACGTAACAACCTCCCGCCTTCGAGCTGCCCGCATAAGCAGGGCGTTCGCTCCAGCATCGGCTTTTGTGCCCCCGTGAGTGCTAGAGACTAGACCGCCACTCTGCTGATCTACTACTTCCAAGATGGCGGGTCCGCTCGCAAGGACGGACCCCTCACTCGAGGAAGATAGCACGAGTGAAACGCGGCTGTTCCCGACCCCCTCTGCTCTCAGGAGTGACAAGCGAGTGTACAAGATGTTAGGAACATGAGTAAGGTAATGTCACGATCTGACTAAAAATGCTAAGGGAGCAGAATCAGTGCCCCCAAGATGCGTGACACACACAAGATAAAAACACAGCAATTTCAATTTTAAAAATAGCAGAAGCCACAGCAATTTCAATTTTAAAAATAGCAGAAGCCACAGCAGTAGCTCCAACGTAACAACCTCCCGCCTTCGAGCTGCCTGCATAAGCAGCGCGTTCGCTCCAGCATCGGCTTTTGTGCCCCCGTGAGTGCTAGAGACTAGACCGCAACTCTGCTGATCTACTACTTCCAAGATGGCGGGTCCGCTCGCAAGGACGGACTCCCTACTCGAGGAAGATAGCACGAGTGAAACGCGGCTGTTCCCGACCCCCTCTGCTCTCAGGAGTACCGAGCGAGTGCACAAGATGTTAGGAACGTGAGTAAGGTAATGTCACGATCTGACAAAAAATGCTAAGGGAGCAGAATCAGTGCCCCCAAGATGCGTGACACACACAAGATAAAAACACAGCAATTTCAATTTTAAAAATAGCAGAAGCCACAGCAATTTCAATTTTAAAAAATAGCAGAAGCCACAGCCGTAGCTCCAACGTAACAACCTCCCGCCTTCGAGCTGCCCGCATAAGGATGCTTCTAAAACTCCCCCTATGGTGCAAACAGCATAGGCAGTGCATAATTCACCTTTCTCATTCATCAAGCATGATCCATCAACAAACATCACACAATCTGATTCTTCCAATGGGACGTCCTCAATGTCAGGCTTTGGTTTGGTGCATAATTCTGTCACATCCAGACAATCATGATCCACTTCCTCACAATTTGAATTCGGCAGCAAAGTTGACGGATTTACAGGTTTGTCACCTCACCACAGTCACATTTTCAGCACCCAAAATCACTCTTTCATACATAGCCATCTGACTAGAAGTCATGTACCGTGTTCTTGTGCATGTCAAAAGGATTTCAACTGAATGCGGCACATACACCTTGACTGGATGTCCCATCACATTTGCTTCACTCTGTTCCAGACTCACACAAGTGGCAGCTACTGCTTTCAAACAGCCTGGTAACGCTGCAGCCACTGAATCTAAAGTAACAAAAAAATATGCTACTGGACGTTGTGCCATTCCATGTAGGACTGAAAGTGCAAACCCATCCCTTTCACAGAAGTACAGCACAAATTCATTTGCATAATCTGGCATTCCCAATGCAGGTGCTCGACAAAGACTGTTTTTCAATTTAGTAAAAACTTCCATACTTTCATCATCCAACACAATCAGATCTTTCACATTTTTTGTGTCAACCTCTGTAGAGGTTTTGCAATCAGTGAGAAACCACTGATCCACTGCCTCCAGTATCCAAACATTCCCAAAAACATTCAAACTTCTTTCTGAGTTTTAGGTGCACTCATCTGTTTGATCACATTAATTCTTTCTGGTGTCATCTTTCTGACTCCCTTTTCTAATTTGTGTCCTAGGTACTAGACTTCCTATTTACAGAATTGCAACTTTGCCGGTGACACTTTGTGTCCTCCGACTGCCAAATTGTTCAATAAGGCAACTGTATCTGTCACACATGCCTCCCGTGTCTTTGATGCCATTAACAGGTCATCAATATATTGAACCAAAACTGAATTTTCTGGCATGACTAGGATGTGCAAACACTTTTTTAGAATCTGATAAAAAATTGTAGGACTCTCTGTGTACCCTTGAGGAACTCGGCAACATGCCAAAACACGGTCTCTGAACCGGAATGTAAATAAATACTGGCTTTCCGGATGTAAAGGAATGGAGAAAAATGCTTGGCACAAATCAATTACTGTGTACCATTAAGCATCACAGCGAATTTGGCAAAGGATCACTGCTGGATTTAACACTAGTGGACTACAAGGTACTAAAATTGTATTTATCTTTCTCAAATCCTGCACTATTCTGTATTTTCCACTAGGCTTCTTAATTTCTTTATTAGGCGAATGACAAGGACTGCTCAGTATTTCTTTCATTATTCCCTGTTCAACCATTTGGTCAATCACAGGAGTGACTCCTGCAATTACTTCCAGACTCATTTTGTTCTGAGGTGTGTTTGGATATATGGCACCCTCTTTCACCGTAACCTGAATTGGATCTACATTTGTCATTAGGCCAATTTCTTTTCCGGTAAAATCCCTTACATCCAATCTTACTGCACTTTTAAATTCTTCTGGGAAATTCTCTTCTGTGAGAAGTGAAACAACTCATCCACTTCTGTCCCTTGCTTCGCTCGCATCATCTTGAATGCGTCATCCTCATCAGGTATCTGAAACGCAATACCATCTGGCGTACAATAGATGGTACAATACATTTTGCACAACAAATCTCTTCCCAAGAGATTTACAGGACTTGAGTCACATACCACGAAACAATGCATGTCTCTGAAATTCCCAACATGATCTTCTATTGGATTTGTGACTGGTGTTCTAATATGCCTATTCGAGACTACTACAACTTGGATAGTTTCTCCCGAGAGGGGTAGGTTTGGAATTTCTGCTGCTCTCACAGTAGAATGGATAGCACCAGTGTCCACTAAGAATGTAATTTTGAGAGAAAAGGGGGTACCCCTGAAAATGAGAATGCTTATCCTAAATCAGGGAGAGAGTAACAATTGAGTTAAGAACATTTAGGAAGCAGAATATTAAATGGACCTTGAAAATGTTTGCAACAATAAATATAACAGACGCAATTACTGTATATAAATATTTGTATGTTTATTTAACGATTTAGATATTTTAGCTGACTAAGAATGTAATATCATTCCCTTCTACCTTTCTGTCAACAAATGGAGCTGACTGATCTATAGCCAAAGATGCACTAAGTATGCACTTTTCTTCCCCCCCAAGGCACCGTCATTGAGATGAGTCTAAATCACTCTCATTGTACTGCAACCAGAATTGCGGAACCATTTGCACAGCTTGATTCTTACCAACTTGATCACCTACGTGAAATTCAGTGTTCGCACTATACCTCTGCACTTGAGCAGTCACATTATTTGGCATGGGAGCTTGTGGCACCTGTAACTGTGGAGTAACTACTTGATGCTGCTGTTGATTTACAACCACCTCATTCTGCATCTGTGTACTTAAATTTTGATTTACCCCATTATTCTTTTGAACAGATCTACACTCATTCTTCCAATGTCCAACTTTTCAGCACGTATGACAAGGAAATTTCTTCTTAGCTTCTTCTCTACTCATTTTACCTCTTTCCCTACCTCTACCTCCACTGGATACTTGACCATTTTGATTCTGACCATTCATATTATAACCTGTTTGAGAACTAGTGTTTGTTTCTTGCTGCTCTGCTACCTTCACTTGTGCCCACATCATTTTCTCTTTTAACTTTTTATTTCTCAAATCAACTAAGATACTTCGCATACCTTAAAATCTCATTGATTGTTTTGCTCTGCCAGAACATCAAATGTTGCTGAATCATGTTAATAATCTCTGGTTTCAATCCAACCACAAAACGATACACAAAATGTCCCTTATCGTTGTCTCCAGTATTCTCAAAACCCACTGTACTGTTTAAATACCTGCAACAACCTTTCATAGTGGGCATGTACTGATTCGTTTGGCTCTTGGGCCGTCCTGTCAATCTTAACCCAATCAGTTTCTTTTGGAGAAATCTTCCCTTTCAAAAAAGTGATTACCTGATTATAATTTTTCATCACCTCCTCAGATAGTGCACCTGTTTTAGAATCTCTAGGATATTCTACTTTTGGCAAATCAACAGTGATTTTACACTCTGTCCACAAGT
Source organism: Lissotriton vulgaris (assembly GCF_964263255.1). Taxonomy (NCBI): domain Eukaryota; kingdom Metazoa; phylum Chordata; class Amphibia; order Caudata; family Salamandridae; genus Lissotriton; species Lissotriton vulgaris. The sequence goes on along the minus strand of NC_141700.1, from coordinate 636,206,125 downwards.
CTGCTAGAACAACAATCTCAAACAAACCATCTAGATCCTTTAACAAAACCTTTGAAACTTTCACAAACCTCTCTACCTGTTTGTACCATTCAACTGGGTTTTCCCTTGACCTGGGAAAATCGTTTGTGAAAGATAATATGTCCTGTCTTGTCCAAGGAATGTGAACATATCCACCACCTGGAACTTCTCTCATCAGATACGCCCTTTCAACTATTTCTGTCTTTTTCACTGAAAACATAGACACTCCTTTACCAGCTGCTTCTTCTTTCTTTCTCGTCCATCTACCTTTCCACCATTCTACATCTCCCCATTTCTTCAAAATATTCATCAACTCCTTTATCTGCAACCTTTTTCCAGATGCATTCAAACTCTCTAAATCTTTGTCAGTAAAGGCCAATCGGTATGATTTCTGCAACACCTTCGACTTCTCTATGTCTATTCCATACTCACTAGCAGCTTCTGATATTTTCTCATGAAGATTCCTTGCTCTCCAAGTAATACGTTTACACAAAAATAACAGTCCTTCATCTCGGTAAGCCCCTAATTTGTCTGGGCTTATTGTACCAAAAATCATCTTTTCCAAATCCACTTTCAATTGCCTCACATTTATACTCTGTGGTTGAGGTTTCGGCTTTATCATTTCCTGTATCCAGTCACTTAATTCCTCTGGTGAAGGACCTGCCGATCTCCCTACCATTGGAGTGACACTTGGCCCTATTTTTCTTGGGGCTATTTGTATACTTCTTCTAGTAGTTTCCTTTGTCATCTCACAAACTGGAAGATCTAACAACGTAGTATTCGGATCAGCCTGTCTATTCTCATTCGTTATGGTCATTCATTCCTGATACTACTTCTTAGAACTGCCAACATATGTACTTCTGGTTTTCTCCATACAATGAGACTACAGGACCAATGGCTACCGGTACCGTCAATGCTTCCGCATTCAGACTTAACTGGTTTCTTTTCTGAACCTGTTCTATTCTTGTCTTATTCAACAAATTCACTTCATTTTCTTGTACTACTCTAGCTACTTCCAAGACTTGTGGAGTTAATGGGGTTCCGATTTGTGGTGCACTTGGAATCACCTACCCTGAATTTTCTACATATGGCGGAGATCTTTTGGTCATAATGTCCTCCAACAACTCATCATCAGAATCGTTCAGATCATCTCTTAAACTTGAAGTCTCTATATTTTTCTTTTTCTATTTACATTTGCCTCCTATCTGGTGTTCTTCAACTAAAACTGGGTACAAACCTTCCATTAATACAGCTCTTTTCCATCTTTTCAGCTATCTTCCCTCTTCTCAAAAGGATATCCAAACATTATATTTCTGTATCTTCTGCTACCTCTAAATTTCTCTCTTTCAAATGCCTCCACTTCTCATTCCTCCAATGCTTCATACTGTGTAAGTCAATGATTCAGCTCTAGTGAATTCAATCACTCTCTCAAATTCTGCAATATCCTTACATTAAACAAACCATACTGTGGAAGAGCTATAAAACCGTCATCCTTTGCATACTCCACCCAATTCTCTAACCAAGTACAAGTATGATATCCTCGTTCCAGCATCATAAAAGAAGCAGACGTTCTTGGAGGTGGAATAGGAATTCCCTCTCTAGTCACAATTGGTTTATCCTTGTTAAAGTAATCCTTTATTTTCTTAAGCAACTTCGTTTTTCTGACTCTTTACGCTAGTGTACCTCTACAAAACAAACAAAGAAACCTTTCCATAATTCTACTTATTCTATTTGTCCGTTCTCATCCTATACCAGCTCGCTCACACCAATCACGGCTCTCTACGTATCTCCTATCTCGACCATGACTAGCACGGCTCACAATAACAAACCAATCAGAGCTCAGTACATGCCCAGTACACGCCCGCTGCCTGACCAATGCCAGCGCATCCTTTTTGTGACATCAGTATTACTCCTACTACTGACGCTCCCTTTACAAAATATTACAGCAACATTTTTCTCAGTTTTCTGAACCAAAAATTATGTTAGTAACAACACAAAACAATGGTACTTTTTCTGCTCCACTAAATAAAGAGATAGTCTTCACTTTTTCAAAGAGAAATTCTTTACACTGCAAGAAATAATAATGACCAGCATTATTTTTCCCTTCAAACAAGCTCCGGGAGGACCTAGTACTCCTCTAGGGATAAGGCCAAAGTTTCACAAGCGGACTTTAATTAAAGAGGTCTTGTTACTCCCCTGGGGATAAGGCTAGAGTTTCGGAAGTGGACTCTTCGCTATTGCAAACACTCGACTCATATACAAAATTGTCCCTCAATATAACACCTACAGCGCTCCGTAGCTTTGGTATTATTACAAAAGACAAAGTGCTTCTGCAGTGTGATTTTCTTTATCCACACTCTTATTCTGCCTACGTCAGGCTAAATTCCATTCCCAGGATTCCTCAGGTAACTCCGTACCTGTACTTCTAGACAACATAGAACAGGACACTAACTTTTCATGTTAAGAACATATAATCAACAATCAGTTCAGTTAGTCTTTATTCGATAATTTTCAATCATAAAAGACACAATACAAACATAAAAGGTGTCAATAAAAAGGATATCACCCTAAAAACATACAATCAATAATCATTACCAAACTAATCAATAATTAAACCATCCACTGCTACCAGAAAACTAATCCAGTGCTCACTAATTAATCATGGATCAATATTCAACAACATCAAGTACAAAGGCCTATACACATTCACCCAAATCCCTGATGAGCTGGGGTCAAGTTTTAATAACGTTAAGATTCGTTTTCTCACAGGTTCAGGTTTAACATCTTTAAATACATAAAACATCTTTAAATACATAACTAAACATTATATGCACTCTCTTTCCTCTTTGTCTATGAACCAATTAGTTAAGAAGTTGATGGTAATGATAGTACTATCTAACTAACTATCTAGTTAGCTAAATAATCACAGACTCTCAGTAAGACCGAGTGGATAGATGAAGAGACAAACGTTTCATCTAAATAATATGAAACAATATACTTATGACAGAGTAGATAGATGACATAAGTTTCAAAGACAAAATTAAATTTGCAAATAATTATGCAAAGTACGAGTCAGAAGGCTAATACTAACCCAGGGAATCAGTATAATACCACCTACCTGGCCAAGGAGATGGTGGAGGTTCCCTGAAATAGAGTCAGGGAACAAAGACTTCAGAACCCAAGAGCAGGACAAGCCAGGATCAGCTAGGCCTCTATGTAAACCGACGGACAACGATGCATCACCCCTCTCTTCTCTCTCCTTGCAAGTCTCTCTCCCCGATGACGACTGCCTAACCACACCCCTAAAGGCACCCAAGTTATACCCTAAAACCTACATGTCCATCCCACATCAGTTGAAACATTTTGTGAAATTCGACAGCTCATTGGTGGATTTGGGAGGTGGTCTGTCACACCATCAGGTTCCCTTTCACATTTTGTACAACCTATTGTTTATTCATTGCACCATAACATAATTTCTGACTCGTTTATTCATTTTCAATACTAGATGCTTTCACATTCTTTCATACGTATGTTTCAGCTGCGTCCAAAAAGGAGTCTCTAGTCCCACGGCCAGTCTCATCTTTTGGCAGGCGAACAATGCTCTTTGAGATGAACATCCTTGAACTTTTATTCTTTCTCTGCAGCACTCAGTGCTTCAGTCTGACTTGCCATGTCATTCATGCTAATTTTTCCAGCCCCTCATCTATCAAGCTAATTTAAGAATAATGGAGGCCCATTCGGCTCACTATGGCAAATAAAACATAAGCATTCATTAATTACACAGAAATGCACTTTTCACTGTTTACCCTCCACTTTTACACTATCCCATGTTAGAGTTTTCCCTTGCAAAGCTCTTGGTAAAATCGGCATTATTCATTATTATTTTAAAGAAAGACGCAAGATGCTGCCTAGTTATGCATTATTTCTCGTTTCTTTCAAAGCACAATGTAAATACGAGTTTGCTCTTTCATGCATTATTTCACGTAAGTGCATGCATGCGCAAAGCGGTTTCCCACGTGTTCATGTGACTTGTATATTAATTTCACACTGCACACTATTAGTATGTATTATGGGGGAGTTAATTCGAGCAGGTTCCTTTTTGCGAAAACCCTGCTCCATCACATGTATATAGACTATACGTTGTTTTAACTTAACCAAACTTGGAATGAAAGTAGAACTTCAACCAGAAAGCCTTAACAAAAGCAAAGGGGTTTAGATCTGTTCAGTAGTTGTTGAGGTTTTAGATTTGAAAAAGGTGTCAGGTGGGCTACAAAGAGTCAATTGTATTAATTGTATCTTAACCATTAATCTTGTGAAGTCTGTCATACAGATTCCATTTTTTCATGAAATGTAATTATCTGAAGAAATATTGAATTATTTACCCCCCACCCAAGTTTGTGAGTTTATCTGTGCGGACAACATACTTACACAGAGAGGAGGAAACCTGATGAACACTTCTAGGTCACAAAGTGGGGTTGTGCTTAATTTGAGCCGGTGGGACCCACCAGTACTTATTTTAGGGGACCGATGACTATTCTCCACACCAGACATTGATGAAGAGCATGAGAGAAAAAAGAAACTGCAGAGTAAAGAAAGAAAAAGGGAAAGACAGAAAATCTGTCAGAAAGGGAGAACATAAGAATCAGATAATGGTGTAGGGAGTGTATGGTGTAGGGAGTGTCAGATAGTGAATTAAAAGGTACGAGGTGGATTCTCGCCTAAGCAGCCTTAGTATTGGGTGTGCCAACATTTACTAGGACCGGCCGTGTGTTTCTGAGCAAAGCCATGGGCACCGGCACTCATTATTTTACAAAGTAAGCTTTAGTGGTAACATACCCAGAAGCAAGGACAAATTGTGCCGGAATGGGGAAAATGCTTTTAGTGGATGGGAAACTCGTGAATAAAAAAAAATTAGAATGGGTGCCAATATTTCGAGCTCACAAGCTTAAATTAATTTGGTGGGTTTCACAAAGACAAAAAGCATATGTAAATGTAAATTGATACTTGTATAGTGCACTACGCACCCGCAAGGGTCTCAAGGCTCTTGTACTGTGGAACCAATCCTGGCTTTCCCTGTGAGGCGTCCACTCCTGGGCACCCCCAAGGTGGAGGCCAGGCATCCTTAGTGTTGTGGGGGCCGTTGTGGAGATTAAGCAAGCTATTGCCCAGAGTTGCAGAGTGGGACTCCATGAATGGAATAGGCACCGAGGCGAGAATTATCAGGTCCGTGGAATTTTGAGCCCAAGACCCGCCAAGGCAGGGAATTGAACCCTGGTCCCGGGCTGGACCTCTGCATCAGGGTCTGTCGCTCTAATCATTGAGCCACACTTCTCCACATGAGAACTACCACTTTAAGCAGAAACAGAGCCCAGACCTGTACTTTAATAGCCAGCACAGATGAACACATAAGATGGCACCCACTTCCATGCCATTTCCAAATTGAATCAGTTGGACAAACAATGGCAAAAGTATAGTGACAAGCAACCGTTGCCAAATCTCCTGACCCGAACAAAGACCACAGGAGTCTTTTCACTAACAACGCGAAGTGCCCAAAAAAAACAACTGGGAGAAAGTATGAAGGTAACATCCTGTAGTTCATGGAGGACTTCGCAAGTGAAACAGTGGCTCAACTAGATGGCAGTCGAACACCACAAAATGATGACCCTGATTATCAGTATGGCTGCTATTTATCGAACCTGATAAATGGCAATATCACAGGATGCGTTATTCATCGGGTGAGATAAATAGCACCCATTACCAGTTTCTGGGGGATAATATGCAGATTTTGTTTTTTAACGCACTAAAATCTGCATGATAAAAGAAATATTGTATGGTTTTCTCCCGTTAACTTTCAGCAGGTTTGACCTGCCAAACTTTCATGAAGTTTGAGGAATTTAGCACATAAGATAATTAGCGGATACTTTAAATATCTACCAACTTGGTTTACAAACATAGGAAAACCTTTTGCCTAAATGTTCGGCAACGTAAGAAGTACTAAAACACTGGACTTTCCCTGACTTGCTTCACAGAACAACATTTTGGGCCCCAAGGAGGATCTCATTGAGATAGTGTCTCAAAGTGCGACAATTGAAAAGTGTAGGCATGTATAAGGAACAACTCTGTGCCATATGGACTTTATAAATTGCCTGTACTAAATCATTATAGAGGACACCTACACCAAATTAAGTTACCACAACAGCACCCTCAAATAGCACCTCAATAACTGAAGTATTTACTAACTGATTGCAAGTGTCTACATCTGATTGAAAAGATCAGTAAATATAACCCATTTGTACATTAGACAGGATATGATAATTTTTTGTTTCTAAAAAAAAAATGATGTGACTATATATGTTTTTGTTTGTGAAAGAATTGCAAAGTGATTATATATTTTAATCTTTTTAGTAAGTTTGAATGGTATTTCAAACATAATTGTTTGAAGTAATTATGTCTAACTAAATGCTGGTTGCTGTAAATATACGTTAGCATGTCGAATATGTAAAAAACTGTACAACCTAATTTATGGTTGGTGATGGCATCTTGTACAATGATAATTTATCATTTGAAAGCAGAATTCAGGAGTGCATGCCCACTCACCCCTTTTTAGGTCGAGCATTCGAGACCTCTTGTATATACTTTAATATATGTACTTATATGTGTATTTACTTTGTGGGCTCTGGAGATCAGCCCTATGACTTGTCTGCTTCCGCTTAGTGACTTTTATTCTGTTCAACTGCCTCTATATATCTGACTTGATGGAAAACGACCAGTAGAGGTCAGTAAAATACCAAAGTTGCTTTCTGCTTGTTCTACTGCCTCTGTTTAACTCTCTTGATTGAAAACGACCAGTAGAGGTCAGTAAATTACCAGAATTGCTTTTGCTGAGGGATTTTCTGGCAACTGCCTCTATTTAACTTTCTTGATAGAAAACGACCAGCAGAGGTCAGTAAAATACCAGAATCACTTTAGCATTCTCTAGAATCCAGTCCATAGAAACTGTCTTCCATGAGCACCTGTAGACAATAATAATTGTTTTAATTCTTGTATTTTCTGTGATATGACCACAGAAGGCCCTGATTTTATATTAAAAACAGAGCTTTGGACTATACCATTTCTAGCTGAAAGGCAATATTTCTCTCCAGGTGCTCCCATACTTGGCATGCCACGCAGTTTGGTTCTTACTTTCCCTCCATGTTAAAGACCAATAGATGTATCAGCACCAAAGCTAATGTGCTGCATAGCTAAATACATATAAGGTCCCAAAGGCAAGACCGATTGCATTGCAAATGGGGTTTTATAAGCACCCATCGCCCTTAAGCAAACCAAAGGGGCTAAGAGGATCATTTTACTAATCCTTAATGTTTGGAAAGCCAAGGGATATTGCAGGTATAAATTCCCATTGCCCCGAAGCTGGGCCCATGACCCAAAGCCTCCGATTGACTGGCCACAACTCAGAAAAAATGTTTGGGCCACCTTTCCAGAATGCATGGCTTTATTCCTGCACGATGGAAAAGATAAATGAGCCATAAGGGGACAAGAGGTGCATCCCCTGACCCCTTAGCCCATGAAGAGGGCCCTGGCCTCCACAACCATTTGATAGCAACATTAAGTACCCCCCTCCCCTGGAGTTAATATGAAAAAACATTTTGCTACAGGTTTTCTAGAACCTAGGGCAGAGTTTGTGAATCCCAGCAAGGTTGCAAAGTTCGAAAACCCTGGCAAAAGTCTTTAATAAGTTTGTGAATTATACTGCAGGGTGTGCAATACTTTAAAAATTGCAATGCTAATAATTATTTGTGCTTCAAGTCGTTTTTTATGTGCTGAGCCAAATTGTGTCTTTTATAGAAATATGTCCTAAGTGGTAAATTATATAATTGATGTAGTTTTGCATTCTTTTTGTTTAAAAGGCTAAAAAAATATTATGAATAATATTAACAATATTAGTAATAATAACAATAGTAACAATAAAAATTAAAAAAATATAAACAAAAAAGGGGATATCCCCTGCTTTGTCAGCCACAGACTGTGCACATCAGGGATTGGTTGCCCCGCTGTGGTTTGGATGGTCTTATACTCATGTATAAAAAGGGGAAATTTAAAAAAACGTACTTTACAGTTTATACATGAGCCATGAAGATGACCCATACTTTCAGAGATTAAATAATTGGCTGCATATCATATTGATGTTCACAAGAATGAAAAAATATTATTTTTTACTAATAAAACTCCATTCATGAATTTGGGTGATATGAGTGCATCATTTTATGCATCAGGACCTGCTTTTTTAATCCTAGACTGTAACGTTTTTTGTATTGCAAATTAAAAAAGAGGATTTGTCACAAGCTTTGGTGCGCCTCTCCTATTTTATGTATTAATTTTTGAAAAATAGGGTGTTGGAATAACTAACCTAGTGAGATGGGCACCCCAGATGTGGAATGATATTAAGTGCTGCAGTGTGGGAAATTGGATTTTGGTTGAGGGGGGTGAAGAACTTATTCAAGCAGCAACCGCAATCCCTGGCAGTGTGAACCACAAATGTTACTAAATTAACCAATGCTTATCCCTCTAGTAGCTTGCCACAAAAGCAGTCAAGCTTAAATTAGAGACAATGTGTAAAGTATTTATGCAGCCCACAAAGAGAAACAAAGTGAAAACACAACACAGAAAAATATCCAACCACATTAGAAAAATAGAGAACATTTTAATAAATAAAATGATGCTAGAATGACGAAAATCCAATCAGTAGAACTAGAGATATGCAATTGTAATGTTTTAGGTAAGTATAGCGCCTAAAGGCACAAAGTGCCACTCTGGGTCATCTGGTTGTGCTCGACAGGAGAAAGTCACAATTTCAGGCTGATCACCATGGAGCCTGGGCTGGATACAGGGACCAGGTTGGTCTAGCTGAAAAAGTTAACCTCCTCTAAATCCAGCACGAAAAGTCGAGTTTGCGATGGAGGAGGCCGCAAAGTGCTAGGAGAGCATCATGGATGAACATCGCTGTAGTGCAAATAGCAGGGCTGGAGTCATGGAGGGTTGTCGATGAAGCGCAAAGATACGGTCGGGAATGGTGTTTGCTGGAGCTTCGGTTGGTGAGCACGGCGGGCTGTGCTTGCTACAGTGAAAAGAGCTTTTAGATGCTAGTCACTGTAAAGACATTACATTTCTACATGTTCTACTTTTAAATGCCCTGCCCCCTGTTTTATGTACTATAAGGCTGGCTTACTAGTGACTTATTAATATTTAAAGGAAGGTTCAGACCTGTCAAAACTGGGTTTTTTATAAACATATTTTATTGAATTTTGTACAGAGGATAATGACACATGAACAGTTTGTCTGAGAAAGGGATTGGTTTATTTTTACAGTTCGAATTGCAGTTTCAAATCTGCATTAGTCAGGCTACAAGGGTAGGCCCGAAACTATGTTTTACACTGCTTTTGTAGTTGATTGCACAATCGATGCAGCAGGTCAGAAGGGGTATTTAACTTACAGTGTCTGGGTACACTTTGTACCATATACTAGGATTTATAGGTAAGTCAAATGCACCAAATAGGGCTATGCCAATTCTAACATGTTTAAAGAGGGAGCACCAGCACTTTACTACTTGTTAGCAAGAGTAAAGTGCACAGAATTCTAAAGTCAGTATAACAGATAGGGCAAAACATGTTGGGGTGCACCACATAAAAGATGGCAATATCCTACTGAGACCCATTTGTTTGTCAGTTATTAACTGCAAACACTGCAGAGTTGCATATTTGCGCAGATTGTGAGAAAATGTAAGGAGACTAGTACTGCATACAGAACAAACATGAGATCAATATGCATGGAGTTGATGATCTGTTCACAAAAAGTATCTAATTCTATGATCAGGGGCACTGGATTTATGCAATTCTGCAGCCGCTGCTTTTTCCTCATAATTAAGGATATAATGCATTTTCCATTTAATCCACCCTCTGCTGCATAGTCTGCAGATGTTCACAATATATTAGTTGCTAACTCAAATGGATAAAAAGTTATTAAAAACATGGCAATGTATTTACGTGCGGGGGAAGGCCCATCATAGAGATTAACTGGTCATCTTTTAGTTGCCTGTTTCTGTATATGGTGGTTAAACGGGTACCTATGAGGTGAAATATTTGCCCAGACAGTATTACCATGAGTAAAAATGACAAAATAATAAAGTAATATTATTTTTAAAATGATGCATTATGCCGCATGATTTGTCTTTTATGCAGAACAATTTACTCAACCCTGCTGCATAATATGGTGCTCCCCTGGTGCATAATTCTAAGGTGGAGAATAATGGCCGAGATTTACTTAGGCTCTGTGTCACAGCAAAGTGATTCACAGGTATTTACTTTCCAGTGCAAAAGGTATTTTGAGCCTGAAGAAAGCAGTGTGAGTTGCTTTGCCTCACAGTGACGTTACTGGAGCATTACTTGAGAGGGTCAGAGCAAACGCATGTAGGTCTTGATGCCAAGCCCAAGCTACAAAGATAGCCAGACTGGGCTTTGCATCAAAAATGAACGCCTCCTTGAGGTAAGTGTTAACAAGGGAAAAAGTTTCCATAGCTCCTAAACACCAATGTATTGTGTGTGCTGAAGTGCACATCACACACCCAATACATGCCACTACGAACCCCTCATAGGCACAGCTGAGGCTATTTCTAACGAGGAGGATTTGCAGTGGGCTATACCTTACCCCCAAACGTACCCTCCTAAAGCCTGGTCACCATTGGTCCTACAAATTAATGCCATTGCATTAACCCACTCGCTGAGGGCTTGCAATGGCCGTACACCCTCAGATAGACCTAGTAGGCCGACATTTATTAGAGTTGGCCAGGCCTCCCAAATAGATTATATTCTGGTTGAGTGCAGGTCATGGCACCGGGTGAAGGACTTTGAGGTTATTGTACGAATGGACAGTGACCATAACGCCCTCTCCCTATTCTTCGGAGTTCCAGATTCTGGTATAGCCCCCCTATTGGGACTCCATTAGATGACAGACTAACTCTGACCAACAAAAGGAGAAGGATAAAATGGGGGGCAGTGAAACAGTCCCCGGAGAAACTGTTAGAGCTTTATCAAACTGTTATTCCAATACTACAGGAACTATCCAAGCCTGAGGCTGATGGAACTAACTCTCCCAAGCAACACTTGGTTGTACCACTTCACAACCAGCTTGTTGTTGATTTAGCTGATATACTAAATCCGATTAGTCGAACTAAGAGAACCAATCACCGACCGTACTCTTGGTATGATGATAACTGCCGTAAAACTAAGACATCACTGCAGGAGGCCATCAAAGGGGACGATAGGTTACTGGTAAAAAGCAGATGGCTGACTATAAAGCTGTTGTCTTAAGTGCAAAATTAGCTGGGGAAGAAGACAAATGGCTAAGTATTACATCTGCTCTACTGACTTGGGATATGAAAACATTCTGGTCGATAATTAGGACGGGGTCTAAGGAGGACACCACTGTATGTCAACCTAATCTCCCCGCTGAAGTGTGAACTGGGGTGGCAGAGTGGGCTAAAGAACGGTGATGGATTAAACCCAGATCTGTTGACTGGGTGTGAGTGTTTGATTGATTCAGATGCTCCGTCCATCACCACCCCCTTTTGTACCGCTTTTGGCTGCCATAAGTGTGGCAGGGTATGCTCAGACGTGAGTGCCTTGCTCACTTTGCCACTGGATTCAAGCAAGCCGGGCTGAAGACGGCTGGAATGCCAGAAACCGGTCCTCAGAAGCTTGTTTCCGGTCCAGAGAAGACATGGCTTGGCAGTTCGGGCTGGACTGTTCCCATGAGGCACAGGGTCAGACTGATTTGCATATAGCCATGTCTGAACTGGGGTGGCAGAGTGGGCTAAAGAACGGTGATGGATTAAACCCAGATCTTTTGACTGGGTGTGAGTGTTTGATTGATTCAGATGCTCCGTCCATCACCACCCCCTTTTGTACCGAAGTGTGGACTGAGCATTTCTCAGCTCTGTACGCAAATGAATTTGAAAAGGACCTTCAAATAGATTCTAGGGGTATGTTGCCCCTTGATAATGCAAGTGCAGGAGCCCATGAGCCACTACTGAGCAGACAGGTTAACAGTAGTCTTGAAAGGATTACCCTCCGAGAGGTCATCTCAGCAATAGAAAGATTACCAGCCGCAAAGGCACCAGGGTTGGATAAACTCCCTGGAGACATGTTTCGGGACAAACCGATGATTTGGGCCCCTATCTTTTGGTTTTGTTTAACACCATTATGAATGGTTTGCCTATCCCAATACCTGGGCCGGGGCTGAAATTGTCCCAATCTTCAAAAAGGGTTCCCCATTATACCCAGCAAACTATCGACCGATCAGTTTGATCGATGTCACTCAAAAACTGTTTGCTCTGGTATTATTGGATCGAATCCAGGGTTGGTTGGAAGAGCATGACATCATCACCCCCTATCAAGCAGGATTCAGGAAAAACACCTCCACACTGGACCAAGTGTTTAGATTCCAACTTCTCACCTGGAAGACAGTAGCAATGGAGGGTGGCAGCCTCTACTTGATATTTGTGGACCTGAAGACTGCTTTTGACCTTGTCCCCAGACCCAAACTGTGGGGGGTTTTAAGAGATCTGGGGATTCCTCCACATTTACTCGACATCTTGATTAAGTTGCATGATAACAACTATGCCAAAGTTAGGTGTGGAAGGGGGGAGAGTTTGAGCAATAGGTTCCCGGTTGGCAGAGGTGTAAGACAGGGCTGCGTACTCGCACCGACCCTGTTCTGCCTCTTTGTCAACGCATTAATCCCAATTCTGGCAGAGCTACCAAATAATGATGCCCCAAAGTTAGCAAACACCAAGGTGGCAGCATTGATGTTTGCTGACGATACCCTCCTTCTCTCAGAAACATTGATGGGCATCCAGAAGTTGTTGGATAGCTTTGCCTCATTTTGTAGCACTAGGGGTTTGACGATAAACACCACAAAAACCAAATTTATGACTGTCAATCCTCCTAAACAACACGCCCCCCCCCCCCCCACAACTGAATGGTTCATGTCTGGAAAGGGTGTCTGTCTTTGAATATCTTGGTGTAACCCTGTCTGAAGATATGCAGTGGGTACCCCAAATAGCCAAGGCTAAGCTCAAGCTATTAAACCAACAAAAAATAGCAAGGGGTCAACTACTATACAATCCAAATTTAATTACCATGAAATGAAAACCTCGTTCCTATGAAGTAAAAAACGAATGGTGTGCTACTCAAGTCACGCATAGGGTCTCCCTTCCTATGAAAAGATTCACCTCCTCCCACGACAGCCCAGAGGGATGCCCGGGGTACCGACGGACAGAGCGGTGCTCCGTTTTACCTGAGCTGCAGCCAGGTGAGGTGGGGTTTTTCTCTCCTGCCACAAGGTCAGGAGAAGGATGCTATCACTGCATGTCAGGTGATATTTTGTCTTTTTAAACTTTTCACAAAGCAGTAGCGTTAAATGGTCCTGAGGAAGCAGCAAGATACCGTTTGGATCAAATTAGTCTGCAGAAACATGTCGACCTTCCATCTTTAATAGGGGTTATTTGTTTAGTCCACTACACACTTTTTATTACTTTAGGATTGAAGAGAAACATATTAAAATTCTTTATTCTTCTCTACCTAATTTTACGGTCATTCACATTCACGTACTCTCACTTTTCATTTTCACATTTAGAGCACTGCTTTCAGTCACCCTTGTCAATACTAGTTATAATTCTATCTCTGGGTCCCACTTGTAGGTCTAGGCTTCAACATCTGCCAGTCCGCAGTGGGTATACCATTATACCTTCATGTGTGAAGGATCCCAGATGATGAGGGGCGGATCCGAGTGGTGACTGATGGGAATCTTTTCACAGGGAGGGAGACCCTATGCGTCACTTGAGTAGCACACCATTAGTTTTTTACTTCATAGGAACGAGGTTTTCATTTCATAGTAATTAAATTTGGATTGCATAGTAGTTGACCCCTTGCTATTTTTTGTTGATTTAACTGTTTACAGGGATAGTAGCACTGCAGGGTCGTTAAACTGTCCCTAGGACCCTCCCCCCTCTGTTTTGCTGATAAGCTCAAGCTATCACAGATTGCCGGAAGTATAGCCGAATTAGCTAGGGAATCACCCTTTAAACCCATTGGTCCAGCGCTAGAAATGTAAAGGGCCCAAGCGCGTGGAGCCTCTCTTTATGGGGCAGAACTATGGGGGCACTGTTCGTCTTCTACCTTAGCTGTAGTTGAGAACAGATTCCTAAGACAAATAACGGGTTTAACAATGGGTACCCTGCTAATTCCTCTAAGATTAGATTTGGGTATCCCGTCAATCGAAGATGAGATTGCCCTGAAACCATTAACCTTCTGGCGAAGACTTTGGGCAACTCCTGAATTAGCAGCATACCAGGTAGAGACCAAAGAGCTTTTATCCTATCCGAGGTTGCTAAAAAGGGTCCCCTGGTTTGCTCATGTGAAACACGAGTGTGAAAAGCTTGGCCAACCTTCCCTGTGGAGTACCTCAGACATCACTGGCACCCTAGTCCCCCGTGCCTCAATACCTAAGACTTACCGTACCTTAATGCTCAAAACTATACAGACAAATCCAAAATTGGGTTCCCTCACGACACAGTTTCTTAAAGGTAAGGACTACTACGAGCTAGAAATCTTCCTGGATGATATTTTGCCTTTGGTTGCCAAAAAATTATATCTACAGTTTAGATATAGTACTTTGCCAGTACGTGTGGTCACCAACAAATGGGCCGGGCAGAAAGTGCAGGGTTGCCCTGTATGGATTACACAAGATAAAACAGAAATGCATATCCTATTTTTCTGCCCTGGTTACCAGCAAGCGAGGCGGTACTGGCTCGTACCGCTCTGCCGTAATTTGGGTTTTAACCACTGTAGAGAGGCTTTTCGGGTTTTAAAATATGATACATCTAAACCCATTGTGCTTGCTGTCTCAAGATATTTAAACACGACTTGGCGAAGGAGATGGGCTTTTATTCAAAAGAAAATTAAACCTTAAAACGTGCATCGGTAGGACAACTGTATACTTGACTTCTAGAGTGCGTTCAAGATATTGGTTTTTAGTCCCATATTATTTTGTACATAGGTTTACGTTTGACCAATTTGATTTTATTGCAAATAGTGTAAATCTTCTTTTAAAGTATGTATTTAAATATTGCTGCTATTTCTCTAGACATTCGTCGATTGCACATTTTAACTGATATATTCCACTGTCGTTTTTCTTACCCTTTGTCTCCTTGACCCATCCAAACGGTTAGGCATATTTCCCTTATATGTTTTAATACTTGTATCCGCTTTTTCTGTGGAGTGTTCTTTCTGTTTTAATGATGCATTTAGTGATCTAAAATGTATGTTGCTTTATTATCTTGCCTACTTTCTATGGTCTTGGTGACCGAAATAAAAGTTCTTGAAAAGAAACGAAACAATACATGGAATACTTCTGAGATTCTGTAGGCAGAAGAATCTACACTGGAAGAATATGCTTCCAGTACAAATCCAAATCTAGACAGCACACACTCAGCACTGTTCAATATTGCAAGGTTGTTGGCTACATAAAGTGGCCTAATTAGCAGTAGGGGATCGCACAGGTAAGATGGGCGATGGTGAGGCGGTGGGGCGTGAGTGTTGCGGGGAGGGGGATGGTGGAAGTCGACAGATGAAAGGATAAGTCATATTAAATAAATAAATAAAACCCCTTTTGAACTCTCCACACCCTGCCCCGGCCCACTACTTTTACCTGTGCAAGCCGACACTGCTCATTAGATTGCCAGCGCAGGGGTTGACAGCAGCAGGCCAATGTAGTAGATTTGGCTGGCTCTAGTTTGTCCTCTTTGCGCAGCTCTGTAAATTTGGCTGCTGTGCTTCGTTGCATGAAAAATGTATAATTCTCTTCCGAATCTGCTTCCAGGTATATTTAATACTGCTAAACTTTACAGGTTCAGGAATTCACCTTCTTGTGGGATGCTATAATTGTACGCAGTTGAACATTTTATCCTGTTTTTCGACAATTGTGAAGAGTGAATCCATATGAGCATGTTTCGCTTCTCAGAAGTGAATCCAGTTATGTAAAACTGCTGACATATTACCTCTTACATATTTAAGTTTCGTAGCTAGATGACATGACAGAACAAAGAAAATGGGTAAAGTGTATACCGTCTTTGTAAAATATAATCCCGGTTCATCTGTATTTACATTCAAACTACGTGTGCCTTCTGTCGATTTGCACCTATTTATGCATTTGTAATCTCAATTTAAGCTGTCAATCGTCACATATGTATATACATAGCTTTGATGCATGTTAAACGTCTCTAGGCACTGTTCCAATGTGTATGCGTTGCATGTTCCAGGTTCTCCGTCTTTAAACGACATTAACGACATTAAATGGCAAGAAATGGTAAAAAAAAAAAGGTGGCGTATGAAGATACATTTTGTGATAGTATTACAACTTTGTTTTGCAATTTTTACACGTTAACACTATTTGGGCAAAGACTTTTACCTTGTTCGTGCCAGTTCAAACACACCTCGCGCAAGAAATCACTGTCCACACCTCTTTAAGGAGCAAGAAAGGCCACTTTATTTTAAGACAGGTGCATCATAAATTTCTTGAACACATTCATTATTTATTTATTTTCCATAAATTCAACTCTACAGTAAGCCTACAAAAACCTAACTCCCAGAAACCCGAAACTAACTCTTGCCTACTACCCCTAGTACTACCCAACGAGCTACCCTTCAGGATGGCCAACCCGCTCCAGGCTGCCCACCCCACTAGCAAAACCCGCCTCCTAAAAGAACAAAGACACCTGTCCTAACAGTGGCAAACCTAAGACCAAAGCAGCGCCTAGAGCACCGCAAAATAAAAAACCCAAACTAAATAAAAAAGGGGGAGGGTGGGTGGGGCAAAACAAAACCTCCCTTCCCTTGCCTCCCGCCACGCAGTTCCCAACCGCCAGCCTGACTTCCCTTTATCTACTCCCCTAATCAGTCCCACCTGTTACCCTGACTCTCGCGCGAACGCACCCAGGGAGAGACCAGCTCGCGCCTGGCTCTCCCTGGGTCCCCCCTCGCGCAAGAAATCACTGTCCACACCTCTTTAAGGAGCAAGAAAGGCCACTTTATTTTAAGACAGGTGCATCATACATTTCTTGAACACATTCATTATTTATTTATTTTCCATAAATTCAACTCTACAGTAAGCCTACAAAAACCTAACTCCCAGAAACCCGAAACTAACTCTTGCCTACTACCCCTAGTACTACCCAACGAGCTACCCTTCAGGATGGCCAACCCGCTCCAGGCTGCCCACCCCACTAGCAAAACCCGCCACCCAGGAAAACCTTTAGCGTTTTCCTGCCCCACCTAAAAACGGAAAGGAAGGAGCACACCACAACTGCACCTGAAGAACTTTGCTAATCAAATCCCTGAGCTCCAGAAGGTAAAAGGAAATGCCCAATGAAGACAGATGTACACCGTCCTCACAGAATAAATGCTGTTCTGAGACTTTTAAATGGTAATGATCCAAACTGTAGATACCTAAATGATGACAAAAAAGTCGCATTGTTCTATTCACTTTTCGTCGAGCCTTTTCCAGGGCGGAATGGCTCCTCGCCCCACGCCATTGCAAACGAGGCACAAACTCAGTCCATATCAGCATGGTGCTCACCCATGTGGTCTTGATGACTTCCAGGTCTTGTTTCATTAATTTCAACAAAGTCAAACCGGAGAGTGAAACTAAGTCATTTTCGCCAAGATGCAGCACCAGTAGATCCGGAGGGCCCCCAAAACACTGTGAAACCAAAGAAGCCAAGGCGGGAAAAAGACCACCCCAGCGCATGCCCCCCGTTCCATGCCAGGAGACTTCATGCGTCAGGCTGTTTAAACCAAGTGATCTCCCACAAAGCTGACTTGCAGCGGCTAAAGCTGCCCGTTTAACAAAAGAGTGCCCCAGGATCCACACCCTCCTTTTGGATCCAGCAACTGAGGGCCAAGGACCTAGGAGAAAAAGAAATGTTAGACAAGCAAAAAATGGACTATTTTCTCACATATTTTTCACAACACTTGGAGCGCCAACGTCCAATGCGTCGAATTTGTGACCAATCCCACCCCAACCTAGCGGCCTCCATCGCCGCCCCAATCCTGAATGAATGGGTACCAAATTGAGAAGGATCCCTCCCCAGGCGCAACAAAACCTTGCGTAATACAGCCAACAATTGAGGTGCAACTATAGGGCTACCATCAGCATGACAAAAAATGGTCCCCGGGGTAAAATTTGGGGAGGACACAAAAACTTCCCATTCCCCAACCGGGCAACATGCAGAGACACCACTCCTACCCAGGAACACCCACTTACCCCTCCCCATCTGATCGGTTTTGGACATCCACAGCCACAGCCGCACTCTGTCGTGTTCCAACACCACCTCACTGCTGGTCATACCCACTCTACCCCGCAAACCCAACAACTCTGAGGCCCGAAATGCCCCAAAGAATAACCAGACAAAACACAAACGAAATTTGGAACACTCAAAAGCATCATGGCAACACACCTCTAATTGTGGTAAGAGCAACTGGAGCAAATCAAAAGTCACCGGCTGCCGGAGCTGCTGACCACCAGCCCGGAGCCTACTCAAACCCTTCAAAACTTTACGAACCAACACCCCCCCAACAGGATCCCTCCCCCACCAAAGCTGCCCATAAAAAGAAACCCCAGCCAACTTGCCAGAAATGGTTGTGGGAGAGAGGCCCTTGTCCGCTAAATGTAAAACAAACTGTAAGAGGAATTGTTCATCAGATAACCCGGCCCTGATCGGCCCCGCCAGTTCCTCACCAAACTGCAGAAACTCATGCCAGGCCTTCACATAACCCCGCCGTGTGGAGTCAGCCACTGAATTTTCGACCAAATGGTGTACCCTCAATCCCCCAGGTCCCATACGTACTGTGGGATCGCCGTTGGTTCCAGGTCCGCCCCAGGAGCCAATTTGCGGAATTCGGACCACTGAAAGCGAGACAAAGAGTCAGCGATGCAATTAGAAGTTCCAGGAACATGCCGAGCTTTAAAGACAATATTTAGGTGTAGACACCGCAGCATGAATGCGCGCAGGAGCCTCAAAACACGCAAGTCACGGGCCTTTTGGTAGTTAACAAGGTGAACTACTGCCATATTGTCCACATGGAACAAGACGGAGCAATTCTGAAACTCCTCCCCCCAGAGATACAAAGCAACCAGCAGCGGGAAGAGCTCCAGAAACGCTATGCTGCGACCCTGTTCCTTCCAGTGCACCGGCCAGCCAGCCGCGCACCAACGACCTTCCCAAAATATACCGAATCCGTGAGCTCCCGCCGCATCCGTGAACAACTGCACTTGCCACACCATGTCCTCGTCTGCAAAAAACAAGGACACGCCATTGAAATCTTGCAGGAAACGGAGCCAGACAGTCAAATCGGCACGTACAGCGGTTGTAATGCGCACCCGATGATGGGGAAGGCTGGCGCCGGACATTGAAAGGCCCAGACGTCTACAAAACGTCCTGCCCCCCCGAACAACCCGGCAAGCAAAATTGAGGTACCCCAAAAGCTTCTGGACGGTCCGCAAAACTACTTTCCGCTCCCCCAACACCAGTCGGATGAACTCATACATTTCTCGCACTTTAGCCGCAGGCAATCTCGCCATCATAGACATGGTATCAATTTCGATCCCTAAGAAAGTCAGGGATGTACAGGGACCTTCGGTCTTATCCGGCGCCAAAGGAACGCCCAATTCCTCAGCCAGAGCCTGAAAGATTGCCAAAGCCGACTGACACTGCCCAGAGTGACCCTCACCAATGAAAAGAAAGTCATCAAGGTAATGGCAGACCAGGACGTGGCCACTGACAAAAGTGAAGCGCCACTGCAGAAATGTACTGAATGTCTCAAAGAGGGAACATGACACTGAACAGCCCATGGGCAACACCTTATCAACGTAGAAACAACCATCAAAATGCATGCCCAAGAGACTGAAATCCCAAGGATGGATGGGCAAGAGCCGGAAAGCCGACTGAATGTCACTCTTCGCCAGCAAAGCCCCAACACCAGCCGTGCGAACGAGCCGTAAGGCATCATCCACTGAAGCATAAGTGACAGTTGAGTCAGTTGGATCAATAAAATCGTTAATGGATGCACCCTCGGGCCATGACAGGTGATGGATAAGGCGAAACTCCCCCACCGCCTTTTTAGGTACCACGCCCAGAGGAGAGATGATCAAATCAGGGAGAGGGCAACTCAGGAAAGGACCAGCAATCCGACCCGCTGCAAGTTCGGCATCCAGCTTCTTCCGCACAACATGAGGGCTCTCCTTTGCAGACTTCAGATTGTCAGACCACCGACCCACCCTGGGACCTTGATAACCAATCCGGAACCCAACTCTGAAACCCCAAGACAAAATCTTAGCAGCCTCAAAAATCAGGATAATCCACCAACCAGAGATCCAGAACATCCTGCTTAATAGGAGTAGGAGCCCTTATAAACAGAGTGCTGAGGTTGTCCCCTGCCCCCTGAACCCCTTCCTTGATCACCAAAGCGCTGTCCGGGAAAACACTGGGTGAGCGCATGACGTCCCCCACACTGCGAACACTCATGTTTATATCTGCAAGCTGGTCGGTTACAGGAACCCCTGTTAAAATGCCAGCACGTGCCAGAGGAGGATGACTGACCTCTGCTCCACACCCCCGCCCCATAAAGAGCGGGGCGAGATGGAAAGGGCCGATAATACACTGGTTGCCCGCTAGCCGTGTGGGTCGTAGCGGGCGGGTGAGCCGATGCCATCCACTGTAGCCACAATTCTGAATCAACCTCACCCCATGAACGCTCAGGAAAAACACTCATACGGGCCCTGAACTCCTCATCATACGACAACCAGGCAAAGCCTCCAAAATAGCTGTGAGCTTTGCGGATGACATCAGCATATTTAAACATGTCTATCGCCTTACCCGGATGACGTTGACAATAAACGCTGGCATAAATAAGAAAGGCCGAAGTCCAGTTCTCTATCGACTTCGGGACACGAGGCCTCCGAGCCAATTCTAATTCCTCCTCCTTCGACCCTTCCTTAGCTTGGACATCTCTATGTAGAAGCCGAAACACATCCACAAATTCACCAGACCATATGTGATTCTTTGTTTTCTCGGACAAATGGGACCCCAAAGGCATCCCCACCCCAGAATAAGGCAGTTTTTTAGGTAGGATACTATCCTCCGTAACAGGTGTGGTAGCAGCCCCCCCACTCCCCACTGTAGAAACTTCCCTTGAAGATTGCACACTAGAAACATTCGAAATCACCGGCCGCTCAAGCCTCGGTGCCAGAGCGACTCGCTCACCAACAACCCCATCACCCGTACCAATTGATCTTGTACTCTTAACAGGGAGACTCTCCCTTGGTTGCCACACGGTCCACCACCCATCCTTACCTCTTGGCAACTGCGCCGACTGCGGTTGAACAGCCACACGATCCCCCTGAGAAGGTCCAGACCTCACTGCCCCTCGCACCTCTGCATGGTTCGCACGAGACTCCTGCAAAACACGAGAAACAGGGGGTTGCCCCAGCCCGCCCCTCTGGGCCCGTGCTGCCAAAAGCCCAACATCTTTATCTCTCAATTCCCCTTCTTCCAAATCATCATCATGAAAATTCCCATAGAAAGCTTCGTCAGAAAATGCAACTTGCGTACTGCCACTTGGCAGAGCCCCATCACCAATACCCCCATCATAAAACTGCCAGTCAATGTTCTGAAAGCTGTGCTCACGCAAAACTGCAGAAGAGATATCCACTCCAGATAACTCCCCTGTGAGCCCACCACTGGAAACAGCCGTTGGGACAGTTCCCGGGCCCGTAGAACCAGCCAACAGCCGCCCAGCCGGAGGCGCAGCTTGAAAACTGCGGCCGCTCAAGCCAGACAATGAAGAATCCGCAAAACCATCCCCCCCCACAGCGGCAATGCAAGCACCCCTCGAGGACCGAACAACCGACGCCAAACCAGGGACACCACCCGACCCAGTCGCAGGCCCGCCCTGAAGGACACCTGGCTGTCCCCGTGGGACCGGGAACAGTGCTTGACTATAAACAGGAGGCGCCCCCCTGTGATCCAGACCCAACCCACCAGTAGCCAGGGGCTGTAAGGGCGCAGTGTGGGGACCAGTCGCACCAGGGGCCATGGACTTGGTGGCCGGGGGGGGCAGTATGTGGGGCACAGCACCCGCTGGGTCCAAAACAGTAGCCTGGGTAGGAGCCCCAGTGGGGGAATAGACAGGCGGCGCGGCAGTGGGGGGCCCAAAGTCTGCACATCCCTGTAGTGGGGTACCAAGAGTGAGGGGGGGGGCAGGGCCAGGCACCGGCGTGGCAGGGGAGAGAAGGTAACATTGCCCGTTGACCCATAGGTACGGGGAAACCCCCTCCGACAGGGCAGACACTGAAGCTGATGTGTCCGCATGCACTGCAGCAGGGAAAGGAGACCGAGCATGCCCCTTTAATTCCAGGCTCCGCCCCCGCTTCGCTTTGGGACCCGCCTGTGGCTTCCCAGACTTCCCTGGGGCAAGACCGCCTGAACGCTGAGCCTGCCGGCCCACAGAGCGCCCCCGCCTCCCCCTGGGCGCCCCGCGTAAACCAGCACTCAATAGCGGTAAAGCACATACCTGCTGGAGGGCGCCCGGGACACACGGCGGGGGCTCCGCAGCTGCGGGAAGCGGAACCGGCATGGACCCGTCCGCCGGCATGGCCGCCTCCTCCGCTGGGCCTGGGGACAAGCATGCCGACACCGCCCTGGACACACCCTCCGCAGCCTTGCGAGGGGGGCGGGACAGCCCGACCCACGCCTCCGCCGGCACACCAGGCCGCAGCAGGTCCTCTCGCCCGGCCTCACAGAGAGTCTGCACGGCCCTCCGCACCTCCGCCGCCTCCTCCATGAACCCCAAAGTCACCAGGTAACAGCGCGACGCAAAACAAAACCTCCCTTCCCTTGCCTCCCGCCACGCAGTTCCCAACCGCCAGCCTGACTTCCCTTTATCTACTCCCCTAATCAGTCCCACCTGTTACCCTGACTCTCGCGCGAACGCACCCAGGGAGAGACCAGCTCGCGCCTGGCTCTCCCTGGGTCCCCCCTTCAGCAATAAGCAACAGAAATGTAATTAGTTAATTTTTGCGGAGGGTCTTCCGGTACGATGAAACATGTGTCACCACGTTTTAGTAACTTTTGAACTGTTTGAGCTAGAATTTTTTTTGGGGGGGGGGGGGGGGGGGGGGGGGGGGGGTGAAATCTGCCGATAATTCAGCAGCTGATGGATTATGTGGCAAATCCATAATTGTGCGTAAAACGCCGCAGCCATAGAATTCCAGTGGCCCTGCACATCAGTAGAAACCTATTCCCTTTATCTCTGGAAAAGTTCAGATATGTTTTTCTTTTCTCATCACCGTGAGCCACACATCGGACATTGACTTCTGCTCACGCGAGAGAATAAGGTATAATGCAATACAAACGGAATTGGGATACTCGAAATGGCCGACGGTGGTCTGTGAGGGACAGGAATTCTGAGCCAGAGATGAAACAGCCCAGGCAGGTGCTGGGGACTGGAATGCCTCAAGCGGACTTTCTCTTCTCTCCTGCTCTCTGCCACACGCTGTGCTGTTAGATACTTTCTGAGCTTTGGGGACAGGTTTTAATAAAATGATCAGAAATTACACGTTAGGATTTCAAGAAAAAAAGTCATATTTTTAGACCTTGAAAGGATGAGACGAGAAGCCCGGCTTAGACTGTGACTTGGGCGAACCCCAAGGGGCGCGATAAGAGCGAAGTGATGTCGCGTGCAATCCCCTCGAGCTTCCGCGCGCTGCGCCAGAACCTCCTAATTAGCTGGCAGCCCAGATTCGCTCGACTGGATGTTCGCAGCAGCGCGGGCTCTCCGAGTCCCAGCTGACAGGCCGCCATTTGCAGGAGTCACCGGTTCATGAGGTAGAGGAGTCTGCTTCCTGTGAGCTTGCCTCCCACCTGTCCTTATCAAATATGCCTGCACTCTCTTCTTGCACACAATTCCTACTGGGCCCTGGGGTCACCGTGCCCTGTCATCGGCTTCTCTCCTTCAAGTTTTACTTTTTCATTATTCCACCATATTTGTGTGTTTTTTTTCTTTCTCGTCCTTTTTCTTTGATTCATTTTTTCTCTGCTCGTTGGCTCACTTACTTATTTTTCCATTTCTACCTTATTTTAAACATACCTGTCCTTTAAGTGGGATGAAAATAGTGTGTGTGTGTGTGGGGGGGGGGGGGGGGGGTGTCTCCAAATGATGTGTGACTAAGAAGTGTAATTAGGAATCCTTTCCAAGAGGGGTGGCCTAAATAACTAATAGCGTGGAGTCTAAAATCATGTGCTTCTCAAAGCTTGCTACTCAACTAGTATTTTTGTGCATCTCTGTGAACGTGGTGCTATTGCATCAAAACATACCACACGCAGTACAGACATGCACCCAAAACAAGCTAAACCTATTGGCTTTGCCAATGCTTGTTAGGAGTATCAGATAAATGAGCTACCATTATATTGCTCTGAATATTTAGAATTGAAAACATTTCAATTCTGAAAATATGAGCCTGTGAATGAAACACTATAAGATCTGTTGAAGTCGTATTGGTCAGCAGAGTGTCTTAGGGACAGATGTACCAAGATGGTACTTTGCATTTCCTAAATACAGATGCATAGGAATTACTATTTAGAAAATGATATGTAAATACATCTTCGGTTTCCTATCGCTATTAGGGAATTGCAAATAGGAAATGCCATTGCATTCCCACCTATGGGTAAAATAGGAAATGCTTTCCATTTGTTAAATTGCGATTTTCTAATAGGAAATCGCACTTTAGGAAATCCAAGCCCAAGGGTGCCTCTGGCCTTAAGGTCCTCCTGGAGGCATCCTGAAATGTGTCTTGCACATGTAAGTGCACATATTCCCTAAGGGCATATTGCACTTCATGTCACATTAAAAATGCATTTAATAAATGCATTTTTAAAATTTTGCACATGGTTACTATTGACTGCATTTCATTGGTAATAGCATTTCCTAAATGCCCAATTCGCATTTAGTAAATGCTATGTACATGTGCTTTAGGAATAGTAAATAGGCAATCCCTATATGCGATTCCGAAATCGCGGTTGCAATGTGCGATTTCTGCCAGGTAGAAACCGCAAATTGCAACCACGAATGGGCCTTTGTACATTTGAAAAGGACATTTGGTATTTCCTAATGAGCCTAAATAGCGATTCAGCCCGTTAAGAAGTGCTAAATGGTTTTGTACATCTGGCCCTAAATCACGCCTGCTCTCCTTTTCACACCTCTGTCTTCTACAGTCTCTCACTCTGTTAGTGGATTACGCCCTTTTCTTCCACATCTTTCATTTGCTTCCTCTTCATCACTTTTTGCTCATTTCATCCTCCTACTCTGTTGCATCATCCCCCTTACCATGCTCTCTCTCTTTCTCTGACACATTAACCCCCACTCTATCTCTCTTCTCACTTCAAAGCACAGCATTCACATTTCCTTTAGTACTGGTACCCAATAGAGCATCTGGGTATAAATACCTACCTCAGGGTATTCGTGATTGTATGACCACCTACCTTGTGATGCTTTTATGTTCCATGTTCTGACCTGGTGCTAGCGGCGCTGCTGCACAGTTGGTGTAGGACTTCTCTGGAGTGTCCAGTGTAGAATATGGCCTCCCACTTTGTTCCATTAAACGCAGATTTAAACCTGCTTTCCTGGCACCCTCATTTTTCCACACACTGTCTGTATTTCACAGCGCTAATTTCCTCCTTCACACAACATAGTAATCATAGTTGACACATATTTTACCATCACTGCACTCTACTGCGAGACCAAAGGTTGGATGAGTATGTAGACTAAACATCTCTAAGACTCACTGACAGCCTCAGTGAGAAACTCCCACTTTGCTCTCAGACTCAACTAGATAGCACTCAATCATGTCCCATCATGAATACCCACCCGTGGTGTCTTCCCAGCCGGGGGTACACACTAATAACCACACCACATACGGAGCTTAGCATTCCCTGTCTTTATTCTGCTGCGTGTAACTGCAAACTCAACATTCTAAAACAAGCTTGCAGGGCATTGTGCTCTGACACTTACGTCACACCTCTACGGAGTCCGTTAGCTGCCAAAAGGGTTCTGTTCTAAAATATTGCAAGACACTACATCTCCCCATCTGTTAAATAAAAGATGAAACATATTTACAAATCACCAAATATCTATATATATTTCGTGACCAAGGCAGCACGAAGCTGTTGAAATGCGCCAATGTAATCATCACTAAATAAAGTGCCGGATGATTTCTGCTGAGCTGCGGTAATCTTATTTTGGAAATATATATATATATATATATTCCAATTTCCAAGTTGCTTGATAAGCACAACGCGCACTCAAGGATTAATCTTTACCATAAAGTTCTTTATTCCAAGATAACGCTACGCGTTTTGCCAAAGAGTTGGCAAAAGGCGTAGCGTTATCTTGGAATAAAGAACTTTATGATAAAAAATAACCCCTGAGTGTGCGTTGTGCTTATCAAGCAACTTGGAAATTGGAATTGAATGGAACCGGCTTTTGGGTTTGCCGGTAAACGAGCCAACTGACGAGGGAGCCGACCCCGGAAGGACCCTTTCTGTTGGATGATATATATATGGGCATCACTCGATGGAAGGACATGGTCCTGTCGCAGAGCAACGCACCGCCAGCCAGCGCGCCGAAGTTTACCCGACCTTGGACCACTTCAGATGACTCTGTAACATGAACTCCAGGGTAACTTGGCTACCACTAGACACCAGAGTCGGGAATGGTTCCACGCAGTCTCAAAAATAGGACTGCGATAGGAGGCACACCTCTGGAAACCTTATTCCAGTGAGACAATTTTAAATGTGGGCATCACCCAATGGAAGGGCTTCTAATCAACGAACGAAGAACGCGGGGCGACAGAGAGCATCATGCCTGGCGAACCTTACTACTAAGACCACTAGAGGGCCGCAACAATATAAAAAAATCAACTTTACCTGTGGCTCGAGTTCTGTTCCTGCTCGCCTGGGGTGACCTTTGAAGAAGTACAGAGACTTGAACGAAACTCGTCAGGCCCCTTCCCTATATTTACTCAAAATAAATGCTTGCTGCATAGGTCTACCGTGTGCGGCTCATTTTCTCTTCGCAACGGGGAGACACTGATGGTATATATATATATATATATATATATATATATATATATATATATATATATATATATATATATATATATATATATATGTTCATAGAGTTCAAAACCAAAGGTCAGGTCCGCAATCCTCGAAACACCAACACCGACACAGCAATGAACACGAGACCCAGGAATCAGGTGAGCTTTTTATTTTAGTAGCACCTTCGCCAGCATAACGTTTCGGCCTGCACAGAGGCCTTGGTCACATGACGCAATGGAGAGCGTGGGCCAAATTTAAAGTGCAAGTGCTTGAATTTTAAAACATTTGATTGGACAGCAGTGTGTATAGAAAAAACACAATAGAAGACAGACTTGTCTAGGCACATATTGGGATAATCCCAATATCTAAACACATCATTGTGATTTTAGTGACACATGCATCTGAGTTAAAAACCGTTTCTAATTCATATCATTAGCAATCTAAGACATGAAAAGTTGCAATTTAGCAACTCATTCCCTGATAATATATACAAGGTAAATACCAATACCATGATTTAGGGAAAAACTCATGTACCATAAATGAACAGTCAGAATCAACCAACTAGTCCACCCCTTCTGGCACACGGCTGGCATACTGGCATTAGATGTGTATCCCCACCATGCAATAACTGTATAAATACAAACAATGCATCTGGTTATTTCCTTACTGCGCCTGAATTAACAATAATAATTTCTAATAAGCACACTAAATCTGTCCAATTTCATGCGCGAAAAAGTGAATGAATGAAAAATACAAAAGATTAAAAAACATACAAATGATTAGTGATGTTATAGTAGGCTGCGCCCAACCTACACATTTGATGTTGGAGACCTAATGCACTGCCCGGAACCAGATTACAAATGGACAAGCCACGACCCAACCTACTGTAAATACCATTTTGGTTAGGACGTATATTCAGAGACTGTCATAAGAACCTGCATTCGAAATATATATATATAAATATTTATATATATATATACTTCCGGGCGAGTAGGTGAACAGCAGCACCTCATAGAGAAATATTTCATGCCGCAGTCTTGACGAGGGCGCTTGCTTCGACCTTAGGGCCATAGTCCTTGCAATAGGAAGGTTGGATTTTTGTTTTGAAAAATAACCTCAAAAGGTTTATCCTCTACTATTCCTATCATTCTTACTCCTACAAATTATTTTTATTCTCAAGCACACACTAACAGTATTGTTCATTAACGTATTCAAGTAGTTGCATTCAAAAAATGATACAATTTACAAATTCTTGGTATTCTTATATTCTTTTTAATTTGTTCTTAGAATTCTGGTCTCAAGCCTTAAACCAACAGGCTGACCTTTGTGGAGGCTACGGTGGAGCTCCACGCCTCCACGTAGCACCTGAGAGCTGTGCTGTTGCCCCTCCCTCACACGAGGTCAATGATGGCGGTCGGAAGGCGTTCGCTGGATTTTGCTGTGTTTTTTGCGGTCCCTGCCTCCGCTTACCTGTGATTCCTGAGGTTGAGAGGCGGCGACGGAGCGTCTGTGCAGGTGTGGGCCTCCCCGCTTTGTGTGCTGCTGCTGGGGCTGTTTTGGCGCACCGGTGGAGTCGCGGCTGACAGGATTCTGATTTCGATTGTGCTCGGCATTCTGCCTGCGGTCTGTTCGGCTGGGCATTTTGAACGGAGGCTGAGGCAGGTGAAGCAAAGCAAGGAGCACTACATTGTGCGTGGTGCAGCTGTTTCTTGGTCGGATTTGTGAACCTTTTGCCGAGCTTTTGCAGGTGCTTGGTCAGTTCTGCTGCTCGAGGAGCGAAAGGGCACCGGCATTGCTGCTGCGTCTGTGAGAGGAGTGGAGGGAGTGAGCTGCATTGGAGTGAGTAAGCCATTGTAAGTCCTGTTCAACAATATTACATCTGCTCTCTCTCAAAAGATTTTGAGGGGGAGGAATCGTTTTTTTGAGACTCAGAAAAACTGGTGACAAGTGGTGAACTTTGTGAATTCTCTGAACTTTCTGAATCTTTGAACTTGAAAGGGTTTTTTCCCCGCCCCCTTTAAAAAAAAAAAAAACTTTATGAAAATTTGAATTGCGGGCATCATGGGGAAACTACTTAACACTCGTATTAAAGCTAAGCAACGCCGACAGCAGGCGAAAGAGGCAGCGGCTAAACAAACTGATGGAGGCAACTCCAAGGAGGATGACTCGGTACATTCATCAGAAAGCTCAGAGGTGGAGGATTTACTGACAGAGAACTTAGTTCAATTGAGTATGGGGGACAAAGCCAATGATCTTCATCTTGAAGATAAATCCAAGACTCTTGAGCCCCCTCAGCCTCCTCTACCACCCCCGCCGTTTAAACAATTCCCTTTGTTTGTGAAAAAAATCACTTCTTCTCTCGCCCAACAAAACGTCCTCTTCAAACTCCTTAAATTTGGCGCCAGGTCAGAATCAGCATATCAGCACAAATGATCTGAGCTCGGCTGTAAGCACCCCTATAAGCTCTGCTCCACCTGCTCCACCTGCTGCATCTACTTTTACATCCGATTTAAAAAAGATAGTAAGTGACTCGGCGGATTCTAAAAAAGATGATTTAAGGAGCATAGCAATACAGCCTTTAGAATTATCTGATAGGAGATCTGCCGGAGCGGTGGCAGACCCCCTTGGTCCTCTGTGAGATGAACACGGAGACAGAGGGGGAAATGAGGATGTCTGTGAAGGATATGTTAAATCTAATCCTAGATGAAGTGAGAGAGATAAAGAGGTCACAAAATGTTGAACTGACTGCGATTCATCAGAGACTGGACAAAATGGACAAAATCGAGGAACTAGTCTCCACTTTTCCAGCCCGTCTAGTTGAGGCGGAGGAGAGGATCTCCACTTTAGAGGATCAAATGGTCGAGGTGAAGAAAGAGACTAAAGATGTATCAAAAATAACTAGGGCCCTTGAGATCAAATTGGATGATTTGGAGAACTATAACAGAAGATCCAATTTACATATAGTGGGGGTTCCTGAAGGAATTGAGGGGTCAGACATGCTTTCATGGGTGACCAAGTTTCTTCAACAGGGAGTGATATCGGAATATAAAGGTGATTTAACTATCACCAGAGCTCATCGGGTTCCTGCTCACCCCTTCCTGAACTCTACTCTCCCGCGAACTATCCTGCTAAATTTTGCAGATGTCAGGGTCAAGGAGCACATTTTGTCCAGGGCGATCCAACAGAGGCAGTTCCCTGTAAATGCTACGGTGAAATGCTGAATCTTTTCTGATATGTCTGCAGTAGCGGCTAGACGCAGGAAAGAGTTTGTTAAGATTCTTCACTTATTTAAAGCCCAGGGGGCCCAAGCATTGATTGCACAACAATCAAAAGTCAGAGTGTTGATTAAAGGGAAATTCTATATGCTATCTGACGTGGAGGAAACACAGGAGTTGCTTCATGGAATACAAAATGGCTAGTCTGGATATAAGACTTAGTTTCTGAAAATCCCTTGTGACAACCAGTATTATTCACAAATGTCTCTCGTTATA
Source organism: Lissotriton vulgaris (assembly GCF_964263255.1). Classification (NCBI taxonomy): domain Eukaryota; kingdom Metazoa; phylum Chordata; class Amphibia; order Caudata; family Salamandridae; genus Lissotriton; species Lissotriton vulgaris. Next base: position 636,175,351 of record NC_141700.1, on the reverse strand, counting down.
TTATGTCAGACAATGTCTATAAGTTCAGGGGGGGGCACGGTTTTGGGGCTGAAGGGGTGTAATTCGAAGACACCTCAATGTTAAGGGAAAGGTTCCTGTGGTAAGCTTGGGCAGAGGGAGGTAGAGCTAGGAGGGTGCCACAGGCTGTAGAGGGGGTGGGTTGGGTAAAAAAGTAAAAAAAGGAGTTATTGGCAAAATTCTTTTCTTCTTTATTTCTGCTGTTTTGTTAATTGCTGGAGATAAACGTGGTTTTTGTGGTGGATCTTGTGGTGGATACAGATTAGGGTTTAGATTGTTTAAAGAAGATCGGGTAAAAAAAAAGTGGGAGAAATTGTGTTATTGGATTTAAGTAAATGCTCTAGGACTGTTAAAATAGGTTTGAAAATGATCTCTTTTAATGTGAATGGCCTAAATAATAATAAGAAAATGCGGGTGATAGAGACATTGATTTTGACCAAAAACCCTGCAGTTATACTTTTACAAGAAACTCATATTCCCATCTCAAAAGCTGATAATTTCTCTATGTTTAAAGGGTGGGCCTCTTATCGGGGCTTTTCTTTTTTTTCTGAGTCGCAGAGAGGAATCGCACTTTTCCTCAATAGGAGATTGGAGGCGGAGATTATTCAAACTGATGCGGGGAGCCAGGGTCGGTGGTGCTGGGCCACGTGTAAACTAAAGAATAGATCATCGCCCATTACGTTTGTAAGCTTTTATGCCTCTCTGAATGCCAACTCTGCGATATATGAGGAAATGTTTCAGTCCCTACTGATGGTTGGCGGGGATATTGTGATTGGAGGGGATTTTAATATTCTTATGAATCTGAATTTAGACTCTACTACTGCTGGGAAAAAGCAGCCGAAACCTAAATCGTTTAAGACAATCATGAATAATGTAAGGACCCTAGATCTTGTCGACCCTTGGCGTTTTATAAATCCTCACAAAAGGGACTTTACTTGCTGGTCGGGAAGGTATAAGTCATTTTCTCGTATTGATATCTTTCTTATCTCTTCAGAACTTAAAAGTCGAAATCACCGGATTTTGCATAATGGCTTTTCCGACCATGCGATGTTAGCTGCTGAATTTGTGTTGGATGAAAGCACAAATGTCTTGAAACGATGGGTTTTTAACAAATCTTACTTGTCTGATGAAATATGGGTTACTTCTCTTAAAAATGATATAAACGAGTATATCAAACGAAATATGGGGACAGCCCCTATCCATGTTGTATGGGACTCACTGAAGGCGTTTATTCAGGGGGTTGTCATTGGAAGGGACGCAAGGAAATCAGCTATCTTTAGGGATACAAAGAATCTATTGCAGCAAAAAATACAGGCTCTAGTAGATCAAAACTACCACAATCCCTCTGTCAGGATACAGAATCAACTAAATGCTGCAAAACGTGAGCTGAGTGCACATTACTTCGCAAGAAGTGAGGAAATTTTTTGTAGACAAGCTCAAAGAATATACGAACATAGCAATTTCACGGGCAAATTTTTGGCGTGGCAGGTTAAAGAACTAGCTGCAGCCAATGTTATTCATTCTCTCAAATCTCCAATTAGTGATCTGGATACCTCAGATGCGGGAGAGATAGGGGCAATAATGTTGTCCCATTAAGAGAATATCTATACTTCACATCACACCACGGATCAACGTAGATTAAACGATCTTTTAGATAAATATCGTCTCCCTACTCTTCCTCATCTGGACCAAGAAGCAATGGGAACATTATTTTCGAGGGATGAATTAGAGCTGGTAGTTAAAAGTCTCCCATGCGGTAAGGCCTGTGGTCCAGATGGACTTCCCGCTGAATATTTTGCTAAGTTTTTTAGCTCCCTCTCTGAACTTCTCCTTTTATTATCAAATTCTATTTTGGAGGGTGGCCCAATCCCAGCGTCCTTTTACGATGGAACTGTGGTCAGCTTTTTGAAAAAGGGAAAGGAAGCTAAAGACCCAAACTCCTATAGGCCCATAACATTACTGAATTCGGATTATAAAATTATCACAAAAATGCTTTCTATTTGTTTCAATCATGTATCTTCGCAATTGATTCATGCAGATGAGAATGGTTTTATTGCAGGCCGTCAACTCATCACTAATACACACTATCTGATTGAGGCACTAGATTATTTTGAAACACGAAAGGTGCCGGCTTTAGTTCTCCTTTTAGATGCAGAAAAGGCTTTTAATTTGGTGGTCTGGTATACACTTTTTTTAATTTTACAATATTTTGGTATTCCCTGACAAATCATCACCTTAATTAAAAATTTGTATCAGGGTGCAAAAGCTCATATTCTTGTTAATACATCTATGGTGGGCTCGATTTCAGTACAAAGAGGGACGAGGCAGGGTTGTCCACTGTCCCCGTTCTTTTTGCTTTTTTTATTGAGCCTTTAGCGGTTGCAATCAGGAAATGCACGGATATCTCCCCGCCTATTGCTTTCATGGATAAGGTCAATCTATATGCGGATGATATAATGCTGCTTTTGAAACCTGAGATGCACTCGCAAATACAGGCTTTTTCTGTTTTTGCAGAATTTGAAGCTTTGGGGGGGTATCGAATTAACAAAAAGAAAACTGAGATTTTAATCTGTGGCAGTATAAATCCTGAATTGCATCCAGACATAGAGAGCTGTATTAACAACAGACCCTCAAGATATATGGGCGTCTATTTTTCGCCTTCAGTTTGTGATTTGTACTCATTGAATTTTGAGCCTTTAATTCAAAAAGTCTGCGATATTTTTTCGCGGTGGAATGTATTGCTTTTATCTATTCTAGGTCGAGTGACATTAATTAAAATGTCAGTACTCCCCATATTTAATTTTTTGTTCTCCACTATTTCTTGTTCCCTACCAGGCTCCTTTTTCTCAAAAGTCGAGTCCTTATTTTCAGCCTTTGTTTGGGTAAAAAAGACACCTTGAATAGCTATTAATACCCTATGCGTCGATAAAGAACAAGGAGATCTTGGCCTACCAAGCCTTAAAGATTACTATTATGCATACTTTGCACAGTATCTCTCAAAATTTAAACATTCAATACCCAGAGAGGCATTGTTTATAAAAATTTTCCTTGACTTCATTTGTAAAGAGACTGAAATTCCCTCCCCACTCTCGATATTCAAATCACCCAAATTAGTTAGATATAAGGTTTTGAGTTGTTTTTTTAAAAAACGCGATGTTATGCTGAAAAGGTACTCACTATCCCTCCTGAACTTAATAACTTCATTGAGCGATGCTGTCTCTGGTTTCAGGATTAAAATGGGGCCAGAAACTATACATAATTGGGCCAGATCTAGTTTCATTACATTATCGAACTTTGTGAAAAATGAAATTTGGCTGACTCCTAATGAGATGGCTATCTTAATTTGTGGAAACTTTCTTCTTATGGGTTCATATAACTTACTGTATAAGGCTCTGGCTCAAATCGATCTAACGCAGATAGGTCAATCCTCACACTTAACAAATTATCTTTTTTGGTCCCCAATTTCCAAGAATCCCGGAAAATGGAGAAGAAGCTTAGCGCAAAGCAGGGAGGAGGGTGTAAGCGCCAAAGCAATTAATAAATGGCAGAAGCATGAAAGTCTTAAACTAACTAATAATTCTTGGAAAACCTTAAATAAATTAAATGTTACTGTCTTGAGAGGTGCCAATTGGCGACGAATGCTCTTTTTTAGTAAGTGGCTCTTATATTACACCCCCGCAGCCATTGCCAAAATGTATAGTAGTGCGTTGTCTACCTGTTTTAGATGCACTCAACCGGACCTGGCTAACTGGTCCCATATAATGGCCTTTTGTCCTAAAATTAAGGCGTTCTGGAACGGAATTTTTTCCTTGCTTTCTCTTCAATTACATTTTACGATCACTAGCTTTGAAAATGTAATTGTATTTGGATTTGATCCAGAGCTTAATTTGGTTGAGTCTTTGGCGAAACATGTGTATATTATAGTAGCTGTGGCCAGATCACTGATTCTTAAGTATTGGAAGACAGATACAGTTCCAACCGTAGATGAGTGGTATCAAAAAATCAAGAGAGACAGGAAAAGTGAATTTATATTTGCTCAAAGGATTGGGGCATTGCGTAAATTTACCAAAATTTGGGAATCCTATTTTGATTAAATTTACTTTTTGATTATGGTAGTTGAAACTCGATGTTTGTTGTCGGAATTTAAATCTCTATGCTTTTTATATGCCCTCTGGGGGTTGTATTATGCTATTTGTTTAAATTCAGCTTATCATTATCTATGTTGGATATATTGTAATGAATGTAATGAATGAAATGTCAAGAACTCAATAAAAATATAATAAAAAAAAAAAGCCTTAAACCAACATGTGTTTCGTCGAATCAGGATAGTACCAGCAAATTCCTCAGGGCTGGTGTTGTGAGTACGTTTACTTTTTTCTTTGAGCCAGCTCTACTTCTGTCCCGGTTCTTCTAATCGCTTGTGATTCCGGTAATCCTTCCTGTGTTGTCTATCAATTGTTTCCGTATTTGTGGTAGCAAGTCTTCTGGCCCGATGAGTGTAATCGATTAGACACATGGGAATTGACTGAGCGCACTTGCCACCCCCACAGGAGTTAGACTCGGCAAAATTACCAAATGTTTAACAGGAGTATACATCTACCACAAATACGGAAACAATTGATACACATGGTAAAATATAAAGCATTAACAATGGAAAGAACCCTGGTTGCAATGGCCTGTTTTTGTAAAAAACTGGGATCTAAACCCGTTGGGAGGATAAAGAGATCTACAATGCAAAAACAATCTCAGCAACAAGATACAGGGCTGGGCTGTGGGGAATGGTACCAATAGACTCCCGGAAGAAGATAGAGGATGGCTTTTTAAAAAGGGTTGCATCCCTCCCCACCTCTCTTTCTAACTATTTTTGACATTTAGAACTGGGCCTACCTTATATAATGTACATAGTAAGACTTGCCCCGATTATGCTGTGGCATTCTATGGAGAAAAAACATAATGGATATCAACCAGCTGATAATAAGAAATTGTCTGACATTAGATAACGCCCATAAAACTGCTTTGTTGGAGCATGTCAAGACCATGTTAGATGCCTTCGGCGTCCCAGAATTGTTCACCAATCCGAGTCTTTGCTCCAAATTCCCTAAAAAGAAACTTAAGTCCCTATTTCTGGCCAAGGTCGACTATGTAAGGAAGGAGATTCATCAAATAAAAACTGTAGCGAAACTCTATTATCAGCTATCACCCATAATCGAAGGTGAATTTGCATACTTGGAGGGTATAAAAACTGTACAGCACAGATTCATTCTTATAAGATTTCGGGCTAATTTAATACCCTTGATGCTGGGTTTTCCAGAAAGAGAGTACTCTCTCAGCGACTTGGCACTGTGTCCCTGTGACAATTTGTCACTGCAATCTGAACTTCATCTCTTCTTCTTTTGTAAATAATATAGGGAATCAGAGAAACAGATTTATCGTTCCACTTTTAAGGCGGCATAATTTTAACCAATGTCGAATTGCACTATTTTTTATGAAGAAGCTGTGCGACTTGGCACTGTGTCCCTGTTTTTGTGTAGCATTGTTCCTGTGGGCTTGTCAGCGTCGAAGACGTATACTACAAGGAAGAAGTGAGCTAGCTGTTATAGAGTTCCAATTTTAAAAGCTCTCATTGTTATTGGGAAAATTATTTATTCCATCTATGTTAGAGACCTAATTAACACAGACAACTTTATTGCTATTTTAAATGTATATTTCTGGATATAATACTCTTTTTTAATAGCTTATTTAAGTTTTTAGTAATCAGCCAGTTGAGGGCTGGGTAATGATTGTTGTATGTACCCCCTGGACTATACTACTTACTTAAATGAAATTGCTATGTCTTTTTTAAACTTGTATGCTTTTATGATCTATACCATCAAACTATATCGAATAAAGGGGTCATTATGATGGCGGACAGACCTGCGTCCGTCCGCCACCCCAGAGGTGGAGGAACCGTCCGCAGGGGCAGCGGCGGTCTCTCCGTGTGAATTAGGATGTGACCGCCACCCTGGCGGTCACATCCTGTATTTTTAACATTGCGGCGGGTGTTGCTTAAAGAAGCACCCGCTGCAATGTTAAAACTGCATGCAGTGCATTTGCATGCACAAAGCCACAGGCACTGCGCGGTGCCTGCCACTATGTGCAAGCAAATACAGGGGGGTACCATAGGTACCCCCCATGTGCACCCCCAACCCCCCTTCACCCTGGGGGCCCGCAACAGGCCCCCAAAGAACAAACCGTATGCCTTTTTGTGGCGGCATTGCCGCCGCGGAAAGGCATGTCCCAAGGCTAATCCTAATATGGCTGGCGGTGTCTGACAGACACCGTCACCATATTAGAGCTTTTCCGCCACGGGACCGCAGCGGAAAAGCTGCGGACGGTCTTCCCGACCCTCCTGCCATCCTAATCTGGCGGAGGGTCTTTTCTATCACCGCAGCGGTGAATCCACATCCTCCGGGCCGGCGGTAGCTTCCGCCGGCCTGGAGGATGCGGATTCACCGCAAACCTAATCGGCCCCAAAGTTTTTATTGATTGACTGGTTGAAGTATCTGATCCAGACCAGGGTATATAGCCTGAGAAGAGTAGCACTTCTTCTAGTCCCTGCTGATATGAGCGTAGCTCAGGTGTAGCCCAGAACCTCCTCCAGTAGAGGATGGGCCTTACTTCCATTCTCTTGGAGATTGATCTGAGCCCCAGATCCAACCCTAGGGGGAGTGACAGGGTTCTAATAAGAAGAGCTGTCAGTTGTCGCATCTATCAGTTTTCGACTGCCACCAGGTAAGTCGCATCCCTATGGACCCACAGCTCTGTAACATAATGGCTGCTCCTAGGGCCCGATGATTGTAGATTTGAAGTACCAGGCAAATGGGGCAAAATTGGGTGCCTCATGAATTTTTACTATTCAACCCTGTTGTTTGTTGTAATTTGAGCCTGCACTCTGCTATATGGGTGCGCCATTGATTTGTTACGGTAATTCCCAAATATCCAAAGGTATGCACATGCTCCAGTGAGAACCCTCATAACTCAGAGTTAGGTCTGGTGGAATGGCTTGAGCTAAGAACCAAGTATTTAGTTTTTCCTATCTTAATCTCCAGGCCCCTTTGTCTGCAAAAGCATTCAAACGAATTAAGAATTCTTCACAGCCCCATTGGTTTTTTGAAAGCAGTAGCCTGTCAGCTGCAAACATTAAAGAAGGGACCCTGACACTTGCCAGACTTGGTGCATCCGACTCAAATTGTTCCAGGTAGGCTACTAAGCCATTGATATACAATGTAAATAAGGTAGGGGCGAAGACACAGCCCTCCGTTGACAGGGAATACATTAGTCACTTCACACAGCCGGCCACATCTGACTTGTGCATAATTATTTTCAAGTAGCCTAGTCATGAGATCCAGTAGATACTGGAGGACCTCTATGTCAGCAAGTACCTGCCAAAGAGAGGCTCTAGGTACACGATCTAACACAGTTCGTAAATCTACGCATACCACATAGAGACGTCTGGCCACTGGGAGGACCATTTTCCAAAATAAAAGCTGGAGACGGAACTCCTGTTCAATGGTGCTGGTTTGTTCTCAAAATCCATCTTGAAGGAACATCAAAATCTCTTTCATGGTCAACCATTCTTGTAGTCTGTCCAATATTATCCTACAAAATAGTTTTAGGAGCTATCTATGAGCTCATAGGCATATCGTTAATCAGGAGAGCTCGAAAACGCTTTTTAAAAATAGGTATTAAATCTTCCCTGGCCCAGGTCGGAGGATGGAAGTCCCTTTCAGAATGGCATTAAACGTTTGTGCTAAGAAAGGGCCCCAGATGTCCATCTCATCTAGGACTTGCCCCCACATGCATCAATGTAAGGTTTTGCGATTCTTTATTTGCGAAAATTAGGGAATCGCAAATAAGGAATCGCAAAACGGGATGCAACAATTTTTTCGCATAATTTTTGTGATTCGGTAAAAATCGCAATTTTTACCGAATCGCAAATATTATGCGAATTCTAATTTGCGATTTCGCAATTCCCATTGATTCATATGGGCCAAAAGGCCCATAGGAATCAATGGGAAGGCATTGACATTTTGCGAATTTTAATTAGCGATTCGCAAAATGTTAATGCATTCCATGGGTGCAGGGCGGGGTCCAAAGGACCCCCCTGCACCCCTGAAATGTATTTTAAAGTGCATGGTTCACACACACATGTCCTAGGGACATGTGTGTCTGTAACATGACAGTGTTGAAAATGCAAATTTTATGCATTTTAATACTTTTTCGCAAATTACCACGAGGTTCACCCTCGTGGTAATTTGCACTCCCTAATTGCGAATTCGCAATTTTAAAAACAATCATGCATTGCTTTTAAGGAATCGCAAATTTGCGACTCCTTAAGAGCAATCGCATTTTTGGAAATCGCTAAACATAGCGATTTTGCCAAAAATGATTGATGCATCCCAAAAACCTATTTAGGAATCGCAAATGGCCGATTTTACCGATTCGCACCGTTTGCACTTCCTAAATAGATTGATGCATGTGGCCGTTGGCCCTCTGGGATCTTATCTAGCCCTGGTGCTTTATAGGGATGATTTTCTTAATGGCTTGACTTATCTCCATAGATGTGATGTAGGTGGCCTCCAGACATTCACTTGGCTCTGCGGGTCTACTCACATAAGTATGAAGCCCTGCAACTAGACTGCTGCAAGGCTGGCATAGTACCTTTGGGCCTGTCAAAACACTTTGGGAATCTTCAGTTACACCTGGCATGGAATACAAACTAGATAAGTGGGCAACCCAGTCTGATGCCCCAATGTGATTTTCATTAGGACAGAAGCCATTACGGCTTCCCAGGGACACGCTATTCTAGAAGGATCGTTGATCTCGGCCTCTTGCTGCTCCCAGAAGACCTTCTTATCTTCCACACTCCTAATCTCTTTTAACTTCTATACCTTTATTTGTATACACCTGCCTAGTTATATGAGTTGCAAGCTATTTTGTTGCTTTATAGCACCAGCGAGTGCTTCCCATTCCCCTCTACACTGCTTGTTGTACCAAGAGGGGAGCCTTTTCCTTACTATTTCCAGCTTAGTCTCCACAAAGAAATAAGGGGCATATGTACAAAGCTATTTTCCTGTCGTAAATGGAAACAGGAAAAATGCATTCTGGGATGTACAAAGCCCAAATACAATCCAGTAACATTTTACCGAATCCCAATTTGTGTTTTGCGAGTCAGTATTAGGAAGGGGCAAGCTAAGGGCATCGCTCCTTAATACCGAATCGAATCACAAGGGTATGTACAAATGTTTTGCAACCAGAATGCAGTTGCAAAACGTTCACTTTTTAACACCAATTGCACTTTGGTCCTAGCGCATTAGCAAATGGGGACGGGGTCCTTCCCCTTTGTGAATGCATGCAAAAACGTTTTTTCAGAGCAGGCAGTGGTCCCTCAGACCACTGCCTACTCCTAAAAATGAAAAGAAAAGGTAATTTTTGTTTTTGAAATGCATGCCGTTTTCCTTTAAGGAAAAAGGGCTGCATTAAAAAAAAAGCATTTTTTTGTTTTTGCAAACTCAGACATAGTGGTTTACTGTCGCTGCCAGACCACCATCCCTATGTTTTGTTATTGATTACCAATGGGTCGGAAATTGCGACCTATCTCATGAAGATTAATGAGGTAGGTCATTTGCAACCCACTGGGAATCACAAATGAAACACAGTGGAGTTTCGTACATTTGGAATTGCGATTTCCTAATTGTGATTCGAATGGAATCACAATTAGGAATCACATGTGACCTGAATTTCTTAACACCTTCGCCGCTGGGCTAATTCCCCCGCGATGCGGTGACAGGGGGGCCACTCGCAGCGCAGCGCCGCGCCGCGGTGCTCGTGACGAGCAGAGCTCATCACGCAGCATGGTGGCGCTGTGCTCATGACGAGCTGAGCTCGTCATGACTACGCCCGTTTGATGGAACACCCAGCACAGCAGGGAAATTATCCCTGCGTGAGCGTTCCGTCATGAGCACAGCGACACTGCGCCTCATGACGAGCTGAGCTCGTCATGAGCACCTAATGGGTTAACCTTAAAAATATCTGGTTGAGCAAGGTGTTGATATTTTCCAAGGTTTCCAGTTTTTCCAACAACAGGTCCAGTAATAGCACCCCGCCATGTCATTGGCTACTATTTTTTTTAAATCTCCGACAATTGACTCCTTTGACTGGGTCATTGAACTTCATTTAACTCTGTGCAGATTATTGGTCATTCTCAACTTTCTTATGAATGGATCTGCTAAGTTAGTATAGACAGTGCTGGCTAGAATCCTGAGGGCATTATGCTCATTATCTTGGCGGGGTATTACAATCATGTCAGTTAGGCAGGGCCAAAGTCTCACATCAAGCAGTACATAGTCAATAAGGCTGGCACTCTGTCGGCGGTTGAATGTATTGTTGCCCTCTCTATTGGAGATAGTTCTGCCATTACAGGCTCGTAATTCGTAATTCTTGGTTCAGGGCAAATGCATTCAATTGGACTGCCAATACGGGCCATTTTATTGTAGGTGGAATTACTAGTCCCAGTATAGACCATGCATTATCTTCCTGCGTGCATCAATAGTTGCGTATTGGCAACTGAAGTCCCGCCCACAATTTTTATCACCCCATCAGGAAATGCTGCTAGATGGGAAGACAGGAGCTCCATGACTGGGGATTCTGTTTTTTCCCAGTGTCCTATGGAACACATTATAAACAGTGTAGACTATGGTATGCGGAAAAGACAAACTGATGGCAAAATATCAGGTGAGTCCAACTTGATTTCTTTGACCATACAGGGTAAGATGGCATTAACCCAGATCGTGAGCCCCCCGAGGGCCTGCCTTTCCCAGTTGTTGCAGCTTTCTGGATAAAGTTAGCAAATCCTGCATGGAACAGGAGTTTTAATGACCAAGGGCCAGATGTATCAACATACTCTTTTGCGATTTCGAAATAGCGATTTTTAAGGAATCGCTATTTGGGAATTGCAAAATGGCATGTATGTAGAAATTCGCAATTCTTTAGCGATTTCTTAAAATTTCTTATTTGCGATTAGCAAATTTCTAATCACAAATAAGGAATAATTTCCCATTCATTTCTATGGTCCATGAGGCCCATGGGAATGAATGTGAAATTATTCTTAATTTGCGATTCGCAAGTTGCTAATCGCAAATTGAGAATAATTTCAAGGGTGCAGGGGTGTCTCAAGGACACCCTGCTGCACCCCTGAAAATGACATGTGTGCGCATATGGTGCACATACATGCCCTAAGGGCATGTATGAGCCCACATGGCACCTTTACAAATTGCATAAAGTGCATTTGTAAAAGAATTCGCAAATTACCACCAACTACAAGTTGGTGGTAATTTGCGATTTCTTAGCCAAAATTCGCTAAAATGAAATGATTCATACATAACATTTAAGAAATCACAATTTGCGATTTCTTAAATGCTTGCGCAATGTTAAGGAATCGCAAAATTTGCGATTCCTTAATATTGCAAACTTTTAGCATGATACATCTAATTTCCCGTTTTTCTTGTCGCAAACGCTGCTATTTTGCGAATCGCAGCGTTTGCGACAAGAAAAAAGCTTGATACATCTACCCCAAAGTCTCTTGGAAGAGACAGAGGTCATGTTTATCAATAAATTCACACCATTCTGGGCAGATTCATTTAGAAGAGAGCCCTTCAACATTACAAGATACTAGCTTGGTGGTGGGAGCCAAGAGGCTGGTAGCAAGAACCCTGTCATTACCTGGGCAATGGGATATACCCTTACTCTAATATTTCAGGAGGCAAGGAAAGAGTGGTACTATACATGGTAGGTCTAAGCTTTACTTATTTCCCATGGTTAAATATTCCACCTTGGGAATGTTGCCTCACCCCCTAAGGGGACTACCCTATGGCCATGGTTTGGCATGCTTGGAAGTGGGATATCACGAGGGATCCCTAGTTCAGATGATCTTCAGCCATTGGCGACTTGGCATTTCATCTGGCAACAATTGATGGCGTCATGCCTAATTCTGGTATCACAGTGGACAGTAATAATCTGCTGTCCACTCCCTAGGCCCCTGGAGTCTTTCCCTACTGTGCTAGCACATCCACTAAAAGGTGCAATCTTACTGGAATTATCAATTCAATCTACACCAGCCAGAATTTCGAAGTGGTTAGGGGTCGGCCTTGTACAAAACTTCACCATTACGCATGGAAGTGGTGTTACTACAATCAAGTGCTGTTAATACCCTCGTTGCTGCCGACCGGGAGCCAGCCTGACATGTGGACCTAGTTTGTAAAAATAGTCTAATGGTAGTAGTTTGAAATAACTCCTGGTTATCTGCTTACTCAAATGCCCAAAAAGCAGGCTCTGCAGCAATAATGGGGATCTAAAGTTGACAATGACACAATCACCATATTGATTCATCAGCCCCGGTCTGATCAAACCCATCCTTCTTGTCAGTAAAATATTGCTAGCCAGGGAGGGAGGAACATCTCTATGCCATGTAAGCCAGTTCAGGATTTTGTTGAAAAAGTTCTTCATGTGACTCTCTCTGGTGCACGTGGAGACGGGGACTCCAGAAAGTAATACCACATAACGGCAGGAGGCGGATTTATCACAAGTTGACTGACTATTCGAAGATTTCCACTGGGCGTAGAATTTTCCAGGAGGGTCTCTTCATAGGGAAAAAACGTCTCTTGTAGGTTCAGATTTTCACAATGTGATGGGGAAGAAGCAAGCAGGGATTGTTCCATCCTATGTTTGAAATGGTGGATTCTAGGCAGTGACTGTCTATTGTGGGTCTCAAGGATAGCGCAGGTCCCGCTGCGCTTGAAGAGCTGCTTTGACCGGCCACCTGATCCTTATTTTCCCTCCTACCCGTACTTGGAGCTTGTGCAGCTTGATTCTGTATTAATTGTTTTCCAGTCAATTCATGTTCAATGGCTACCAGGCAGGCAAGTACGGGAGATAGTTCTACTAATAAGAATTCCTTGACCATGATAATACAGTCCTCCATCAGCTGTATTACCCATGATGGTATATGCAGGGCTCGAGTCGGGGTACCACGCAGGTGGACGGCGTCCCCCCACTTATTTTACTGGGTGGATGCCGCCCCCCCTGCCAAACAGCTGGACTTCAATCTTTGGCCTCTCTGGGACGAGGAGCTCGGAGCTCACAGCATGCTGCTCACACGCTGACTTCTCAGATGCAATCACATCTAGGGGTGAGTGAGGGGAGGCAATGAGCCCAATGGTGCAAGCCACCTTTCGTGACGTTACTTCCTGTCGTGACATCACTTCCGGTGACAGCGTCCCCCCACTTCTTTTTTTAGGACTTGTGTCCTGGGTATATGCATAGTGGCTCCCTCCAAGCCCTTCAAAGGAGCTCATGTTAGCTGTACAGGAGTGCGAGGCATGAAAGGTAAACTTGTTCGGCTGGCAACCTCCATTGATTTAATACGAGCCGCCTGCCTGCGTCGTTTTGTAATAGTGGAAGTCTGAGGGCTATCCAAGACAGGTGGCACAATGTCATCATTCACAACCCCATTACTCACAGTGGGGGAGTCCAAAAATAACGGCCCTGATGTATTAAGTTAAGGAGGAAGGGGAGCCAGGGCACACCTGCAGAATCAGCAGAGCTGAAGAAAAGTCTCCATTCTGTGAATTCAATATTGGTGCTAATGAGCCCATTAGCCCTTTGTATCCTCCTGTCTATCGAGGTACTTTTGACTGGAGGTGTGGAAATGGCGGGCCTCCTACATCTTTTCTCTTGCTTATTCCCACAAACACTGCAAAACACAAGACGAAGAAGAGAAATATATGAAAAGGGTATTGCAGACAAGGCCTAAGGGGGGTGGGCCAGCCCAACCTCCTCCGGGCTCTGACAGGCATGGATGAGCCTGCTCTTGGCCCAGGTTGGGTATTGGCACTTCAGGTTGGTGTCTGCTCCTCCCCCCACAGGTACTACTTGGTTTCATGTGGCAGCTAGTCCCATAGTAGCGTCCCACACTGCGTCACGGAAAGGTGATATAGCCAATGGTCCAGAAATGCCACCACAGGTGAGAATCCAATGCATCAGGGGCTAATTAGCAGTAGTAGCTAGTAGGAGAGAATCCACCCACTACCCATTCACACATGGCACAGGCTGGCAGCATGAGAAGTTAGGTTCTCCGCAGGTCCCAGTGACCGATAGAAGGCTCTAGGGTGGAAGAGCAAACAGTAAGGGGGGGACAACACATAATGGAGGAGAAGGCCTCACCAGCACCAAAGGGAGCATGACCTACCCCGAAGGCAGGTGACCATCGACAGCAACATTTTAGAGGGGAGACAGCCTGTAATGTCCCAGCAAGTGCCCCCGCAAATGTCTCTCCTGAAACCCTGAGTTACAGGAGGCAACCAGTCAATTCAGCACACTCAGAGGTGAAAGAAACACCCTCCCATCAGCCCCACGGTCAAAACACTGTATCTCTGGAAGCGTACATATGCCAACCTCTCGGAACCACCCACAGGCCGCCCAGCAATCCTTGGGCAATCCTCGAGCTGGCCACGCCCGTCTTCGGCACCGCTGCAGTCAGGGGACAGCACGCAGAGACATGGCCATGCCGCTTTGGGGTCACATTGGGGGAAACCCATCCACAAACCGTAGGTCGCTGCACCCCTGTGGCCCGGGGGAGAACTCAGCTTCTTGCAGCAGAGTCCAGCACCAGCTGATGCTCGTCTCTCTGCTGGGTTAGCAGGAAGCAAAGCGAGGGACCCCAGGGCTGCTCGCTGGTAGAGAGGGAACCTCAATCCATGACCTCCCCAGGTAGCAGCTGGCAGCTCCTGGAAAGTATGTAACTCCCCTGTGCAATCAGGTGTGCAGACAGAATATCGAGTTGGAAATATCGAACTACAGAAAGAGCGAGTCCTAAATATTGTGAGTCAAAAATATTGACAGCAAGAATATCGTGGTCAAGAGTATCGATTTTAAAGTAAGAAATAACGTTTTTAAAAGTATAGAAGTCATTAATATCGTTTGCAAAAATATAGTTATTTAAAATATCAATTTTTTAATTAGTGTTATGAATTTTAGCATTTTTTTTTAAATGCATGTGCTTTGTTTTGTATAAGAATTGTTTACGTTTTTTAATATATTTGTTCAATTTTTAGTAGTTATCAATTTTATTTTAATAATAGTTTGTGTTTTTTAGTTTCGTAGCGGAATGTGGGCTTATAGGGGAATATGGTAGGAAGTAAGTTAATTATATTAAATTAATGATTATTTTGTAATTATTAATATTTAATTATATGAGATATTATAGAGTTATTTGTGGGAAGTAATTTGTTATTAATTAATTATTAATTGATTGTTAATCAATATTAATTATTTAATTGCTATTTAATTGTGGTAATGGTGTAATCTTTTCGGTGTGTGTTTTAGGGTTATTAGGGATAAAGGGTGTGAGGTCATTTATTTTTAATTAAGTAATAATAAGATATTAATTAGTATTAATTAATTATTTGGAAATTAATTATGGAAATTGTATAATTAATTTTAGGTGCGGGTTGTGGGGCTTGTTGGGGTAAAGGTTAGGAAGTAGTTTATGTTTAAATAATTAATAATTTGTCGTTAATAAATATTAATTAATTAATTGTAAATTAGTTATGGACATTTTGTAATTACTTTTAGGTGAGGGTTGTGGGGTTTATAGGGGTAAAGGGCGGGAAGTAATTTATGTTTCATTAATTAATAATTAGTTCTTAATTAATATTAATTAATTGAAAATGGAATATGGAAATTGTGTAATTCATTTTAGGTGTGGGATGTGGGGTTTATAGGGGTAAAGGGTGGAAAGTAATTTATGTTTAATTAATTAATAATTAGTTGATCATTAATATTAATTAATTAATTGATATTTAATTAGAGGACTTGTTTATTTTTTGTGTGTATCGGTTTTACTTTTATAGGCGTAAAGGGTGTGGAGTAATTTAGTTTTACTTACTTTGTAATACGTTGGTAAATACTATTAGTTTTCAAATGGAAATAAGTTTTAAATGTGTAATTCATTTTTTTACAGTTTAATTTTAGCTGTGGTTTGTGTGAGTTATAGGGATGAAGTGTAGGAAGTTTATTATTCTTTATGCGTTTTAATTTGTTTTTTAATTAATAATATTTCTTTAATTACCCAATTATATTAATTATGTAAGTACATTTTTTTTGTAATTTAGATGTGAGTTTTGAACTGTGTGCTGTTATAGGGTAGGAAATAAAAGAAAAGTAAATTCATGTAATAATTAATGTTTTGTTTCCAAATAATTTCTAATTAAAATATGTATTTGTTTGAAGATGATTTTTTTTTCATTTAATATATTTGTTGTCATATGCATTTAACAATATTTTAAATATATTTGTATTTACCTTTTTCACATATTTATATTTATTTTTATTTATTTTGTTTTTAAATATTTTTGTTGTTAATATTTCGTTTGTTTTTAATTTTGATCTGACAATTTTGTTTTCTCTGCCCCACTCTACATGCAGGGCATAGAAGGCCTCAATTTTTGCCTCCAAATTTACCCCTCATGTTCCTTTTAGGGCATTCTCATTTATAGACCGCCTGATTTTGCAGCAAATGTATGTCAGGATCTCTGCAATTTAATTACTGAAAATTCGCTAGTCCATGCCAATTTTACGGCCCTTGACGATTTTAGTCTGCACGTGAATGACCCTAACTGTGCACACGCAGTTCAGCTGGTCTCTTCCTTAGCAGGGGCCAATCTTAGGCAATTGGTATCCTATCCTAAGCATAAAGCAGGCCATATCCTTGATTTAGTTTTTCTAATATCTCATCTATTGGTATGGAGACTCCCAATGGTTTGGTCGGATCACTTCTTAATTCCGTTTTCTGTTAATCTGGCCAAACCGGGCCAGGCCAAGAGCAAGCGCTTCATTATAAATAGAAATTGAAAAAATCTGACCGCAGTACCTCTAAGCCCAATTCTACAGGATAATTATCCTCCTCTATCTTCGGACCCCAATGCAGATGCCCTCGCCGTAAATCAATGGATCTCCACTGCTGTGGAGTCCAGTGCTCCGGGCAGAGTTGTGAAATCCCTTCGACTGTCCCCAACTGCACCTTGGTTCTCTGACTCACTTAGAGAAGCAAAAAGCAGGTGTAAATGACTGGAACGCCAGTGGCGAGCGAGCTACTGTGAACTGGCAAAAGCAATCTATAAAACTACTTTGAAAGAATTACATAAGTTGCTAAAAGTAGCCAGAAGGAATTATATTGTCTCTAGTATACACAAGGCAGATCACTCCAGTAAAGAGTTTTTTAAGGTGGTTCAGACCATTTTTTAAGCCTAAAGCATTAGAGACCGAAGTGCAACCGTCCCCAGCTCTGTGTGAAAAAGTTGCAAATTTCTTCGACAATTACATTTTGAGGGTCTATGACTCCTTCTCAACACCAGAGGAAATGGAGAAATCGGATATGCCTTTGGGAGCTGTGGAGGTTCCTTCGTTCAAAAATTTCGCACCAAATTGGCATCAAGATGCATTGTCAGAAATTCAAAAATGTAGATCAGATGCCCCAGATGATCCATGTCCTCCTAAACTTTGGTAAGTATTGTCTTATTCTCTCATTGGTGCACTATCTCATATCTGGAACTCTTCCCTTGAATCCGGCATTTTCCCAGACAAGTAGAAACTCTGAGGAAAAAAACAAATGGCGACCCAGGAGATCTCAACAATCTCAGGCCAATTTTCATTGCTGCTCGCGCTGGGAAAAATGTTAGAGAAGTTGGTCCAGTGCCAACTGACTAACTTTATTGAGAGCCACGGCTCTTTGCATGACGCACAATCCGGATTCCGGGCAGGTTTCAGCAGGGAGACCGCTCTCCTCTAGGTGGCTGAGTTAGTGAGAGGGTCGCTCGATTCAGGGGCATCAGCATTGCTGGTGCTCCTGGATCTGTCTGCGGCCTTCGACACAGTCAGCCATGCCATGTTGGTTTGAAGATTATGAGACATGGGCTTCGGGGGGGAAGGTGCTGGCCTGGCTGAAATCATATCTGAGCGGCCGCACTCAGAGAGTCTCCCTACAACCATTTGAATCAAAACCTAAACACCTATGGTGTGGTGTTCCTCAGGGCTCAGCGCAGAGCCCTCTGCTTTTTATTCTGCACTTAGCTCCACTTTTCGCTTTAATTGCCAACTGGGGGGTGAAGGCGATCTCCTACGCTTATGATGCCCAGTTGGTATTCCCTTTTCAAGAGTGTATGGTAGATGCTATCAAGAATTTTAAAGGATGTCTGAGAGACATAGCATTATAGATGAATAAAAACAAGCTAAAACTCAGTGTAGGAAAAACAGAGGTGTTGTTTTTCGGACAGGGCCCAGCGCCAGCCCCAGATTTGTGGCGGCCGTCAGAAATGGACCTACCTTCTACCCCTGCCTCTAATATTAAAAATGTAGGCGTGAGGTGGGAGGCTGATCTTTCCTTCTCAGCTCAAATTCAGCAGGTCTCTGCTACTTGCTTCAGCAAATTAGTAAACCTCTGGAAGTTTTTACATTTCCTGCCAGAAGACTGCATCAAATCTGTAGTCTATGCCACAGTGACATCTAGGCTAGACTACGCAAATGGTCTATACCTCGGCCTTCCTAAATATTGACTAGACTCCTCCAGATGGTACAGAATGTGGCTGCGAGACTACTCAGATGCATACCTTTTCAGCTTCACGTCTCTCCGCACTTACACGAGCTTCATTGGCTCCCAGTAGCCGAAAGAATTGAATTCATAGCCATGACTCTGGCCTACCGGGCTCTAAAGGGTAAATGCCCTGGATATTTTAAACAAAGACTCTGCTGTTATAAACAGAATAGATCTTTGCTCTGCACCCCCTGCTTTGCGAAAGCCCGTCTGAGTGGTAGAGGGTTCTCAGTGAGGATGGCCAAAATGTGGAACGCCCTGCCTGGGAACCTCCGCCAATCTGACTCAGAGACTTGTTTTAGAAAAGCACTGAAGACATGGCTCTTTAGGCCTGACTAGGCTTGGGATCACTGCCTGAACCTCTTTGCGTGCAATGCTTGCTGGTTAGAGCGCCGGGACACCTCTGTTTGAGTTAGCTATTTGCGCTTCAGTATTATTATTATTATTATTAGAGTGAGAATATTAATTGGTATCCCTCCGCAATCCAACTCCTTCCCTACGGTTGCACTGATTGGAGTGGGAATAGTAAATTTTGGTAAACATCCTTTACAACGACTGCGTTACAACGCAGTACATTACACCAAATGTTTTACTCTGCGAAATCTTTTATCATGCAGGGCTTTATCCGCATACCATTACAACGCATTCCCCATTACAACGCCTAGTGGAAGTAGAGTAGTAAATTGCGTTATAATTCATTTTAATTTTAATTTATGAAGTTTTCTATAGCGCTGGCCTGACCCTAGGGTATCGGAGGGCTTTACAGCAGATACATAGCAGATAATCACCAGATACATAGCAGATAGTCACCATATACAAAAAAGAAGGGCGACATGTTAATAGAAGAATGAACAATAAAAGAGCAACACATTGTAGTGCAGGACAGATTTGCCTTCAGGGTTATTCGGAGTCTTGAAGCTGGAGCAGAGCTCGATGTCCGCTGGAGCAGAGCTCGATGTCCGCTAGCTGCCTCGAGTTATCCACTCCCTAGGGAGCGGTTGAGGAACAGGGTTTTGAGTTGGTTTTTGAATTCAACAAAGGAGGAAATGGTTCTGATGTGAGGGGGAATGGAGTTCCAGATTTTTGGAGCGCTTCTGGTGAAGGATCGAGCCGCAGTTTTTTTTCTTCTAGTTTTTGGTGGGATGAGTAGGATGGAGTTTGAACTTCTCAGGTTCCTGGTCTGGCCGGCTTTTTTGAGTTTTTTCACCAGGTATTCGGGTTTGCCGGTGTGAAGGGCTTTATGGGTGAGGCAGGCCGTTCGGAAGCTAATCCGCATTTCGACTGGAAGCCACTTAAGTTCCCTGAGTGCAGGTGAGATATGCTCGAATTTCTTGATACCAGTGATCATTCTGGCAGCCGCATGCAGCGTTGTCTTTGTAGGAAAGTCGGAAATGATACCAGATGCTCGAAGTAGTTGACGAAGTTTATTTGGATGCTCACGCCTTAAGATCCCAGCTCGTAATGAGCAAAACAGATGACAGCCATAACTGTCTACATTCTACTTATTTAAACAATAACAAAGTTCCCACAACACGAGCTTGCCACAAGCAGCCAGACACACCTGAACGCTCGTGACAGCTCGTGTAAGCAAATGTACGTTCCCAACACACCTTCCCCCCTTTAAAAAAAAACAGAAAGGAAAAAAAAACACAAAAAAAACCAAGAATCAATTCATAACAAAGTCATTAAACCTAACAGGTAAACGATGAGAACGTGTAGCTCTAGTATTGTCAGGATTACATTCAGCTTGAGAGCATTTCGCATTGTCACCTTGTCTCCCGACATCATAAAAAACATTGCTGTCCGAATCATCCACAAATTGACAAGGCCCATTAAACAAAGAAACCCTGCTAAAATTCCATACAGAGCCTCCATCGACCCTGACCGCATTTCTAAAAACTTCAATGACCTTCCTAGGATTTGACCAAACCGGAAGACCCTTACTCACACCCTCTTTTTTTTTTATTTGAACGGAATCACCCACCTTGATAGGACGACTAGACGTAGAACCATTCCTTTTGACCATGTCACGTTTCATTCTATCCTTATACGACTGAACCCTGTGTTGAACAGCATCAAAATCAACTTTTGAGCAATTTTCAAAACCATCTAAATTCTTTTTTAGCCACGAAGGGACTAACTTAGTGCTGGGCTTCCTTCCTCTTAAGAGCTCAAAAGGAGAGACCAGGGTCACGGAATTTGGTGAAGTCCTATAAGCTAAAAGCATAGATTGCAAAGCATTCCTCCAATTCAGATTACCCTTGATAGAAAGTTGTATGGCTTCTTTGATCACACGGTTGAAGCGTTCAACCTGGCCATTTGCTTCAGGGTGGAAAACTGCAATTTTCCTGTGAACAATACCACATTTAACAAAAAAAAGTTCAATCTCCTTACTCACAAACTGCGGACCATTGTCAGTCACAATTTCCTGAGGAATCCCCTCTCTGCAAAAAATCTCATTTAAAAATTCTATCACCTGACACGAAGTAACTTCTCTAACCATTCTGACCTCAGGCCATTTTGAAAAGTAATCTATAAGTACAATTCCATAAGCCTCCTGTTTAGGTAGACAACTGAAAGGCCCAATGATGTCTAACCCCAGTTTCCGCCAGGGGCCTAAAGGTAAGTCAATTGGACATGGCTCAGGACGAAGAGGGACCGCAGTTTTATCACTGTTAGAACAATAGGAACAACACCGTACAAAATGGTCTACACACGAGTCAATACCTGGCCACCAGAAAAACTCCTTTAAACGTCTTCTGGTGAAGGATATCCCCAAATGTCCCTCATGAGCGATTTCAAGAAGGGAGTTTCTGATCTGAAAAGGTCGGACAATCTTATCACTCCGAAGGATCAAACCATTTTCCACAGCAAGTTCTTCTTGAACTTTAAAAAAACCCATCAAACTTCCGGACAGCTTCCTCTGTTCCGGCCAACCATGCACCAAATACTTCTTGACACTGCACAACTCCAAATCTTTATTCATCTCTTCCATCCAGACATCCTCTTGCAAAGAAAACCGATCACCATAAACAGAATTAACATCTTGAAAAGTGAAAGCGACTTCACACTCCTCTTCATTGACTACCTCAGGAACATTAGTATCAGAAATCAGTCTGGACATACAATCTACATGAACATTCGCCTTCCCTTGAACATATTCAATAGTGTACTGAAAAGATTGCAACCTAGAAGCTAATCTAGCGAGACGTGCCGACATAGTTCTCCCTCCACCTGGGGCCATGAGATACACCAAGGGCTTATGATCAGTCTTTATCAAAAATTTAGTACCCCACAAAAAAGGTCTGAAATGTTCAGCTCCCCAAACACATGCCAGCAACTCTCTTTCTATGACAGAATAATTCTTTTCTGCATCCCGCAAAGCTCTAGATGCATAGGCCACAACCCATTCTTTCTCACAGTCTTTCTGCAGCAGTACTCCACCCAAACCGGAAGAACTAGCATCCACCATGATGATGCATTTCACGCCAACCACAAAAGGTTTGAGACACGGAGCATTTACGATAAACCCTTTTAAAGATTGAAAAGCATGTGTCATTTCATCAGTCCAAACAAACTTAGCGTTTTTCTTCAAAAGACACCTGAACGGGTCAACTTTTACCGAGAAATTTGGGATAAACTTAGCGTAAAACTCAATAAGGCCTAAAAAAGCCACGAGTTGCTCTTTTGACGTAGGCACAGGAGCATTCGTGATGCTCTTAACATGATTCTTCTTTGGTTTGATTCCCATTCCACTAATAGTATGCCCTAGATATTCCACCTCCTTTTGCCTAAATTTGCATTTGTCAAGGCGAAGTGTGAGGCCCTTCTCCGCTAACGCAGCAATCACACACCTTAGGTTATTGTCATACTCAAAGTCATCTTTCACATGCACTAAAATGTCATCCTGGAATGCTATGGCACCACTCAAACCCTCCAAAGTATCCCTCATTAGTCTCTGGAACACGGAGGCAGCACTCGCCAGTCCAAAAGGCATACGACAAAACCTGTATAAACCTTCAGGTGTGATAAAGGCAGTAATGTTTTTGGACTCCTCAGCAAGTACAACCTGATGGTAAGCACTGGCTAGGTCAACACAGGAGAAAACCTGTGCACCAGCCAGCGTCGAGACCATCTCATGGAGATTGGGTAGGGGATGCGAATCTACCCAAATTGCGCCATTTACACTGCGGAGGTCAATGCATAATCTAAGTTCTCCATTGGACTTAACCGAAATCACAATCGGAAAAACCCAAGGTGACGACTCAACAGGTTCAATAATGTTTTTCTCACATAGATCTCTTAGCATATCTTTAAGTTTAACTCTATAGGATAAAGGAACATTCCTCACTCTATGTCTTACAGGAATGGCATTCTCACATAATTTGATGACATGTTCAAAACCTTTATACCGACCTAAGGTACCACTGAAAACAGTAGGAAAGGATTTACGTAAATCCTCAACAAGTAGTGAGCTGTCCCCAACAACACTTGACACATTCAATGGTTGCACAACATACACAGGAGGATCAGCCCTAGGATCAATTTTCATCCCCAATTGGTATTGGTGTGGCCAACTCAACAACGACAACCCAGATCTTGACACATAAACTTTTCCTGAAATGTGTCGGTCAGAAAATTGTATATTTGCTATAAAGTAACCAATAAGGTCAATTTTATGACCACCAGGGGATACATCCGAATCGAGTAACTTCTTATCAGGAAATTTATCTTTGAAAACATTTAAGGAAATTAAGGTGTACCATGCACACGAGTCTACGAAAATCTCCAAACTCACTTCATCAATAGTTATAATACAAGATGGAAATTTGGTGCAATCACCATCTTCACATACATTGATAACAGTATTAATTTGAAACGTTTCTTCATCACCCGATTGAAATTCTTCACAGCACTCATGTACACAATTCATTTTCCCTGGTAGTGATCTACAACATTTTGTGAAGTGACCCTTCTTGTAGCACTTTGAACAAGTTTTCCCTAAAGCAGGACAGTTCTTATGGTCTGCTAAATGTCCGTCACTTCCACATCTAAAACACAATAGTTTTGAGGTTTTCCTTTCATATTTCTGATTCCTAAATTTGTTATCATTTCTAGAATGAAATTCATTTCTCTGCGAAAAACTTTTCTTAAACTTGTCCACGTCTTTAGACACGCTAAAAACATCACTTTTATCATTGCCCCTGATCTCCTTGACAAATTTCTCTGAGTGTTCTATAGATTTCGCAATATCTATAGCATTATTAAGAGACATATCAGAGGTTGTTCAAAGACGTTCTTGCACTTTTTTGTTATTAGTTCTCATCAAGATTTGGTCCCTTAGCACCTGCTCATAAGATATGTGTTCAAAGTCACACGTAACAGCCAAGGATCTTAACGCTGATACAAAATCCTCTACAGGTTCATCTGCACGTTGCTTCCGAGAATAGAATATAAACCTCTCCATGACAATATTCTTTTTTTTTCCATATCTTAAGCATAACTGTTGTGAAGCATACTCGTACACATTGATATTCCCCGGATTTACAAGATCAGGTAATGTTTTAAATTCTTTTAAGGCTATACCACCCAAACAATGTTTTAATAGTGATAGCTTCCTTTCTGGTTCACACTCCCCTTCTTCCAATACATCAACATAGGCCAAGAAAACAGGTTCCCAAATCTCCCAAGCCATTGGTGGTTCACCAGGAGAGGACAGAAAGGAAGGGGGAGGTACAATACCAGACATGGTAATTTAATTATTAAACAAGCTATGTATGAGTTGAATGAGAAGATAAAAAAAAAATATATATATATATATATATTATAACAGTATGTACTTGACAGTCAACTTTAAAGTCACAGTAAATATTTAAAGCACAACACTAATTGCGTGTGACTAAAACCTTCTAATGGCAAAAAGAAAGAAAAACAAAAAAATGTATCTTCAATTTCCGCAGGTGATTGAAAGCTGAGCGTTGTTGCGATCTTCACCGTGAATCCAGATTGAAGACGCGGTAAGTAAAGTGTAAACTGCAAAAGGAATCGTCTCTATCGCTCTTGCGTTGCGCGATGATAGAGACCGGCACGATAGTCACTTAGCAACGTTGCGCGATCACTTAGCAACGTTGCGCGATGACGTAGGGCGTCGCGTTGATCAGCGCTGTTTAGAATTCTATGCGCGAACCCTTGCACACGTACGCTGGCAGTGCTCGCGAGTGACAAAGACGCCACAGTTAAATAAGTAAGAAAAGACCTTAAATTCCTTTTTTCTTTTGAAACGAGTCTTCCGCTTCCCTTGAACAGCATAAATCCAAAGCTGACATGTGAAATCTTGAAGCGCTGGACGATTTCAGTGAAAAACCAGGATAAGAAGGAAACGGAATAGTAATCCTTTTTTTTTTTTCCTCTTCAGAGTCCTCTTAACGTAGGTAGTGAAATCCCACCGTCGTCGCCAGTGTAGGAAAGTCGGAAATGATACCAGATGCTCGAAGTAGTTGACGAAGTTTATTTGGATGCTCATGCCTTAAGATCCCAGCTCGTAATGAGCAAAACAGATGACAGCCATAACTGTCTACATTCTACTTATTTAAACAATAACAAAGTTCCCACAACATGAGCTTGTCACGAGCAGCCAGACACACCTGAACGCTCGTGACAGCTCGTGTAAGCAAATGTACGTTCCCAACAGTCTTGATGGGAGCCAAATGCACTTTAGGAACTCCAGAGAGGACTGCATTCCCGTAGTCCAGTCATGACAGTACCAGAGATTGGGTGGCCTGTTTGAGATCACTGGGCGGAATTAAGGGTTTTATTTTGTTCAGTAGCCTGAGGTTAAGGAAAGCACTTTTGGCCGAATTCTTAATGTCTCCTCATGTTCTGTTTTGGGTCTAGAGTGATGCCTTGAGATTTGACAGAGTCTGCTAGAGTGAGATTCCCGTTGAGCACATCAATGGCTTTTAACCATTCTGCAATTTGGGGGTTATCTTCCTTACTCGAGATGAGGAGTGTCTCCGTCTTATCGGGATTAAGCTTTAAGGTGGTTGCATGTCAGCCAGTGTTGGATATCTCTCAGTACATCATTGAGTCTTTGAATGTCTTTGAGAGAGGTAGTTTCCAGATAGATCTGGGTATCATCAGCGTAGACATTGAAGCGGATGTTGGCTTTCCTAAGTAGTTTGGAGAGTGGTTCCATGTATATGTTAAAGAGTTGCGGTGATAGC
The DNA here is from genome assembly GCF_964263255.1 of Lissotriton vulgaris. Taxonomy (NCBI): domain Eukaryota; kingdom Metazoa; phylum Chordata; class Amphibia; order Caudata; family Salamandridae; genus Lissotriton; species Lissotriton vulgaris. The sequence continues at coordinate 636,149,425 of NC_141700.1, read as the reverse complement.
ACCGATCCTTAAAGGACACCTTTATTGACTTGTTGGAGGTCGGAAGTGAAGTTTTTAATTTTTCTTTTTTGTGTGCGATAGTGTAGAAAGGAGGAGAACCATTTGAGGACTACCTCGCCAAGACCAGCTCTTTCTTGGAGGCCCCTTATAAGGAGTTTGTGGTCTACAGTGTCAAAGGCTGCAGAGAGGTCAAGGAGAATGAGGAGGCAGCATTGGTCAGAGTCTAGTGATCCGTTGATATCATCGATGATGTTGAGGATCACGGTTTTTGTGCTACAGCCTTTCTGAAGCCAGACTGATGGGGGTCCAGGAGGTTGATGTTGTCCAGGTGTTGGGTTAGTTGATGTAATACACATCTTTCTAGGGTTTTAGAAAGAAGGGGGAGGTTCGACACAGGTCTAAAGTTGTTCAGATCCGTAGCATCTAGGCCGGGGTTTTTCAACAGGGGTGTAACTTGACCCATTTTAAGGCAGTCTGGAACGACTCCGTTTTTCAGGGAGCTGTTTATGATTGTGCTCCAGAGGGGAGCTAAGGCGTGTTTCAGTTTTTTGGTCAGTAGGTGAGGAATGAGATCTAGGACATGCGCTGAGGGTTTGAAGGTGGAGATCAGCCTGACTATCTCTGTTTCCTGAATGGGGTGGAAACTTATCCAGGAATTGGAGGAGGTACCAGGAGAACGATCAATCGATCCAGCCACAATGCTCTTCGTGGGGTGCGTGTTGTTAATATCCAGTGAAAGTTCGATTTTCGTGATCTTATCATTGAAGAAGTTGGCGAAGTTACCGCTTCATTCTTGGGATGCCTGTATAGAGAAGGACACGAGATTGGAGGTCTGTTGTCTAATAATGCTATAGAGCTCCTTGGGTCTGTTGTTGGCACTGTCCAGCGCCGAATGGAAAAAGCTGGATTTCTTGTTTTTGATGTGATTTTGTACTTCCTACGGGCTGATTTGAGTTGATCGCGGAGGATGGAGGTAGGATTATTTCTCCACTTTCTTTCTTTGGCTCTTAGTTCTCTCCTTTCAGAGTTGAGGTCAGAGTTGAACCAAGATCTGGATGGAGTGCCTCAGCTCTTTTTCAGCTTTAGGGAAGCTAGTTGGTCAAGCATGGACATTAGGTTTGCGTTGTAGCACTCAGTGCGTTCATTTGTGGAGAGGTGGTCATTGGTGTCAGGAAAAAGTGAGCTTATCCGTTCTTTAAGGATTCCCACAGGAACCTGGGAGAAGTTTCTCAACCGTTTGGGGGGGGGGTCTTGCATAGGTGTTTGAAAGAGAGTTAGTTGATTGATATGAAATAAGATCATGTGGTGATCTGACTAGTCAACGGGGAGTATGTAATTGATTGTGATTGTGTTTCTTTGAGTGATGATGGCATTCAGGGTGGCTCCTTTGTAGTGCGTCTCCCCTGTGCATTACTGGATTACATTTTTGTCACCTAGGAAACTAGATAGCGATTGTGGACAATGCATTGTAATTAATTGTGTTGTAAAGCCCTGAGCTGTAAAAGATTTTGTGGAGTAAAAAATGGGGGATAATGGCACACTTTGTAAATGCAAGCGGAGTAAAGTGTTGTATTTGTAAATTTTACCCCACCACTATCCAAAACTTTCCCTTCTGTAGCACTCACTGGAGTTGGAATAGTAATTTTTACCCCTCCCGCTGTCCAACACTTTCCCAAGTGTTGCACTCATTCGAGTGGGAATAATAATTTTTACCCCTCTGCTATCCAACACTTTCCCTACTTTTGCAATTATTGGAGTGGGAATAGTACATTTAATCTCTCTGCAATCTAACAATTTCTCTACTGTTGCACTCACTGGAGTGGGAATAGTAATTTTTACCCCTCCGCTATCCAACACTTTTCCTACTGTTGCACTCATTGGATGGGTAATAGTAAATTTTACCCCTCCACTATGAAACACTTTCCCTACTGTTACACTTATTGGAGTGGGAATAGTATTTTTTACCCCTCCACTATCCAACACTTTCCCTACTGTTGCACTCACTGGAGTGGGAATAGTAATGTTTACCCCTTCCCTATATAAGAACTTCCCTACTGTTGCACTGACTGGAGTGGGAATAGTAAATTATATCCCTCCGCTATCCAACACTTTCCCTACTGTTGCACTCACTTTAGTGGGAATAGTAATTTTTACCCCTCCATTATACAACACTTTCCCAAATGTTGTACTAATTGGAATGGTAATAGTAATTCTTACCCCTCTGCTATCCAACACATTCCCTAATGTTGCACTGACTGGAGTGGGAATAGTATGTTTTACCGCTCCGCTATCCAACATTTTCCTTACTGTTGCACTCATTGGAGTGGGAATAGTAATTTTTAACCATTCGCTATCCAACACTTTCCCTTCTGTTACCCTCACTGGAGAGGGAATAGTAATTTTTACCCCTCCGCTATCAAACACTTTCCCTATTGTTGCACTCACTGGAGTCGGATTAGAAATGTGTACCTCTCTGCTCCTGTTGTAGGTGAGGGTATATTCAGGGGTTAGGGTTGGACACTGGTAAAGGGAGGTAAAGATAAGGGTACATTTAGGGTTTAGGGGTGGGTAGTGGTAGCAGGAGGTAAAGTAAATTTTTGGGTTTTGGGGTGGCCAGTGGTAGTGGTATCGGGAGATAAGGGTAATTTTAGAGTTTAGAGGTGAGCAGTGGTAAAGTGAGATAAGGGTACATTTAGGGTTTAGGCATTGGTAGAGGTGGTGAAGAGAGGTAAGGGTACATTCAGGGCTTATGAGTGAGCATTGGTAAAGGGAGGTAAGGGTAATTTTAAGGTTCAATGCAGTGGTAAATCTAAGTCTAATTTTTTTAAAATAGTTTAATGTTTTAATTTATAATACAATGTTTTTTTAATAGATTTTATGTTATTGGTATATATATATGTATAGAGAATATTGTAAATAGAGTTAACAATTACATATTTTGCCTGATACTAGATCAATACCAGTCAAATGATGTTATTCTTGTGCTAAAATATATTCCTTTCGTGTACATGTAACATATGTTGTTTTAAACTGCACTACATGACCCATAATGCTGCATTAAGGCCACATGGGAATACATAAAAGTGCAATAGAGAAAGGACTCACTGAACGTGAGCAAGGCCGTGGAGGCTGAAACGCGTTGGTTTGAGCTTCAGCAAATAAATATATTTTTGAACATTTAAACCCTTATGAGCGCAGCGTCTTTGGTGAATGGAAGTGCAACTTTGGGGCCAGGATCCGGCCCGTACGCAGAGCACCCGCTGAGAGTGTGCGTCGGTAATTGGGATCAATTTGTTTGCAATTTTGAAAACAAACCCGACTGCACCCGAGAGAACGCGCCATCACGGCAACGAGAAGAAAGTCTCACCCGATGCATTGAGCACCGCAGGGCGGAGCCGGAGGACGCCGTCCATGCGGGAGACTCCGCAGAGGTGAGTGGCATTCGTTTGTAAACAGCGTTCTGTTTCAAAGCAACCATTGTTTACCGTGGACTGATTTAGCCGAGCGCGTATACATTATGGCCGGCATATTCCCGGTAGACAGGCAAGAAGGGAGGAACCATTGATTCAAATAGTGTTTTAATGCGAAAAAATACACGAAGCTTAAAGGTGTTCTTTTAAAGAGGCACATGATCATGGAAGCACGCAAAGGCAAACAGCTGCAACATTGTTTCAAACTATACAGGGAGCTGTGAATACAAACACGGAGGAATCAGGTGCCTCAGTCGCAACTGACTTAACAATTAAACAGCACTTTAACAAAATGGAAAAACTGCATAGAAAGGAGATAAACAAAAGCTGGGAGATATTGGCTTTAGAAAATTATATAGACGTGAAAAGAGTCCCAAGGGGACTGCAGATTTTTACTATGCCAACACATCCTGACACTAAGATTGAACTATTGGAAGAGTGTTATGTTATGTTAACCCTTTGTTAAAGCGCAAACAGCTGCCCCAGCAACGGAGCGTCCCGGCGCTGACCTAACCAGTACCTGAGGGGCTGAGGGGTGGGGGGATAACCAACAGAAGACTAGATGACGGAAAAGAGGTAAGTTTTGAGTTCCTTTCGAAAGGCAGTCAAGTTGGTTAGGGTGCGGATATGTAGAGGCAGGGAGTTCCAGAGTCTTGCCCCAAAGACTTTGAAGGAACGGCCGCCCATTCTACAAAGCCTAGTTCGGGAGACCGTCACAAGGTGTTGTCCCAGTGAGCGTAGGGTGCGCTGGGGAGTGTAGGGTACAAGGAGCGGGCGTAGGAGTTCAGGGCCGTCTGAGTTAAGAATTTTGAATGCAGTGGTAAGGGTTTTGAAATGAATTCGGGATTCAATTGGCAGCCAGTGCAAATTACGGATGGTGGCTCTGGCAAAGCACCTGCGTGGAAGGCCAACCACAGCTCTGGCGGCCGAGTTATGAATACGTTGCAGCCGTGCTAGTTCTGCTTTATTTGCCCCTAAGAATAGAACATTGGCATAGTCCAGCCGGGCAAGGATCATGGATTGGATGATAAGTTGGCGGGTTCTGGAGTCGAAGAAACCGAGTATCGGGCTAAGACTCCTCAATAGACCCACACACGTAGCTGCCACTTTCTTTGTGTGGGACTGAAAGTTGAGTGAGGAGTCCAGCCAGACACCTAGGTTCTTCACAACATTTTTTGGCACGGGGGTGGGGCCAAGCAAAGAGGGCCACCAATGATCACTCCAGTGGCTAGGGGTTTTGCCAAGGAGAAGCACCTCCGTTTTCCCGGTGTTCAGCTGAAGGCAGTTGCGCGTCATCCACTGTGCAACTGCCGCTAGGCCATCCCTGATTTTAGTAGCCGAAGTTGAAGGGCCTTCAGAGAGTGTGATGACCAGCTGTGTGTCGTCGGCGTACGACACCAGCGTAAGGTCCCACTCTTTTGCCACTACTGCAAGAGGCTGGACGTACAAATTAAAAAGAGATGGGCTTAGCGCCGAGCCCTGGGGAACTCCCTGTTCGATGGAATGGGGTTGGGAGATGTATGGTGGGGCTGAAACTCGAAAGGACCTGTCCTTTAGAAAGGACAGGAACCATTCAAGGGCGAGTTCATCGATCCCTATGGCCTCAAGTCGTTTCAGCAGGATATTGTGTGAGACCGTGTCAAAGGCCGCGCTGAGATCCAGCAGGATCAGCGCGGCACTTTGACCAGCGTCCAGGACACCCCGAAGGTGTTCAGTGGTGGTCAGCAGGGCCGACTCGGTGCTGTGACTTGGCCTGAAGCCATTTTGGGAGGGGTCCAGGACGTGGTTTTGCAGCATGTGATGGGATAGCACTTTGTTTACATGGGCTTCAGCCAGCTTAGACGTCCAAGGGAGCAGCGAGATGGGTCTGAAGTTTTCTGGCTTTGTGGGTTCTAATGTGGGTTTTTTAATAATAGGGGAAACCCATGCTGATTTGGGAGTGGGCGGAGAACAATGCGCAATGCTCACTGAATATGATGAGAATTCTGATAAAACATGCAAAGGTTGACGTGATGGAATTGACAAAACATTTGGAGGAAATGGAGGCAAAAACTCAGGAATACACTAATCATGATGAAATAAGTAAACTGCAGAAAGATATGGATATACGAAGCAGAAATCCAGGAAGGCAAAAAACGTAAATTTATAATGGATTAACAGGACTATAGATATGGAAGGATCCTCATCTTTGCAAAGCATTTTGAAACACTGAAGAGAAATTACCCGATACAAGCATCCAAAACAGCTGACCTAAGTGAAGGAGAGCAAAGTGGAAGAACAGTAACTGGGCCGAAAAACAATTTTTTAGAGAGATGCGACTAATGCTCGTGGACCAGTCTCTGTCACGAGGAAGAGGCCGTGGAAGAAATGGGAACCGGGGACGGGGAAGAGGAGAGAATGCGTCACCAGCAGCAGAAAAACCCGACGTGCCAAATGAAAGAAGACAATATCTTCTACGCAACCGCAAGTGAATGATGTGAACCTGATTGTAAATTTATCTAAACACATTTTAACACCTGAAGAACAATCAGTACTAAATAAAGGCTTATCTTTTTGCCCAGAAAACCACTATGATCACACACAGGTGAGAATAGACCTGTACAAATACATACGCAAACTAAAACTTGAAAAAGTACATGCCTGCAAGAAATGGAAAGTAAATACAACTACACAAGTGGAGCTTAACAATACCACACAAACAACTGAACCTATGATTAGTATAGACCAAGTACCAGATTTAAAGAACATCTTTGACCTCCTATATGATCTTGATGAATGTGACATGACGGAAAACCAGATCCTCACAGAGTTATCAATTGAAACAGACAAACGAGTGGACAGTGGCCTACGGAGAAAATCAAGATACTGTCCTGTCCTACCCCCTGGTAATCGTTTTGATCAATTCAGTGAAGCCATAGTGGAGGAATTGGAAAAAATATCAAACATAAGAAATGAAGGTAAAAGAGATAATCTAAGCAAAAAGGAACATGATGCCATCAAAAATCTCAGAGAGAATAAAGAACTAACAATTAAACCCGCCGATAAAGGTGGAAACACGGTACTCATGAACACTCAAGACTACTTGTCTGAAGAATACAGACAACTGAATGATACCACAAACTATGGCAGACTTACTAACAATCCGATCAACCAAATGACTTTGGATTTACAAGAGAAACTAATAAAATGGTGGAATGAAAATTTGATAAGTGAGGAGGAAATTAAATTTCTCATGAATGAATTTCCGGGCACCCTGACCATTTATTTCCTGCCTAAAATACACAAAACCCTAAACCAACCTCGAGGCAGACCAATTGTTTCGTCTTGTAACTCAATATATGAGAACATCTCTGAATGTGTCGACCAATTTCTTGCACCCATAGCTAGAAGAATGAGTTCATACATTAGAGACACTGGAGATTTTCTACGCATCCTAAATGGAATAGTCTGGAGCAGGCAATACCTAATAGTAACTATAGATGCAGTCTCCCTATATACCTCGATACGACATGAAATAGATTTAGAGGCGTGCAACTATTTTTTGAAGCAAAGGAAGGTGTCAGAAATGAAGCACACACAGATGCTCCTTGTGATGATAGAAATGTGTTTATCAAATACCATCTTCTGCTTCAATAAGGAACTGTTCAAACAACTCTGCGGAACTGCCATGGGCATCTCATTTTCTGTAAATTATGCAAACATAACGATGGGGTGGTTGGAGAAGACAGTCGCCTGGGATGTGGAAAATCAGGAAGATCTGGACAGAATCATACTGTGGGTTCATTATATTGATGACTTGTTTCTAATATGTAATGGAAGTGAAAAAGAGTTCCAAGAATACTATACTAAATTGACCAACAACCGAGTGGGGATGTCCTTTACATACACCATGAGTAAAACTGAAATTCCCTTCCCAGATACACTCATATTTATCAAAGATGAGCAAATACAATCGTCGCTGTACAGAAAAGAGACGGCGACTAACAGCATCCTACATGGGACTAGTTTCCACCCTAAACCCCTCCTGAACAGTATTCCGTATGGGGAATTCATGCGGATGAAGAGTAACTGTTCACAATCAGATGACACAGAGAGAAAAATCCAGGACACCGTAACAAGACTGAAACAAAGAGGATACAGTGATAATATCCTCCAGAAGAACAAAAGAAGAATTGATCATGTAACAAGAGTGGAGACAGTGGCACCCAGGTCAAACGAAATCTGAATGAGGAACAACCAATACCGAGATTTGTAACTACCTTCAGTAAAGAAAGTGGCCTAATAATGAGTAAAATTAGGAAATACTGGCATCTGTTTGCAAAGGACCCTGACATAGGGAAACCTATTGGCGCAAAACCAACGGTAACATATAGAAAAACGAATTCCCTGAAGGACATGCTAGTAAATAGCCATTTCAAACGAAAAGAGGAAACTAACTGGCTAGTGGATCAACAGAATGGCTTCACAAAATGTAATTCGTACTAGGCCTGCAAAATCGGAAGAAATGTAAAGACAATCACAGAAACGAATGGGAATACAATAACAGTGAAACAAAGAATCACGTGCACCACACAGTACGTAATTTCTATCATTGAGTGTAACTGCGGCCAAAAATACATCAGAAGTACCACCTGCCCCTTAAAAAAGAGGATCCTGGAGCACATTCGGGCTGTTAAAAATAAGGACAGTGCATATGCAACAGCCAAACATATGATCGTAGGCCAAAATGGAGATTGGCGGGTCATGTGCTACTATGGAATTTTTTTTTTTTTTAAGAGAGAAGAAGAAACTTTATTGTATAGTTAATTAAAACCATTACAAAAATACAGATATGATAATATACTAAAAACACACTGATGTGAGAATAATAAAATTTAGAATTGGTAATAAAAACAAGTGTCTTTCTAGAGTAAAGAATAACAATTTCCATGTTCAAGATTTTGCCTATAATCTTTGTTTTTTCTCAAAATGTTCGATAAATTTGATTGATCTACAAATAAATTGGGGGTCTGTGGTGCATAATGTTTTTATAATCGCAGATCTACAGGTACGTGTTCCAAACTGGTTGAACTTGGCTTTCAACCAATTCCGACGTTCCTCTATGAGAGCCGGGCAGATGCAAATTAGGTGGATAAAGTCTTGCCTTGCTGCACCGCATAGACCACACCCTTCACTTTCTTGGGGCTTCCACTTAGGACGCTCGGCGTTGGTTGGCAAACTACCCAGCCTTATATTAAGATATTTATGTTTGATATAAGGCGAGAAGGTCAGGTCCAGGTAGTGTGCCGGCACTAGTTTTTTGTATGATTGGATAGTCATCCAGGCATGTGACCTGAGACTGAAAGCTATTTTGTCATCCAACAATGAGTGTTTGATGGCTGCCTTCCTGACCACCTGTTTGAATAAAGGTACTTGGAGCTTGGTTTCCCAGAGTTCAATCAGGTTTGTTGTTTCCAATGAAGTTTTGAGGTACTTGGCGTAATTTGAGTTTGGACATTTGATGATGGTTTCCCACATAGCACGATAGATCATGATCTCTTGGTGCATCCAGACATTATACCAGAATTTTATGGTCTCATACTTCCTCAGTAGCATTGATACCATCATGCTTGATGAACGAGAGGGAAATAGAACTAAGAAGTTACGCCAATTAGAATCCCGGTACATTAATAGGTTGAAAACTAAGACCCCCAGGGGGATGAACTTTGATGAAGAACTGTCAGTACATCTGTTATTAGAACTGAATCGATCTAATTCATGATCAGGACTGTCTACTTCAAAACCAGTACAATATATGAACTTGGGCATTAGCCTTGGGAAACAGCGGAATCTCTTATCTTTTATTATTATTTTTACTACTCTTCCTATCTAGTCACCTCCCCTCTTCCTTTTCTCCTCTCTCTTCCCCTCTCACTTCTCTCTCTCTTTATTATCTCCTCTTCTTCCCTACTTATTATTTTTCGCTTTTTTCTTTTTCTTTTCTCCTTTTCTCCGTTGTTGTATTATCTTTGGAAGATCTAGTAGGAGGTATTATGAGGAAGAATTGATAGCACAGTGAGCAATTGTATGGAGCAAATTTATGTTGAAAATCTGTTATGATTGGAGATTTCTTATGACTGACGCACAGAAGGGTACTAGTCCCATGTACACAGTTGCATTTTTCTCCACTGTCCGATTGCATACCCGTCTTATGTTTTCTACTCTCTCCCTCTCTACTCTTTTAATAACTAAAATACCCTTTCTTCGATTTCCCCTCACCCTTTTCCTTCTTCTTTCCTCTTCCTTTTTTATATTTCCTTCTTGACTTTGGAATTAGAGCCATAATGTCGGATAGATTGAATGCACTTATATTGATATTAATCAATAATTGAATGACCATCAGACCTGCGCATGGGGAAAAACTCTTGCTTATTATCAAATGAAGCGGCTTCCTTAGAACAATAGGCATATTATCCCCCCTTTTTTCCATCTTTTCTTTTCCCTGCCCCCCTTTTTCTTCCCCCACCCCCATTTTTCCCTCCTCTGCACTTCTTCTACACCCTTTCATTCTTTCCCCCCCCTTTCCTATATGTGCTCTGTCCTCAAGTCACTCCCTCTCATTGTTTTCGATGACTGCCGCTAAGAGATTTTTTGTGCAAGATTTTTTGTGTACTATACATCTTAAGAGAATATTGTAAATAGAGTTCACAATTACATATTTTGCCTGATACTAGATCAACACCAGTCAAATGATGTTATTAGACCGCGATCAAGGCCGTGGAGGCTAAAACACGTTGGTTGAGCTTCAGCAAATAAATATATTTTTGAACATTTAAACCCTTATGAGTGCCGCATCTTTGGTGAATGAAAGTGCAACTTTGGGGCCAGGATCCGGCCCGTACGCAGAGCACCCGCTGATAGTGTGCATCGGGGTAATTGGGATCACTTTGTTCGATATATATATATATATATATATATATATATATATATATATATATATATATATATATATATATATATATATATATATATATATATGGGCTGGTGGGAGGAGCGCGGTCTCATCAACAACCCAGGATTTCAAAAGGTTCAATACTGGAAACGGTTTATTGATGACGTGTTTTGTATTTGGGAGGGGGATGAGGAAAGCGCTCATGTATTTGTTGATGCTCTAAATCAGAACAATGATAACCTGTTCTTTACGGCCCACATCAGCAAAGAGCAAGCAGATTTCCTAGATGTGCATGTTACCATTGCTAGCAATACTGTTACCACATCGTTATACCGTAAACCTACGGCTGGTAACAGTATATTACACGCTAGTAGTAAACATCCCCAACACGTAATCACCAATATTCCATATGGGGAGTTGCTGAGAGTCAAGAGGATCAGTAGCACTCCGGAAACCTTTGAACATGAGGCACAAATAACGATAAATAGATTGAAAGCTAGGGGCTACAAAGACAAGGTTTTAAATAGTGCCCTTAGGCGGTGTCGAGCAAAGCCTAGGGAGTCACTCCTGACATCCGAAACTGCAGAACTGGAGTCAGACAACCCTGCTCCTCGACTCATTTTGGCATTCAGCAAACAAGAGAGACAGATAAGGTCTATTGTGAGGAAGCACTGGCCTATTCTTCAAACTGATGGTGTCCTGGGTGATATCATCTTCCAGTGCCCCCACTATAACTTATAAAAGAGCACCAAGTATGCACAACTGTCTAGTTAAAAACAGTCCAGAACTAGGTAATGGCAGTGCCTGGCTGAAACAAAGGGGTTTCTTTAAATGTTCCTCCTGTAGGGCTTGTAAATTCGGTGTAAATACGTCACATTACTTTACACCTTTCAGTCCTATGAGGAAAGCTATCCGAGGATACTTTAACTGTCACAGTGAGTATGCAATATATGTCCTGACGTGCACCTGTGGCCTACGCTATGTGGGCAGTACCAAGCTACAGGTGCACGCCAGGATCTTGCAACACCTGCGTGCAATAGTAAATAGTGACAGTACCTACCCAGTAGCACGTCATTTCAAATCCACACATAACAATGATCTGTCCAACTTAACATACTATGTTATTGATGTGGTAGCGCCCCTCGTTCGAGGTGGCGACAGAGAAAGACTGCTGCGTAAAAAGGAAACCGAATATATCATTGAACTAGACAGTAAATACCCGAATGGGTTGAACACCACTGAAGACTTACACCATCTGTTGTAGTCCTTTTTATCCCAATATTCACATATGGTTTTTTCCATATTTTTCTTTTCAAGGTCTTTCTGAAATTAACAGCTGATACCGGATGGCGCCGACAAGGCACCGTGTGGGAGTCCAGTCAGGATTCTTTGATCGTACAGATCTTGATGTACATTTGCTCTATGTAAATAGTTATCTCTCTATCCACTCAAAGTAGAAATTGGTGATTTATAAATTGTATGTCTACCAATAATCTGTTTTTAGCTCACAATTTTTCACTTTCACGTTAGTCTGTAGTAGTATATATCACTAGTGAGTTTTCTAATATAAGTGTTGGCACGCGTAATGTGCATATACATATGGTAGTTGTGAATTATAGATATTATCATGAACCATATTCTGGTATAGGTCCTTATGATTATAAATTCGATATGGAAGGTCATTATTGTGTATGCAAAATATGTGGATTTGTATATAGAAACAGAGTTTGTATTTATGTAAATATAGATAGATATATAGTAGTATTTATATATATTTTTTCATACATTTTTGTAATATTGTATATAGATAGTATATTTTTCTAGGTGTACATATATTGATTTGACCAAATTGACAAACTTCCATATAGGACCCTTACATATATATTTTTATACAGGGCCATTATGTATCATGTTAGGATATATGCATTCATGCAGATATTATTGTTATCAGTGCCATTACCACTGTTGTTTACATTGTAAATATAGGTGTGCACGTAGTTTACAATATAATACGTGTTTTTTCTATGTCTACACCTTGTGACTCACGAAAATGGGTGGAGCATCACTAGAAAAAAATGGTTTAAATTTGTAGCTGACCTGGTGCGCGGTGTGTGACCAAGGGCACTAGTTGCTCGAAACGCGTAACCAGAGAGGTTTTCAATAAAATCTCCTTTACTGCAGCCATTGGGTCCGTGTCTTCGTTTTCCACAGGAGGAGTGTGGTGTTCTTGAAGACTGTTTCGTTCATATATATATATATATATATATATACTGGCAATTTAGTGGGATACTCCGTTCCAGTGGTGCTGACACCACCCTGCTAGGGTTGGTGGCCCCCTTTCATGGACAAATGGGGATGGATGTTAGTTTTGGGGGCATGACCCGCTCATCTCTGTTGAAGATAGATGGATCGCCCTGAAGTAAATGCATTCAGAGGAGAGCAAGGCAGGCAAGAGGGGTATTCACTCCACCTGTTGCTGGCTTGAGATGGACACGTTTTTGCAAAGACATTAGTTTGTTGTGACAGCTATTGGGCAAAGCACCTGGGAAGAAGAAATATATCAAAATACGAACTGTGAATATGTGCACTTGCAAATTCCAGAAAGGAACTTTACTATCTTCCATGGTGCTTTCTGGGACATTGAGATATTCGGACTATGAAAATCAAACAGTCCGCCTTTAAATGTAGTCACCTGACACCACAGACTTCCTACCAATGATTAAGGCTGTTATATATGCATAAACGCGTCTGGATAAGAAGTGCTGCCACATGTTATTGATTAAAGCATGTTTCATCTTTGAAGTCGGGCCTCGGCTTATTTTCTCTGTGCTGCAGGCAATTTAGCGGGATACTGTGTTCATGTGGTGCTGAGGCCACCTTGCTAGGGTTGAGGGCCTCCTTTCACAGAGAAATGGCGATGGATGCTTATTTTGGGGGCATGACCCGCTCACCTCTGTTGAAGATAGATAGATGGACGTGAAGATGGGGCCATGGGTGTGGCCGGCGGTGTGCATGTGGTTAGTGACAATCTGTTTGAGGCAAAGGTTGTTCATGGAGTCTAGCAGGGTGGCCAAGTCGGTTTCTGAGTGGTCCTTATGGTGGAAGTTGGTAAGCTTAATGGGGTCCTTGTGGATGATGGCAATTCCTCCTCCGGGTCTGACTGGCCTTTCCCTGTTGGTCCGTTTGTAGTTGGCTTGAGTGGCAGTGGCTATGTTGGGGGCTTAGTACTTCTTGAACCAGGTCTCTGTGAGGAACACTACATTGGGCTTGTGGTGGTGATGGTGTTCCAGAGTTCAATGGTGAGTTTGGTCAGGGAGCAGATGTTTAGTAGCATGCATTATAGTTTGGGCAGGTGGTTGGTGGCTTCGTGGGGGCCCTTGGTTCCATGGAGTCACAGGTGAAATGACAGTGGCAGCAGTCAAAAGCGCTTTTGATGTCCATGGGTAAGCATGTGCAGCAGAGGGTGCTGCGCCGTCCTGGGTCCAATACTTGGAGAGTGGTGCTGGAGTAGCAGTGGGCCAGGGGTTCGGGGTGCAGTTGGGGAGTGGACAGGCGCAGACAAGGCTTGCTTTTGGCAGGCCGCTGGGGTGGCCGCACATCGCCCAGCATTAAGTAGCTGGGGGGGCAGGGTGGATCATGCAGTAGATGATTGATTATGCGGCAAATGCAACAAATCTATACTTATTCCAAAAACACCGCTACTGCACAGTCACATAATTCCATTGGCCCTGAATATATGTCTCTACAGATATAAAGTGCAACAATTACATATATTTACTCATAATTCTGTAGTATGCTGAAAGTTTTGTGCCGTCAAACTTTATATGCCAGTCTTTTCCATTAATCCAATACTTAATAGCTTTCCCAATTGATTAACTGCTGTAACATATATTTATTAACTAACTTGTGCAGGTGTGTTAGTCTTAATGTGGGTTTCATTGATGTTTTCTAGTTGGCAGTCATATGGGATTCTGCCTATAGTATTTGGCGAACCACAGGTATTACTAATACAATAATGCCTGTCCAACAAGTTACAGTTTTGTCAGTGTTACTATCTGCCTGCATGTACATTTTGGCTGTCTTTTTATATCTCTATCTTTAGATCTGCCTACCTATCAATCTGACTGTCTAAACCCCCACAACTCTTTATCTCTAGAAGTAATTGCTATATAACAATGCTCTGTGTATGTCACTGTGTGCAGCTGTCTCTCTTGGTATATTTCTGTTGGCACATACAATAGCTGCACACAAGCGCAGATGGAAAAGCCTTGCTTTTTAGGTTTCAGCTGCACGGTGATTGTGCAGTGCTTGCAAAATCACATATAACGAAAAACAAATATCTCAAAAGGGGCTTAGAGCCCACTCATTACTTACCATTAGTTTACTCCCATGCAGCTCTCATTTCCTTTATTCCTATTGGTCTGTACCTCTTCCTGCCTACAGCTTCTTCCCGGCTTCATGTCTTCACGTTGTGGAGCTTGGAACAAGTACTGCTTCAGGCGGCCAGTGTCCTTCTACTGGCTCTGCACTTGTAACATACTTTTTTACTTTCCAGCATCCATATTCTGTTCATTGCTTGCCCATCCCTACCACCACCTCACTTCCACAATGGCATGCCCCTGTGGTGGGCACGGACAGGGCCCTGAACGTGGTAAGTGGACCACAAGTAATTACACAGACACCACTGCTTGCATAGTGCTGGAAAGACCCAGAGCAGTCTTCCACCTCTTTATTTTATACCCCGGCGCGAGCCCGCCCCGGGGGTGTGGGGATGTGTGTATGTAACCGGCTACATTGTATAGAGAGGCCCGGATGGCTCTCTACATCCCTCCTTCAATTTAGTCTGGCCCTTCTGGCCGGGGCCATCAGGGTGATGTCCATGCAGAGTCTCTTAGTCTCTGGCTCGGGCCCGGATTGGGTCGCAGGTTGTACTGGCGACTTCTGACCGCCGGGGATGTCACAACCCAAGCCGGGGTTGTCTCCTCACTCTCGACCTGGGAGGCATGGCACGACTGGCTGGTGTTACGTGCGGTGTTTTGACTTGCCTCTCCGAATGGGCCTCCTCCGACTTGTCTATGTGGGAGTGAGCTTGAGAATGATCCTTCGACAGCCTGAGTGTAATCCTCTTCTGGCTCCTGACCATTGACGCTTGCGGGGGGGCCGGCCGGCCCTCCCGTCTTCTTGAAGCATGATACCTTTTGTGTCACCACTTGAGTGCCTCGCCGGACAGTGATCATGGTCCCCTGAATCTTGTCTACGGTCCACACCTCCGGCTCGTAAGGTGTTCGAAATTTCCAGCCTGGGTGTCGATCTCGGACCACCACAGTGTCTCCTTCTTGTAGGGTCGGTTGTTGGGCATGCCGGGCTTCACTCGCTTTCTGATTGGTGGTTCGTCTTCGAGCCTGGATGGCCTCGTCATCCCTGGTTTCCGGGGCCCATGTGCGGTCAGTCGGGATGCTGTCCCGAGGCGCCTTCTTGAACAGCATGTGCGCAGGGGCACATCTGGTGGTGCTATGTGGCGTCTGGCGATAGGCACCCAGAAACTGGTCCAGAGCTGCTTCAGGGTCTTCTCTGCTGTCTACCGCAATCCTTAGAGCTCTGTTGAGTGTCCTCATTAGTCTCTCTACTTCCCCGTTTGCCTGGGGCCAAAGCGGAGTGATTTTTCGGTGTCTGATCCTGAGGTTCTCAAGGTAGCTTTGAAATTCTCTTCCTTGGAAGGGAGGTCCATTGTCGGACTTAATTTCTTCCGGGAGCCCCATTGTGGCGAAGACGCGGTTCAGGGCTTCTTGACCTGGGAAAAAGCAATCGATGGAATCACCTCCACCACTGGAAACTTGGAAAAAGAATCCACCAGGACGAGCGTGTGTCGGCCATCCGGGAAGCTCCCAAAGTCGATGCTAAGGTGGGTCCACGGTGTCTGGGGGGCATCTTCCATTATAACCGGTGCTGGCGCTGGGTCTCCACCTGTGATGGTGCAGGCATGGCAGGAGCGTACCATCTCATCCACTATGCTGTCCATGGCTGGGAACCAGACCTTGCTCCTCAGATGTGCTTTAGTTTTGGCCATTCCCTGATGACCCGTATGTGCGATCGCCAACATCTGATGTTGAAGACTCTCTGGCACCACGATCAGATGCCCTCGAGTATGACCCCCTTGTCTCCCACGCTCAGCTCACTCCTGACTTGCCATAGTTGCTGCCGCAAATGGCTGACTTCCGGCCGCAGGCTCTGGGCTCCATCCAGGAAGTGCGCCCAGCGATTCCCCTCGAGAGCGTGCCTGACTCGGGATAGCGTCTCATCTTTGGCGGTGGCCTCACCTATCTCCTGCAGTGTCATTGTGTCAGGGCATGCGGCTTGCGATATCATGTGGACTAACTCCTCCACACCTGGCCCATCGGCAAGGGGGTGGGCCTGCTTCGTCACATCCGGATGCCGGGAGAGGTAATCGGCAGGGTTGTGCGCTCCCGGTCGGAACAGGATCTTAAAGTTGTACCCTTGTAGCTGAACTGCCCAGCGCTCTATCCGTGAGGGTGCAAGTCTGGACGATCCTGTAAACAGAGGCAACAGAGGTTTGTGGTCTGTCACCACATTGAACTCTTGTCCACATAGGTATAGGTGGAAGTGTTGACACACCCACTTTATCGCCAGGGCCTCGCGTTCAATCTGGGCATACCGGGTCTCGGTGTTGGTCAGGGCCTTACTTGCATAGGCGACTGGCTTCCATTCATCCATGCCATATTCCTGTAGGAGCACGGCTCCGAGGCCCACCGGGCTGTCATCCACGATCAGTTCTGTTTTGAGGCGCGGCTGGAAATATGCCATCACTGTCTTATCGAGAAGGCTTTCTTTAATGTCTTGGAATGCCTTATTTGCTGCACCGGTCCACTCCCACTTGTGATCTTGTCGAGTAAGCGCCCTCAGGGGTTCTGCCAGGGCCGCCAGGTTTGGGATGAAGCAGCCACAATAAGTGGCCATGCCGAGGAAGCTCCGCACTTCAGTGGGATTCCGCGGAGTGCTCGCGGTCCGGATTGCCTCTGCTTTCTTGGGGTCAACCTTCAACCGCTCTCTGGTGAATGTATACCCGAAGAAATCAATGGATTCTGGGTAGAACGAACATTTTGACCGATGCAAAGTCAAACCATGCTCCACCAGCCTTTGCAGCGTAGCTCTCAAATGGGTGTGATGTTCCTCGAGAGTGTTGGAGTAGATGAGTATATCGTCACTGAGGTTGATCACCCCGCTCAGCCCCGACAGCACCTTGCGTATGGCGTTCTGGAACACCTCCGCCACCGAGGATACTCCGAAGCTTAGCCTCCGATATCGTCGTAGCCCTACGTGGGTCGAGAAGGTGGTTATATAGCGGCTTTCCGGCTCCAGTTCGAGTCGATGGTATCCCGAATTGAGATCCAACTTTGAAAACCACTTTGCCCCGTTCAAGTCAGCGACGATGTCGTCCATGGTTGGGGTAATATGGCGTTCTCTCTTCACGGCTGCATTGGGGAGTCTCATATCGACGCGCAGCCTGATTGTGCCTGGTTGTTTGGGTTTGGGTGCCACCACCAGTGGAGATACCCAGGGGGTCGGACCTGACACCTTTTCTATTACTCCGAGATCTTCTAGCCTTTTGAGTTCAGCCTCTACCTGTGGTCGGAGGTTAAACGGTACCCGCCAGTGCCTGAGAGCGACTGGGCGGACTGAGGTGTCTATGTGTAGACGAAACTTCTTTCCTTTTAGTTTCCCCAGACCCTTGAACAGCGCTGGGAATTCTTGCAGCAAACTGTCCGCATGCGACTGATGTACTTGATTCGCAAAGAATACGAGTCCCAAGTCTTCTGCAGTGTGACAGCTTAGAAGAGTGCCTTTCATCCCTTTGCTGATGTGGAAACGAGCTTCTGTTGAATATTCACCGTTCACGATGGTGGTGCTGATTACTCCGCGCAGTGGCAGCGGGTCCGTGCCTCCATAAGTGTAGATGCGTGCGCTTGAGGGTGCAAGAGCGGGCTTAGGTGACATTTGTTCATATTGTTCCGAGTCCATGACGTTTACCGACGCCCCTGTGTCTATGAGTGCTCTCATCTCGGTGCCTTCCACGGAGACGGTGCACATAGGCGGTGGTCTCCTTTTCGTGGATATTCGGCTGACGTATGAGATGACGTATACTTCGTCGTCATCGTCGTCCTCATACCGTGGTCATCTTTCCTGGGCTTGGTTGTCGGGGGCGGACACTCTTGCTCTAGTGACAACTGTCGGACTCGCTGCGTTCATTGTCTGGGTCCATACCCTGCGCGGGATCTTGGTGCATTCGGCCTGTACCTCCCGCCTTGGCACACTGCCGCAAAGTGGTTCAGTCGGCCACACTTTAGGCATGTTTTCCCTTTTGCTCCGCATGTCGCAGTCGCTGGGTGGTCTTCACCGCAGTAGACACATCGTGTGCCCCAGACGGGCATCTGTCGTTAGCGATTGGACTGGGGCCTCCTTTGTATCGCATCTACCCTTTCCTCCTTGATCGGCGCCATTTTGGTCACTGCGGGAAGTGCCATCGGTGAGCGTAGGGCGATCTCCATTTCTTCGGCCCGCGCATCAGACAGCTCGTGCGAGCGGGCGAGAATCAGTATCTCATCGAGCGATATTCCCGGCTGTCCGAGGATGAGTTTTCTTAGCCACTTTGAGCGACACCCTACAATGATCTGATCTCTGATTTCTTCTCTTGGATTGAGAAAAGGGCAGGTGCTGGCCAGCCGGTGCAGCCTTGCATAGTACATGGCCACAGATTCGTACTCTGTCTGCCATGACCTTTTAAACTTGAACTTCTCAAAGTCGTTGTTGAGTTGGGGGTCGAAATGGGTGTTGAGTGCATTGACCTCTGCATCATAGTCGTCGTCTGGTCCAGTGTTGGGGAGCGTCTCGAAAAGGTCGTATATTTCCGGGCCCCCATATAGGATGAGGAGGGACCTCTTGACTGTCCCGTCGGTTTCGCGGGTGCCCTTGAAGTAGAGGTTGAGCCTTCCGAGCCACGCCTTCCATCTCGGCGCCGCCGTCGCGGGGTCAGCTGACTCGCTGAATGGGGGAAGGGGAGCAATGCCTGTGTGAGCATGGCTGGACAACTGGGGGGCTACTACCACAGCCTTGTTTTGGGCAGGTCCTGCAGGGCCTGGTGATTGAGATGCGATCGCTGCACCCTGGTTCTGGCCATTGCCTGGTTGGCCTGACCCCGTCGCAGGGTCCGTCATTGTGAAGTCCTCCCACGAGCCCTTTCGCGGTTCTCTGGGGTGATGTGTGGGCTGTGCACTGTCACCCTCCTCTCACGTGGCTGCGGGCGAGCTTTCGAGTTGTGGCCGGAGGCAGCTCTGGCCATTCTTCCGCACCACATCTCGGTGGGTGGGTGGGCTTCAGTAATAGACGGCAGGTGGGGTGAGGCAGAGGTGTGTGATGTGGCTCTGACGCTTGCTATTGAATCGCATTCCTTGTATCTCAGGGAGCAGCCCTTGATTGACGCCACCTTCTAGGCCTCTTGCGCTTGCCAGTGCTTGATTGGTGAGGGAGGGGACTGAGCCTGACCTCACAGCTTGATTCCGCCGAGGTGCGGTGCCCCTCGCTGGCTGGGGCGTGATGGGGGCTTCTGGCTGGATCGACGGGAGCCGACTTGCAGCGTCGCTCTATTTCACCCCTCCCTCTTAGGCTGTTGGTGTGTATTGCACACGCTAGGGGGGGGGGCCAGTGCGCCACGAGGGGAGCGCACAAGGCCGTGCAGGCCGCAGGTCTTCAGCGCGGGCGGGGCAGCAGGAAGGCCACTCACCCTTTAATGACGCGCTCGGCGAGTCCCGCCAGCCGAAGGCGCTCCCTGGAGGGGGCGCGTGGGCGGGCCTCAAGCCGGAGCGTGAGCCGTGCGATGGAGCAGTCAGGCTTCGGGCTAGAGCGGGTGGGGTCCCTCTTCAGGCGTTGGCAGCGCGCCAATGTACAGGCGCTGATGGTGTGCCGATGCTCCGGGCAGGAAGCGAGGCGGGCACACGATGTGGTGGGCACGGACAGGGCCCTGTACGTGGTAAGTGGACCACAAGTAATTACGCAGACACCACTGCTTGCATAGTGCCGGAAAGACCCCGAGCGGTCTTCTGCCTCTTTATTTTATACCCCGGCGCGAGCCCGCCCCGGGGATGTGGGGATGTGTGTATGTAACCGGCTACATTGTATAGAGAGGCCCGGATGGCTCTCTACAGCCCCTTCCCTGATCGTTGCTGGCCCTTGCCTCCTAACATCTTGCTCCCGTCAACTGCATGCTCCTTCCCCACCCCCTTACTAGTCATAGCTTGTTTTATATAGCACAAAGTCGACTAGAAGGGCTTGGAGCACTTTACATGAGTGCTAGTTACATTACACAAGGTCACATTCATTTTTAAAATCATGGGAAGATCAAGTGATTTGTCCAGAATCACAACATGTGGAGTCGGTGCCGAGACTTGAATTTCATCCCCCATCTCCAAAGTCAGAAGCTCTGGCTGTAACGCCACAGTCTCTCCATGCTCATTGTTCTAGCTAGCTACTATTGGACACTCTTGTAACTGCAATGGGCCTTTGTTCAAGAGTATAAACTGGATATTAATTATAGGGAAAATAACACTTTTATTGGTTTGTAGGTGCATAGCTTAAAGTCTGGCCACGTCATATCGCTTTAAAAAAAATAAACTTTAAGCTATGGATCACAGTAGCTCTCACCGCTGTACAACATAAAAAAAAATGGACAAAGGCATAAGATCTTGCAGAGGCGAAACCTATTGGCTTTGCCAATGCTTGTTATAACCTGGTGTTACTTGCGCTGCATTGTTGTAATGCCGCTCTGTACATTTCACGGGGATAAATCAAATTGTTGCCTGCATTGCATGTGTGGTTCTGGCCCCTTTACTTGTCTCCCTTCTCCAGCCTCCATAGGCTTCACATCCAATGCTTTATCTTTGCTGATAATATCTCATGGAAGACAGAGGAAGTGACACCCAGCACATCTACTGATAATGCTTCAGCAATGTATCCATCATGCACTAAAGCAGAGAGAGTGTTATACTTAGCTTTGGTGCTTTCCCTGCACTCAGCAATGGTATCGGAACCAATGACACAAGCTTCCTACTGTTCGTATCCCATCCTCGTCGCCAAAAGTGTTGAAATTAAAGGAAGTCCATAAGCCAGGTATAAATATCATGTAGGTTTAATTAGGCTTAGTTACAAGTTCAGGTTTAAGCACATAAGTTAAGATGAATAGAAGTAAACCCCAACAGGAGTCGCCTCCCTGCCACTCAGCCTGCCTGCCATCAACTGCCACTCCACACAGGCCAGACACACAGGATTCTACTATGACATCAGGCATTCCAAGAGCCACACCAGCTGAGTAGCAGGGAAAGCACCAAAGCTAAGTATAACAGAGAGCAATAGAGAGACAACACATGGAATAAAGAGAGTAAAGAAGAGTGTGAGCAAACGAGAGGGAGACACAGAAAAAGAATGAGAGAGAAAGAAAAAGCCACAGAGCTGACAGAGAGAAGTAGAGGATGAGAATAAGTGAGAGAGAGGGAGAGAGGGAGAGACGGAGGATGAAGGGAGCAGAGAGAGGCAAGGAAGCAGAGAGAATGATGTGGAGAGGGAAACAGACTGACACAAAGAGAAATAGAAACAAATAGAGGATGGGAAAGACTTTGGAGATGGAGAGATGAAAAGGGAGCGAGAGAAATGGAAAGAAACAAGGGAAGACGAGGGCGAAGTGTGGGAGAAACAGAGAAAGACAGCAGAAGAGGGGGAGAGATGTAGAAAGCCACAGGGAGAAGAGAAGGGGGGCCAAAAAGTAAGATACTGATCAGGATAGAAATAGGGGCAGAGACGAAGACTAAGAGCAACAGAATATGGGAAAGGGGGGGGAGACAGGGACAATCAGAAAAAGAGAGAGAGAGAGTCAGAGAGAAAGGAGGAGACGGGTATTATGAGATAAAGAGAGAGGAACCGGAAGAGGAGCCACGTGTTCTACTCTGTCCTTCAAGCTATGCTATGCTGATTTGTAAAGTGTGTGGCTACCCAAAGGCTTCCCTTCCTTCATATAACACTTTCATCGGGAAGACCCGATTGCATCTTCTAAAGCAGAAATGTTTAGCAGATACAAGGAAGGGCTTTCAGGAAGCCGAGGGATGAAAAAACACTCTGGCGCGAGGCTGCCTGTATTTATTTAGTATTGGAGCAAACAATCAGATTCATGTGCGTCAGCACCAGTGATGCTAGAAAAAATGAATCACGGAAGGAACGTGTATTAACTGTGAACAATGATCAGCAGTGCATTTGTACAGAAAACTGCAATGGTGTGTGTTTGAAAATCACATATAATCCTCTTCTTGGGTGTATGCTATAATATGATGCCTTTTTAAATGAAGCACTCTTTATTCTGTTATTATTTTGAATCCAAACTAGACTTACACGCAGTGTAGCACACATTAAGAAGCACAAGTACTATAGAACATGCAATAAAAAGAGAACAGTCATACATTAATGATAATACATATAGCCTGTGCTTCATTTTGGAGCTACAACCCCATTTTAGCACTGTTAAATAGAGACATACAGTGCAATCATCCTCTCATTTGTAGACAACCGGAGGAATCCCAATCTACTCATATCAGATCCTGCATTCTCCACACCACTCACTGCTCACACAGGAAGGTGCGATCAGATGCCGGGGAACATTAATTCCCGAAAGCATCACACTCATCTATTTTAACTTAGACCTACATCCCAGAATACTACATTTGTTACAAATGATTTAAAGGCTATTTTAACACACTCACTCAACCCTGCATTCACTCATTGCTACCACTCAAAGAGCTCCACTTACAAATGTGTCAAGCCCACCCGTTCACATTCAGTGTCTGGGTGAGGGTCCAATGATGAAGCATGCCACAGGTGGCAACTGTGGGTGAGGACCTTATATGGGTGCATTACCCTTTGTTGTGCACATAAAGTTGGCATCCTGAATCCTCCATTCTTCTTCAGTTTAGTTCAACCCTTGATTTGGTGATGGAATTGTTGAACCAAAGGTTTTGTCTAGAAGACAGTCAGTTGAAACTTTGACCAACTACGCTGTCTAATTAGTACTCATAGCCAGATCCACTGAGCAAGAGTGGAAGACATATCACACTGACAGACCATGGCCCTTAGAAATATCTCCTATCAATGTCATTAACATCAACCTTTTATATCTAGTCTTAGTTGGCGCTGCTCTGTCTCACATTTTCTGGGGATGAGAGGTCAATATTCCAGACCTGGGATTGTGTTATAGGATGTGTCTCTGGGGTGCACCATGCTTGTGCTCCATTTGTTTGTGCCTTTGTGGCACTTGGATGTTACATAGAGGAGCACAGATACGTGTGCAGCCTCTTCTGAATACAGATCACACTGGTGCAATATTTTTACCAGCCTTATCGTAGGAAAGCATTTCCTCACCATGCCACAATATGATTGAGTGAACTCTTTGCCTTTGCACCCATGTCATATTACTAACGCTGTAGCAATGGCAAATAAACCATTCAAAAGGTGTACTGATTGTGCACTGCATGGAGGTGGCGGTGGCTCAGAATTAGTGAACCTCACAAAGTTGTCCTAGAGAAGAGATTTGCAGGGTCATTAGCGACCCACAGATCCCCCCCCCCCCCCAAAGAGACAGGTGAATTAGGACAATACATCTGTATGTGAGGGATCCCTGCTCCCCCTCAAATGTAAGGCATGGTTTGCCTCCATTCAAAGATGGTGCTGCAGTATCAAACCTGTGCCCTGTCTTTCACTAATATGCCCTCCTACGTCCAAATGTAAACCGTGGGAGTTTGCTCATGAGGACAGGGCATTTATGGTGTAATCAGGCACACTGAGTTAAGTATGCACCACAGCACAAACTCGGACACCGCACCTGATTTTTATTTGGGTCACAGGGCAGACATCCTTCAAGTCCCACTAGTGACTTGCCCCACCCATTAAAAAGTTGTAGACTAACTTCCTTGTTTCTGCTGGATGACTTCTCTTCATGTGTTTATGAAGCGAATGCATTATGTGCATGTTGTGCTTGATAAAGAACTATATTTTTAAAGAGATGGTGATGTAAATGTATGTATTTGTTTGCAACGTTTACACATTTGATTTTGGCAAGCATCACATCTGTCATGTACTATTAAATGGGGTATCAATCATGCCCTCTTGATAGTCTAATGTTCTTTTGATACTCTGATAAGGTCTTGATAATACTATGCCTTTGTGAAAGTCTTATGCTGTCAATATACTATTATGTGCCCTTGAAACTCTTGTGCCCTCAAAACTATCATGCCCTTTTCATTATGTTATGCCCTCTTGATACAATCATGCCTGTTTAATACTCAATGCCCTCTTACTGGTAACATGCCCTCATGATACTCCTATACCCCATGATGCTCGTTTGACCTTTTGATACTATCACACCCTTTAGAGAGTCGTATCCCTTCTTGACACTGTCTTACCCTGTTGGCACTCTTTTGCGCTCTTGAATTTACCCTCTTTATACTCTTATGCCCTCTTGAAACTGTCATGCCTTATTGATTTTACTGTGTGCTCTTGATGCTCTCTAGCCTTCCTGATACTTCCATGGCTTTTTGATACTCCTATGCCCTATTGATACTGGCATGCCTCTTTATGCTTTATACCCTACTAGCAGCCCGTCCCGACGTTGTCCGGGAATGAATTGCTGCCGGCCAGTAGTATATTGTTTTGTAGGATTTCATTTAGATAGCATTTCTTATCTGTGACAGGCCTGTGAAACGCTCCGATTATCAGTGCACTGCTGATGCACTTAAGAGTGCACGTTCAGTAGTGTTGGAAGGCGGTGACCCCAGGGGTCAAGTAGACTCTCCTAACCTCCTGGAACCTCCTCTCCCACAATTACTGCCGAGTCTTATCGAGGGGGGAGTCCCCACCGGGGAGGACTGATCGTACACACTGTCGACACACCACACTTATGAGCGGACACCACACCGTAATTCTTTATCAAGAAAGACTTTATCAAGATTAATTAAAGAGCATTACACAGCGAGCGGGGGATCGCGAAAGTCTTGTAATGAGGGGTCGGGGAAGCGGGACAGTCTTAGGAGGCCAGTTGGCATGCCACGTACCCGGCGCACAGTTCTCAATCCTCGAACTCGGAGGGTACGGGTGCTGGCGATGGGACTTGCTGTCCTACTCACTTCTGGTTCAAGCTGTTCGTGAGGGTAGCGTCGATGGTCCAGCCGGACCAGAGAGTTCGTCAAGCCGCGACCAGGTCAGCAGGGCTTGGGCGGGAGTACTCCGTCGTACTCGTAAGTAGATGGGGCCACGACAGCGTCAGCAGGGCTCCGATGTTCAGGTCTTGTGCTTCAAGAGGGAGCCGCGACAGCGTCAGCAGGGCCCCGATGGTTCAGTTCCGTAGGTTCTAGGGTGAGCCGCGATGGCGTCAGCAGGGCTCGGTGGGTCAGAGTCTGTTCTCCTCAAAGTCAGCCGCGATCAGATCAGCAGGGCTTTCTTGTCCAAGATACAACTGCCGATTAGGTGGAAGGCAGGCTGTCTTATAGTCGTCAAGCTCTTTGATGTCCTGACCCTCATAGGCAGGAGGCCGGAGGTCCGAGGGCCAGGCGCCTGATCGTCTGGGCGGTTGGTTCTTTGATGCTTTGGACCATGCGCCCATGGAATCCCAGACGCCCATCAGGGCCTGGAGCCAGCTCACTAGGAGGCCCAAGGTGCCATTGAAACCAGCCCCCATGGATAGTTCAGAGGTGTGAGGGAAACCTGTTCCTCGGAAGGGGGCCGGAGGTGTGATGGAAGTCTTGGTTTCGGGTACTTGGTGAGTCGTTCACCCCCCGGGTGGATCTGGGCATGCCTGACGCACAGGCTTAGCGGCCGTCAGGAGCGGCCAGGGCTGCCGAAAGGAAAGAAGGCGGCCGGCCGGCCGGGGTGGCCAAACATGGAGTCCGATGGTTGCGTGCACGGGTGCAGGCACGCGGTCTGGGGATCGTCTCAGGTCCAGTGTAGGAGGGTCATGTACAGTTCTGGGTGGACGGGAATCAATCAATCAATCACAGACATTTATAGAGCGCACTACTTACCCGGAGGGTCTCAAGGCGCTTGGGGGGGGGGGGGGGGTGTGCTGCTACTGCTCGAATAGCCAGGTCTTGAGCTTCTTCCTGAAGGAGAGGTGGTCTTGGGTCAGGCGCAGGTCGGTCGGGAGGGAGTTCCAGGTCTTGGCGGCCAGGTAGGAGAAGGACCTTCCTCCTGTTGTCGTTCTTTGGATGCGGGGGACGGCGGCGAGGGCGTGGCTGGCTGATCGGAGATGACGTTTGGGAGCGTAGAAGTTGATGCGGTTGTTGAGGTAGCTCGGGCCTTGATCGTGTAGGGCTTTGTGTGCGTGGGTGAGGAGACGAAAGGTGATTCTTTTGTTGACGGGGAGCCAATGCAGGTCTTTCAGATGTCCGGAGATGTGGCTGTGTCGTGGGATGTCGAGGATGACTCTGGCTGAGGCATTCTGGATCCGCTGGAGTCTCTTCTGGAGCTTGGCGGTGGTTCCGGCGTAGAGGGCGTTGCCGTAGTCCAGTCGGCTGGTGACGAGGGCCTGGGTGACCGTCTTCCTGGTCTCGGTGGGGATCCATCGGAAGATCTTCCGTAGCATGCGCAGGATGTTGAAGCATGACGAGGAGACGGCATTGACTTGTCTGGTCATGGTGAGGGAGGAGTCCAAGATGAAGCCCAGGTTGCGTGCGTGGTCTGTCGGTTTGGGTGCGGTGCCCAGGGCGGGGGGCCACCAGGAGTCGTCCCAGGCGGAGGGCGAGGAACCCAGGATGAGGACTTCCGTCTTGTCTGAGTTCAGTTTCAGGCGGCTGGTCGTCATCCACTCGGCTACGTCTTTCATCCCTTCATGAAGGTTGGCTCTGGCGGCGGCGGGGTCGTTGGTCAGGGAGAGGATCAGCTGGGTGTCGTCAGCGTAGGAGATGATGTTGAGGTTGTGTTGGCGTGCGATGGCCGCGAGGGGGCTCATGTAGACGTTGAAGAGGGTGGGGCTCAGCGAGGATCCTTGAGGGACGCCGCAGATGACTTCGGTGGCCTCTGACTTGTACGGTGGTAGACGGACTCTCTGTGTTCTTCCGTCGAGGAAGGAGATGATCCATTCCAGTGCCTTCTCCTGGATCCCGACGTTGCTGAGGCGCTGCACTAGGGTGCGGTGGCAAACAGTGTCGAATGCCGCGGAGCGGTCTAGGAGGATCAAGGCCGCTGTTTCTCCGTTGTCCATCAGGGCTCGGATGTCATCGGTGGCAGCGATGAGGGCGGTCTCGGTGCTGTGGTTGGCTCGGAAGCCAGACTGTGAGGGGTCGAGGGATCCATTCGTCTCGAGGAAGGCGGCCAGCTGCTTGTTGACGGTCTTCTCGATGACTTTGGCTGGGAACGGGAGGAGCGAGATGGGGCGGTAATTCCTGAGTTCGGTGGGGTCCGCTGTAGGTTTCTTGAGTAGAGCGCTGAGTTCGGCGTGTTTCCAGCCCTCCGGGAAGGTGGCGGTGTCGAAGGAGGTGTTGATGATGTCCCGCAGGTGGGGTGCGATGACAGCGTCGGCCTTGTTGAAGACGTGGTGAGGGCAGGGGTCGGTCGGAGATCCGGAGTGGATGGAGTTCATCATGCGGACGGTGTCTTCGGTGCTGATCGGAGTCCAGGCGCGGAGGGTGGTGGTGGGGGGCGGTGGTTCGGTCGTGGCGTGCGTCGGTTGAGTGCTGAAGCTGTTGTGAATGTCCGCGATCTTGTTGTGGAAGTAGGAGGCGAGGGAATTGCAGAGGTCTTGCGATGGGGTGATGTCGTTGTTTCCGGCATTGGGGTTGGAGAGCTCTTTCACGATGTTGAAGAGTTCCTTGCAGTTGTGTGCGTTGTTGTCCAGCCGGTCCTTGAATGCAGTTCTCTTGGTGGCGCGGATCAGTTGGTGGTGCTTCCGGGTGGCAAGCTTGAGGGCGGTCATGTTGTCCGGTGTTGGTTCCCTTCTGAAGGATTTCTCGAGGGCTCGGCGGTTCTTCTTGGAGCTCTTGAGTTTGTCGGTGAACCATGGGGCCTTCTTGCTGCCGGGTCTGCTGGGCGGGGTCCTCAGTGGGGCGAGTTCGTCCGCGCAGTTGCTGATCCACTTCGTGAGGTTGTCGGCGGCCTGGCTGGGGTTCGCAGACTGGCGGGAGGGTGCTGGCTCAGGGAAGCAGCGAGCTGGTCGGCTGTGATCTTGATCCAGCTTCTTCGAGCACCCTGTTGCTGGTGGTGGTGGATCGTCGTTCTTCTGAAGGTGAAGTGGATGCAGCTGTGGTCCGTCCAGTGGAGTGTAGTGGCGTGGCTGAAGGCGATGTCTTTGCTGGATGAGAAGACGGCGTCGAGTGTGTGTCCGGCGAGGTGGGTGGGGGTGGACACCAGCTGCTTGAGTCCGAGGTTGGCGAGGTTGTCGAGCAGGGTGATGGTGTTGCGGTCTTTGTTGTTCTCCAGGTGGAAGTTGAGGTCCCCCAGGAGGATGTAGTCAGCGGAGGGGAGGGCATGCGGGCTGACGAAGTCGGCGATGTCCTCGCTGAATTGTGTGCGTGGTCCCGGGGGTCGGTAGATCAGGGTGCCTCTGAGGGTGGTGTTCGGGTCGGTGCGGATCTGGAAGTGCAGGTGTTGGGCGGTAGTCAGGGTGTCGTCGGTGTTGGTCGTGATGTGGATGGTGTCCCTGTGGATGATGGCAATGCCTCCTCCCGTATGTTTGACGCGGTCTCTTCGGGTGATCTTGTATCCCTGTGGGATGGAGATGGCGATGTCGGGTGCTGAGGAGTCGTTCATCCAGGTCTCCGTGAGGAAGACAACATCTGGAGCTGTGGTGTCGAGGAGGTTCCAGAGTTCGATGGCGTGCCTGTG
Organism: Lissotriton vulgaris; assembly: GCF_964263255.1. Taxonomy (NCBI): domain Eukaryota; kingdom Metazoa; phylum Chordata; class Amphibia; order Caudata; family Salamandridae; genus Lissotriton; species Lissotriton vulgaris. The sequence continues at coordinate 636,120,103 of NC_141700.1, read as the reverse complement.
GACGGAGCGGGTGTTGAGCAGGATGCACTTGAGGTGGTTGCTGCTGGTGTTCGGCTTGGCGGGTGCTGGTGCGGGGCAGGTTCGGATGCAGGTGAACTTGCAGGCGTGGCAGCTGAAGGGTCCGTGGGTGCGTCTCGGAGTGGCTCGGTAGCATCCAGGGAACCCGCCGGTGTTGAGTGCAATGAGTTCGGTGGCGTCGTAGGACAGTCGGGTCGTCTTCCGTCGGTGGGGGCCAGGGGTTCGGGCGCTGGGGGCGGTCCAGGTGCGGACGGGCGCAGACGGGCTTACCTTTGGCGCGCCTTCGGCGCACAATCGGCGCGCCCGCTGCGCGTTCGCACGGTCGCCATATATGGCGAAGTGCGAGGGAGGGCGGAGCAGCTGGGAGGCGGGAGCGGGAGGGTACAGAAAGAAAAAGGGGGCGTGGTTAGCGGCGGTGGCGGGAAGCGGGGAGCGGGTAGGGAGGAGACTGGGGGGAGCGAGAAACAGGCAAAAAGTAAAACAATAAGCACAATACAATACAATACAAGTGAGCAGAATAGCTCAACAGGCAGGGGGGCACACAGCAGGAGAACGGGGTCAAGGAGCCAGCAGGTCAGGCGAGCACAGCGCTAGACCGTAGGAGACCACGCCGCTCGGTGGCAGGGGGCGTGGTCACACGGCGGCGGCCGGGGCAGCGAGGCAGGCAGGCGGGAGGCACACGCAGCAGCTGGTGGCCGTGCGGCGCGGGGGGTGTCCTAAACCACCCGTAGATCTGGGGTTGCGGAGATCAGCGAGGACCACGCCACGAGGCCGGGTCCAACAAGTAGTGTGTGAACTCGAGTTTCCCTACTTTATTTTTCCTTGCAATATTATATAGCGCAAACTCGACAACATGGCATGAGTACAATTTACATTACAGAAGAACACATTAATTTGTGGTAGGCACGGGGAGACAAAGCGATTTGCCTGGAATCACAGGATGTTGAGCTGATGCCGTAGCTCCCCAGCTCTAAAGTTCGCAATTCTAAAACTTGTGGCGGGAGGTGTGTCTAAAAGTGTATGTCGGTTCTGGCCATCAATGAGAGAGACCTGTGCATTTTTCAAATGGGTGGTGAAAAAATATGAGTATGTTGCTGGAGATGTGAGCCGCCGTGCCACCAATGTACTTACCGGGGGAGGGTAAACACCCATTATTCCGCAACTTTCTTTCTGCATACCATCACTCCGCATACTTTCATTACGAAAGTACAATGACTCCGCAATGCCATTATAACGCATGGCATTACATTTTATATGCTTTTACCACGCATACATTTACAACGAAATTCGTTGTAAATGCATGAATGGTAAAAGCATGTTTCTTTAAAAATGTTTGGATAAGGTAAGTATGGGTATAGGGGTATATGTTTTGGGGTACTGAGGTATATGTTTTGGGGTGTTTGGGTATTTTAAGGGTTCAGATATAGTTTTGGGTTATGGGGTACAGGGGTAGTTTTAGGGTTTAGGGATAGGTATGGGTTTTGGGGTACAGGGGTATTTTTAGGGTTCAGGGCTAGGTTTGGGTTTTGGGGTATAGGGGTATTTTTAGGGTTCAGGGTAGGTTTAGGGTTTTGGGGTACAGGGGTATTTTTAGGGTTCAGGGCTAGGTTTGGGTTTTGGCATACACGGGTATTTTCGGGTTCAGGGGTAGGTTTGGGTTTTGGGGTACACAGGTATTTTTAGGGTTCAGGGCTTGGTTTGGGTTTTGGGGTACAGGGGTAGGTTTGGGATTTGGGGTACAGGGGTATTTTAAGGGTTCAGGGCTAGGTTTGGGTTTTGGGGTACAGGAGTATTTTAGGGTACAGGGGTAGGTTTGGGTTTTGGGGTACAGGGGTATTTTTAGGGTTCAGGGCTAGGTTTGAGTTTTGGGGTACAGGGGTATTTTTAGGGTTCAGGGGTAGGTTTGGGTTTTGAGGTACAGGGGTATTTATAGGGTTCAGGGCTAGGATTGGGTTTTGGGGTACAGGGGTATTTTTAGGGTTTGAGGATAGGTTTGGGTTTTGGGGTACAGGGTATATTTATAGGGTTAAGATGGGTTAGAGTTTAAGGGTGTTGGGGTATTTTAAGGAGTAAGGGTGGGTTATGATTATGGGGTGCAGGGGTATTTAAAGGGAGCAGTGTGGAATTCGTTTTTAGGGTGTAAAGGGGAGCGCAGGGCAAGCACACCCGGAGCTGGAATGTACAGAACCTGGGAAGAAAACACAATGAAATATTGGGCACAACGCTCGTTTTTTTCCCCGTGATCCCGCTCCCCGCACACTCCCACGCCCCCAGCACACGCCCACAGCACACTATATGTGACATGGCATGAAGGGTGGAACGTACCCCACGCCCCCAGCGTTTGTCACGCCCACAGCACACGCCCACAGCACTAAGCAGACACACCCACAATTGACTACTTAGCTGGCACGGTTCTTTTACCTTATAAATGTATATGGTGGGCGTCTGCATAGCCTATGTCCTTCTTCTGCAACTGCCCTTTCCAACGCTGTATTGGGTGTTGTGATTGGCGCTGTGGTTCCTGAGATTACCCGCCTCAAAGGTTTGAGCTCTCTCTTTATTATATTAGTATAGATATATCATTAGTTTGTGTCCCCTAATCTGTCCTGATTATACATGAGGGCTCTCACTCTGACAATGAACAAATCCTTCCCGTTGATGATTCTCATTGCCAAACGATTCTAAGTACCCATGATTGTGACAATGTGGAGCTTTTTACTTACTTATGATCATTTTGAGCTAGAAACATTTTTGTTGAAACTGCAACTGATGCAGCAGATGGTGGGTTGTCTGGACTATGTGATAACTCCATAATTAGGCAGAAGACCCTGTGGCTAAAGAATGGCACACGACCAGTGGCACAAACTGATACATTTACAGATTGGAACCTCGTATTTATATGCTGCCTACACTTTTATCTCATGTAAAGTAAACTATACATGTGGTACTGCCCATGTACCCTGAGTGACGTCCAAATGTTGTCCCATGTAAATCGCTTTTCAAACATGCCAAGAGATAATATCTGGACGATACAAAAATAAAATAAGTAAATACTGTGAAGGTCAGAGATAACTCAATGAGCAAAGACACTCTATAATAAGACAGACACTAAGCCACCTGTGAAACACTGATTAGGACTTTGCTTGTGTGGGGCAGACGCCTTTTGTCTTTTGTAATAAAGCATTTCAAGCATCAAACACACACAGAAAACCAAAGGAAGTAGCCATTCCTCTTGTCCTGTCTGTGCGTGTGTTAGACCTCTGATATGTACCTGTCCCTGACTTGTGGTTCTGACTTTATTAAAGAGGTATCTGGATTTCACAGATATTTACATTTCATTAAGGTTATACAATAATTCCCTTTTTTAAAATCATTTATACAAATTAAAACATACCATATTATTTTGATGTTGGTATAAACCAAGGTAGCTTCTGTCACTCGGGTTCTAGCATAAAAACACACATTCCAAATTTTTAACTCAAAGTCACATAAACCTTTACTGGTAGAAGGAACACTTTAATCAGGAGCAGCCAATTCACAAAGGTACATTCATATCTGTAGTTGAACTCATATGTAGATCTACTTCTACACCTAAAGTTAATGGTATTATTACCATTAGTTGAGGCCAACACAACTTTGAATTGTGTCTTTAGTGAGGTTTAATTTTAATTGGTAGAACAAGCGGAATAATGTTCTACCGATTACAAGTGGGTGGTAGGACACTTGTGCCGCATGATGATCCCATTTCCAAAATAGTGTGGAAAAAGCGATTTTCTTCAGCAACATTTAAGGTTTGCAGGGGATTCTGGGTAGGGAAACTGTGGGGGTTCCACTCAAGCCATACCTCCCTGGACTCCCCCGGGTGTCTAGTTTTCTGAAATGTGTGGGTTTGGTGGGTTACCCTAGATGGCCGCCGAGCATGAGGCCAAAAACCAAGGTGACCCCCCCTTGCAAACCCAGGAAGTTTTGTGATAGAGAATTGTTAATTTGCCGCAATCTGGTTTGGGTCCTTCTCTGCCGCGGGCACTTGGCCCACTCACACAAGTGAGGTACCATTTTTTTTGGAAGCCATTGGGGAATGTGGGGTGGATCCACGCAGATTCAAGAACTTTCCATCACTGAAATGTGAGGAAAATGTGTTTTCTTTTCACATAGTTTGAGGTCCGCAAGGGTTTCTGGGTAACAGACACTGGTGAGAGCCAGACAAGTCACTCATCCTAGACACCATCATCAAAGCTTTATTTTGATATAAATGTATCTTAAAAGCATTTTACAGATTATATAAAAAAGCACCATTTATAATAATTGCACAAAGAAATCAGATTAAAAATCTTAAAAGACATCTCTCAAAGGATGCAAATTACTTTACAGAACAGTGGAATACCTATTCTAAATTTAGGACAATTCGTAAGTTACATTCCTGAGAAATCCTAGATACTCCTCCGGTGTCTAGTTTTCAAAAATGTATAGGTTTGCTAGGTTTCCCTAGGTGCCAACAAAGCAAGGGTTCAAAATACACAGTTATGCCCTTTGCAAAAAAAAGGGTCAGTTTTTCCTGTCAAAATGTGGTGTGTCCATGTTGCGTTTTTTGGGCCGTTTCCTGTCACGGGAACTAGGCCTTTCCACACAAGGGATGTATCATTTTGCCCAGAAGACTTTGCAGAATGCAGGGTGGGAGGAATTTGGTGGATCCGTGCAGATTCCTGAACTTTCCACCACAGAAATGTGAGGAAAATATGTTTTTTTCTTTACAAAGTTTAAGGTTTGTAAGGGATTCTGGGTAACAGAGCCAAGTGAGATCCACTCAAGTCACCCTATCCTAGATTCCTCTGGGTGTCTAGTTTTAAAAAAGGTATAGGTTTGCTAGGTTTCTCTAGGTGCCCGGCTGAGCTAGGGTTCAAAATCCACAGCTAGGCTCTTTGCAAAAAAAGGGTCTGTTTTCACTGTAAAAATGTGGATTGCCCACGTTGCATTTTGGGCCATTTTCTGTTGCGGACACGAGGCCTACCCACACAAGTGAGGTACCATTTTTATCGGAAGACTTAGGGGAATACAGATTTCTGGAGCAACTGTTATTACCTATTGAATTTTGATGCATTTCTGCCATCCAAGTGTAAGACAATGTGTAAAAAGGAAGTCACTTTGAAAAATGTCCTATAATTCACATGCTAGTATGGGTACCCAGAATTTATTTCAGAGATGTGCTAATAGCTACTGTTTTTAAACTCTATATTTTATTCCCATTTCAGAAATGCATAGGTGTCTTTCATACCAATTTTTCACTGTTTATATTTTCCCAATTGAATTGCTATATACCTGGTACACAATAAAAAAAACATTGCAAGACACTGCTCAGTTATTGGCTCTGGGTTCATCGGGTTCTTGGTAAAACTACAAGTGCTACATATCCCCACAACCAGAAGGGCCTAGCGGACGTAATGGCATATTGCTTTAATGAATCTGTCATACTTAAAAGAAGTTACAGGTGAAAGCGTTGGAACAAATGACTCTTTTTTCAACTCATTCTCAATGTTCCTATTTTCAACTGTTAGTGTCTACTATAAAACAAACCTTGAAGGATCTACACAAATGACCCATTGCTGAATTCAGAATGTTGTCTACTTTTTTTAAATGCATAGCTTTCCAGGATCCATTATTGCATACATACCTATTTCTACCATTAACTGGAAGGAGGTTGAAAGCACAAAAATAGGCTATGTCCCAGTATTTTACTGTGAAACTGTGAAAAAAGCTAGGTTTTCTTACAAAAATCTGTCCGTCCCTGAAAGCTGGGAAGATGGTGATTTCTGCACCACAAACCCTTTGTTGATACCATTTTTCAGGGGAAAAAAAGATGCTTTCATCTGCAGCACTTTTTTCCCATAAAAAAATATTATAATAATAATGTAGCTGTATTTTGGCTAATTTGTGAGTCCCCTCCAGGGGACTCAACAAACCCTGGGTACCTTTAAAATCCCCATGATGTTGGAAGAAAAGGACACAAATTTAGCATGGATAACTTATGTGGTCAAAAAGGTACAGGGGCCTTAGCGCAAACTATCCCAAATAGCCAAAAAGGGCTTAGCACAGAGGAATGCTAGCAGCGAAGGGGTTAAACAAACATTCCATCCTGAAGATGGTAAATGACTGATTGAAGCCATGTAATTTGGATGATCTGCTGCAATTGCTGTTTCATATAATTCCATACTGCAATATTGTTAGTCTTAATCAGGGGTAGACTTATCTGAAAATTGTAATGCATTTAAAATTGTTGTAAACAGAGTGCCACCAAATATGTGTTGAATAAGGTCCCAAAAATCCTTAAGATGGCCCTGGAACCACATCAGCAACACACTGCTCAGCATTAATGACAACAAGAAAATTGCTCTATCTTTTCTAGGCTCAGGATGGCAAAGGATCCGGCCAAAGCATTCATGTGCAGTGTCTTTTCCTTTGAAGAATATCATCCTCTGGTCGACATACACTGTAAAAGGTGACCCAGTCCCAACGTTGCATCTTTGATTGATGACAAGACCTATGTGGGACCCAAAGATGGGGTCCATGTATTAAAGCCATCACAGAAATTCTACCTTGGTGTCTGTGATGAAGACGACTATGTCTTCTTTAGAAAGGAATTTATTTAAGTCACTCAATGATACATTTTTCAGGTGAAGGAAAAATAGCAACACTGGAAAAAATGTCTCAGTTCAGATAAGGAATATGCCATGGATATTCAATGCACCTTCAACATCAAAGGAAACCCCTGAGTTCCTTCTTTCTGTCTTTTTCATAATTAGTTAAAGTCTTGTCGAGACTTTGTAAGATATTCTCCTGAAGCAGAGAAATCCAGTGACTCCAGTGGGTGTTAGCACAATCTTTGTTTTTGGTTTATCGCAAAGCTCAGCACCTCCATCTGTTATCATCAAACTTTCCTAAATGAGAAGTTCTTATTTCTGTGACATCAGGAAATGATCTAATGTAGATGACCAATAATATGCACCTCATCTTGAGCCATGCCATGGCAGAAAAGCATCCTTCAGTCTAAGTTTATTAACTAGTTATCTTTGATAAAATGTCTCAGAGAAGGCAGAGCCTCTTGTTCTTGAGGTGAATCTATTAAATGTTGCACTATATGCAACATAGTCATCCTTTTTAGCACCAGCAAAATTGTGCTGACAAGTCGATCCTCTGCGCAAATAATGGCCCTGCACACTGTATTCTTGTTTATTAGGGAAGACAGTGTCATCTGAACCAAACGTGTTCTCTGATTGTAGATTAATGATCTATTGCACAACACTCCTGAACCAAATAAGTCAGGAAGCCCAGCTCAAACCGTGAATGAAAAAGAGAGTTAATGAATCTCCTGGAATTAACCCCCAGTTGTGAATGCCAAAATGCTTGTGTCTCACTACCAGCAAGTGTGATGGGGGGAGGGTGGTCTGATATGGTAGATCAGTAGCAGCAGTGCAAGGGATTAGTTGGTCTGATTACTGAGGCTGGCTCCCCTGTTCACTGCTCGTGCTTTGTCTGAACCTGAAAAAGTCACTCTGCTGCTGGAATCGTCTAGGTTGAAGGCTCCCTGGTAGAACCCTGTGTGGTAATGAAACTTACTGGTGCAGCAATTTTTATGACCAGGAATACGACCCCAATACATGATGAAAACCAGCCTGCAGTTGGTGCGCTTCCTGAAACAGAATCTTCCATCTCTAACTTGTTAAATGTACAGACTGTCTGGTGAAGTTCTGTCTGAGGCAAAGCACTAAAGAACTGAAGTGTTTGTCTTTCACATGCAAACTTTACTTATTGGTTGCCACCTCTTTTAGCCCAGAGAGCAGACTGTGTGTTGTCCAAGAAACATAAGGTTTGTTAAACAATTGAGGGAACAGGCAACAAAGCCAACAATCAGTCAGCTCAAAAATCTGTGGAAGGACGCAAACAAGCCTATCAGTTTAGACTCTGGCAATGTTTGGAAATCCTTTTTAGGTCGAGCCCTGAGCCAGCGTGCAAGCGCTGCTCTGAGGTTGATCTGTGGTAGTTGAGTACAAGAGAGAAGGCATGCCCACTCCCCCGCTCATATTTTTCCATCGGCTTTTGTCTTTGTCCTTTCTAAATGCTGCCTTCCGATTGGTTTATAGGTTGTTAGTCCCTCCTTATGATGGCAATGTCGTCATTTCTATCCTTCCATGGCTACTGGCCCCTTTACTTTTTTGTGTTTTGCACAGTATGTGTTATTTCGATTGCGAGTACTATTTTTTTCCTGTGTCCCGTACCGAATCCCCCAATCCCTCAGTCATTGCCTTCTTGTCCCCCCCGCACTCCAGTTGTTTGTGCCTTTTCGCCCCCCTGGCCATCGGGCGCCCACACTCCCGTTTGCAATGCAATAGGTATTCCTTGTAAAAGCCAGTCCTATTGCATTGCAAATGCTTGTTTTATTCATTTTTTTTGTTTTTACCACAGACGTAAACTCTTTCCTGGTTCCATTATTGCCTCCGCTCAGATTAAGAGACACATTCTAAAGGCAATTGCAACACAATTACATGAAAACAACAAAAACAACATATACAACACTGTGCCCACCCGTCTGATAACGCGCTTCTGTGGCCCTGCAACAGGGTATGCCCTGTAAGTGCAATGATACACTATAACTATGGAACGCTTAAAATATAGCGTGTAAACACATTCAGTGTCTGGCTGGTAGACATTAAAAAGCGAGGAAGGTTTCATATGTGGACGTTATTTTAATCTGCCAGCCGCTGAGATCCAACTCAATATGTACCCGGCAAATTAGTTTTTTTTCTTGTAGGGAGGTGTTTGAGATGTTAATGCCTTCCTCTGTGTGTGTAGGAGGACTTATGACCACTGTCACCTAGCGACGCGTCTGTCATGCTCCCAGAGACGTCGGACCAGGCGGTTGCGCTGAAGGGCCAGGGCTCTGCTTCGTCCATGGCGAGCCCCATCGGCCTCGCCTCCTCCCTGAGCCAGCCTCTGGCTATGGGCTACCGGCTCCAGGGGCTCACAAGCTAGCCTCCTCCCACGGCGGGCAGCAGTACACCGTAACTGTGCACCTAGAAGCCAGCGGGGAGCTCTTCTCCGTCCTCTGGTGCAGCCCCCAGACCCAGCTCCAGGAGCTGAAGAAGCAACTGGAGAGCTGCAAAGGCTCATCTACCTGGACGAAGGTGGGATTCGAAGGGGGTTCATGGGGTACTGTAGTGCAGCATCAGTAGGTAGTAGGGTCACTGAGGTGTATACTTGGTTAATCATTATGAGATAGCTTGGAATTTTCTAAAGGATTTAAAAGGTGGTTTCAAAACCTTAATGCACTGTAAATTGATCAACCAATGTGACAGCAGTCCCCCCCAAGGCATAGTTTCCACTGGATCCTGAGCTCCAGGTTGTTCAGTGCCCAGGGAAAGTAGCATATCTGGCCTACCTTCATTCTTTGGGTTCTGGTGCTGTACAAGTCATTACCACTTTATAAATGGAGGCATACAAACATGTCCTAAAATGCAAAAGGAAAGGGATTGAATGCGCTGATCTGTTCTCTCCGAACATGGTTCCAGCGCCTCTTCAGGGCTAGTAAGCGCTATAGGAGTACACCACCACACCATACTATGCCATACTTGGGGATACAGATCTCTGCCAGTGCTCTCCACTGGGTGACCCTGTGCACATCATGATTATTCGCAAATGATTCTCAACACTGGCACCTGCATACAATAGTGGCTTTTACATAAATACTACAGAGTTAATAAATTGCGACAGAGATTTGCAGAACTTCAGGCCTAGCACTTGGAAATGTGCCTGTGTTGTAAACTGGGTGTGCACACAGTGAGTCCTAAGCTATTGTGCACACCAAATCACTTTGTGGAGCTAGTCATCCCCATGTCTAAGCTATTCCGGGCACCATCGATGTGTGCAAAAAATTTTTTTAAAGTACTTCTGTACAGTGAACATTCTGCACAGCAAGTAATTCTAGTTTTACTAACTTTATAGCTTGCATAGGAGGCAACACTTGTTTGAGGTTGTGGTCTCACAGCTAGAGCTGCTGACTTTAGAGTAGGGGAGCCAGGTTCAAGTCTGGGCGTCAGCTCAACATTCTGTGATTCTGGGCAAATCACATAATGTCCCCATGCCTACCAGAAAATTAATGTGTCCCTGTGCAAAGTAACCAGTGCTCATGTAAAGCGCTCCAATACCTTTGGGTTTAGTTCGAGCTATACAAATCTGCAACCAAAAAAAACACTCTGTGATTGATGTTAGAGTGCTGGTGTTCATTATGTGCTTTGTATGTTTAGAAACATACAAAGCACATAATGAACACCAGCACTATAACATCCTACAGAAATGAATGTCAATGCCAATGAGTGGAATGCTGCACTTGGTACACAGAGGACGTTCATTATTTAAAGGCTGCTAGTCAAAAGGTAGACACCACCCCCAGCTTTTCTAGCTAACGCTTGTTCATAAATCCCAATCATGCAAGAACAGAATACACACTAAACATAAACGTGTAGAGTGTCCCGATTTCAATAAGAAGCATATAGATATATATTTTTACAGCACAAAAGTGTCCCAGGGCGCTTTACAACAGAACTAACTTTTTCAGGCACAAAGCATTAGAGTAATTTATCACCAACCAAGCCAAGACTTTATTTTCCAAGATTGAAATTCTGCCACAATAGCAATAAAGGCGCATTTGTTGTTTGCTTTTGTAATTTTCTCTTTCAAGTAAGTTATTTAAAAGTTTACAAAAGTCAACATTGGTAAGTTAACATTTTTATTTTACCCCTTCACTGCGGCGGCTATTCCGCCGCAGTGCTAAGAGGGTGGGGCGGCCGCGCGGCGGGCGCATGCTGGTGATGGAACCGCTCCGTCACCAGCCGCGGTTGCGCTGTTCTCATGATGGAGCAGTTCCGTCAACGCCCCGCCCGCTCAATAGAACGTTCAGCACAGGCACGGAATCCGCGCCGCGCAGGCGTTCTGAGCGGGCCGTGACGGAACCGCTCCGTCATCAGCACTGCGCGACCGCGGCTGATGACGGAGTGGTTCCGTCACCAGCAGGGGAGGGGTTAAAAATACGTTATTTGTATATTTTTTTAAAAGAGAAAAGTACACTGCCACTCTCTCTCAGAGTATCCATAATTAATAAATTCTTTAGGTCAAGCCTGGGCAGTGCATACACTGCTCTGCGAGGCATACTGTATTCAGGTATGGCATAGAATCTCCGCTCATCTTTTCAATTGGCTCCTCTTACTGTCCTTTCAAAATCCTTGTTTTTGATTGCTAAATAGGCTTAATAGCCCTTCTTTGGTACCGACTTGTCTGAATTTGTAACCCCCATGAGGACTGGACTCTTTACTTGTGTTGTTACACAGTCTGCTTAATCAAAGCTATGAGCACTATTTTCTTTAATGATGTAACACTATTCCACCCACGATGTGTTTTTCGTACAAGGCAGCCTGTTGCCCGCTTTTATATTTTTAATAGTAATGTATTTATTTCATTTACAGAGAGGTCCGCTTTCACTTTAGCGGCCGCTCTTATTTATTTACTTATTTTATAGCGCGGTCCACCTTCACTTCAGCGGCCACAATTATTTATTTATTTAAATTACAGAGTGGTCTGCTTTCACTTTAGCGGGCGTGCTACAGAACCTTTATTTATTTTTTCTTTTTGAGTGAAAGCGCCCCATACTTCACTTGCACTTTAATGTTGGCCGTGCCCCTTTCTTTAGATGCTGCTCACTGTAAACTGAATACAGTGAGATGTGTCTAAAGAAAGGGGCGTGGCCACCATTAAAGTGGCCTCGCAATTGTAAGAGTTTGAGCTATTATCATTAAAAAAAAACAATGCCCTTTATATGTGTGTTGCTTTTAAAAACACATAAATAAAAGGCATTCTCATTTACAATGCCAATAGCTTAAACTCTCCCAAATGTGAGACCTATTGCATTGAAAATGCTTGTTCTTATACTTGCTTAATTTTGTCAAATAAGCGGTCCAATCAGACGGGCTGTTCTACCTTTGATGGTTGGTCTGGCATGGAGCACATTGCCTTCATAAATCAATGAGGTCAGGACTCCTGAAGGCACCAGAAAGCCCTATATGGTCTAATGGTCCAGGAGCGGCTCTCTATACACCGTGTGGACACTCCATTCATAAAATTCCCATTTACCAGATGAACGGTTATGTCCCTTGGAACTAATCTTTCAATTCATCATTTTTATGCAACCTTTCATGAGTCTAATGTCTCATGAGGCTTTCATCTGAGCAGACAGATGAGGCCACAGTGAAATAGGTCAAGGAATCATTCCCCAAAATGTCCATCATTACTGGATGAACATTGTGTTGAATGAAAGCGGGTCAGTGACCTACCGTGGTCCCCCTAGGCCTGAAGTGGAAGGAACAGGTTCAGCCTCCCTGGAGGTATGGCAAGTAGGGCCGGCTCGCAGAGTGCCCTGGAAGAAAAAGGGTGGTACTTCTACTGCAGAAAGATCCAGGAAACATGGTGCTAGAGAGAAGAGACTGTGTGGGTTGGAGCAGCATCATGAACCACACCCATAGATGACCAAGCAAACCCCAATGGCTTGGCAGTCCTGGTGGGTAAGTTTGGTGCTTGTGCAGGCATGGCGAATACTCATCGGCTGAAACTGTGCTTGCCCTGAGAAGTTCAGTGAGGCCTGTCGAGAGGGGATGAAGACATGAGAGAATGATGGATTGGGAAGACACAGCCCCATTGTTCTGGAATGTGTGATTGTACCTAGGAACAACAGCACCCCATCCAGGGGCCTAACAAACACCCCCGCAGCCCCAGTGATGCGGACGGGCCCCAGTCTTCAGTGGTGAAGGGGGCCCACTCAGCTCTTTGGTAGAGAGCTGTGAGATTTGCTCTAAAGCAGCTGCAGTCTGCAGCCGGCTCTGAGCTCCTCCCACTGACCCAGGGCAGGACTGGTGATGTACTTTGCAGGGGGGGCCCCTCAAGTTTCGTTACCCCACTGACCCCCTCTTCCACAGTGGAAATGGGACCAAGGAGAGAACGAGGAGGCCTAGAGATGAGCTGACTTTTCACAGATGATTCTTCCTCCAAAGAAAGATGAAAGTTTCCACAAAAGGGACTTCCCTATGCCTCTCTCGCAATAGTGCAGTTAAGTCCCATGCTTATGAGCGCTCCTTTTGGTCTGGCACTAACCAGTCTTTGACATAGTCCTTTCTGGCAACATTGCTCGAATTTAGCCACAGCCGGGACGGAAGTAAAACCGGCGGAGAGTATTTATCAACGCTTTGATAGCTGTCCTATAGCCCTGAAGAAGTCTTGGGTAACTCCCTGACGAAACGCGTGTTGGCTGGGCACCTGGAATAAACCTAACTGAAAGAATACATCTATCAACATCTGTCATTGTGTTATTTTGCTAAATTACGTACAGCACTCATACTGTCAATGGAATGAACGTGTGAACAGATCCTATGTACATAGTGCCAGTCAAGTCAAGTCAAGCCAAAACAAGCTTTATTCGATTGTTAAAATCATAAAAGCAAAGTCAGGCAATAAAAAGACAATATCACATTTCATCAGTTTAAAAAAACATTAGACATTAATGATAATATTGAATACATACAAGGATTATTGAAAATGGGCATGCTAAAAAAACAGTTAAAAGCAGTAAAAAAGAACACAGTATATTCAGTCACCCCGCCAGGTTATTCGGGGAGAGCTTCCTGGTCTTAATACGCATAGCAGCTACCAGAAAGCTAGCAACCCCGAAAATTACCTTTGTGGTTCCTAATAGTTGTAAGTAAAAGAGAGCTGGGCGTACTAGTAAAAAACCTGCATCTCGTAGAATTGGGGCTAAGAACCGCCTTCTACCCTCCTTGAAGTGGTCACAGAACATTACAAAGTGCATGAGAGACTGCTCTGAGAAGTTATCACAGCTACATGGGCTCAATATATCAGGTACCCCCCACACTGGGAAGTCACCCAGGGAGTATTGTATAATGTTAAACCTGAATCTAATGAGGAGGTGACGATGGAATGGTTTACTAACAATTTTTAAATAGGGTTCTAGAGAGGGAGTAGTTAAGAGCAGAAAATGTGCTCTAACCTTTGGCTTAATTAATTCCTCCTCTTCCCTAGCCTGATTCGCCCTAAACAGGAAGTGTTCCTTAATCCATTTTACGTCTCCTTTAACTATGTTGTTCGGGTGTTTGTAGAGATCTGGCCTGCCCATTTTATTCAACGTGTTCTTAATGTATGCTAGCCAAGGAATTTTAGACACCTTGTCTAACGCCATGCAGTCCTTAAGAATGCAGTGGTTCAAAGGGATATCATTATTTAACCAGGTTTTTGCCCAATAGACCAGAGGGGCCATTTGTAGCTCATCGGTTACATAGTCTATGCCTAACTCAGTATGCAGGGAGAAAACTGGTGTTGATTGTGGGACTCCTAGCAGTGTTATGAGGACAGTATTTTCCGCAATTTGTATTTTACCTTGTGGCGAAAAGCCCCACAAGGGAGCACCATACATAGCTATGGACAAGCATTTTGTCTTATAAACTTTCAAGAGCGCGTCCATTGGACGCGAGCCCAATCGCTTTGCAAAGCTCATTAGAGCTGAGGTTGATCTCTCTACATAGTGCAGTTAACTCCCACGTTGCCTGCATGGAAGATGTGATTCTAATTACTGCTGGAATTAGCTCTGCTTCTCAACAAACACAAGGCACACTTTACACTGTTTCTGCTTTAAGCCCACTCGCTTTCCACGACTGGCGCTTTAATGATATCATCTCCTTTGTCTCCTGAACCACACACCACCGAAGTAAGTGAATCTATCACAACCGCGTCTGCAGTCAATAGAGGACATTTCATAAAATGGCTGCCATTTGTGACGTAGAGGCCAGTAGTTCATAGTCAGACTTTATCGCACTTGTTGTTGCTCTTTTAAAAAGGTGTATTATCCTGCTGCAGTGGGAGTAAATAAAAGGAACTGTACACGACTCGAGCCTCCATGTAAGTAGTGTAAAATTTGGAGGTTTGATGGAATAACCTTGTGTGCCAGAATCCAAAAGTCAATAGCCATTCAATATCGTCTCTCCCACTGTTAGTGGAGATAAGCTGTACAAAAGCAGATTTATTAATAAACATTAATGTTCAATTTTGTGTATTTAAGTTGAGATAAGTAAGCCACAAAAACCAATCTATTGGGTCTCAGACTGGTTGCATTGAACGCTGATGAAACGTGGTTTAAAAAGTTGAACAGCGTGCATGATTTCTCTCTTTCATTCTGTGCTTTTCCTTTTCCAGACAATAGACAAAAATGTGCTTTTCCCAAGGTGTTATTAATTTACACTGCATCAAATAATGCGCTGCAAAGTAGCCTGCACGTATGCTGCAAATGTTCAAGGTTCATGCTGCCTGCTGGTTTAAGTGTACTTTCATTCATTTTAATAGATCCTTTTTCCATCACATAATGCCATTTCCCCTTGTAAGTTGGTTAGAGGTTCTCATTGCTTATTAATTCTGGGAGGGTTTCTAGAGTGAGTTTTATGTAATACGATGTCTACAATGCTGGTTGGTCTCTGCCACTGTACCTTTATTAGGTCAGCCTATTTTACCACCTCATGTTATATAGATGGAATGATTCTCTGCTCCGATGAACCTACAAAATGTGCTGCCAGAGTTTTTGGCCTGTTTATTGGTGACACGCTTCATGTCGGTCTTCTTGCTAACTTTGGACTCAGAGATTTTACAGACTTTCCCTGCCTTTTAAACTAATCACTTTCCATGACAGTTTGTTTGCGCTTTTTTTTTAGGTTAAATCTCATGGTATTCTCTTGTTGATTTGAATTGACTAATCAATTGCCTTTGAATTTCAAGAATGATTCTTTGTTTTAGAAAAAACTTTACGGTTTGGACTTTGAATCTTGTCTTGTGTAGGTTGTCATTGTTTACCTAGTGCCCTCGTCCTGAGGGACTCACATGGCCCTGGTCCATATATTCGGCCCTTAGAGCAGAAGGAGGCAACATGTTAATTAAAAGACATGCCTGGGGCCTCAGTGCCCAATCCGACATAGGGCCATATGTATCATTGAAATTCGATTCGCAAAGGCCGAATGCGAATGGGAATTCGCAAAATGATATGTATGAAGGAAAATCCAATGCAAAATAAGGAATCGCAAAATTTGCGATTCCTTATTTTGCAATTACATTTAAGGAATAGCAAATTTTGCAATTCCTTAAATGCAATGTAAGAAGGCAAAAAAATTTGCTAAATGGCCTTAAGGTTTCGCAAATTACCACCAACTTCTAGTTGGTGGTAAGATGTGAATTCCTTGAAAAATGCACATTTTTGCATTTTTCAAAGTGCCATGTGACCCACATACATGCCCTTAGGGCATGTATGTGCACCACATGTGCACCTATGCTTATTTCAGGGGTGCAACAGGGTGTCCTTTGGACACCCCTGCACCCTTGAAATTATTCTCAATTTGCGATTAGCAAATTGCGAATTCGCAAATTGAGAAAAAATGTCCATTCCTTCCTATGGGCCCCCTGGCCCATAGAAATGAATGGGAAATTATTCCTTAATTGCGAATTCGCAATTTGGAAATCTCAAGAAATCGCTAAAAAAATGCGTTTTTCTCGATACATACCATTTTGCGATTCTGAAATAGCGATTTCTTAAAAATCGCTATTACAGCATCGCTTACTGGTTCCTTGATACATATGGGCCTTAGTCCCAAAACATCCAAAATAGGAATATTCAGGGACTGGTCATATGCTATTAGGACAAATAGAAAGGACTGTGGAGTTGGGAAGTTAGGGCCCAGTCCCAAACCCATGTAAGAGTATGTAAAAGAATACTCCTGTAGTACTGCTTCCAATACTTCCAAATGCTTTTGTGAATCATCCTTGTTTTCTGTATCATAACTATATACCTGGGCATGCCTCCCACAAACACAAAACTTCATCTAGCCCATAGGCTGCTTCTGCCGGTGAAACTTTTCCATGTCTTTAAATTGGAAACGAATTGTAATAAAATCAATAATGAAAAGATATGTTGGGTTGTACTTCAGTGTTTCTGACCCCTCCATCTGCAGGTCTGCCCCTTGTATCTAGCTGGTGTTAAGTTGTCAGTGAGTGTTGTTGATTTGCTTGAGGTGCCTCAGCCAGAAACTCCTGAAATATAACGTTTCAGATCGATATTAAAAAGCCTGCAGCTTCTAGCAGATTCCAGAGATTCATTTTAGAAACTGCTAGCTACAAATTCCCGTGTATCATTCCATTCCAAATATGAGGGAGAGACAGCCCAGGGTGCAGGAGGAGACTTTCGCTTTTTATTAATATTGCCCCCTTGAGGTTTAAGGCTGCCAGTTCATGACATTCAGATTCAACCTTAGAAGATAGCTTCACTGAGCAAAGTTCCAGAATGGATTGGCAGTGATTCAACTTGCAAAGTTTTCACCTTGCAAAATTCTCATAATTCTGCCAAATACTACGATTAATAACTGAAGTTTACCAAGTTTTCTGCACATGTTTTTCTCTAAAATGGAGATTATTAGACACATTTTAAATGCTTGATTAAGATTCAGGCAGAGTGGTATCTCCACTTCACCTGATGAAATGAGGTCCATTACCTGTGCACCTGAAATTACCAGGTGTGGGATACCTGGACTTGACTTTACTGGCTGGAAAAACCCTCTGGTAAAATCGGCTGCAATTTGGGAAAACTCTGAAGGCACAAGTGCAGCCCCCCTACACGGATCCCCTCCTATGGTACTGCGAAGAAGCATGAAAGGCTTTCCCCTGGCTGGACAACACCATCCCCAGCTTAGACGCCTTTCCCAACCTGCATTGAACTCAATTGATGTATTTGCCACCTGCTCAAAGCAGGTGGCAAATGGAAGCAGAAAAATGCCCAGTATGCCACTCACAGAATTTACCTGGTAAAATCAGGTCAGCATGTTATTCCGCATTCCCAGCAGAATAACTCGAAATCGAACATTGCAGGGGAGGAATTGCTGGTAAGAATCAGTCATTCTGGTCCTACTAATTCTGGTCCTCTTTCATCGCCCAACGCCTAAAGAAGTCCAAAAGATTCTTAACCTTTTGACTTCTTTGAAACCCCACTTAATCATTTCTGGAACCCAGGGACCATCACTGAATCATTATTGAAATCCAGGGACCCCACTGAGTAAATGCTGGAAGCAAGTGACCAAGGCTTAAGAGTTATTGATAATTTGAACCACAAAGCAATGTATAAAAAATACAGAAATAGTCACCCATCAAACAAATATACAAATGATGAAATATTTACTGAATACTCAAACAAATTAATAAATCTAAACTTGAATAGGAAGGTTGGAGCTTTTCTAAATTCAATGGAGGACGTTCATCCTCCATACTATATTCTGTTTGATGCTTTAGCTCCCATGAGACCTTAATTGACCTTAATTTTTAGCATCCAGTTTCAAATTTCTTCACATTTTTTTGCCACATATTATGAAGACCTCTACGCACCCAAGGAGTGCCTCACTGCCGAGGTCATAGCCACATTTATAGACGACCTTCCACCTAAGGCCGTATCTGATGAGGGCAGAGATCGCTTGGATAGGCCGTTGACGGATGAGGAATTGGGTACGGCCCAGGGGGAGCTGACTCCTGGGAAAGCCCCAGGACCGAATGGTTTTCCCAGTGAGTTTTTTAAAAAGTTCTCCGTACAGCTGGTCCCACAATTCCGTTCGGTGGTGGAGGAGGCACGGGAACAGGGCTCGCTTCCATCGGACTGGAGGCACGCAGAGGTGGTGGTGTTCCTCAAACCTGGCAGGCCCCCAGAGCAACACACGTCGTATCGTCCCATTTCCCTTTAGAACTTAGAATGGAAGATTTTGGCCAAGGCATTGGCCAACCGACTTCTTCCATACATTCCCTCCCTGGTGCACCCGGACCAGGCTGGATTTATGCCCCAGAGGGCGACGCACCACAACATCAGGCGGGCGCACGTGGTGGTGGCGGCCAGCGGACTGTTGGGGGAGCCGGCGACACTTCTCCTGGCCGACATGGATAGGGCCTTTGATTTTCTCAGCTGGACATTTCTGTTTGCCCTCCTGCGGAGGCTTAACCTCGGCCCGAGATTCCTGGCTTATCTGACGCTGCTGTACACTGATCTGACTGGGTCGGTACGGGTGGGGGAGCGATTTCTCTCTCCTTCGTTATCCAGCAGGGTATGCGACAGGGCTGCTCCCTCTCCCCGTATCTTTTTACAGTCACCATGGAGCCGCTGGTGGCCTGGGTGTGCATTGATGCACAGCTTAGGGGCTTCGAGTGGGCTCCGGGGCTTTCGGACAGGATTGCACTATACGCGGACAATGTTCTGTTCTTTCTCACCACCCTGGACAGATCGGGGCCGCGGCTGTTGCACGTCTTACAGATATTTGATGAGACCTCAGGGCTCTACATGAACCCAAATAAATCTACGATATGGGTCCTGGGGGGTCGACAGAGGTTGGGAGCGTGGGCTGCGTCAGTTCCGCTGGCAGTGGGAGGGTTGAAATATTTGTGGGTCTCTCTGTCTGATGAGCCGGCATTGTCTTGGGAACGCAATCTGGTACCGGTGTGGGAGCGCACCCTGACGGATCTTAAGGTTTGGTCCCGCATGCCTCTATCCATATATGGTAGGTCCGCCATATTTAAGATGGTGGCGCTCCCCCACCTCCTTTATCAACTATAGAATTACCCGTACCAGGTCTCACCCCAATGGTTCCGACGAGTGAACGCGGTCCTGGTGCAATTTCTATGGGAGGGACGCAGCGTGAGGGTGGCGCTGCACACATGTTTCTTCTCTACCTACTCCGGAGGGCTGGCCACATCGGATGTGATTTCCTACTATCAGGCCTCTCATCTACTGGTCCTCAATGAGTGGTGGTACGGGGACAGAGGGGACCCGGCATACGTGGTCGAGAGGCGGCTTATGGAGCACCACTCGTTGCACACCCTGTTGCACCCCGCACCACTGCGAAGGTCTCTGCCATCAGTCACACAGGTGTCTTTTTACATTTGGACACAGACACTGCGCAGGATGGGGTGGTGGAATATTTTAACTCGTGAGACTCCCCTTTGGGACAACGGACGTCTACCTCTGGAAGATTTCAGGGGGTGGGACGCAATAGGCATCTCGGTCCTGGGTGGTGTTATGAAGGATTTAACCCTTAAGTCCTTTAAGGACCTACAGGAGAAGTATGATATGCCGTGGACCCAATTCTTCCGCTATTTACAGTTTAGACATGCCCTTGCCCCTGGCCTGGAGGGCCTGGAGTCACTCCCAGACTTTAGCCCTATTGAGGCAAAGATCTTCATGGGGGAGCTTCTGGACCGCAAGATCTCCTGCATCTACCAAACATTGGTTATCCACTGTTCCCCCGATCTACGGCAGCTCAGACTTGCATGGGAGGCAGATATAGGGGAGCTAGAGGAAGATGACTGGGTCGAGGTTCTAGCGAGCCCGAGAGGAGCGGCAATAGCTACTCGCTTATGATTAGTGCATTTTAAATACCTCCATAGGGTGTACTTTACCAGACAACGTCTGTGGAAGGTGGGACTAGTTGCGTCGCCTGACTGCCTCCGCTGTTAACGGGAGGAGGGTACGCTCCTCCACACGGTCTGGGATTGCCTATCATTGCATAGATTTTGTAGAGGAGTATACTCCTGCTTGTCGGAGGTATTGGGCTTTACACCGTGTTTGGCCTTGCTGCATGTCATGGAGGGAGTGGGGAGTAACCGCTACAAACAACATCTTCTGCTGTTAGGCCTCACACTAGCGAAGAGGGACATTGCTAGGGCCTGGAAGGCGCCCAGGGCCCCATCTGTGGCAGCTTGGAAAAACGGGCTGGACTTCTCCATGGGGCTTGAACAACCGGTCTTCCTGGCCAGGGGGTGCCCCCGTAAGCACTATAAGATATGGCACAGGTGGGCGGATTATCGGGGGTTAGACCTGAATCCGCCACGGGAGGTGGAGGCACGCTTGCCGATCTGATACGGGTACATCCCTCCCGGCTGGACAGGGGCGGGCGGGGAGATCCAGAGGGACTGTGATTTCTGGGTGTGCAGTGACGATACAGATGGCTGTGTGTGGCATGGAAGCAATCTGGGGGGTGGGGGTTTGTTATAATGTGGTTTGTTTATTGGGCATAAAAGTCAAAGTCATTTGAACGTACTAGATATGTGCAGCAACCTCTGGAGTACAGGGGCCTGCAATTTATGTGACACTTGACAAATAAAATGTGTTTTCAAAAAAAACATTCTTCACATTTACAGAATGCTATAACATTTTCATTTCTACATTTTGCTTCTTTATTTACATAAACTTTATCAAACTGTAAATATTATTTTATTTTCTAAGTAGTCGCTGACCCTCTTAGCAGAATTCACAGGTGCCCAGGGGTCCCCGGAACCCAGGTAAAGAACCACTGTTTTAGATCACTAACATTCTTCCAGTCTCAAAGTCATGAGAAAAATAGGGGTGGGCAAAGCTCATGGAAATGGAATTGAACTCCACGTAATTCTGTGAAATTTGAACAAAAACTCCATGAAATTCCACAGAGTTCCACTGCCCACCCCCTACGCACCCTTGGTATATTTGGCAACCCCAACCTTTGATATTGTTAGCTTCCAAACAAACCACGCCACTTATTCTTTTACAAATTTAGGGCTGCCTGTGAGTGGCAGGCACTATGCCAGTTATTGAGAGAGGCACCAATCCCCATTCCATTCCCTTGAATGCTCTGGTGAATAGCTTTGCTGGAATTAAGAATCACTTTCCTGAGCTGGAAATAAAAAAAAAAACACTTGCCCTGCCTTGTTCCTCAGCGAGAGTTCAGCTCAGCTCCCAGAGGAGCTTTGGGTCTGTTGCCGCTGCAATATCCGGCAGCTGAAATGATGAAAAGTGCCAGGCGCATCACAGCCTCCTTGGATGATCAACAGGGAGCAATGAACTAAGATGGGATAAGCAATTAAAGCAGTTGCTATTTAAAAAACAGCCACCTAGAGTGGACATTTGCAAAAAACTGCCTCGGTTTTATCATCGCTTGTTAATTAACTCTGGACTACCGAGGAAAAGCGCTGACTTTTACAACATAGTTTGCATTTAAGTTTCATGGTGACATCCTATTCAGGTCAGAATACGGCCAGTAGTGCCATGTCTAAGGCTCAAGTGACACTGGGCCCAGCCCTTCAGCAACTCCTACTTCTGCAACCTTACTCTGAAAAGAAGTTCTAGTGCTCTGACCCTTTTCACAAACTTTTTAATGTTCCACTCCTCCTCGCAGGGATCGGAGATATGCCCTCTGTGCCTTGTGCTCGCT
Organism: Lissotriton vulgaris; assembly: GCF_964263255.1. Classification (NCBI taxonomy): domain Eukaryota; kingdom Metazoa; phylum Chordata; class Amphibia; order Caudata; family Salamandridae; genus Lissotriton; species Lissotriton vulgaris. Next base: position 636,097,733 of record NC_141700.1, on the reverse strand, counting down.
AGGAAAGCAGGACTCACATTTTCCATCACTCTGGGGTGCACTATCACAAATACCCAGTTTTATTTGTACTCGAGTTTCTTGAACTAGGACCGATGGAAGTCCGAGTTGGCCCTCACACCAGATTTACACGATGCTTTTCACCCCATTCTGTCATGGGTTGCTGTGTCTATTACAACAAATATGCCCCCACCCACAGCGCCTTTTTAACTACATACAATAGCATTAGATAATAGACATCGGTTCACACCTGACTCACGCAGTGATTGAGAACATTTTTGACCTCAGCCTGCAGAATGTTCCTGAAGAAGGGCAGCGAGGTGGGTCCGGGTGTTTAGCGGCTCCAATTTCTCCAATGCTTGAAGAGTGTCTGCATCACCAGGAACATGCCCCAGGGCAGGAGAGACCAGGGTCCTAACAGCAGCTCCATGCTTGCAGTTGTCCTCTAACTATACATCCTTTGATGGCCCCAGGCTGAACCAATAGTATAGCTCTAAAACTTTCCCGCTCAATTACAGAATGTCCAAAGAGACGTACAGCATGTACATGGCATGTGAGGGGAGAAGCCTATGTCACAGGGGTCCAGCTACTGGAGAGCTAGAATGTTAGCCTAACATTCAGAATGCATCAATGATGGGCACAATCATGACTATGGAGGCACACTTTGTACAACATGTGTAGACTGGGTTGGTGCCGGTAAACTCCACCGAACTGTGGGTGGCAGAGTTTTTGCCAAACTCCACGTTCCAAGCAGAGCGCGGAATAGCAAAACTCTGCAAACTCCGTCGACGGAGCGGGGTTTACCGCACACCCCTAGAGAATACCAGCTTTATAGTGAACTTGTGAGAAGATAACAGTCACTGAGGAAATACTGGCACTTTAGGGAAAAGATTGCCAAATGTGTGGGGGGAGCGTGTGAGTGGGTAAGCATAGGAAAATCAGGACTTTTCGCAAAAGATTCCAATAGTCGGTATCTCCGCAAGACTGTGCTTCCATAATAAAAATGTGAAAAACCCTAATTTCCATGAACTGTGGTTTTGGAGCCAAAGGCATGATATAACATTGCTCCATAGTAGATGAGGTACAACTCACAACATTCAAGTATTATGTATGGACAATATACATGCAGGGTCAACAAAATTATGTGGGTCAACATCCTAAACGTTTTCCACAAAATTATGTGTTTACCGCATTATTCACATAATTCACTTAGTACTATAATCTGCATATTTCAACCCCAAAAATTTTCATGACAAAAAAGATCAAAAGTTACTTACAAAATCACCACACATTGTGCCACACAGGGGTGACTCCTTGAGAAGGTTAACTGGCTACCTTTCAGTAGCTAATTATTGTACTCAGGTGTTAAGGTGTTGAGAAGGGAATACTTTGTTAAGCACATAATGAGTGCAGAGAACTCTGGAAAAGAAATCTTCAGGATTGTCAGAACCTTTACTAATCCTTCAGCGATGGAGGGAAATACATAGCCTTCCCCATCCCTGTGCACGACTTCTTTGAGGGGAAAATTCAGAAAGTACAAGCCTCATTTAGAGCTGGGGTGTGACGGTAGAGCCACATCCATCTGAAATCATAAATTCCAAAGGCACCTTCTTGGTATTTCTCCATATAACTTTGCTGGAATCACTGGCACCTTCTCGGGATTCCTCCCTATAACTTTGCTGGAATCACTGGCCGAAATCCTTAGATGCAAGCCTGGCTCCCCCGAGGATCCCTGCCCCCTAAGCTTTTTAGGTGGTTGGCACACGTGATTAACAAAGCATTGAATCACATTTAGAATACCTCACTATCCGCTAGCATTTTTCATGATGTTTGGAAACATGCTTTTCTACTACCCCTATTTAAAAAAATGAACGCTGACCCTTCGGAGCTTAGCAATTACCGCCCAATCTCACTAATTCAAGCACCTGCAAAAATGCTGGGAAAACTGATGCAACACCAACTCGCAAATTTCATAGAGGCACATGACATCTTGCATGACACTCAGTCCAGTTTCCGGTCGGGATATAGCACCGGTGGAGGTGGTGGAATCTGTGAGAATGACTGTGGATGCAGGGGATTCAGAAATGCTGGTCCTTCTAGAACTGTCTGCAGCATTCGACACAGTTGCACACCCAATCCTACTGGACAGACTCAAACAGCTGGAATTGCGGGGATAGTAGTCTCCTGGTACCAGTTATGTCTTAAAGGCCGCTCACAAAGGGTCTTTCGCCAACCCTATAAATCTGAACCTAAGACACTATGGTGCAGAGTGCCTCAGTGATCTACCTTGAGTACACTGCTCTTCAACACCTATCTGGTGCCACTTTACACTCTCATTGCATCTTGGGATGTGTGAAGTCAGTCTCCTATGCGAATGACACCCAGTTGGTGCTTTTGTTCAAGGATCACTGTGCTAATTTGTTTGCCAGATTTATGGGTTGTCTGAAGGACATCTCAGGCTGGATGAATATTAACAGCTTAAACTAAATGGAGGTCTTGTTCTTTGGGCAGACGTGCCCTCCCTCCTCAGGTCTATGGTGGCTAGCAGACATGGGATCACCACCATTACTGGCAAACTCGGCCAGGAACCTAGGCATCAAATGGGAAACTGATCTCTCTTTTGCAGCCCAAGTCCAACATATATTTCCCTCATATTTTGGGAAGCTGAGAAGCGTAAGGAAATTCCTGCACCTATTGCTGGAGGAAAGTCGCAGGGTCATAGTCAGCGCTACGGTGACATCTCGGCTGGACTACGCTAACAGTTTGTACTTGGGGCTGGCTTCTTACCTGATCAATAGACTACAAATGGTACAGAATGCAGCAACAAGATTAATATGATGGGTACCGTTTTGTCATCATATCTCACCCTTCATCAGACAACTTCACTGGCTCCCTATAGCAAAAAGGATAGAGTTCAAGTCCCTGACCCTGGCCTTCCTTGCCTTACACGACAGGGGCCCTGGGTATCTCTGGTGCAGGCTTTGCCCATATCGACAAAAATGCACACTGAGATCCAACTCCCAGCACCTGCTTTGTGTACCTCACTATGCTAAGTCCCGAATGGGAGGTAGGTCCTTCACAGTTAGGACTGCCAGGTTGTAAAACTCTCTGCCCTCCCATATGCGCTTGATTGAGTTCTCCTAATACTCTTATGATCTCTTTAGAAAATAATACCTTTATGAACTCTATATACTATGATGCAATATTGATATTCTTATGTCCTCAATACTATCATGTCCGATTGATACATTTATGTCATCTGGCTGGCAACATGCCTTCATGATACTCTTATACTCCCTTGATACTCTCATGCCCTTTTGATACTGTCATGCCCTCTTGACGGTCGTATGCCCTCCTGATTCTTTCATGCACTGGTGGTGTTCTTTTGCCTTCTTGAAATGATCCTGACCTTTTTATACTTTTATGCCCTCTTGATACAGCCCTCATGGTATCCCATGCCCTCTTCACTTTATCATTCTTACTTGGTTCTCATGAAACTATTTAGCCCCCTTGGTACCCCTACTCCCTCTTGATACTCTCATGCACTCCTAATACTTTCATGCCTTCTTGATACTCTGATGTCCTCTTGCTATTCTCAATTAGATACTCCTATACTCTATTGATCTCATTATGACTGCTTGATGCTCCTATACCCTCAGGGTTATTCCTTTTTTGTCACCTAATCTGGCCTGATTGTACATGAGGTCTCTCACTTTGACTGACACTGAGCAAACCCTTTCCTCTGCCGGCTTTCATTGCCAACACTCCTAAATAACATGTTTGTGAATAATGTGGCACTTTTTAACAACTTTTGATCAGTTTGAGCAAGACATTTTTTGTTGAAATCTGCAAATTATGCAGCAGATGGTGTTTTGTGTGGACAATGTGGTAACACAATAATTAAGCAGAATCATCTGTGGTGGCAGAATGGCATGCTTCCAATGTCACAAATTGATGCTTATGCCCTGTGGACCATCTTCATCATATGTTGTCTACAGTTTTTTTCTCTTTTAAAGTTAAGTATATATGCAATACTTCACATGTAACTGTAAGGATGTCCAAATGTACTTCTATGTGAATCGCTTTTCTAACATGATAAGGGATAATGTCTGCGCGATACAAAAAACGAAATAAGTAAATACTGTGAAGGACAGAGATGACTCAATGAGCAAAGATACTCATATCAAGAAAGGCACTAAGCCACCTGTGAAACACTGATTAGGACTGCGTTTGTGTGGGGGCAGATGTCTTTTGTCTTTTTGATTAAAGCTTTTCAAGCATCAATCACACATACAGAAAATGCAAGCAAGTAGCTATTCCTCTTGTCCTGTCTCTGTGTGTGTTAGACCCGCAGTATGTACCTATATTTGAAGAGTAGTTCTGACTTTATTAAAGAGGTATCAGGAGGATTTCATAGATATCTGCATTTAATTAAGGTTATATAATAATTCCTATACTTTGGCATCATTTATGCAAATTAAGACATACAATCATATTTTAATCTTGGTATAAACAAGGTAATTTCCGTCACTTTGGGTATAGGATAAAAGCACACATGTTTACGTTTTTAACATCAAAGTCACATAGACCTTTCAAGGTAGCAGAACATTTAATCAGGAAGAGCCTGATTTACAAAGGTAAATTTACAGTAGTAAACTCATGTGTAGATCTACTCCTACACTTAAGATTAATAGTATTATTACTATGTGTTGAATCCCACACAAATTTGCTGTTTTAAGTTTTTCCTTTCATTAGGGCTCTAAATGAAGTAACAGTTCATTTCCATGTACTGAACATTGTAAAAATATCTGCCTTCTGAGTTTTTAATATTTTTGGTTATATCAATATTGCGACTGTGTATTATACTGTATAAATAATGTGGATTAACGGATTACTAAATACCCTATGAAGTCAGAAATAAGTCTGGACACCAATATTAATCAAAGTTAAGGACCCGATTTAGAGTTTTGTGGACAGGTTGCTCCATCACAAACGTGATGTGTTACAAGTGCATCATACACAATGGCACTTGTAATATGGCAGGCAGGATATCTGTAACATTTGTGACAGAGTATCCCATCCACAAACATATAAATCAGACTTTAAGTTAGAAGTCATGCTTCATTAGGACATCTTTGAATAGGTTATACTGCTATGGACAAAGTAGGAAGGGTTAGCATCATGGGCAGGGTTGTCAGGGGGCATGTGCACAATCATCTTTAAACAGTCCATGCTCTCTCATCTCTAGAGACCTGTAAACCTGACACTCCCTTTAGGGACACCTTAGAGGGGCCTCCAGGTCATTACGGACACTGTTAGCAGACCTGTCTTTTTGTGTCATAGCAAATGTATTCTGGATTGGTTCAGTCAAAACCCAGTCACCAAGATTGGGGAGGCCAAGTGTAAGCCCATTAGAGATTGTGTTTAAGGTATCATAGTGGATTGAGAAGAAGCATAGAAGAGACTCGGAGTTCATCCTGGAGAAAGATGTATGTTGCCTAGGCAGATAAATCTGGTCTTCATTTAAAGAATGGTACTTGCATTCATTTTGGGCAAACACCCACAGACGATGAAGGCGCTAGTTGTTGGAATCATGAAGATACCGGAAATATGAACCTTCCATCAGATTAGAGACACAATTGATATAGCTTGCGTGAACTGGTATCCTATGGTCTAGAAGCAAATCTCAGAATTCACAAGCACGATCTGGCAACATGAAAGAATTTGCCACTCCTCTTTTGTGTAGTTGCAGTTACTGCACAGAGACATTTTAGGCATGGACAAAGCGGACAATCGCCAAGGGCATCCATTTTTCAAGGGGACCTAATGAAGTGATAAAAACTGTAAGAATTTTCTTCTTTCTCTTACTCCATCTATATGACAACCTCTATCCTTCTCTCTGACTACCTCTGCCTCTGACTATGTCTCTCTCCCTCTAGCTTTTCCTACCTCACCACTATTTACCTTCTCATTCTCTACACCAACTATCTATGTCTTTATCACCTCTCTCCCTATCTTGCATACACCTCTTTAGAAAGGTCTTTATTCCAGCCTACCAGCCTCTAACTTACTCTTAACTCCCTCTGTCTACCTTTTCTCTTTCTTCACCTCTTCCCTCTCTACTATGTCTACAATTCAAGACTGAAAATCATTATCCACCAAACGAATAACATCAACCCTTGGTATACACAAGAAATCTCACAGGACAGTACCCATATAAAGGCAGTAAGAGAAATGGAGAAGAGCCATGTCCATAGCGATATTACCTAATTCAAAGCACACAAATTTCCTATAAACACAACCAAAGCCAACTTCTACAAGACAACCTACAGAAAAAAAGAGCTCACTTGCAAGCCATTAGGCACAGCATCAAGCTGTTGCTCAACTAGTTAATCCCTCAATCAGTCGACAAAATGCAATGTCACCAAGCCCTCCTTCACTGAGAAGAATGACAATACCAAATTGCAAATTGACAACAGTAAATAGACATTCACACTACCTCATATCCCCCTGCTGCACGTCCAAGTGGATGTCATTCATCTTGCACACTGAATTTACTACCATTTTGAACTCACTCAAGGAAACCCCATATTAAAAACAGATCTTCTGTTCATTCTTTGTTCAATCCATTCAAGGAGATACTCTCACATGTGTCTTCAACATCATCACTTCTTGACTCAGGCAAGGAACCTTCCCAGATGCCCCCAAAACAGGAAAGATCATCTTGATTCTGAAGCAGATGAACATGAACCAACCCAGAACAAATATGGTCTTGTCTTGCCTAGTTGTCCTTTTCCTACTTCACCTCTCTCTCTCTCTCTCTCCCTTCCTCTCTCTCTCTCTCTCTCTCTCACACACACACTCACTCTCTCTCTCACACTCTCTATACCTGTCTATGGTAATATATATCACTCCTCTCTACCTTATCAATTATTACATCTGCACCCTTCTCTCTACCTCACTTTTGTATTTGCCCTTCTCTCTTACCACAGTAGTGTCTCCTCTCTCAATTACCATGTACCTCTCTGTCTCACATATCTTGCTGCCTCATGTCACTCCTTATGTCACCTAATATGTTCTACCTCACCCAGCTTTCTTTATCTTCCTGTGTAACTAACTCCTTTCTCTCCATCTCAACTGACTGACTGACTGAATTATTTATTAAGCACACTTATGCCGAGGCGTCTTGGCGCTGCATGGGGAGTTTGGCCATGGTGAAAAGCCAGGTCTTTAGTGTCTTTCTGAAACAAATCTTATTTGTTTCTAGGCGAAGCTCATGGGCATGGTGTTCCATAGCTTTGCTGCCTGGTGTGAGAAAGACTTACCGCCCCAGCGAGCTCTCTTTATTCTCGCGAGGTTGATCAGACCCAGACCGCCAGATCTTAATGTGCGGGTTGGAACATAGCGAGGAAAGAGAGTTGTCATGTCCTTGACCCCTCCTCCTATTATGGTTTTATGAACTAGACAGAGGGCCTTAAACTGTACTCTTCGACAAACTGGAAGCCAATGGAGTTGGCATATGCCCTTGGATGTTGGGTGGCGTTTCGGAAGATCCAGCAGAACTCTTGCTGCAGCATTTTGCAGTGACTGGAGTTTGGAAAGCTGCCTTTCTCCAGTACCTAGGTACATTGGGTTGCAGTAGTCGATGCAAGATAGAATTAGAGCTCCAACAACCGTTTTCCTTAATGTAGGTGGTATAAAAGGAAGTATTTTCCTAAGGATTTTGATAGTAAAAAAGCAGGCTGATGTAACTTGGTTGACTTGCGAGGTGAGTGTAAGATCTTTATCAATCACAAACCCTAAATTCCTAACTTTTTGTGCCAGTACGGGAAAGATGCCAGCTTCTGGAGGCCACCACAGTTGACTCCAGATGGAGGGTTTATGTCCAAATTCAATCACCTCAGTTTTTTCAGTGTTCAGCCTTAGAAAGTTCCTGTTCATCCAGCTCGTTACACTTAGGAGGCAGTTTCGGAACCACTACACTGTGACTTCTACAGTCTGAGTGAGTGACACCATTAATTGTGCGTCATCTGCGTAAGACACCAATTGCAGGCCATGCGGCGCTTTTATTAGTTTGGCTAGCTGAGTCACGTATAGGTTAAATAAGGTAGAGGAGAGCGCTGAGCCCTGTAGGACTCCACACGGGAGAGAAAACTCTCCCAACTGAAAACCATCCCAGTGGATTTGTTGGATTCTGGCTTCTAAAAATAATTTGAGTAGAGTTAGGGCAGTGTCTCTAACACCTACTGATTTTAGTCTGTCTAATAGGACCCCATGGTTGACGGTATCAAAAGCTGCCGTCAAGTCCAGTAGTATTAGGACAGCTCTGCCACCCTTATCCATGGTCCTGCGGGCTTCCACTGTAGCTATTATTAGTGCAGTTTCAGTGGAGTGACATGATCTGAAGCCATGTTGGGTGTTATCCAGAATATTGTTAAGGTCTACGAACTCCATTAACTCCTGGTTTAGGGCTTTTTCTAATATTTTAGTTGGTAGGGGGAGACAGGATATAGGACGGTCATTTTTGGTTTCCAGTGGATCTAGGGAGTCCTTCTTCAGGATGGGTCTTATGCAGGCCTTTTTCCACCTTTGAAGGAAGACTCCGGATTTCATTATCTCATTGAGAAGAGGGGTTTATTGCTTTGGGGGCCAGATGAGATATATAGGTCCAGGGGTGATCCTGATTTGGTTTGAGTTATCAGCTTGGTAATCTGGTCTTTGTCAAGAAAGGAGAATTGGGATAGGCAATTGAGGGGGGTTCTGTTTGCTCCCTATTGTTGTTTTTCAGAGTGCCAGATAGGTCGTGGAGTTCCTTATAAGACAATGGACTTTTTGTTGAAAAAACAAGGCCAGCTTCTCTATTCTTTTCTCTTTTGGTCTGGGGCAAATATTATGTCTCTAGGACATTTAAGTAGGCTTGATACTGTTTTAAATAATTCCTTAGAGGAATTGGTGGCCTCTTGAATTTTTTTTGTGAAGTAGGCCGATTTAGCTTGTTGTATCTTCATTTAATAGTCCTCTAAGGTTTTTGTGTAATCCTTCCTATGACGTAGGCTGTAATCGGATCTCCAGATCCGTTCCTGGCGCCGGCATTTCATTTTAAAGAGTTTGATCTCTGGTTTATACCAAGGTGAGGTGGCTAATTGTCTCCTGGTTTCTTAATTTCTTCAGGGGCTAGCTCGTTTACTGCCTTGTTTATCCATAGGTCGAATTTGTTTGACCCGTCGTTGCTATTTTTAAATGAGGGGAGATTACTCAACAGGATTTTAGTTAGTTTGTCTCCCTGAATACATTTCCAAGGCCTAGTTTTAACTAGCAAGGGGCGTTCTCTTCGACCATAGGCTGGTGAATTGGTTTTGACTTTAAAGTAAATGGCCGCGTGATCCGACCATGGGACCGATTGGATACCACTTTGATATTATCATTGTTGGTAAAAATGCCATCCAGAGTGTTGCCGGCTTGATGAGTAGGATTAGAGACAATCTGTTTCATCCCAAAGCTATGCAAGTTATCAGTTAGAAAGGAAGCATCAGAGTCCTTGCTGTCTTCTAGATGGAAGTTAAAGTCACCTAGGACTGTATAGGTGGCGGTATCGAGGCAGGATTCTAAGAAGGTTTGAAGTGTTCTGATAAAAGGGTCTCTAGTTTATGGTGGCCGGTAGATCAATAGACCTGTGAGAAGGTCTTGATTGTTGTTTTTAATGCTGAAGGTCATAGCTTCCGCCTCCAGTCCGGATTCTGATGTGGAATTCACTTTAAAATGTGAGCGATAGATTAGCCCAATTCCTCTTCCTACTGCTCCTGTCCTTTCTACCTGTGCTACTGAATAACCTGTAGGAACAGCCGTGTTCCAGTCCGGTCCAGAGGTATTAGAGGCCCAGGTTTCTGTAAGAAATACCAGATCAGGACTGTTGTCTTATATTAGGGATTCTAGCTCATATTTGTGCTTGGGCATGGACTGGTGTTTAGCAGGATACAGTTAATTTCATTGCAGCTCTTAAGTATGGTCCTGTTTATTAATTTCTCAGCAGCCGGGCAGTTCCCTGGGTCTGATTTTTTTATAGTACTCTGGCCGCAGGAATTATTGATATCCTGGTAGCGGTTTGCCAGATGTGCCGGTAGGAAAGTGATCCTGAGACCGCAAGAAGTGCAGGCATTTGAATTAGCGTTGGAGTGATCGAGTAGTATGGTTTGTATTGGACAATTTCGGATATTTAAGGCCTGCAGTTCATCGCGGGAGAAACTAATTTTAGAAAATTGAGCAGGGATTCTGGCGCTAGGCGCGTCTTAGGCGCGGATGGGCGCAGACGGGCTGCGCGTGTCCGCTATTCATCCGGCTGAGCATTGGAACTTATAGGCTCTCCCCGGAAGTATCGACAGCTAGAGCACGGCCCCACCACTCCCAAAATGGCGACTTTGCTCTCTCGAGCCTGGTGTCTCCCTGCACTCCCTCCGCTCAAACGGGACTTCCCGCGGCAGACCAAGGAGTCGGGCTGAAGGTACGGTGCAGTTATTTAAAAACTGGATTTACAAGTATTTAAAATTGTTACGGTCGTCGCAGTCTCTGCAAGAAACAATTGGCAACAGTTACCCAATTCACCTCGCATTCACACAGGCTGCAAGCAAAATAGCCAAGTAGTGGTAGATGGCACGTTACCTCTTCTGCAGCCCGTCCGGCTGAGCACTAGAACTTATAGGCTCTCCCCGGAAGTATCAACAGCTAGAGTGCGGCCCCACCACTCCCAAAATGGCGACTTTGCTCTATTTATCTCATCTGTTTTTACTTTACCTCTCTTTCAGTACACCTCTATGCCAAATATCAAATACTCACCCCACTCTTTAGTACTCTCTATCTAATTTTTCTCAATGTCACCCCTCTCCCTGCCCCTTGCTGATCAATTTTAATTTTACCATCCTGTTCCACTCCTCCAGCTAACACACATCTCTCTCATCCTTGTCACTCTTTACCTCATTTAATTTTTTCCCCACCTCTCTAGCCATCACCTCTATTTCAACCCTCCCTCTATCTGGCCCCTCCCATTTCTCTTGTGGAGAGCAAGAGGTCACTGTCCAGGCAGAGAAGTGTTCACATAGAAAGGAGGAGAGGTAGAAGTCAGCGGAAGAGAATTAAGGGGGAAATGATCAGATTTAATTTGATGAAAAATCCAGGGATCTTTGATTTTCCAGGTTACTGTGAGAGTGTCATTTAGGAAGGGAGATTTATTTGTGATTACGAAAATCTTACAAGTAAGCTATAATTTCAAGCGCTATGTTCATATGTCTTATTATAATACTATTCTTCTATTTCAGTCAACTACCACCAAGTCACTATTATTAATTATTTCCTACAATGAGAGGAGCAGGCTAGCTAGACATTGAATTTCACCTAAAATATTGTTGTTGCAAGCAGTGGCAGCTCCTCCACTATGGTGGAGGAGCATCGCCCAAGTGCTTTTAAGCTGTGAAAATAAAGGAAACATAAAATGATAATAACTTTGAGTTGTTATCATTTTATCTTTCCGTTCTGCTTTGCAGGCGGGGCTGCTTTGCTCTCAGAGCAGGGCAGGGGAGAAGTGGTTTTGCCACTCCTAAGTGCACATGACTGTTTCACTCGCTCTCTGGGACTGGCCAAATGGTCATGCGCAATTTCTCTGTTCTCCACGCGGGCTGCATTACTGTCTGTGTGGAGAACTTGCACAGACCCCCATTCCCTGGCTGAGTGTCGTACCACGACATTCAGACCAATCAGAAAAATATTTCAGTACAAGTGAAACAACAATGGGCCTTGTGCACGGCTTGTTCAAGCTTATTTTTGGTATTGTTTGGCTGACACATGCTGATTTCAGCTGTCATTATGGGACGTCATTTCTGAAAGTTGAATATATAACTTGTATGCTAATAAGAACATTAAATTAGCTGGTTGCACTGTACTGTGAGAACAAAAATGCCCGACGCTCATCTACCCTTCTAGTAGTATGTGTATAAAAGATTATGTTGCATAATGAGCAGGTGTGTTCTGAAGGACATTGTAGCCTGTTGATGTTGTGTACACTAGGACCCTCATGGTTCTGGGTGGACTCTGAACAGGAAATACATAAAATGTGAGGATTTGTTAGGGTGCGTTTAATGGGAAGTATGATGCAATGCACAGAGTGTATTCTAAAGAATAATGTTATTCTTGACCGCAGCTCCAGTGTGGTGTAATTCATCTGCATGCTCAAGGGCTGGGAAAGATGCTACAACTGGCAAGGAGTAGGGGATATGCACCTGAGAAGACAAGACTGCTCTCCCTGAGAGTTTGCAATGATAAAGCAAACTGCTTCTGCATGCCACGTGTGCCCAGAATCGATGCAGAGCTTTCTGCGACCAGCAGATGTGGAGTCAAAGTCCTGCTCCAGCCCATTCACGGCTGTAGAAGACATCAAAGGCCCTGCAAAGGATCATATTCAAAACGCTCACAAAACCACTGACAATGTGGTCGACAGAGATGCTTCGCCATGCTCCAAATACAAAACAATTAATCAGGCAAAACAAAAAAGATAATGACAGCAACAACAAGGTACAAGAATTTACTCACAGTAAGGGGCGATTGAAGATTCTGCAACCCAGGTTCAAGAACAAGGCTAGTGCTTGCAGAAGTTGTCTGTGCCACCATGCACTATGAAAGTGGTCTGAGCAGGAGGGTGAAATACACTGTAGACGTTTTCCTGAAGTCACCACCACCTTTCAACACTTCTCAGAAACAGAACGTTGGTGCCAGATGGGCTGCATGGATCAAAACATTTGATGACTTCATAGATGCGCTAGGGGCAAAAGTTGACAAGAAGATCATCAAATATTTGAAAAACATTGCAGGTGATGAAGTGAAAGAAGTGCTAAAGAAAATCTCACAGCATGATGTAAACTTGTACCAAAAGTTAAAGGAAGCATTGGAGGCTAAGTTCAATCCAACGCTGAATGTCGACTATGAAAGTTATATCTTCAACCAAGCATGATACCAGGTTGATGAAACAATGGCTGAGTTTGTTGAAAGGCTTGATGCACTCATTAAACATAGCAAGTTCTATGACTTCACTGAAGAAGAAGGCATGCTCCTCAGAGTCATTGATGGCTGCCATTCAGAATTGTTTAGAAGACGCATGCTGAGATAAACACTCAGTCTAGAGAAAATGCTGATGGCTGCGAGTGCGGAAGAATGAGCAGACTGACAAGCTGCTGATATGGAAGCAGGAACAGCACACAATGAATCAACATTTACCGTGAAAATAAAGCACAAACATAAACAAGATACATGTAGGTCGACGTCGTCAAAGAAAATAAAGCTATGCTTCCGATGTGGGTTTTTGTTTCCCCATGAAGACAAATGTTCAGCCATAGTACAAGTCTGCAAAGGGTGTGGGAAAGAGAACCAGTTCATGACTGTGTGCCAAGCCAAAGAAAATCAAGTGTGAAATGATGTCAAGAAAAGATGGACATGAGAATATTCCACAAGTATTCTCTCCACGCCCCTAAAACTGAAAAGCAACATGAGCTATGACATGTAGAAACCAGGCAAAATCAATTGTCATCAAGCTCATCGTACAAAGGTTGTTTGACGTCACTATCAAGTGCCAGCGAAGAAAATGGGTGTGTGCTGATGATAACTACCAAAGGACGGCGCTCACACGCGGGGTTCGGTGCCCGTCACAGTTCAAAGAAGGCTCACCAAATAAAGCGACAAACTTTATTTGGGCACTGTCCCAAATTCACATTGAAAGTGAACGATCACCCAATAACTTTAATCATAGACAGTGGTGTATGAATTAATATTGTTAGAAATGGGGTCTCTAGTTCACAGTGGTTTGCACATTGTCGGGACCCTCACTCTAGTCAGGGTAAGTAAGTTAAACACCCAAGATAAACCCTTCTCACCCCCTTGGCACAGAGCAGTCAAGCTTATCCCAGGGGCAATCTGTAAATTATTTGTATACACACACACACACATACACACAAACTCAAAGGCTAAGATGCCCCCTTGCATTGACAGGTAGGGGTTAGGACAACAAGAGTATGACTATGAGATTGTGCACAAACCGGGGAAGGATCAAAACCCTGCAGATTACTTTTCATGAGTGCCGCTACCTTATCACAGTTCGACCTCAAGTACAGCTTATCTCAAGTTTTTTGGAAGATCAAGCACACCAGTGGCTCTGTCTGTGGAACAAATCATTGCTGCCACCAATGCAGATAAAGACATGACCATAATCAAAGAATTGATTGCTGTGCCATCATGGAGGAGAAGTACTCGCCCTGTTACCGAGGATGTTGAATTTAAAAGTTAAAAAATGTATAGGATGAACTAGAAGTCACCCAAGAAGGCATAATACTGCAAGGCTTGAGAATCCTCATACCTGGAAGTGAGTCATCAAGTTGGCCCATGAAAGACTCCGTGGTATTGTAGCCACTAAAAGACCGCTAATAGATGGAGTGTGGTTTCCTCGGCTAGATTAGCGAGTCTAGAAGGAGCTGAAGGCATGCCGCATTTGCAGTTGTTTGTCCCCCAAGGTGACGTGGCACCCAGGGACAATGTGTGACCTTCCTGCCATCCCTGAGAGAGAGTTGCAGTTCACTTTTTTGGGCCTTTAGGAAATGGATATCATCTCATGGTAGTCAAAGATGAATATTTGCATTTTCCATTGGTAGAAGACCTATCTTCAACAACCCATGACAAAGTCATAGAACGGCTTGACATCTTTGCAATGTGGGGTATCCCCAAAATCCTCACATCTGATAATGGCCTGCCCTTTAACACAAAAGAGTTCAAATAATTTCTTGTCCGACTCAATGTCAAACACCAAAAGAGTATACCACTCTGGCCCCAAGCCAATGGTGTAGTTGTACAATTCATGGGCACCCTCAAGAGGGGCACTCAACGAGTGTCTATGAAGGGAATTGATCTGAACCAAGCCATGTGCCAGGCACTACAAGTCTATCAATCAACTCGTCACTCCAAAACTGGTGAGAGTCCAGCCACCTTGCTAATTGGGAGAGTCATCAGAGTAAAACTACCTCAATGGACCCCAGATTGAACAGTGAATCCTGACAAGCTTCGGGTGACTGAAGCGACTCGTAAACGGAAAATGAAAACATATGCATATCAACTTCGCCATTCCCAGGAGACAGTCTTTGACAAAGGAGACTGATTACTGATTAAGCAGAGAAAAAGACGTGAAATGAACACTGCTTTTGTCACTGAACCTTCACAGGTCATGGTTTTCACTGGCATGCAAGGGACATATGGGGGCAGTACATTGCCCTGGACAATCCATCACTCGGGACACATCACATTTAAACACCTACAGCAACACTTGTCGGGTCCTGTCACCATGCGGGGGACTCTGCCAGCAGGTCCGGCTGAAGCGCCTGCTCTTATATCAACATTGCCTGATCAGGGTGGACCTCAGATCACCCGAGCCAGCTTACAAAGGCGAGCGCCTCAACGACTAATCAAGGAAATTTGATTTTAGTGATGTCTGCAACTTTTATTTAACAAAGTGGGAGATGTAGGCTCCTTTGTGGCGCAATCCATCTGCATGCTCCTAAGCATGGGAAGATGCTACAGACATCACGTCCACCTCATTAAAAGTGCATTATATCCATTGGTACTTGTAATAAGGTGTACTGTAGATCAGTCATGTTTGTGGCAGAGCACCCATGCACCACACTCTAAATCAGACCCTAAGGTTCAAGGAGGTTTTAATACAAAAGAGGGATTATCTGTATTTTTGTAAATATCAATGTGGTATCTAGTGAGGTGTATACAGTTTGTGTTTGCTTATCTTAAAGAGTTTATTCTGTCTTTGATAAAATGTCATTGGGTCATTACTACTGTATGTCTATTGAGATCATGAGGTAGATTTGTGCAAACATCTATCAAGTAGCAGCAAAAGCACAAAAGGGATTATCGATTCCTTGCTAGGTTTTATGATAGCCATCATGTTGCATTATGTAGCTTCATTAGAATTATCCACAGTACACCTGAAATACTAGAAATTATGGTTACAGAATAGTGTAGAGTGTGCTTACTGTGAATGTTGACTAAAAATATCACTGTGTATGCATTCCAAATTTCCATGCACCTGTGACTTTAAGAAATGTTCTCCGAATGAGTGTCGCTTTATTTAAACCTCTTACTGAAATTGAGTGATTGTAGCCATGTTCTTTTTTGTTTTCTGCTAAAATGTGCTGCTTCGTTAATTCAATATTGTTTGTTCTAAGTAGGGATTGAATTAGTTGAAATCGGGAATACATTTCAAATTCTTCTGAAGAGGGTCCCCTAAACTTGTGCTGATGACTGGTGTCCCAAAAATCTTAAGGTGTCCATGGCAACGAACCAGAAAAAACATTATCTGGCCGTTACAGCACTGAGAAAACCGATCTGTTTTCTCTAGGCTGAGGAAGGCAAAGGGTGCTGTCAATAGTACTAAAGCATTTATATGCAGGGCCTGTTCTTTTGAAGAACACCGTCTTCCTGTGACCTTTCTCTGAAAGAGAAGCCCCAGTTTCAACATTTCGTCAATGATTTGATGGCAGGATCCAACCTGTACTCGAAGATGGGCTTCATGTGTTAAAGCCATCACAGACACTGGAATAACGACGACCATGTCTTCTTAGAAAAGGCTTTTCTGTAAGTTACTTGATTATACATTTTTCAGGTGAAGGAAGTAGCATCAGTGTTAAAATTGGCCCAGTCCAGTTCGGGGAACATCCTTTACGACGCAACTATTACCCCACACTACCATTACATCGCGGGTCAAATACGCGCATGTTTTTTTTATCTAAAGGACGAACAGACCCTATCGATTGGGTTGCTGCGCAACAACTACAATAGACGCATAGAGACAATAGTCTACATATATTAGGATGGACAGTTGGTGTCAGGATGGCTGCCCGGGAAGTGGGTGGGGGGAGGGGGGAGGAGTTGGTTCACTTTACAACCCGAACATACCCTATTGATTTGGTTGATGCGCAACAAATACAAGGGACGCATATAGACAATAGTCTACATATATTAGGATGGACAAAAACATATTGTATACCCACAAGCATTGTGAAATTAAACATATTAGAAACGTGCACTTACTCTTTTCTTTCTCTTCCATTTAACCAGACTGAGCCAAAGCAACGCGTGGCCGGGTACAGCTAGTATATATATATATAATATCCTCATTGACTGGTGGCATTTGGTACCTGTAACCTTCTAAAGAAGGAAGATGGATGTATTGCTTTTTGCTTGGAATGGGATCTTAGGGGGAAGGCTGTTGAGGTTGTATTCACAAAATTGATACTAAAGATTATTTTAAAGTACCAACTTATGATGTAGGAAGGGAGGAATAAATTCTTCTGAACTTCGGTTGCTTCATCAGTTCGCTAGACAGAGCAGACTGGAGACTAGCATAAAAGGCTTACCTCCATGAGTAAATGGACCCTCTCTCCTTGGTGCACAACAATGGAAAGGGGAGAAAGGCAGTAGGGAGTATTAGAGAGCTGAATAGAGTGTTAGAGGAGAACAGAGGAAATGTAGTAAGAGACGAGGAGAGAAGGAAGTGAAATATGATAGTAACAAGTAGGATAACATTGAGGATAACTCAAAAACACACAGGAGCCGCTTCACAAAGGAAAGCAAGGGTGTGTGAAAGAGTACGTTTGTAGTACTCTGTTACATAATCTTGTCTTTGTGAACTGATCCCAAAATATCCAAAACAGGCTATTCAGATAATGGTCATGTGCAATTATTAGAAAATAGAAAGGACTGTGAAGTTGGGAAGTTGGGGCACATTCCCAAAGTCATATACGAGTATGAAAAAAAGAGTACTCCTGTGGTTCTAATTCCAAAACCACAAATGCTTTTGTGAGTGTAACATAAATGTATATCTGAGCACACGTCCCACGGACACAACAGCATTTGGCCCATTGGCTGCACCCATACAGTGACAATTAACTCTTATAAATAAAATCAATAAAAAAAAGATATGTTGGGGCTTGCACTTCTGTTTGTCTGCCTCCTCTATCTGCAGTTCTGCCCCCTGTGTCTAGCGTGTGGTCAAGTTTTCAATGAGTGGTGTTGATTTGCTTGAGATGCCTCAGCCAGAAACTCCTGAAAGATGACTTTTCAGCTGAGGACTTTAAAAAGTCTGCAGCTTCTAGCTGATTCCAGAGATTCATTTCAGAAACCGCTTGCTAGAAATTCCCAAACATCCTCCTATTCAAATTATGAGGGAAATTAGCCTAAGGTGCAGGATCAGAATTCCACTTTTTATTGAGATTGCCACCTAGAGGTCTAAAGCTGACAGTTCATGACAGACAGACTCAACCTCAGCTGCTACCTTCGTTGGGCATAGCTCCAGAATGGCTTGAATGGTCACCAAGTGTTTGCTCTTGAAAACATTCTCATAATTTTGCTGCATAGTATGATTAATATCTGAAGTTCACAAAGCTTTCTACAGCTGCTTTTACAGTAAAATGAAGATTCTTACATCCAAGGGCCTGATTAAGATTAGGCAGAGTGGTATCTGAAGATGAGATACTCCTTTACCCAATCCCATGAGACCCATTGCATCTTCATCTGGAAATGCCAGATGTGGGATAACTGACCTCGATTTTACTAGCCAGAAGAGCCAACTGGTTCAATAAGTCGCATATTGAGCAGACACCGAAGGCGCAAGTGCATCCAGGCTCCAAGGATGCCCTCCAGTGCTAAAGGAAGAGCATGCAACTCTCTCTACTGCTTGGCACCAGCATTTCCTGCTGAGATGCCCTCCCCAGCCAACAGAGACACCAGCCCTATTTAACACCTGATCAAAGTAAGTGGCAAATGGGTGCAGAAAAACACACATTATTCTGTACAGAAGCGGAAACAACATGTAGTTTTCACCCTGTAAAACCCAGCCTGAGTGTTATTCCACATTCAGGCAGACTAACTCGTAATTTCAGGGGAAGAATTGCTGGCCGGAATCAGTAATTCTGGTCCTAGCAATTCCAGTCCCCCTGGACCACTCAAAGTGTAACCAAGACATAAGTGGTTTAGAGAGAAAAAAGATTACAAACATCCTCCCAGTGTCAAAGTCATTGGGAAATCAATTTTATAGTTAACTCCATTCTCAGTGGGAAAACATTGACACACGATTAAAATATTGCCAATTTTGAAGTGGGAACCATGTGAGTGGGTAAGCTTAGGAAAATCGGGAAACTTTATAAAATAGGTTCATAGTCGGAAACTCCACAAGACCATGCTTGCAGAACACAAATTTGGGAAAAGATGATTACCATGAACCTGAGTGGTCTAAATTTAAACTGGTGGTTTGGAGCCAAAGTACTGACATAATATTGCTCTATACTAGATATTAAAATGAAATACAACTCACAAAATTAAAGTAATGTGAATAGATAATATATATGCAGGGCCACTGAAATCAAGTGGTATGGCGTCCTAAGCTTTTTCCACATAATTGTGTATTTACCACACTAGTCACATAAATCGCCTGTGGCATAATCTGCACATTTCAACCAAAAAATGTTGGCTGCCATAATGGATCAAAAGGTACTTAAAAGTACATGGGGATAGAAGGATTTTACTCTCATTAGTGTCTATGCCCCGCCGCGACTGCAACCCCAGACATTAGAAGCTGTGGCCCAAATCCTGTTAGAATCCGGCCCCTCCACAGATTTTAATGACGTGTGTGACCCAAATCTAGACAGCACACGCATGGGCATCGGGACTCAGACACCCACTCCTCTAGCTGAGTTTACAAATTCACTGGGTCTAACTGACCTCTGGCGCCGACATCATCCAGTCGCTCGCACCTATTGGTACTTCTCTAGGGAACATAGAGTCTTCTCCAGACTCAACTATTTCCTTGCCCCTGCGAGAGTGTTCAGAAATACAGAGACGGTGAAGTACTTGGAGAGAGGAATCTCCAGCCACTCCCCACTTTAGCCAACGGTAGGTGGGAGGAGGAATAGACAACGCTCAGAATGGAGGTTGAATGCGTGGGAATTACACAACAAAACTCTTCATGGAGTAATAAAAACTTAGACCGAACTCTACTTTAGTGAAAATAAATGCTCAGTGCCCTCGGCGATAACCCTATGAGAGGCCGATAAAACGGTAATACGGGGTAGGATACAGGATGCTGTGGAGCGGAAGAGACGTGAGGAGGCCCAACAAGTAAAGACACTGCAAAGAAAGCTCTTACAGCTGAAGATAGATGTAAACCCAGATGAGGACATGGCCTGGATTCGCCAAATCACACTCACACGCGGGGAACTCCGAGCCGTGACAGAAAGGGAGGTACAGATTCAAATTTAGGCCTTGCATCATCGACTTTACGAATCGGGAGACAAGGCAGGGAAACTTCTGGCCTGGATGGGCAGGAAGGATAGACAGGCGAGATGGATGGCCACGATACATGAAAATGAAGAGGTGCATATCACAGCACATACCATGGCAGGGGCATTTGCCTGCTTCTATAAGGGGCATTATGATGCCAGGTCATCAGCTGAGGAGTCACAGATAGCTGCCTACTTTGGGGAGATAGAAACCCCTCCCTGACCCAAGACGACCGACAAGTCCTAGACGAGGATATTACCCTGATAGAAGTACTAGATGCAATCAGCAGGCAAAAATTTGGGAAAACCCCAGGTCCAAATGGACTACAGGTGGAATACTTCAAGCAAAATGCTATTTGCTTAGATCCCCATCTGCTGGATATGTATAATGCAGCGAGGGAGAAGGACTAATTCCCACAGACCTTTGTAATGTTACCATATTAGTAATCCATAAACCAGGAAAGCCACTTGAGTGTTGTGGGTCATATCGCCCAATCTCATTGCTTAATGTTGAAACTAAAATTCTGGCCTCCATTCTAGCGACTCGACTGATAGCGGTAATCTCATCCCTCATCCACCTGGCCCACACGCCTCAACCTCCGTCGTTTGGCCAATTGGCTAGCCACAGTGAAAGATAAGCCCATTCGCACATATTTCTTTCCTTAGATGCAGAAAAGGCCTGTGACACAGTTCACTGGCTTTTCATGCACCAAGACTTGGTTACATTTGGCTTTCTACAAAGCTTTATAACTTGGGTGGACTTCCTCTACGATAACCTAAGAGCCAAAGTCCTAGTCAATGGGACACTATCCGTAGATTTTCCAATTAAAAGAGGAACCAGGCAGTGTTGCCCTTTGTCCCCCCTGTTATTCACCCTGATATTGAAGCCACTGGCATGCCTGATCAGAGCTCATCCTGGGATAAGTGGTTTCTGAGATAATGAAAGATGCCTTAGAGATGAACAGATCTCGCTTAATGTGGATGACATCCTACTTTACATAACTAATCCCGAAGAGACAGTCCCACTAATACTCCAACTGTTTAAGGAATTTGATGACCATGTGGGTTACAGTATAAACTGGGACAAATCAAGCCTTTACCCAGTGGGAGGCACTATTGACATGCAGACAATACTGGGCCATCTCCCTGTTACTAAGGATGGGTTTAAATACCTGGTATTGTTCATTTCCATGAACAAGATGGACTGCTTACACAAAAATGTCAAGCAGGTCATCGCAGAATTCTGAGATGATGTTGCCAGATGGCGGCGACTCCCTTTGACGTTGCTAGGTAGAGCAGCCATGTATAGAATGCTCCTCTCCCTAAGTTACTCTACAGCCTACAGAACACATATCACAGAGTTCCAGGAGCAATCTTTAACATAATTAACTATGAACTTCCTACGTTATTGTGGAATGGGGGTCACCCAAGAATTGCGTTACAGACACTACAACGCAACCAGTACAACGGAGGGATTGCACTCCCAGATATGCAGTCCTATTACAGGGCTGCACATCTCGTAATCAACAAATGGGGGTATGCAGCGGGTGATCACACAAAGTATGCTCTGGAAAGGCTTCAGTTCCGGAACCACATCTACCTCCACTACATCTATGGAGACTCTGGCACTCATGGCCTGCTGCCTGCTACACAGAGATCAATTGGGGCAGAGAGACAATTGCGATGGGAGAAGAAACTCACATGGGCAACACCACTATGGGCAGGCAAGAGCCTACCTGAAAATCCAGACTACATGGTTTCAGGAAGTGGGACACAGTGGGAATTTCTACTGTAGGCAACATCTTACAAGGTGGCAACCTAATTCCCTTTTAGGCGCTGCAAGCCGAATATCAACTCACACACTCACAAAAATATAAATACCTCCAACTGCGGCATGCCTGGAGAGTAGAGAAAGTAGACACACAAGACATCCCTATATATGCACCACTTGGGTGCAGATTGTTCCAAGAGGAAATACCTTCCAAGGCAGCCTCTTGGACATATAAAACTCTAATCAAAAACATGCCCGACAAACTGAAGTCCCTACGGTCCTAATGGGAAGACACCACTGGTCCATTAGAAGACATTGACTGGGAGGGTGCTCTGATGCACCCAAGAGAGGTGGCAATTAAGATATGACTACGACTAATACAATACAAAATCCTCCACAGGGTCTACTTTGATAGGACCCGACTACACCCCATGGGGAGAGCAGAGTCCCCCAATTGCCTATGCTGCAACTCAGAACGAGGTACATACATAAATACATTATGGGAGTGCCAATTTGTCCAGAGCTATTGGGCCTGGATAGTGAAAGAAATTAATGATATGCTTAGATGCGCAGGTCCCCCTGGACCCTAAATATATATTGCTGGGCATAATCACAGAGATTGATCTTTCTAGATACAAACTGCTATTATGTAATTTAGAGCTTATAGTTGCCAAAAGAGACATTGCCAGGAAATGGGGAGCTTTGCATGGGCCCACACTAAAGAAGTGGAGATCTGATATGGATCTATATATGGGGGCAGAGAAGACAACATTTGCGGCCAGAGGCTGCCCCAAAAAGTTTACGAAGATCTGGGCTCCATGGCTGATCTTCTATGGCCTAGAAATTGAAGGGACTGGAACCAATACCATGCACCTGCCCACACAAGAATAGAATACAGACAGGGGCTTTCATCACGCCATATATGCATCTTAGCAGGAAGGAACTCTGCTAGTGGCGTCGCTGCAAGAAGGGGATAGGAGAGGGGCATGTGACTCCTGGAACATATTCTTATACCCTTGTTTCCAAGAGAAGACTACTGAATGTATTGATGCAAGATTGTCTATGTATAATGATTCTCTTACCAATGTTATGAATGAAGTTTTTATATTGATTGAAAATGAAAATAAAAATAATAAAAAAATAAAAAAAGGTACTTAAAAAAGGCATCACACATGGTGCCTCCCAGGGGCGACCTTTTATAAATGTTAACGGGTTACCTTTCACATGTTTATTATTGTTTTCAGGTGTTAAAAGTGGTACTACTGAGGTGAAACCTTTGCCTAGATAGTATTATTGTGTGTTACAATGTCCGAATTTTGCAGTGATACTGCCACCGAACGTGCCCTATTATGGTGGCGGGACAGGTGCTGGCACGCGGGGGGGGGGGGCAACGAGAGGGGAAACAGATGGTGTGAAAGGTAACAAAAAAAGAAGAAGAAACTAAACACTTACCTTGCCGCGACAGATCCTGCATCTCTGCTCCTGCTCTCCTCGTCAGACTGAGGCACAGGAAGCACAGCCAGGTTCTCCTGACCAATCACAATGCTGCAATGCAATGGGAGCTAGGGCATATTCTCCACACAGGCTGTAATGCCCTGCCGTACTTCGTATGCAGAGCAGCGCCGCCCCCCCGCCCACAAACTAAGCAGCACAGAAACATAAGATGATAATAAGTTAAAGTTATGATAATTTTACGTTTCCTCAATCACAACGCTGCAATGCAATGGGAGCTAGGGCATATTCTACATGTAGGCTGTAATGCAGCCTGCATGGAGAATGGGGAAAGTGTGCATGACTGGTTTGGGTGGCCCGAAACGTAGGAGTGGGAAAACCATTCCTCCCCTGCTCTACTCCGAGAGAAGAGCAGCTTTGTCCGCCCGCCCACTAACTAAGCAGCAATGAAACCTAACATGATTTTGCTCGCATTGCATTGCAGCGTTGTGACTTAAAGTTATGTTTCCTCAGGTTGCACTGCTGAAAAGCAGTGGGGTGACATAGGGGAGGAGCCGCTACTGTGCTGCATACTTTTCCTTATCCAACTTCATACTTCAGTTATTCCTGCTACGCATTTTGGTCCTCCATTGCTGCACAACTTCAGTCCCTCTGTGTACATGTCATAAAACAATGTGAATAACATTCCTTCCCTGCCTAACAAACCTCCCAAATACATGAGTTACTATACTAACCTCTTAGTAATCCCAAGCCCTCTCAATACTCTCATGCCCTAGTGATACTCTTATGCCCATTTGATACTCCTATGCCATCTTGAAACGGTCATGCCTTAGTGATAGGTTTGTGTCCTCTAAGTGCTATTGTTCTGTCCTGATACTATTTTGTCCTCAATACCATTGCCCCCTCTTACTTCACTTATGCCTGTTGATACTATCATGCCCTCTTGATACTCCTACGCTCTGTTGGTAGTATCCTGCCCTCTTGATTTGTTTATGCCATCTTGATACTCTTATGCTGTCTTGATGCCATTGTGCCATGTTGGCATTATATGTCTTCATGATACCTGCCTGCCCTTTTGACACTATCATCCCTTCTTGATGCTCCCATTCCCTGTTGATACTTTCATCCTCTATTAATACTCTTCTAACCTCTGGAATATTAGTTCATGCCCCCTAATCTGTCCTGATTATACAGGATACCTCTCACATTGACTGACAATGAACACTTCCCTATGCCTACTCTTGATGCCAACACTCATACATATAAAAACAACAAAGAAACCTAGGGGTCTAGAAAAGGAGATAAACAAATTATCTCAAGGCGTCAACATTGGTATTCAATACATTGATGACAACCATAAATTGTAATGACAATTACAGGACAATATTTACCAAACACTATGTCTACAGTAATTTGTGAATAGAACCCAAGAGGTATTCTTAGGATTCCCATCAAAGAACTTGCGATGATCAATGTTATCATTTGGTCATCCAACCAAGGCAATTAAGTCTCTTGATTATTGAGACCATGATCTTGCCTTATACGTATAATGTTGACGCCTTGAGATAATTTGTTTATCTCCTTTTCTAAACCCCTAGGTTTCTTTGTTGTTTATATACTGTTTAGGGGGTGGTAACCTAGGCTTGGTCTTAAAAATTCCCTCAGACCCTTCCCTCATCGGTATGTTTTGCTAACACTCATACATACCCACTATTGTGATAACCCAATTTTTTTAGTTACTTTTAATCAGCTGCAGCTAGAAACATTTTTGTTGAAATCTGCAAATTATGCAGCAGATGGTAGATTGAGTGGAAAATGGAGTGGAACTCCATAACTAAGCAGAAGACACTGTGGTTTCAGGCAAACATTGATGCTTATGCAGATTGGAACACCTTATTTAAATGTTGTCAACAATGTTTTCTTTTGGGAATTTACACATATATGTAATACTGCAGGTGTAACCTAAGTAAGGTCCAAATGTTTTCCAGTGTAATCGCTTTTCTGAAATGATATGGGATAATGCCTTTGCTATAGCAAAAGCATGCATTAGTAAATACTGAGAAGGGCAGAGATAACTCAATAAGCAAAGACACTCTATATCAAGACAGACACTGAGCCACCTGTGAAACACTGATTAGGACTATGCTTATGGGGGGGGGGAGCAGACACCCTTTATCTTTTGTAATAAAGAATTTCAAGCATCAATCACGCACACAGAAAACCCAAGAAGTCCTCTTGTCCTGTCTGTGTGTGTTAGACCTTTTGTATGAAGCACGCATGTTCCAAACTTAAAACATTGAATTCACATTAACTTTTTCAAGGTAGGAGGAGAACTTTAAACAAGAGGGAATGATTCGCAAACGTAAATGTACAAATGCAGTTCAACTCATTTATATATCTACTCCTACACTTAGGTGTATCTGTCCACCTCTCTTCTATTCGTAATTTGAGTTGAGATTCACATCTCAAATGAGAGGGTGCAACCTTTTACAACCCATGGCATTATTATAAAGTTAGTATTAGTACGTTTGCAGCTATTTGTGGAGACCCCCTACTCCAGGGCAGAGATCTCGGTATAAGAGAATATAGAGAAAATATGAAAGTTTATCATTTAAGGAAGAAAAAACATTTTTTTGAAAATACAAATGTAAAGTAATTTTAGATATCATTAACCTAGAACTAATTAACTAATAAAATAAAAGTCTACAACCAATTACCTTTTCAAATTAAATGTGTATTACATTTTCAAACAATTAAAATATTCATTTAATTGATAAATACACATTTTTGCACAGTAACTTAAAAATGTAATTATCCACACTCACAAAAGATTTTTTCATTTAACTTATAATAAACATTGTTTAAAGGTATGCTTTAATTAATTCTATATTTTTAGATTTTTAATAAGTTTAAAAAGTTCTCTTTAATTTATTTAAGTGTATTAATAAATATTTAAAATGAATCAATAAGTATTTTTATAACAAAGATACACACACACATACACACACACACACTCTCTCTCACACACACGTTTAGAATACACTTAATCAACCTTAACGCTTATGGGGTTTTAATTTAATTCCCTGCCTCCACTGATTTCTGTGGGAGTCTGTTCAGTTCCAGTGGTTTATCCATCTTTGTTGATTGACCTATTCTAAGGCTTTGGAGCCTCTTTTGTCACTTTTAGGGCTGTAGTAGAATTAGAAATGTATTTTGTGAATCAAAATTGTCATATGGTGTGTTTGCTCGTATGGCTTTTGCTGGTCATGCCATACTTGTGTCATTTTGTTCCATTAGGATTAACAGAATAAACAACGAATGAGGCAGTGTGAAGCAACGTTGGACCTGCTGGCAGCTCTGCACAGTTGTGGTCCAATCTGACAAAATAAAGCTCTTTAAAGGAGAAAACAAATCTGCATAGAACGGCAATATGCACTTGGACCCCAGATTTATCCACACATCCAACCAATGATTATTGAGTTTCATCCTAAAGAACCTGTTAAGTCTGTGTACCTTGGTGATTTTCCAGAACATCCACAGCTGACAGCAATGGTGTCTCTAATTTTGTTCCTCTGTGCGGGGCAACACCACAGCCCAGGTTGCATATACCGGCATGCAACGAGAACCTAGGAAAGCAAATGATATGTGTAAACTACCAGGTGCTTAAAGTGTGTTTTGATTTGATTCTAATTACCCTCTCAGTCACCATTGGGAGGCAAACATCTTTAAATTCATTTGTAAGGTGGTCTGCCACCTTCAGCGGTCTCTGGGCTTGGCCAATCGAATATTTAAGATCCACGAGTGTGGAATCCATTGAAGAAAGGATGTATTTCCATTACTTGTTTAATTTCAGAAAATCACAAGCTCTGGTACACCTTCTGGAATAATAAAGGATAATCAACAACTGTCTAGAACAACAAAGAGCAAAAAAGAACTAATTGTCCTCTAGCAAACGGTCCATCAGGTGCAGGTGATCAGATGTAACAGGAGGTATATGCAACCTGAGATGCTGTTTCTCACTCACATTCATTTTTATGCATAAATGCTCTTACAGACTAAATGCAACTCAATTGGAGCACATTTTCAACCTCACCTTTAACACCAAGCATACAACAGTCAGGTCAATCCAAACACTCTGCCAGGTATCCCACACTACTACAAAGTTACTTACTTGAACATCCAGAAAACTCTTTGGGGGCCCATGATAATGCAATATTATATAATAACATACATATGCTTTATTTAATTCTATCAATTTAATTAGATCACTTGAAGATTAAGGTGCATTTCTAAGAAAGAAATTCGGGAAAGGGAATTCAGCATCCATGAGTGTCTAGAATAAATAAGGAGTGTGCTACAGGCTGGATACACTGATGGAGCATCAGATGCCTTCCAACTCATTCTTAAGTATATTTTTTATTGTTGAACAGACACACAGCAACAGTCTCTCTCAAATTGGGTGTAATGTGCAAACTAATGACCATTAAATTGACAGTTCAGACTCTGTATCATGCACAGTCAATAGTGCAGGCAGGCAGGCAGGCAGCTGGTGCACAGCTAATATTTACATTACCATTTCGCAAGCACACCCTGCTTAGAGGTTTGAACATAATAATCTCTGGCACCACAACCAAAGGGGGATTTTGCAATTTGCAATCAAATGACATAGAAGTACCTGCATTTACAAGAGGAACTATGGTTGGACTGGCTGATAGGCAATGAGGAAGTGCCCGAAGGGCTGGCCTGACAGGTTAGTGTTTGGGCCAGTTTTTCTGCTGTTTTTGGGCCTGTTTTTTGGTTTGGTGAGCCAGTTTTACTATATTAATTTCCCTGATATAAAAAAAAGCATTGCCTGCAGAAAGCTCACATATATACAGCCTTCCATACCTTGTAAAACACTTACACAGCATGCTCTTGAAAGTAAAATAAAAAATGCCCCCATTTGCAAAGAGAGGCCTCATTTTTAGCCATCGAATTTCAATAATGGCGGGCACTTTTATACTAGTGTCTGTGTCTATTTTCTGTCCCAGCCCGACCCTGAGAGGAACTACCCTTGGTAACGGAAGTAAAAATGGCTTTACTTTTAAAATCAAGCCAATGCTGCTTGAAGGAAAATTTTGTTTTTTCTGTTAGTATAACTGAAAACAAAATCTCAGAAAACTCAAAACCTTTGCTGCCATGCTGTTCTCATGTTTTCTAATGTTTTGGTAATAAAAAAACCTTCAGTTATCTCCATGTAGGGTCTTATTCAGGTAATAAAATATTGTTTTTGAAAAAAAGTACTGTTCGATTTCCCCAAAGCTAACAAAATAAACACATACAGTTAAAAAAAAAAGAGGAAGTAGGATTTTAATTGCTACAAAGATAGTCTGCATTCAGAGGAATGGTTGGGATGCGAGGCAATGAGTAACGTGAAACAGGAGAGTGCTGTCAGTGAATAATTTAGGTTGTCACCTGTTTCAAGTTAGCATCTCACCAGGTGATAAGAGGACTCCCAGCCCTGCCTACGGTTTGTATTGTGTGCTGGTCACTGGGCAGGACCATTGGAATGACATGATTGTAGGGCGACTGCGTTTTTTCGCATAGTTATGAATTTTGCCACATAATCCATCATCTGCTCCATAATCTGCAGATGTTAACTTAAATATATATATATCTCTCAAATGGTTCATAGGTTAATAAAAACACAGCAACACATGTTGCGCAGTGGCGGGCCCTTTGCAAAGGTTGACTGGTCACCTTTCTGTTGCTTATTGTTAAATGAGAGTGTTAAACCACTACTAATGAGGTGCAACATATGCCCAAATAAGTGTAAAAGTGACAACAAAATGAGGTTCTACTATCTCAAAATGTGCAGCCTTATCCTGCATAATTTGCCTTTTTGTGCCACATAATTTAGTCAACCTGCTGCATATTTCGACCCTCGCCTGCCTCATAATTCCAGTGGCCCTGGCCAGGGGCTGCATTAAACACTTTGCTCAGTTCTTCCCATTCAGTGAAGCTCTTTATATTTCTTAGAAGCATCTAAGAGCTTCAGTGCTTTGTCAGCAGGGCCGGCTCTAGGCTCATGGTGGCCCTGTGCAGGGAGCGTAGGTGAGGGCCCCGGAAGTGGGGGTCCGGACGGGGCGGAGCTCACTCCATGCTCCACCGGGGCCCGCGCCTGGCTGTGTCAAACTGAAAGCGCTCGGGTTGGCCCGGTCGCTCCCCTGCCCCCCGAGCTCTAGGGGCCCCCAGGAGTCGCTGGGACTTGGAGCCATATTTCAACTGTCTGCCGCTTAATAGTGCAGAAATACCCTTTCTCTCCACCTTTATTGGCACTGGCGGAGCAGGGGGCCTAAAGAAATCAATCACCACCAGTTTACATGGGAGGCCGCGCCCGCTGCCAGTGCCATTGACTGGAAGACAGACAGCGGCCTACGAGTCGATGGATGCGGCACCGGCAAATTGAATGCGGCGGGCCCCCTGCCCCTCGGAGAAAGTGTCAGTGATTCCGAAATGTAATACTCGGCAATGATCAGGCCTTCCGCTGGCTGGGACTCGAGCCATATACTGCCGCTTAATTTAATGCAAAATAGTACCCTCGACTCCACCTTTATTATAGGCCCTGCAGGCACACAGGCGGAGAGGGGCCTAAAGGAAATCAGTGGCCGGCGCTGCCACTGGAACACAGACAGCGGGCGGCCTACCTCGATGCGGCAAAACTCCCAGCTGCAGTGCAGTAAATTTGCCCCTCCGACCTCAAGCATTAACAGCTACACTCACGCCCGGCTACCTATCTTCAAATGACTCGCTTGCTTGCCATGACGCGTCGCGATAGTCAGTCAGTGCCACAAACAGTGTGCAGAAATATCATTATCAATCATCTGAGAGAATTGATCTATTCTGCCCTTACCCGGCAGGTGCGTTCACACTTCTTCACTTTATTCTCAGTCTGAGCTCAGGGGCCGCTCAGCTTTTGTCCGACTCTGACGTCGACGACCACCGAATGGCTGGGCTGTGCAGAGAGAGTCATACGCCACCAGTCCCACAAGTTATTTACGCACGCGGGGAAGTCAAGCAGCAGGTAAGGTTGAGTCTGCGCGCTGCCGCAGATCACTCTATCCTGGCTTCCGGCGTCTGTGCCAGCCAGCCGGGTGACAGTCATGATGATTTGAAACACCCCGGCGCCCCTGCTGCCCAATCAGGAACAAGGTCGTGCGGACTTGGAGCCAGAGGCCAGGGAAGTTAAAGGGAGGAGGGGGGGGGGGGTGACTCGCTGTGTCAGGGCTTAGAACTGTGACTGTCGGACTCGGAACTTAGTATTGGAAGCCGGGGTCAGAGCCGGCCAGGGGGCCGCCAGTGCCACGATGTATCATTGATCCTTCCGATCCGATCCTCGTCGTGGGGGCCCCTGGGGTTTGGTGGCCCTGTGCAGGTGCACACTTTGCACATGCCTAGGGCCGGCCCTGTTGTCAGGGTTTCTGCAGAGTTCATAAATACTATACCATATAATTTCTGGGTGATGTACTTTCTTTGTGCAGGATGTGTGATGATCTGCAGCTAGAGTTGCCACCTGTTTATTTTTTTACCAGCACCACTAGTACTTTAAAGTCACGGCAGGTACAAAAATAAGCAAAATCGCTTTAAGCTGGTATTTTTAGCCCTTCTCTGTATAACTTCAAACTAGCAAAATATAAATGGCAAGCATTATTAAATTTGTTCTAGAGTGGAATTAACGATCCCTTGGGAGTAATCATGGTAAACAAAGGCAGAAAAGTCATATTACAAGAGTACATTCTATTTTTTTTACAGTCCTATTTAGTATCACATCTGGGCCTTTGCAGACGCGTAAACAACACCAAATGGACTCCTGGAAAGGTATCAACCTTAACTGCAGCTCCTTCTTGCCAACAGCCCTGTGAATAAATGCTGCCACTTAACAGCTCTGGTTATTTTCATCTATTATAAAAACAGGACATTTTGTGCCCCATACCATGCAGATATTGGGCAGGAGACAGGCCGTGCAAAAGGCCCCTTGTGCAGCTCCAACCCCAGGCTAATCGGATAACAGACGGTTGTTTTAGTGAACTTTGCTTGCTTGGTCCCTCATCAGCCCCTCTGTGCTCTGCATGCACAGGCTATTGCGCAACTTTCTACCACCACAGGGGTCTGACACACCTGACCCCCTTCCCAACTGGGTCACTTTATTTACGTTGCATAGCGTCAAGAGAGACTCTACATTTCACACCGATCATCATTTTAAAATATGGACAGCTAGCAAAAAGCAGAATTTCTCTTAATGCCTCGAATGATCTGCGCTCTTTCAGATAAGCTCTGGGTGTCTGGCGAAGGCTGTGTCGCTTCTGCGCAGACATGCAGCCTGGAGGGAACATAGACTGGCATATATATTGGCCATCAGGGTGCAATCTACAATAACAGAACCTTTACTACTTCATTTTCAAAGCGTAAGTTTGGATATTTTATTTTAAATTTCATACACCGTGCACTCTTTGTATCAACGATCAGACTCACTGCACACCATCACCGTTCACATTTGGAAGAGGCGGCTCTCGCCAGCCCAACATTTTAAACACAGACCAACGTGTAATGCAGAATGCGTGACGTGGGTCACACTTTGTGGCCCCGTT
This sequence comes from Lissotriton vulgaris, assembly GCF_964263255.1. NCBI lineage: Eukaryota > Metazoa > Chordata > Amphibia > Caudata > Salamandridae > Lissotriton > Lissotriton vulgaris. The sequence continues at coordinate 636,065,520 of NC_141700.1, read as the reverse complement.
GTGGCGGCCACATTGGAAAATGGATCTCCCTATTTGATAATCAACCAATTATTTATTATTATTATTTTATAGCACTTATAAGGCGCGCAGCTACCCACAAAGGGTTTCCCGGCGCCGGACTAGCTAGGCACAAGACACAACTAGAGGGAGAGAACTCAAAAGGCAATTATTTGTCGAACAACCAGGTTTTTACACTTTTCCTGAAACTCCTATAGTTTTCTTCCTTGCGTATATGAATGGGCAGTGTGTTCCAGAGAGTTGGGCCCAGATATGAAAAGGATCTCCCGCCCATTCTAGCTCGTTTGTACCTCGGCACCGCGAAGTTCGCTGCTGTACATGAACGGAGACTGCGATTGGGGAGGTAAGGCTTGGCAAGGTCTTTTAAATACTTGGGGGCCGTACCAGCTTTGATTTTGAACAGATAGTTCAGGGTTTTAACCAATATGGATACATTCAGTGGCGTAACGAAACCTAAGGGGGCCCCACCTGCAAATTTCACAGAGGGGGACCCCCCCTACGCCCTGGACCCAGTCAGGAGCTTTAAGGACTGGGACCTCACCGCCCGTGCACAGTCCAGGAGGGGGCATCCTGGAGCCTGGGGGCCCTCTGCACCATGGGTGCTGCTTGGGATATTTTTACACCACTGGCTACACACCAAGGATTTAAGTGGCTTGTGGGGAAGGTGTGACCATGTATTACATGGAATAAAGTACCTGCTGCCGTAGATGATAATGATATTGTAAGTCACCTTAGGCCTCGTTCCGCTATATGGTCATGGAACTCCTCAGTGAGTTGCAATATCCTTATAATGTATGGCAGGGGCTACTTTATCTTATAAAGTACAGCCACCAGTTTACCTGTGGCCTAATGTATGCCCCCCCTACAATTTGCTTCTAAGGACACTACAGATAGTTCCACTAGTGATAATCTAGACAATGCATTCAATAAAAAACGCATAGAGAAAATAGTGCAGATGTCTGTGATTTCCACGCAGGTATGTGTAATTGCTGATTTGTACAGTACATTAAAAATACTTGTAATTGAATTATCTTTTCAATGTACCTGCTTGGATTGAAATATATTACGTCTCCACACAACCACTGCATAATTTGAGTTGTGGTTTCCGGTGCTCAACACTGGATCTTAATTTGTTTCTGGTGCTCTGCACTGGAACTTAATTGTTAACACCACACTTAGGACAGTCTGCCACATGGTGGTGCTGCTTATCTAATTTAGAGATGAGCAGAACAATGGTTGTTTATAAATACAATATACATTAAAAATTACTAATATTTGCCCCCATAGTCATTCCTTTAGCTTTGGGGACCTCGAATAATCTGGACTGTAGCACTTGCTGGCGAGAGAGATGGCTATTTGTTGTTTTTGCAGCGATAACAGGGGCGATGGTTGGTGCAAGTTGCAGTGACCTCCTGGTCAGGGCCCTGGCACTTAATATTTTACAAATGAAGCACTGTACACAACAACTCCCCTTGGGTTCAGAGGACACCATGCCTGTATTTAACTATTTAAAAAAATGCTATCTCTGTCCCCTTACAGCAGACCATTAACAAAACAAGATCCTTGTGCACGGCACAACCGTGCTTGTCATTGAAAAAAAAAAGGGTGGTGTAGTAGTAGAGCCTTTTCGTGGAGAGGGTCCACTTCCTTAGCGCTCACCTACCACAATCATATGCAATCACCCATCCACATCCTTCACAGCTCATTCAATATTCCAGCTATATTTTGTCCCTCCATTGCCACTAATTAGACTCCTGGTTATGTTTCTGCAGTTGCGCACATCCTCTTCCTATGGTTGCCACCTAACTGGTTTTATATGGGCATGAGCTGTATTTTAATGTCCTGGCTGGTACAACAATTAGAACAATCGATTGGTATTTTTCCCCTTATTAGTTCATAGTTTAAACAGGCAATGTAAGAAGAAAACACATTAAGTCTGCTCTACAGCTACCGTGGTGACCCCTGACTGAGAAAGACAGAAAGGCCATATTCAAATGAATAACAACGATTTTTTATAAAGTTCTATTTCAAAACCATATTGGAGCCTCTTTGCAGAATATTAAATTGTGATAGATGGCTATATTTGTCTGTTGCAATTAAAGGTAGCAACCTTATCTCTGCCCCAATAAGTTTTGTGCAACCTCTTCCCCTCTCAGACAAGCAGTGCACTAAGGAAGACACTTTCTGTGAGGAGGAGTGGGAGGGGGAGGGAGTATTTGCTCTTGCAAGGGGCCTGGCAGGTTTGGAGTCAAAGAGAAACAAAAGTTGTTATTTTGTTTCTCTTCACTTCTGAGTCAGCTGGTGTCAGCAGAGCAGCTCAAAGCAGGCTGCAAACTGCATCAGCTTTACAGGAGACACACACCCTGGACAAACAAGCTGAGGGGCCCCCCTTCATATGAAGAAGAGTGGTGCCCCCCCCCCGTACTGCGGGGGCTCCGGGGTCTGCGGGGGTGTCCATTACGCCACTGATACATTAATTTCAAGACATTCTGGAGAAAGACTTACGTCCGGCAATCCTATACCTATGATTGGTTATCATATCATATCATAAAATTTGAATTTAAGGGCTTAAAATCAGAAGTTATATGTTGTAGAGAAATGACAGCTTGTCCTTGAATGGCTGGACCAAAGAGATTTAGCAATCACGTTAAATCCCTGAACAAGTGTTATTATTAAAAAGTGATTTGTTTTTCACAAAAGATTTGTGGAGAGTTCCCTAATGTATTTTCAGGAAAAGTTGGTGAATTACAATGTTTTCACTATAAGAAAATCTCTAAAAACAGTTCCAAAGTAGTGACATATAAGGTGAGGAACACCCCTTTTAGAATAAGAGATGAAGTCAGTTAGGAATTGGACAAATTAGAAATGATGGTATTATTGAAAGAATAGAAGCAAGTGAATGGTTAGCCCCTTTGGTTGTGGTACAATGAGCCAATGGTAGAGTCAGGCCATGCATAGATTACATGATCTTAATCAAAATATATTGGTTGATAACTTTTTTGGTAACCTGACACTCCCAGAATTACCAATGCCTCAGAATCATTTATTCTGTGTGTGTGGGGGGGGGGGGGAGTTGCAGGGTACCATTCCTAGTAGTCATAATAAGTTCTTATGCTTTTCAAGACTGCATCTCCAATGTGCAACATGTTCTCAACATTTTTTTATCCACAGTCATTCAGTACCACAGGTGACAGTGAGTGCTGTGTCTAACAGGAATAGACACAAGGAAGCACTGTGACAACAAACTTCACGACGTTGCACTTGCCACAGTGTTTGTGTTTTTATGCCTTGCCTGTTGCTTGTGGCGATACAGCAGCAATTTCACTGTAATTTCTCAATGCAAAACCTCATCTACCTCTATTTTACCGGTGAAAAGGTGTTTAGGCCCTTGGCACCATGTATAACCTTCAGGAGACTTTACATAAACATGAACAGTTAAGAAACACAACTATTATTTAAGCAAATAAAGAGAGTTGTTGAGTATTTTAAAGGGTTTTATTTTCTAGTAAACAATTTAAGGTTTTTTCTGACCCTTTATCCATTAGTCAAATATCAATCAGGTTACGGAATTGAAAATTAGGAAAAATAGCATTAATTCAGAACATATTACAGTCTGCATATAAAGCATAACATGTATAAAAGAAAATGTGGTGCAAAATGTTAGTTAAAACTCCTTAATAGTTTCTAAGAAAAGAGTGAGTCTTGCAAGGCTAATCAATAATTAAATAATGGCAAAAATCTCCCATGAAGAGAAATAAATACAAAAGACAAATAAATCTTTCCAAAACGATTTAATTAGTCAAAGCATAAACCTAGAGTTTTTGCATCTAATATCTAAAATTGTTCTATCCAGCTCCACTCTCTGCCCTGGTCTGACCATCTGTGTCTCTGTGCTGGACAGAGAGGCTGCTCCTGAAAGGCCCCCTCCTTCACAGACCACTGTGGAAAGTGATCTGCCTTGCCAAAAATATGACGTGGAAGGACTTCTCTGACAAAAATATGAGCAAGAAACACCCACCTCTGTGTCTCTCCTCAGATGCAATGCTGCACGTACCTAACCAATATGATGTCTGGTCTAATATGCTCCCTCTCAACAGCTCACACTACCCCCTAAAGCCTGAACATGCCTCCAAATAGGTAATTATTTATACTCTAATTCATGGTGGAATAAACAAATAATGTTGCATTTTTTAGTAAAGCTTGTCCCCGATTGGTTAGCATGAATGGCATGAGGGTCTCACCATCCTGTTTTCATTGCAAACTCCAAATCATACCGGTTTTAACAAGAGTAGCGTTAATGATTAATACATTTATATGTTTTAGCAACATTTACTAGGAAAAAAATTCTGTCTATTTCCTCCTTCCTGTCACATCGCATGCAGGAAGGATACTTTAACTAACACTGAAACATTGGCACGATTACAAGAATGTACAGTTCACAGGGGCCCTGACTCCTTCTGTACTTGAGGCAAGCTGGTATAATCTGCGCATGCTCTCTTCTTTCAATACAATTCACAGCCTTGCTGGATTCACAGGCAGCCATTTTATCCTAGGCCCAAAAACAAAACAAACACAAAAATAGTATTAATTTACTTTAATTTACTAAATAAATCCCATTATGTTTACCTCCTCCATACTAATGCCCTGTATAAATGATTACCTAGCAAAACTATTAGTTTAAAGCAGCTTTTCTTATTTTTTGTGCACAACATGCAAAAATGTGCAATGTGCAACATAGCATAATACATGCACTAGTGTAAATTTTCAAAGCGCACATAGTTAATACATACTCATAGCAACATGCTCTGTTTTAGATAGCTTTTCATACAAAATGCCTTTGCCCCGCGTGTAGTGTTTGGTGCATGGTTAATTAACCCACATCATAAAAAGATGTGTTATGAACTGAATGTATTTCTCTAAATATGCAACAAAGCCAAAGTCACTTAAGACAGGAATAGTGAGTGTAGATTACAAGGAAAATGAGCTGGGAAGAGAGAACACATCCCATGATTATCTTCAAAGCTAAAAATACCACTTAAATCACAAGTTTTTCTCTACATTGCAAAAAACACATGTTAATTCAGCACAATCATTTCAGACTGACTAGGCCTCATTTCATGTCTCATGTGCCATGTGTTTTCACTTGCACCAAAATGTGCGTGTCAATTTAAATGCAGTCTGTGTGAAGCACAAAAATAAAGCAATGCCTGACTCCAGATGAAATCTGAGCTCCATCAAAGTGTTTGTCTTTTTATGCCTTGTGGTGATCTATAGTTTCTTAAAAAACTCAAAAAAAGGGGCTTTCAGCCCCACATTACTCACCATTTGTTTATTTAATTGTCAGTCCTATTGTTTTCCTTTTCATTGGTGAGAACGTGCGTTCGTGACCGGTCCTAGGATGCTTGATTCCGGTCCAGGGAAGACATAGCTTGGCAGTTTGGGCTGGACTGTTCCCATGAGGCACAGGGTCAAGACTGATTTGCATATGGCCATGTCTGAACTGTGGTGGCTTGGTGAGCAAAATAACGATGGATTAAACCCAGATACGTGACTGGGGTGAATGTTTTGCCATTGTGCAACATTCCGTCCATCATCTTGTGTGTTTTGCTGTTAACAGTTCATAGGCTGTATCTCACAATAACACTCTATACCATACTCATACGATAACATATTAGTTAATAACAGGCCATAAAATACCACACCATACCATAAAATACAATAACAGGCCATAACATACCATAGTATACAATAAACTATACCATACCATAGCATACCATATCATACTATACAGTAATCGACCAGACCACATCATACAATACGATAGGTAAAACCATATCATACCATATTATATCTTTCTATACAATAACAGGCCATACCAAACATGTCATACAATAACAGCCCATACCATACCATCAAATGACATCCCATATCAAACCATACCATGCCTTAGCATACCATACCATACCATAATATTCTGTAAAATGTTAGGCCGTTCTACATCCTACTATCCAATCAAGTCACCCTCGCATTCTTTTCCCTCTGGCCACCCCTGAACCCTCAAGTCACCCTCACCTCCCTTGACCTCAGGCCACCCCTAAACCTTCAAGTCACTTTCATTTCCTTGCTTCTCTTTGATCAGCAAATGACGGCTTCGGTTCCTCTTTGTGTGTTTGTCCCTGTCCTGGCCCATGGTCCAAGCCCTGCTTTTCTTGTCCACTGTCCTTCCACTGCTCGTCACTTTCAGGAGCCTTTTTGTCCTTTTAACTGCACTACCTTCCTCCCTACCATCTCCCACAATGTTGCATGGTCTACCCCCACACTCCTCCTGCATTGTTGCTTGTCTGGGTCACCCCTCCCCATTCTTGCTTGAAGCATCATCTTTCAAAACCCTCCTTCTTCGTTGCATGCTCCCTTCTGACCCCCCCCCCCCCCGAAAGAAATACAGTCAAAAATCATGGCAATGGGTGTCAAGATGCTATAAAGATGCAAATTGCACTACGCTCCCTGCTGTGCTGTGGCCTTTTTGGTGCTCTCTTCATATGGGGCCAAAAAGGCAAACTTCACCTCGAATGTAAGATAATTAAACTTTTTTTTGGGAAGGCAAAGAAGAATTTGATACTAACAAACTGGATCACTGCCCCTCATGGTCAGTGCTAGCCACGTCATAGCACTTTTGTTTTCTCTCTTTCAGCCATTCTGCACTGTGACAGTGATGCTGTACAGCATGGCTTAAAGAACTTGACAAAGCCAATAGATCACCAATAGGCAAAACTTATTGGCTTTGCCAAAACTTGTTTTACTCCTGTCCACTGGGACTACAGAAAGTCTCATGGTCTTGATGTAGCAGTTCATTATTCTGCTATATTCTGGAGAAGGATAACAGAGCCAATCCTCTATTCACGTTTGGGCCACATCCCACTTCAATGACTGAGACCTGGTTCTGCTTTCCATCTTGATGTCTGCCATTCACTCTCTGACAGCCGGAAGTAGACTTTCAAAGGGTGACCAAAATCACAAAAAGGTATGCAGAACAGGAGATTGGACTGGCAAAGACGTTTTCAGGATATTGAGTTCCACCAGGGGGGTAACTATCAGTAATGCAACAGGTGCAGTGGTGCCACGACCCAGGGGTCTGAAAGACCCACTGCACCCCAATTACAGATGTTTGTTACTACCGAACTAGAGGATGGTGCCATTTTGGCTGCCTGCATTAGGGTCTATACACCCTTGCTATGACACCATCTTTAGCTGTGACCAGTGGTAGCGGGTATTTGTAGCAGAGAGGGGGGGATGGGACTCATATGCACATATACTTCCTCACTCACACCCATGCATTCACACACATGCGCACACCCACACATCCATTCACAACTCTCACTCCCAAATACTCCTATATACACGCACCAACAATTGAAAAAAAAATAACACTTACCTGCACAGGTCTGCTTTGGAGGTCCCAGGATGGTTGGGACTGCTGCTTTCATTCATAGTCAGCCAAGAGTGGATGTAGCAGTCTCTACCTTGTCACAGAGTGGGGTGGGGTCAGTGAGAGTTGCTGATCCCATCCCACTCTCTGATGAGGGGTCAGTGATTGACACTCAGTCCTGGGCACTTCAGCGCTTAAAGCTGAAGTGCCCAGGTTCGAGGCAATCAGTGACGCTGCCCCTCGTCACAAGGGGGAGGGTGTCAAGGTGCTTTGCCAGGCTGAAGAGGTCACGCCCACAGGAGCTGTGATCTCTTCAGCCTGACAAAGTTCAGACCAGGCAGCCATGAGCATGCTCATGTCTTGCTCCTGGCTGCTTGGCCTCAAAATAAAGAGTGTCTGTCAGGCTGACCTTTGCTCAGCCTGACATATACTCTTCTTCTTGGGAAAAAGGTGAGGGGTTATGGCCCCTCTGCCCATTGGTACCACCACAGCTGGCTGCGACCTTCACGCAGACGAGCTTGAATTTGTGGACACAAGCACTGAAATCAGTCAAGTTGTCTAAAAAGCTGTTCAGGCAAGTCTATTGTCATCACTATTTACACTTATTCGCCCCTATGTTTTGTTTTGTTTACAAAACTTTGATATCGACACAATTACTTGCTGGAGGTTTTAATTATTAACCTCTTGTTGGAAGCAGAATTAATGATAGGATATAAATTCGACAAAATAACAAAGACATGCTTTAATTCACTACTTACATGTCAATCTTAGCTTATTTGGAAGCAGGTTCAATGGTGAGTATATTCATATCAATATGAAATGCATACTGGGAGTATTGCAGGTGTTATTTTGGTGTTGAAATTTGTGGATGCTGTGGTTTTGGGATGTCAGTACCCTTATCATTATATAGCTTCCTTCCTCCCCCCTATTTATTGTCTTTTACCCCAACAATGACCACGCACAAGGCATGTTCAAAATCTATACAAGTGCATCAGGAATCCCCCCTCCTCTTGTGATTCTCCAGATTACATTACAGCTTCTGGAACTTAGTCAATTCAATTCAAAATAGTCTTTATTCGATATTTTTCAATCATAAAAAGACATTTACAAAATTGACCCCCCACACCCAGCAAAATACAAGATCCACAATAAATCATTTCAGTTTAATCTAAAATTATCAGACTTGCTCTTCACTATTTACAAAAAGTTTTTAAATATGTTATATTAAAAGATTAAAAAACAATTATTAAAAGACGAAATTCATCGATTCAAAATATATCAGTTGCTTAATACAGTGTGCAAAATTGGATAGCAGCATGTAACGACCAGCCCTGGGTTATTCCAAACTCATTTTACGGGCCCGAATTATCCACATTCAGTGAAGAAATTTCGACATGGCTATAACAACTGGCTGGGAGGTGTCAGTTCTTAAGATCCTAACGGCCTCACTAGCAGTTTTAAAGCCCAACTGAGCGCAAATCGGTTTTAGCCATGATCGTATGGGTGCGTTATATTCTGGGCAGGCAAACAACACATGCCCAATATTTTCCTTTTGATCAGGACAAAAAGGGCACCCCGAAGTTTGATTCTCATACCATTTTACAGTTAGGGCATTTAATGGTAGTGTCCCCACCCTCAATTGATGATACTTTTTCCGGTCCCCTGGGACGGTAATCCAATCCCAATAAGGTTCTAGGACCGGTGCATGCTTGAGTTCTAAGAAGTCAGTAGTAAAGGATCGTTCAATACGACATCCAAAACACTTAGCCTCAACCATGCTCCAATACAGATCTCGTAGTATTTTCTTAGGTGGGAAGACATTCCTTATAGGGTCGTCCCATAATGAAGATAGACCCATAGCCATATAAATTATTTTTACCTCTCTCATCCATAAAATTTTATGAGCTTTGTCCAAGGCTCTAACCTCGAGGAAACCCTGGGCATACTGGGAGAGTTCTGGGGTAACCAATCTCCTCCAGTAGGCTACTGATCTGTATTTGGCTATATCCTCGAAGCTATGTGTTCCCAAATCATAGTGGAGAGGTATTAATGGAGTTGATATTGGTAAGCCAGTAATATTGCGGAGAAATTTATTTTGGGCTACCGTCAACTTTGTAAGGTTACTGGGCCCCCAGAGTTCAGCCCCATAGAGGACCGCTGCTCCAACTTTTGCATTATAAATCTTTAAAACCGGAGTAATAGGTCTAGTATGTGAGGAAAATAGTTCCTTGGTGAGTGCTCCTGTCAGTTGTGCATGCCTCGTAGCCAGCTGGTTAGTGTGCTGTTTCCAATCTAGTTTGTATGACATGGTAATGCCCAGGTAGTTAAAAACTTGGGTCTGTTCTAATTGCACCCCGTCCATGATAACCTTCCCTCTGATATGTTTCCGTTTGTGCAGAACCATGAATTTTGTTTTAGTTGTGTTGATGACAAGACCATGGTCTGCAAAAAACGCTTCAAAGACTCCAATGGCCTTCTGAAGTCCCTGTTGGGTCTTTGATATTAGAAGGGTATCATCCGCAAACATCAACAGGGGGATCAGTTTTCCGGCCAACTTAGGTGCGTCGGTCGGTTGTTGCTCGAAATACCTGATCACCCTGTTGATGTATAGCGAGAAAAGAGTTGGGCTAGCACACATCCTTGGCGTACTCCCCTTGCAATGGGGAATTTATCAGTTACGCTACCCTGCTGATTCCATCGAATTTGTGCAAAATTGTTCTCGCGCAGTCTAATTAATAAGGACAAAATTTCATTTGGGATGCCCTGTTCTTGTAGAACATTCCACAACTTAGCACGAGGGACCAAGTCGAATGCTGATTTTAAATCAACAAAGGCTGCAAAAAGCATACCCCCCCCCCCCAAGAAGCACTACACACAAATACAATAAAACAAATCTAAAAACTTGATCAATGGTACTAGTGTGACTACGAAACCCTGCCTGTAAGGGTGACAGTATGTCCTGTTCATCTATCCAACCATGGATACGCTGCAGTACAAGCCTCGCCAATACTTTTTGTATGCATGCGATGAGGCTGATAGGCCTATAATTGCCTGGGTCCGAGCATGCCCCCTTTTTAAAGATTGGGATAATCTCGGCTCCCTTCCAAGTCTCCGGAATAGGCGAACCCTTCGCAATACCATTGGCTAGCAGCTGGATATAGGTAGCCCAAAGGTCCTTGTCATGCATAAACAGATCTGCAGGAACAGAATCCAAACCTGGAGAAATTTTTAGGACATCAGCTTTGGTGAAAGATAGGTAACTAGCACTCGCAGTTGTATTTACAAGTGCTTCACACCCTTCTTCGTCTCCATCCTCGGGAGCGAACTGGGACGCATAATGGGAGACCCATGCGTCTGGTGACACATGGTTCATGGGTTCTCCTCTTTTGGCCCCCCTTCCCCATTTGACGATGTTCCAGAAGGAGGTCATAGTTCTTTCTTTACTAGCTCTTAATAAATCTCTCCAATACCCTTCCTCCCATTCCCCCTTAGCCCTAGTTTGTGTTCTTTTATACATGACTCGGGCATCCTTTATCTTAACTATATCTTTTGTCTTTACTGCATCAGACAGGGCCCTGTAGGCAACCCTACAGGATTTATCGTACCATTGATCCTCCTTCCTTGCTGCCCTGCACTGTTTTTTAGCAACTTTTTTGACAAAGACGAATTTTAATTTGTTAAAAAACACATCATGGATCGTACTGACATCAGATTCCGGAGTCTCCATAGTGGAGTTGCTCCTTAATTCGATGATAGCCTGGGTTGTTAGGTCCCTCATAGCTGTTATACTTTGCTCGTTAGTTACACAGTTGGACCATCTTATACGTCTATTGTCATTTGAAAGGGCTATTTGAACGTTATCCCTCGATTCATCTCTTTTCAATAAATCAAACAATTTAAATAACAGAATTAGTGGGTCGTGGTCACTTTCCGCCCTTGGCTCTATCCACATATCATCGACGCTGGACCAATTCTCCTTATTAACGAGGATATAGTCGATACGACTATGTGATATGCCATTATTAAAAGTAAAAACAACAAGTGATGGACCGAATGTGGATCAATGTCACACATTCCCCCAGTCAAAAGATCTGGGCCCAAATCCATCGTTTTTTTGCACTCCACACCACCCTGGGTTAGACAATGGCGATATGCAAATCAGCTCTGACCCTGTTGCCCCATGGGAACAGTCCAGTCCGAACTACAAAAGCCATGTCCTTCCCAGAACGGAATCAAGCATCCGAGGACCGGACCGGTTTCGAGGTAACACCTCTCATCAGCCCGGCTAGCTTGACTCCAAGTGGTGTGGAGTGCCTGGGACCCACGTCTGGGCATCCCCAGCGCACTTAGGGCGGCAATTGCAAAAACAACAAGTGATGGACCGAATGTGGATCAATGTCACACATTCCCCCAGTCAAAAGATCTGGGCCCAAATCCATTGTTTTTTTGCACTCCACACCACCCTGGGTTAGACAATGGCGATATGCAAATCAGCTCTGACCCTGTTGCCCCATGGGAACAGTCCAGTCCGAACTACAAAAGCCATGTCCTTCCCAGAACGGAATCAAGCATCCGAGGACCGGACCGGTTTCGAGGTAACACCTCTCATCAGCCCGGCTAGCTTGACTCCAAGTGGTGTGGAGTGCCTGGGACCCACGTCTGGGCATCCCCAGCGCACTTAGGGCGGCAATTGCAAAAACAACAAGTGATGGACCGAATGTGGATCAATGTCACACATTCCCCAGTCAAATTTGCAATTATTAAAAGTAAGGGCGCCCTGTTTATCAGAACCCGTTCTTCCATTAGTGGCCCGTAGCCCATGCTCCATACATAGAACTTTTAGTTGTAATGCGGCCTCTGTCCACTTTTTAATAGGTATTAGAGACAGCTGAGGGATTTCCCAGATATAGTCCTCTTCTACCGTAAGATCTATATCATGGTTATCTAGGGGCTCAAAACAGCAGTTAAAATCACCGCCAACAATAACATTGGCGTTCAAACAATATTGTTTTAAAAGAGAATCTAATTGGTCAACTGCCTCAGTGGATTTACCACCTGGTTGCCCCCTTGAATAGATATAAAAAATATAAAGGTCCTTGCAGTGAGGTCGTTGTAATTTAACTAACAGAATATCGGGACTATTAGTAGCCAATTGGAGAGCAGAGTGCCCACTATTCTGTTTTACCCATGTCACCAGCCCACCCTTTGGCCTTCCCCTTAAACTCGGTGTAGCCGGGATATAAAAATGTAAATATCCTTGAATAGGTTCAGGGGCTTTCTGCCAAGTTTCCTAGAGAAGGATTATGTCCTTTGTGTCCAGGAAAGTTAGCCAGTCCAGCGATGTCCTTTTACTTTTTAAACCTGCAACATTCCATGACACCAAAGTATATTGTGCAGAAACATTAGCATTAGGGGGTTCCGTGCTAATAGATTGACTGACCCTATATTGTTGAGATGGAATACTTTCACTCGTGTTATTCTCAATTGACACCAAATTTGAAGATATTTTTACATTTGAACTATGATTAGTTATGTAGCCAGATCGGCCTGTAGGGTCATAAACTTCCTCTAGAACCACCAGGGTATCTTGTCTGCTCCTCGCTTTTATCTGGGATGTGGGAGTATCAACTATCACAGCGTTTATCTGGACCTTCGGGTCTCTCACTAGGTAATCACCAGGGGGAGTAAGGCGAGCAGTGTTACGTCCCCTGCCAAGTCAATCACAGTCATTTAACCCCGATAGAACCTCGTATCTGTTTCCTAAAGCCATTCCCCATTCCTTACATGGTACCTTTATTCCTCTACTATTTCTAACAATGTCCCACACAGGTCCCGGAGTTTTGGGGAATGTTACATTTTGTTGTTCGCCATAGAAGAATTTAAGAGTGAGGGGGACAACAGTCCCAGATCTTCTTTGTGGCGGGAAAATATTGGTTAGGACATTGGGTAAAACAGCCGGGTGGGAAAAAGTCACTGTGACACAGTCTCCTCTAAACCTTTTTGGTCGATTCCCAATCTAAGCAACCCTTTTCACCGTCTTAATTTCACCCGCAAGCTGTTGCTTTCCTCCTGGTGCCATCTGCATATTTCCTGTTAACCAGTGGAGTGCCTTGCTAGACAACGATGCTGGAGATTCCGATTGACCATTCACTAGGGGTGGTACATTGGCCAATACCAATACCACTGGAGAGGCCTCTTCTATGAATTGAAGGGGATCAATTTCTTGACATGTTACAGTCGGTATGTTTGGTATTTGTGGGCCACCATCTGTAGCCACAGGATAGTTGTTAGTACTTGTTGGAATTTGAGCTGGGCAAACAGATGGCGTCGGGCCGCTCCCCTTCTCTGTAGTACTCCCCACATTATCCTCAGCTGATTGAGCCGCTTTTGTTACTATTGTTGTCAATTTGTCAACCTCATTCACAACCTGGTTCTGAATTCCACTCATTCTTTTTACCTCTGCGTTTAATTTATCGATTTTAGCAACTAGGGGCTTAATGATAGATTTGATTTTAGAGTCTATCATATCAGCAATCCTGTGAAGCAAATCATCGTCCCAGTTGCATTTCTCGCTGTCATCCCCAAGTTCGATGGATCTGACATTAGTTTTCCCGGGGGGTGTTGCTCTTTTTTTCCTCATTCCTGATCGTAGACCTGTCCGTTTTTGCTGAGTTTTCCTACGTGTTCTCGCAGGTCGAGTTTCCTGTTCAGAAGAGGAAGAGGGAGCATCATCTGAATTTTGGACACATGTCTCATGGTCAGAGTCAATATTGTTTTCTGGGTCAGCTAAAGCTGAAGTTGCTATATCGACTGCCTGGAAGCTATTTTGATCATGATTGTGACTTGGGTGCACAGTGATGTCTATCAAGTCAATAGGAGCATCCAGCAATGGAGTGTCTATCTGTGAGGAAGTTTGAGTTGGGCTCAGGAGCTGCAGATTGGGTGACTGGCTTAACCCCAGTGACTGTCTCCTTTCGCTGTTAATTTTGGCAACCACCTGAACCAAGTAGTTGTCCATTGTTTTTGAAGGAATTGGAGGCTGTTTTTTTGGCATATTGTGCACCAGATAGAAAAGTTCCCACAAACAGTAAAATAATAAAAGGTTCTCTTACTTGAAAGGCAGGGGGTATGGCCCAGTCCAGTCACGGTCTGTCTCGGACTGTCTAAGACTGTCCGCCCTTTGTCCGGGCTTCGTCCGGGCGTCCCGCTCGCGTCCCGCGTTGCGGGCGGTCCCCAGCTTTCTAGCGCCTCCAGGCGCAAGGTGGTGACGCGCTCACTGAGCGCCGAAGCAGTGGCCCCTGGGAAACCGAGTTTCTCCACACAGCGGCCGCAGGTGTAGCTAGCGCGGCGGCGGGAGAACTCGGCGTAGGGAACCAGTGTCCGGCGGGAAGCAGTGGGGAGCTGCGGAGATTGCCCAGAGGTCCGGTGGAGAGTGAGTTGCCCCAGCAGAGTTCGAAGAAATGCCCAGTTGGTCGGGCGGTCCCCAGCTTTCTAGCGCCTCCAGGCGCAAGGTGGTGACGCGCTCACTGAGCGCCGAAGCAGTGCCCCCTGGGAAACCGAGTTTCTCCACACAGCGGCCGCAGGTGTAGCTAGCGCGGCGGCGGGAGAACTCGGCGTAGGGAACCAGTGTCCGGCGGGAAGCAGTGGGAAGCTGCGGAGATTGCCCAGAGGTCCGGTGGAGAGTGAGTTGCCCCAGCAGAGTTCGAAGAAATGGAACTTAGTCCTTATTTTTTTAGACCTGTTACTTAGGGCCTGATTTAGATATTGGCAGACGGGTTACTCCGTCACAACAGGAATGGATATCCTGTCTGCAGCTCCACGCCGTCATGAGCACACGCCGCCCATGGCTCATGACGGCGTGGAGCCGTCATGAGCATGGAAAGGGTTAAAAGAGATTTCAAAAATCTTTTTATACCCTTTACAGGGTGTAACGAGTTCAGACCAGAGAAGTGCGCCCAATGACAGGAAAAGGTGTGCACTTGTCAAAGAAGCTGCAAACTCCTGCAGTTTAGGTCTGCACTGGAGACTGCATCAGTGAAGGATGGAGCTGTGAATTGAAACCCCTGAGGCCCTGGTGCAGAAAGGTATGCCTTGTATGGCAGGGACTGCATATTTATGTTTGTTTAGTTAGTTTATTTGTTAAGTCTATTAAACAGAAAGGAGACATGGTCTAGGTCAACAGGTAGACCAATCTGTTTACAGTTATTCCAGAACAAGTGAGTCGGTCGTGTCTCGCAGAAGGCAAGAAGGGAACCCATGAAGCATCTGAAGTTGTTTAGAAATCTATTTCACAGTTTTGGAGTTTAGCAGCAAAAGGTCTGATTTTTAGATTTGTTTTTAGAAGCTTCGGGGATTACAAGCATCATATGGGATTTGCTCTGCGTCGCTCGAAATCATCCTTCTATTGTAAGTTTGTAATGGAGATAAAAGGAAAGGCTGGTTTAAGGCAGAAAATTGTGAAGGTAACCCTTCTTTCCAGAGGCAGACAAATCTGTAGAAGATCATCAAATATCATCAAATGTATGTGTGCCTGTTACAAGATAGAAAACTGAGACCTCTTTGGAATAGATCTTGTTGCGCCTTGACTAGGCCAGCTTAGAGAATGCTAGTTTCGTCCAGAAAGGACCAGGAATTGTACCAAAAGGTGAAGGAGTGCTGGAGGTCTGATTTTCCAAAATAGGTGGGAGTAATATGGATGGGTTTTGGTGATTTTGGCAACATGTGCTTTTACATTCTGCCCTGAATAAGTGGTGAAACCCAAGGCCTTGAAAGACAATACAAGAATTGGTTATTCACTGAGTGGATTATTTTGTCCAGGCCAAATTTGGACATGCTGGTGCATTTACCTGAGTTTACCTTGTTTCGTTTCAGAGAAAGGACATTCCTCCAACTTTCTAGGTTAAAAAGAAAGAACCATAATTCTAATGCAGTTACTGAGAAAGAAAGTCTTTAGGCACAACTGTTTATGATCACCCACAGATGCATGTACCCAGCAGCATCACTTTAAATGGGCATTCAGGACGACACAGTTGCCTCTTGGAGAATTCACCAAGCTAGGAGGAACAAAGGGGCTGTTGATGACCTATATGAAAGAACTAGTCTCTAGGGAAGTGTTTCCAGGATAATCATTGAAGTGCAGTGTTGTGTGATGCAGTGCTTAGCACGGTGGTGGATTGCAAAGTGTGAGAGACAGGTGTGCAGTTTATGGTTTCAAGGAAACTAGCAACTTTCATCAGTGTTTTGGGTCCCTTTGTAGTATTTCTTATTATCACCATCCACTATGCTGGCTAGCACACAGGGTTGTCCATTGTGAGATTGTTTTTATGTTTATTATACTGCGTACTCAGAGGCTGAGAGAGAGACGGCCAGGCAATCTGCTCGAAAGGATTTCATTGCAGACATCCCCTGTATGACTGTCAAGGTTAAATGTCAAGAGGTTGTCATAATTTGAAGATAGTAGGGACCTGCAGTGTTCAACATAAGTCGAGCGCCCTGGTGGGGGCAATAAGTGAAGATCTCTTCAATTATTCCATTTCTGTTCATTCATTGCATTGTGGTATGTTGCTGTAGACTAGTACTGCATGCAGTTCATATGTTGTATGCACTGTAGAGGCCCATCATATATTTAGCAAACTATTCGAAAGCCTTTATTCCAGGTGTAAGTCAAGAACAGCTTCCATCATGCACCCCTTCAACAAACAGAAATCTCCAGGATGACATAATGATGAAGGGACAAATATACTTCAGAAACACTCCCTGTTGGCACCCCTACTGGCATTCAGCTCACCCATAGGGTTGATAGCTTTCATGGAACACTTGTTATGTGTTACCGTGTATTGCTCATGCAGGGAATATGGATTTGGAAAATGCTTTCTGACAACTATGCCTCCGGATGACTGGGTGCTTAATAAATGTGTCCGAAGATGACTCAATATAAATCAGTGGCTGCTTGCTGACCCAAGGGTCCTCTCAGGTTTGGCCTTGCCGTGCAGGCTGGAAGCCTGGCATCACTCCAGGGATGGTGTAAGATTGCTGCCACCCACATAACTTCTCCAGGTGGTGCTCCACTCTGTCCATGACTTAACTAGAGGTTATCTTTCATATATTTGTGCCCCATGGTAAATAGGTGGCACCAATGGAAAAATGCTGGCACTGGCACATTATAGGCTACTTTGGTCATGAGGAGGCACCCATTTCATTGAGGATATCCATGACAAAATGCTGGCCCTGATACAATGAAGGTAATTATTTACATACAGATTGGCACTCAACACGTACTTTGAAAAAAATGGGATCAACTTCTGGGGAGCGTCAGTGTTCATAGACTTGGCACACAATAAAAGTGCTTGAATATTTAAAGAACAGGATTTCAGAGCCAGTGTCTTTTTTAGCAAATGTATGTGACAACTGTGTATTAAAGTGCCATATTTTTTTCACGGGATAACTGCCCCCCAAACTCGCCTATAAGAAGTTGAGCTTGCTTGCTTCACTCCCTGTGTGTGATGTAAGGAGCATAGGCAAAGAGCTGGAGGCCTTGATTTACATCAGTACTTAAAAAGTGTAGGAGCTGAGTCCTGTGTGGGAGGGAGATTGATGACTCAGTCTCCCTTTGAACATTCAGGAAAGCTGAGAATGAATTCCACGTGTGTAGTTTGATTCACTTTTATCATAATTTCTTGGCACTGATTTAAGAAATATTTATGTGATTTTTCACTGTTGGTTCCTCAGATTTCTTAAATTTTCAAGCACATCTCACCCCCTGTTTCTACAAAGGTGGGTAGAGCAGAGCTTTTCAGACAGTTTGACTTAGCCTCTACCCACCACCACAGCATTCAAGCAGTGGCAGCCAGCATGACTCGCCGGAGGAGTGCGGTGGCAGGCGCAGAGGTGGAAGGGTGTGAGTGCACGAGGTAGCGCAATGGAAAATAATAAAATGACAACACTTACCTTGCTGCCGATCCCGCTGCCGCGTCTCTGGTCCTTGCTCCTGCTCTTCTCGAGGGACAGGAAGCCAGGCTCTCCTACTCAATCACTACGCTGCAATGCAGCATTGTGATTGGTTTTGAGCGTCCTGGTTCGGCGCTCAACCAGGAAATGGGGGACTGGGATTGTTCTCTATGCAGGCTGTAAAGCTGCATGGAGAATGGGGAAAGTGCACATGACTAGTTTGAGCGGCCGGAGAGGGATGACCAAACGGTCATTGAGCACTTAGGAGTGGGCAAACCACTCCTCTCCTGTCCTGCTCTGTGAGCAGAGCAGCCCCGCACACCTGCCCGCCCGCAAAGGAAGGAAACATAAAATGATAATAACTAAAAGTTATGCCTTAACACTGCTCAAAGCAGTGAGGCGACACTCCTCCACCATCGCAGAGCAGCCGCCATTGTTCAATAGTTCTTATCCAGGTTTTGTGTGTTGGGCAACAATCACATTTCATTTGAGTCTGTAGCCTAGAAAGACTTCCGGGAACAGTAACAGGCCTGCTGGGCTTTTTGCAGTACAAATCACTGATCTCAGCCACTCTGAGGCAGGCTGAGTTTGGAGTCTTCTTTCTGGGATCAGATTTTGTGACATGCTAATGGGTGACAATTACTCTGCCATAGAGGAGGGAGACACTTCAAGCCTCCTGGTACAGAGCTGCTACGGCTCACTATATTTAGACAATAATCCATGAGTGTAGGCTTCAGATAGGAGGGGACGGTGCCCTCCACTGCTCTTAAAGGCAGGCTCTTCAATCCATCAGTGCCTCTGCATTCAGCAATTAGCCCATCACCAAGCAAAGGTGAAGTGAGCTCTCTCTGCCTTCAGAAGCTAGAACTCTGTATTGTGGATGGAGGCAGTTTTTCACATCACTGCCCCATAACATGCAGAGCCAGGGAATTTAGGATGCACACTGAAGCAAAGCATTATTTTACATCATTACACCATTAAATGCACAGCGAGGGGGGCGCTCCGCTCATTCCTGCTCTGTAAGATGTGGAGGGAGAGGGGGCAATCTGCAAACTACTGCCATGTAACGTTAGCAGCAACAGGATGGACTCTGTGCGCTACTGCCCTATAACTTGAGCATAGAAAGAAGGCAGTTTACACATTGCGGCCCTGTAATATGCACGGTTCACATAGGCGCTCTACACATTATTGACCTATAACCTTCGCAGAGAGAGGAGGCAGTCTGCATAGTATTGCCCTATAGCATGCCCAATGAACTGATTGGATCTGCACATTAATGCCCTGTAATATGCTTATTTTTCCACAGTGAGTGGAGGCAGTCTGTGCATTACTGCCCTATAATGTGCAGAGAGAGGAGGCAGTCTGCACATTGTATGCACAGCAAGAGGGGACACTGTACATCACTGCCCCATGAAATGCGCAGCAAGAGGGGACACTCTGTACATTACTGCCCCATGAAATGCACAGCAAGAGCAGACACTCTACACATTACTGCCCCATGACAGGCGCAGCAAGAAGGTACACTCTGCACATTACTGCCCCATGACATGCACAGCGAGAGGTGACACTCTGCACATTACTGCCTCATGACATGTGCAGTGAGAGGGGGCACTCTGTGTATTACTGCCCCATGACATGCATAGCAAGAGGGGACACTCTGCACACTACTGCCTCATGACATGTGCAGTGAGAGGGGGCACTCTGCACATTACTGCCCCTTGACATGCACAGCGAGAGGGGGCACTCTGTACCTTACTACCTCAGTACATGTGAAGTTAGTGGGGGCACTCTGGACATTACTATCTCATGACTCGTGTAGCGAGAGGGGACACTCTGTACATTACTACCCCATGACATGTGCAGTGAGAGGGGACACTCTGTACATTACTGCCTCATGACATGCACAGCGAGAGGAGACACTCTGCACATTACTACCCCATGACATGTGCAGTGAGAGGGGACACTCTGTACATTACTGCCTCATGACATGCACAGCGAGAGGGGGCATTCTGCACAGTACTGCTCCATGACATGTGCAGCAAGAGGGGACACTACATTACTGCCCATGACATGCTCAGCGAGAGGGGACACTCTGCACAGTACTGCTACATGACATGCGAGGTGAGAGGGGACACCCTGCACAACACTGCCTATGACATGCACAATGACAAGGGGTGCTCTGCGCATTACTGCCTCATGACATGC
The DNA here is from genome assembly GCF_964263255.1 of Lissotriton vulgaris. NCBI lineage: Eukaryota > Metazoa > Chordata > Amphibia > Caudata > Salamandridae > Lissotriton > Lissotriton vulgaris. Next base: position 636,044,924 of record NC_141700.1, on the reverse strand, counting down.
GCAGTAAGAGAAGGCATTCTGCACGTTACTGCTCCATGACATGTGCAGCGAGAAGGGGCACTCTGTACATTACTGCCCCATGACATGTGCAGCGAGAGGGGGCACTCTGTACATTACTGCCCTATGACATGCGCATTGAGCGGGGGCACTCTGTACATTATTGCCCATGACATGTGCAGCGAGAGGAGACACTCTGCACAATATTGCCTCATGGCATGCATACCAACAAGGGACACTCTGCACATCACTGCTCCATGACATGTGCAGCGAGAGGGGACACTGCACATTACTGCCCCATGACATGCGCAGTGAGAGGGGGCATTCTGCTCATTACTGCTCCATGACATGCGCAGCGAGAGGGGGCACTTTGTACATTACTGCCCTATGACATGTGCAGCGAGAGGGGGCTCTCTGCACAGTACTGCTCCATGATATGCGAGGCGAGAGGAGACACTCTGCACATTACTGCCCCATGACATGTGGAGCGAGAGGATATAACATGAGCTCTGAGGCATGGCACTATGTTACTTCTCTACCCCATACAAATGCACAGTGAGAGGGGGCAATGTACACATTACTGACCCATAACATAGACTGTGAAGGAAAGTACTCTTTATGAACTACTGGCTCAAAGCAAGCATGGTGACTGGAGGCACCTTTTTGCATTACTTCTCCATCATTTCAGTGAGAGCTGCCATTTTAAGCATTACTATAACACAACATGCACAGTGAGGAGGGGTGGTGTGCACATCATACCCCATAATATGCTTAGTGAGGGGAAGTAATTGACTCGCAAAAATAATAGGCGGGCAACGTTTTTCTTAAAAACTCACTTCCTAGTCTTAATTCCAACTACTGTTCTACCACTCTACGCTTCCTGTCTGTACACCTAAGTCTTGCAAGTCATTAGTAAATCTGGTGTTAGTTAAGACCTTTTGATTTTACCAAAATTATATGTTTCATTTACTTACTTAAGGGACTTTAGTCCACTTCTCTTCATCCATTGGTCTGATGTTGTTTCATTCACATGTTGCTTTCACCCACTGCAGCATACAGTGTGTGGCATTGGATGAGCCTACTTCAGCCACTGGTTAAGTTCACTTTGGGTGAGCACATTTTGCTCTTTCACAAGGAGCAAAGCCACAAACAAGCTAGTTCCTTTAAGTGCCAGTGTTTTTGTGTTTTCCATATAATTACTTTAGTGTTGCCTTTGTGTTTAGAGTCTGGTGTGATAGCAGTATGGGTCTGATGTTAACCCAATTCTGAACAACCTGTGGATTTTTCTTTGGAGTCCGCCATAGTCCAGAGAGAGTATAAACAAGCTCTCTTATTACTCTTACTTAAAAAACCTATGTCTGACCCTAAAGATGCTTAGCAACTGCAGATCAATTTCATGTATACCAGTAGTTGCTTAAATGCTGGAAAAGGGGGCTAATAGTAACCATGGGCAGGTAACTCCACTCCGCCAGTGGAGTTTGCGGAAATTTGCCTACTCCGCGCTCCGTGCTTAAAAACCTCTGCCTCCGTGGCGGAGCGGAGTTAGACGCTCCCTCCTGCCTCCCAAAGTCTTTAAAACGTAAAAAAGATGCCACTTACCTGTTATCTGTCACCTACCCTGCCTGGCCGCTCTCTGTCCTGCTCCTAGGTCCTCGCGTCCCCTTCTGTAATTAAAAAATCACTACGTTGTACGTCTGACACTCATGCGCAACTTCCCTTTTTTCTGGAAGTAAACTCTCTTCTTCATGATACACACTCTGGCTTTTGAGTGGAGTATAGCATAGAGTGCCTTGTTGGAGGTCTCCAAATTCATTAAGGCTAGTCTTGATCAGGATGCGCCTGCAATGGTAGTACTGTTGGAATGGTCTCTAGCAAGTGACAGGGTTTCTCCTCCTATCTTACCGAATAGGCTGAAGAATATTGGAGCCCAGTGACAGGCTTGGACCTTCATCAAATTTTATCATGAAGACAGATCTCAAGTAGTATTTCTCAATCCTTTTAATTCTGCTGCAAAGCCTCTTGAGTATGAGGTCCCCCAGGGGTCTGCCCTGAGCCCTACTCTTTTTAATGTTTACTTGGAACCCTTGGCAAACCTTGGGGACTCTTGGGGCCAGAATGTGATATCTTCTCTGATGACACCCTGCTCCTCCTTTCCTTCCAGGTCAAAGTGGGAGATGCTTTCAATTCTTTTAAGTTGGTGATAGAATGGGTGAAAGTTGTCTTAAAATGAATTACGATGAAACGGAAATCGTCTTTTATGGCACTAGTCAGTAACCTGAACTGGTGGGTTTCGTACCATGATGTGCCTCCTGTTCCATCTTCCTATGAGAGAAACCTAGGCTTCGGGTCTGATTCCACCTTGCCTTTCGAGCCACAGGTCAAAACAGTCTCTTTGAGCTGCTTTGCAACCATGAATGTGTTCCGATGCCGACCGGCCCAACACCGCAGGAGTGAAGAACGTCCCAATCCTCTACCCTCACAGTGACCCCCAACACCCGCAATCAAAATGGATGGTGGAGAACACGACACCGGGAGAAGGTGGGTAACAAAACAAGGGAACCCAAGGTCTTGGGGAACACAGCTCGTCTCCTCTGGCTTCTTGGCAGCTGACAGCTTATCACAGACGAGACCGCTAAAATGAAAAAAGGGGACAAGATTAAACACACCCCTACTACTATTACCAGTGCCAAGTACACACACAAACTACAGACTTCCCTGCTTAACCCAGTTAACAAACGGGAGTGGCTTCATACGAAACAGGAATTCTTCCTCTGCAATCGTATTGGTTGTTTCTTGCGTAACCCCAGACCAACCACGCCCCCTCGGGAAACACCGAGAATGTCAAAGGGGGTGGAATTCACAATTCATAAGACAAAAAGGGACAGGGGAAAAAAGGCATCAAGGGAATACGAAAGACACCCAAAAAAAAACTGGAATCTAAAAAGAACACGAAGGTAGCGCAAAAAACGGCCGTTATTCAGCTCCTTCGTGAAACCACCCAAACACAACGTACAACAAGATGGTTTGGATACAAAAAGGGATAATACCGGGACGCCAGAACTCATAGGAAACGCAGCTGCAAATCCAAAACGCCACCGAAGAACAAAAACAGGTCCCCACAAAGGGTTCAGTAATACCCAAAGGAATAGGAAAACAGGGGGACAGGGAAAAATGGGGATCAAAACCCAGCACTGGAAAAGACCGCTGGAACAGAGCTCGAAGGAAGTGGAACAAGGTAGAACCACAGGAACAGGAATCACACGGCAAGGGACCAATAAAGAAACCAAGCACCTGTTTCCTGTTGGCAGCCCCCTTTTAAAGCGAGCCCTAGGGAGCGTCCATAAATTCGCATATGCACTTGGCACTTTAAGAAAAACCGCTGAACGGGGAACTAGACAGAAGGCACCAGGCCCCCTTGAACACCAACAGTACCCCCTCCCGAAAGCCTTCCTACAGGCCTAGGTTTCCCAGGGTGCAGGCGATGAAACAGACGAACTAACCGGGCAGCATGAACCCTACTCGCCGGAACCCAACAACGGTCCTCTGGCGGGTAACCCTTCCAGTCAATAAGGTAATACAGCCGTCCCTTCATCCGCTTGGAATTCAAAACAGTTTTAACCTCATACTCCACGTTATCATCTATCAAAACGGGGGGAGGAGGTGGCAACTCTTGAGAAGTGGTGACGTATGGCTTCAACAAAGAGGTGTGAAATACAGGATGAATACCATACTCAGCCGGTAAAGTCAACCTGATCGCAACTGGATTCACCACCTTCTGGACAGGAAAGGGACCTACAAACCGAGGCTGTAATTTTCGTGGTCCCGGCAACTTCAGATTCTTCGTTGCTAGCCAAACCCTATCCCCAACTGCATACAGAGAAGCTGGCCGTTTATGCGTGTCTGCCTGTGCTTTCATGGCTTTCTTGGACTCAAATAATTGCTGTTGGGCTTTCTTCCAGATTTCAATCAAACCCCTACTCAGGGAATCCACTGCTGGTACCCTCTCAGATGGCTGAATAGGAATTGTCTTGGGAAGGAACCCCATCGAACAATAAAACAGTGACATGCCTAAAGCTGAGTGCATGCTGTTATTATATGCGAACTCAGCCACAGGAAGGGCTTGTACCCAACTGCCCGTCGGTGACGTTAGCAAACAGCGCAAATACTGCTCCATAGTTTGATTGGTACGTTCTGTTTGCCCGTCACTTTGTGGATGGTAAGCTGTTGACAAACGTACTTCCATCTTTAATGACCGACACAGGGCAGTCCAAAAATGTGAAACAAACTGTGCCCCTCTATCTGAAACGATGGCCGTAGGAACCCCATGCAGTCGGATCACTTGGGCCATAAACACATCAGCCAATTCTCTAGATGTGGGTAACCCTGGCAAGGGAACGAAGTGAGCCATTTTAGTGAATAAATCCACAACAACTAAAATGGCCGTAAACCCTGAATCAAGCGGCAAATCGGTCACAAAATCCATACTGACCGTAAGCCAGGGGGAGGGAGGCACTGGCAAAGGGTGCAACAACCCAGATGGAGACATGTGCGAGGACTTACTAACAGCACACACCAGGCATGAGGCCACAAATACCTGTACATCATGGGCCAGAGACTTCCACCAAAACCAACGCATACACAGCTCTTTGGTCTTATTGACCCCCGGAGGCCCAACCAAGGACGATGAATGACAATATGTAAGAACCAGCGTACGCAACTCAGGGGGCACAAACAACTTCTTTGCCTGATACAATAACCCATCCTTTAACGTGATTCCAGGTTCCGACAGCCACGGAGCCAGATCCAACTGTTTCATTTCATCCTGCACTTTAACTATGAATTTGTCTATGGAAGCACAACCAACGATCTTATCACCAGGAATCATAAAACAGGACTCCTCCATCTTACTTCCCTGTAACGGATCCGCATAAATCCGAGATAATGCATCAGATTTCCCCTGTTGAGCGGCTGGCCTATACGTGATGGTAAAATCGTATTCATTAAAGAATAGCACCCATCTCATCTGTCTAGGAGTCAAAACCCTAGCGGACCGGAAAAACTCCAAGTTCTTGTGATCCGTATAGATAGTAATGGGGTGACGAGCCCCCCAAAGGTAATGGCGCCATTCCTCAAAAGACAGCTTTATAGCCAATAGTTCTCTCTCGGCTACCGTATAATTCTGCTCAGCAGGTAGTAGTTTCTTTGAAAAAAACGCAATTGGATGCATCAACCCAGATTCACTGACGCGCTGAGACAACATGTCCCCAACGGCTAGCTGGGACGCATCCGCCTCTACATAGAATGGAAGAGCAGGATCAGGATGCATCAACACAGGAGCAGATGTAAAAAGCCCGATCAATCTTTCCAAAGCCAACTGTGCTGCAGGCGTCCAATCAAACACCACTCCCTTCTTCAACAATGAAGTCCTAGGCGAAACAATGTCAGAGAAATGACTGATAAAACGCCTGTAGAAGTTGGCGAAACCAAGTAGCACCTGTATGTCTTTAACACATGTGGGTATGGGCCAGTTGACAATAGCTTCGATCTTCCAGGGATCCATCTTTATACCATCCGCAGAAATCAAGAATCCCAAAAACTCAACATGTGTCGCACCAAATGTGCATTTATCCAGCTTGACAAATAAACGGTGTTCCAACAACTTAGACAAAACCTGCGAAACATGAGCATCATGTTCCTCAAAGGACGGGGAAAAAACCAAAATGTCATCAATGTAAACAATCACACTGACATCCAAAAACTCACGCCAAACCTCATTTATAAAAAACTGAAAAGCGGCAGGGGCGTTACACAAACCAAAAGGCATAACACAATATTCAAACAAACCAAACTTAGTACGGAGCGCCGTTTTCCATTCGTCGCCCTCGCGGACGCGAACGAGATGGTAAGCACCTCTTTTAATCAAGCTTTGTGAACACCTTGGCATGTCGCAGCTTATCTAACAACACCGGTATGAGAGGTAATGGGTACTTGTTCTTTATTGTGACCTTATTCAACGCTCGGTAGTCCACGCCAGCGCGAAGATCACCCTCCTTCTACGGTATAAAAAATATGGAGGATGACACAGGCGAAGAAGAAGGCCGAATAAACCCACTCTTTAACATTTCATCCAAATACTGCTGTAGATGTTTCTCCTCCGGCTCCGACAACGCATGAACCCTACCACAGGGCAAAATGGCCCCCGGAACCAAATCAATACGGCAATCAAAAGCCCTGTGTGGTGGCAATACACACGCCTGATCCTTATCAAATACCTCCTTATATGCCACAAACGAAGGAGGCAAACTGTTCTGAACGCAACCACTCGCTGCACAAGACAACGGAGACACCCAATCAGTCGCCTCACAATAACAGTGAAGAAGGCAATACTCTGAATCAAGCGTGACCAACCTCCGCGCCCATTCGATTCTGGGATTATGGGCCTGTAACCAGGGCACCCCGAGTACCACCCCAAATGCTGGTGCGGCAATCAAATCGAAACAGACCGTCTCAGAATGCCCATTATCGAATGTCATCAACAAAGGTTCGGTTTGTCGTACAATCGACCTAGAGGTTAGCTCCGTGCCGTCAATAGCCCTCACGGGTTCAGGTTGTTTCTTCATCACACAGGGAACCATCAACTTCTCGGCCAACCCGATGTCCATAAAGTTCCCTGTGGCCCCACAATCCAATAATACCGAAAAGGAAGCTCTACCACTAGATGAATAAGCGAAGCAAGCCGATACCGTGAAATGATGCAGGACTCTTTGAACCGCCCCTTGTACGTTATATGGATTACAAAAACCACTTTCAAGGACAGAAGGACTCTCACAATCCCTTCCAGTGAAAGCCACAGCCTTATTCTCCGGCATCCGGGACGGTTTCACTGGACACTCTCGAGCAAAGTGTCCACCCCTCCCACAATACAAACACAACTGCAACAAGCGCCTCCGCTCCTTTTCCTCCTTGGACAAAGGACCCCGCACCCCACTCAAAGGCATAGGTTCGGGATCTGCTTTTACGCCCCCATTCTCAGATGTTTCTCTCTTGCTTACAGTTGTCCTTGGGGGTTGAAACCTGGTCTTTTCCCCTTTTCTTTCACTCATTCGATGGTTGAGTTTAACAACCAAATCGATGAACTCAACACAATCTTCGGGGGGTCTACAACCTGGGAAACTATGGGCCAGATGTAGGTAAAAAACATTTACCAATTTTTAAATACCGAGTCCTACCGAATGGGTATTCTGAAATCGGTAATTGATATGTAGGTAAAAAATCGGTATAATTTTCCGATTCGGTACAAATCGGAATCTGTCAATCGGATTTCACAGATTCTGAAGTGACCGAATCCGAATTTTCCGATTCGGTATTTCCCATACAACCCTATGGGCCAAAAGGCCCATAGGAAAGCATTGTAAACACCGAATCGGGAAATACTGAATCGGGTAAAACCGAATCGGTGAAATTCCGAAAGGGGAAGCAAACAAAAGTGAAACCTAAGAAAGCAGCCAATCGTGTGCCGCCACCCTCCCCCACCCAACCAGGAAGTCGACAACCAGGCAGCTGCAACAAATTTGAAGGCTCAGGAGAGGCAGTCAGAGCACAGCACAGACACAGAGCTGCAGGGAGTGATCGATACCAGTTTACCACAGTGAAAATGGCCAGCAGCAGTGAGAGCCAGAAGGCAGAACGGAAGAGGAAAGCAAAGTTCAGCCCTATGGAGCTGCAAGTTCTAGTGGAGGAGGTGGTAAAAAACCACAAACAACTGTTTGGCAGGCACTCCCTCAAAGTAGCAGAGTCAGTAAAACGCAGGCTGTGGCTTGAAATAGGTGAAAGGGTGAATGCTGTGGGAGTGACAAGCAGGAGCCTGGATGACCTTAAAAAAAGATTCTATGACATCAGGAGTCTCACCAAGCGAAAGATGTCAGAGATACATAAGCAGGCTGGTCTCACTGGCGGAGGCAGGAACCCAGCGCCCCCCCTGACAGACCTGGAGGAGTTGGTGGCGTCCACCATTGAGCCAGACAGTGTGGTGGGCTTGGGAGATGTGGACAGCTCAGCCAGAGCAGGAAAAAGAAAAGGTAAGATGCATGCGCAGCATGACACCCCATACCAGCTTGCCTCCCTTAACCCTTATTGCACAGCCAAACCCCAGTCCAGTCAGCATCTAACACCAGCAATGCATTATGGGAAATGTAGTCAGCTAGCATTAGAACATGTGTAACTGCCCAGACATCAACAAGGCATTGAAAGTAATGCAGAATAACGACAGTGAAATTTGTAATGCATTTATTGAAGACAATGTGACACAGTACCACACAGTTGACATACGCTGCATACCCTTCCCGCATTGGGTGAACAGCAAAACACACAAGATGATGGACGGAATGTTGCACAATGGCAAAACATTCACCCCCAGTCACCTTGTTTCCCATGGCAAAGCCAAATTCTACACCTCTTTATTTTTTGTTTCAGTGTCTGAAGCTTCTTCGGAGGCATGTTGTCTTCACAGATTGTACTATGGAATATCGAGGCTAGGAATATTGTGATACAATAATAACATGAACAGAATAGCAAGGCACAACATATCAATAGGTAAGTGCATATAGAGGAAGCATAGATGTACTATTCCTAACTCCACATCTACGCACCTTGAAGAAATATATTGTATCAAGGTACATTTATATGGAGTTAGGTATAGGAAATCTATTCTAACTTGCCTCCAATATTGTTTCCACGATATTTGGAGCCATCGAGATTCCTACTTCGATATTCGGGGGCCAAATTCCATCATATAGCAACTGGAGTCCACTTGAATGCTGGATTTCACAGGTAGTATGGTGTCAGATTTGAACCAGAAACCAACTCACTCAGAATTTGGGGAGGTGAGGCCACTTCTTCAGGCTTTATATAGGCTTGCTGACCATGAGATTACAATGGTGTAATATGCATAATTACGGGAATTTCACGCCACCCAGGTTACGCTAAATTCCCGAAATTACACCATTGTGCCATTTCACATAATTGCACACCACTCTCTGTAAACCTTTGTATGAATGCTCCAGTCACTATAATCTTTTGCAGCAAACGTACAGGAACCACAGAACGGTAGATGCTGTTCGGGGTTCTTTCATTTTTGTGGACTATTTTGTCAGCATAAAATGTGTCCTTGCATTAAAAATGATGCAAGGACCATTTTCATGCTAAAATTAGCACTAAATGATGGATTTGCATTTTGCTAAATTATGCTGAATTTTGAGCAATTATGTCAAAGAAAATTACACAAATTTCACACAGCCCTATGTAGCGCCAGTAGCACACATATGATTCCAAACCTAATAAAGAGGAAACTGCATTTACAAAGTGGGAGCAAACCAAATGTAACATCCTCCCAGAATTTGACTAGAAGAATTAAAATACACCTTTCACATCTCTGGGTACCACTCATATTCATGTATCAAAACACCGTCCAGGAATTGGGCACTTACACAAATAATTGCCCTTTTAAGTACTTGCTCTAGGAGAGAGGCGACTTAGTGAATGCAGAATTTCACCAATTATAAGAGACATACATTAATGTGATTGATCCTTTGGTTTCGAGGGTGGTCAGGTCGTTGAGATGCTCACTTTGGTACCTGGGCTTCTGTACTGTAATTCTAGCTTTGGCACCTAACCAAAGAATTGTTTGATTCTGAACAAACACTATCTCATTGTTCCAAAAATTGTAAATAAGTAAAAAACAAAAGTGCTGTATATCCCAGTTAAACTTTACCTTCCCGCCTGACACTGATTTCCGAAATTTGGACTTAATGCTGAACTAACCCTGCTCATCAGGCCCTGTTTAGGAATGTAGGAGCTATTTAGTGCACCTGATAAATAGTGATACCGCCAGTGCTTAATTTGAGCCAGTGGTTTCCGGTTCTCAGCACCAGCACTTAAACATTAACACCGGTGCTATAGTTTAGGCACCAGTTAAGGACACACTTATTTTTGGGAGGCACTGGGGGGGCATATTATCAAGGGGGTTTATCTCCGCTTTTTTGGCTTTAAAAGCCAAGAAAGCGGAGATAAAATTATCTCCCTATTACCTAGCTGTCGCTAACACCAGTTAGCGACAGCTAGTAGGAGATAGCGACCATCTTGGGCCCCACTTTGCATGTCAGTGATATTTATCACTAATGACATGCAAAGTGGGCGTGCCAAGATGTTAGCGACTGAAAACAGTCGCTAACATCGCTATCTCCTATTACCAACTTTTGGAGATATTCGCGCTAAGCGCGAATATCTCCAAAAGCTAACACCTGCCCTGAGCAGTTCTTAGCCATGTTATCCAATGGGAGGTGGATAACATGGCTAAGAGTTACAAATGGGGGTGGGGTCGCACACTACTCACACACCGGCGGTGTCGCCCCTAAGGACTCTGGTCAATGTAGTAAAGTGTTCGCGATGCATCATCTTTCGATCTTCTGCTATCTTCGCTGTCTTCGCCATCCCTGGACACGTGTTTCGGGGTATTACCCCTCATCAGCAGGGATAGGCCGTGTACTGGGGTTGCCGATGGCTGCCAATATCTGCCAGGTATAGTACCACTCAGGCGCGTAGGTGCGGGATCCCAGGCTCGTCAGCCCACTGCTCACGGGAGCTTTAAAGTTACAAATGGGGGTGGGGTCGCACACTACTCACACACCGGCGGTGTCGCCCCTAAGGACTCTGGTCAATGTAGTAAAGTGTTTGCGATGCATCATCTTTCGATCTTCTGCTATCTTCGCTGTCTTCGCCATCCCTGGACACGTGTTTCGGGGTATTACCCCTCATCAGCAGGGATAGGCCGTGTACTGGGGTTGCCGATGGCTGCCAATATCTGCCAGGTATAGTACCACTCAGGCGCGTAGGTGCGGGATCCCAGGCTCATCAGGCCACTGCTCACGGGAGCTTTGAAGTTACAAATGGGGGTGGGGTCGCACACTACTCACACACCGGGGGTGTCGCCCCTAAGGACTCTGGTCAATGTAGTAAAGTGTTCGCGATGCATCATCTTTCGATCTTCTGCTATCTTCGCTGTCTTCGCCATCCCTGGACACGTGTTTCGGGGTATTACCCCTCATCAGCAGGGATAGGCAGTGTACTGGGGTTGCCGATGGCTGCCAATATCTGCCAGGTATAGTACCACTCAGGCGCGTAGGTGCGGGATCCCAGGCTCGTCAGCCCACTGCTCACGGGAGCTTTAAAGTTACAAATGGGGGTGGGGTCGCACACTACTCACACACCGGCGGTGTCGCCCCTAAGGACTCTGGTCAATGTAGTAAAGTGTTTGCGATGCATCATCTTTCGATCTTCTGCTATCTTCGCTGTCTTCGCCATCCCTGGACACGTGTTTCGGGGTATTACCCCTCATCAGCAGGGATAGGCCGTGTACTGGGGTTGCCGATGGCTGCCAATATCTGCCAGGTATAGTACCACTCAGGCGCGTAGGTGCGGGATCCCAGGCTCGTCAGCCCACTGCTCACGGGAGCTTTAAAGTTACAAATGGGGGTGGGGTCGCACACTACTCACACACCGGCAGTGTCGCCCCTGAGGACTCTGGTCAATGTAGTAAAGTGTTTGCGATGCATCATCTTTCGATCTTCTGCTATCTTCGCTGTCTTCGCCATCCCTGGACACGTGTTTCGGGGTATTACCCCTCATCAGCAGGGATAGGCCGTGTACTGGGGTTACCGATGGCTGCCAATATCTGCCAGGTATAGTACCACTCAGGCGCGTAGGTGCGGGATCCCAGGCTCGTCAGCCCACTGCTCACGGGAGCTTTAAAATTACAAATGGGGGTGGGGTCGCACACTACTCACACACCGGCGGTGTCGCCCCTAAGGACTCTGGTCAATGTAGTAAAGTGTTCGCGATGCATCATCTTTCGATCTTCTGCTATCTTCGCTGTCTTCGCCATCCCTGGACACGTGTTTCGGGGTATTACCCCTCATCAGCAGGGATAGGCCGTGTACTGGGGTTGCCGATGGCTGCAAATATCTGCCAGGTATAGTACCACTCAGGCGCGTAGGTGCGGGATCCCAGGCTCGTCAGCCCACTGCTCACGGGAGCTTTAAAGTTACAAATGGGGGTGGGGTCGCACACTACTCACACACCGGCGGTGTCGCCCCTAAGGACTCTGGTCAATGTAGTAAAGTGTTCGCGATGCATCATCTTTCGATCTTCTGCTATCTTCGCTGTCTTCGCCATCCCTGGACACGTGTTTCGGGGTATTACCCCTCATCAGCAGGGATAGGCCGTGTACTGGGGTTGCCGATGGCTGCCAATATCTGCCAGGTATAGTACCACTCAGGCACGTAGGTGCGGGATCCCAGGCTCGTCAGCCCACTGCTCACGGGAGCTTTAAAGTTACAAATGGGGGTGGGGTCGCACACTACTCACACACCGGCGGTGTCGCCCCTAAGGACTCTGGTCAATGTAGTAAAGTGTTCGCGATGCATCATCTTTCGATCTTCTGCTATCTTCGCTGTCTTCGCCATCCCTGGACACGTGTTTCGGGGTATTACCCCTCATCAGCAGGGATAGGCGTTGTACTGGGGTTGCCGATGGCTGCCAATATCTGCCAGGTATAGTACCACTCAGGCGCGTAAGTGCGGGATCCCAGGCTCGTCAGCCCACTGCTCACGGGAGCTTTAAAGTTACAAATGGGGGTGGGGTCGCACACTACTCACACACCGGCGGTGTCGCCCCTAAGGACTCTGGTCAATGTAGTAAAGTGTTCGCGATGCATCATCTTTCGATCTTCTGCTATCTTCGCTGTCTTCGCCATCCCTGGACACGTGTTTCGAGGTATTACCCCTCATCAGCAGGGATAGGCCGTGTACTGGGGTTGCCGATGGCTGCCAATATCTGCCAGGTATAGTACCACCCAGGCGCGTAGGTGCGGGATCCCAGGCTCGTCAGCCCACTGCTCTCGGGAGCTTTAAAGTTACAAATGGGGGTGGGGTCGCACACTACTCACACACCGGCGGTGTCGCCCCTAAGGACTCTGGTCAATGTAGTAAAGTGTTCGCGATGCATCATCTTTCGATCTTCTGCTATCTTCGCTGTCTTCGCCATCCCTGGACACGTGTTTCGGGGTATTACCCCTCATCAGCAGGGATAGGCCGTGTACTGGGGTTGCCGATGGCTGCCAATATCTGCCAGGTATATTACCACTCAGGCGCGTAGGTGCGGGATCCCAGGCTCGTCAGCCCACTGCTCACGGGAGCTTTACAGTTACAAATGGGGATGCCAAAAATTGGGGGATTCCCCCCTTTTCAAAACTGCAAGTCACCCGCTTCATTTAGAGGCAGGAGTATGCTCTGTTTACGACGGTGGACCCAGCATCCTTTGCTGTCCAAAAGAAAACATAATCCAGCTTCACAGACACAAGCTACATGACGTCAGTACTAGGCCTGGGCGGACAACTGCGCTACGCTCACGTAGTTTGCGAAGTTTGCGCAACTTCGCACTATGCAAATTGCACGTAGCACAGTGCAAACACGCGTAGCGCAGCGTAGCGGTAATTTTTTACTTGCTCGCGGTACTCAACGTCAAGTTGGCGACCGCGAGCAAGCAAAAAGACATCCTGGCGAGACTTTTTCCTCGTTCGCGATCAGCAACATCAAGTTGCTGATTGCGAGCGTGGAAAATAAACCTCCCCACGAGATTCTCAATTTGGTGGAGAGACACTAGGACAAAGTGCGAAAATTGTCTGTGATGTGTTTTTGGGAAGGAAGGACTGGTTCGGGAGAGGCAGGAGAGGGAGAGAGCAGGTTTTCCAAGAGTCTCACATATTTTCCGAATCTTGAGCGTTTGAATATCTGTGCAAGTAAAACAGAGAGCAGATGCCTCCCAACATGTGCTAATGCCCCTTTTTAGATATAATGGTTTTAGGAGAAGTCTTCTAGGAGCGTCTAGAGCAGGAAAACAGCACAGAAGATGCAGCCATGATTCAGACCTGTAATTGCACAGTCTACAAGCCCCCTCCTCACCAGTTGGAGCCCATCGGTTGAAGGCAGTGGAGCTCAGACCTAGAAGACACATAAACATTAAATTTTTGCGGCACACTGCGTTCAAACTATCAATAAGGTATGGTTATGGTTATGGTACCCGGGGAGGAATGAATCGTTCAAGGGGAGCAAGACAGTTCACGTTTTTAAAACCCAAGTGTCCATTTGGTAGGAGATTTGTCTTGCCTGCTTATTGATAACCCTTTTCCAGACTGTGTATGGAATAGAGTCTGCAGTTAGTGACGTTTCGTCGATATGTAGCGTTCTTATGGCTTTTACAATTTGACGGTCCCATGGGTTCCCAGAGCTGGCAAGGGTTACTTTTAACCGGGCTTTAAGCGTATTATCTGCGGATTTTAGTGCCCTTATGTACTTCTTTTGGGTATCAGTCTCACAGAAAATAGATTGTTTTTGGAGACCCAGCTCTAGTCAAAGTCTTGCCCTGTGAATATAATTTGGGTGACGAAAGATTTTGTTATAGATGGTAAACTGGGTGTGGTCGAGACTGGCCAAGCATGCATCAGGAAAGGCCTGGTGCCCATAACTTAGGGCAGGAAGAAGAGTAGCTTTGATCACCTTCAGTATGCGTACGGCGTAGGGACTACTCAGGGACTGGTTGAGTCGAGTCAGGCTGTATGTTGTTGCTCCAGCTCTCTTTCTCAGGGCTGCTAAATGGACTGATGGTCTAGAAGACTCGCTAAACCAAACCCCCAGGTACTTATATTTTGATGTTGTTTTAAGCTTTGCGGGCCCAATGTTCCAGGTTAGAATTTTCTTTTTCTTGCAACGGCCGGAAATCAAAACCTTGATCTTATCCTGGTGAATTTTAAGAGCATTAGCTGTATTGTATTCGTTGAGCTTACACAAGGCTTTTTGGAGGCCAGACTTGGCCTGGTCCATATGACAATATCGTCAGCATATTGCAGAATGTGCAGATTCATTTTTGCCTGGCCCAGTTTTGGCGGAAAGAGGCTGCTTTGCTCCAGGAATCTCCCCAGGTCAGCGGTGTAGAGGTGAAACTAGAGGGAAGCAAGAACACATCCTTGCTTTAGGCCGTCTGAAGTTGGAATTTTTGCAGAGACTGTCGTGTGGCCAGTTCTGACTCGCACCCATGTGTTCTTATGCAAGGAGATAAGGGCTCCGAGCAGGCTCCGTGGGATCCCTCACTTGTCTAATTTCCTCCATAGAGTGTTATGAGACACTTTATCAAAGGTGGCACTGTAGTCTATAAAGCAGCACTAGAGAGGGAGCTGATTTTTTTGAGCTGCTTGTTGACTTATAAGGGCTAGGGCGGGGAGGTTGTGGAGGCAGAAGCTCGGAACCCAGTTTAAAAGTATGGTAGAATGTTATTTTCTGCAACCCATTTTTCTAGTGACTTGAGAAGACACCGAGCATAGACCTTGGCCTCAAGATCTAATTGGGTAATGAGTCATTAGTTAGCTGGAAGGGAAGGGTCTCCTTTTTAAAGAGTTGGACATAAGATTGAGCGTTTCCATGAATTCGGTATCTGAAAGGTAGTAAACGCATAGTTGTATAAGGGAAGTAATAGCTTAGCCAATTCTTCCAGTGCACATTTGAAGACAGCAGATGGAAGGCAGTTAGGCCCTGGAGCACCATTGTTTTTCATACATTTCAGAAACTTGCAGACCTGGACCGGGGTAGTCAACTCACGGGTATCCATCCGCCTAATGTTGGCAGGATCTCTGATTAAGACCTCAGCGAGGTCGAGGATATCACAGCAACGTTGTTGAAACACATACTGAGACCAGAGTTGTTCAGAAACCGCGATCCCCTGCTCTTTTTTGAGGAGCGAAGTATGTTTATGTGCTTCCAAAAGTGAGTCAGGTTTTTTCCCTTTAACAGAAAAAATATCTTTAGCCAGTTCTTCTGTTCTTTTTGTTTCTTAGCTTCCCATGTTGATTTTTTGTAGGCTTTACTTAGTAAAGACATATTATTGGCAGTAAGCTCCGTACCTTTAGATTTATGCAAGCGCGTGGCACTCCTTAGGGCTCTTCTTTGGGTGACTAAAACCAGATTGGAAATCTGCCGCGGTGAGGCCTGGTTAATCTGTGATGAGCGTCAGGGCCTGTTAGGAGGTCTCTTAATTTAGTAATGCTTGTGTCCCACCTATGATGATGGCCTGTGGGGTAGTATTAGTATCACATCATTTTTACTGAAGGATTGCCATACAAATAATCATACATGTACTGGTATAGCCATTACATTCGCTGGTATTACGAAAATTCAAGAGTCAAAAGGCAAATGAGTCCATCTGTACCAGTAGAAGCTTAGACTAATAAAGAGAGCTAATGTGTGCAATCCCAAAATGGGAAACACAGAAAAAAAAGAAGGAACATCTACCCCAATCCCCCCTCCCCCTTAAACCACTACTCTACCCTACCCCCCACCCCAGTTGAATCCACTGCCTATATGCCCCTACACCCATCACCTACCCAGCCAGGCCCTCAACACTCCACGTCAGAGAGACGCAATAATCTAAGGTATCGGGGACAGGTAACCTCACGTAACTCTGAGGCCAGTAAGGATAGGAAGGGCTACCACAGTTCTACATATTTGGCTCCCTCCTTAGCTGCTATCAATGAAAGCTTCTCCATACCAAGCACCAGCCAGAGGCGATATAGCCACCCGTGAAATGTAGGGATCTGCCCAGTCCGCCAGTGCAAGATAATGTTTTGCATCGCCGAGCCCAATGCTATCGCAATCAGGCGAACTCTGCGGGAGCCCAGCGGGTACATCAAGGGGTTCGTAGCCCCAGGAGTACGTATGATGGGAGAAGGGGGATCTCTGTATCCGAGTGCGCGTCTACCTCGTCTAAGATCTGTTTCCAATACTCCTGGAGCTGCGCGCAGTCCCAAAGCAAGTGCACTAGTGTACCCACCTGCCCGCAGACCCGCCAGCACAGTTCATCCCTACTGTGATCCATTTCATGGAGACGTTCGGGGGTGTAGTACCAGTAGATCGCAATTTTGCTAAGGGTGTCCGTAAGTCTCATGTGGTATGCAGAGTGACACGCTCTGTGATATATCCCCTCCCACTCCTTATGAGTAAGTGTCCTGCCCAATTCCCTCTCCCAGCGCGCCCTACCAGCACTATAGACATGCGTGTATTTAATCTGTAGCATCTTGTATAACTCTGAGATTAATTTTTTATCTGTCGTGCGTGTGAGTAACAGGTATTCGTGAGGTGTAAAGCGTCTATCAGCCACGGAGTGTACTTGCTTGTTAAGGGCCCAATTCCGAGCCTGCAGGTATCGAAGCCTCTCCCCCTCTGGCATCCCGTATTCTTGCTTAAAATGGGAGAAGGAATTACCCCCTCCGCCGTGTACATATGAAAGAGATAGCTGCATCCTGCTAGCCTCCATCTCGCGTATGCCTTTGAGTCCAAACCCGGAGTGAAATCAGGATTGTCCATGATGGGAGTAAGAGGGGACGGGAAGGTGGTGAGTTCATGGCTAACTTTCATCTGGTCCCAAACCTCTAATGGAACCCTTGTAATATAGGAGGCATAAAGATTGGGGGGTCTGTGCTGTTTGCGGAGGAAGGGAACCTCCTGCAGGGCTCTACCAGCCACGCCTGGTCTTGGAATAGCCAGTGCTTTTCGGACTCCCATCTGCTCCTTTCCACCAAAAGGCGCAACTGAGCCACCTGAAAGTAGAGCATTAAATCTGGGAGTCCAATTCCTCCTCTCTCCAGCGGGAACATCGCCAGCCGTAGCTTTAGACGCGTTTTTCGCTAGTTCCATATGAACTGAGCCAGCTCCGACTGCGTTTGCTTTACCCAGCCCAGTGGAGGCCGTAGAGGGATAGTGCGAAATAAATATAAGATCTGAGGGAGGACATTCATCTTGATCACCGCAACTTTACCTAACCACGACAATGGGTAGTGTTTCCACCGCCCTAGCTCCCGTCGAATCTTAGTTTTCAGCAGGGGGTAGTTGTTAGTGACTATATCTCGCAGGGAAGGTGCCAGCTGAATCCCCAGATAGGGAACCGCCTCTGTCGCCCACTGAATAGGGAACGAGGCCTGCAACCGCTCTTGGGTGGGGTTCTTTAAAGACAGGTCAAGGGCCACTGACTTACTCATGTTAACCTTGAACCCGGAGGCCCTACCAAATGACTCCAGATCCTCAGGACAGGCGGGCAGTGCTTCCTTCGGGTGGGACAATGAAATCAGGACATCGTCCGCATATAAGTAAATCGTGTGGACATAGCCCCCAAATTTTATCCCCGATGCCCTAGGGTTAAGCCTCAATGGCGACAGTGGGCACCCATGGCCTCTTACCCCTCCTAATGGCAAACCGCGGGATGTATAGCCATTGACTCGTACCGTGGCCGCTGGGAAATTATAACAGTTCAGAACACGAGTACGGAACTTTGGTCCCAGTCCCGCCTTCTCAAGGACCTGCGCTAAAGAGGGCCAATGGACCCTATTGAACGCCTTCTCGGCGTCGATAGCCAGCATCATATATTCCCCCACCGTGCGCGTCGCTTTTTCAATGAGATGTACGGCCCATTTAGTATTATCAGAGGTTTGGTGTTCAGGGATGAAGCCAGCCTGGTCTGGGTCGATTAAACCTCTCATTTGAGGTCCAAGGCAGGCAGCCAAAATCCCAGTGTATAATTTGAGGTCGACATTGAGAAGAGATATAGGGCGGTTTGCCCTGCACCAAACCGGTCCTTTCCTGGCTTCGGTATGACCGCGATGGAGGCCTCCAAGAGATCACTCCGGATCGCTCCTGGCTCGGAGAAGGAATTAAAAAGGCGCACAAGAAGAAGGACGACCAGAACGCAGAATGTTTTATAAAAACTCACTGGAAAGCCATCAGGCTTGAGGTGGGAGATGGCAGCAATGACTTCCTCCAGTCAGATGTCCCGCTCTAGATGGTCTGCTTGATCTCGCAAAAGGGCGGGAAGGGGGATGGAGTCTAAAAATGCATCGTTCTCCGAGACGACAGAGGCATCACCGGTATAGAGGTCCGCATAAAAATCCCTGAAGGCTTCGGCAATGTCGTGATCTTCTGTGAGACGCTGACCGTCGCCTCCTAGAATTTCCTGCACTGTCTGCTGCTGTCTGGTTTCCCGTAATTTGTGTGCTACCAACTGCCCACATCTATCCCCTCCGGTATAATATGTGTGGCGTAACCGCAAAGCGGCAAACTCCGCACTATCTTGGTCGAGAGCCGTTATCTGCTGCCTAATGGCTTTTAACTGCCTTCATACCCTAGGTGCTCCTGTTCTTTTGTGCATTTGCTCCAACTCCCTGACTTGCTGGGTGAGATAATCTCGCTTGCACTGCCTTTCAGCATTATCTGCTGCAGCAATCGCTATAAATTCACCCCTAACTACGGCTTTCAGGGCCCCCCCTCTGTGTCGCGAGCGTGGTGTCTGTGTTATTATTGTGGGAAAGATAGGCTGTTACAGTGCACTGTATCCATGCCACCACCTCCTTGTGATGCAGTAATGTCCCCCTAAGGCGACATGTCCCCTGCGCGCGCTGAGTCGGGGGGGAGGGAAAGGACCACAGTCACCGGGTCGTGATCAGAGAGAGATGCAACTCCTATCTCCACCTTAGTACCTAGTGCATGTTTAGGCGAGGACGCAAGCAGATAATCTAGATGGGCATATGTTTTATGCGCATTAGAATAATAAGAGTATTCCCTCTCCCGGGAGTGGAAGCTGCGCCATAGGTCCCTGAAGCCTAACTCGCTTAAACGAGACAGTGCCTCCGCAGAGAGGGATCCCGCTTGGGTGGTGTGCTGGCACGATCTATCCAAAATTTTATCGAAAACTAAGTTTAGGTCTCCCCCCAGCACTATGTAACGGTCCGGAGTAGTAGTGGCCTCTGTGAGCGCAGTGTGGAAGAACCTCTCCTGACCCTCATTTGGTGCATAGATGGAGCCAACAGTAAATGTATTAGTGCCTAGAGAGAACCTGTAGGTCAACAGACTACCCCGAATCTCTGCTGCTTTGTGTAGGACTTTACCCTTAAATCTGTGAGACATAAGTATAGCAACCCCCGCCGTCTTGGTGGAGCTAGAAGAAAAAAATTGAAGGGGAAACTTCTGAGATCTAATGCAGTGGCAGTCCCGTTGTAAGAGATGCGTCTCCTGTAGGTGGCAAATATCAGCGTGTGATTGTGCTAAACACAGCAAAATGGCCCTGCACTTGACCGGATTATTTAATTCTCTCACATTAAGTGTGAGTATTTTAAGCTCTGTGACCGGCATCTACCCTATGTCATATGTGAGCGTCCGGCGAAGCATGCAAACAGTAGCGGGTCCAAGAGCCCAACATGTGACCTTCCCCCCAGGGGACCCTCCTTTCGTTTCTGACTGAACGAAAGCATGCGATGGACAAAAAACATTACCCTCCCTCCCAACACCCGCCCCACCCCAAAAAAAAAACAAACTAGAAGAAAAATACAGTCAAACATATTGTCCTTCATCAGCAGATGATTGGTAACACAATATCACAGGTGGTTCATCAATTTCCAAAGTACACCCTCCCGCCAACAGCCCAACGCCAAGAACAAGCATACTGTAGGCCATAAAGAGTTAGAAAAGTCAGCCAGGTTGGGATGAAGCTAAGTCTGATGCGGCGCTTCCACTGCGGCACGCTGGCCCTCCACAATCTCTGCAGCAAGAGGTTTTTTCACTCGACGAGGTCTTCTCTGCTGGCACCACTGAGGCCTAGAATCATCATGGTCCCCAGCCTGGCTGGTCGAGTCACTGTCCGCGGCTGGAGGGTCAATGCCCAGTAGACGGCAGGCTTCTGACAGAGAGCACAGCTGATAGAGCTTATTGTCCAACTTGAACACAAGGCGGAACGGGTTACCCCAGCTGTAGGAGATATTGTGCTGTTGCAGGAAGGACTGACCGGCTTAAAGAGTCTGCACTTCTGCAGAGTGAGGGCAGACAGATCCTGAAACAGGACCGGAGATTGATCTCTAAAGGAAAGGGGGTGCAACTGGCGGGCCTTTTGGAGGATCTCTTCTTTGGTGCGGTAATCCTGTACACACACTAAAATATCTGGGGGTGGGGCCGAGGCAGAACAGGGGGGCCCACCCGGTGCGCCCTGTCCAAGCGAAGCTCCGCATCCAGAGGACACCCCAGAACATGGTTAAAGAGTTCCCTCGTGAAACGGAACAAGTCCTTCGCGTCATCAGTCAATTTCACTTCTCGGATCCTAATGTTGTGGCGCCGGGAGCGATTCTCCAGATCCTCAAGTGGCTTCAGCAGATCAACTTGTTGGTCATGAATCCGTATAATTTCCTGCTGCAGTGCTGCTATTTCGGTGTCCTTCCCATCACTTTTGCCTTCTAGGTCCGCTACTAGCTCCCCAATACCGTCCAAGTCCCTGCGAACCTCTTTGATCTCTCCCGTGAATTCCTGCTTCAGGGTGTGGATATCCTCCCGCAGAGTGTTAAACAAGGATTCCAAAAAGGATATGGTTATGGGCTCCGACCCCTCCTCCTGATCAGAGGTGGGTTGGGTGACATTAGTAGCCGTGGGGCCGGGCTGCGAACTCGCCTGCGCCTTAGCAAATAGATATTTCAAGGTCTTGTCTTTACGCCCTCTGGAGGTGGACATTGCGCGTCCCAGACATCGCAGGAATCGTAGACTTGACGCACTCCCTTCCCAGTGATTCCAATTGCCCCAGGGGCCCTGACGCGGGCTTCAGCAACCAACCCAGCCCCAAGGGCCGTGACCTCGCACTCCGGGGTAGCTAGGGGCACTCGCCACAAGAATCCTCACCTCAACGCAGTCCAAGACCCGCAGCTCCCAGGCTCCTCAAGATTATGCCAGCCCCCGTGCCTCCAGTCAGCCAGTGCTCCCACCTTCCCAGGGTCAGTCTTTGATGGGAGCACCAATGAGTCCAGTAGGCCGCTTCACCAGGGGGGCCGAACCCAGCACCGATACACCAAGCTCTATCTTTCCCTCCGTGGCCCTAAGCAAGCTGTCGTCTCCACCTCTGCTCCGTCGCACCCCCAGTCCGCTCTGTCACAATCCACTCTCACTCTCGACCCTCAAGATCAGTCCTCGGGCAGTGTTTTTTTTAATCATAGGGGCTACCACGACCTCACATGCCGACCAGCCCTGAAGCTGCTGAGACTCAAAATGGCTGTCGAGCCCTTCCCTTCTTTGGCAGTCCTCCGTGCCCTGTGGGTGCGATGGCTCCTTGGGACAAGTGAAGCCTGTTGCCCACACCAGCCAGCCAGCCTTCCCTGTAGTGCCAGACAGTCCCAACAATGCTCCCCGCACCGGCCAGCTGGCTCACTCAAACCAGAGCTTCTGGGGGTCTTCGCCACCGGGGTCCGTCTCCACAGGTTGGGTCGCCAACTCCCAGGGCCCAAGAAGACCTCCGAAAGGGCCACTAGGCCGCTGCACCAGTTGGGTCCCTCTCCAGTGCAGGCAGACCAGCCTCCACAGCGCAACCTTGCTCCCACATGCACCAGGGGACCCAGTCGCCAGAGTGGACTCCTAAGCCCCCAAGCCCAACACCACCTGGCAGTCCATGAGTCTCACGCTTCCGCAGGCGCCTCCGATTATCACTCCTCTACATGGCGTTCCATGCGCCTGACTCCACCGCCCTCAGAATCACCCGTGGCCCCCGGCTGGGCAGTGCACCAAGACCTACCCTTAGCTTTTCTACAGGCGTGAGTCCACTGCACCTCTGCCCTGAAGGCTCCTCCGATGGCTACATTGGGCAGCGGCTCTACTTCTGGGCGACCCTCCGGCTCCTCAATTGCACCTCGATGGGGACTGTCCCGCTTATCCCGGTGGATCGGCCCTTCCCCTGCCCAGTCCTGCACCTCCGCAGTCAGTTAGACGGTGGCATCACCTCCTTTTTTGGTAGTGTCCTCCGGGCCTGCTCTTCACTCCCTGCACCCCCGGATCTCCTCCGGGGCAGCGCGCTCCGCTAGACTTGTCCAGGAAGGGAGTCCGGGCTCAGCCACCCAGCCTCTCAGTAGGCAGCAGTTCCCTCGCTCACGGAGATCGCCCGACCCGCACCTCAATCCTTTGGCGGGGGAGCGCGAAAGCCTCCAGGGGGCCCCTGGCGGCACTCGCGGAAGCCCGAGTCCAGGGGCGGTGCCCTCACGAGATGGCGGGCCGTACCTCCTTCCGCCACACACCGCCAGCCCGGAACCGCTGCAGCCACACCGCTTGGCTGTCCGTCAGACCTTGCCTGGGGAGGCAGCGTCCTCGTTGGGGTTCGTCATTCTTACCAGGCCGCCCGATCGCCGGGACTCAGCTCCGTCAGGCCCTCTCAGCCCCTTACCGCGCGGCCCTGCCCGTCTCCCCGCACAGCCCGTTCTCTGCTGCGCCACTCCGGGGCTATGGGTAATCGGCCTCACCACTGCTCTGGGCCCAGCCCTTATGTTGAGGTCAACTCTGGCTAAACGACCCAAGGGCCAGTGCTGAATCAGGCCGTCGGCGGGAGCTTAGGAGCAGTACGTCTGCTCACGCCACCATCTTGGCCACCTGTGGGATAGTATTAAATGAAATTTGGAATTATTTCCATGAGCCAAGTGCCCACCTTATCAGCACCTAAAGTGTCCCATTTGATTCTTCTGACTAGAGTTTGGAGTTCGATCTACATTGAATGCCCCACTTTAGTTACTTCGGCAGAAACAGGAACTTGCAAGTCCATTATTAGAGTCAAAGGGTTATGATCGCTCTCTGTACAAGTGGGGATCTCCATGTTAACTTACTTGCCAGACATGGTGATAAAAAATATAAACAATGGTGGAGAGATTCTTAAATTTTGCAGATACATGGACGCTGGGATCCTGTGCCAATGTAATTTGGGGTATAAACCTAGAAAATAGATTTACTGCTTTATCGAATCTAAATGAGTGCGATTGACTCACATATCATCATAACATTGTAGGACACCCCAATCCTGAGAAAATAGATAATGGTAGCAATAATACGGAGGGTCCAATAGCCCTGACCCAGGCAGATAATTGTAAGCTAATTCCCAATAGTAGTAAAAGCGTGGGGAGATTAGTCAATCAGGTAGAGTTTAGTAATTTAGCCCGGTGTAACGACAGTGGCCCAATACTTGAAACCCATATAGATGATGCTCTTGTTAGCCCCCCAAAATCTTCAACTACAAAAACCACACAGCAGAATACTAACGTAAGCATTCCCCTAAGACCTGGCCAATCAGGGCCCATTGTAGATAATCCATCGCTGTCCTTTATTTCCTGGAATCTTGCGGGGTTAGTGAGTAAAGTAACATCTCCAGAATGGTGTGCTTTCATTGACCTGCACGATATCATATTATTCCAAGAAACATGGTCACCAAGCCCTGTGTATCGGGTTGGGTACCTTAATTTCTTTACCCCTGCAGTGGTAAATGGTAAAGGTTGGCCATGAGCGGATTTTGCGGATTGGCAATCCGCGAATTTTGCGGATTTGCGGATTCGCAATCCGCAAAATCCGCGAATTCCCGCGAATTTGCGGATTTTTTTTTTTTTTGTGTTCGCCCGTGTTTCTGCCAGTTCGCGAGGTTTTTTACAATTTCGCAATTTGCGAACTTACCTGTCGGGTCGCAAGTTTTGCGAACTTGTTGTTTCTACGTGTCCAGCCTGTTTGGGACACTCTTCTTCATCACTGCCACTCTCTGTCACCACTGCCACTCTCTGACTACTCATGCCACCCTCTGGCCCACCCATGCCACCCTCTGTTTCATCACTACACCCTCTGGTTGTCCAGTGTACATTATTTTCGGCAAAGCAAAGCACACCTTCCCTGCCTCAAGTGACCTGAATTAATTTGGGGCTGATTAATGTGTCACAGAATATTTTTTTAGCTGGCACCTGCTTCCTTAGTGCGCCCTGATTAGTGATCTTTTGCACTTGCTAAGTGCTTTCATTGTTGCAAAATTAGTTACAACACCTGCCCTGCCCCAACTGACAATAATGAATTAGGGGCTGATTAATGGATTTTAACTTCCAGCCTGGCTCCTGCTTGTCTCCCTTAGCTGTAATTCAGGACCTTTGTGGCATATGTGTAACTATTCTGAGGTTCAGAGCAGGGTCACATAATAGTTTCAACTGGCAACTGAACTCTGGAGGGGCCCCTCAGGAAGCCCTACAGGAAATGGCTACTAATGATGTGCCTGAACTTTTGAACCTGGTAAGTAGTTACTTTCAGTTTTGCCAAGATCGTATTTCTGCAATTTCGCACTTATTCGCGGGGCGCGAACTCACGCTAACAGTGCGAGCAGCGCGAGCAAAATCCGCTGCTCGCGGATTTGCGGATTTTGCGGGAAATTCGCAAATCTCGCGGATTGCGGATTTCCCGAAAATCCGCAAAATCCGCGAGCGGAACGGATTTTCCGCCCACACCTAGCCTTCAGGAGGCCTGCTGATTTGGATTCGCCAATCATTAAACTGTACGATCAAGCAAAAATCCCTTCCCACTGGGGATATATTATCAGTCAATATTAGGTTGAACAATGGCGAAGATTTAGCCCTCTTTAACATATATGCTAGGGGGGTCACAGGGGGAAAGTCCTCAGATGTAATAACGGTCCTCGAACAGGAGCTAGAATCTCTGCCCTCAGAACAGTTTATTATTATTGGGGGGGACTTAAATACTACTTTTGAACCCCTGGGTCAAGAGGATAAATTCTTAGCGGAGGAAGAGGATAGCAAATGGGGAATCCCTCAGCTTGAGACTGTTGCAGTTAAAAGATGGAATACGGTGGCTATTCAAGTGAAGAGCCTCTGTTTGGCTAGAGGGCTTAGAGCCGCAAATGGTCGCACAACTTCTGACCGTGTTGGAAATAATACGTTTGACAATGGTCGGGCATCCAGTAGAATTGATTATTTCCTGATTGATATCAGGGTTTGGAGTAAACTGGTAGACATGTCCGTAGTAAAAAGAATGGAAAGCGACCATAACCCGCTGTGCATGGATTTTAAGCCTTATCTAGAGGAAAGGAGGGGAAGCCCAGAGGAGGAGAGGGTGACCCTGGACTTAGTATGTTCAAATAATCAGCGCCATTTAAAATGGGGGAAGCTAGTAGAGGATGAGGGGAAGCTAGATGAACTCAAGAGAGTAGTTGTTGATGAAGTAAACCGTATAAAACCACTCACACGCAATATTAACTTTCGAGATATTGTGATGGAGGCCCACACTAAACTCTTTTGTAGACTAGAAACATTCTTTATAAAACCAGCAGGTAGCAATAAGGGTAAAAAACATCAAAGTACCCAGGGGTGGTACGACAAAAGTTGTAGACTGGCACGTCATAATCTTAGTAGTGCGCTCCAATCGGGGAATGCTGCTGCAGTCAGAGAAGCTAGGGACATTTATAGATGTACACAAAAACAGGCAAAGAAGCTGTGAGATGAGGAATTATGGTGCGAGCTTAAAACTGTATGTGCGGCCAAAGATTCAAAGTTATTTTGGTCCAAGGTAAAGTGGGACAGGGGAGGGTTGGCTGCTCCTCCTCAAAACCATGTTGCCGTTAATGATTGGATAGAATTTTTCAAACCACAATATGCTCGTAATCAGTCGCTAGCATGTGTTGCTCTGCCACCAACTGTTTATTATAAGCACAATGTATTTAATGAAGATGATGTAAGTCTTGCCCTTGACTGTGTATCGGGGGAAGAGCGCCAGGTATGGACGGTATACCGGCAGATGTTTACTTAAGCGATAGGAACGCATGGTGTAATTATTTTTCTTGGCTTGCCAATGCACTGGCAATGGGTGGTGAAGTTCCTCTGTCCTGGAAAGGGGCGGAAATTATCCCTGTGTTTAAAAAAGGGGATAAATCCCTTCCCTGTAACTATAGACCCATCAGTCTCATAGATTCAGCCCAGAAACTGATGGGGCGTATGGTTCAGAATAAGCTTCAAGTATGGATCGAGGAAAATAATATCTTGTCTCCATACCAAGCAGGGTTCCGACCCCTGACAAGCTCTATTGACCAGGTTTTTTACTTTATTGCCCTGTACTGGAGGAATGTCACCTTAAAAAATGGCCCTCTATATGCTGTCTTTGTGGACCTAAAGTCAGCTTTCGACTAGGTCCCCAGGGACAAGCTCTGGAAAGTTTTAGTCGATGCAGGGATAAGCCAAGAACTTCTCACCCTCATTGTACGATTGCATGAAAACAACTATGCTAAAATTAGATGGGGGTCACAGGGAGAAGTAACCAAGTCTTTCCCGGTAGAGCGCGGGGTGAGGCAAGGTTGCGTTCTAGCACCAACATTATTCTCGATATACATAAATGGCATAGTAGACTTTTTGAATATGTCCCCCTCTGATGCCCCAAAAATAGCTGGTTCGCGTGTTCCCGTCCTTATGTTTGCGGACGACACGTTTATATTATCACGCACACCAAGCGGTCTCCAAAAGGCGGTAAACGCATTTGGGGAGTTCTGTGACTTGCGAGGTTTAGAATTAAATACCAGCAAGACAAAGTTTATGTGCATGAACTCCCGGTCACTATTTAAAGGGGCAATCACCTATAAAGGCACCCCCCTTGAACGGGTAGATGCTTTTACCTACTTAGGAATAACACTTCAGGGGAACTTAAAATGGAATACACACATAGACACTGCAGTACTAAAGTTTAGTCAAATAGCAGGAGCATTACTATCAAAACATAGAGCTTCTCTAACTAAACCGGTAAACTGTGTGCTTGAGATCTACCAAATAAAAGTTATTAGTGCCAGTTTATAAGGTTCTGAAATATGGGGATTTAGCAACCTAGCAAATCTGTCCACAGCGGAAAATAAGTTCCTTAGGAGACTGGTAGGGGTGCCGCAAAGTACGCCGACCGTTCCATTAAAATTAGACCTTGGTAGGATACATATTGTGGGCCTAGCAAGGTTGCGCCCATTGATATATTGGAGACTGCTAATGGTGACCCCGGAGTTAGCTCATTATGCCTCAGCATTGACAGATGTTGATTCGTTTGATCATTTTCATAAAATTGCTTGGTTGAAAGAATTACGAGGGGTATTGTCACAGCTAAAACTAGACCACCTATGGGGTAATCCTGATGTGTCTTGCTTCCCCTCAAAGACCAAGCTAAAACAGATGTATTGGGAGATGGTGAATCTTAGAACTTTTGCCAACGGAACTAACTGTTCGCTGTTGAGACGCTTCATGGACCTAAAAATGTCTCCTTTGTGTGAAGCATATTGGGACCTGATTGAGAAGCCCCATGACAGGAAACTGTCTTTCCAATTTAGAGTTGGATCTCTCCCAGTAAATATATCCTGGGAGGAGCACTGTTACCATTGTAAAGACAAAGTTGAGCATGTCTCCCATATATTGTTTTGTTGTCCTTTATATGCAAAGCCACGGCATAAATGGATAAGACCTGTCTGCCTCAATATGGGGACGCGTAACCACGCAGCAGCACTTAGAATTCTGGAGACTGATTGTTCTCCATTATTTGCAATCACGGTTGCAAAGTTCTTGTCCTGGGCATGGGCGATTCGAACACGCATTTTATTAGGAAAAACGCCGTGATGCATTGATGATTATATTTTTTAAAAAGTTTTTATTTGTGAATAAAGGTCAATGTTGGTCTTAATAATGTTTAATAGCTTACTATATTCGACATGTAATTGTTTAATTCTTGTATTAAATCTTGTGTATGTAGATTAGTATTTATTGTATAGTGTTAGGGTGGAAATGCTTTTATGACTGATGTCGAATAAAGCTTTGAAATTGAATTGTAATTTGCTTTGTAGAATGTAGATTGTAATTGATTAAGAAGGTGTTCATGGCTTCTTGCTCTTTGGTTTTGGTGACTGAATGAACATTGAGTCCCAGGTCTCTGATGTTAAAATCTCCTAATAACAAAACTTCAGCAGAAGCCAACACAAGTAGGAGCTCCTCCAGATGCTTGATCGAAAGAGCTGTTGCCAGTGACTTTGTTGTTTTAGCTGTGTTGTGGTAGCAGTTGATTAAAAGCAAAGGGAAGGCTCTGGTTGGGGTTGAAAGACCTGTGATTAATAAAATGTGCCCAGCTAAGGGGTTCCGATAGAGGGGTGTAGCTGCAATCTTGCAGGTATGTTTAATGAAAATGGAGAGACCCCCAGAAAGTCTGCCATAAGAATTAGGCCGGGATGCTGGTTGGAAGAATTCATAATAGTTGTGGAGAGCTGATGGAAACAAAGACCAAGTCTCTTAAAGTAGATGATATCACTTATGCTCAAATAGTCCACTGCTGATTTGGATGAAAGGGTTGACTTTAACCCGGCAGCGTTCCAAGAGGAAATTGTCAGTCTAGAATCTGACTGCTTAACTAAACCATTAGGAGGAATACTGCTGGGGGCTCTTGACAGGAATGCCCATGGCGGTTGTGAAAATTGTGGGGGACAGAAAAGATTGATTTACAGCTCACCAAATAGTTGTTATTATATGAAATGTTAATGAAGTTATCCGCTTTTGATGCATCTGGCAGCCAGTCATGGGTTGCACCCCATGGCCCTTTCAGGACGCTTGTGTAAGACCTTGCTGGTTCATCCTGGAGAAGTACATGGGGATATTTCTGTTGGGGGTCAAAGTTCTATGCCCCAGTCTTCAAAGAAACTGGCTTCCCCAAGAATTGAATCCCTTAGGGATTCTCGTGACCACGTAGTAACAGTTGCTTCAGAAGCCCCTTTGCCTGGTATTGAGGCACACTTGACTGCTATGAGATCAGAAGAGGTAATCCCAGTGTGCACTGGGACGTGCTTGAATAGGCGAAGAGAGTTGTTTCTGTTAAGAATGTCAGGTGGGCCCTTGTGAGCAAAGTGAGGAAAAAAACAAGTTCTACTTCTTTTTCAGGACCTTGATGATTCTGTCTTCCAACTGTAGAAGAGGGGCTTTAAAGTGTAGAGATCTAACATCAGATAGACAGTGATTCCCCTCTAATTGTCTTCGCCCCCGAGGCCTGTAAAAATTGAGAATGGGAAGGCATTGGCATTTTTGAAGGATAGTCCTAAAGGGTTTTGGTCGGGTCACCTGTTGGGTGTTACAGACAGGAGCCCATCAGTACGCTGGCTGTTGTGGCATGTGGAGCTACGGTATTATGGCTGACATTTCCTGAGCACTTGTTAGGACCACTCCATGTGTTTAGGACTATCCTTGAAGGCTGTGCTGTGGTGTCTTGCCTATCCAAACTTTGACTTATTTGGGGTGTCCCCTTGATTTTAGATGACGATGACCCGGGCTTCGTAATGGTAGAATATAATTAGGTATCACCTGGGGTCGGAGAGGTCACCTTAGGAGCTTCCTGAATGAATGTCCGAGGGTTATCAATGGAATCGTAATTAATAGTGAGAACCACTCTGGAATTAGGTATTTTCGATTTTGATTTTAAAGCCTGAATGAAAATGGGAAAGTGAGAGAGGCCCCTCTCTTCAGAGACTGGCTTAGTAATAACTCCCGTCAAGCCTCGATCTCTGTTTTGCAAGATGTTGTTTTTTGGTTTTTATTTTTTAAGTTTTTTTTCCCTCTTCTAGACATTGGTAGTTTTGTTGGGAGATTGGAGGGCAGGTGGGCAACATTTGAAAGAGTTAGGTCAGCGTGTCCAGGCTTCGTGGTGGCTAATGGGGTGGTCGTTGGACTGCGAGCGCTAAGGGTCCTCAAGCCAGCTTTAGGATCACTAATGCCGGTCCCCGTTGACTGAAGAGGAGAGAAAATTGACTTTTTGAGATCTGGTTCCAAAGGGAGAGAAATAGTTCTTCTCATTGAGAGTGATGTATCTGTAGTTGCAGAGCATGAAAACTGTTTAGAGGGGGGGCCCGAATTGAGCCTTTTGGGTAAATCTAGGTTTGCCAATGCTGTTAGTGTGGTGTTTCATGCTGTCCAAAAGCAAGCCCAGAATTTCTGGAAGGTATGAAAATTTAATAATTAATGGGGTACAGGAATAAGAATTAGTGCTGTTGAGAGGCCCTATAGACCTTTCAAGGCAACTTAGCCTAGAGCCCAAGTGAGACAAAGTTGAGGCCAAAGTTTGAATTAAATCGATCTGAAGGTCCATTTTCTGTGCTTGCCATAATAAAGCAGTTGCAATAGAGTCTTGTTTTAAGTGTAGGACATCACTGAGATCAAGAAAGGACTTGTAGGCCCAGAGGGCGTAAGCAAGTCCTTGCCTTCTTGCACAGCGCTAAAACAATTGTGATGAGGACTGAAGCCTGGTGTTTGCACTAGGGAGACCTCAATTCGGGCTTCTAGGGAGGCCAGAAACCAATCGGATAGATTTTTAGGTACAAAGGGGCTTTTGTACATTGGCCTCTTTCTTGGTGATAAGGAGTCAATTAGCTCAATTCGATGTGTGCCCGGGCTGCAGCGCAGGGTAGACTCAGGTGATGTATGAGCTGCTGCCGAATCACCACTGCCTTCTTGAAGGTTTAATGGGATGGACGAACTGCCGTCATGGACTTGTGCTTGAACTTGTAGGTTAGCTGCAGTAAGTATTGTAGAGTACAAAACAGTAATGCCTCTAGAGCCGATAGAGTGGGCTCTTAATGAGTCAATGGGAGTTTCCTGGGTAATAGTAAAACCCTCTTGGAGAGGCCTGCACTGCCCGGGATTCTCAGGAGATACCTGGGCTTTAGGCAGTCAGGATGGGGAGTTCTCAAACAATGATCCATCGATGGGACCGAGGCAGTGGGAGGAAGGCTGATCGTGGGCCTGTGCTTCTGGCTCATGCTGCTGTGTCGCGAAAGAGACAGAGCCGGCCTGGGCCTGAAATTGAGGTGAGGCCTTACTAAAGAACTGGCTGATCCGCACTTGTGACAGTTGGCCTCCTGGTGATGATAATTTATCTTGCAGTGACAGCGACTGTTGTAGAGCCCCCCCGGAAGGGACCTGAGTGGTGTCAACTGGAAGGGTAGTACCCTTTCTCCGGGGTAGTTTTGTTGGTGGCACTGTAACTTGTTCTTCCATAGCCCACCTGGAGGTGCTGCTTGCTGTTTGCTGCTTGCCGTTCCTTGGCGCAGGTTCTCTGTTTTCTTAGCGCCTCTGATAGCATCACTCTCCCCACACGACCCCCCCGAATGTCAGAAAACGGAGATTCCTCAGCACACCTTCCTCTGACCGCTGACATCACTATCAGGAAATGGGAACAAGAAGGTAGAGGTGACAAGCAAACTATAACTGTGAGCGGACTGCGGATAAAGCTCTGGAGTAGGACTAGAAAGCAAAAGCAAGCGGGCTCATAAGGTGGAACCGCAAGCCGCACCCGGCCTGGTTGAGCCTCGGCGATTCCAACCGAGGGCACTCACTTACAGGCCGCCCGCTAATGGCGGCCGCGCTTGCAAGGCTTTCCTTTCCCCTCCTTGCTGATGGATAAGCTGAACTGACCCCCGGTAGCCACCCGCTGAAGGTGGCTGCAATGTCTAGCACTCTCTGGCCTCCTAGCCGCCTAATCAGCCTTACCGCGTGTTCGCGTGGACGTGGGCTGGTGCTGGTGGCTGTGGCAGTTGCAGTCCGCCCACAGGAGTCACAGTCTGGTGGTGGGGGAAACCTGCCATGGAACACACCCCCCCCCCCACGATGGGGGTTCAAAGGTTGATGGTAGCAGCCTCTTTCCCTGCTGCCTCACGCACTAACTGAGCTGGACTGGACTGTGCGGCTCCCAGAACCTATCAGGCTGTGCCGGCTGCTCCAGTCCCCCCGAACTGGGGCAAACTAAAGCGATGGCTGGGGGAGGACTGGAGGGCAGCCGAGGGCAGATGGTGATGTGACAGAGCTCTCTCCCATGGCTCCACACAGCTCGGCTCACCGCCTGCTACTCGTTGATGCAAAACACAGTGTTCGCGCAATAACCACTCCACGCTGTTAGTTTAGCGTAAAAGGCCATTTAATAGGACAGGGTATGACAACCAAATTTAACATACACCAATAAACAATTAACAATCCCCAACCTCATGTCTTCCAACCATCATCCAATCTCGTACTCCAATTACTCACTCCCAATTCACACCACGACCTCTTCACCTATATCATTCACTTCCACCTTTCTCCTTCAAACTCCTCCAGCCTCTCCAGCCATCGCACTCCCGTCTGCCACACCTCCCATCCTGCACCTGTAACCCCCTCCCCGGAAGGGTGATTATGCCCGTCATGGACTCCACACCCCTCCCAAGTCCTGCAAACCGCCCCCCGTCAACCCGTCCTAAACTGGCACGCCAATAACACAACACGACCCATCCCCACTCCTAAAAACTTTAGGGTGGGAGGGTGGTCAAAACTTCCTTAACCTGCCCCTGAAGCGCTGGGGACAGGAAGAGGAAGAACTTCCTCCCCTGCCCCCTTAAATAACTTTCACCTATACCCCACCCACTAGCCCACCCCCTACGCTACCAAAAACCCACCCTGTCCTGTCTCGCCCGAATTTCCCGGGGGAAGACTGGTCTGCCGACCTCACTTCCCTCGGGGGCCGCATTCCAGTCAATTAAATGGCACTGAGGTGCGTGCATCCACCTCCTGGCGCCGGGCTTCAAGTGGGAAGACAAAACTGGGGGGCATCTCAAAGGGACGTGGGCACTGCAATTAAGGGTGTGTACGCTAAAAATCTGTGCTTAGCATAGTTTGCCACCAGACTGGTATTTTGCTGGATTTGTCATTACATGCACATATAAAATACAACAAGTAACATTACACCTAAAACAACCCAATACTATTGGCTTTGTCAATGGTTGTTCGTTGCATAAACAAGAACTATGGCTTCGTTGTATATAATATGAAAATACTTCAGTTCTGAAATGATGAGACTGTGAAAGAACTTTAACTAGACTCTTTAGAGTTGCCTCAAAAGCATTGAAGGGGCCCAGTGGGCACTACTGCAGGGTTAAGAATTTTTTTTTCACCCTAAGGGTTAGGTCAAAAATGGAGAGCCCGGTAGTGGAAAGAATCTCTGTTATGCACCCATTAAAACAAACATAGTTTATAGATTTTCTTTTGGAAATAAGAAAATTGGCCACCTGTAGCTATGGCACGGTGGCATGGGCGTATCAGTGTGAGTTGTTTCTATTCACCTAAAGTGCTCCTCTCACGTTCGAGGGTGCACACTGAGAACCCATTCGCCCCCACCCCTCCCCGAGGCGTGCGGGTGTCTTCTGCACCTTCATTTTGGGGATGCTCCATAGCTATGAATGTGTCATAGTCATATCAGCCTGGATTTGAGTGACATCAATAAACTTTGCATTCAATGTTAATGTTCTCAACCCACAGGATAAGCACGTGCTGCAGATAATAGTGCGAGCAAACATGAAGGTCCAAGCATAGATAACTCAGCCTTTTATCCTTTCGGGTGGAAAAAGTGCGTGTCTCGATTAATTGCAACATCTCTAGCAATAGATAGGAGTTGGGTTATTTATTTCTTATATATTAGAGACAATATTATATAATTTGTCATAATAAAGCAAATACATATTTCAGAGTGATGACCCTCAATTGTCTAGCCATCAACTTTTCTTTTCTCTCTCGCCCTCTTCCACTCCTGCCGCCTCGTCGGGTACCCACTTATTGATAATTATAGTGAGTGATCTGTTTTTCCGAGATCAGCTATCAAGGCCTGGTACATGCAGGTGGTTGACAGCATCTCTAACCTCCACTACCCCGACACGGCTATTTTTAACCCAGGCTTTTATGACCAGTATCAGCAGTGCCGCTTGCACGCCGAGTCTAGACTTTCTATTGGTCTCCCGTGGAGGGCTCGATATGTACCAGGACTGGAACATTCTTAGGAAAAAGGTATTTTTGAATGTGTGGCTCGGACGTCATCAGGCCCATGAATCATCATTTTCATAAGCGCAATCACTAGTCCTGTCAGCAGACCGAGTGGCAGCTCAGCTGTGCGCGAGCAGCGCAGCCATTAGAGGGCGAGAAATGGCAACTCCCCGAGCTGTGACACAGGAAAGGGTCGATTCCATTAAAACAGTCGATATGTATTGGCTCATTCCACCCCTCTCTGCCAAATGTCCTATTTTTTCTGTTTACTTGATTTTCTTTACTCTTTTCTTTTTTCCCTAGTCTCCTTTCTCTTGTCTTAAATGCGCATCTTGTCTGCCTCTTCCTCTTCTGTCCCCTCACGTCTGCTTTCCCTCCTGTGTTCCAAAGCAGGAAATGATGGTGTTTTTAAAGTGTGTCTAAAAGGCAGGAAGGAGTGAGCCAGATTTTGTCACTGATTAATGTCTCTGATAGGCTAGTGAGACTTGGGAGGCACTGAAGGACTGGGTTCTGCTAAGACCCAGCGGTGCCAGGGATAACACCTAATACCTTCGTGGGTAACCTGTTCCGGCGTACAAATGACAGAGACACGGGACACTTCCTTCGGCGTCAAAGATTCGAGGTTTATTACTGCAGGGAACACAGAAGTCACAAGAAGTACAACATGTGTAAGTCGTGGAGTCTGATTTGAATTGCTACTGTGGGTCGCTCCTTTTATACAGTTTTTCCTCATAGGTTAACATGCTACACAAAGGTTTACAACTCGGTTCCCATCATAAAGACCATAAGGGGTTGCTTTCATGTATTCAAGGCCCGGAACATAAGTACGGAAACGTTTGGTGGTTCCCAACTGTAAAAACCCATCTTCCCACCATTAGTACATTCCAATCAGCAGTAAACAGATCGAAGAAGGGACAGAAACACGTGCAGAGAAAGACAGAAACAGTGGGGAGATCGGAAAGGGTGTAAAAGGGGTGGTATCGGGAAACACGAGCTGCAGGCATCAAAGGGACGTGCCTAATGAGATGCACAACTAAGACAATAGACCGGCACGGCAAGATGTGCCTCGAGCGGGGCCATCTGCCTTACAGTGTCATCCCCCTCATCATAAAGACATTTTCAAAGGAAATGTGTCTTCCGCAAAAGTCTTGGGAATCCCAGGGTCGCGAAGCGGACAGCGTCCGTTCGCTGGCTACGTGAGGGTAAGAGACAAAATGGATGCCGCATCTAAGATGGAACCCGTGGGCTCGGATGTAGAAACCCACGAAACAAACGAACGATTTAGGCTAGTACAGCGAAAACGCGTACACCCACTAAACTCGTCATTTGCGGTTCATAGATACCAGACTCGACCATATTCGTGCGAGTCGAAAACACCACTTACGATCGTCACGGAACCTCAGACGCTCCTTTTGCCCTCATGTAGGCAAGCACTAGTCGGAATCATACTCGATATTCATCAGACCATCCAGATGCTGCTGTAACATAATTCTATCCAGCAGAGTTCCTTTGGTAACAGGCGGCTGTCTTATACACGTCGTAGCACAGAGGCCACATAAGGCAGTACCACACTGCACACAAAGGCAACACGTGAACAGGAATGCTACAACAGCCCCGATGATCGTCAGAATTTTCCAACCCCAAGTCGACATTAGGCCCCAAAACCACCCAAGTAGCGTCCAATCCCCTACGTCCACGTGTATGGACTCGGAGATCTTATGCAACTTCGAAATGGCTTGATAGACAGTCGGAGCGCTATCTGGAATGAAAATACAGCAGCTCGAATGGATCACCTTACATACTCCACCTTGATCTGCCAAAACAACGTCTAAAACCATACGGTTTTGTAACGTCATAAGCCTATCCGCCTGAAGTTCTGCTGTAATGTTACCAAGGGCACTGGCAGTGATATTAGCTGTCGATTCCACTACTCGGGTCAACTGTCTCAGGTTCCTACTATTGACCATAGGTCCCCAAAACGGAAAGAAACCCTTGAAAAAGTCTCCTGCCTCTTGACCGGCAGTGTCCTCTTCGCTAATCACGCCCCTCACAATTCGAGTCTTGTGGTAATCGGAGGCGACTGTAAAAGTCGGTGGCAACAAATTTGCAATGTAACATGTGCCCGTGAAGTCAGAGGGCAACCACGTATACGCACGATCATGACAAACAAAGTACGTACCCTTGGCAGTCAGAAACACAGGGGAAGAGAGCATCGGCAAGACATACGTCTCAGAGCAAGCACTCTCTCCAAGATGTGCTCTCGGGCTTCGGCCACGACCTTTTAGACAGAAATTACCAAGGTGGGGTACGATCCATATTGGAGACGAGCTTTTAAGCTGTCTTTCACCCACGAGCGCACTATACTCAGCCTCACTCAGATCCCTATAGGCTCGCGCCTCGTCCTCTGGGATGAGCGACGGCTCATAGATATCCCTATCTAAATCAGCGATCGCTATAGCCAAAGGCTTGTGGTACGGACCGGGACCAAAGTGCGGAGGATGTGGCTCTCGATTGGGGTAGGAATCTAGTGCACTTCGAAACATTGTTTGGAATGCTCGAGCTGAACCCTGGGAACTATAAGGAAGGACCAAGTACGGAATTCCCTTATCAGTGGTATGTGGCATCAACCCACACACCCAACAATTGGTAGTGTTAACCACCAACTGATGTTGATGAAGGAGCTGAATGAAGGAATTGTTAATAAATTCCGCACGTCTAACCTGCTCGTGTTGGGGTAAGATGTGAAAGGAATGAGGAGAAACAGTGGAGGTAGTTTTAGGTTCGGGAGAAGGGGTAGGTGAGACAGAAGGCAAGAACGTCAATGTCAGATAATACACCCCACCCACCAATATCGAGGAAACAGTTAGGAACAGAAGGAACACTTGAAACATGAAGCATTTGGTACGAGTAATTTGCTGCAACTTGAATCTTTGCGCCTGAGCTTTTTCCAAATCCACCAGCTTAGAGAACGGCATCCTCTAAAACCGTCCGCAACGTCTCTTGACGCACTTCGTTCTGTGTAGCAGTAGTCAATCCCCAGGAGTTCCCAGGAACCGACGGCCTTCGACCTAGTGTCAGGACCTACTAACCAGAAGGAAGTACACGCGCGGCCTTACGGTTCACCCGGATGTAAGGTATTTATTTACAAATATATACAAAATCTCCTAGCTGTGGAAGCAAAACACATATGTGGAAACAAACTCACAATATTTACAAAAACCAAAATCATACGAGTGTGTTCGGACTGAATGGTGTCAATGGGGTAATGTGGATGTCAAAAAGGGGAAAGCAAAAGCTTTTTTTATTAGTCCTTGGGATTGGATCGCAGAAAGTATCAGCTTCTCCCAGGACGTGTCTGTTCATCAAACAACTGATCCGATGGTGGGACAGAGTTCTGCTGATCAGCCAATTGTTCAGATCTTGAGTTTTCCGATGATAAGGGTTCAACAATGTCGTTCTGCTGCACTGAGGGTTCTCCAACAGGCTGAGCGTCGCTGAAAGGGACAAAGGTCTGTGCAGTTTCCGTTTCCGATGAAGCAATGCCTTTCCTCACCCACGAGTCTGCTGATAAAGGTATAGGTACCTTTTTGGTGTGGGTGGCGTGCACCCAATGCTTACGTCCTTCCAAACGAACAGCAGTCCTCGTGGCGAGTAACACCTGGTAGGGTCCAGTAAAGCGAGGTTCAAGATTTCGTTTTCTTCCGAAATTGCGGGTTACCACCCAGTCTCCGGGCTGGAGCTAGTGGCCTGGACCCTCCGTCTGCGTCGGCAGTGCTTCAAAGACCTGTTGGTGAATTAACCTCAGTTTAGCAGTCAGATCATGAAGATAATCGATCAACATTGGGTACTCAAGATCAGAAAACACACTCGGTCTAGGGACCCCCCAAACATTTGCAGGACGGCCGAACACTATTTCGTAGGGACTGAGCCCTACTCGGGAGTGTACAGTCGCCCTAGTTGACAGAAGAGCTAGAGGCAAAGCGTCAGGCCACGAAAGACCAGTCGTAGCCTGAATCTTCGCCAACTTCAATTTGAGCGTGCCATTGTACCCTTCAACCAAACCCGCTGACTGAGGATGATTTGCGCTATGGAATTTTTGAGTAATTCCAAGGCCCTTACACACACTCTTCATCACACTCCCCACAAACTCACTTCCGTTATCAGACCATACAATCTGTGGCATTCCATACCGAGGAAAGTATTCCTTCAGTAGGATTTTCGCAGTGGACAAAGAAGTGTTATCTTTGAGAGGGTAGGCTTCAATCCATCGGGAGAATGCGCAAACCACAACTAAAACGTACTTCAGGTTATTGCATCGCTCCATATGGATGAAGTCTAGCTGAATTACTTCAAAGGGACATGAAGGGGGAGCAAAATGGCCAGGAGGTGTAGGGGTTCCTTTTCCAGGGTTGTACATCATACATATCATACAATTCTTAACCAATCTCTCAGCACATTTAGTAATACCGTCATTCTTCCATACAGGGGATAACAACTTGCAGATACCTTTCGCACTGATATGTGCCAAGCCATGTGCCATTGTCACTACAGCTAGTACATACGCATCTGGCAACATCCATCTCTTATGCTCCGACAAATCAATCCAACAACCATTTGCATCCAACTTTCCCGTACTCTCTTTCCACTTCGTCTTTTCAGTCTCAGTGGCCTCGTTCTGAATCGCTCTCACACTCTCAATAGTGTCCTCACACATACCAGTTTCTGCAGGCCACCTTACCGAACTCGTCACATACATTCTTGTGCTAAGGTTCCGGGCAGTCTCCTTAGCAGTCTCATCCGCAAACGCATTCCCACGACCAACATCATCTATCACCTTTCGGTGCGCACTACATTTAACAAGCGCCACCTGCTCAGGCAAAGTAAGTGCATCCAAAAGATCATTCACAAGCTGTCCATGCTGAATCTTAGTGCCATGCGACGTCATAAAACCTCTCTCTCGCCACAATCGTCCAAAACTATGTGCGACGCCAAAAGCATATTGGCTGTCGGTAAACACATTCACCCGTTTCCCTTTTGACAACACACACGCTCTAGTCAAAGCAATCAGTTCTGCCGCCTGGGCAGAATTCTGATTCAATCTCGCAGCTTCCACAACCGTACTCAATGTCACTACAGCATACGCAGTCGTTGCATCACCATTCGGCAACTTAAAACACGACCCATCCACATACAAAGTCCCGTCGGGATTTTCCAAAGGAGTATTTTTCAGGTCCACACGACCCTTTGTTTCCTCCTCAGTTCGTAAGTAACAGTCATGAGGTGCTACTTCATCTGATTCCATACTGATTGGCAACAAAGTCGCCGGGTTCAGGACATTACAGCGTTTTATTTGAATGTGACTTGCCAAAAGCGTCAACTCATAACCAGACAACCTTGCACTCGTCAAGTGCTGAGTTTTCGTACGATTCAAGAGAGTATCAACTGCATGCGGATCCATCACCGTAAGCATATTATCCATGACCAATCCTGCAGATTGTCGAATGGACACCGCAGCCGCCGCTGTTGCCCTCAGACAACTCGGCAATGCTCTTGCCACTGGGTCCAAGGTCGAGGAAAAATATGCACATGGACGCTGCTTACCGCCGAATTGTTGCGTCAAAACACTCAACGCACAACCTTCCCTCTCGTGAACGTATAGTGTAAACGGCTTACTGTAGTCAGGGGTACCTAACACAGGAGCCGAACACAACGCGTCACGCAGTTCAGAAAAACTTTTCTGACATTCTTCCGTCCATGGCAAAGGAGTTGGAACATCCTTGCATGTAAGAGCCACCAATGGTTTCGCTAGCAATGAAAAATTTGGAATCCATTGCCTGCAGTATGACGTGATACCTAAAAAGGCACGCACATCTCTCTGAGTTGTTGGCACAGTCATACGAGCAATCGCTGCAATTCTCTCTGGGGTCAACCTTCTTCCCTCCTTTGACAATAAGTGACCTAGATAGGTTACTTCTTGACAACAATATTGAAGTTTAGAAGGAGACACCTTGTGATGTAAGTCACAGAGATGTTGCAACAACGATACCGTAGCGATTCTGCAAATGTCCTGAGTGTCTGCAGCCGCCAATAAGTCATCGACATATTGGATTAAGGCCGCACCAACCGGCAACATAAACGCATCAAGTTGACTCTTCAAGGCTTGGCTGTATATCGATGGACTCTCACAGTAGCCCTGAGGAGCACGTTTAAACCTGAAACTGCGGCCACCAAGAGAGAAACCGAAAAGGTCTCTACTCTCCTCTGCAATCGGAATGCTGAAAAACGCATTTTTCAGATCGATCACGGAGAACCAAGATGCAGAGGCTGGAATCAGAGTTAGTAGAGCCGTAATGTCAGGCACCACAGGGAACTGAGGAATCACAATTTTATTCACCTCCCGTAAATCAATAACAAAACGATAAACAGGGGGTTTTGATGGATCAGTGCGTTTCAGAATGGGCAGCACAGGACTATTACACACATTTCCCCGAGTCTCTTCGATAACGTCTTTCCCGATCAAATCGTAGATGATAGCTAACAGTGCTCGCTCGCCATCAAGGGAGATACGATACTGGGGAATACGTAGCAAACGCACATTAGATTTCAGATGAACAACATAAGGGGAAATGTCAAGCAGGCCCACGTCATTGGGACCTGTTGCCCACAAAGATGCAGGAAGAGAACTCAATTCCGGTGGGAGCTTATCGATGGATAAGTACATAGGAGAGACAACTCTCTCCCCCAACGTAAGCTTTACTCCCGCAGGAGAACAATACAAAGTTGCATACAGATGTTTCAGCAAATCCAGGCCCAAAAGATTCTCACCACAACTAGTAGTCAAAATCAGCGGAGCTTGCAGCTCACGAGGCCCAATTGTAAGGGGCAAAGGGCACGAAACCGGATTGCTAACAGGGGCGCCAGAGAATCCAACGGAAACATTTGTTAAGCCAGATAAAGGTGCGCCAGGGAGTTTCGAATGCATGATGGAACTTTTCGCTGCCCCAGTGTCCAACAGAAAAGGCTCAACGACGCCCGAGGTGGCAACTGCGACGTAAGGCCCTCTCTGATCGACGGAACTGATACTACTCCCTCTCTTTGTCTATGGCTATCCTAGTAATTACCATCGTCAGTGTTCTGATCAACGTAATAATCGTCTACATTATACTGAGCAGATCTGCTTTGTGATGATCCACGCTGATCAAAACAATTGTTAGAATCGGAAGAATTATTGGAACGATCGGTCTGAACACCACGGCCTCTACCACGTGGTGCTTGTTGGGGGCCGCTACGACCTCCTCTAGATTAATTACTGCTGTTCCGATCGCGCAAGACTGGACAATCGAATTTCAGATGACCCTCGTTCCTACAATATGCACACTGATTGTACCCCAATGAAGATCTGTCAAAAGAGG
This sequence comes from Lissotriton vulgaris, assembly GCF_964263255.1. Lineage (NCBI taxonomy): Eukaryota > Metazoa > Chordata > Amphibia > Caudata > Salamandridae > Lissotriton > Lissotriton vulgaris. The sequence goes on along the minus strand of NC_141700.1, from coordinate 636,002,762 downwards.
AGTCATTTCGAGATTGCGATCTATTCGACTGAGACTGCGATCTATTCCGCTGTTGCGAATCGTTCTGATTCGAACGTGGAGGATACGCTTGCTGCAACAGCACTTTCGTTTTGAGCTCTTTCGTCTTCTTATCAGCACGTTCATTCTCTTCTTTCTCTCTGTTCTCATAATACTGTGCTGTAGCCAATATTTGAGCAGAAGTAGAAACAGCCCACGCACTTTCTGAATTACGCAATTTGTTGCTCAAGTCAGGCAACAAATTTGAGACAAACTTATCCACAAACAATCGCTGACCTCCCTCAGTACCCATATCTTGACCACTATGATCAATGAATGCCTCTTCAAATCTCGTAAAGAAGTCAGAGACACTCTCATCCTTCTTTTGCTTGCAAGCGGACAGTTTGTCCCAATTCATCTTCATAGCTGGCATAAGCGTTTTCATAAGAGTGATAATTCTCTGAGGCAAAGCTGTAATTAGCTGTTCAGGTTTAGCCCCACCAATTTGTAAGGCATCCGCCGCTATAAGAGCAGCCCAATCACCACCTAATTCTGCCACATGGTTTTCTTGACGGATCTTTGCCCATACCCGTTGCGGTACGACATTACCAAACAGCATATCGATATCGGCAAGATTCATTATCGTAGCATCCACAAGCTGTGACAATTCTTTATAGTACCCTGCAGGATTTTTGCGAGGGTCAGGCAAAGATTGTTTTACCTGCAAAACTTCAGATCGTTTCCACAGAAGATGTATCCAAACTCTCTGAAAGTGTGGCGGAACAATAGGAACAGCCTGTGCATCACCAGGCATCCACACTGGTGGAACTTCGCGCATGGGATACTGACCAGGCATTGCTGACGATCCCTCAATGTCTTCTACGAACAATGCTCTAGGCATTATAGAGGGACGAAAAGACAGTAACTGCTCGACAGCACGTCGAACATTGCTACCCACTATCATTCCGTTCGCAAACTGAAGCTGAAGATTAGTTAGAGCAGTCAATGTATCATCAGATGCATCGACCGATATTTGGTCACGCAAAACCTTGCACATCTCCTCAAACACGAACCTCTGTGTCGGTACGTTGAACTGAGAGAATGTATCAAGTACCACACGTGGAGGATTCCTAAGGGGATATTTCATCCAAGCCATCGCCATATCATATAGACAGTCACGTTCCCGAACACCGGGAAGCTGACTTCGTCTCTGAGGACCGTCCGAACCAGCGGACTCAAGAATCGGTCCAAGAAAATGAAAAAAACTAGCAGCAACAGAAGGGACACATCGTCCAGTAGACGGGGTAGTAGAGTAACCTAATGGAGTAACGAGAGAAGTGCCAGAAGCAGAGGGAACAGCAGGAGAAACCAGGACAGTAGAAGCAGCGGGAGCAGGAGTATGAGGAAGTACAAGCGGAGTAACAGTAGGGACAGAAGCAGGCAGAGGAGCAGGAACAGTTGGAGGTACAGGAACAGGAGCAGGTTGGGGAACAGGTACAGGAACTGTGGTACCCTGTGCATACGGAGGTGGTGATTTCAAGAGATAGGACATTAAAGGGTCCTCTGTACCTTCCTCCTTTCTATCTGTATCCGCCGGAAAAGCAGGATAGCACTTGTCTACAGACATACGCTGCAATCTATCGAAAACTTCCTTTTCCTTTTCCTCCTTATCTCGCTGAAACTGCCCTGCGTTTCTTACCGTAGTAATAATTCCTTCTCTCTTATTACGTTTAATTTCTTTGATTTCTTTCTGTTTGGCTTCTTTACGCCACAACCGAAAGGAATCAAACATGGCCAGCCTTGATTTTTTCTGAAACAATTTGGCTTCAAGATTATCTAGAATCGGGGTCTCAAAACTACCATGAGGTGGCCAACTAAGGGCACCATCCTTTCTAGTATAGCGAACCCAACACTCATTGAATGTAATTGGACCTAACCCGTGCTTACTATACAATTCATAATTTGGAGTTCCAATCGGAGGTATCGGACGCGAGTCCTCCAATCAGGAATCCGCACCACAACGACCAAAACAACTGAACAAAGTACTACGGCTAGGCATCCTGCACACTAACCGAGTTTCACAAACTTCAAGGGTTATAGGATTAACAATGTCCCTGCAAAAAGCAAAAACCCTCGGTTTTTGGCGACTATCACAACAAAGAACCAAGTACTAAGAACCACAAATGCAATGGAACCATGCTACAACTAAGCACCCACAACTAAGGACTCTGGGAGCGACCCACAAATACTTAACTCAAAGATCGATGGCGTCACCAGGAAGGCCCGTCTATCGTCTCACTGTACCAAGGTCTACGCCAGGCGCCAAAACAGGTCTACAGTCAGGGCAGCAGTCCGTCGCAGCCGTCAGGAGGCGGGTATCTTCGCGGGAAAAGTCGTCGGGCCACTTGTTTCGATAACAGGATCGATGAAGCGGGGTGCACCTTCCCTCGGAGATTTCACACGAAGTTCCTCACGATCGTCGGGCTTGGACCGGTACCACTGATGCAGCCCCACGTTGGGCGCCAACTGAAGGACTGGGTTCTGCTAAGACCCAGCGGTGCCAGGGATAACACCTAATACCTTCGTGGGTAACCTGTTCCGGCGTACAAATGACAGAGACACGGGACACTTCCTTCGGCGTCAAAGATTCGAGGTTTATTACTGCAGGGAACACAGAAGTCACAAGAAGTACAACATGTGTAAGTCGTGGAGTCTGATTCGAATTGCTACTGTGGGTCGCTCCTTTTATACAGTTTTTCCTCATAGGTTAACATGCTACACAAAGGTTTACAACTCGGTTCCCATCATAAAGACCATAAGGGGTTGCTTTCATGTATTCAAGGCCCGGAACATAAGTACGGAAACGTTTGGTGGTTCCCAACTGTAAAAACCCATCTTCCCACCATTAGTACATTCCAATCAGCAGTAAACAGATCGAAGAAGGAACAGAAACAGGTGCAGAGGAAGACAGAAAGATTTTCCAGCAGTAGGCAGAGTGGAGACGCAAGGACTCTAAGAAGGGGTGAAAAAACAACGCCTTTTTAACAATTAAATGGTCTTTTAAAGCCCTGTGAAGTACTCGGTGCGGCTGTGAGTGTGCCCGGTAAGCTGTCTCAGACCGGGCTGACACACACGACAGAAGGTTTGAGCCCAATGGGCGTTGCGCGCCCATCTGCAAAGCTAATGAGTGCCTCTGATAGTAAGTAACTGAGCTTATAAAGCACCTGGTTACACTAGGCAGTGTGTCCCTGCGCTGTACCGCTGAGGAACTCATCCTGGCCTGTTCCTGTGAGGCACCCACTCCTGGGTACCCCAAGGTGAAGCCAGGCATCCTTAGCGATTAGGGCCAGTGTGGAGATTTAGCAAGCTATTGCCCAGAGTTGCAGAGTGGGACCCATGATTAGAGTAGACACTGAGGCGAGAATTATCGGGTCCACGGACATTGAGCCCAAGACCCTGCCGCTACGGGAATTGAACCCTGGTCCTGGATCAGATCTCTGCATCAGGGTCGGCCGCTCTAACCAGTGAGCCACACTTCTCCATACAGATAATATACAATACAGAGACTCACAATGGGCTTTGGGTCAACCAGTTTTTCTTGTCACTCTCATTTACTTCTTTTTCCATGGCTTTTCTTCCTTATCTTGAGGTTTGTTCCTGTACTGGAGCATTGAACCTTTACCAATCTTGTGATTGGAGGTTTTGTATCCTTCCACTGCTTACAATCAGGGAACTACATTTTTCTCTCGCTTTTAGCACTCCATGTTAGTGCATGTGTTTTCTTGTGCTCTTTCACTCTATTTTGTGTGGTCCTTCTCCTCCACAACATCTCCTCTTGCACTCCCCATTTTTCTGGCTCACCCTAGCTTGTGTATTGCTTCCCTCGTCATCTCATTCAACTTTTTTTCAACCCTCTCCCCAATCCTCCTTGCTCATTGCGGCTACTTGTCAGCGGGTTTAAGCTGCTCCCTTTACTCCTCCACTCCTCTGTTGCTCCCCATCCTTCCCGATCACCCCCAGTTTTTTATTTAACATCCTCCCCGCGAGTTTCCCTGTTGTGCCCCTTCCATCGTGTTTACTCTCTCTGTCGCCCCTGTACCACTCCATGCTGGATGCACAATTTACTTTACCCATGCCTCATGTTTGTGTAATGCACCAACACTGATAAAGCCAATAACACTGATTAGCTATACTAAAAGTACAGAAAACAATTATAAAACAATTTTTCTCTATTTTCAAGATGGCTGCCATTTTATGTGAAGCAATTTAATGACATAATTAACTCACCTAGAATTTGTCCCTATAAAAGTTTCCCTCACCTTGCATCACATGCTACTGTGAGCCAACATATGTAAATATGACTTGGATTGCAGCAGCTTCCTACCATTCTCAGTGGTCTTTAGACCCCAGAGGGGTACTCGGGATAGAATGTTCCCTCCATAGGTGGGCAGGGCAATTTCCCTGTTCACATCTTTCCTGCTCTGGCTACCATTTGTCTACTCCAAAGAGGTGGATCATTAATTCTAAAAAGATAGCCAGGGCCAGAAAGTAGATCTGGAAGACAGTCTAATGTGAGGATAAACTCACCTGGGTGAGCAGTGCCTCGCCATCAGCAGCTATGCACACAAGGAAGGAAACTGCAACTAAAGAAGCCTTTATCAATGATTTTGGAATATTTGGGAACCTTACTTGCACACACACACACATGCACGAAACTCGCCATGCTACCATCTAGCTCCTGTCATATGAAGCATTGGCAAAGCCAAGAGGTCTAGGATTTTTAATGCTTTCCAGCTGCCACTATTGGCTTTGACATTGCCAGATGATTTTATTATGTACCTGCATCCAAGTCATGTTTATATCTCTTGGCCCATAGGGGTAAATTCTAGGTGAGTGCTATGAACCTGCCTGAGGGTAAATCTGCCAAAAGTCGTTCTAACGTTCCTGATTCTAGAGATGCTAAATTGCAAGTGGATCTTTGATGAACTACATTACTTACATGCATCTACTCCACATTAGTTGAAAAACTGCTGTGTCTATTGTTCCTGAGGTGCTTTCTGACTGTAACCTTTTCCAGAATCAGGAAGAACTTGTATCCTGCTGCATCATGATGTTTTGCATCTGAGATAATAACTCAGAGTGCAGCAGGGTTGCACCCCAGTTATGAATTAAACACAATATAAATGTAACCACAGATCATTTGCAATGCCATTTAATAGGGGCCTAGAGTTAGCATGGCCATATTCATTGCTTTCATCAGGACCCATAGCACCCTTGCTGCACCAACAGATAATCTAGGGACCCTATTGGAGATGATTCCTCATGTGTAACTGGTTCTGATTTCATTTAATAAAACTAAACCTATTTTAAAAGATGGATGGAGTAATCTCTGTTGGCCTTGATCAGGACTTAACATCCACAAGCCTGATACTACTGCACCCACCAAATTAAGAAATGACCACCAAGCTAGCTGTCATATCTAAAGCAGTGGCTCTGATACTAAGAAAAGACTACCTTTGTCATCAACAGTGTGGAGGAGACAAGACTCAGGAGGACCAATCCGGAATTGGAAACAGAAGGAGAAAAGTAGGTCATCCCTGGAAGGATGGGGATGGAGCTGGAAGTAGAAGAGTGTGGAGCAAGACGTGAGACCGGAGAACAGAATACACTAGGGCCACACTATCTGGGTGCAGGAGGACGCTGCCCCCGACGTGGTTCCCCATGGAGGAAGCATACGAGCCACCTCAACTCAGGAGAGTTGCAGCAGAAGAGTAGGTGATTTTAGAAGACGGCGGGATAGTTACAGGGGCGGTTGAGACCTTACCAGGATACTGGAGGGTACGTGCAGCGGGTGGGAGTATTGAAATTAGTGTTTCTCTTCTCTTTTCTTCCCCCGCCCTAGCTCTCACTATTTTCCTTTGAATATTTTCCCCCTTTCCCCTATGACAATATTTTTCTGGGGAGACTCCCAGAGGAGAGAAAGGCTGGTCAAGGGATTAGGGTGGTTTCCAACCTGCCTATATATATTTTTTTTTTTCCCTCTTCTTCCGCGTCATGCAAATTCCTCACAAAAAGGGATTGAGTGGGAGGAAACTCTTGATGACTCTCAATAAGTCCTCATCTTAAAGTGTAATGGAACCAGAAGACACATTTACTGTCCTGGGATAGGGAATTTCTAGGGGCAAACAGGGGTGCAAGTGCATTTCTTTCTTCACGAAGAGTGCATTATTCAAACCTCCTAATCCACCATCCACTGGTACTGGGGAGAGTACTTTTACTTACTGCTGCTTATTTTATTTCCTTTGAACCTCTCGGTGCCACACTCATTTTTTAAAGTTGATGCACTGTAAGAGAACAGAGAAAAGAAGATAAGAGAACAGAGTAAAGAAGAAATAAACAAAGATCACCTACAAGTGCCTAATTAAGGGAAGAAACATAGTGTCATCAGTTTATGTCATAAAGATAATAAAATAATCCACCATTATCAAATACATTCAGCCTCCTTGCTTCTTTTTCCGCCCATCCCCCACATGAGGGGAGCATTTAGCAGTTTCACTGCCCCTTACTGTCAGGGTTTTCCTGGCGGGGTTGGGCAGTGAAAACTGACCTCTAATTCCTGCCATCAAAATTAGCTTGGCAGAGCTACAGTATGGCCTCTGACGGACCTCTGCAGGGTTGTTGGAGGTGTTTAATAACAGTGGAGACAGATTAGTATCTGCCGTAGTTAAATCTAAGGTCCACCTACAAGTAAATTTGGCGGGCGTACAACAGTCTTGGCAGCAGTGGCAGCTGGTCCACAGGGGCGCCGGGGGCGGCGCCCTACTAGAATCAACAGAAAAACTGCTCACGGCACGGGCATCAAGAAATGTAAGCAGACGGCAATTCGTCTGTTTACATTTCCGGCCCGTGCTTCACAGCCTCAAGTCAAGTGCACTGTGCACATGCATGAGTCATTCAAGTTGATTCGCACACAGTCAAGTGCACGCACGCAGGCGGGAGTAGCAGGAGTCCAGAATTGGATTCCGACTGCGCATCTGCGAGCGAGGGGCGCTTTTAATTTCAGCACCCAACTCCATTGACATTACACTAGGCATGCCTAGTGTAGTACAGGAGCCTGAAGATAGGATCCTGCTCGGGCGGTGACCTGCTTCCGCCCCATACCCTATAAAATGGCAGGATTTCGCTGAGTAGCCGCCCCCACTCGTATGATTTGCCAGTTTGCCACTTGCCAATCCATGAGAGGGCTCGGAGACGTGATGCGTCGTGGGACCGGCAAAGGAGATGCCTCATCCTGGTAAGTTTTTTATATTTTTGTTTTATTTAATGAATAGTTCCCCCCCTCCCCGCGCGTACCCCCCTCCCCCGTCATGCCTGCCGCGACTGTTCCCCCCTCCCCCGCGTACCCCCCTTTCCCCCGTCATGCCTGCCGCCGCGCCGCAACTGGCTCCCCCCTCTACATTAATAAAGAGGCATGAACATGTAATGTGCCTTATAGACATTCTCTTTTTTTTTAAATTTAATTACATTTGTTTTCAATTTAACGTAATATCCAACCAATTTACTCAAAATAGCATCCCCAAATTTGATCGAATTTTCTAATACACCCAACTCTTTGAGCGTACAACAGTTAGCTTTTCCTAACCCTTTTCATTTTTTCCAACCATTCCTGCAACGTCGGGACATAGGTTGAAAGCCAATTCTGCAATAGTAAAGATCTAGCAACGGCCATTATAATATAAATCAATTTTGCCAAGTGACTTGAAAATGTACATTCAGGATCATAACCAAATAATAACAGTGTTGCATTGCATGGGACTGATAGCATACAATAAGTTTTTAAAAAACCAATAATTTCTTCCCAAAAATGCTTAATTTTAGGACAGAACACCATAATATGTGACCAATTGGCTTGTTCGCAATTGCAATGTCTAAAACAAATAGCAGACGCATTGTTATACATTTTAGCAATTATTACTGGAGTACGATATAATAGCCATTTGCTAAAATACAACATCCGGCGCCAATTGGCACCACGCAGTACACAGAAATTAAACTGATTAATAGTTTTCCATATTTCCGGTGACAATATTAAATTTTCCTGAGTGTACCATTTACGGATAGCTTTAGAAGTCAACTCTACCTCCCAACTTTGTATCAGACACTGTTTCCAAGCTCCAGGTTTCTTCTCCAAGTTATTAACAAAAAGATCTAATACAAGAGTAGAAGTATAATTCAAAATGGTGCCGGGATCTAATTGCGCCAACATAGGATAAATTAAATTAGTATAGGAACCAATTAACAAAAAATTGCCAAAAATTCGACCTGACATCTCATTGACAGAGAGCCAAGTCCCGCTGGCCAAAAAATCAGTTAATGTTGTAAACCCGGCCCCAATTTTCTATAACAATGGGATCGATTTTAATCCTTAAAAAGGAAAACACGCCAATTAAAGGAGTTAATGAATGAAAGGGAGGAAGTGAATATCTCTTGAGCATTGCATCACGTCGTTTAAAAAACCAGTTTAGGATTTTATACCGCACGAATTTGGGTGATTTCGGCACAGACAAAGGGGATGGAATTTGAATTTCTAAACATATCAAATCAAAGAAAAAATGTATAAAACAACCAGTTGCTGCATTTATATTCTTAAATCTCTCTAAATACTGCGCAAAGTAAGCATAGTAATAATCTTTTAAATTTGGTAGGGAAAGACCGCCATATTCAGTTTCTGCAGTTAAAGTCTGTATGTCTAATCTGGGTGTTTTTTTCGCCCAAATAAATTTGGAAAACATAGATTCTATTTTAGAAAAAAAAGTACCAGGCAAATAGACTGGAATTGATGCGAACAAAAAGTTAAAAAGAGGAAGGATTGACATTTTAATTAAATTGATACGGCCGAGAATAGTTAAAGGCAGGGGGTCCCAACGAGCAAACATTGATTGAACTTTTTTTATTAATGGAACGAAGTTGAGTGTATATAAATCCAGAATATTGGAAGAGAACAGAATCCCCAGATATCTTTTTGGTTTTGAGTTAATACAACCTTGCAAATCTTTGTGTAAAACTGGGTCTGCACCCCCACAAACCAAAATTTCTGTCTTTTTTTTGTTAATTCGGTAACCTCCCAGAGATTCAAACTCTTCAAATATTTGAAAAATATAAGTCTGTGATTCCAAATCAGGTTTAATAAGTAACATAATATCATCTGCATAGAGTTTGATTTTGGCCATGGAGGTAACTGGTGATGTGATCTGAAAACAATTCCCTATAGCAATGGTTAACGGTTCGATAAAAAAAGCAAAAAGAATGGGTAATAAAGGGCAGCCTTGCCTAGTGCCACGTTGTACTAAGATTGAGCCTGCTAATGATTTATTAATAATTATGTTTGCTCTAGCGCCCACATACAAATTCTTTATCAGATTGATGATGCGTTGAGAAATGGCAAACTTAGATAAAATAAGAAAAAGGGTGTCCCATACCACCAAATCAAAAGCTTTTTCTGCATCTAAAAGTAAAACCAAGGCCTGTATCCCACGTGCTTCAAAATAATCGAATGCTTCAACTAAAAAGTGTATATTAGTAAATAATTGTCTGTCTGTTATAAAACCGTTTTGATCGGGATGGATCAAATCCGCCGTATGATCATTAAGACGGAGTGAGAGCAGCTTAGTAGTTATTTTATAATCTGAGTTTAATAAAGTAATTGGCCTGTAAGAGTTCGGATCTTTGGATTCTTTCCCTTTTTTAAAAAAACGAATGACTGTACCTTCATGGAAGGATTCCGGGACTTGCCCTCCTTCCAGCATTGAGTTCAACAATAACAAAAATAAGTCACTGAGGGAACTAAAGAAAACTTTAAAGAATTCTGAGGGGAAGCCGTTGGGACCACAAGCCTTACCTAATGGAAGGTTTTTTACAACTTCTTCCAATTCTGCTTTAGAAAAAGATCTTTGCATATACCGCTGATCTTCGAGGGGTAAACTTGGAATTTCATGTCGGTCTAAAAACTCTGATAATTTTTTATGATCAAAAATATGTTTTATAGAGTAAATACTATCATAATGTTTAAGCATAATAGTATTTATTTCAGCCTGGTCAAATGTATCGATATGAGTAAGAGGGTCTTTTAAGGAATGAATCAAATTTGAAGCCGCTTGTTCTTTTACTTGCCAGGCTAAAAATTTCCCTGAGAAGTTACTCTCTTCGTACACTTTTTGTGATTGTTTCCGAAATACCATTTCACTTTGCTCATAGTAATGAGCGCTGAGCGCTTGTTTAGCTTCCCTCAATTGATTTACAACTGCATAATTTGGTTGACGATGATAGCTTAATGTTAAATCCTGAATTTTTTGAAGCAAAGAGTTCCTTTTACTTTTCACAACGTACCACTCAGCCGCATCTTTACTAATAAGAATCCCCCGTAAAAAAGCCTTTAACGAATCCCAGATAACATCCAACTTTAATGCTGATATCCAATTCAAATTCTGTAAATAAATTTTATTAAACATCCATCTTTTCGAGACCTTAGTAATCTCCGCATAATCAAAATTAATCACTACCATAGCATGGTCTGAAAAGCCATTATGGTAAAATCTCTGAGAACTAAATTTAAGCTGTCTAGAAGTTAAAAAAAAATCTATGCGAGATGAGGATTTAAACCTTCCTGACCAGCAGGAATACTCCATTTTCAGAGGGTTTCTCACACGCCATGGGTCACACAAACCAAGTAAAGATATATAATTTAGAATAGTCTTAAGGGATCTAGGCTTAGACTGCCTCTTAAGAGATGATGTGGAGTCTAAATTAGGGTTCATAAGTATATTGAAATCGCCACCTATAATGATATCTCCACCTACCAATAGAAGAGATTGAAACAGAGCATCATAAATCTGGGGATTATCCTCTATAGGGGCATAGAAGCAAACAAAAGTAATTAAAGAGTGATGGTTTTTAACTTTACATGAAACCCAGCACCAACGACCTGAAGAATCATTTTCAGTCTGGACTATCTCAATCTCTAAATTTTTATTTTAAAATAGAGCGACACCTCGTTGTGAACCCATGGCGCACGAAAAGCCCCGGAAAGAAGCCCACGCTTTAAACATCTTGAAATCCTCTTTTTTAGAAACAGCAATATGAGTCTCCTGTAACATGATCACAGTTGGATTTTCAGTTCTAATCCAGGACTCTATTGCACGCATTTTTCTAGCGTTATTCAGACCATTCACATTAAAGGATACCAATTTCAACCCCGTATTAAACGACATGGAGCATAATTAATTGCAGAAAGAAATACAAAAGTTTTAATCTCAAAAAAACTTAATTTACGCATATATATTTGCTAAAATATCTAACAGAGTACCAAAAATGCAAGTTCTTACCACATTCAAATCTTCTGAAAACAACCTCAGTTTTTCGAGGCTCGAGGTTTGCCGCTGCTGGGACTGCGGGAGGACCGGAGGACACTTAGCCCACTGTCAAGGCGCTTGGATTCACCTTCTTTCCTGGTGGGGAATCTGCGGGTGCGGCGGCCAGGGACTGCGAGTACCAGCATTCCCTCCTACTACCTGCAGCTGGTACTCTTCCCCGGCCGGCCCCGCCTCCTGTTTGCTGCCTCCCGTTTGCTGTTTGCTGCCTGTTAAAACCTCTCGCCGCCCCCGCTTCGCGGGAGCGACTCGCGGCTCGAGGTTTGCCGCTGCTGGGACTGCGGGAGGACCGGAGGACACTTAGCCCACTGTCAAGGCGCTTGGATTCACCTTCTTTCCTGGTGGGGAATCTGCGGGTGCGGCGGCCAGGGACTGCGAGTACCAGCATTCCCTCCTACTACCTGCAGCTGGTACTCTTCCCCGGCCGGCCCCGCCTCCTGTTTGCTGCCTCCCGTTTGCTGTTTGCTGCCTGTTAAAACCTCTCGCCACCCCCGCTTCGCGGGAGCGACTCGCGGCTCGAGGTTTGCCGCTGCTGGGACTGCGGGAGGACCGGAGGACACTTAGCCCACTGTCAAGGCGCTTGGATTCACCTTCTTTCCTGGTGGGGAATCTGCGGGTGCGGCGGCCAGGGACTGCGAGTACCAGCATTCCCTCCTACTACCTGCAGCTGGTACTCTTCCCCGGCCGGCCCCGCCTCCTGTTTGCTGCCTCCCGTTTGCTGTTTGCTGCCTGTTAAAACCTCTCGCCGCCCCCGCTTCGCGGGAGCGACTCGCGGCTCGAGGTTTGCCGCTGCTGGGACTGCGGGAGGACCGGAGGACACTTAGCCCACTGTCAAGGCGCTTGGATTCACCTTCTTTCCTGGTGGGGAATCTGCGGGTGCGGCGGCCAGGGACTGCGAGTACCAGCATTCCCTCCTACTACCTGCAGCTGGTACTCTTCCCCGGCCGGCCCCGCCTCCTGTTTGCTGCCTCCCGTTTGCTGTTTGCTGCCTGTTAAAACCTCTCGCCGCCCCCGCTTCGCGGGAGCGACTCGCGGCTCGAGGTTTGCCGCTGCTGGGACTGCGGGAGGACCGGAGGACACTTAGCCCACTGTCAAGGCGCTTGGATTCACCTTCTTTCCTGGTGGGGAATCTGCGGGTGCGGCGGCCAGGGACTGCGAGTACCAGCATTCCCTCCTACTACCTGCAGCTGGTACTCTTCCCCGGCCGGCCCCGCCTCCTGTTTGCTGCCTCCCGTTTGCTGTTTGCTGCCTGTTAAAACCTCTCGCCGCCCCCGCTTCGCGGGAGCGACTCGCGGCTCGAGGTTTGCCGCTGCTGGGACTGCGGGAGGACCGGAGGACACTTAGCCCACTGTCAAGGCGCTTGGATTCACCTTCTTTCCTGGTGGGGAATCTGCGGGTGCGGCGGCCAGGGACTGCGAGTACCAGCATTCCCTCCTACTACCTGCAGCTGGTACTCTTCCCCGGCCGGCCCCGCCTCCTGTTTGCTGCCTCCCGTTTGCTGTTTGCTGCCTGTTAAAACCTCTCGCCGCCCCCGCTTCGCGGGAGCGACTCGCGGCTCGAGGTTTGCCGCTGCTGGGACTGCGGGAGGACCGGAGGACACTTAGCCCACTGTCAAGGCGCTTGGATTCACCTTCTTTCCTGGTGGGGAATCTGCGGGTGCGGCGGCCAGGGACTGCGAGTACCAGCATTCCCTCCTACTACCTGCAGCTGGTACTCTTCCCCGGTCGGCCCCGCCTCTTTGTCCAATTTAACCAGAACTTTATTCCGTCCCGCGGGACGCGCGCGGGCCGAAGCGCGGGGCTAAGCCCGGGCAAAGGGCGGGCCCTCTAAGGCCCTCATAGGACCGAGAAGGACGGGATGGGCCACCCCCCTTGGTATCTCAACCAGAGGAAATATATCGCTTGACCTACACCCACACTACTTCTCGGTTAGTGTATCTTCCTGCCAGAAAGCGGTTTTTACTAGGTTGCACTATGTCACGTAAGGGGTCCAATAAGAAATCTTCTCTAATACTTGACCCAGGCCAGGGGACCCTGAACTTTACTGTGACCAATAGACCACTACCTACTCTCTGTGAAGACGTAAACGAGTCACGACAACTGATAGACATCAGGCAATCTCCCCCATTGAACCCTCCTAGTTCCCAGAATCTATCTTTTTGGGAGGAAATAAATTCTTTATGCGGCACTAAGTATGCCCCAGTGGCATCTCCATCCCCTGTTAAAAGCAATATCATTCTTTCCCCAATTAGGATTGAAAGTGGAAATCATTTAAACACACCAAAATCGTGTGCTGGTCCTATATCGCCAGTCACCAACCCCCCCTTAATTACGGCGGAGAGTGGGACCTATGTAGACCAAGTACTTTTACTGTCTAAGATAGAGATATTGTTTAATTCTATCGTATCACCATTGATAGGAAAAATTAATGCCCTGGGTGATAGAATAACGGGCATTGAGAGAATCATTTTAGCCAACCTCCCATCACTTACTAATGATCCATCTACCAGGGAAATAGCCCCACCGGCTATCTCTATAACAAAAGAGATAATCAGTACAATTATTTCTCCGTCCATCCCCAAGAAGGCAATACCGAATGGTCCTGACATATTCACTACCACAAAAGGTTCCCTGCCTATTAACCTAAGCAAACACGCCCAAACTTCCCCACAGCCTCCCAAAAAACCTGTTATAACCAAAGCTGCTCCTAAGCTTGGGCTTAATAGACATACTCCTGCCAGAGTGGATCCATGTAGAGTAGCACCAATACACTTGCCCCCTGAAGCTGCCCCATTTGTTCTTGTTTTATCAGGAATACCGGAACCCCGCCATGGGAAATTTGAAAGCCGTCAGGAACTTCTAAACAAGGTCATATTTTGGCTTTCCAAAAATAGACCACTTGCACCGAATCATGACGGAGGTATCATGAGTGTTAGAAGGGTGGGCTGGCTAGGGTCTCTAAACAAAGATATTAGTGGGGATTTGGTCCTAGTAAAATTTAGACATAGGAATATTGTCCCCCTTCTACGATCCTACCCACCCCAAAAAGGAGACAGCCCCATATCAGTCTGGGACTTACATGACTTTTACCCAAAGTAAACTATCCACAAATGTTTCTTCCGTTGGCCTGTTGATGTAATTAACTTTGCACTTTATATATATGATTAAGGTAATTTTTAATGTATTGTAAATCCTTAATATGCAAATATGTATTGTGGTTTTTATGACATTCTATGTATTTTCTATTAGTGTATACTTTTATGACTCCTTTTTGGAATCGAAATAAAGTTATTTGAATTTGAATTTTGAAACCTCAGTTTTTCCATTTTTTCCCCTCCCCCCCTTCACCCATGGCCCTCCTCCTACTACTCTCCCCCACGCTTGCCACCGGGTCTTACCCCCAACCATAGAGGTGTCTTGGAATAACACCCCGTATCCTGCCCAGCCCTCCCCCTCCCGCTCCCTCACCCCTCCACCAAATCCACCATATCTGTAACCATAGTATGACCATCATCATCTCAAAAAAAAGAAAAAAAAACACCAGAGAAAAATACAAGCAAAAAGTGTGCTAGGAAAACACAGAGTTAGCCTACAACATCTACCCAGGTGACATTTGGCTAAGCAAATCATTAGCTTCATCAATATCCGTTATCAAGTGGAATTTGCCTTTAATCAGCACCTTTAATTTCGACTGTTGTGCTATAGAGGCTTGTGCCCCTTTAGCTTTAAACAGGTGCAAAAGTTTCACAAACTCCTTTCTGCGCTTCGCAGCGGCAGCAGACATATCGGAAAAGATCCGGCATTTTGAAGTAGCATTTGCTGCAAATTGACCCTGTTTTATGGCCCTTGACAGAATTGTCTCTTTAACCCGAAAGTCAGCGAAATTAACCAAAATAGTACGGGGAAAAGGGGAGTTCAGAAATGGCTGAGCGGGCACACGATGCGCTCGGGTGATTGTCAAATCACCTTCAAATTCCGGAATGACTACGTGCAATATAAAAGAAGTGACCCAGTGAACCATATCTGACCCCTCAATTTTCTCTGGGACCCCTACTATTCGCAGATTCGATCTACGATTGTAATTCTCCAACTCATCGAGCTTGGATTCCAAGGCCTTAGACGATTTATAAACATCTTTAACGTCCTTCTGAAGTTTGGGGATTTCATCTTCTAAACTTGAAATTCTGGCTTCAGCCTCCTGAAGACGAGGTGGGAAAGAAGTAACAATATCCTCAATTTTGTCCAGACGATTTTGAATCCCAGCAAGTTCTGCCTTCTGAGATTGTTTAACTTCACGAATCTCATCCAAAATTAGGTTAAGCATGTCTTTGACTGATAATTGCAGCGTATCTAAACCCGTTGTCCGATTAGTCTCAGTATTCAAAGACAGGATGGGGCTCACCATACCCGCTTGTTCCTCCCCAACTTGCGTTTCATAACTTGCGGCCTGAACCACCTGGCTGTCAGCTCCATCATTTAAGTTAGTGACTACTATTGCAACAGGAGCTGTGCTTAGATCTTGAGTGCAAGCTAAGCCAGGATTAGGCTGGGTGGAAACAGAACAGCTCGATATGAGCGAGTTATTTCTAGGCTCAAACAGTGGAAACTGTCTTAAAGGTTTATTAGTAGACATCGCCTTCAGCTGTGCACCAGTATCTACTACAGGCACGGGATCTTGTTGAATAGAATCAGCTTGAAGAATCTCAAGTGGGCGAGCGTTCCCCAAAGTATCAGGAGACTCTATAATTGCCTCAGTCTCCCCCTCGGAGCTCACCAAAGAAATCTCCGCCCTGCCTTCCATCTGGCCCGCTGTCTTTGCAAGTGCGGCCTCTTCTATAACCTTAAGCCGTCGGGCTCTCGCCTTAGCACGCGCGTTTGTTAGTTTGCCCATTAACAACTGCAGTTATTTAAGAAGTTTATCGAGATGGGGAGAGTCGCACAATAGATGCACTCTTGCATTAAACAGAGAAATAGAGTGTAACAACGTGACTACAGGGAAGCAGGGCAATATGGGAGATGTAGTCCAATATGCAGTATTCAATCACTACCAATGCGACTGCTGAAAAAGAAACGCTGTCAAAATAGTGTGAGCAAAATCCAGGCGTACTAAATACTCTGCTTTACTGCTTTACAAGAGAACCCCGGTCTCTCGAGGGGTTGAAGAGTGCAGCGCCGCTATTATCGAGGAAAACGTCTTCTGGAATGAATGAAAAGTCAATGCCTGCTAATATCCACTCAGCGTATCCAGCATTCCACACCTCGCAGGATCCACATCGCACCGTGTACAGGTACAATAGTATCAGATACTGACGGTAGAGCCGATATTGTAGCCCCCCTGCGGCAGCCCAAAATAGGCTCCGGATCACCCCTCACCAATGTCAGTCAAAGTTCGCCGGTACTGCTTCAGAGCGTCCGGCAGTCACCTCGGATCCTTCACGGTAGGGTTAACAGCGGTCCAGCGCCAAGACCGATATCAGGACGGCATTCGGCTTCAGATGAAACGCCATCGACCCGGCATCTGCTTCAGATAGACGCCATCGCCATTGTGCTTGTGCTCGTACTCATGGTAGGGGGAGGAGCGAGGAGGCAGGAGCGCTCAGGTGCTACGTGGAGGCGTGTAACTCCACCGTAGCGCCAGGACCTTACACACCCTCACCAACTGGATATTTTTGATGCCTTTGCCCAGTGAAGAGGTCTTTGTTTGCATTTAGTCACCTTTTTGGTGTTCGGATTCCTCTAGTTGGCCATGACTACAGGCTATAACTGAAGACGGCTCCACTAGGTCACATACCTTCCCCACGAGGTCCCTCCAACAGGGATATGCTGTTGCAAAAATACTACAAGCAGGGGACATCTAACTCTTAAAGCCAGCAGCAATGTATCTTGGTTGTTTCAACTTGGTAGGTTTCTCCCATCCTCTGGAGGTCTTTGAAGCCAAATTATTTCTAAGACACTGGTTCTAACGGTGATAGCAGTGCAGCCAGACACAGCCAAGGGTTCTCGGACCTCAGTAACAGCACTCTGGTGCCTGAACTCACTCCAAAAGAGGCAAACAGCAGGGTCCAGGGCAGGTCCAGTTGGAATTGGTCAGCTGGGCAGTTGCAGGAAAGGTCTCTTGTAGCTTGTTGTGTTCCCTTAGCATGAACAGCACGTCAGCCTTATGTCTCTTGGAATCAACTTCCTGGTCCTGGGTCCAAGAGAGAGCAGGTCAAGTCCTTCAGGACTCTTCTTAGATCACAGACAGCAGAATCAGTCCTCCTATGATGTTCCTCTGGTCTGGTAAGGTTCTGATTAGGGTGCTTGGGATCCACATTTATTCCTGGTGCCCGATTGTGGGTGGGGGTGATTCCTTGCTTCTTCATATTAAATAGGGTAAAAGTGCCCATGTTTTACCCTACAATCTCTTGCATCATTTGCTGTGTGCCCTATTGCAAACAATCCCACAGTGCCCCTCTCTACCTAAATCCAAGGTGGTGAAACTCTTCTCCCTTTGTGCAGAATCTGTGTGTCCACCCCAGCTGTGTGGCCAAGGAAATGAACAGCCCTTCCTCTGTGGTCACTCTGAACCAGTTCTAGGATAGCTCTCCTGACTAGGGAAACAAAAGAAGGGGCTTGTCCAGCTGTCATTTGACATATGCCTGTGACCAGGGATAATCCTTTGAAGTAAACTAAGTTCTTGAGCATGGCTCAAATGTTCACCCTGACAGATGAACACACTCCCCCTTCCCCTCCAATCAGAGCTTTGCCTATGCTCTGGGAGAAGTGTTTACAGCTCATTCAGGTCTTGAGCACTCAGAGGGCTGCAGCTGTAGGCTTACGCAACTTAGCCTCCAGAGTCTATAGGCAGGAAAAAGATAACCCTATAAAAGTATATTTTCCTACATATTTAAGAAAAATCAGACTTCCCCATTGATTTGGGGTTTTAATAAATATTACAAAGAGTCCTGGAGTTTGTTTTAAGTGCTTCATAGCCATAGATAGCATTATTAAATGTAATAGGGCATCCTAGTGTTTCTCTATGGAACATCTAGCCTTGCTACAGTGAAAATAGCTTTTAGGTGCTAGTCAGTGTAAGGACACATTTATCATTAACCTTCTACACGTCCCACTTTCAAATACCAAGGACCCTGGCTTATGGGCAAAAAGGCCTACATAGGGGTGACTTATTAATATTTAAAAGCAAGGTTAAATGCCACCAGTGGACTGTAGCACTTATTGTGCCACCATTTGCAGTGGCAGTGTAAACATGGCTTCAGGATTACCAATGCAGCCTGGCTGCAGCAGTAAAAAAATCTGCAATTCAACTTGTCAAAACAAATCCTTTTGACATTTTGATGCGTTTTCTGATAAAATATAGTGCAGCATGCCATTTTTGCTTTTCACTTGATGACATGTAATTTCACCTAATTTCACTTAATTTTTCTGGAATTTCCTGTGATTAATCAACCGCAAATCACATGAATTTCACATGAGTGGTGCATTCATCGAATGTCAGAGTGCCTCTAATATATGATTATTGCTCATATATTCATTGGTTATGTCAATTAAGTTAGAGCACTAACCCTAGTAGAGATTAACAATGGTGCATAATGTACTACTTTACCAGAAGTGATGCTCAAACAATAATGATTACAATAAGGCTTCATGCAGCCAGTGCTCAAAGCAGCACCCACGTGTGTGTGTGAATTTGTATCAGACTACAAGCAGTTTGCTTCAAGCTTGGAGTAGTAATTGTTCATTTAGAACCCACCAAAATTTGTGCACAAAATCTCTGATAACTGTTTGTTGCATGTTGCAGCAATCATGCAGTTGGTGTAATTACCAGGAGGTTTGACAGCAATAACGTCACATCAGCTGATAAACCTTACAAATGTTAGTAGCAGCCAAGGGCTATCAGAGTGATGATGCAGAAGTGAGTTGCGATGATAATTTTACTGCCATTCGTTCCTCATATTTACAAAATGTCCTCAATGATTCAAGAATGGCTGTTGAAATGCCATTACCGCTACGGCTATTACTTCCTTATGTAGGAGTGAGCTCTTAAGATCTTAAGAGGTCCAAAGTTTCATAAATGTTTTAACATCTAGAGGTTTATAAAGGTGAAGACAAATTGCAACATGTAGTGCACGAAAAGCAATGCAACTATTAATAAGGAATTATGGTTCCTACAGGCTTCTAAGCATACTAATGCATAGGTTTCGCCAATGTCGGTCCTGGAGGCCAGATCCATGTCAGATATTTAGCAAATCCATAGATGGATAAATGTAGTAATCTTAAAAATCTGGCATGGATCCGACCCTCCAGGACTGACATTGGAGAACCCTGGACTAAGGGACTGATCTACATTTTGGCAGACAGCTTACAAGCTTGCCAAGTTGACAGATGCCTTCCTTTCCAGCCCGTGCCCCGCAGAGAACTGCCTCCTATAATTAGTGATCCCCACCTGGCGTGTGGGGATTTCTGTTCCTACAATGCATCTACCAGTGCTCTGCATGCACTGAAGACACAGCTGAAGCTGAGTGGATGCCATGTTTTTGGCCCCATTTGCAATCTTTTTTGTTTTTCTCAAACTCCCAGACCAGGAATTTGTTTGAGAAAGACAAAAATCAATGGCCATGGGCTGGTTGGGGTTGCTATGTCTTGCAGAGCAGATGCAGGCATTGAAAATCCATAGCTGTAGCCCTGCTCTAAATCAGGTAGGGCTTCTCATACTGCAACTCAGCGGTTTAACAGATGGAGGGCTCCCAGGTCAAGAGGATCCAGTTGTGGAGTAAGCTGAGACTCTCCATTGGAAACCAAGTATTACCCTTCCTCTAAATAGTTTCTATACAAATTATGATCTCCTTGAAAAGCTTAGCAATTTTTTATAGTAAAACTTAAACAACAGCCAATTCATTGGGTCCTTTTATAAAATCTCTTCAAACATACATCACATATTGAGAATACATTTTAACTCTTTTTTTTCACTTATTGTATATTTCAAAGTGCTATGGACCAGAGACTCCTAGTGCCAATATATTTTCGTCTAGCCGGAAGACAAACCTTTGTTTTAAGACTACATTGATCAAGGATGAGTTCTGTAGCACAGATGTCCATCGCATGGAGTTCCACAGTAGGACTCCTCTTCTTGACCCCATTCCGTAAAGGAGATGCCAACCATGGATTAAGTCAAACAAATCACGCTACTGGAGAATGGAGATATCCATTGGTGGCTTACAATGTGTTTCCTGACATGATCATGATATACCTATGGATATATGTATATCGGATTTCTGTAACACAAACCCAGCCAAAAGGCAAAGGTGCACTGTACAGGGTGAAAAACAAGCAGAAATTCAATGCGAGATAAGAAAGGTAGCTGGGCTGTGGAAGATTAATAGATTGTGATGTAGTGTTCTTTAAAGTGATGAGTTCTAAATTAGAGCAGTGATGTTTGTACAACAGTACAGCACAAATTCATGTTGTTCTTCAGCCAGCAGCTTTCATGCCATTTGATATTCCTGATACATCAGTGGTTCTTAGTACCTAAACCTACCAGTCATTCAGAAGCAATGTCCAATTAGGAAACTTCAGATTCCATTATGGATTAGTGCTTTGATTAGCCTACTTTAGCTAGGACTAAGTACTCACAAGTGAAGTACAACTTCCATTTGACTGACATTGCTCCAGCCTACACTGGCCTGTTGTGAAATATACTCTGGTGAGATAATGTATTTTCTCTACAGATTATTTTGTTTGTAGCAGCCAGATAGTTTGTTAGGTTTAAGTGCCTGCTGCAGAAGGCTGCAAATGCCCTAGCTCGTAGTAGTGTGAATCTGAAATTGCCCATATTACCCTGTCATGTCACAAAAGGGCTGCTATAACAGATAGGGGTGGGCGTGACTTGTGGAATTTACATGAAAACTCAGCGAGATCCGTGAAGTTCCGTGAATGGGCAGAATTTTTCATGTTGGGCTGCTTGTGCTGAGTTTCAGCGCTGGGAATTTGTTCCACGCTGAAAAATCAGTGCAAACGGCACCATGAAGAAAGTCAGAGGGTGCTGCTTCTCAAGTTGATTCTACTGCCACTCAAGTAAATTTTCTACTTGATCAGTAGCTTTCCGACCATAGATAGTCGCAACCGCCCGTGCTGGGGAAATCTCGCCAGGTGCGCTCCTAGCGACCGAAAATCGCACCAGGGATGCCAAATCTTACTCGAGCTAGCCAAATCAATGTTGGCAAGCCGGGCATGAGAAAAGCTATGCCAAGCAGCGGTTAGCAGAATGATACCGGAAATCTGTGCTACATGCATAACATGGAGAGGCAAATACTCCACCAACTCCACTATTGGAGCGGAATTTATCACCCACCCTGATAACAGACTATCTTTCAAAAATGCTTTATTTTTTTAGATAACATGCCAGGATCAACACACTGAGGATTCATATCGTTGAACCAAATATTGTGGAAGGCATAATCAGGGCATCTCAGCATTTGTTTTAGAATTGATCTCTCTGGCCCTCTCCGCAGAACATCAGCTAAAATTTCCTGAATTTTGTATATTGTCTTTGTAGTATGAATCTGTTTTTTTAAATGAATTTACTCCTTTGAAGGTCTGCTTTATCTTTATCTAATTTATGGTCATAGCCAAAACAATGCTGTTATGAAGTTCTGTGTAATCATGTACTAAAATAGATAGTGTTTGGTGAACATTTGGCGTGGTGTTTTTATTGGGAGAAGTGTGAGAACACTGGGTGGTAGGAATTTTAAGGATCCTCGCAGATTGCGGAATATTTCTTCACAGAAATATGGTGAAAGTCTTTGATTTAGCCAAAGTGTGGTATTTGCAGGGCATCTGGGTAAGAAAAAGTATTGGATCCTGTTAAACCTGGCATCCTTGGCAGGGTTTCCCCTGACTTTTTGCCTCTGCCTCCTATATTTTTGACACTGGGCTAGAATTCCTTTTTGCTGGTTTAGATGCTTTTGGCACGTTGCCACTGCTGATCAGTGCCAAAGTGCAAGTGCTCCCTGGTTAAAGTATTATTGTGATTGGTTATCCGTGATTGGCATATTTGTTTTACCAGTAGGTCCCTAGTAAAGTGCACTGAGTTTGCCAGGGCTGGTGATTCAAGTGCTACTAGTGGGCCTGCAGGACTGATTGTACCAACCACATGAGTAGCCCTAAACTGGTGTCTCAGGCCTGTTTGGTAACTGCCATGTTGTCCTGGACAGTGTCCGCACTTGCCAGGCCTGACCCTTCCCTTTTTCTACACAGTGGACACCCCTATAGTAGGCCCAAGGTACCCCCCTGAACAGGGTGCAGTGTATGTGAAAGGTAGGACATGTTCTAGTGTGGGTAACATGTCCTCATGGTGAAATACTGCCAATTTCGTTTTTCACTATTGAAGGACCATCCTGCCTATAGGATAACATGGGGAATGCTGTGTAGCATGTTTACCTGCATATCTTCCCATAGCGGTCAGATAGACATATCGAATCTGGCATCCCTGAACTCAGAATTTAATAACACATCTTTTAGTGATGATGGTTTTTAAATTCTAAGTTTGGAAATAGCACTTTTAGAAAGTGGCTATTTTCTTGTTCAGCCTTTCTATGTGTCTCTGCCTGTTTGTGGATTGATCGATGTCTAGTTTGTGAGTGACAGGGGCTGGGGTGGCTCCAGGGGACTGGGTGAGTCTGCACTAGGCTGAATAGACCCATATGCATGTAGAGTGGTGGGAGGAGTAGCAGCTGGGTCTGAATAGGGCTGTGCCTGTCTCCACATTGCTGGCTCCCCCTCCTGCGGTGCGTCTGATGGCCCTGGCCCACCCTCACAAAGGAAAATGATGTGCACTGGCAGAGTGCACCCAGAACTGGTTTGGACTAGGTCCAGGAACCCTCACACAAAAAGAACAAATACATTTGGGGTATAAAAGTAGAGCTGAGACTCCTGTAAAATTAGATTAGGAAAATATTTGTGATCAAGAAGCCATACTGAGCCTACAGGAGGTTTTATACTTACCAGTACATTTTGCAAAGGGAAATTTTTCTACACAAAAGAACATTGCTACAGTGAACCTCTTTATTGACAACCCATTATTGGGAGAGAATCTGTTTTTGTATGTGTATTTTATGTCGTTTTGACTCTGCCTAATACAGATAAAGTGATTTATATTTTTATAAATAACTTGTGTAGTGTCCTTTTGTGGTGTTTCATTATATTACTGTGAGTGTTGGTACAAATACTTTACACATTGCCTTGGGGATAAGCCTGTCTGCTTGTGCCAAACTACCAAGAGGTTGAGCAAGTGTTATCAACAGTGTGTATCCCCCTTACCCTGACTAGAAGTAAGGGTCCTTATTGGACCTCTACCAACTAGAGACCCCAAATCTAACAGATCCACATGTTACACCACCCCAGACTACCGTAGGTACCTTGTTTTGAGAAATGTCTGGGCCTGGCAGGTTTCCCTGATTGCCAACCGAGCCCTGGCCTAAATACCAAAGCCAAACATCACAAGAATTGGTCAATTAGCAAGGCAACATCGTGATTTTTTTCGTGTGTCTTGGGTGTTTTAGGGGACCTTTGCTTCCACAGGCGATAGCTCGGTCACACAAGTGGGGTACTATTGTTATTTGGAAGTGTAGGAATGCTGTGTAGTAGGATATTTGTGGAACCCTGCAGATTCTATTAGCGTGGCCTGCTTCAAATTTGTTTTGCTGTGTAACGCCAGTACACACAGTGTGCTGCACAATACAGCAAAACACAAAATCCAACTTGGGACTTGTGGGAAGCATTTCCCTTGCATGACGACTTTGATTTTCGAAAATAAAATGTTTCTGGTGTTTTTACCAGTCAGTCAAATTTTTATTTCGGCAAATTGCAATAAAAGTACATAATAAAATCACAGCCTAAATTGATCAAATCTGTATAGCAAATAAAGCAAAAATACAATAAATATTACTGATCTAATACAATAAAATACGTACATTAAAAGTTTCATTTTCTTGTGACAGATATTTGGTTTATGCAAATATCATAATAGGACTGTGAGAGCCTTAATTTATACCCTTGTTCTAATAAAAGACTATAATCTTACATAGAATAAAACATTTAGTGCACACGCATGACCTCAGTAGTGCCAGGTTCTATTCGCTGGATACTCAGCATCTGACTGATTCCCCACATCAATTGCAAATACTGAGAGACTGCAAAGATTATGCATTGCCTGGTGTCAGATTTCAAAATTCGTAATATCTCCTTATGTTCCCTAACACCTACATTTTGGCACACTTTTTCCTACCATTCAGATAGGCTGGGCAGAAAAATATGGCGTGCTTAACAGTTTCCTTGGACACTCCACAATAGGAGCACAGCTAGCCTACTGTCCTTAAGGTGCATCCCCATATAGCAGTAAATGATAGAAGCAGGAGGGTCCCATATCAAATTTGCAAAAAAGAGCTTCCTGGCAGCTACAGGTTCCATTGATAGAGCGCGCAGGTCACCCGGGTCACTGAGTTTACCAAATTTCCACACACTGAGCCCAGTCGTGCATACAAAACGACACTGTTTCAGCGTGAACCGGGTGAAATCCTTCGCACGCTACTATGAGTAATTCGGGGGGGGGTGACTTTGACACCACTGCGGTTCATGTACCTGACTTACCACAGGCACATTACTCCTGATGTATCAGGAGCTATCAGGGAATAGGTGACAAGATTCCTAGAGGAAATAAACTTTATAAACCAAATACATTTATCCACACTTTATACTGTAAAATGACCACAGACACCTGATGAGTTTTAAGGGTTTATCAAGAAATTTCAGAATGAATATGCCAAGATGATAAGCCAAATACACAGTAACACATCAAGTGTTAAAATTAATGCCACAATGTAACTATGGATTAGGGCAAGTACCATTAGAATAATTGAGAATACTGCAACGTAATAAGCTATTCACCGCAAATTTAAACTAGGGCAAGGGACGTGAAACAGGACCTAAAAATGAGTACTTAAACTAGGCTAGTTATTCTATTCTTACTGAATTTCACTGCAATCATGCTAAGGGAAGGGAAAAATGGAACATACTATTATAATATGACAGTTTTAATAAGGTCCTACAGGTAGGGAGAAAAGTGGAACAAACTCTAATAAACAATTGCATATAAGTTGCTTTTCAAAGGGCGATAGGGCAATATCACAGGCAAGAGTGCTTTATTAAGAAGGGAAGAAAGAGAGATAGGAAGACGTAAACCCACAGTTTGATAATTACCTAGATAGGAATGAGGACTAACCCTGGCCACGGGTCAGTTTGGAAGACGGGGACAAGGACCCTCAAGGAATGGAATACCAGAATGCGAGCAGGTACAGCTCACAGACAGTCAGGACAGGATACCCCTCAGGTTTGGGTCAGGACTGGGCTCACCAAGGTACGACCAACACCCACAGCTTCGGATGCAACGCCTGCGTTACCCCTCTCTGCAAGTAATCCGCCAATAACCCCGATTGGGTTTTCGAATTCCCCCAGCAAAAATGCTTCGCCAGCACTTAGGACTATCTCCACCCCTAGGAGCTTGTGGAAAATATGGACAGAGTGCTCCGCAGCACTCTAGATTGAGCACCTATAGAGTTCGTAGGGTCAGTGACAGGTCTGCTACTCGGACAAGTCGGACAATTTCTCTAAGCTACCCTAGGCCAGTTATACGGTTTGGGGACCCTTAGACCACCCACAAATGTTGCAAGTGACAGTTTCCCACATTATGATTGGTCAGGAGAGGTGATTTGGTCATTGTCACCTCCTAGAATTCATCGTTCCCATCATTACTATTCAATTTTGCATACCCGCCCCTTGGGTTCACGTTCCCAGGCATAGGAATATAGAAGACAATACAAGTGTACAGCATATAGCAACAGTGTTTCTTGGTCAAGGTAGAATACTGTCTCCTCGAGATGGGTTCCCAGGCGCATCGAGCTTCAGGAGCCAGCTGGCTTGTTTCAGCTTCTGCGCAGTGGGGTTTCTCCCATGTCACGTGACAGGGTTCAGAAGAGCTTCAAGTATGGCGTAGCTCCCGTTTTCCCCAGCCCCAGAGACGCGGTACATGAAAAGTAAGCGAGGACAAATTAGAATCATACGTAAAAATGGTCACACTGTATACCGTTATAGATTTTTCTACACCCCTTATTTTATAATATCTATAGCATTAATGTTTAGTGCAAAAAGACAGATAGGCTGAAGCAGCAGTAGCAAGCAGAGAGCGTGGTGAGAGACAAGCGGCCATATTTGCATCAGTGCGCATGAGCAATACAATCCCTCCAAAATGCGAGTGCGTCACATCACATGGGTATGACCGACGCATGCGCAGACTGGATTTCTGCGAAGCAGCCATTTCCATAGTGCAAGCATTGTTAGGATGAAAAGACACACAGGCAAGCCTCTCGGGGACACCCGTGTGTTGGGGAAAATGCTAAATAAACGACGGACGGTTGGATTAATATGATTATAAGATAGGCGAGGTTCATGAGTAAGAGCAAGTCGCTTTACGTGCGAATCCTTGCTCCATCAATCCCCTCTTTGATGATATTTACTATCATCACTACATTAAGGAAACAGATGCCAACTTTCATTCTTCCATATCTTGCATCTCGATCTCAACAAACTTATTGTTGAGTTTTCTTTCGGCTTCTCTATGAGAGTGGTGATTCTTTGCCTTTTTGTAGATTTGATTCCTCAATTCCTCTAATTCTAGCTCATCAATATTTCTCTTCACTCCTCTCTTATTCACAGTGTACTTCTTTTTACATTTTTGACACTTACAGCAGATGAATATGATCAGTGCAAACACACCTATTCCAATTATTGGCATCAGTATTTTCCACAAAAGATTTCTACCTAGGTTAGAAAACCAACTACCTATTGAGGAGAGACCGCCAGTCAGTCTCGTCCAGGCACTGTCAACCTCCAATGGTTTAAGTTCTTTTTCCAAATTAGTTATGTTCCTTACATATCTTTTAAGTTCAATACTTTTGTCAGGTATGTAGGTGCAACAATGTTGCGCCTTCAGCATTCTACAGACTCCGCCCTCTTTCGCCAATAAGGTGTCAAGAGCAAGGCGATTCTGCAAAACCATTGATCTGATCGCAACCATCTCAGTATTGACCAGCAGGAATCCAGCAGCAGTGTCAGTTGATAACCGATCCACTACTGTAGACAATTTGCAGATTCTGTGAGTATTCAAAACTACCCCCATTCCAGGTATCAGTGCACTAAAAATATCACCTATAATTTCTCCTACACTTTCGCGTTTGCTACGCTCTAAGCCATTAGTTTCTTCATTGCTTCCAGCAGCATTATTCACATGGTATATTTTCGGGAAAACAATGCCAAAGTAGCAGCTTCCATACCAGTGATCCGGTAATTTAAAATAAGCCTTGTTCCCACATATATAATAAATTCCGGGGAACACAGGTTCTGACCCATTTTTGAAACCCCAACCTCCAATTACCTTATAATTATGTTCACACTCGCTGGAACCAATGAATACATTGTTATAATATTCTGTCCTTTCTCTATGGAGACAAAGTTTTCCTTTCCGTTCAAAATCCAGCAACAAAGCAGGATTAGCTTCGCCTTGTGAGGTGTTATCCATATGTTCTGCCCACCTAGGGACTCTGTCTTTCTCGTCATTTGCCTTTTTCTGAAACTTTTCCCTCCTTCTGTCTGCCATTTTTATGAACATCTTTTCCTGCTCTTGCAAAGAACAGGTCAGATTAGCTTGTCTTGCTTCATTTAAGTCTATGTCACCTATAGTCCGGAAATATTCTCCCATATAACGGGTTACCTCGCTCCTAACATGTACAAGATTCAGGTGTCCCCTAATAGGAAGTTCAGAAAAAATCACGTCAGCATTTGAATAGTAGTACTGTAAAGTGCTTCTATAAAACAAACTAGCTAATATACTACAGGAAATTCCGTAGGTTAGAGGTAAGTGGTGATATGTCACACCTTCGGCTACAGAAGTGGGTAGCTTCATGCAGACATAACAATCTTCTATTTCCATAGCCTCTACATAATGCACTAACAAGTTAGCGAAAACATTTAAATGCGTCCGGTTTCTCATCTTGTGAAAATGTAGTCCACCCTCATCTGGTGCTTCTAATTTTGGTCGTGTGTGTCTTAGACTAACTGGGTTGTTACGTCGTTCTAAGCTTCGTGGTGTTTCTGCAGTCTGTACAACGTCTGCGTCTAACGTTTCAGGTTCAGTAGGGGACAAGTTAGGATCTTTACTTATCATAAAAGGTATAAAGACTGTTAGTCCTATCCACATCACTATTAACATAGCTACACTACATACGCATATTTTACAGCAAGTTTTTACAACACCCAAATCTGGATCTTCCAGCTACGCTTGAATCAGACATTTTATCTTACAGGTGGCTTTTGCAACCCCTCTTTGTTTCTTTACACCAAAGGCTCACTCGGGTTTTTCTCAAGGAGGGTCTTCGTCTGAACTCCGATCAGTGATGGACTCTTCGTCACTTTTACCACTGTGGTGGGGCTCATCAATTTCTTCCAACACCAAGTATGTCCATTCAGGGCTCCGATACAGCCTGTTCTGTTTCTTTACTCTGTCGCTCTTTCTCAGCGATTTTCCTCGGGCTGCTTTTCTTTCACTTTCAGCCCTCTTTCGGTCTTTCAGTTTTTCTTCGACTGTCTTTATTCGAAGTCTTAGTCTTTTGATGTATCGGGGTGCACCTTTGTCTCTGTGACTGCCAGTGGTCGAGGAAACTTGGCCTTCCTCGGGCACTCTTTTGATTTCACTTCGTTGTGGCACTTCTGTATCGTCAGAGTCTATTTCCCTTCCTGTCTGACTAGTTCCAGGTCTTTCATCTATTTCTTCTGCCTGGTCCCTAAGCTGGCCCTGTTCAGGCTGGAGTTGTATTTGCTCTTTACTTTCAGGTGACTTCGTTTCTACTTCCTGAACATGTTCATCTATATCTATCTGTTCCTGTTCATGCACTCCGACCTCTTGATTTTCTTCTGCATGAACTTCAACTTTGACCACTATCTGTCCCTTTCCAGACTCCGGAGTTTCAGGTGGAGTGTCGATGTCTTGATCTGTCCCTACTTGGCCTGCTTCCTGATCAGGTGTGATGTGAGTCTCGCTGACCTGACCTTCATCCTCTAGTTCTGTCTCCCCTGGACTATCCCACTCACTGTCTAGGTAAGAATATTTCCTGGTTCGTATTGGATCAAGAACCTGGTCGTCGGCAGGGAACCACTCAACGTCTCGACTTGTGCTCGGCAGTTCTATGTCAGCTAGATCCGGACTCTCTTCGGGAGTCTCCTCAGCTGGGCTGCCTTCAGCTTCAGTCGCGTTTTCTCCTGTTACCCGCTTCGTGTGGCTGGCATGGATCCACTTCGGTACACCAGCACACTTTACAGCAGTCGTAGTGACGAGGATCACTTGTCTTGGCTTTCCCCACTTTGGTCCGAGGCAACTCTTCCGGGTGTGTTTCTTTAACACCACCCAATCTCCTGGTTGCAGTTTATGTGCTGGAGTCTTTGGCCAGTCGTCAGCTGTCTCTCCAATCTGGTGAGAGATAGAACGCACTTGGTCACCCAGCTGCTTGCAGTATTCTAGTATCAAATCATCAGAAATGCTTAGCAGTTTGTGTCCAGGTACCCATGCCTGTCGCATCACTCTCCCCATTAGCACTTCATGGGGGCTCAGGCCTGTTTTTCTGTTTGGAATACTTCTTAAACTCATCAGCACAAGGGGTAAAGCTTCTATCCAGTTCATTTTTGTGGAATCACACATTTTTGCCAGTCGGGATTTTAGTGTGCCATTTATCTGTTCAACTACCCCAGAAGCCTCTGGATGGTATGCACAGTGCAATCTTTGCTTCATCTTAAATGCAGCACAGAGTTCTTCTAGGATATCGTTGGCAAAATGCCCACCTTGGTCTGTTTCAATCGTCTCAGGAATTCCATACCTAGGTATCAACTCCCTGAGCAATAGTTTGGCTACCGTTTGGGCATCATTTTTCTTTGCTGGGTAGGCCTCCACCCACCGGGAAAACAGGCAAACTATGACCAGGACATATCTATATCCCTTGCATCTGGGCATTGTTATAAAGTCCGCCTGCATCCTGACAAAGGGACCTACTGCCTTTCCAATGGTACTCTGTTCTACTACTGTCCTCTTTCCTGCATTGAATTGCTGACACACTAGGCACCTCTGGCAAAGCCTTTCCGCCTGGTTCCTGAACTTTGAATTATAGAACACTTTGTCAAACACACGACACATTGCGTCCCTTCCCATATGTGTTGGTTCATGTATCATCCTGGCCATGGGATCTATCAGGCTGTCGGGCAGCACAGGCACCCCAGTTGAGTTTACCACCACACCATCATCTCTCAATTTGCATTCATTCGCCCTCCATCTGCCTTTTTCTTCTCTATCTGCTGCCTGTTGCAAGTCTCTCAATTCTTCCCACGGTGACACATTTTCAAACAACATCAGTTGGCAGCTGTTTCCACCCCATAACCCAATTTGGAGGGACATTTGGTGTCGGGCACAAAACTGGGCGATTTGGTCAGCGTATCTGTTTCCGGCTGTCACATCATCATTTCCGGATCTGTGAGCCGCACACTTGACCACAGCCAATTCTTTGGGCAATTGAATAGCTTCCAGTAAGTCTTGTACCACCTTTCCATTCCTGATAGGGGTACCTGAGGAAGTCATGAATTCTCTTTGTAACCATAGTTGGCCGAAGTCATGAACAACCCCATAACAGTACTGGCTGTCGGTGTAAACAGTTATTCTTTTGTTTTTACCCCTCTTACATGCTCTTGTCAACGCGATGAGCTCTGCTACTTGTGCAGATTTCACTTCGCATAGGTAAGAGGCTTCCAGGGTGTTTGTCAATGTGACTACAGCATAGGCAGCACACAGACCTCCACTCTCATGTCTTAAACACGAGCCATCCACAAAGATTGTAAGGTCCCCATCAAGTAAGGCTATTTCTCGGATGTCAGGACGGGGCTTAGTGCTGAATTCTGTTAAATCGATGCAGTTATGTTCCATTTCATCCTCGGCGTCTACGTCCAGAGGAACAGGTAACAGTGTAGCAGGGTTCAGGACATTGCACCAAGAAATTATTACATTCTCAGCACCAATCAAAATTCTCTCATACTTAGTCAGCCGACTAGGTGTGAGATACTGGGTCTTGGTTCTCGTCAGTAGGATTACAACAGAATGCGGAACATATACGGTGACAGGATGTCCCATGACAATATTCTCACTCTGTTCTAGACTGACGCAAGTAGCAGCTACTGCCTTCAGGCATC
The DNA here is from genome assembly GCF_964263255.1 of Lissotriton vulgaris. Lineage (NCBI taxonomy): Eukaryota > Metazoa > Chordata > Amphibia > Caudata > Salamandridae > Lissotriton > Lissotriton vulgaris. The sequence continues at coordinate 635,971,009 of NC_141700.1, read as the reverse complement.
CGGGTAATCCAGCAGCCACCGGATCTAGAGTGGCCGAAAAATAGGCCACGGGACGCCTGACCAGCCCATGCTCCTGGGTCAGGACTGAGAGAGCACAATTTTCTCTTGTGTCACAGAATATTTCAAAGTTCTTAGAATAGTCAGGCATACCCAACGCAGGGGCGGTACATAGACAATTTCGCAATGTTACCCAAGCCGACATGCTTTCACTGTCCCAACTGACTGGGTCTTCTACTCCTTTCTTGGTCATTTTTATCAAAGATTTTGCTAGAGCTGCAAATCCTACAATCCATTGCCTGCAGTACCCCACAACTCCTAGGAATATTCTTACTTCTTTCTGAGTCCGGGGGAGGTCCATTGTTTTGATTATCTTGATTCTCTCCGTAGTGACTTTTCGGATTCCTTTCTCTATCTGGTGCCCCAGATATTTTACTGAGTTCTTACAGAATTGTAATTTGTCTGGTGATACTTTATGTCCTCCCTTCCCTAGGTGATTCAGTAGGGCAATGGTGTCGGTGACACAGTCAGTTCGAGTTTTAGATGCCACTAACAGGTCATCTATGTACTGCACCAAAACAGACTCTCTTGGCAGTACTAGAGATTCAAGGCATTTCTTTAGGATCTGGTTGAAAATCGATGGACTTTCAGTGTACCCTTGAGGGACACGATTCCAGACATAGATGTGGCTGTCAAATTCAAAACTAAAAAGGAACTTGCTTTCTGGATGCAGTGGGATGGAAAAGAATGCATGGCACAGGTCAATGACAGTGAACCATTCCGCATTCCAGGGAATCTGATATAATATCACTGCAGGGTTGGGCACAATGGGACAGCAAGGTACAACAATTTGGTTTACCTTGCGTAGGTCCTGCACTACCCGGTACTTTCCACTGGGCTTTTTAATCCCAATGATGGGTGAATTGCAGGGACTGCTCATTACTTCCTGTATGATTTCTGCTTCGAGTAACCTGTTAATTTCAATTGCGACTCCTGCTTTTACTTCTGCACTCATTTTGTACTGTCTGGTTCTGGGGTATACAGCATTTGTCTTTATTGCTATTTTAACTGGGTCCACGTTTGCCATTAAGCCTACATCTTTTCCCGTGAAATCCCATACCTCAGGTACCACTCTCAACTGGAGCTCTTCAGGTAAGTCTTCAACAGACAAGGTTTTAATATCAGTGTCAGGTCTCACTAACATCAGTTTGTACAGGCCATCTTCATCGGGGGTCTGAATTTCGACACCTTTTGGTGTGCAAAAGATGGTGCAGTTCATTTTGCACAACAAATCACGTCCTAATCGGTTCACAGGACTGGAATCACAGACCACAAATCTGTGCATTTCTTTAAAATTTCCTATGGAGATTTCCATGGGTTCAGTTACTGGAGTACTTATTATTTGATTTGAGACACCCACTACTTGGATTGCTTCTCCCGAGAGGGGTAGGTTAGGAACATCCACTGTTCTCACAGTGGACCGGGTAGCACCAGTGTCCAACAGAAAGGTGACGTCTTTTCCCTCAACCTTTCCTTCAATGTATGGTCCAGTCTGGTCTACCGGTAAGGAGGCGCCAAGCACGCACTCCTTATCCTCCCCCCTCAGGCCCCGTCAATCTTGTTCATCACAGAGGAAAGAATCGTTTAACAGGTACTGCGGAATTGCTGCATTTCTCTCATTTTCTCCTTCCCACACTTCTGCCCTCTCATTCTGCTGACCCTGATTCTTATAATTCTGTCTAGGAGCGCGAGGTACTGGAGGTAGCTTTAACTGTTGCTGGTTCTTTCTTGTCCCCTCTTTCGGCACCTGTGGATTTAAACCATTTATAGGGGCATTACCGGCCTGCAGGTGTGGACACTCGTCTCTCCAATGCCCTAACTGGCCGCACCCGTGGCAGGGAAACTTCTTCATAGCCTCTTCCCGACTCATTTTTGCCCGGGGCTTCCCTCCTCCCCCAGCATTGGCATTCTGGGCATTATTATTAGAATTCAATTTACTTAACTGTTTTTCTTGCTGTTCAGCCAATTTCACTTGTGCCCACATCACTTTTTCCCTGAGGGCTTTCTTTTTATTCTCGATTTCATCTTCGCAGTACTTTGCGTATTTAAGGACATCATCTATGGGCTTTCCCTGCCAACTTATTTTATTATCTCAAATCCATTGAGATATTTCAGGCCTTAATCCTAACACAAATCTGTAACTGAAATGGGTCATGTCTTTCATGTCCACATTATCGATTCCACTGTAAGTTTTGAATACTTGCAGCAACCTTTCATAAAACGAGTGGACAGTTTCATCGCGCTCTTGGGTAGTTCTATCTATCCGGGTCCAATCGGTTTCCTTTGCGGGCACCTTTTTCTTGAGGTATTGTATGACTTGTTCATACTTCCTCATTACTTCAGGCGCGGGAGCTCCTGTTTTGTCGTCTCTTTCATATTCCTCACTAGGCCAATCAATCTCAATTTTGCAATCGGTCCACAAATCTACAGGCACCACAATGTCGAAAAACCCATCCAGGTCTTTCAGAAGACATTTCTGAACTTTTATGAAGCGTTTGACCTGTCTGTACCAATCAACCGGTTTTTCCCGCAATTTCGGGAAGTCATTAGTAAATGACACAATATCCTGTCGGGACCAGGGGACATGGACATATTTTCCCCCTGGGACCTCTCTCATGGGACACAATTTCTCTGCGGGGGTTACTTCTTTTAGCACGTATTCTGAAGCCTGAGACTTGGCCCTACTGTCTTCCTTTTTCTTTGCCCACCGGGTTCTCCATTTCCCTACATCCCCCCACTTCTGTAAGAGTTTCAATAATTCCTTTATCTGGATCTGTTTTCCTACCACATTCAAGCTCTCTAAGTCTTTGTCCGAAAAATCTACTCTGTAGGGTTTCTGAAGGATTTTGGAGCGACTGACATCTATTCCCATTTCTGTGGCTGTGTCCATCAATCTCTCATGGAGCAATCTAGCGTTCCGGGTAAGGTTTTTACTGATGAACAGTAACTCCTCTTCGCTGAAGGAGTTTAATCGGTCTAATCCTACATTTCCAGCCATCATCTCTTCTATTTCTATTCTTAGTTTATAGATTTCTAATGGTTTTGGTTGGGGAGTGGTCTCTTTCTCCAACTCTTTGGTCCATCTGTCTAATTCTTCTGGAGATACTACCGTGGCACTCCTAACCCCAGACGTACTTTCAATCAGAACCTCCTTTGCCCTACTCTGACTTCTTGCCCCTGGCATGCTAGTTCTAGATTCCCTAATGGGCATATCCATCAGGACCACTGATTCGCACTCGCTTTCTTGATCATCATCTATGAGCACTTCTTTTCTGGGGGGTGGAATGCTAGGAGTTGGCATAATTGGGGTGATAACAGGAGGACGAGGACTAGCCAGGCTATCCCTATAAAGAGGAATAGCTGGGCCAATAGTTACTGGGATAGTCAGGGAATCTGGATGGGGATGTATCTGGGCTATGGTCCGGACTAAATCATCTCGCTGTCTAGCCAGGGCTTCCTTCTCTTGTTCTCGTAACGCCTTCTCTGCGGAATTGTCATGCAATACTTGGGGTACCAATGGAGGGTAAATACTTGGGGCAGTCGGAGTAACCAACCGAGGTGGGCCTTCTCCAAACGGCTGATAGTTTGGGACCGTAGATCTAGGTCTGCAAAACCCATCCCCATCACTGGTCTTACTATCCGTACCCGTTCCATCTGTCTCGCTATCCCTCCGACATCTGGGATACTTTGCAAACGGGTTTGGTGAACTTAAAGGCTCTGACTCTGCTACATAGGGAGGTGGGTTTTTCATCAACAAATCTTCTAGGTGCTCATCTTCTGAGTCCCCTACGGGCATTAAGTGATGGGTTTTTTCTTTACTTTTCCCTTTCCCTTGTTCTAATACCCCCATCATTGGAAACAATCCCTCCACCATCATGCTTTGTCTCCAATGTTTCATTTTCTGCTCTTTGGTTTCTCTATGGACCCTTGGATACCATTTGCTTACTCCCTTGTCCATCCGGGGTCTATCCCTTTCCAAAGCCTCAATTTCCCATTCTTCTAGGGCTTCGTACTGGGTTAATCTGGGTCTGGGGTGTAATTCATTCATGCGGGTCCTCAAGTTAAACAAGATTCTTCCATTAAATGTACCATCAATGGGAAATGCTAGAACTCCGTCATCTGCAGTATACTTTGCCCAATTCTCTAGCCATACACAGGTATGATACCCCTTTTCAAACATCATGAAGGAAGCAGGAGTATTCGGTGGAGGAATGATCACACCCTCCCTCATTCTAATGGGCTTGTCTGTTTTAAAAAAGTTCTTTACCTTGTCGGCAAATGACATTTTTCTTTTTATTCCATACATCATGTGCGGTCTACCTCGTAAAATCTGTTCCTTATAGAAGCCTGAGTTTTGTGGATTAGGTAAGAACTCAGGATACCACATATGCCTTTCCAGGCTTGCTTCTAACTCGGCCTGATTAATTTTGTTTACCTTTGAGCTTCCAATGCTAGCGTGACTTCTATCTCGCAGAAACCAATCAACACCGCGAATACAGAAATCCTTGTCCAATGGGTGCGCGGCCTTTCGCGAGACCAGGTCTCACGCTCCGGCCCTCACCCCTCCCTTACAAATTCAGCTTCACTACACACCCGCTGTCTTGACCAATACCAGCGCGGCACGGAGTGACGTCAGAGCAGTCTTCCGACCGACTCCCTCCTTCACAAGGTAACGGAAACTTTTAACTTTTCCTAAAGTGCGAGTGCAAATTTTAGTCAATAACACACAACGTTTGCCACTGTGTCTGAGTGTTCTAAACAGATAGAAAAATTTTCTCTCACTACAAGTAAACCACTTCTGTCTACTTTTCATTCACTCCGGATAGACTTCTTTGCCTAATCCCTCACACGAGCAATATAGAACCTGTTATTCTTCTGACTCATCCACTTCTTTCCGGGATATATACTGAGCCAGGATTTCACCAGCGAACTATTTTACTTACCATTCAAGCCTCGGAGACCCTATTACTCCTCCCTCATGTGACCCTTACTAGGTGATATCACAAGGGAAGTTTTATACAAAGGGCTCGTAGCTATCAATTATACAGATGCAAAAAGATCCTAATTAGTGCTTCCAGGTATTCCTAACCCTGCACTAAAGACTCAAGACAAGTGACCTTGTCAGCTAACCGGATTCTGCTCACCGTTAGCTATATACTTCCCCGGGGATTCGGACTACACTGAACACTTACAAACAATTCTTTGTTAATATTACATATAACATTTATAGCAGCAATGCAAAATCATATACATATACATATAAATCTTCAAACATTTATGCAATATTTGAATCAAGGCAATAGAAAATTTAGCAGCACATTTTATTTTCACGGTTTGTTTATTAACTATCTCGTCTACCTATTTTAACTAGTCCTAACCATACCTCTGCTACCAGAAAATTACTGATAGAGCGCGCAGGTCACCCGGGTCACTGAGTTTACCAAATTTCCACGCACTGAGCCCAGTCGTGCATACAAAACGACACTGTTTCAGCGTGAACCGGGTGAAATCCTTTGCACGCTACTATGAGTAATTCGGGGGGGGGGGGTGACTTTGACACCACTGCGGTTCATGTACCTGACTTACCACAGGCACATTACTCCTGATGGATCAGGAGCTATCAGGGAATAGGTGACAAGATTGCTAGAGGAAATAAACTTTATAAACCAAATACATTTATCCACACTTTATACTGTAAAATGACCACAGACACCTGATGAGTTTTAAGGGTTTATCAAGAAATTTCAGAATGAATATGCCAAGATGATAAGCCAAATACACAGTAACACATCATGTGTTAAAATTAATGCCACAATGTAACTATGGATTAGGGCAAGTACCATTAGAATAATTGAGAATACTGCAACGTAATAAGCTATTCACCGCAAATTTAAACTAGGGCAAGGGACGTGAAACAGGACCTAAAAATGAGTACTTAAACTAGGCTAGTTATTCTATTCTTACTGAATTTCACTGCAATCATGCTAAGGGAAGGGAAAAATGGAACATACTATTATAATATGACAGTTTTAATAAGGTCCTACAGGTAGGGAGAAAAGTGGAACAAACTCTAATAAACAATTGCATATAAGTTGCTTTTCAAAGGGCGATAGGGCAATATTACAGGCAAGAGTGCTTTATTAAGAAGGGAAGAAAGAGAGATAGGAAGACGTAAACCCACAGTTTGATAATTACCTAGATAGGAATGAGGACTAACCCTGGCCACGGGTCAGTTTGGAAGACGGGGACAAGGACCCTCAAGGAATGGAATACCAGAATGCGAGTAGGTACAGCTCACAGACAGTCAGGACAGGATACCCCTCAGGTTTGGGTCAGGACTGGGCTCACCAAGGTACGACCAACACCCACAGCTTCGGATGCAACGCCTGCGTTACCCCTCTCTGCAAGTAATCCGCCAATAACCCCGATTGGGTTTTCCAATTCCCCCAGCAAAAATGCTTCGCCAGCACTTAGGACTATTTCCACCCCTAGGAGCTTGTGGAAAATATGGACAGAGTGCTCCGCAGCACTCTAGATTGAGCACCTATAGAGTTCGTAGGGTCAGTGACAGGTCTGCTACTCGGACAAGTCGGACAATTTCTCTAAGCTACCCTAGGCCAGTTATACGGTTTGGGGACCCTTAGACCACCCACAAATGTTGCAAGTGACAGTTTCCCACATTATGATTGGTCAGGAGAGGTGATTTGGTCATTGTCACCTCCTAGAATTCATTGTTCCCATCATTACTATTCAATTTTGCATACCCGCCCCTTGGGTTCACGTTCCCAGGCATAGGAATATAGAAGACAATACAAGTGTACAGCATATAGCAACAGTGTTTCTTGGTCAAGGTAGAATACGGTCTCCTCGAGATGGGTTCCCAGGCGCATCGAGCTTCAGGAGCCAGCTGGCTTGTTTCAGCTTCTGCGCAGTGGGGTTTCTCCCATGTCACGTGACAGGGTTCAGAAGAGCTTCAAGTATGGCGTAGCTCCCGTTTTCCCCAGCCCCAGAGACGCGGTACATGAAAAGTAAGCGAGGACAAATTAGAATCATACGTAAAAATGGTCACACTGTATACCGTTATAGATTTTTCTACACCCCTTATTTTATAATATCTATAGCATTAATGTTTAGTGCAAAAAGACAGATAGGCTGAAGCAGCAGTAGCAAGCAGAGAGCGTGGTGAGAGACAAGCGGCCATATTTGCATCAGTGCGCATGAGCAATACAATCCCTCCAAAATGCGAGTGCGTCACATCACATGTGTATGACCGACGCATGCGCAGACTGGATTTCTGCGAAGCAGCCATTTCCATAGTGCAAGCATTGTTAGGATGAAAAGACACACAGGCAAGCCTCTCGGGGACACCCGCGTGTTGGGGAAAATGCTAAATAAACGACGGACGGTTGGATTAATATGATTATAAGATAGACGAGGTTCATGAGTAAGAGCAAGTCGCTTTACGTGCGAATCCTTGCTCCATCACCATTTCATCCAAAAACTGCTCTTCTTTAAATTCCTTCTTCATCATAATTAAGGCACCAGGTAGAGAACCTTATGTTGACTGCCCCTGCCTGATTCTCTTTTTGACCTACCGGTAATTACTCTTAATGGATAGTTTAGTTTAGTGGTCACAGAGTCCTCCTTCAGGTAACCCATAATCTCTCCTTCTCTATCGTTATGAGGGTTTCTTTTACATACTCAATCCAGGGAATGTTACTAGAAACATTTTCTTTTCCATTACTATGGATGACCCTTTGAAGTTCACTGCACTGTGAAAGTAGTGTGGTGGATGTCAATGGGTTGTTATCTGCTCTAAAGCAGTTAATACCCACCAAATCCATGCAGCCTGATATCCTGTCCAACAAGAATTGACAACAAACTGCAGGGATATAGTGGTCAAATTGCACAAGCTTCTTTGTTCCCTGATCATAGGGGACTCCTCTTGTTCCAGGATGCTCCCAGGACGGCAGACTTCTGTGACTAGGTACGAACAAATAGCACAGTGGTCAAAGTAAGACAACAGGTGTTGCTAATAGCCATGCAGAGGCGAGAGAAAGTTTCAGTTGCCATACATGGTCTATTGTGAAGAGTGCTAGAGAGAATAAAAAATAATGAGAAGCACAAAGAAGATAGAGAGAAGAGGTTATATTAAAGGAGGGAAAATTGAGAGATAAATGGAGTGTAAATTTAAAAAGAAAGCAAAAGGAGCAGGAGAGACAAGAATGGGAAGATAAATGCAGCAGTAAACAGAAAGGTATCATGGGGAAAAGGTTGAGAGAGGCGGTGGGGGCACAGATTGAGAGATTAAGAGAGAATAGAGAAAGTAGGAGAGAGCCTAAAGCAGTTAGGTATGCATAGAGAAATGGCGATTGGACATTTTGAGTGGAAGTTATAGATAATCATTCTTAGGCCAACATGCCTGGCCCAATGTGATTTCAAAGCACAATTTTGTACTTTATTTTCTAATAAGAATCCTAGTGTAAAATCTCCAAATCACCTTGCATAGTGGTCTTTAAAATCTTAATAAGGATTAAGGTCCTAATAAGGTCTAACCATTCTTACTTGATCCACATTGCTTTTTGCAAATTGCTTTACAATGATACCTCTTTGTTATTTGTTACTATATGCTCTTGGTGAAAAATGCTGATGCCTTTCCAGATTTAATGCTGAAAAGAACAATCTACTTGATGAGAAGTACAAGTTATGTTAAGGAGGTGATTTGGCTTCCTAGTGTACATTTTAAAACAGCAGTCTTTTATTAACTGCTTCATAACATGAAGCTTGAATTTGCATGTATGAAGAGAATGGCGGTCTCCCACGTACGCGGCCGGTAGCCCTTTAGCACTCTCCTCCCACCCCACCCACCTCACCCAAACAGGAACCTGACCGGGCTGTGAGCTGCAGAGAAAGCATGGAAAGCTCGTCATTGAGGCCCGGGCTCGAAAATTAGACCGATGCTAACCGGGTACATTCTGAGAGCTGTTCAACATTACACGACCTTTTAATGTGAGGCCATGCGCTGTGATATTGAGGTGTTGGGTTGTGGCTAGAGTGATGACAGTGGTGAAAAAGTTGCACAAGAAGCAAAGTGATTTACTCCAGGCTGCCGGATCAGGAGCCCGCATGAAGGAGGCGGGTCTGACAGACTCCTAAGTTGAAATCAGCAGACCAGGAGCTTCATGTGACATACAACTCAGGAGCCAGCAGCGCAACATGGGGTGATTGGTCAACAAGGCTCTCGACTCTCCCTGCCCTGTCCAAGCTGGAGCGAGGTGAGTTTTTGTCTCAATGAGGAGTCGGGTGGTAGATATTCCCCTTGTGACAAGGACAGGCGGTTTGTGTGGCCTGCAGAGCTGGAGAAGCCCTTTGGTGGCTCAGGAGTAAATCCCGAAAATGCCCTGATGTCCAGCTTTCCGGCCACTACAGCCGGCATTACCTTCCATTGTTAATATATCGGGATGTGGGGAAAAAAAACAAAGTTAATGGAAATGCTAATATAGAGAAAAAGCTGGAAAAAGCTGAAACAGTTAACGCACTTTAATGGTCAATGTGGTCATTGTGGCTTTCTAGTATGTAGAATGCTCACTAAGCAGAGTAAAGCAGTGAAAAAGAAAAACTAAGGGGGTTATTAGGATGGCGGACGGACCTGTGTCCGTCCGCCACACCCGAGGTGGAGGGTCCGCCCGCAGGGGCAGCGGCGGTCCCTCCATACCAATTAGGATGTAACCACCACCCTGGCGGTCACATCCCGTATCTTTAACCTTGCGGCGGGTGCTGCTTCAAGCGGCAGAAGTACAGAGATGGATGCAACTGTGACCGGAGCATGTACAAAAGAAGGCCTCTTGAAACAACTACAGAGGACTGAGAAAGAAGATGGAGAGAGAGGAGAGAGTTCAATCAAAGATATGCTAGTTACAATACTAGGAGAGATCAGAGATTTGAAAACATCACAAGCACATGAGATTGCTATACTACATGAGAGGCTCTCTAAACTGGAAGAGAATATGTCCAACACACCAAAAGTAATAAATAAAGCTAAAAATCATATCTCAGAATGGAAAAAAAACTGACTAATATTCAGTAAGAGCTAACTGAAATGGAAAAAAGTAAGAATCAGGTGGTTCTTAAGCTGCAGGACTTGGAGAATTATAATAAACACTCCAGTCTTCGACTGGTGGGTATACCGGAAGGAAGCAAAGACACCCTAGTACCTAGATGGACCAAAACACTTCTAAAGAAAGTTATGCCAGAATTGGAAGGGGACTTAACAATTACAGGGGGGCACAGAGTCCTAGTGCAGAAACAGTCAAATACAAGATTCACTCGTACAATATTACTGAACTTTGCCAACTACTGAATTAAGGAGCGAATATTAAGTTCTGCAATTTCCAGGAGAACTTTCTCTACCACAGAAATTCCACAATTTAAGATATTCTAGGACATGTCAGCAGCAACAGCAGGCAGAAGAAAAGAGTTTGTCAAAATGTCTGATTTATTTAAGGGGAAGGGGGCCCAGGCTTCGAGAGCTCAACAATCCAAGCTCAAAGTACTAGTCAAGAAGTCAAGAATCTTTATTTCGGCCAAAACAGCCATAAAAACACAGATAAATAAATACAGTACGAGCCATTAGATAAAGGGAGACGATCATTACAATGTAAAAAACAGCTGGTTATTCTAGTTAAAACCGCAATATAGTACATACAGCGCTCCACTGTCCCCATGACTTCCTTAGTGGGTCAAAGGGCACGTCTAAAATTGGTAATTTGCTAAAAATGCATGTGCAATACATAGGGGACACGGGGCCTAACATTGACAATAAGTCAGATTCAATAAAGTGCATGTGCAATATGTAAACAGCCATAGGTTATTAAAGTGCTCCAGTATCATAAAATGGAAAAAAAACGAAAAAAAAACCATTCATAATACAGAGTTCACATATCCCTCTTGTGTTCCTAAGGCGCATTGTTACTCTTAGAAAGTTTACAGTACAGTGCAATGTTAAAATATCTGCAGAAAGTTTCAGGTATAGTAGAGCCACCTTGGCCTGTCTAAAACCAGCCTTTTTTAAAACTCTTTTAAAAAAATGTTTCCTTGGGAGCATGTAATACAGGCATAACAGCACCAAGTGAAGGGTATCCTGCGGAGATCAAAGATCACAGCTGCAGGGACCCTTCTGCTCCGCCGTTTTAGTAAAACCTGCCGGCACTGCTAGGCTGTGATGCATAGAGTTCAACCTGAAGCGTGTCATAAGGAACCTATCCTGGGCACTGTGAATGAAATACAGGTAAGGTTCGATGCCCGGGCAAGATTTTGTCAGTATGTGGCTTCTCACTGCGGGTTTTATTATCTCTTGGTCTTCCCTGATAGAACCCAGTAAATTCGAAAACTCCCCCTTCACAATGGTCTTATCCTTTGCCAAGATTTTTTGGGGGTGAGTAAAAAGTTCCAGGTGACCCGTGGCCTTAAGAGAATCTCTAACATATTTAAGCCATGGGATATTCATCCCCTTGTCCCGTGCCAGGCAATCCTGGATGATATCTCTTGTCAGGGCAGCCTCTGGGTTTGACCAGATTTTAATCCAGCAGCTAACCGGTTTTAGTTTTATCCTGTCCACGATGTGAGGAACACCCAACTCCTCATGTACAATGAAGCCCGGGGTACTTTGTGGCACTTTCAGAAAGTTTATTCTTTTCGGTGCGGAGCGACTTTGTGTCCACGAAGCCCCAGACCTCACTGCCATAGAGAACATTGGCGGAACATATTGAATTGTAGAGAATCAGGATCTGGTCAGGAGCCCAACGGCCCAGCCTATATGCCTGATTCATAATTGCCCCCATGCTTCTGGTTAGTGAACAACATTTATCCTCCAGCAATGGTTTAAAATTGAGGCTGGAGTCAACCAATATCCATAGGTATGAGAAGGACTGAACTTTTTCAATGCAGTGTGCCCCAATTGTGTATTTATATTTCTTTGGGGGCGCCTTCCCTACCTCCATTATGTAAGATTTGGATAGATTTGCTTCCAGATCCAGGCTCTCCATGAAGTGGATAAAACCGTCTAACAAAGTTTGTAGGCCACGCGGGGTTAGGGCCAAAAGTACCGCGTCATCTGCATAAAGCAGAACCTGAACCCCCCTGTGACCTATCTTAGGCGAGTCCACTCTCAGCCCAGCCAGTGCTTTCTCTAAGCCGTTGATATAGGGGGTGAATAAAAAAAGTGCTAAAATACAGCCCTGTCTAACTCCCCTCGTACATGGGAACTGATCGGTCAGACTGCCCTCCTCGTTATACCTAACCTGGGCATGGGGATTCATGTGTAGGGATCTCAAGACATTTACTAGGCCCTGATCCACTCCCAATCCCTCCATAAGTTCCCACAGTTTGTTCCTGTTTACCCGATCGAATGCAGCTGTGAGGTCCATGAACGCCAAGTACACAGTTCCTTGGCCCGCTATTGTGTACTTGGCGGTCAGGAGATACAGGTTGAGAAATTGGTCCATTGTAGACTGACCAGCCCTGAAACCATACTGTGTGTACGTTATGATCTTGTGTTCTTCTGACCAATCAAATAGACGGTTAAGTATAACCCTGCCAAGAACTTTCACGGACACATCTATCAGGGAAATGGGCCTGTAACAGGACGGGCTCTCCCTGTTACCTTTTTTAAAGATTGGCACAATTATGGCTGTTGACCAAGATTCAGGCATGCCTGTGCACACTGCAGCGTTTATAACCCTAGTTAAAATGGGGGCCGACAACTCTGCATACGCTAGGAACAAGTGCGTGGGGACACCATCTGGACCCGGCGCTTTGTTTCTGGTCAATCCTTCTATGCCGGCCTTGATCTCATTGAGAGAGAAAATTGTGGGTTCCCCCCTTCCTGGCCCTTCATTGGTCACAAGACAGTCTTTATGAGTACTTTTGATTATATACAGCCTGATTCATCAAAGACCCGTTTTGCGAGTCTCTAATAGCGATTCATAAAGAATCGCTATTAGAGACTCGCAAAACGAGATTCATGTAGGAATCGCAAAATAAAATGCGATTCCTACACATTCCTTATTTGCGATTAGCAAATTGCTAATCGCAAATAAGGAAAAACTCCCCATTCATTCCTATGGGCCAAAAGGCCCATAGGAATGAATGGGGAGTATTCCTTATTTGCGATTAGCAATTTGCTAATCGCAAATAAGATAGCGATTTGAAGGGTGCCAGGGGTGTCCAAAGGACACTCTGTAGCACCCCTTAAATGCACATTTGAACAGGTTTTGCGCACACACATGTTCAAAGGACATGTGTGTGTGTAACATGCAAAAGAAAAAAATGCACTAAAGTGCTTTTTAGTCTTTTTTCGCAATTTACCACCAAGTCAGACTTGGTGGTAAATTGCGACCAAATATTGCGATTTCGCAATTTCTAATTGGTTGATGAATTGCATTTAAGGAATCTCAGATAGAGATTCCTTAAATGTAATTCATCGCAAAATAGCGAAATCGCTATTACCGATTTTTGCATTTGGGATGATGAATCCCAAATGCAAAAATAGCGCTCGCAAAGGGCCAGATTCTCAGAATCTGGCCCTTTGCGAGCCGATTCCGGCTTGATGAATCAGGCTGTATGACCTTTAAAGTGCTCATGCCAGGTCTCCGCCACAATATGATTTACAATCTTGGGTTTATCCCTGTCTTGGAAGCAGGGGTCATTTATGATTTTCCAAAATGCCGTCATATTTTTAGTGTCTACTGCTTCCCTCAGGTTCTCCCACGCCTGCTGTTGCAGCAAAGATTTGCAGCTTTAACCGCATCTTTGTATAAGCCTCGACACGCCTTGACCCTGGTTTTGTCCCTCGGGCAGGATTTCAGAGCCATTTCAGCTCTCTCAGAGCCTTGGAACAGGCCTGATCGAACCACCCATGTTCCCTAAGTTCTTTTTTCCCGGACTTAACCCTGAGGAATCTATCGATGTGCAGTGTTGCCCCTTCGTAGGCCTTAACCAGCTCAACCCCTGTCACTTTGAGATTCAAGCACCTCCCTATATGATGGTCTTTGTCTGCCATTAGTGCTTCATAAAAGGCATCAATGTCAATTTTGGTCCATCTCAGCCTTCTGCCCTGATCAGTTGCCATTCGCTCCCCTTTCGGACCTCTTTTGTGGTGGGTGTTGATGGTGTTTGGGTCCCTCAGGACAATAACTAAGGGATTGTGGTCACTGAATGCGCTAGATTGTATTTCGAACCCCAAAAGCTCCTGTTTCATTATATGAGATACAAATATAAAATCAATGACTGAATCACAGCCTCTTTCTTTAAAAGTTGGGTTCATCCGCCCTTAATCATCTCCAATTATTAAATCCATAGTGTGTTGGAAATCATACCTTTCCAGCACCTTATTGAGCTCTTTTCCCTCTGCAGTATGTTCTAGGTGGGGGCCCTCTTCCAATGGACAGGAGTACCAGACACCCAGTATATTTTTCACATTTGGGCAAAGGTGACAATTAAAATCACCTGTGAGCACCCATTCGTACATGCGTCCCTCTTGATCAGTTTCTCACTCCAGCCTTTTACCCAATTCTTTAAAATTGATGAGTGGTGACCCTGGAACTATAGCATTATAAAAGTTCACGAATAATATGTTCTGGCCCCTCATGCGTAATTTTAGCCCTTGTGAAACGTCAGAGTTCCAGCTCTGGTCTTCCCATGTCCCTTTCAGTTTTAAATCCGCATTGATCATCAGCCCGCCATTAGCTCTTCCTGACCGCCCTTTCCTTGCCGGGACAAAAAACATTTTAAAACCTTCAAGAGCTACCTGGTCTCTGTTCCATTCCCATGTCTCTTGTAAACATAGGACCTGGAACTTTTTTATATAAGCCACCCATTCATTATTTTTTAATTTTGCTGAGAGCCCCGTTACGTTCCATGATAAAACTTTTATAGTGCCTTGGCTCATGGTGCTTATGCTCGGCAATGTCTGACCGCCACAGATAGTCGAATGGGATCCTATGATCTGGCATGTGTCCTCTTTATGACAGCTAACCATATCACTTTCCATGGGGACGGGTGTTTGTGTGCTTTCTGGGGTTACTGGGAGGCCTCCACATGAATATATGCATGGAGCAATCGCTTCGGCGGGGGCATCGCCGCGGCGAGAGCTCCGTTCATGTCAGTCAATGTCTTCAAGCCCCCGGCTATTTGCCAGAGGAGCATAACGATTTTTTGTGAATGACAAGGGCCCCTTTCCAATCGCTCCACTGTACGTTTGCATGTCGACCTCTCTTCGGGAACTTGTCCTTGGGTCCCTGTAAAAGAAACCCAGTGGTAAAATTTGGATGAATGGGTCATTCTCCCCCCTGAGGCCGCCCCGGGATAGGCAAGAAGGTCCTGTACCAGCCCTGGTGATCTAAAATTTACGATTACTGTGTCTCCTTCAAAACACTTTCTGCTCCCGCCTATCCAGGACACCCTTCTTGCCATTAAGATTTGCCTATAGTGGTCAAGTTTAAAATGTGCATTTTTGCTTAACCAATGTGCTACCTTGTTGATTAACATCTGGGGTGTTTCTTCACAGGTTTCAGTAGAAGCAGGAACCCCTGTCAGTACTATTGTGTATGGGCTCGCTGCGGGAAGAAGATCCATACCAGGCAGATTTATCATGCCCATGACAAAATCGCTCCCTACTGGCTCATTTACTACAATTGTACCAGTCCCATCCCCCCTGGACCCCTGAGCCCTCTTTCCTGTTATCCCACTTTGTTGTGGCATCATATGCCCTTCCTTCCTAGTGGGCAGAACGCTCTCCTTCCTTATGGTTTCTTCATTTCTGCCAATCCCCGGGGCTTCTGCTTGCGCACTACCTGAGTGGGTACTATTCCTCTCTCTTTGTGGTAGGCCCCCCTGTAGTGCTCCTCCCATACCCTCACTACATCGAGTGTCCACATCCTGAACTGCTATGGGTCGGGGAGTGACTAATGTGGATGGGCCCATCCACTGTGCTGCCAGAAGCCTGTGGCTTCTGGGGTCCCTTTGGGCCTATCCTCCTTTATTGGTTCTTTCTTATTCACATTTCTGGTAGCCTTATTATGCCCTCCACCTCGCCCTCCCCCTCGTGCGCTCTTGACTGAGGCTATGGGGACACTTACGGGCATAAGATCTCTATTAGTCATGTGTTGATCTAAGCGCGCCCTTTTAGATCGTGTTACCACCTCTGTGGGTACCATAAGTGGCAGCCCACAGTACTCTGGTGCTTCGGCCCTCTCCACCCCCTCTTCCCCCGCTCCCTACCCCCTTGATGATGACATAGATGTCATCATGGATTGGCCCGACTCTCCCTCCTCCACTCCATTTATTACAATTACAGATGGCATTTCCTTATTTGGTGACATGATTACACCTGGTTCAGCACAGGCTTTCTCTGATGATCTTTGGGAGGTAATAACATTATCTAAATTGTCTAAGTGACAGCCTTCGGAGTCTCTGTCTTGGCTAAACCCCCCATGGACAGTCTTTTCTGGACCATGTTAGAGTCCAAAGAAAGTCTTTTTTTGGCAGAACGAATTTCTTGGTCCAAGGCTGATTCTGCCCTGCTAAAGAAGGCGCCCAGTGTCCCTTTTAGGCTCCCTCCCACATTGTCTGGTTTGGTCCTCTCTTTGGTCATCGCGATTCGGGGACCAAAATCCCAGCAGGGTCGGCCTTAAACTGCGCAATAGTAGGTAGCCAAATCAACAGCCCTCCGGATCTATAAGTCCAGCATCAATGCACTGTTCTAAAATAAGGGCAAGTTGGGAATCACAATAGCCCAACTGATTTGAGTCACCAATTTTACTTCCTTTAGCGGGCAATAGCAGTTATACTCAGTTTTCCTCACCTGCCTTCTGTAGCGGTGTGTAGTCACCAAAACGGAGTAGTCAAATATGTAGGTGGCGATGTTAGAGCCCTGGCCCAGCCCTGCCTCCTCCTGGCTACGACGGGCTTAGACGGGACCGCCCTTGGCCCGGGCTTCGCCCGGCACCCACCCGCGTGCGTCCCGCATCGTGGGAGTCCACAGGCAGTTAAATACCCCCGGTGATGATGGGGAAGGGCTGCCGGTCCGCTCACGGCCCCTCTGGTTCCTGGGGCTGTGAGTCCTGGTGCTTGCCCCAACTGCTGGCCACAAACAAACAAACGCGATACGTCTCCTGCAAAGCGGGAGGCGCAAGAGGTTGAAGAAGCCCCCGGTAATGAAGGGGAGGGGCTGCCGGTCCACTCACGGCCCCCTGGTTCCTGGGGCTATGAGTCCTGGTGCTTGCCCCAACTGCTGGCCACAAACAAACAAACGTGACGCGTCTCCCACGAAGCGGGAGGCGCAAGAGGTTGAAGAAGCCCTAGGTGATGAAGGGGAGGGGCTGCCGGTCCGCTCAAGGCCCCGCTGGTTCCTGGGGCTATGAGTCCTGGTGCTTGCCCCAACTGCTGGCCACAAACAAACAAACGCGACGCGTCTCCCGCGATGCGGGAGGTGCAAGAGGTTGAAGAAGCCCCCGGTGATGAAGGGTAGGGGCTGCCGGTCCACTCACGGCCCCGCTGGTTCCTGGGGCTATGAGTCCTGGTGCTTGCCCCAACTGCTGGCCACAAACAAACAAACGCGAAGCGGGAGGCGTAAGAGGTTGAAAAAGCCCCCGGTGATGAAGGGGAGGGGCTTCCAGTCCGCTCACGGCCCCGCTGGTTCCTGGGACTATGAGTCTGGTGCTTGCCCCAACTGCTGGCCACAAACAAACAAACGCGACGCGTCTCCCGTGAAGCTGGATGCGCAAGAGGTTGAAGAAGCCCCCGGTGATGAAGGGGAGGGGCTGCCGGTCTGCTCACGGCCCTGCTGGTTCCTGGGGCTATGAGTCCTGGGGCTTGCCCAACTGCTGGCCACAAACAAACTAACGTGTTGCGTCTCCTGCAAAGCGGGAGGCGCAAGAGGTTGAAGAAGCACCCGGTGATGAAGGGGAGGGGCTGCCGGTTCGCTCACAGCCCAGCTGGTTCCTGGGGCTATGAGTCCTGGTGCTTGCCCCAACTGCTGGCCACACAAACAAACAAAGGCGACGCGTCTCCCACGAAGAGGGAGGCACAAGAGGTTGAAGAAGCCCCCTGTGATGAAGGGGAGGGGCTGCCGGTCCGCTCATGGCCCCGCTGGTTTCCTGGGGCTATGAGTCCTGGTGCTTGCCCCAACTGCTGGCCACAAACAAACAAACGTGACGCATCTCCTGCAAAGCGGGAGGCGCAAGAGGTTGGAGAAGCCCCCGTGATGAAGGGGAGGGGCTGCCGGTCCGATCACGGCCCGCTGGTTCCTGGGGCTATGAGTCCTGGTGCTTGCCTCAACTGCAGGCCACAAACAAACAAACGCGATGCATCTTCTGCAAAGCGGGAGGCGCAAGAGGTTGAAGAAGAATTAGATTCCTGATGGGAAAGGCGGAGCGTGGAAGGGATGCACAATAATGGCATCCAGGTACAATTGGGGAGAAGAGGGAAACATGGACAATCCATCTTCTGGGGACGGTACAGCGTGGTTAGGGTGATGTAAAACCAAAAAGGCGAGTTTAAAATTAAGAACCTAGATAGTTACTAGGAAAAAACAAAGTTAGAACAAATAAGGGCAAACTATTGGTAGATTGCATACAATTGAAGACCGAAGGTTAGGAAGAATATGCAAAGTTTGTACTTTATCAGAAACAATGAAAAGTGCTGAAATATTTCAAAATTGCACTTTAGATTACTTAATCCACTTTGGACTTCATTGCGCTAACTATGTTCTCTTCAAAAGTAATATTGAGCTACACAGTTACATAATGCACATGACACTTTTGGATAAAACTTTTTGTGACTGCAACAGCACTTGGGGAGAGGGAAAAGAGAACAAAAGGGGGTGGGCGTAGTTCGCGAAGTAGCACTACGCGAAGTGCACTTCGCACTTCGCGAACTTCACGTAGCACTACGCGAGCTGCGTAGTAGCATGTCCGCACTGTGCAAGATGCGTTTTCAATGAGTGCACAGTGCGGTCAAGCATCCGGCACTGTGCAATCATTGAAAACGGCTTCTTGCACAGTGCGAGCTGTAGTTTTCTGCTGCTTGAGTAGATTTTTACTCGAGCGGCAGCTTTCTCAACGCGAACTGGAAGTTTCTCATCACGAGCGGTCGCGAGCATGCGCAACCCCTCGCAATGAGAAACCTGACCTCCCCGCGTTGAGAATCTCGCCGGGATGTCATTTTGCTTGCTCGCGGTCGCGAACATGACGTTGAGGACCGCAAACAAGCAAAAAATGACTGCTGCACTATGCTACGCTGCACTACGCGTGTTCGCACTGTGCTACGTGCAGCTCGCATAGTGCGAAGTTGCGCAAACTTTGCCAACTTCGCTAGCGTAGTGCTTCGCCCAGGGTTGCCACTGCCCATTTCACAGCGATATTTCTGATTGTGCCCCAATCTCGTCCTGTTTCGCTTTTGTTTTTGCTGCCATCTTGTTGTTGTGCCTCCTAGCCCATCTCTCCACCCCGCTCCGCCTCCCAGCTGTTCCTCCCTCCCACTGAAAGTTAAGGATCGACTCGTGTAGCTTAGCGCTGTGACCGTCCTGACTTGGTCAGAAGCGGTCGCTCCTCACGCCCCCTGATCAACTGGGTATCGTAGCTCTTTACTGCTCACTGCCACTTATTATTATTGTGTATTGTATAGTCACATTGACTATATCGTAGCGCTATACCGCTCACTGCCGCTTAGATTTAATTGTGCATTACTCGCATTAGCACTGCTGTTTATTGCTGCTAATAATTAATTGCATTGCTCGCATTGGTAATATTAATTGTCTGTGCCTGATTGTGCCGGTGCCACTGCCCATTTCACAGCGATATTTCTGATTGTGCCCCAATCTCGTCCTGTTTCGCTTTTGTTTTTGCTGCCATCTTGTTGTTGTGCCTCCTAGCCCATCTCTCCACCCCGCTCCCGCCTCCCAGCTGCTCCTCCCTCGCTCCGCTCCCCTCCACTTTCCACTTATGTCAGAGCAACATACGCGCAGCGGTCACGCGCAGCGGGCGCGCCGAAGGCGCACCAAAGGTAAGCCCGTCTACGCCCGTCCGCGCCTGGACTGCGCCCAGCGCCAGGCCCCCTGGTCCCCGCAAAGTCCACCCCACCCGCATAACATATGACGCCACAACCCTCTCTGCACTCAACTCCGGCCGTCTCCCAGACTGCTACCAAGCCGCCCCTGGACACACCCATGGACCCTTCACCTGCCACTCCTGCAAGCTCGACTGCATTAGGACCCACTCTAAATCCACTAACACCAAACAGAGCCCCGACACTAACCACCTGAAGTGCATCCTACTCAACACCCGCTCTGTCCACAAACAAGCCACTGAACTATGGAACCTACTCGACACCACTACACCGGACGTCGCCTTCCTTACAGAAACCTGGATGAACGCCTCATCAGCGCCTGACATCGCTATAGCCATCCCGAACGGTTACAAGATCATTCGAAAGGACCGCATCAACCAAACAGGAGGAGGCATCGCCATCGTCCACAAGAACACCATCCACATCACAACCAGTTCCGACGACAACTTTGCAGCCGCCGAACACCTTCACTTCCAGATTCACACCGACCCTAAGACCACACTCAGAGGCACCCTCATGTACAGACCACCAGGATCCCGCACACAATTCAGCGAAGACATCACCGACTTCATCAGCCCACACTCCCTCCCCTCCGAGGACTACATTCTACTAGGAGACCTCAACTTCCACCTGGAAAAGAACAACGACAGCAACACCACCACCCTACTGGACAACCGGGCCAATCTCGGACTCAAACAACTAGTAAACACCCCCACCCACTACGCCGGACCCACGCTTGATCCAATCTTCTCCTCCAGCAAGCACATCTCCTTCAATCACGCCACAGGACTCCATTGGACTGACCACTACTGCGTCCACTTCAATTACAGAAAAACCACGACCCACCACCACCCACAACAAATTCCCCATAGAAACTGGAACAAAATTACCACCGACCAGCTCACCTCATCGCTTTACCAAAACCCTCCCGCCAAATCATCGGACCCAAATCAAGCAGCCATCAACCTCACACAATGGATCACCCACAGCGCTGACGAATTAGCACCCTTGAAAAACAATCATAACAAGCCAGGTATCAAAAAAGCCCCCTGGTTCAATGACGAACTTAAGAAATCCAAAAAGATCTGCCGCACCCTTGAGAAAGCCTGGCGAATAAACCCAACCACAGACAACATTACCGCCCTCAAGATTGCCACCCGCAAACACCATCAGCTGATCCGATCCACCAAGAAATCAGCATTCAAGGATCGCCTAGACAACAACGCCCACAACAGCAAGGAACTCTTCAACATCGTCAAAGAGTTTACCAATCCCAGCGCCGGCACCAATGACATCACTCCCTCTCAAGACCTCTGCGACACTCTAGCCTCGTTCTTCCACAGCAAAATCGCTGACATACATAACAGCTTCGGCGACCAGTCCACCCCCCCTACCTCCGAACCGAAGCCCCCCACCACCAACCTTTGCGCCTGGAACCCAATCAGCACTGAGGACACCATCCGCTTGATGAACTCCATCCACTCCGGATCGCCAACCGACCCATGCCCCCACCACATCTTCAACAAAGCCGACTCCATAATCGCACCCCATCTCCGACATACCATCAACTGCTCCCTCAACACCGCCACCTTCCCGGAAAGCTGGAAACATGCCGAACTCAGCGCCCTCCTGAAAAAACCCACAGCAGACCCCACCAAACTTAAGAACTACCGCCCCATTTTGCTCCTCCCATTCCCTGCCAAAGTCATTGAGAAAACCGTCAACAGTCAGCTCGCCGTCTTCCTCGAGTCTAACGGCTCCCTCGACCCATCACAGTCCGGCTTCCGAGCCAAACACAGCACCGAGACCGCCCTCATCTGGAGTTCTGGACTTTTTTGGTTCCGTCCAGAGGTGTCAGGGTACAACACCCAAAGACCCCGGAGTTCCACCTGCCTTGGTGCACAAATGAACAGAAACACGGGCTTCTCGATGGTGGCGTCAAAGACCAAAGGTTTATTACTGCAGGGACACAGAAGTCACAGAATCTACACACGGGCAGAATCTAGGAGACTGTTCGATTTGTACAAAGTGGGTTGCTCCTTATATACTAAAAATTGTGCTCTAGGCAAATATTTCACATGTCGGTACATTCCCAAACCTTTGTGTCTCTAAACAATAAATATTTGGCGTTACACAGGAACTGTTGATAATATCTGATACCAAACATCACGAAGAGGGGTTCCCACCAGTCCATCACAATCCCTTGTCAATATTGCATTCAAGACCCGGACCGCCTCATCGTAAAGTTCGTTACCTCCCCCTAATAAAGGCCCAGAAGGAAAGGAGCAGAGCCAGGTGCAGAAGATAGAAAAGCGGGATAAGAGATGTTTGTGGGTTGTAAATGGGCAAGGCTACCGGCTTCGGCCGCCTAATCATGATCAGGTACAATGGACAGGAAAACCAGTTCAGGTGGGCTGGCCTCGGGCAGAGGAGGCAGCCTTTGTCGAGTCATGCAGCTTCAGCGTGATCTGGTTTAAGGTGCACGTGTCATGTAAGAGGTGAATCTCCGGCTAAGGCTACGTGTCCTTAATCAAAGTGAAGTGAATGAAATGATCAGAGGCTATTGCATATGTGAGGGCAAGGAACCACAAAATGGCGGCCATGATCTAAGATGGATGCCATGGGTATATCAGAAATGTGTCAATGGAAGGAGTGCTCTTGCTCGTAGCGTAGCGAAAACACTAGGATATACTAAATGGATCATTTGCGGTTCGCTGATACTAATTTTATGTATTTCCGACAAACTTGTAAACACGGATTCAAGTCGTCACGGAACCGTCACGGAACCTCAGACCCTCCTTTTGCCCTTACATAGGCAATTACTCAGTCTATGTCAGAATCTAGTTCTATGCTCATCAGGTCAGTGACATGTTGTTGTATCATCATCCTTTCTCGTGTCTTTTCTCCAAATGCAGGTGGTTTTCTGAGACAAGTCGCAGCACAAAGACTACACAGAGCAGGACCACACTGGATAATCAGACAACATGAGAATAGGAATACTAAGATGACACCAATGACCATTAGAACTTTCCATCCCCACGCTGAGATCAGAGTCCAAAACCACTCCATGAAGGACCAGTTTCCCTTGTCTACATGTATTGAGTCCGAAATCTTGTGCAACTTAGAGATCGCCTCGTAAACTGTTGGAGCATTATTAGGAATAAAGACACAGCAGCTCGATTGGATCATTCTGCATACCCCACCTCGATCTGCAAGTATAACATCTAGAACCATACGGTTCTGCAATGTCATGAGCCTATCCGCCTGAAGCTCAGCTGTCAGATTGCTAAGGGCACCAGCAGTTTCGGTAATAGTAGATTCAACTACCCGTGTTAACTGACGTATGTTTCTACTATTGGCCATAGGCCCCCAGAACGGAAGGAAGCCTTTGAAGAAGTCTCCAGCTTCCTGACCAGCTGTATCTTCCTTGCTGAAGACACCTCTCGCTACTCTTGTTCTGTGGTAATCAGGTGAAGCAGTGTATGTCGGAGGCAATAATCGAGCAATATAACATGATCCTGAGAAGTCGGCAGGCAACCATGTATAAGCTCTGTCTCGACAAATGAAATAGGTACCCCTAGCAGTAAGAAAGGCAGGGGAAGAGTTAGCCGGAAACACATAAGTCTCTACGCACTCACTCCTCCCTAGCTGAGCTCTCGGATTTCTCCCATTACCTTGCAAACAGACCTGACCTCGGTGAGGTACGACCCAGATTGGAGTTGAGCTTTTACGCTTGCTTTCTCCTAAACTAAGGCGATACTCTGAAGTATTCCAACTTAAATATACTCGCAATTCGTCTCTAGGGTAAGATGGAGTATTATTGACGTCTTTGACCATGTCAATAATTCCCTGGACTAAAGCTTTGTTGGCAGAGTTATATTTAGTGGAACGTGGTGGACGTGGAGGATAGGTCTCAAGAGCATAAGCAAAGATGGTTTGAAGGGCCTGAAATGATCCATTGTAGCTGAAAGGCAAAACCAGATAGGGAATACCTTTATCCATAGTGTGAGGTATCAAGCCACATACCCAGCAGTCTGTAGTGTTAACTACCAGTTGGTGTTGGTGCAAGAGCTGTACAAAAGTGTTATTAATGAATTCTGAGCGTCGAGCTTGTTCATGTTCCGGAAACGAGTGAAAAGAGTGTATAGAAGAAACAGTAGAAATAGCAGGATCAAGGGGAGGTACTGTAGATACTGGCACAAAAATCAATTTTATGCTAAAGACAATTCCACCCACCAATGTTGCTAAAACAATCAAAAATGTAACGGCACATTGCATCAAGAAACATTTGCTGTGAAGAATTCTATTTAGTCTGTTTCTGCGAACGTAAATCACATTCTTTCGTTGCAGCGCAGGAAGCTCCATCTTCTACAATCCGCTCGCGACCACTGATGATGTGTACGTAGATGAAAATGCCTCTGTCAGCCCTGGGAGTTCCCAGTACTAACAGAAAGATCGACCTTGTGTCAGACCCCTGCAAATTCAAACTAGGCACACAGCCACGACCCTACGGCTACCCAGACGGCAAGGCAATTTATTAAAAACAATAAACAATAGCAAACTTCCTGGCTGAAAAGCAAAAAGTTCAATGAATATAAATATCAAAATCACAATATGCAGTTGCCTGCTTTATAAGTTCGTTTTATGGCTTCTAAGGTGGTATCTTTTCTTCGCTGGTACTGTCTGATCGGAAAATAGTGTATCACTAGCAGCTGTTGCAGAGTTTACGTTCGCAGATGGCAAAGTTTCTTCTGATGCTGGAGACAAATGTTCAGTGTTCAAAGTAGTCTTTTCAGGAGGAGAGTCAAGTTTCAAAGTGTCAGTAATCAAATCGGCATCGCTGAAAGGGACAAATTTCGGAGTTGTTTCAGCTTCGGAGGCACCAATTCCCTT
The DNA here is from genome assembly GCF_964263255.1 of Lissotriton vulgaris. NCBI lineage: Eukaryota > Metazoa > Chordata > Amphibia > Caudata > Salamandridae > Lissotriton > Lissotriton vulgaris. Next base: position 635,945,935 of record NC_141700.1, on the reverse strand, counting down.
CTTCACCCAGTCGTCGTAGGGCAGCGGCAGTGGAACACGCTTTACGTGAGAAGCGTGGATCCAGTGCTTGCGACCAGCAACACGTACAGCTGTCCTCGTTGCCAGCAGGATTTGGAAGGGGCCGATGTAGCGAGGCTGAAGATTCTTTGTCCTCGCAAAATTTCTGACCACCACGTGGTCGCCGGGTTTCAGCTGATGCCCTGGACTCTCCGGAGGTTTTGGCAAAGCATCAAAGACCTGTTGATGAATAAGACTTAATTTAGCAGTCAAGTCGTAAAGATAGTCTATCAACATAGGATATTCAATGGAGCAGAATTGTTTAGGCCTTGGCACACCCCAGACATTTGCCGGGCGGCCAAATACAATCTCATATGGAGAAAGCCCTATTCTAGAATGCACTGTTGCTCTCGTTGATAACAAAGCCAAAGGAAGTGCGTCTGGCCAAGCCAAACCTGTGGATGCTTGAATTTTGGCTATTTTAAGCTTGAGGGTGCCATTGTAACCCTCGACTAAACCAGCAGACTGGGGATGGTTCGCACTATGAAATTTTTGTTTCAATCCTAGACCAGCACACACACTCTGCATAACTTTCCCTATAAACTCACTTCCGTTATCTGACCATACAATCCGTGGCATTCCAAACCTAGGGAAAAATTCTTTGAGAAGAATTTTGGCAGTAGATAGAGCAGTGTTGTCCTTTAGTGGGTATGCTTCTATCCACCTGGAAAAAGCACAAACCACCACCAGGACGTATTTTAAATTGTTGCAGCGTTCCATGTGAATGAAGTCTAACTGTATTACTTCAAAGGGACAGGAAGGAGGAGCAAAATGACCAGCTGGAGTTGGAGTTCCCTTGCCAGGATTATGCATCAAGCACACCATACAATTTTTCACCACTCTCTCTGCACACTTACTGATTCCCTCATTCTTCCAAACCGGAGCTAACATCTTACATATCCCTTTAGAACTTATGTGCGCCACTCCATGCGCCATCGTCACTACTGCAAGCACATACGCATCAGGCAACATCCAACGCTGCTGTTCTGTCAAATCAATCCAACATCCATTCGAGTCCAATTTGCCCGTACTTTCTCTCCATACGCGTTTCTCTTCCTCAGTCGCTTCTTTCTGAATCTCTTTCACACTTTCCATTGTGTCCTCACACATTCCAGACTCAGCAATCCATCTTGCAGACGTAGCAACATACATTCTACTCATCATGTCTCTAGCTGTCTGTTTAGCGGTTTCATCAGCAAAGGCATTTCCCCGACCAACATCATCCGTGATTGCTTTATGAGCACTGCACTTCACAATCGCAACTTCAGTCGGTAAGGTTAGAGATTCTAACAAGTCGTTAACTAGCTGACCATGTTGAATCTTAGTCCCATGGGACGTAATGAAACCCCTTTCTCTCCACAACCGGCCAAAACTATGGGCCACGCCAAATGCGTACTGACTATCTGTAAACACATTCACTCTCTTTCCCTCAGCTAAAACACACGCTCTCGTAAGAGCTATTAACTCTGCAGCTTGGGCAGAATTCTGACTCACTCTTGCAGTCTCCACAATCGTCTTCAAAGTCGTTACCGCGTAGGCAGCAGTCACATCACCATTCTCCAATTTAAAACATGACCCGTCCACATACAGCGTACCATCTGGGTCGGATAGAGGAGTATCTCTCAAGTCGATACGACCTTTTGTCTCTTCCTCCGTTTTGAAATAACAGTCATGTGGCTCAGAATCACTCGACTCTTGATCAGTCGGCAACAATGTTGCTGGGTTCAATACATTGCATCTTTTGATCTGAATATGACTCGCTAATAACGTCAGCTCGTAACCAGATAATCTCGCACTAGTAAGGTGTTGTGTCTTCGTTCGGTTCATGAGTGTGTCCACTGCATGAGGAACCATAACCACTAGCATATTGTTCATCACCAAACCAGCAGATTGTCGAATGGAAGCTGCAGCTGCCGCTGTAGCCCTCAAACAACTAGGCAATGCTCTAGCTACCGGATCTAATGTTGATGAGAAATACGCACAAGGGCGTTGTTTATCACCAAACTTCTGTGTCAAGACACTCAACGCGCAACCTTCTCTTTCGTGAACGTAGAGCGTGAATGGCTTACTGTAATCAGGTGTGCCCAATACAGGAGCTGAACACAAAGCTTTTCGTAATTCAGCAAAACTCTCTTGACATTCATCAGACCATGGCACCGGACTCGGAACATTTTTCCCAGTCAAAGCTACCAACGGTTTTGCTAAAAGTGAAAAATTTGGGATCCATTGCCTACAGTAAGAGGTAATACCTAGAAAGGCACGTACTTCCCTCTGTGTGCGTGGAACACTCATCTGCGTAATTGCTTTTATTCTCTCTGGGGTCAACTTCCTTCCCTCCTTTGACAAGAGATGACCTAAATAGGTTACTTCTTGGCAGCAATATTGCATTTTGGAAGGTGACACCTTATGATTCAAATTAGACAAATGATGCAATAACGAAATTGTAGCTGCTTTGCAAGTTTCCTTGTCATCGGCAGCCACCAAAAGATCATCTACGTATTGTACTAGGGCAGAACCTGGAGGAAGGACAAAAGAATCTAGCTGACTTTTTAAAGCTTGACTGTAAATAGATGGACTTTCACAGTAGCCTTGTGGAGCGCGTTTAAATCTGAAACTGCGACCTCCTAAACAGAAGCCAAAAATATCTCTGCTTTCCTCGGCTATCGGAATGCTGAAAAAGGCATTCTTCAAGTCGATGACTGAGAACCAATTGGCTGTAGCGGGAATCAATGTTAACAAAGCAGTAATGTCTGGCACTACAGGAAACTGCGGAATTACAATCTTATTAACTTCTCTAAGGTCTATGACAAACCTATAGACTGGAGGTTTTGTAGGGTCTGTTCGCTTCAGAATCGGTAATACAGGACTGTTACAGACATTTCCTCTAGTTTCTTCAACTACACCCTTCTTAATCAAGTCTTGCACAATCAATAAGAGTGCACGCTCACCTTCATTCGATATTTTATATTGAGGAATTCTTGGAAATTTCACATTTGCTTTCAAAGTTACTACATACGGTGGAATCTCTAGTAGACCTACATCATTGGGACCAGTCGCCCAAAGAGAATCAGGGAGTGAACGTAGCTCCGGCGGGAGTTTGTCCATTGACAAGTACATCGGAGAGGTGAGTCTTTTACCCAAAGTAAGCTGTACTCCTTCCGGAGAACAGTACAATGTCGCATATAGTCGTTTTAACAAATCTAAACCAAGCAGATTTTCATTACAACCTGTCGTCAAAATTAAGGGTGCTTTCAATTGACACGGTCCAACAGAAATAGACAAAGGACCAGATATCGGGTTGTACACAGGGGCGCCTGAAAAACCTACGGAAACATTTGTTGAGCCAGACAAAGGTGCGCCAGGGAGTTTCGCATGCATGATAGAACTTTTTGCGGCACCAGTATCCAACAGAAACGGTTCGACTACACCTGATGTTGCTACTGCGACATAAGGCCCACTCTGATCCACTGGAACTGATACTACTCCCTCTCTCTGTCCATGGCTGTCCTAGTACCCATTTTGTTGAAATCCCTCTTCAACTTCACAATAATCCTCAACAAGATATTGCTGAGATCTATTCTGTTGAGCTGACTGTACATTTCGCTGATCAAAGTGATTAGAAGGACGATCATTAGTTTGTGGAGGCATAGCACCTCGTCCCCGACCTCTAGAATTCTGTGCAAAACCACCACGACCTCTCTGAGCTGCTGCTGCATTATTTTGCGCTAAAATCTGACAATCATTTTTATAGTGACCCTCTTTCTTACAGTACGCACACTGATTCCACTGGTATTGAGGCCTGGTCGAATTATAATCTGTCTTTTGATACGAATTCTGTTGCATATTAGTCTGATTCGTGCGAGGCGGATACGCCTGCTGCAAAAGAACTTTAGTCTTTAAATCTTTCGTTTTCTTCTCTGATTTCTCCTTTTCCTCTTTATCCCTATTTTCGTAGTACTGTGCAGTCGCAAGTATTTGCGCTGTCGTAGATACAGCCCACGCACTTTCTGAGTCTTTCAATTTATTGCATAATTCGGGTAACAAATTATGCACAAATTTATCGACAAACAATCTCTGTCCTCCTTCAGTGCTCATATCCTGACCACTATGGTCTACAAAAGTCTCTTCGAACCTCGTGAAGAAGTCGGAGACACTTTCGTCTTTCTTCTGCTTGCATGCGGATAATTTATCCCAATTAACACGCAATGCTGGCATCAGAGTCTTCATTAAATCTATTATTCTACCAGGAAGATTAGCAATTAGGGGTTCGGGTTTCGCACCACCTATTTGTTGAGCATCTGCTGCAGTGATAGCTGCCCAATCACCACCTAAAGCAGCCTGATGATCCTCTCTACGAATTTTAGCCCACACTGGTTGTGGAACTACATTACCAAACAACATATCAATGTCGGCTAAGTTCATTATACAAGCCTCAACTGTCTGTGTCAATTCCTTGTAATATCCGGCTGGATTCTTACGTGGATCTGGCAAGGCCTGTTTCACTGCTAACACTTCTGCTCGCTTCCACGGAATATGTATCCATACTCTTTGGAACTGTGCTGGAGCAGCTGCAATACCCGCATTATCATCACGTTGTACTGCTTCGCGCCAAATTGGAGGAACTTCCCTCATAGGATATTGGCGACTTAGCTTCATTCTACCTTTCTCTAAATCTCTCGGGGAACGAAGAGATGGATCATTCCTAAAACTCAAAATGAGTTCCATCGCTTCCTTTATATTATCGCCCACTATCATTCCAGCAGCAAACTCCTTTTGAACCCTAATTAAATCTTCCAAATCTGATTCGACATCGTCTTCTTCTATTTCCTCACGCAACAACGAGCACATCTCGTCGAAGACGTATCGCTGTGTTGGCTCTCCCCATTGCATAAATGTCTCTAACACATCTCTCGTACTATATCTTCTAACTTTTGTAATCCATCTGAGAGCCGTGGAGTCTAAAACTCCCCGTTCCTCAGTACTAGGAAGCTGACTCCGTCTCTGAACAGAGTCAGGAGTAGGAGTCTTAATCAAGGTTTTATATATTGGAGACAGTATATTAGTAACAGAATCAGTAATTCTTCGACGAACAGAAAGTGGAGTTAGTACACTCGCAGACATAGAGAACGCAGTAGAGGTAGGAATAGATGACGAAACAGTAGGAGTATCGAGGAAAATAGCTTCTGGAGCAGTAGGTACAGTGGTAGGTATAGGAGCTGGCAGTGCAGGAAGAGGAGGAGCTGTAGGAACATTTACATTCACCACAGGAAGTAAAGGAACTTGGTTCTGAGGAACAAGAACACCAGGTTGTCCAGCAACCGGCAATTGAACATTCGGGATGAGTGGAGCCGCAGCACCTTGTGCATACGGTGGAGGCGACCGTAACAGATAAGATAGCAGAGGATCGTTTTCGGAGTCCTCCAGTATCTTAGCCATTTTCGATGGCAAGGCAGGATAGCACTTGTCAATCGCTAAGTTACGCTCTCTAATGGCTACATCTATGGCTTTCTCACACTCGTTAGCCTGCAACTGCTTAGTCGCTTGCTCTAGAGTTAACTCTTCTAGTTCTTTTTGCTCTTTTTTCAACCTTTTCATTTCTCTCTGTTTGGATTCTTTCCGCCAATAACGAAAAGAGTCAAACATTGCCGGCCGGGCTTTCTTCCTAAACAATTTCGCTTCTAAATTGTCGAGAATCTCTTGTTCAAAACTACCATGCAGTGGCCAACTAAGGACACCATCCTTCTTACAATAACGGACCCATATCTCATTATAAGTTATAGGACCCACACCATACTTACAATATAGGTCATATAGGGGAGTCCCAATCGGAGGAACCAGACAGGAATCCTCTAATTGTGAGTCACTGTTGCAACTAAAACAAGACAACATTTTCCGACTTACCATTCTCAGTCCGGAACACAAAACAAACAAAACACGAAACAAATTGTGCACTTGAACCAAGAACTTAGGCCTACCAAAAACGAACTGATGTATCGATACCCAAACTGAACCAAATAGATTATCGTAACTAGAACAACTAGTGATAATCTTACAAAACCAAACCAAACCAAGAACCGATCAAGGATTTTTAACAATCCTCACAAAAGTAACCAGCTAGCTATCACTAAATACTTAACTGAGGCACTGAAGACGTCACCAAGGAGAAACCCGTCACGTTTCGCCGTACTAAGGACTGCACCACTTCGGGTCCAAGACAGGGCGACGGTCAAGGCAACGGCCCACTGCAGCCGTCCTGAACGGGAAACCCTCGTGGAAGAGAACTTCAGGGCCACTTTTGCGATATGCCGGGATCGATGAAGTGGGGCGCCTCCCTCAGGAATCTTCACACGAAGCTTCTCGAACTCTTCAGGCTTTTGGACCGGTACCGAATGACGTCGCCCCACGTTGGGCGCCAATTGGAGTTCTGGACTTTTTTGGTTCCGTCCAGAGGTGTCAGGGTACAACACCCAAAGACCCCGGAGTTCCACCTGCCTTGGTGCACAAATGAACAGAAACACGGGCTTCTCGATGGTGGCGTCAAAGACCAAAGGTTTATTACTGCAGGGACACAGAAGTCACAGAATCTACACACGGGCAGAATCTAGGAGACTGTTCGATTTGTACAAAGTGGGTTGCTCCTTATATACTAAAAATTGTGCTCTAGGCAAATATTTCACATGTCGGTACATTCCCAAACCTTTGTGTCTCTAAACAATAAATATTTGGCGTTACACAGGAACTGTTGATAATATCTGATACCAAACATCACGAAGAGGGGTTCCCACCAGTCCATCACAATCCCTTGTCAATATTGCATTCAAGACCCGGACCGCCTCATCGTAAAGTTCGTTACCTCCCCCTAATAAAGGCCCAGAAGGAAAGGAGCAGAGCCAGGTGCAGAAGATAGAAAAGCGGGATAAGAGATGTTTGTGGGTTGTAAATGGGCAAGGCTACCGGCTTCGGCCGCCTAATCATGATCAGGTACAATGGACAGGAAAACCAGTTCAGGTGGGCTGGCCTCGGGCAGAGGAGGCAGCCTTTGTCGAGTCATGCAGCTTCAGCGTGATCTGGTTTAAGGTGCACGTGTCATGTAAGAGGTGAATCTCCGGCTAAGGCTACGTGTCCTTAATCAAAGTGAAGTGAATGAAATGATCAGAGGCTATTGCATATGTGAGGGCAAGGAACCACAAAATGGCGGCCATGATCTAAGATGGATGCCATGGGTATATCAGAAATGTGTCAATGGAAGGAGTGCTCTTGCTCGTAGCGTAGCGAAAACACTAGGATATACTAAATGGATCATTTGCGGTTCGCTGATACTAATTTTATGTATTTCCGACAAACTTGTAAACACGGATTCAAGTCGTCACGGAACCGTCACGGAACCTCACATCGCAGCCACAGACGACATTCGAACACTACTTGACAACGGAGAAACAGCTGCCCTCATCCTACTGGACCTCTCTGCAGCATTCGACACGGTCTGTCATAGCACCCTCATAAAACGCCTCAGCAACATCGGGATACAAGGAAAAGCATTGGACTGGATCATCTCGTTCCTCACCGGAAGAACCCAGAGAGTCTGCCTCCCCCCTTTCAGATCAGAGGCCACTGAAGTCATCTGCGGCGTACCACAAGGATCATCGCTCAGCCCCACCCTTTTCAACGTCTACATGAGCCCCCTCGCATCCATCGCGCGCCAACACAACCTCAACATCATCTCCTACGCTGACGACACACAGCTGATCCTCTCCCTCACCAAAGACCCAAACACCGCCAAAACCAACCTACACGAAGGGATGAAAGACGTAGCTGAGTGGATGAAGAACAGCCATTTAAAACTTAACTCAGACAAGACGGAAGTCCTCATCCTAGGATCATCCCCCTCTTCCTGGGACGACTCATGGTGGCCACCAGCCCTGGGCAGCGCACCCAAACCAACGGACCACGCTCGCAACCTGGGCTTCATCCCGGACTCCTCCCTCTCGATGACCAGACAAGTCAACGCCGTCTCATCATCATGCTTTAACATCCTACGCATGCTCACAAAGATCTTCCGTTGGATCCCCACAGAAACAAGAAAGACGGTCACCCATGCACTTGTCACAAGCCGACTGGACTACGGAAACACCCTCTACGCCGGAACCACAGCCAAATTGCAGAAAAAACTCCAATGCATTCAGAACGCCTCCGCCAGACTCATCCTTGACATCCCCCACCACAATCACATATCCGGTCACCTAAGAGACCTCCACTGGCTCCCCGTCAACAAGAGAATAACGTTCCGTCTCCTCACCCACGTACACAAAGCCCTCTACGACCTAGGACCCAAATACCTCAACACGCGCCTGACCTTCTACACCCCCACCCGCCAACTACGATCGTCCAATCAAGCCCTCGCCGCGATTCCACGCATCCAAAGATCCACCATGGGAGGAAGATCTTTCTTCTACTTAGCGGCCAAAACCTGGAATTCTCTCCCCACCCACCTCCGCCTTACACAGAACCACCTCTCCTTCAGAAAACAACTCAAAACTTGGATATTTGATACATAACGTACCCCCCCTCCCTCAAGCGCCTTGAGACCCTCTGGGTGAGTAGTGCGCTATACAAATTTTAACTTGACTTGACTTGACTTGACTATATATATATGAAATAATGCCATGTAAAGAAGCTCTGAAAGTAATGTATTTATATATTAATTGACTTAACAATAGGCGCAAAACTCAGGCTGTAGAAAGTTGGTTAAGGGCTCACTTATACTTCTGCAGGAAACCCACTTTAAGAATATGAATAGCCTGAGTAAAATCTTCCATTGGTGGGCTGTGTCCCAATGCTTATCAAATGCTAGCTGTGCTCAGAAGAGCGTAGGGCTATATGTTGGTAAGCATATACCATTTCAGATAAAGGCTATACAGACAGACTCTGGGGGAAGATGGGCATTTATGAATGGGAGACTGAATGAATCAAACATAACTATAGCAACAATTTATGTGCCAAAGTTAAATAACCCTCTCCCTTTGCTAGAACTAGCGCAGGCTATAAGCACCCAGGCCAAGTCATTTTGGGTGGCGATTTTAATTACCTTTAACCCCTTGGGCGCGGCCGCGATTCTGCGCCTGTGCGGCACATTCCAATCGTGGGTGCAGTCATGACGGCCGGGAGCCGTCATCAGCACACAAGCACTGTGTGCCATGACGGCTCCCGGCCGTCATCAGCATGGAAGGGGTTAAGATCTATTAATAGACTCATCCGCCACAGCCCAGAGACACAATAAGCCACAAAGGGCTATAGCTCTAGCCAATAGTAAAAGGGAACTAGATCTGATCGACCTATGGTGTTTTCATCACCCTAAGAAACAGGAATTCTCATGCCTTTTCGCAAAATATAATACTGCTTCCAGAATAGATTATTCTTTAGTATCACATGGGCTGAAGCTGATCACTCATGAATATGTCCCAAATGCCTTTTCGCATCTTTACTGGTTGAAATGGAAGTCACAGGATTCGGCGTTGAAAGAGCACCCTGGCAATGGTATTTTAATATAGTTATTTGGAGTATGAAGAATGGTGTGCCTGGGTATCTGATGAGATTAAAAACCTCTTTATGTTTAATACTGGCACCTCTCATGTAGATATTGTCTGTTATTGTCGGCTATGCTTCGTGTCGGCTATGCTTCGTCATCGTGGCTTTATCACAAACAAAAAATCCAGCAACAGAGAGAGAACAATCTAACAATCTAAAAAGATATGATCTGGAAGCTAGACTGGAGCAAGCTAGTAAAATATATCTACAAATGAGAAACATAGCTGCAAAGCAAGCGTTTACACAAGCTAAATCAAATATGCAGAAATACTATTATATTCAGGACAATATTGCCAACACTGCCTATCTTCAGAGGGTATATTAAGACTGTGGAAGGGAAGACTACTGGCATGGCAGGCCAAAGATTGACAGGTTAAAAGGATCTTATCCCTGATAGATACTGAATCAATGGTGCAGATAACTAATTTCTGGGAGATTGAGAATGCATTTCTAAAACATTATGAGAAAATATACCAATCAGATCAGCAGAGTGCAGCTGATCGTCTTTTTAGACAAACTCCCTATTCCATTTCTATCTAATGAACAAAGTCAAATGATGGTATCCTTATTTTCCCTTGAGGAAATAGAGAGAGTAGTAAACTCAGTCTCCAATGGTAAATCAGCTGGCAAAGATGGTCTATCAGCAGAATTATATAAGAAATTTGCCCCAATATTAAAACCACAAATATTACAGCTTGCCATCTACATCTTAAAAGGTGGAGAACCTCCTACATTGTTTCATACTGCCTTGGTAGTTAGCAATTTAAAGAAAGATAAGAACAAGAAAAACATAAATTCTTATAGGCCTATAAGAAAATTAAACATAGATTATAAAATCTTTACAAAACATTTGGCAAATAGGCGAAATAAGATCATAGGCTCAATTATCCACTGAGACCAATGTGGGTTTGAGGCAGGCAGACAGCTTTTTACAAATACAATTTTTTTTATAGAAGATCTGGACTACATGAACCAGAATAAAATACAGGCACAGGTGTTATTTGTGGATGAGGAGAAAGATTTTGAATTGGTGTCCTGGCAAAGCCTATGTTTAATTCTTGACAGATTTGGGTTCCCAAACTTGTTTATACAAATATTAGTTTGTTTGTGTAAGGATGCCTTGGTGCAAATAATTATTAATTCCAGAAATGTAGGTTGTTGCAGAGTAAATAAAGGCACCCGCCAGGGATGTCCCTTCTCTTCAATACTCTTCGCCCTGTTATGGAACCATTGGCAATAGCCATTAGGCAAGAAGCTTTAATATCAGCACCATTGTATGGTATGTCTAATATAAAATGATATGCTGATGACATTGTTCTCTTTCTTAAACCCGGGGAAAATATCCAGAAGGAAATTTTTGCAATATTTAGGGAGTTTCAAGCATTGGGCGGGTGTAAAATAAACAACCCCAAGACTGAAATTTCTCTCTGTAGTAGTTCACAAGATACACTAATACATGAACTTCAACTACTATGCAACTCAAGACCTCAAGGACATCTAGGCATATTTGTCACTGAAAATGGGAATAATCTATACAGATTAAACTACGTCCCACTAATACAAAAGATCAAGTGCTTATTCGCAAAATGGAACCAACTACCTAGCTCAATAATTGGATGGGTAGGATTAATTTGCATGTCTATTCTACCACTCTTTCACTTTTTATTTTCAGCAACCCCTCCGCATTACAAATATCTTTTTTTTAAAGAAATAGAAGGGGTGTTTTCATCTTTTATATGGGCCAACAAGCTTCCGAGATTGGCACAGGCCACTTTAGGTAATCTAACCAAGGAAGGAGGCATGGCCCTCCCCAATTTAAGGGAATATCATCATAGAAGTTTTGCACATAATGCATATAGATTTGTCAGCCACTCTGATCCACTTTCCACAGCAATTTGTTTTATAGCAAGAATCACAAAGTAATATAAAATCCCGGATCTAATGAAATTAGTAAAAAATCCCAAAAAGTGCATTATAAGGACCTCCAGTGGCTTTTAAAACAAAAAGCATAATTGCTTAAGTTTTATGATATTCCTTTGATAAACGGTTCAATACGCTTGGAAGACCTTTACGTCGGGTAACAGCGGGCCATTGACCCTAACATTATAATGAAATGGGAAGAGAATAGATATACAATGGTGGTAGATTTTATTTATATTGACATCTGCAAAAAAAAGGACTGAGATTGAACATGGTCTAAGTTGCTGTAAAGACATACTTAAATGGTCTTTCCTTCAAATTACATTTAAAAAAAGGTATAGAACCTGTTGCAAAGTTGGACCTCACTGAGCTTCTCTTGGAGCTAACCACATTTAGATCAATTAGCGGCTGGCTACAAATCATAAGAGAGCAAAAGGACAATAGGATGTATGGAAAGGCCCAAGTTAATTGGCACACTAAAGAGGGCCTCAAGATTTCAAGGTGTGTTTGGAACAGAATTAATACATTAAAAACAACGTCACTAAGAGGTGACAATTTCAGGAACATCCAATTTTACACCAATTAGTTACTATATAGGACCCCAGCTTTCTTGCACAATATATACCCCTAGATACAAGACAAATGCTTTCATTGTTCACTCGAAGGTGGGGGTAACTGGACCCATATTGTTTGGAAATGTCCAAAGATTAAACAACTCAGGGATGAGATTGAGAAACACTTTAGACATAAGCTAGGGGCGGGGGTAGCTATTGATAATTATATTGCAACTCTTGGATAATCCCTGAATCTAACAGCTAGCACTTTACATACGGAAGGATTCTACATTTCGGCCTTAGTGGTAAGATCACTAGAACTGGTGCAGTAAGAATACACCTACATTTCATTACTGGCAGATCAAACTGTGCAGAGTTTGAGACTTGGAGAAACGATATGCCCTAAAGTCAGGCTCATATACTAAGTTTAAAACTCTTTGAAAAATGTTTATGAAATGTGCCGGGAGATAAGGGAGGTTCAGTACAAAGTGGTTATCTTTGATATCTGTAGGCTATATGGGGAAATGTGCAATATATGCTTTTAATATATCTCTTAAGTAACATTCTTTTGACATATAAGAATTATATCGTATTGTTTACTTGTGTATTTTTGCTGCTTTGTGTAAAGCTTAAACCTGACATGATTATCCAATATATTAGGCACTTTGTATATGAGTTATTTCTAAAGGTTCTCTCAGTAAGAATAAAAAATAAATGTTAAAATGAAGCTTGACTTTTATCTGCACCTGCAGCAATACCAAACAAACCCTATGCAAACAAATATTTTCCATTTCCAGTACACATGGCAGGCTCTCATACTTTCGACATTCACCTCTCAGAAAAGTGCATGCTCATCCAAGCAAGGTTAGCCATTCGACGCAAGGAGTCTACTGCATGTTAAAGAGTACAGAATGTCCATAATTCTGGAAGTGGAGGACTTTGTTGCTTCCACATGGGAGGTATCATATAAGCAACATCAGAGATGTTATCACAGAGCAGGATCCTAGATGCAAACAGTCAGACTTTTAGAGGCTGTGCTGCTGCATGCCCATCGATTGCCCCTCTGACTGGAGATGCAACTAGTGTCCTCAGCCAGGCCACAGGCCTCAAATGGACCCATCCCGTGCTCACACAATAATCTATCCTTCATCATGCCTACCTGCCTACCTATTCTGCTGGTCGAGCAGGAACACGGTGTGGGAGGGAGGCTCCCCCTCTCTGCAATCAGTGACTCCTTCCCCTGCGCTGCTGCTATGGCTGCTCCTGCCCTGTGCTGGTCAGTCCATGACAGCATGCCCTTTCAGCTAGTTTTAATTTATTTTATTTAATCCAATTCCTTTCGGGTTCTTCCCATTCCTTTTTCTCGCTTCGTGCCGTTTTCTGGTTTTACCACTTCCCTCCACCCGCTTCCTACCTCCCCAGCATGCCTGCAATTACCTAATTAGTGGAGGCCAGAGACTGAACTCATTGAGCAGGTCCTTACCGGTACCCCCTTGCAGCAGGCATTGCCTTCTTCCCCTGCACTGCTGCTAGGGCTGCTCCTGATCCATGCTGGTCAGTCCATGGCAGCCTGCCCTGTCAGCCAGTTTTATTTTATTTTATTAAATTGAATTCCTTTTGGGTTCTTGCCATTCCTTTTGCCCACTCAGTGCCGTTTTACACATTTCCTGCCTCTTTCTTTCCACAACCCGCTTCCCTCTGCCTGCCTTCACAGAACCCCTCCTAGAACCTACATAATGAAGATCGCAGTGCAGCCATAAAGCGGGCACTCGCACATTGGGCATGCGCTATGGGTGCACACAGTGGGTACGTCAACGGCAAGCCCATCTGTACACATCCGTACCCATCTGCACCGTGACCGCACCCAGTGCCAGGAGCAATGGACCTTCAGGCACCTACAGGTACTCCACCTCAGATCTCCGAGCCCTGGACCCCGGATCCTGAAATAATTGCTGCCTCGCATTTCCTTGTTGCACAGCAGGACTGTTCAGCTGACATGGGTATTGCTTCAACTGCAATGTAGGACCACGTGCCCTCACGGAAACCCGCGCCACTCCCACTCCGCCAACTGAGACCACCTTGGAACCAGATCAAAACCAGATGGCTCTGTAAACATGCCAATGAAGTCTGAGACACCATATCCACCCTTGCCCCCTATGTGACCTTCATCACAGAGACCTGGCTCACCCCCCCTCCGTCCCGACATCCCCAACACAATGCCCAGTGGCTACAAGATAACACACCAGACTGCACCAACAAACACAAAGGGGGAGGCATCTCGTCATCCACAAAGAAACAATCTGCTGCACAACCACCAAAGACGACACCACACTGATCATGGAGCACCTCACTTTCCAACTCTGCATCAATGACAAAACAACCATCAAAGGAACCTGACCCCACAGTCCCCTAGGACCACGTACTAGCCTCAGAGATACCATCACAGACTTCATCGCCCCACTGGTCATCGGATTTAAGCACAACATCTTCCTCGGTGACCTCAACTCGCACCACAGACAATAACTCCACCAACCTCCTGGAATGAATTAACATCAACCTCACCCAGCTGGTTGCAGACCCCATACACAGAGCAGGATATACACTGGACCAAATCTTCACGTTCAGCAACATAGTCAAATACAACCATGCCACGGAACTCACCTGGTCCGACCACTCCATTGTCCACTTCACCATCGCAGGCTCCCCGTGCACCACCTCCAACCCCCCCCAACACCTCCTTCCGTAGCTGGTGCAAATTTACACAGGCCCAATGGATAGACACCCTCAACATCACCTAGCCCGACTCCACATATAACTTTGAACAAGGAGTCAAGTACTTCAACATTTGGATCACCAACACTGCCAACCTAGTTACCCCCATCAAAACATCCAAAACCTGCAGATCCACCAAACAAAGCAACTGCTACACACTAGAACTCAGTGCAATGAAACACAGCTGCAAACAACTGGACAGAAAATGGTACACCAGCAGAGATGCTATAGATCAAGCGACCTTCGAGTCAGCCCTCATCGAATACCACAAATGACTCAAAGACGTGAAAAAGGATGCCCTTGCAGACCACATCGAGCCAAGTGCCAATCACACTAAGGAACTCTTCAGCATCATCAGAGAGTTTCCTTCCCAACAGCCACCAAGAACACGATTCCTTCTTCACAGGAACTCTGCAGCTCTCTAGCAATTCACTTCCTCAACAAGATATCTGACATCTACAGGAACTTCGAGCCACAACCCACTAACCTCCTCAGGCTCCTCAGCCTCCTCACGCCAATGGAAGCTTTCCCCATTAAGCAACTCATTGCATGGGAACAGATCACCACACTGAACACCACATCCATCATGAACTCCATTTACCTGGGAGTACCCATCGACCCCTGACCCCACCGCCTCTTCAGCCTTGGAAGCAACAAGATACGTCACCAGCTCACCAGCATCCTCAAGGTATCCATCGCCACAATAACCTTTCCTGATGCATGAAAACACACAGAAGTCAGACCTCTCCTTAAGAAACCCTCCGCCGACCTGAGCGAACTCCAGAACTACCACCTCTTCTCACTGCTCCCGTTCCCCACCAAAGACCTGGAGAAGGGCATCAACCGGCAGCTCACCGAACACCTGGAGAGAAGCAACCAGCAAGATGCCTCCCAATCCGGTTTCCACACCAACCACAACACCAAGACCATCCTGATGGCCACCACTGAAGACATCCGGACCCTACTCGACAGGGCAAAATCGTCAGCCCTTATCCTCCTTGACCTCTCCGCAGTTCTTGACACAATATCCCACCACACACTCATCAAGAGACTGCACCAGATCGGGATCAAGGAAGATGCACTCAAGTGGATGCATCATTCCTTAAGGGATGACTGCACAGAATTGCCGTACATCCCATCGCCTCAGACCCCACAACCATCATATGCGGCATCCCTCAGCCTCACCCTCTTCAACACCTAAATGACGCCTCTGGCAAACATTGTCAGAAAAAAACGATCATATTCTATGTCGATGATACTCAGCTCATCCTCTTGCTCTCAGCAGACCCCACCACCACTAAAACCATCTTCTATAACTGTATGAAGAATGTTGCAGACTGGATGGAGGACAACTGTCTGAACTTTGAAGCTCAACACTGACAAGACCAAAGTGCTGATCTTTGACAACCACGCTTCCCTCTGGAACGACACCTGGTGGCCTGCCTGATCTTGGTCCCACTCTCACATCAATAGACCACGCCCGCAACCTTGGTATCATCCTGGACAGAAAACTCACCATGAAATGACAGATCAACACAGTCTCCTTCGCCTGCTTCCACACTCTCCGCTTGCTCCAAAGAATATTTAAATGGCTCCCCATCAGCATAGGAAAAACAGTAATGCAATCCTTAATCACCAGCCGGCTGGACTACGACAACACACTGTACGCAGGTACCACAATCGAACACACGAGAAGGCTCCAGACAATACAGAATACAGTGACCAGACTTATCCTCAACCTGCCTAAATGGACCCACATCATACAACAACTGAGAAACGTCCACTGGCTCCCCGTCCAGAAAAGATGCCAATTCAAATGACTGACGCACACCTACAATGCCCTCCAGACCAGCACAGATGAACCATAGCGTGATCTTCCACCAACCATCCAGAAACTTTGCTCCAGCTCCTTTGCCCTCGCACAGACACCACGCATCTGCGGCAGCCACAGCAGAGGCCACTCCTTCTCCAACTTTGATGCCAAGTCCTGGACCTCCCTCCCCCTCCGAGCATCCCCCTCGCTGATGGACTCATGGAAGAGACTCAATACCTGGCTCTTCTACTAAGCCCAGCAACCTAGCGCCTGGATACCCTCACAGGCGATAAGCTGCGCTTTAAAAAGTACTGATTTATTGATTGATTGATTTGATCTTCTGGTAGGTGCTGGACATCCGCGTCAGGATGATGTGCAGGTAGTTGTTGAGGAAATGTCGGAAGCGGAGGAGACTTTCAGGTAGACTTGTGTATCATCTAGAGTGTTGATGCTGTAATCTGTAAGTAGAGCACCAAGTAGTTCCATGTAGCGGTTAAAGGTGACAGGAGACAGTATTGAACCCTGAGGGACTCCTCAGTTCATAGGGATCTTTTGGGACTTGGAGGTGTCCACATGAACAGACTTGTGTTGGTAGTATTATATTCTGTAAAATGTGGGGAGCCAGCAGAGGAGTTTAAGGGAAGTCAATATCATAAATAGAAGCTGGACAATTTTCTAATGATTCTCCACATGCCCCAGGAAACATACACAAAGGCAGAAAAGTTCCTTGTACCGCTGGTCAATTTTTTTAAAGACAAACTGGCATAGGGAGTTTTTTCTTCAAACAAAAAACTTTGTTGAGAGAATGCAACAAACATGACAGTCATGGAACAAAGTTCAGTCCCTTCATGAAGACATAAAGATTCCCACCTCCCTGGCAGGGATCTCTTATTTGACTAAGGATCTTCTATAGGGGGCCAGAGGCAATGGCTTTAATTGACCTGGGGTGCTCAAGAGTTGCTTGCCAGAATCTAAAGGACCCCACTTTAATGCATTCATCCAGTCTGTTTATTTTCTTTTAAAACATAAAGATCCGTACTTAAGGTTTAGTGATTGTGGGACATACACCAAAAAGTGGTGGGTGTTGTATCCACTCTATTTGTAATACAAAGGGCCTCTATGCACTCTAAATTAGATGGAAACAACCTCTGCCACTTTTGTCAAATGAGTCTCAACCACAAAACTCAAAATCAGAAACAAAGGACATGAGGTACAAAGAGTAGAAATACGTTGATTTACTTAATAAAACGAATTGTAGATGGTCGTACAATAACTGCCTAATTAATATTCATTAAGCAATTGGCAATTTAGCTATGCCCATGATTGGCTGCAATCACAAAGGATCGTGGCCTGTAACTGAATTCCAAAACACTTTTTTTAAGCAGACTGTGTTCCACTTTGCAAATCAGTTAGTCGGTAACTCATCAATGGTTTGCCACTGCAATTAGGGTTGTAAGTCATTAACATTGTCCTTTCTGAATAGGAAATAGGAGGCACACCCTGTTCACCACCCTCCTATTAGCAATTCAGAAAGGATCACAAAAGTCATTTTATGAGTTGCAAATAATTTTCTGAGTTGAAAAATGGCTTCTGTACATAAAAAAAGCTATTTTGCTGTGACAAACCCCTGATTTTGGAAATTGCATGGTTTGTGATTGCAAAAGGATGTTGTGCTTGAGACTCAAAATGTATTATATTCATCTCATCATAAGCATCCCAGTGGCACATTTAGGCAGGAAAAAGAGAAGCTCTTTGGAAATGTATTTTTGGTGCAAATCAAAATGTAGAGTGAAAATACTATAACAGTAGATCATTTAGCATTGCATCATTCACTGGCCTGCAGCTATGTATTCCATGTCTTATGAAATAGTCCTTCTTATTTCAACAAGTGGTAATACATTTTCTCCAAAACAGATAGCCATGACCGTTCCACCAATCAAATATCAGACAAGAAAGTTGAGAAGTAAGGACTTTGCTTCCACAATGACTTTCTGTTTCTAAGCCTTGGGTGATCTGCTCTGGATCATGTAGTTTGGTCCTGTTGCAGAATGCTGGAAATGTATTGTGGAGGTTTGAGTGTGTGCACATATTTTTCTAAGACACCAGCTTTTTATTGTTACACTCGGAAGCATGTCCGTTAGAAGTTATGTTCCTGTACCCTAACAATAATGCATCCCCTGTAGGGTCATCTATTAATACCTGCATTCATTTGTATGAATTCATATGTCCCCTCTCCCACTAAAAACCACACTAACTTGTTTAATTTAAATGACAACATGGAAACTTGAGTAAATGCATGGAATGTCTTCCCTAAAAGTACTAGAATATTTACAATAACCAACAATACCCACTACCCTCTCACCCCCACTAATCTTGGCTTCCGGAGCAGCATACTGCTATTTGTAAATACAATTACAATATACTAAAATATATCTCTTTTGGCCAATATTACTACTAATACCATAATGTACTGATGTTGGGCATTCAACTGTAGTTCACAGTGGCTGGATAAAAATGTCCTTAGACTACTTTACATGCTTACACTCACATAAGAGAAACTGCTATGTTATGGTATGGTAAAATTATTTCTAAAGCGCACGTACATTGATTGGTTTCTTGGCGGTAAGTATAGGAGTAGCTGAGCCCCGGTGAAACTATTCAGGTGCCTGAACAAAAAGCCATAAGTTGCAAGCCATCTGCATAATAAATGTGCTCACATTTCTTTCCCTTAAAGGGAGTAAATATAGATAGAACAAGTGCGGGAATAACAATAATCCCTGTGGCACTCCACAGTTAGACTTCACCTCAGGTGCTATGAAGTTGGATAGACGAATCGACTGTGACCGATCTTCCAGGAAGGATGTAATCCAGTCAAGGGCCGAACACTGAAGTCCTGCGTCCCAGACCCCGTCCACCAGAATTCCATGGTCGACTGTGTCGAATGCTGCGGAAAGATCTAACAGCACCAGGGCCTCAGGGGTGCCCCTGTCAGCTTCTTTTCTTCATTCGTCCAATACCGCCAGTATTACCGTCTCCGTTGAGTGAGATGGACGAAAACCCGCTTGGTGGGGGTCAAGGAACTGAGATTGTTCAATAAATGAATATAGGCATTTTGCCACATGGGATTCCAGTACCTTAGCCAGATAGGGAAGCAGAAATATATGACTACACTTAAGTGGGGTCAAAAGGTCAGCCCCAGATTTTTTCATAAGGGGAACAATTGTAGCTTTCAAAAAACTCTGCGAACACAGCCCTGCATTAATGATTCATTCAGAAGAAGGAGGGCAGGGTCAGGGTTTACAGTTAACACTGCTATGGGTCAGATCAATTGCCAAGCGAGGTATCAGTTCACAACAATAAACCACATGCTGCTGGCCAACAGAGGTCTTTCATTTAGTACATCACTTCTACTCCCAACAAGCTACATACTATCACTGCTCTTGACATATCACAATGACAAACACATATAGTATTATATAGGAGCAAAATCCATACCAGCAGATCTCGATGCCTCCATTTCTCCCTCCAATGTATGCCTGCTCACCACCATAAACTGTAAACAAAATATCTGAGAATGGAAAACCCAGTGAAGCAACCTGCGAAGTGGGATTTGATCATACAAATACCATAAAGGGTATTTGCTGTCAACTCACTGAAAACCATAAACTGCATCCCTCTCTCTCTCACACTTTTTCACCCATCACATTTCCTAAGGTCTTTGTCCCATTACTAAATAAACGCGCCTCTGTGGTACTCACACAAGACATGAAAACACTTCCTCATGAGATCAAAACAAAGACAACACACTTTCAACTACACACCCTACATGCAATAGCATGCTTCCCATGCAGACAAGCACTCCTGCGCCCCACATAGGTGTAGTAAGTGTTATATAAATGTATACAATAAAATATGAGTAGTCGCTTTGGAAAATCAAGCATTGGCAAGGTCAATGGCCTGCATTTTGAGTCCTGACTAAAATATTAAAAATACTGCTGCAGTAAAAAGACAAAAAACTGGGTCTGGGTGGAATTTGCAGCGTTTCACTCTGCAGAGTTCCACAGAGTTGCAAAAAAACTCCATGAGATTCCCGGGAATTTCACGAAAGGGTGGAAAAAGGAACGTTGCGCTGCTTGTGCTGGGATTTAGCACCAGGATCTCGCTCCGCACTGCAAAATTGGCATGAATAGAACCACAAGGTGTGCCTGAGGGTGCAGCTTCTTGACTTGATTTTGCAGCCACTCGAGTAGATTTTCTACTCGAGTGGCAGCTTTCTGACTGCTGACAGTCACGGCTACCCACGTTGGAAGAATCTTGCCTGGTGTCCTACTAGTACCCAAAAATCACGCTAGGGGATGCAAAATCTCGCTCACGTTTGCCAGCGTATCTTTTTCAAGCAGCTCGCGAGTAAAGACCCCACAATGCAGCGGTTGATGGAATATGGCTCGAACTTCACTTTACAAGTGTAAAACAGAGTGTCCAAAATTCTGCCAATTTCACCAGTGGAGCGCAATACATCGTCCACCCCTACGAAAATATTGTTTTCTATATAGACGTCATCAGTGAGATGACACTTTTACTGTGCGATGACTGAGTGTACTTTAAGGATGTAAAATAGTCCCTTTTGCCGTGTAATGCAAGCCCTTCACAGAAGATGGAATGATACACCACACAACCAATGGTATGAGGTGAGAGGAATACTCCTCAGAATGTAGCCACAGCCCTCTTTATGTATATATTGTAAAGCACTGCCTGCAAGAGGTCTGCCTCTAAGACAACTGGACTGTCAGGTCAGACCTAATAATATTTGTATGCAGTCCTACTGGGTCAGCTTGGTTTGCACTTCAAATGACCTTTTTAAAGCCTCTTACTGTTGTATGTGTATATATATTATTGTTGGCGTTGGGCACTGGTGTAATGCCTCTATTTTTCATCACGAAATTAGGATGCACAATTAACCACAATTAGAAAAGCCTCTCTTTTTTGTCTTGTCAAAAGCAATAATGAGTTTTTAATCCCCCATCAAGAAAGGCACATCTTGAGTCTCTTGGAAAACATGTTACTGGGTTTCAGACATGAAAAACATAATCTGTTTTTTAAGAACACAGCAACATAACGAGCGAATAATGGCATTTTTTTCAATATGATTTTGTGAATGCCAGTGCACTCGAACATAAAAACAGATGTCTGCACATTTTGATTTAAGATGCATTGATTTCTTTAACGATGGCCCTCTAAATTAAGGTAATGAGCTGTGCTTTAAAAATAAAGAGCAGTTCACTCGATAGGAATGTTAGACTGAATTAAGGAAACAGACCAGGAAATGGGACCTTCGAGGAAAGAACATCTGGCAGATAGCAGACTAGTACTCCCGGGTCACAGTGAGTTGGGCCCTATGGCCATTACCATGTGCCTGCCAGACTTTTCCGCAGCAGTGCGTTTCATCTCATTTCTTATGCCATTGTTTGCAGGCGCTCGTGGACGTACAAGTATATAATCTTCTGTAAGATAGGAGTGCTGGATATGCATATGCTGCGCACAATTCTAGCTGTGGAGTGGAATCCCCTAGGAGCTAACCCCCAGATTCATCATTCATGCTCCTCTTTTGCGAGTCCTTAATAGTGATTATTAAGGAATCGCTATTAAAGACTCGCAAAACGGGATGCATGTAGAAATTGCAAAATTTATAGCGATTTCTACATCTTCCTTATTTGCGATTCGCTAATTGCTAATCGCAAATAAGGAATGACTCCCCATTCATTCTTATAGGCCAAAGGCCCATAGGAATGAATGGGGAGTCAATCCTTATTTGCGATTAGCACCAGAGTGGAGAAGTGTGGCTCACTGGTTAGAGGCGGCAGACCCAGAAGCAGAGGTCGGCCCGGGACCAGGGTTCAATTCCCGACGCGGCAGGGTACGGAACCAATGTCAGCGGGCTTGATAAATCTCGCCTCGGTGCCTCTCTAACCATGGGTCCCACGCTGCAACTCTGGGCAATAGCTTGCTTAATCTCCACAATGGCCCCCTCGCTGTCAGGGATGCCTGGCTTCACCTTGGGGATGCCCAATAGGGACCATCTCACAGGGAAAGCCAGGACGGGTTCCCCAGCGGCACACAGCGCCAAGAAACCCTGGGGTTAACGTGCGCTCTACAAATTCATACTAACATAACATTAGCGAATCGCAAATAAGGAAGCGATTTCAAGGGTGCCAGGGAGCACCCCTGAAATGGTGATTTACACTGGTGTTGCGCACACACATGTCCAAAGGACATGTGTGTGTGTAACATCCAACTTAGAAAAATGCACTGAAGTGCATTTTTCTAAGTTTTCGCTATTTACCGCGAAGTCAGACTTCGCGGTAAATAGCGGCCAAAAATTGCGAATTCGCAATTCTAAAATGGTTCATGAATTGCATTTAAGGAATCTCAAATAGAGATTCCTTAAATGCATTTCTTCGCAATTTAGCGATTTAAGATTTTGCGAATATTGCATTTGGGATGATGAATCCCAAATGCAATAAAAGCGCTCGCAAAGGGCCAGATTTGCAGAATCTGGCCCTTTGCGAGCTGATTTAACCTTCATCAATCTGGCTGAAAGGCCCTCCTATTTTTGGGGCAATTAAAGCTTACGCATTTGTAACTTTTTTTCCACATACAATATCCAGGCCAATTTTGCGTTGTGTCCCATATGTTGGGGATTGTTGATGTACAGAGGGTCTGTGGTCTTCCCTAGAGAAAATCGAAAAAATATTGTTTTACAATATTGTGAATTCAGTATGAGATCCTCTGTGTAGGTTGCTCATGGTTTTGCAGAAGAAACTAATTGTTGAAATAAAAAAAAAATGCCTACAGTAAATAGGATAAAATAGAAATTGATGACAGTGTTTTGATCCATATGTTTTTGGACTGAAGGCTGAACAACAAAAGTGATATACTGCGACATCCATCAAACTCTTCTGGTTTGCAAAGATAGACAGTGTGTGTCGGTTGTCCAAAACATGCAATGCCCAGACCCATCAACCAAGCTGGAACTGGTAATGAATTTTAATTGTTTTTTGACTATGCATCATACACATCTTCGCCACTGATATCATTCGTCTGTAGAATAAAGAGGACCAAATAGTTTTCTTGATGGATCGCCTTCCCAGAAAAGATCCGGGTCTGGGGCTTTCATTATGGCTACTAATGCAAACTCATATATTCACTGCTTTATGGCAATTCCTCTTTTGAAAGTGATTTTTGCAGGTAACTATTTACAATCTGTGAAATGGTTTAAATTCTTTCTGTTTATAGTCTACAATTTCGGTTAGTTCATACAACGAGTTTGCTGAATGGACCTCTATATATATGCATATGTATGTCTTTATCTATATCTATGTCTATATCTATATCTGTATCTATGTCTCTATCTGTATATATGTTGGACTTGGTCATCACTGTAGGGTCACAGCCACATTTTTTGCCTTCACAATTCCTATTTTCAGAACCCATTTTGTTGCCTTTTAGGCATCTGGGTACTTTACCAATGCTAACCAGTGCTTCCTTTATACATGGCAAAATTGCCTTGCAACTAATTGACACATTTAATATACTTATAAATCCCCACTAAAGTGGTACTACAGGTACCCTTGGGCCTGTAAATTAAATGCTTCTTCTGGGCTTGTGGCATTTATTGTGCCAACCAATTAAGTAACCTTGTTAAACGTGTTGCAGGCTTGCCATTGCAGCCTGTATTCAGTTTTAATCTGCCAATTTCAACTGGAAAAAAAACCTCTTGCAAGACCTAAACATTCCTTCTGAATAAATGTAAGCCACCCCTAGAATAGGCCTGAAAAACTGAAACAGCCCTTAGGGCAGGGTGCATTGTATTTAAAAAGTTGGACCTGTGCTTTTAGGTTCTACATCCTGGTAGTAAAAACTTCTTAAATTAGTTTTTCACTACTGCAACGCCTACCTCTCCCATAGGATACCATTGGGTTGCTTTATTACATTTAATAAGTGATAGCTTTGCTTGGGAACATCCTGGTAGTAAAAACATCTTAAATTAGTTTTTCACTACTGCAACGCCTACCTCTCCCATAGGATACAATTGTGTTACTTTAATACATTTAATAAGAGGTAGCCTTTGCTTGGGAACAGGTAGAAATGTCATATTTGGTCTCTAAAGAATTGTAAATTAAAATACTCTTTAATAATTAATAATTTATACCTCTTAATTGTAACTTTTTTTTGGAATGGTTTTCATTAAAGAATTTGTGTATGAAAAGGAGAAAGAAAATCCACTATTATGTACAATATATACAAACAATTATACAAATATTTACAACACACCATTTAAAGTCCACATATCAATGAAACATATTTGACATACTATATCCAAAGTACATACATTTACATCAAACAAACAAACACTTCTGACATTATCAAAATTACTGGATGAATACTTTAATATCCAAATTTGAGACCAAATGTTTTCAGTCCAAAGGAGCAATCAACCATAAATGGAGAATATATTCAAAAGCAAAAATTAGTTCAAACTTTTGTAAGCAAGGTCTTGTATCCTAGTTTTTTAGAAAGTTGGCATTTTCTTGTCCTAACCATTTGGTGCCTCTAGCCTGTGTCCTGGCTGTGTCCATGGCTAGATGCAGTTGGCATTTGGCCTTTGTGTATTCCTCCCAGACAGTGTCTCAAAGGGCGACTGGGTGTTGGCAAGATGTGTTACGGTGGAGCTGTCACCTACCACACTTGTACTTCAATTGGGGCTGTACTCACAAAGAACTTCACACTACACTTTTGTCACACTTGACACCCTAGAACCAGGGCAGGGCGGAAGGACATTCCAGAACTAGATGTGGGGATAAGTCTAGAAACTACCCCTACTTTAAAGCTAGCACCAGGTATGAATATTGGACTCTGAGACCACTTCTGGCCTTGTGGAAGACTTGGAAAAAGGACTGTCCTTCTGCCCTGCTGTTGGAAGGACTGCCCTGCTGCCTTGCTGCCCTGCTGCAAGAAGGACTGCCCTGCTGCATGAGGGAGGAAGACTGGACCTGTTCTTGAAGCCCGAACCACCAGAGTGACTCCAAGGGCCAGCTGACAGACCTCCTATTCTGAGCTACATGGACATAACAAGTTCCAGAGACATATTCTTCATCTGCCCATACTCAACTGGACCTGCCTGCACCCTGTTGATGATCTCTTCTGAAATGAGCCCGTTTTCTCAAGAGGTGCTCCCCAGGTCCTAGACCTTTGGCTTGCATCAGAGTGTACTCCTCCTGGCCCAACTTTGGGTTCCCTAGGAACCAACACATCTCGAGGCATCACTACACAGGACCTTGCATCCCTGCACCTCACAGCGTATGATTGGCGACCCCTTCAGAACTGATGTAACATCATGCAACACAATGCAATAAGACGCAGTGCAATGTATCTTAGTCCAAATACAATCGGGTACTCTGTCCAGCCGGCCAAATTCGGGCCTGTACTCTATTGCAGGAAACTTTAACTTGTACCTTTGTCCCGGTCTAGCGTGAGCAGATAACTTCAGTTGGTGCTTTGTGCTTTTTGGTGCTATTTTCACTTAGGAATTTGAAATTGCATATCTCCAGTCCTACTAATTCCATATTTGTCCCTTTGATACGAATTTATTTATTAAAATGTACTCTATTTTTCTAAATTGGTGTGGGATTTTTCTTGTGTTGTGTTCTCACTGTACTCCTATTCATGTGCTGTGTAAATACTCTACACATTGCCTCTTAGGTACACCTGACTTTTTTTATGCCAAGCGACCAGAGGGTTAAGCAAAGGATAATATAGTTTTTTTTTGTAGTTCATTCAGATGAGGATCGTGGTTGTTGCTTGAAATGGGTTTCACTCCTCTCATCCAATAATCCATTTTCTCACAATAGCTCTACCTATCTATCTATCTATCTATCTATCTATCTATCTATCTATCTATCTATCTATCTATCTATCTATCTATCTATCCCTCCTTCCCTCTGTCCGTCTGTCTATCTATCTATCTGTCTATCCAACTATCACATACACACACACATATAAACAGAGTATACATTTATATAAAATTCAATTAATCAAACACAATTAAAATACATTTTATAATTTGGTATGGGCTGTGAAGTTATGTTATGTAACGTTATGTTATGTTAATATGTCTAGCGTGGCTAATCACCTGGTAGGGTATCCAGATTATTGAGCAGCGGTGTAGGGTTAGGATTGAGAGAGATGGTAATCAGCCAGAGGTATTAGTCAAAGAGCCAGGTCTTCAGCTTCTTGGAGAATTCAAGAAGTGAGGAGGAGAGCCTGATGTGTAGAGGGAACTTGTTTCAGGTCTTGGCTGCAATGTAGGAGAATGCTAGACCTCCTGTTCTGATTTTTCAGATGCAGGGGTTGTGTGCGAGTGAGAGTGAGCACAGGTGTTTGGTGGGTTGGTGGAAGCGAAGGCAGTTGCTAAGGTATGTCGCCTCCGGGTAGCCATGCGCTATACAAAAAACTAATTCATTCATATTGTGCAGTGCCTTGTATGTATGTGTGAGTAGTTTGAATTGGTAGCATTTATGCGTGAGGAGCCTGTGGAGCTCCTTGAAATATGGTGCAATGTGGGTGTATCGTGGGAAGTCGATTATGAGTATCGCAGCAGCATTCTGGATGGTCTGGAGTTATGGAGGAGATGGTTGGAGATCTGGGCATAGCGTGCATTGCTGTAGTCCAGTTTGCTTGTGATGAGGGCTTGCGTGATGGTGTGTCTTGTGTTCCAGGGTAGCTACAGCTAAAAAACAATTCGTATCAGCAAATAATAATTTTCCTAGTTCTCAGGGACACACATAAAAAGGAAGTATCACTAAAACAGGTTAAAGGATCAGGCAGCATTCGTAAGGAATATAAGGCTGGGCGACATTGTCTAGAATTAAGCTTACGTAAAAGAGCAATTAAAAACCTTTTCTGATGATTCGAATAAAATTTACAAAAGAAAAAGATGTGCAAATCAGTTTGACTCGAAAGATCATCACAAGGGCAGCAAGGGAGATTATTGGTGGAATAAATACCTGCAGGATAACCCAACATACACGGGATATGTAAATGTAATGTAATGTAAAAACGCACTTATATAGCGCTGCTATCGCTCCAAGGAGCATCTTGGCGCTCACATCCAACCCCGATGGAAAAGGTTGGTGGACAGAAGGCCACTTCAACGTATTGCAAGCTCTACACTAATGCCCTACAAGCCGCGTCCGAAAGTGAGAAGATCCAAGTCTTCAAAGATTTCCTAAATTTGCTCTCCTTGGCTGTACGCCGAAGATGAGCTGGCAATTTGTTCCAAGCTCTTGCTTCTAATAGTATAATATATAATAGATATAGTTAAGGTGAAATCTTAACAGAATAAATCTGTTCTGAGGAAATGTTACAAACTACAGATAGGAAGATAGCCCCTCAACCTGCAGTGTTCCCTACAGGTATTCCCTTATAGATGATTAGTTATGATTTACCTACATTCTCATATCATTGGCCACGGCTACAAAACGAGTTTTAAAAACTTTTTTCGGGATAGTTAGATAATTTTCAGGAAATTTGAATAAATTCCCTTGATCTAGAGTATGTAAATTAAGCAGTGAATAATATGTTGTACTTTGAGATCATAAAATGTTCTCTCAGCCTTAAGTAAGACAAATGTCAATTGGACATCTTGGTACTGTCTAAGGTGTGTTCAAAGGCCAGGGATGTTGAGGCTTAAAACCATCATCCAAATTAAAAGTTTAATGAAAACAAGTTAATGAGCCGCTGATGGCTGAAATGGGTTTCCAGTAACTTGTCCTTTCCTCAGTAAATTGCACTGGAGCAAATGGAAGTCAATTACATTAAACTGTTGTGTGCATACTGTTGCTATGGAGAACCCCCTTAGACCTGTTCAGGAGGAATGGGAAAGAAATGAAACACATTTAAGAGATTGCAATGCATGACATAAGAGAATATACCACACAGACCACAGGATCAAAACCCCACACTTTGACTATAGCTACATGCCCTCAGACTGAACAGAAAGCTCAGGGGCCCAGAAAAATACTTATGGTCACTAGTGTCATGTATGTATGTATTAGTTGTTTTATAAAGCACTATGTTAACTCAGCTGGGTTTTAGAGAGCTGCACAAAGGACTTTGTGAAAACACCAGGCAAGGGTTAATCAACCGCGGGCAGGGAGCTCAGCTCCACCCGCGAGTGTGTAGAGATTTGCCTCGTAGGCAAATCTCTGCACACTCTACGGGAGAGCGGAGTTGACCAGCCCCCACCTCCCACCCGCCCTATTAACAGTTGATTACAACTTTTAAAAAACGTCTTTAAAGTAAACACCTTACCTTAGCTGCAGCATCCCCTGGCTGCCTTTCTCCTCTTCATCTCTGGTAAAACTGGACATACACCTGCTCAAGCGCATTTCTCGCTTAAGTCATACATTTCTTGCTCACCTCTATTTAGTCATAGTCTCCTTGACTGCCAATTGACTGATCAGATCATAAGATGTTCCCTGTGATTTGACTGCTTAGGACATAGGCTCTTCACCATCATCTGACTGCCTAGTGCATTTACTCCTCACCACCCTCCAACTGCTCTTTGTATATGCTTGCCATCACCTTCTGGCTGCTCATGATGTAGGGTCTCAGTCATCATCTAACTCAGAATATAGGCTACACACCACCATCTACTTTTCAGGGAATGGCTGCTTTCCACACCATGACTCCTCTGAGCGTAAACTAGTAATCCACATGTTGACTGCTGAAGGCATAGGCTTTGACTCCACTACCTGGATCTTGAAGAACTAAAGCACAGATAAACACATGAAGAGACTAGAGAGGCATGGCTCTGCAGGCTGAATTATCTTTTCTCACTCATGTAGTTGAGCTGCTGTCTACACCAAGGAACCCTAGCAAGAAATATATGAGAAAAATATGGTTTATTTATTTATGTATTTATTATGCAATTTGTATCGCGCAAACTAAACCCGAAGGTGTCAAGGCGCCGGTTTCATTGGAGTTATGCACTGCTCCTTGACCTCACATAGGATATCACTCATGACATATTGAATAAGATACGTGATGGCATCACTGATGATACTGGCACTAGAAGTCAACCTACGTTGCATAAGTGACCAGTGTGCTCCTAGTGGTGGCAATCAAGAAGTGTTTTGCTAATCTGATCAATAGAAGGACAATGTATTCACCAGGAAGGAGTGTCATTTGAGGTGTAGATTTTTATAGACAATTGTTAGGACCATAGAGGCTACTCAAGATCAAATGGGAAGCCAGTGTAAATATTGCAGTTCTGGTGACATACATGATCTTCTAACAATTTGCAGTCAAAGTAACATTTTGTCTGAAGATTCAAGGTGCATTGAATTAATGCAGTCGAGAGAGATTGAACGATGCTGTTCACTACCTGCATTTTCAAAGAGGGATCAAGAAAAGGGAGAGTCTGTTTTTAGAATCCGAATGTGGGTGAAGCAGGTGCAGGCTATATTTACTGATTGGGTTTCCGGCGGAAACAATAGGCCACCCAAAAGAATCCCTAAGTTCTAAACTACTGTCAAAAAATATGGGTTGCTGCCCATTAGATCTGGTGATAGGCTTATGTCCCATTCCATCACCAATGAAGCAGAGATAATTAAGATCAATGTTTTGGCTGCATTCATCTTTAGGATGTTGTTGGTCATCCATCCCCTGATGATGGTAAGGGACTTCACTAAAAGACTTGTCTTTCGGTTTTTAGGGGTTCTTGCGCATCCACTAGGCTAAAGATAAAATTAGCATGGTAAACATTCCTGTAAAAGCATATTGCCTAATTGATGGAGCAACTGGGCAAAGTCACACATGTATATGGTAAACAGAAAGAGCAAAATGATTGGCCTTTGCAGTACCCCATGTCCATGTCCTATGTATTTGAAGAGAACAGGGAAAGAGTGACCACTTGTGAAATATTTCTTCACTTCAGGACAGTTCCAGTAAGATCTGCTGTCTTAGGCAGGACAAGGGCCAATAGACTGTGGCGATCCGCTTTTACTGTGCAGAGCCTTCAGCAATACGTACCTGGTGTGTCCCTGTCAGCGAAGCCATGCACAATGTAGGTTGGCCACCTGTGGCAGTTTGGCAGCAGGCCCTGGTCTTATACAAGGTCCAACAGTGAACCCATCATGTGCAACTGATACATGTTACACTTGCGCATGAGCACACCCCAACAGGATGGTCTGAAGATGGCCAGACCCGGGGCTAGGCAGGCCTTCAATTGTGTGCAGCATGGTATATCTGCAAGGCTTGGTGGTCTAATGTGCTGCACATGACCTTCAGATATGAATCAATGGTATTTATTGACCTCAGGTGGCCAGGCCCACCACGGGTGACTAACCCTGCACTGCTAATATTTCTGTGAAGCTTGGGTTGGCCGCAGAGGCTGGACTTCAGAAATGCCCTCTTTCTAACCAATCATGTTTGTAGGGTGTGCACAATTTGTGTTATTTGTTTTTGCATAGCTGTGCTAAACTATTGCAAAATTATGTGAA
The DNA here is from genome assembly GCF_964263255.1 of Lissotriton vulgaris. Classification (NCBI taxonomy): domain Eukaryota; kingdom Metazoa; phylum Chordata; class Amphibia; order Caudata; family Salamandridae; genus Lissotriton; species Lissotriton vulgaris. The sequence continues at coordinate 635,914,673 of NC_141700.1, read as the reverse complement.
AATACGCGTATTTATGCAAAATATGAATCTGACATTTAGGGGCCCATTAGGATGGCGGGCGGACGGGTGCTGAAACCGCCGCCAGTGGTGCGGCGGTCCCGCACCGGCGATTATGATACCACCGCCGCGGTGGCATCCTCATGCTGGGAATGTTTCGGGGTGCATTATCATGTACAAGATGACAGGCACCCTGAGGTGCCTGCCACCATGTCCATGACAATGCAGGGGTATACCATAGGTACCCCCATGTGTACCCTCCCCCCCCCAATACCCTGGGGGCCCGCAACGGGCCCCCGAAAGCAAAATCTGCATGCCTTTCCATGACCGCAACGCAGCCATGGAAAGGCATGTTTCCGCCCCACGCTAATATGGATGGCGGTGTCTAGCAAACACCGCCACCATATTAAACCCTTTTCCGCCCTGTCGGCTTGTCGACCAGGCAGAAAAGCGGCCAGCGGTCTTCCCGTTCGCTGCAGTTCCCCCTGTCATACTAATATGGTGGGGGTAAATGGGTGGCGGGCGGGGATGTAGGGTGGATCGCCACCGCCATGCAGGCGGTGGCTATCCGCCCTACATCCTAATGACCCCCTTAGTGTTTATTGTAGAATGAAATATGTCCTTCTGTAAATTTTTAATGCAAGAATGCAATTCGCACTTAAAGAAAAGTGAAAGAGACAAAAACACAATGAACAACAAACACAAATTTTACCACACACAACAAGTAATTACGCAAAGTGGCATAATGAAGTACTTTCTGAAATTTCATGTAACAAGTGTAATGTGAATTCTAAAAATTAAGTTAACTGAACTGGCATATTTTGCATTTCTCGCAGGTTAATATAGGGAGCCAATCCAGACAGCATAATATATGTCATATTTTTTATTGTTTCGGGGCACCTACTTTGATCCTAAATATTGCCAGGGGACCGAAATAAGGTCCCTGAATTTGCAAACATCCATGAAATGTTAGCAAACACCTTGGGTGTGGTTTGCAGATCCAGGCACTGGGTCCGTGTGCGAACGACATGCTACATTGTGGCCATTTGTTTTATTTTTCAGGACGCAGGGACCATCCCCTACATCCTGTAGCCTTGGCTGCAACTACAAATTCCCAGTCTTACTCAGCCAATCAGAGCATTCAGTTTTACAAACCTTGGTTTGGATTCTCCAACAAGAACAGAATGATGGGAGAAACAGCTCCCTTGTCTAAAGGGGGTTGTTGATTTCTTTTTCAATTTGAGCCCATGTACAGTACATGAACCCTGGTTTGCCAGCTGTTCAGGATATCTCTATAATTTAACTCTTTGATGCCCACCTGACACCTTTTTGTAATGCTAATTTCTCAAAAACTACTGAATGGATTTACAACAACCCAGCTTTGGTGTAATTTCATTCAGCTTCTGCAGCCCTTGGAAGCAATTTAGTAAAGGAGGCAGACGGAAAACAAGGAGAGCAGCAACTTTGTGTACTTTGAGGTCTTGGGTGCCTGAAAGTCAATCCAAAAAAGAAAGAGCCATCTCTGGTAAAGTGACAACTAATTTTTGGACTAAGAGCAGTGAAAGTATTTCCAAATCAATGAGATAAGAATTAATGCGTTTTGCAGGTTTTACTTTTTGAGTCATTGACAAATAGTAACCAATAAAAGAGAAAGAACAAGCATTAAAAGGAACAGAAAATTCCAAGTCAAAGGCCAGTATACATTTTCTTGGTATCCAGGCCAAATTGACAGAAAGTAATAACTATCTTTTGCATTGACCCAGTAATATTTTACTTTTCAATGACAATTCACTAAGCCTAAGGTAACTGCTCAAGAGGTATTGTGAAGAACATTTCTGGAACTACTTCCGAATCGATGATTTTCAGAGGGAAGCCTGTATTGTGCATGATAGACAGTCATGATGATAATTCTCAGAATTAGACCAACTAACTATAAAAATATTTGCAACGATGACCATCATTATATATGTTTCAATCATTAAAACCAACTATCAATTAATTTCTTACACCTGCGCCCCATGATTTCATTATACCAGGACTGATAGAGGATTTCAAGATTATGAATGCACAAGTGTTCCTAACTTAACTTCTTAACTAAAAGATGTCTTCAGATAGAGTCATACTGTGTATTAGTAATTGCTGTAAAGTCAAACCAAGATAACTTCCATTTTTTTTTTTTTTTTTTTTATTGAGAATTGACACAGTAGCAAAAAGACAGCAGAATACAGGTGTTATATAGCAATTAATATCACATAATTCATATATTAAATCATCCTGACAATATAAAGATACATAAATATATAAGCTTAAAAAACCCAGATAGATAACATTATATAAATATATACATGTAAATCTTGTAAAAGAAATTGATAAAATACACACTAAGTATTAATAGGTTAAATCAGAGCAATATTAGTAGATATACCCTCCCTCCATAGCTTCACTGGAGCCCACATTTTACAGCCAAAGTCCCGCAGTTTTTTGCCTTTATACAGGTACAGCGAAGATTCTATGTTATGGATAGCGAGGAATCTGGCCATCCACATTGAGAGGGTCGGGGGAGAGGAGTCTTTCCAAGCAGCTGATATTAGGATCCGTAGAACGGCCACTGCTAGAAAAATTAGGGCTTCTACTTCTCTCCTACTACTCAGCCCTAGCTTACCATCAATCCCGAGTATCATAGCTGTTGGGGATAGACTGATTTTTGAGCCTAACAGCCCCTCCAGGAATTTTTCGATCTCGGTTTTAATTGTGGCAAGTTTGTCGCAGGAGAAAAACATATGTACCAAATCGGCCGAGTCTTGTTGACATCTCAGGCATTTACTATCCTCCCTCATACCCCAGTCATGTAACTTAGAGGGAGTGTAATATAAATTGAAGATAGTCATAAAGTGTTGAGCCTTCAGATTAGAGGACCTAAGTACCTGCTTATCTAGAGACAAAGCTTTATCAAGATCTACATCTGGGTCTTGTAGTTTCGCTGCCCAAGCTGCCTCGTGTTTCTCCAAATCGTTAGGTAGCCTGTCCACCAGCTCCTGATAAACTACCCTGATCCTATCACCATCATTCAATAAATAATCTAGGATAGGGCTGGAAGCAAGAGAACAAGCGGCTAATAAATCTGCGTTGAGTGTTCATGCAATTTGGATATATTTAAAGCTATGGCCCATAGGTAGATCATATTTCTGCTGAATAGCTTCAAGTGACATCACCTTGCCATTGCACGTAACATTCCCTACTGTCTGAATGCCGTGTTATTCCCAACTTTTCCAAGCCCCATCCATACTTAGGTTCCGGAAGAAACCTGATTGCAATAAAGGTGTATGTCTATTGATTCTGGGAATCTGCAAAGATTTCTGTAGCATTTTCCATAGGTCCCAGGCTCCTAGCGTAACCTTAAGCCTTGTTTTCTTAAAAAATCTGCGCCCGTTTTTTCTTAACAATGCACCCACAGCTTCTTTCCCCATGAGGAACTCATATATTGAGGGGAGAATATATAGGTTTGAAGTTGGATCCATAGAATGTCTCTCCCTGCTACCCGCTTTGAATAAAATAGACATCTGGGTTATTAAGCAGGCCCAATGGTAGAATCTTATATTTGGAGCGCCCAGACCTCCAAGTTCCTGGGGAAGAGACATATACTTGGCTGCCCTTCTAATCTTGCCATATTGCCACATAAAGCTATTAAACATAGATTCAGTTTTTTTTAACACTTGTTCCTCAATTAGAAAAGGGATAGACCTATATAAATACAAGAGCTTGGGCAGCATTGTCATTTTCAGAACATTTGTTCTGCCGATAAGGGACAGATGTAATGCATCCATACGTTTTAAATCTATTTCTATTTTTTTAAGGAGTGGATTGAAATTATCTTGTATAATTGACCCTGTATCTGCCTTGATAATAACCCCCAGATAAATAGCAGAGTCAACATACCGTTGGTCTATTTTTATTATATTCTTTGAGCAAATCACCTGTGTTTTTGCCTAACTTCCAAAAGCTAATCATCTCTCTGTCCTCTCATTCAAAATCTAATTTTTCCCAATACTAAGGGTGGGCGGGTTACTCGGCTCCGCGGGTGGAATTTGAGGCTCCGCACTCCGCTGACAAGCTCAGAGTTCGGGAAAAAAAACTCAGATTCTGCCACGTGGAAGAGTTTGCCCCTGCCACTCACCCTAATCCGAGATGCTGTCCTAGTAGAATAAATGCAGCTTGTTGTTCTACCTGCTGCCTTCACTACTGCATCCCGAGTGGCACTTGACTAAGGGCCAGATGTAGGTGTCCAAATACCGGTCGGAAACGGCCGAAAATACTGATTTTTGGCCGATTCCGACCGGTATTTGGACATTGGTATGTAGGGGATAGAAAAACTTACAGATTCGGTAATTTTAACGAATCTGTAAATTTTACAGATTCGGTAAAATTACCGATCGGTAAAAATACTGAATCTGTAATTTGCTATGTAGGTAGCACTGTTGACAGTGCTACAGGCCTTCAGAATTCAGTATTTTACCACCTAATACAATTGGGTGGTAAAATACCGAATTCAGGTGTACATGCACATCTGTGCATGTACACCTGTGCCATGTGACACACAGACATGCCCTTAGGGCATGTATGTGTGCCACATTGCACACAAGCCTGTACCTGGGGTGCTAGAGGGTGTCAAAGTGACACCCCCTGCACCCTTGCAGGATTCGGTATTTCCCGATTCGGTAAATACTGAATCGGTATTGCCCATTGATTCCTATGGGCTTCAAGGCCCATAGGAATCAATGGGCAATACCGATTTGGTAATTACCGAATCAGTAAATAACGAATCCTACCGATTCGGTAAAAATTACCGAATTTTTACCTACATCTTATTTACCGATTCAAAAATACCGAATCGGTAAAATTCTGTATTTATTAATCGGTAAATAAGATTTACCTGCATCTGGCCCTAAGACCCATATAACCACAACCGACCTTGGACCTTGGTGTGTCTCTGAACTCACTGGCACATAGTTTTGCCTCGTTTCCCTTTCATATATGCTATGAGCCCAGGCTGCTAAGTCCGTTTTCTATGTCTAATGTAAACTTTGCAGAGTTGCTCGTCTTTGTTCTTCCTTTTTGCTCAAGAGGTCCCCAGACTAAGCATGGGCGAATTTTGCGGATCTCGCGTTCGCGAATTTTGCGGATTTGCGAACTCGCAATCCGCAAAATCCGCGAATTCCCGCGAATTTGCAGATTTTTTTTTTTTTGTGTGTTCGCAATTGTTTCTGCCAGTTCGCGAGGATTTGGTACTAGTTCGCAATTGCGAACTTACTTGTCGGCTCGCAACGGTCGCGACTATGTTGTTTCTACGTCTGGTTCATCATCACAGCCTCCCAGCACCCTCTGTTTTACCACTGGCACCCTCTCTTTGACCCATGCCACCCTCTGTTACATCAATGCCACCCTCTGGTTCATCATCACTGTAGAAGATGGGGGGAAAAGCAAGCCCACCTGCCCTGCTTGAACTGACATGAATTAATTTGGGGTTAGTTTATTAACAACACCTGCCCTGCCCCAACTGACAATAATGAATTAGGGGCTAATTAATGTGTCACTGAAAGAATTTAAAGTTCCAGCCTGGCACCTGCTTGTCTGCTCCTTTAGCTGTAAATCAGGACCTTTGTGGCATACAGTTAAGGTCAGAGCAGGGTCACACAATAGTTGCAAGCAGGCAACCGAATTCTGGAGGGCCCCCTCAGGAAGCACTACAAAGAATCGTTACAAATCATGAGGTTGACCTTTTGCACCTGCTCATTGCTTTTGCTTTTGCTGAAATCGTTTTTCGGTTTTTTTCGCGCTATTCGCGGGGCGCGGCGTCGTGCGAAACCGACCGCGGAAGCCGCCAATTCGTGCGAATGAGCATTGTATTTTTTTGCGGCTTGTTGTTTCGCGAGTTTTTTTGCAGTATTCGCGAGCCGCTTGCAGCGCAACACGCGAATTTACCCCAAGGTCGAGTACGGGCGCGGCCATTTTGTTTGCGTGACGTATTTCCGTTTCCGCCCGCTATGTATAATCTCGCGCAGTAAGCGCATTGCGAGTAGAGGTTCGCACGAGATCGCGCGGGAAATCTAGAGGTTCGCACGAGATCGCGAGGAAAATCTCGCGCGAACTTACTTTCGCGCTCGTGAACGGGCGCCGGCCATCTTGTTTTTCATTCATTTCCTGTGTCTGGGCATGGTGTTTAATCCTCTTGGTATCTTTGCCATCCTTTGCTTGTTTTCAGTTTTTTTTTTACGATTTTGCTTCTTATCTATCCCTCTCTTTTCCTAGCTGTATATTTTTGTCTTTTCTGCTATTTTTCTTTACTTTTAAACTACTTTTTTAAACTCTTTTCTTTTCTTCTTCCCTATCCTATTCTTTCTTAATTTTCTACTTCTTCCTACCTTACCTGCCCAGACCATGGTCAAGCCAGGCGCCGTGAAGCTGCCCAGGCACTTGAGGGCCGCAGCGGCGGCGGGGAGTAGTGCTGGACCCAGTGGCAGGACAGCATGCGGGAGATTGAGGGGGGAGCAGGTGACGCGACGGGAGATATTCAGCCCGGAGGAAGTGGGCGCGCTGGTCTACTTCGTCCAACGCCGCCTGCCCAGGACCATCGCGGGAGGCGGCAGGATCGCGGCCGGCGGCTACAACATGCGGGAGCGCCGGAAGCGGTGGGAGAAGGTGTGCTGGGCCATATCCCACCTCTACGGGGTCCAGCGCACCTACAGCCAGGTCACCCATCGCTGGACGGACCTCCTGGACCGCGAGCGCGACCTGCTGGACCAGCTCGGCTTGGAGATCCCCGGGCTTGGTGAGTAGTAGTAGCCATTTAATCACTCACTACTATGATGTTTTCTCCTGCTCTGTGTTGTTGTATTGCAAATATTTGTTTTTTACATGGAGCAAGCCAATAATGCCGCTGATGACGATTACATTGTAGTTAAATTATATTTCAAAATCTTCTGTGCATTTCAGGTGCACTGCTCTCCTTCTCAGTGGCGTTGCTACTATGCTTATTTGTTTTCTATTTCGTGGTCTCATTGGCCTGAGTAACTATTATGTATGAGTGTACTTTACAGAACTGCGTAATGCTAGACACTAGGGGGCAGATTACATTTACAAGCCCCTTGCGCCACGTTTACGTTGCCTTGCGTGACGCAACAGCGGCGTAAACGTGCCGCATCCCTGCGAGTCATTTACAGCATGACGCATCTAGGGAGATGCGTCCCGTTATAAAGCCATGGGCCTGCACCACAATGGGTGCGTTCCTAGTACGCAGGGTGGGCGGTCCAGCGGCTGTGCGCCTCGCAAAATTGCCTGCGTGAAATCTACAAGATTTAACGCAGGCACTTCTGCGACGCTGCTACGTCAATTCAATTCCTTATGTCTGCTCGAAGCAGGCGAAAGGACTGACACAGCATGTTAAGTATTGGGTGGCCCTGAGCATTACTGGAGTTGCATTGCGTTGGCGACGTGACTCCAGCGATGCGCCGCTCTTACGTGACGAGATGCGTCACGCAAGTGCCTACCCTTGCGCCAGGGCGCGCCGCATTGTAAATGAGGCACATCTGCCGTGTCGCAAGGGTAGTTTTGCGTGACGCATTTGATCTGGCGCATCTCTGGAGATGCGCCAGAACGCGTAAGTAAGTATGCCCCTAAGGGGCAGAATTGCAATTACCGTCGCATTCCTGCAAAGTAGCAGGGATGCGCCATTAATTGTGCGGCCCGCTACCACCACCAAACATGGTGCGCCGTATTTGCAATGCGGCGCACCATGGGCCCAAAACGTCACCAAAGCTTTACTGCTGGAGTTGCGTCGCAACGATGGCGCAGCTCCATCAATGCTCTGGGGTACCCTATCTCCCCAATGCTGGGTCAAGCCGTACGTCTGCTTCAAGCAGGTGCAGGATTTGTGTGACGCATCATTGTCCTAAAGGTGACTGATTGATATTTTGTAGATTTCCCTCAGCCACTATTAGGATGTGTTCCAGCGCAGGAATGCCCTCCCTTGCGCCGGAACGCCCCCTGATGGCGCAGGGCTTTATAACGGGATGCATCTCCCAAATGCGTCACGTTGTTATAATATTATACGCCGCACCATGGCGCCCTTTTTTGTTTAGCTGCTGCGTCACAAAAGTCACGCAAGAACGGCGCAAAAGAGCCGCAAGGGCTTAAATCTGCCCCTTCCTTTGTACCCCTGACAATAAGAAAAATAGTGGCGGTGGATTGATAGTTTGACTATTTAAATGACTGGTAATGTAGCAGGCAACTGTTAGTGTTGTCACTGATCTGACTGAAATCACAATGGAGTTTGTCTGTCACTTTGCGTCTTGCCTGCGGACTGCTGCCTGCCAGTCCTAGGTGAACGTTTCAGTACTTTGTTTAGTGAGTTACGTGACTTTCGAAGTCACAGGTCCGCAAATAAATGAAAAGTAACCATAATCAATATAATTTCGCGGAAATATTTTGTTATTGTTCTTTTGAAATGTTTGATTTGGTTGACATTGACAAGCAACAATCATCCATGTTTTCTGTTCTTTCTTTCATGTTGTACGTCAGCTCCCCCCAGGGGCGAGAGGAGGACACAGGAGCAGCAGGCGGCGGATGCTGTTCAACAGGGCCAGGATCGGGCAGGCGAGGGCTCCTCTGCTGGCCCCAGTAAGTTTTCATTTTAGACTAGTACCTATTTTTCCTAGCGTTCCTCATTTGACTTTTTTCAAAATTGTCTTTGCTCTTCTTGTAGACTGTATCTAAATTCTTATCCTGCCTCTACTATGACTCCCTGTGGTATTACTAGATTATTCTTATTAGTCTGTCTGTGTAGCTAACTAAGATTGCACGGTTGGCGAAACTCCCATGATTCTAGTCAGCAATAGCTCTATCAACTTAGTGCAGTCCTCTGGGATTGTCCATAATGTCTTTTGAAGTGTTCTATCTGGACTCATGCTTGCAAAAATTGCAAAACCTTTCGCTCAGTCACTCTAGTCTGGACCAAAAAACACAGATTGTATTTAAGTTTAAAAGCTTTATTAAAAGTAAACACATTTATTAAAATGAAGTCATAATAAAACTAAACGTTTAACTGATAATGGAAAAGTGGTTAGTGCTGACGATTAATTGAAGACATTTCTTGTGGTCGAACCGAGCTCTCACCTGGTTTCAACTTGATCTTGTTGTTAGAAGTCCATCTTCTGTCTGTGTGGAGAAAAATGGTGCGTGTTAAAAAAACAGCCTTCATCAGTTGTGCCAAAAAGTGCAGCAAGACAACCTTCCCTGGAAAAAGGGACATTTTTTTTAACTTTAACGTAGACAGTCACAAATTACATTGTTTTCACATGTCTTCATTCCTAGACCAAAGACTAGTGAGTGCTTTATTCTAACATTCTTAAATGTACTTTGTAGGTGGAACATCTGGTGGCGGGGCCAGTGTGGAGGTGGTGGTGCTCGACACGGAGGCGGAGGGCGATTCTTCAGGGGAGGAGGCGGCGGCTGTGAGAGTTGAGACGGTGGTGGTGGCGGCCTGAGGTAAGCTCTTATATATTCCTTACTTATTGAGATTGAAGACTAGCTGGGAAGGCAAGAATATGAGATGCATGGCTGGGTGAATGATGAAGCAATGATGGGTGGAAGGACAACAGCCTGGGTGGGTGACACAGAAACTGTATGTGTCCATATACCTGGATCATGCTACTATCTGACTCTTAGATAGCATATGTGTATCTAGAGCAGGGGTACTCATAGTACGGCCCGCGGGCCGGTGGTGGCCCGGCAAGCCTTCCTTGGCGGTGCGCAGACCTTGCAGACAATCACTGCTCCCCCGGCCCCCACAGAGCAGAGGCTTTTTTGTATTTCACCTGTTAGCGCCCCTGCATCTCCACTCTGACAATCACTGCTCCCCCGGCCCCCACAGAGCAGAGTGGAGATGCAAGGCCACAAAGAGGTGAAATAGAACAAAGCCTCTGCTCTGTGGGGCCGGGCAAGCAGTGATTGTCAGGGTGGAGAAGCAGGGGCGCTACAACAAACAAAGCCTCAATAATATGTTAATGGTCTTTTAAAGACCTGTTAAGTACTTTGGTGTTGTTGTCTGTGTGTGCGCGTTGAGGAAGCGGTCTCAACCCGGGCTGAAGGCTGACACAGATAGACACACACACAGTGAGATGACAGAGGGGGAGGGAGAGGGAGGGCAGGAGGGAGAGAGAGATGGAGGGAGGGCAGGAGGGAGAGCAGGAGGGAGAGAGATGTATGTAAATGCTGGGTCTGGTGGCTCAGTGGATGAGGGCATCTGCTGCAGGGACCTGTGTGCAACCTCATGGTCACAAGGTATCGTTTTGCTTTAGCCCCGCCCCCTCTGACTCCGCCCCCACCAGTGCGGCCCTCGGCCCCAAACTACACTGTAAATGTAGCCCCTGAGAGAAAGTTTGTGAGTACCCATGATCTAGAGAGAGTAGACGGTCAGTGGATGAACTAAGTGTAACTTTGAAGAGCATGTAACACTGCACCCGCACGTCCGTTCCAGTGTAGGAAAGGCAAGGAAAAGAACTTTTAATTTTGTCCAAATACTACCATAAATAGTAGCAGTAGTTTGTATTGCAAGCACTGCATAGATCCGGTTATTATGGTGGCCACTCCCTACCTCTCTTAATAAGTTTAGTAGTACTCAGTCATTCATGTGTGGATGTATCACTGGTCACTCAATAAAAAGCAAAGCACCTAAAGTCATCCCATATATAAGCAAAAACATCCCATGTGAAGTGATAGATAATCAGATTATTTATCTTCTTCAATTTTCCATTTCTAGTACTCATTTCCACTGTAGGGTGAAAGTTAAATTAATTAAGCAGTAGCCCTTGAGTTGTAACAGAGTATTCTCAGTGCCACCCGTAATAGAAAAGTAAGAGCTTCACCACCTGCATGTACTGGACGGGTACAGTAACGCAACGCAAGTCTAGGTCACTCCTCATGGCGTGCGTCTCTTTTTCTCGGGTGCAAGTTTACTGCGCTGGCATTATGCCGGCTTGCAGAAAATAACGTACCAATTTTCCAAAACAAGAGATAAGAAGAAGAATAAGACTGGTGTACTTTCATAGTCGACTCCAATGGAAGTCCACAGTGCTCGTAGAATTTGTTCCTTAAACTCCCACTAATGTTAGAGCAAGGATGAAGAAGTGTGAGGTTAGATAGATACTGGCCTCAATAGTTATGTAATGCGCTTGCAAGTTGCTAGTTGTACTGCAACACAAATTTCTGCTGAATGATTGAGTTAATCTTAAAGAGCATTGGTTACAGACTATGTCTTTCTTTCTTCCTATAGATGCTCCTTCCAAACGAACAAGGAGGAAGGAGCTGGCTAGAGCGGCCCGGCAACGGAGGATCGAGGCCACTGTTGCGGAATATCGGCGGCTGGTGGCCCTGGAGGACGAGGAAAGTGTGCAGTCGACAACAACAACAACGTCGTCTGCATCGGCCTCCGTGGCCCCACGGGCTGCCACCCAGCACAGTGGTCCACCCAGACTGAGCCGGGCTGCCAAAGGCAAACGCCACCGCCGAGCAGCAAGGCCAACAGCTGCCTCTCACAGGCATTGCACCTGCAAGGCAGTGAAGGCACGCCTGCGCCGCACTACCCTGATGGTGTCCCGCCTTCAGCAGGAGCTCGCCTTGCTCCGCGAGGAGCATGATGCCCTGGCCCAAAAAGTTAACAGCATCCACCCATAGTGTCCCATGCCCCTTTTTTAGAGACTTTTGGGGGGTGGGAATTGGGAGTTGGGTTTTTGGGGACTTTTGAAGGACAATCGTTGGGGTTAGGGAGGGTCTTGCGGGAGATTATTTTGTTAGGGATATAAATATACTTTTTCAAACTTTATCTGAGCATACCTGTTTTTTACTGCTTGCCTGGTGGGTGGGGGTTTAACGTTGACTGTTTTCCTGAAAGTTTAGTTCCATTTTCTTCCTTTAAGTGTAAATGCCCAAATGTTTTCAACACTAAGTGCCTCTCACAGACTAAGTGAAGTGAATCCAAGAGTCCTAGGACTTTAGTAGTACTACCTTCAGTCTCTCGTCTCTCGTACTAATACTCCATTATACCCCCAAACCACCAAACGCTTATCTTACCTGTAATTTGTGTTTGAAAGTAGGGCTAGACCCAGGGCTGGCTCCACGGGAAACACCGAATAAGGTTGGCAATCTTGGTCGGATAAAATTTCCTCATAGCGGTGGTACTAGTGGTGTGACACAGTGGCAGTTGCATGCCTATGAAAAAAAAGAAAATGAAATCTGGTTTGTCCTCCTGAGCAATTCAACGGTACAACTGAGAATATAGCAGGTGACAGAAGTACAGTAGAGCAGTGCCACATTGTAGCCTAACAAATGGTAAAGTATAACTACTAATTCGGTTGAAGTTCTTTCACATTAGCAATGGTTCTTTGTCAAGCAGAGTAAGAATATATCCTCGGATTTCTTCACCAGCCTGTTGCTATCACCTTATCCTCCCCAGCAAGTGTGTGGATTTATTGCTGTAATAATAATTTAGTCACACATCAATCAAAACCACACAGCCCGGGGGAAGAGGGTTAGGGTTTGAAAAATGGATGGGTACGGGGGTTTTTGGGAAAGGTTTTGGGAGACAAGAAAAAATAGCACAGCATAGACAAACAATTGTGAACATAAACAAATCTTTGGGTACAAACCTATCCATCAATCTTTGAAAGTGCATGCACTACTGCATGCATGTCAGTGAAAAGTAAGTAGTACATTCGACAACTGTGGAAAGAAAGAATGCGACAGTACAGGGCCTGTGTGGAATTATTGATAACGATATTCAACATAAGGTCTCTGTAGCCAGATACCCGAGAGCCTTGCTGGTCACTATAAATCCATTCACAACAACACTCAATGGGGTTGGTCTGGAAGGTGTCAGGTTTACTCCCCGTGATCCAGTCGATGCAAATATGGTTCCACCTCCAAATGTCACCAACACCCAGAAGTGTAAACACAGGGTGTTCGAGCCATTAGGCGGGGGAGAAAAATAACAAACTAAAATAAAAAATGTGGGATGGGTAAAGGTAGGGTCAGCAGGGAAAGGATACCTGTAACAGAAGACAAGACAGGCATCAGTGAAGTGCTGTCCTAACATACAAGGCTACTCTCATATAGTCTCACTAAATAACCAAGGAAGTAGACAAGTACCTGAGCACCAAGAAAACATGACCTTGGATAGGAAATACTATAGCCCTTCTGCCACAATCTGTGAGGAAGGCCTAAGAAACACATAAACATATAGTTAACGAACACACTCCTGTCGCACCAAACACACTCGCGTTATACTAAGACATCAAACCCACTACTCACAACATACCACAAACATGGTAGAGGACTCAATGTACAAAGGGGGTTCCAAATAGTCAAAGCAAAGATGTATGGTCCAACAAAAAGGAAGAGGGAAACGGTAGTGTGTAGGAAGCAAGAACTACAACACTGCGCTCTCTAAGTAATGACCCAGTAGAGAATCTTTGGTGAAGGTCAAACAGAAAAACGTAGTTGCGACCACCACTGAATTCTGCCAACAACACACCCCACGGTGCACTACACAAAGAGAACTGGGGTAGCCTGTAGTTACCTCACTACATGCCCAGTTATGGAGGTCCTTTGAAATACACAGTTATACAACGGAGACGCGTAGTTGTCCTTACTACCGCGCTCCGTTTTAATAGTACAAAAACGATCCCCGATGTGAACGCTAACACGTGGTATAGACCGCCACTGTGCTCCGCCACACACAATTCAACCAAACAGGAATTCAGCAAAGGTAGAATTCTGTTAGAAAACAGTCACAGAACCTCCCTTAACAATCCGTTCAGGCAGTAATCAGCTGACCGCACGGGCGGCCGAAGAGTTTAGAGCGGCTTTACCTGAAGACGCGTGAAGTCCGTCTACCGCCAAGGACAGAACACGGAAGCACTCCCCACTGAGCCTCAGGGGGGGGGGGGGGGGGAAGGTGATAGTCCACAGGAGACACGATAGAAAAGCATGCAGAGCGTCCGCTCTCATGCCGGTGCAGAACAGAAACCAGAATAACGCGCAACAGGAAGCGCGTCTGTTCCCCAGATAAACTTCCTGCAAGTCTCCCGCCTACTCATGGGAAATGTAGTTTCATAGTACGGTAGGCGCTTAGGGGCTGCGTAACCTGACAGAAGGTATAGTAGATAGAAAAGGAGAAATTGCTTTTTTTCTAGGTGTCCCCTCACTCACCAGGGTTGCCCCTTGGTGACATGCTTCATCATTGGGGCCATCCCAGTCCTCTACGGCCTGGGGCGTGCTGCGACTTGCGAATTACGTAGGAGCACTTACAAATGACTATGTGTGGTGCAGATGTGATAGTGGAGTGGACTAAGTGATGTGTTAAGGGATCAATTTAGAAGCCTAGAGAGAGCCAAGAAATGCAGTCACAGTCAGAGAAAAAGGCAAGGGATACTATATCTATGTGGTTGTAGTGGTCCTGTTGGAAGTGGTAAGTAAGTTGCCTGCAGAAAAAAAATCCTCCTATTAGCGGCACTCCTCCATTGCAGCCGACGCTTCGTCCATCGATGTTGGTCACCAGAAGACACCCTGTAAAAAAAAGCACAGCATAGACAAACAATTGAACATAAACAATTCTTTGGGTACAAACCTATCCATCAATCTTTGAAAGTGCATGCACTACTGCATGCATGTCAGTGAAAAGTAAGTAGTACATTCGACAACTGTGGAAGAAAGAATGCAACAGTAAAGGGCCTATGTGTAAATTATTGATAACGATATTCAACATAAGGTCTCTGTAGCCAGATACCCGAGAGCCTTGCTGGTCACTATAAATCCAATCACAACAACACTCAGTGGGGTTGGTCTGGAAGGTATAGTAGATAGAAAAGGAGAAATTGCTTTTTTTCTAGGTGTCCCCTCACTCACCAGGGTTGCCCCTTGGTGACATGCTTCATCATTGGGGCCATCCCAGTCCTCTACGGCCTGGGGCGTGCTGCGACTTGCGAATTACGTAGGAGCACTTACAAATGACTATGTGTGGTGCAGATGTGATAGTGGAGTGGACTAAGTGATGTGTTAAGGGATCAATGTAGAAGCCGAGAGAGAGCCAAGAAATGCAGTCACAGTCAGAGAAAAAGGCAAGGGATACTGTATCTATGTGGTTGTAGTGGTCCTGTTGGAAGTGGTAAGTAAGTTGCCTGCAGAAAAAAAATCCTCCAATTAGCGGCACTCCTCCATTGCAGCCGACGCTTCGTCCATCGATGTTGGTCACCAGAAGACACCCTGTCCACTGCCTGCCTGATGCTGAATTGTGGCTCGCTACTGTGAAGCCTGACTCCATCCTTTTTTCCCCATTGCAGAGACTGAAACCCGGCCTGTAATTATTCAACGAAAAACAGGAAGTGATATAATATTACAACACCACTGATAAATAAATATAAGGTATGTAGGCTGTGGAGTGCAAAAAGTCACAATTTGATTTTCCTAGTAGACAGTACAATATTTTTGAAAGTGCGTACTCTGAGTCACCTTTTGAAGGATAAATAAGTATGGGCAAATTAATGTAGCGGATCTTGCCCCTCAAGCTAGGTGTACTGTAAACTGTGTTTTAGAACAAAATTAGATCTTCCTAGCAGTGCTCCCACCCAGACCCTTACTAAAGCCAGTCGCAAAAATGTAGAAGACCCCCAATCAAATCTCAAAAAACGAGGCCTAGCAGAAAACTGGTGACAAAACTTACTTTGAAAGTAAAAGTAGGCCGAAGTACCCCCTTCCTAATTACCCATTACCCACCGTGGATTGCATTCAAACCACTTGCAAGCAACCAAGCAAAAGTAGCCATAGCCAGCATCGCTCCAAGACTCGAAATCCCCCCCACTCAAACACATGCAATAGAAATACTGCTAACCCTAACGAACCCTAAGTTAAGAATAGTGGCAAAGGCTTTCTTTAACTATGCCAAATCCCCCCTTTCCCACCATGGATTTTCTTCAAATGACTTGCAACCAAAATTACACATTCTCACGAGTGCTCTAAGACCCCAGAACTCAGTTGGAAAAATCTAGAACACCCCGAAACACATGCAATCCTGCTGCTAGGGCTAACCCTAACGAACCCTAAGTTACAAAAAGTGCCAAAACTAAAGGCTTTTCCGCGCGGATTTTGTCCCAACCACTTCTACCCGGTATTAGACCTTCCCAGGAATGCCCCAAGACCCGGCAACCCACCCGCCAAGAAGCATAACACCCCCAAACAGGCCAAAAGCAAAATCTCATACTTGCAATATTTCTGGGCCTTCGGTCCAAACGCGCTGCGTAGCTAGGCCATAAGTCGGGGTTGGCACGACGGATTTCCTGAAAAGCAAATGCAATCAAGATTAGAGTGTCCCAGCAATGCTCCCAGACCACGAAACTCACCCACAAAGAGACGGAACCCCCCCTAAGAGCACCTCAAAGGCAAGCAAGTCATCAAAAACACAAAAAATATTCCGCCTGGGATTTGGTCCAAAACACTTTTATCCGGTATTAGAGCTTCCCAGCAATGGCCCCAGAGCCGTCAACCCAGGAGAAAACGAGTAGAAGACCCCCAAACAGCCAAAGAGCAAAAGTACAAAAATGGGGACTTAGTCAATTTTTCACAAATTTCCCAAATCACTCCGCGCGCGCTCTGCAGCTAGGCCCTAAGTCCCCTCTGCCACCATGGATTTGCTTCAAACCTCTTGCAAAGTAAAGTATATATAGCCAGCAGTGCTCCCAGACCACGAAACTCACCCACAAACACCAGGAAGCCCCCCAAACAGGCCCCCAAAAACGCTACATAGAGCAAAATGTCAGAAATAGCCCCAAAAAAAATCGGCCTGGATTTTGTCCCAACCACTTCTACCCGGTATTAGACCTTCCCAGGAATGCCCCAAGACCCGGCAACCCACCCGCCAAGAAGCATAACACCCCCAAACAAGCCAAATGCAAAATCTCATACTTGCAATATTTCTGGGCCTTCGGTCCAAACGCGCTGCGTAGCTAGGCCATAAGTCGGGGTTGGCACGACGGATTTCCTGAAAAGCAAATGCAATCAAGATTAGAGTGTCCCAGCAATGCTCCCAGACCACGAAACTCACCCACAAAGAGACGGAACCCCCCCTAAGAGCACCTCAAAGGCAAGCAAGTCATCAAAAACACAAAAGAAATTCCGCCTGGGATTTGGTCCAAAACACTTTTATCCGGTATTAGAGCTTCCCAGCAATGGCCCCAGAGCCGTCAACCCAGGAGAAAACGAGTAGAAGACCCCCAAACAGCCAAAGAGCAAAAGTACAAAAATGGGGACTTAGTCAATTTTTCACAAATTTCCCAAATCACTCCGCTCGCGCTCTGCAGCTAGGCCCTAAGTCCCCTCTGCCACCATGGATTTGCTTCAAACCTCTTGCAAAGTAAAGTATATATAGCCAGCAGTGCTCCCAGACCACGAAACTCACCCACAAACACCAGGAAGCCCCCCAAACAGGCCCCCGAAAACGCTACATAGAGCAAAATGTCAGAAATAGCCAAAAAAAAAATCGGCCTGGATTTTGTCCCAACCACTTCTACCCGGTATTAGACCTTCCCAGGAATGCCCCAAGACCCGGCAACCCACCCGCCAAGAAGCATAACACCCCCAAACAGGCCAAAAGCAAAATCTCATACTTGCAATATTTCTGGGCCTTCGGTCCAAACGCACTGCGTAGCTAGGCCATAAGTCGGGGTTGCCACGACGGATTTCCTGAAAAGCAAATGCAATCAAGATTAGAGTGTCCCAGCAGTGCTCCCAGACCACGAAACTCACCCACAAACACCAGGAAGCCCCCCAAACAGGACCCCCGAAAACGCTACATAGAGCAAAATGTCAGAAATAGCCAAAAAAAAAATCGGCCTGGATTTTGTCCCAACCACTTCTACCCGGTATTAGACCTTCCCAGGAATGCCCCAAGACCCGGCAACCCACCCGCCAAGAAGCATAACACCCCCAAACAGGCCAAAAGCAAAATCTCATACTTGCAATATTTCTGGGCCTTCGGTCCAAACGCACTGCGTAGCTAGGCCATAAGTCGGGGTTGCCACGACGGATTTCCTGAAAAGCAAATGCAATCAAGATTAGAGTGTCCCAGCAGTGCTCCCAGACCACGAAACTCACCCACAAACACCAGGAAGCCCCCCAAACAGGACCCCCGAAAACGCTACATAGAGCAAAATGTCAGAAATAGCCAAAAAAAAAATCGGCCTGGATTTTGTCCCAACCACTTCTACCCGGTATTAGACCTTCCCAGGAATGCCCCAAGACCCGGCAACCCACCCGCCAAGAAGCATAACACCCCCAAACAGGCCAAAAGCAAAATCTCATACTTGCAATATTTCTGGGCCTTCGGTCCAAACGCACTGCGTAGCTAGGCCATAAGTCGGGGTTGCCACGACGGATTTCCTGAAAAGCAAATGCAATCAAGATTAGAGTGTCCCAGCAGTGCTCCCAGACCACGAAACTCACCCACAAACACCAGGAAGCCCCACAAACAGGACCCCCGAAAACGCTACATAGAGCAAAATGTCAGAAATAGCCAAAAAAAAAATCGGCCTGGATTTTGTCCCAACCACTTCTACCCGGTATTAGACCTTCCCAGGAATGCCCCAAGACCCGGCAACCCACCCGCCAAGAAGCATAACACCCCCAAACAGGCCAAAAGCAAAATCTCATACTTGCAATATTTCTGGGCCTTCGGTCCAAACGCGCTGCGTAGCTAGGCCATAAGTCGGGGTTGGCACGACGGATTTCCTGAAAAGCAAATGCAATCAAGATTAGAGTGTCCCGGCAATGCTCCCAGACCACGAAACTCACCCACAAAGAGACGGAACCCCCCCCTAAGAGCACCTCAAAGGCAAGCAAGTCATCAAAAACACAAAAAATATTCCGCCTGGGATTTGGTCCAAAACACTTTTATCCGGTATTAGAGCTTCCCAGCAATGGCCCCAGAGCCGTCAACCCAGGAGAAAACGAGTAGAAGACCCCCAAGCAGCCAAAGAGCAAAAGTACAAAAATGGGGACTTAGTCAATTTTTCACAAATTTCCCAAATCACTCCGCGCGCGCTCTGCAGCTAGGCCCTAAGTCCCCTCTGCCACCATGGATTTGCTTCAAACCTCTTGCAAAGTAAAGTATATATAGCCAGCAGTGCTCCCAGACCACGAAACTCACCCACAAACTCCAGGAAGCCCCCCAAACAGGCCCCCAAAAACGCTACATAGAGCAAAATGTCAGAAATAGCCAAAAAAAAAATCGGCCTGGATTTTGTCCCAACCACTTCTACCCGGTATTAGACCTTCCCAGGAATGCCCCAAGACCCGGCAACCCACCCGCCAAGAAGCATAACACCCCCAAACAGGCCAAAAGCAAAATCTCATACTTGCAATATTTCTGGGCCTTCGGTCCAAACGCGCTGCGTAGCTAGGCCATAAGTCGGGGTTGGCACGACGGATTTCCTGAAAAGCAAATGCAATCAAGATTAGAGTGTCCCAGCAATGCTCCCAGACCACGAAACTCACCCACAAAGAGACGGAACCCCCCCTAAGAGCACCTCAAAGGCAAGCAAGTCATCAAAAACACAAAAAATATTCCGCCTGGGATTTGGTCCAAAACACTTTTATCCGGTATTAGAGCTTCCCAGCAATGGCCCCAGAGCCGTCAACCCAGGAGAAAACGAGTAGAAGACCCCCAAACAGCCAAAGAGCAAAAGTACAAAAATGGGGACTTAGTCAATTTTTCACAAATTTCCCAAATCACTCCGCGCGCGCTCTGCAGCTAGGCCCTAAGTCCCCTCTGCCACCATGGATTTGCTTCAAACCTCTTGCAAAGTAAAGTATATATAGCCAGCAGTGCTCCCAGACCACGAAACTCACCCACAAACACCAGGAAGCCCCCCAAACAGGCCCCCGAAAACGCTACATAGAGCAAAATGTCAGAAATAGCCAAAAAAAAAATCGGCCTGGATTTTGTCCCAACCACTTCTACCCGGTATTAGACCTTCCCAGTAATGCCCCAAGACCCGGCAACCCACCCGCCAAGAAGCATAACACCCCCAAACAGGCCAAAAGCAAAATCTCATACTTGCAATATTTCTGGGCCTTCGGTCCAAACGCACTGCGTAGCTAGGCCATAAGTCGGGGTTGCCACGACGGATTTCCTGAAAAGCAAATGCAATCAAGATTAGAGTGTCCCAGCAGTGCTCCCAGACCACAAAACTCACCCACAAACACCAGGAAGCCCCCCAAACAGGACCCCCGAAAACGCTACATAGAGCAAAATGTCAGAAATAGCCACAAAAAAAATCGGCCTGGATTTTGTCCCAACCACTTCTACCCGGTATTAGACCTTCCCAGGAATGCCCCAAGACCCGTCAACCCACCCGCCAAGAAGCATAACACCCCCAAACAGGCCAAAAGCAAAATCTCATACTTGCAATATTTCTGGGCCTTCGGTCCAAACGCGCTGCGTAGCTAGGCCATAAGTCGGGGTTGGCACGACGGATTTCCTGAAAAGCAAATGCAATCAAGATTAGAGTGTCCCAGCAATGCTCCCAGACCACGAAACTCACCCACAAACAGACGGAACCCCCCCTAAGAGCACCTCAAAGGCAAGCAAGTCATCAAAAACACAAAAAAATTTCCGCCTCGGATTTGGTCCAAACCACTTTTAGTGCTTCCCAGCAATGGCCCCAGACCCGTCAACTCACCTGCAAAGAGGTAGAACAACACCCCCACAAGTGCTGAGTCTTTCTTCATTGGGCGTAAACCAGCCCTCTGCTTTGATGGAAATAGGAGTCTGGAGGAGGAGGATAGAGGAGCATGTTCTTTTGAACTTGTGAACCTGAGGAATGCAGACTGCGGCACCTTCAAATAAATTAGCAAACAAGTGAAGACAGTTCTGCTGATGGGCTTGTTTTTGTGATTATCTGATTAAAGTTTGAATTATATTAACTGTGCACAACAAAGAAAGACAGACACACAGGAATAAAAGTGAATAAGGATGAAAAAGAAAGTTATTGATTCGTTGACTCATTTTCAGGGCTCGAAGTCGGTATCACGGTCCAGGAATAAGAATAAGGCTTCGTCATCATACTCTGCGAATTCAGGCAGGGTGAGGTCAGTGTCACCTGACAGAGTAGAAATTCCCTCATCTATGTTGCTGGCCACCTCCTCTTCATCCGGCACGCTCTCTCGTACTCTGAAATCTGGTGGTATGAGGTGCTGATTCATCTTGATCATTGTTAACCTCTCCACATTTTTGGGCGAGAGGCGGCTCCGTTTGGGAGTTACAATCCCACCAGCCGCACTGAAAACCCGTTCAGAAGACACACTTGCGAGTGGGCAAGACAAGTAGTTTAAAGCCAGGTTGGTGAGCTGTGGCCACAATTCTTTTTTCCCATGCCAATACGCCAATGGGTCAGAATTAACATAGACCTCTGTTGAGTCATTCAGATAGTCCTTCACCATCGACTCAAGGTCCTCATCCAAGGTTCCTCCACTTTGCTTAGCTCTTGCTGTGCCTCTGACCTTTTGAGAACCAAACCCACGCAGAGCTAGCCAATCCTCTTCAGCCTCCAATGTTTCTGTTGTCTTTCGTGCAGATGATCCGGTTGCCGGTGTCTTTAACGGCTGAGAGGTCACTTGTGCCACAGCCACAGGTGCAGAAGTGGATTGTTTTGACTGGGGATGGCCTGCTGATGTACTGCCATTTCCTTCAATTTCCAGCCGTTCTGTTTCAAACTTCTTGGCTGACAAGGCTAGCCAACGTTTGTACTTTGGAACATGTTCATCATCAAAAGGAAAGAATGCTTGGCCTGCCAGCGCCTTTTTGAAGCGTGGATCCAGAATAGTAGCACAAATGTAATGCTGTTCTGAGTGGATCTTTTTAAGACGTTCATCACCTTGTAGGAGCTCTAATAATTGCTCAGCCAGAAGCAAAGAGTCTTGCTTTTTGTCATCTTTTCCAAACACAGAACACACCTCCTTCAGTTGGTCCTCCAGCATGTACAACAATGGGATAGCTTTTCCCAAATTAGAGTCCTCCTTGCTGACTGAACGCGTGAAGAACTCAAAAGGACGAAGCATGCGTGTCAGGCTTTCAACTATGTTCCATTGCGGCCCACCCATCCTCAGCTCCTCTATACCCTCTTTCAAGAAATATTGATCGAGTTCCGTATACTGCTCATACAGACGCTCAAGCATGTAGAAGGTTGAGTTCCAACGTGTTACCACCTCCTGGATGAGTGCTTTCACTGGCATTTGACGTTGATATAGCAGGCTCCTCAGCTGCTTCCGGGCCTTAAAAGAATGCCTGAAATGCTTGCACATTTTTCGGCAGGTCTCCAATACACTGTACGCTGCACTGCCTTTATTACCCAAGAATTTTTGGACAACCAGGTTTATACAGTGCGCCAAACACGGCACTCTGAAATAGTAACCGTCCCTCATGGCCTTAACTATATTGGCGCCATTGTCCGTGGAAACATAACCAACCTTGCGTTTTAGTGGGGACAGACAGTTAAGGACCTTTGTGTTAAAGACATCCAAAATGTTTTCTGCTGTGTGACGTTTCTCCAAACCAAACATGGCTAGTGTTGCATGTTTCCGAGCACCTTTAAAAACAATGTTAGTGTCAACACCTGAGTTTAGCTTTGCTTTAGCCCCTGAAAAAGAGACCCAGTGTGCAGTGATGCACATGTAATCAGCGCCTGCGCCACTGGTCCACATGTCTGTTGTCAGATGTATAGTGTGAACAGCACTCTTCTGCAAAGCTGCCCCAATCACCTTCAGAACATCTTCATGTAGTGCTGGAACCGCAACTCGGGCAAAATAGAACCGGCTAGGAACCTTCCATTTAGGGCAGAGCGCTGTCACTAATTCTAGAAATCCAACCCCTTCTACAAAAGAAAAAGGGAGAAGGTCCAGAGCTAGCATTTTAGCCAGCTTAGTGTTATACAGACGGGTCATTGGGTGGTTGCGTTCATATTGCGCTTCTGTAAACAACATCTTTTTAATGTTGCCCTGGACCAAGGATTTACGGGATGATGATGATCTCTTCGACCCAGTTACGCTCGCTGATGAACTTTTCCGCATTGATGTCTCACTCTCTCCCACACTCTTAGTGTGGCTCCCATGGGGTGTGCTGCTGACAGGGGAACTGGGTGTAAGTGAAGTGTTTGAATCGTCTTCTACCTCCTCGTCATCACCAGATGAAAAAACAACGTTTTCATTGCGTGCAATTGCGGCTTCCTTGATCGTGTGTAGGTGCGCAAACCATTGGACATCGTGCGTTCTCCTAAGATGACCTCTCTGGCCTCCGGTACCATAGTTGGAACCCAACTTACCACGACTAACTCGAAGCTTACAAATGCTACAAATGGCTACGTTTTCATTTTTTGGGCAAACACTAAAGAAGTCCCAAACTGGAGACTTGAAATGTCTTCGGGGGCCGGAGGAGGCGGCGATACTGGTGGTGGTGGTCCTGCTGCTAATGCCAGATGAAGTGGAGGATGTGGATTGCCGAACTTCAGTACGTTTTGCACTTTCACCACCACGAATTGAGGTCGAGGACGAGGTGGGTACCTTCTTGCGAGGAAGAAATATGGAAGCGGTAGGTTTTGGTGTACTACTTAACTCCAAATCTAATGATTCCATTTCCATTGCCTCCTCGCCGACATCATCATCACGCTCAGCAGCTTCTCAGGATAGGGTCAAAATGTCTCTTTGCTGCATGCCCGGTGGGGCTGCAGTGACCTTTGTGATGACTGGCTCGTCGTCATCGTGAGAGGCTTCATCACCAGCAGTATCTGTCACTTCTTGTTGAGCCTCATCACACTCCATAGGTTTGAGTTTTTGGACGACCTTCCTTTTACGCTTAGGTACCGGTGTCAGATCATGGTGTGCCTCACTGTCAGACCGCAGTTGTGGTTCCCAAGACAGATCACTTGCATCAGAACGAGGTGGGCTTGAAGAAGATGTAGACACCCCCCTTGATCTTTTCCTTGCTAGGGATGTGGAAGACAATGAATGATCATCAGGAGGAGTGGCTTCCAATGATACCTCGGCTTCATTGTCGATTTCCAAATGTGCCCCTACTTCGGGAGGAACAACTATTGTGGGCACTTGTGAACCTCCATGCACCTTTGCTTGCGCATCTCCTTTTGCTGCCTCTCCTTCCACATGTACTTGGGCGTGTACTTGCACATGGTGTTGTTTTTGCGGCTGTGGTTGTTCAACACTTGTCAGATGAGTTACAACAACCTGTGTTGATTCAGGGACATTGCTGCTACTTTCTTGCGATGAGCCAACATCACTGGTCGATGGTGATTGGAGAAGTACACTGACTGCCTCTGAAGCACTCAAGGGCTTTGACTTAAGTTGGCGTGGTGGTGGAGGCACTGAACCCAATGGAGCAGGGGTGCTGCTCCCAGCTTGGTCCCCAGCAGATCCTGCTGCTGCAGGCGTACTTTTTTTTTTGCTCCCAAAAAAAGTGGCGGGTGGCACACCAGCCTCCTTGGTAACTTGCTTCTTCTGCTCCTTACTAGCAACTTTCTTGCTAGAGGAGCTACGGAGAACTTTCTTTGGGGGCGGGGCCATCTTCTTCAGAGCAGGTCAGACAGCAGGCCGCAGTTGCACGAATTGTAGAGTTGTCTGAGGCCAGACGTGACGTCGCGTGACGTTATGCTGCACACACACACCGCTGCAGGACTTCTTCCTGGCACTGGTGGTTCTCTTGAGTCTTGTGCACCTAAAAAAAATGGAAGACAGAGGAACATCAGTTCAGTTATAGAGCACAAAAAAATCGAAAAACACTGCAAAATCAGCACAATCCCAATCCATCCATGCCCTCCATAATGTTTAAATTCAAGACAACCCACAGAAAGACTAGGCCCATGCAAGACTCACTACCCCTGGGCATAAATAAAGGTTGAAAAGTAGGCAAAATGGTTGGAGGCCTAACAACAAAGCCTGCATTTAAAATGGCCACTTGCCTGCCAGCACATGGCCAGTGCCTGTAGCTGCACTCAAAATGGCCACCAGCCACATGGCATGTCCCTCCCCATGAACACCCCCAAAAATCGAAAAACACTGCAAAATCAGCACAATCCCATTCCATCCATGGCCTCCATGATGTTTAAATTCAAGACAACCCACAGAAAGACTAGGCCCATGCAAGGCTCACTACCCCTGGGCATAAATAAAGGTTGAAAAGTAGGCAAAATGGTTGGAGGCCTAACAACAAAGCCTGCATTCAAAATGGCCACTTGCCTGCCAGCACATGGCCAGTGCCTGTAGCTGCACTCAAAATGGCCACCAGCCACATGGCATGTCCCTCCCCATGAACACCCCCAAAAATCGAAAAACACTGCAAAATCAGCACAATCCCATTCCATCCATGGCCTCCATGATGTTTAAATTCAAGACAGCCCACAGAAAGACTAGGCCCATGCTAGACTCAAATACCCCTGGTGAAAAGGCCACAAGTACAGGCCCAAAAAACGAAAATCACTGAAAAATCTGCACAATCCCATTCCATCCATGGCCTCCATGATGTTTAAATTCAAGACAACCCACAGAAAGACTAGGCACATGCAAGACTCACTACCCCTGGGCATAAATAAAGGTTGAAAAGTAGGCAAAATGGTTGGAGGCCTAACAACAAAGCCTGCATTCAAAATGGCCACTTGCCTGCCAGCACATGGCCAGTGCCTGTAGCTGCACTCAAAATGGCCACCAGCCACATGGCATGTCCCTCCCCATGAACACCCCCAAAAATCGAAAAACACTGCAAAATCAGCACAATCCCATTCCATCCATGGCCTCCATGATGTTTAAATTCAAGACAACCCACAGAAAGACTAGGCCCATGCAAGACTCACTACCCCTGGGCATAAATAAAGGTTGAAAAGTAGGCAAAATGGTTGGAGGCCTAACAACAAAGCCTGCATTCAAAATGGCCACTTGCCTGCCAGCACATGGCCAGTGCCTGTAGCTGCACTCAAAATGGCCACCAGCCACATGGCATGTCCCTCCCCATGAACACCCCCAAAAATCGAAAAACACTGCAAAATCAGCACAATCCCATTCCATCCATGGCCTCCATGATGTTTAAATTCAAGACAGCCCACAGAAAGACTAGGCCCATGCTAGACTCAAATACCCCTGGTGAAAAGGCCACAAGTACAGGCCCAAAAAACGAAAATCACTGAAAATCTGCACAATCCCATTCCATCCATGGCCTCCATGATGTTTAAATTCAAGACAACCCACAGAAAGACTAGGCCCATGCAAGACTCACTACCCCTGGGCATAAATAAAGGTTGAAAAGTAGGCAAAATGGTTGGAGGCCTAACAACAAAGCCTGCATTTAAAATGGCCACTTGCCTGCCAGCACATGGCCAGTGCCTGTAGCTGCACTCAAAATGGCCACCAGCCACATGGCATGTCCCTCCCCATGAACACCCCCAAAAATCGAAAAACACTGCAAAATCAGCACAATCCCATTCCATCCATGGCCTCCATGATGTTTAAATTCAAGACAACCCACAGAAAGACTAGGCCCATGCAAGACTCACTACCCCTGGGCATAAATAAAGGTTGAAAAGTAGGCAAAATGGTTGGAGGCCTAACAACAAAGCCTGCATTCAAAATGGCCACTTGCCTGCCAGCACATGGCCAGTGCCTGTAGCTGCACTCAAAATGGCCACCAGCCACATGGCATGTCCCTCCCCATGAACACCCCCAAAAATCGAAAAACACTGCGAAATCAGCACAATCCCATTCCATCCATGGCCTCCATGATGTTTAAATTCAAGACAGCCCACAGAAAGACTAGGCCCATGCTAGACTCAAATACCCCTGGTGAAAAGGCCACAAGTACAGGCCCAAAAAACGAAAATCACTGAAAAATCTGCACAATCCCATTCCATCCATGGCCTCCATGATGTTTAAATTCAAGACAACCCACAGAAAGACTAGGCCCATGCAAGACTCACTACCCCTGGGCATAAATAAAGGTTGAAAAGTAGGCAAAATGGTTGGAGGCCTAACAACAAAGCCTGCATTCAAAATGGCCACTTGCCTGTCAGCACATGGCCAGTGCCTGTAGCTGCACTCAAAATTGCCACCAGCCACATGGCATGTCCCTCCCCATGAACACCCCCAAAAATCGAAAAACACTGCAAAATCAGCACAATCCCATTCCATCCATGCCCTCCATGATGTTTAAATTCAAGACACCCCACAGAAAGACTAGGCCCATGCACCACTCACTACCCCTGGTCAAGGCCCCAACAACAGGTCAAAAATCGAAAAACACAGAAAAATCAGCACAATCCCATTCCATCTATGCCCTCCATGATGTTTAAGTTCAAGACAGCCCACAGAAAGACTAGGCCCATGCACCACTCACTACCCCTGGTCAAGGCCCCAACAACAGGTCAAAAATCGAAAAACACAGAAAAATCAGCACAATCCCAATTCATCTATGGCCTCCATGATGTTTAAGTTCAAGACAACCCACAGAAAGACTCAGTCCACCCACCACTGAGTACCCATGGGCAAAAGGCCCCAAAACAGCCCAAAAATCGAAAATTCCAAAATTTTAGTTGCAGCAACTGTAATGCCCCAAACAAACTTACTTGTAAAATTTCGAATCCAACAGTGATCCAAAGAAAGTCAAAAAGGCCTCAAATCCAAAGATCCAGCAGCATCCACAAAAAGTAATCCTTCCAGCTCCAGATCCAAATGAAAAGTGACTAGGAGATGGTCAAAGCACTGGGAGGAGCCTGCTGAACAGGAACAGGAAGTTGAAGACTGTGGGGCACTTCCTTCCTCCCACCCCCCTGCCCCCCTCCCCAAAATGGACTCCTCGCTAAAAAAGTGCAGGCAAATGTCAAACTAAGGAGTTATTCACATAAAAATCATCATTTCTAGAAGGTTTATGCTGCTTGCTGGTGGATTTCTTGTGCAGAATTGCAAATTTATATTTTCGCTCGCCGCATCTCAAATCTCGCAATTGCGAAGTACCGCGAGACGTGATCTCGCCGTACTCGCGTTGACAAACTATCGCTGGCAAGCCGCGATGACGTAATCGCGCTCGCCAATTCCCGCGGGATCACACAGCAAGATCCAAAATGGCGCAGCACTCGCAAACTATCGAAAAAAACAACTCGGCAAACGATGATAAACGCCGCGCGCCGCAAAAATTGTATCACCAACGCCGCGCGCCGCCAAAAAAATCCGCTGCGTGCGAATTTGCGGATTTTGCGGGAAATTCGCAAATCTCGCGGATTGCGAATTTCCCAAAAATCCGCAAAATCCGCGAGCGTAACGGATTTTCCGCCCACACCTACCCCAGACCTATGTGAATTCTCTGGGCTGAATTTCTGGTGGCAGATCTCAGACAAGCTGCGAGGATAAAGGTAAGCAGCCTATCTTGGCAGACAAGACATGCCTGGAACGGAGAAATGTTGGGGTCAGCAAGTTGAGTTGGCCTTTGGGGTGAAAACCAGGGGCCTTCGGGGACCTACAGTGGTATGTTGAGTATGATGGAGGCAGATGGAGACAGAGTAAGAAAAGCCGGGATCCGCCTCCAAGAGAGCTGCCTCCTGCAATCTGAGGCATGAGCTGCAGACAGATTCCATGGCAGAAGCAGAAGGCTCAATACGTGGCCTCTGTACTGCAACAGGGTATAGTGGTGCTAGGGGGACTGCAGATTGTGCGGTTAATGGAGCAAGCTGCACTGGCATCCTCCATTGTGCATGTTGTCAGGTTCACTCACCTTAAACCAGGTACTGTGGGAACGGAGATAGTCCTTCTTCTGTCCGAGGGTTTAACCCTAAACGCTGAGTTATGAAGACAGCTTTGAGTGGTGAAGCACTGGGGGAAAGGGGGAAAAAGGGGAAAAACAAGGAAAGGATTCTGTGTACTGTGTTGAGCTCACTCAAGGTGGGTGTCCAAGAAGGTGGGTATATCCCTGGCTGGAATCCCTCAACTCAGAAAGGAATTTTAGGAGACAATTCTTTAAGGGAAGAAGAGAAAAACCATTTTAATAGGGAAATGTAGAGCATCATACACTCATATAAGGACTACAAATAATTGGCACATAAGATGCTATAGTAAATGAAGTTTTCTCACCATTCACTCAAAAAACAATTATTCAAAAGGAGTAGATAGAGATATAGGCACAAAAAAATAAACTCTCAATGTTGCAGAGGTAGTTGTCCAAATCACTTCTCCTATTACCATCATAGGAGGATGTAAGAGTAACTCGACCCCTTTCTTAGGAGAGGGAAAAATAAATGGGGGAAAAAAGAAATGGTAGCCCTTGGCTGATGAGGAGTAATTATGGCAAGGATGACCAAAAATGAAGAAAAACAGAGGAGACACAATGGTAATCCCTGGGGAACAAGCACCATAAAGGACACAATGAATACATATAATAAAGACACCGTGCACTGGTCAAAGATGCAAAAAAGAAACAGTCTCACTTGTCAAGGTTCCTGGATGGGCTGATAAGACACCAATGAAAACAACAAAAAGGAGCAGCTCTCAATACTTCGTAGAACAAGATGAACACAAGGCCCAAGACTCCAAGGGTTAATTCCTGAAGCAACACGAACAAGGGTGCGGTGGTATCTGGCAGTCCAAGGGTCAAGAACGTGAAGAATATCCCAGAGAAATGGCAAGAATGCTCCCTGGAAGGGGAATGAAACCAGGAGTCTTGGTTACAGAGGATGGCCGTTTCATAGTCCCACCCCTGGAAACCAGGGTTGCAACCCACATACGTCTCTCTGGATTCCGGAAAGAAGGGCACTCCCTCTTCCCAACCAATGTAAGTAAATATTTATTGTACAAGTTAATAAAAACCTTTACAAAAAGGAGATTGCTCAAGTCAAAAAAGCAATCTCCTTTTTGTAAAGGTTTTTATTAACTTGTACAATAAATATTTACTTACTTACAACCAATGAGTTTCCAAACACGATAACTAAACATGCTGCAGACCAACAAAAAGGACAGTCATGTGGAAATGCTACCCACATCATACAAAAAAGATAAGAACCCTCAATCCATTCTCCTAACCCCTCCCATACCATGATCACAAGAGAAGTGTGTAGAGTGGTGTGGCTCACTGGTTAGAGGCGGCAGACCCGGAAGCAGAGAACGGCCCGGGACCAGGGTTCAATTCCCGACGCGGCAGGGTCGTGGACCAGGGTCAGCGGACTCGATAATTCTCGCTTCAGTGCCTACTCTAACCAGGGATCACACTCGGCAACTCTGGGCATTAGCTTGCCTCATCTCTACAATGGCCCCCCACATTCGCCGGGGATGCCTGGTTTCACCTTAGAGATACTCAGTAGGGACCATCTCACAGGGATAGCCAGGACGGGTTCCCCAGCGGTCTACAGCGCCACGACGCCTCAGGGCAGCAGTGCGCTTTACAAGACACATACATTTACTATATTATGTCTGCATTCGTATTGGACGTGACAATATGCATTAACCTGTGGACAATGTCTGTCGTGGACCTGAACTGCCGCAGTGACAACAGTGTGTCTTCCTGCATTTTAGGTAAATGTCCTGCTCTTAGACCAGATAGTAGTCCAGCTTGGAACCTCAATGTGTGACTCTGTTATGCCTATTATACGTGCCACATTATTTTGTATTGCCTGTTTCTTAAACTCAGTTATTTTTGTATATTACAAGTATGCATTGTAACTATTTGAGATTGGCTCTGACTAGGCGGGTACAGGGACGGAGGGAGGACCAGCACTTATTAATAACATGGGTGCAGTGGGCTAACAGACACAATTATAGAGCGGAGCGAAGCTCTGCGGAATTCCACAGAGTTTTTATGCAACTCATTGAAATTCCGCATAGTACAACTCCGTGAACTTAGTCCACCCCTAATCAGTCCTCCCCTAAAGCTATACTGCTCATTAAAGCACACAGGACCTGTGACGTACACAACGTGGCAGAGTCAGTGCTACTGAAAGGTGAGCCTTCAGAAGTGCCATTCTGGAGAACTTGGGTTTGACTCCTTTATTTTATTGCTGTGGATGGCTCCAACTTGACATGCCAAAACGTATCCAGTTCTGTCATTTGGTTGTAAACGCTCATGCAGAATGATGTCTTCAGTGATGTCACTGACCATGTCATGAGTGATGTAATAAGTGAGATCATAGCAGCGCAACGCGGGGCGTGAGTTATAGTTAGCTCACTAACTATAACAGCTGAATTTTACTTGTTTTGTATGAGTGAAACCTGAGCCTAACTATAACGTTCCTGTAACCTTTGGTTTTTTCAGGGAATTTCTAAGGTTTTTTTTAAATTCCATTTCCTGACTATAACGTCCATGTAACCTTTTGTTTTTTTAGCGAATTTCTAAGATTTTTTAAGTAGCAGTGGTCTTTGCAGAGTGGTGGAGAAAGGGGACAGGCCTCCAACAGCTCTCAGGAATCCTGCTGTGTAGGACTTACAGGAGGTACAAGGAGGGCTTCTTGGCCCCCAAAGCCACTTAGGAGTACAGTGGACTTCATCCCACAACCAGTAGTTCACCAAGAGCTGCATTTGAAGAGTGTTGGACAAAGGGGGAGTTGCCTCTGTGGACCTCTTAGCAATCCTGCTGTGTGGAACTTACTGGAGGCAACAGGAGGGGTAGTGGACACTTGTTGGATAAAGGTGCAGGTGAGGTTCTGTTCTGGCCCAGTTACTCACACAGCTACTGACACACCCACACTGCCTCTCAGACACCCACTCAGACACCCATTCAGCCATTCTCACATATACTCACAGACCCTGAAAGCAACTCACACATCCATACAGTCACTCACACACCCAGTCACACATCCACAAAACTACTCACACACCCACGTACAGACCCATACATCCACTTACACACCCACATAACCCCTCACACATCCACTCACAGAACTCTTTGAGGAGTCGTAGCCCACATAAATTACCTTGCGTCCTTGGTTTCATGAGAGAACCCAATGACGAAGCATGTCACCTTCGGGTAAGTGAGGGTTCTCATCCTGAAAAATGTTCTTTCCTGCAGTTGAAACACCCTGTTCAACACCCAGACATCAACAACAGATTGTGAACAGTTACTTATTAGTTTTAGTTCTACCAGGTGTGCTTTTTGTGAAATTCACTCATAAAACCACTCACACAATCACACAGCTACTCACACGCCCACTCACAGACCCATGCAGCCACTCACACGCCCACCCA
Organism: Lissotriton vulgaris; assembly: GCF_964263255.1. NCBI lineage: Eukaryota > Metazoa > Chordata > Amphibia > Caudata > Salamandridae > Lissotriton > Lissotriton vulgaris. Next base: position 635,882,366 of record NC_141700.1, on the reverse strand, counting down.
CTGACTTACAAATCCACTTTCATATCATCAAACCTACTCACATACTCACTCATACACGCATGCAGACACTCACACAAACAGTCACAGATCCATAAAGTCAATCACACACCCATTCAGTGACCCAAACAGTCTACTCACACAACAACAAAACCACTTACAGAACCCACTAACAGGCCCATACAGCAACTCACACACCCATTCAGCCACTCACACACCCACTCTCACAGTTTACAGCGAGGAAATATATTTTTTAAAAATCCTTGGTAATTTACTAAAAGCCCAAAGGTTACATGGATGCTATAGTGAGGCTCAGATTTTACATGCTCAAAAACATTGAAATTCAGTAGTTATAGTTCCATGACCCAAATATACCTTTCGCCACCTCAATACACTGCTTAAGACCTCACATATTATATAACTCATGACATGATAAGTGACATCACTGATGATATCATCCACAGAACCACTCACACACCGACTCATACAACCAAACGCTCATACATCCTCTAACATATCCATAACAATCACTCACACGTCCACATTCTCATCCACTGAGTCACTCACATACCCACTCACTCACACATACAGCCACTCACACAGTGACTCACTTACCCATACACTTACTCACACTGCCACTCGCTCACGCATACAGTCCCTCGCAAAGCCCCTCACTCACCCATACAGCTGCTCACAGACCCACTCAGTCACAAATACAGGTGTTCACACACCCAGCCACATACCCATACAGCCTCTCAACAGAGCTACTCACACACAATCACTTACATACCTATTCACACATCCATATAAGCACTCGCATGACTTCTCACCCATGCAGCCACTTACACAGTCACCCTCAATACAGCCACTCCTACACCCACTCAATTAGCCAAACACCCACTCAAGAAGCCACTCACTCACTCATATAGCCACTTACACACCCATTCATTCACCCATACTGCCACCTACATACCAATTCACTCACCCATGAGGCCACTGACACACCCACCCATTCAGCCACTCACACACCCACTCACTCCCAATACAGCTACTCACTAAACCACTCGCTCAACCCTACAGCTACTCACACACCCATATATTCACCAATTCAGCCACTCACACACTCAAGCAGCCACTCACACACCCACTCATACACAGATACACACACCCGCTCACATAATATACGTAAGAAATAGTGTCACTTATTAGTAGTACACACAATATAGTAATTTACTTTTTGCAGTCCCTTAGTATATATGTTTTAACACTCATTACCTTATACAAAGTCAGTGATGTCATTTCAGATGTCATCAGTGATGTCACTGACCATGTCATGAATGATGTAATATGTAAAGACATAAGCAGTGCATTGTGGGTGCATAAGTTATAGTTAGCTCAGGTAACTATAACTGCTGAGTTTCTATAGTTTCGTGCTCGTAAAAACCTTCCCTAACTATTATTGTACCTGTAGAGTTTGAGTTTTTGAGTGAAAATATATTAACTGGATTCTAAAAATATCAAAGATGTAGAGCCTGCACATTGGGAGATAAAAGAACCACATATAGACTATTGGATGGGGTGCACAGACATAATATCGACTCAAAAATATCGACTGGACATAATATCGACTTTTAAATATAGACTGGACAAAATATCGACAGGACAGAATATAGATGACCAAAATATTGTTTTTAAGGTAAGTGATATAATATCGACTGTTAAAAATATAGATAGTAAAAAATATCGATTTTATAATAATATCTAATTTTTTATAGTGGATTTTTATGGTATAATATGTGTGAAAAGTGTGTATTTATGTTATAATACATTTTTATTAATGATTTTTGTTTTTATAATCATTGCGTAATTTAATTCTGTAGCGGGTAGTGCGTTTATAGGGGAATAGGGTGGGAAGTATTTTAATTATAATTAATTAAATAATTAGATGTATTTATTGATAGTAATTTTAAATTAATAATTAATTAATTTATAATAGTTAATCAATTAAATATTAATTGGTAATTAATTTTAATTAATTGATTAATTGGTAATTATGTAAATTTTACTAAATTATTTTTGTAGTGGGTTGTGAGTTTATAGGGGAATTGGGTGGGAAGTGATTAAAATATAAATAATTAATTATTTACAATTATTTATAATTTTTTAATTTCAAATAATAGATAAATACTTTATTATTATTAAATAATTAATAGTAATTATTTTTATTAATTAGTATTAATAGGTGATCAATAGAAATAATTATTGTTAATATATTAATTAATTAATTTTATACAAATATTAATTATTTTTAATTAATTATTAATAGATATTCAATATTATATTATATAATTATTTAAGAAGTATTTACTTTCCCTAATGTTGTATTCTCTGGAGTGGGAATAGTAATTTTAACCCCTACGCTATCCAACTTTTTCCCTACTGTTGCACCCACTGGAGTGGGAATAGTAATTTTAACCCCTACGCTATCCAACACTTTCTCTACTGTTGCACCAACTGGAGTGGGAATAGTAATTTTTACCCCTACGCTATCCAACGCTTTCCCTACTGTTGCACCTACTGGAGTGGGAATAGTAATTTTAACCCCTACGCTATCCAACGCTTTCCCTACTGTTGCATCCACTGGAGTGGGAATAGTAATTTTAACCCCTACGCTATCCAACGCTTTCCCTACTGTTGCACCCACTGGAGTGGGAATAGTAATTTTAACCCCTACGCTATCCAATGCTTTCCCTACGCTTGCACTCTTTGGAGTGGGAATAGTGTTTTTTACACTTCTGCTATTGTACGGTAATATAATAGTATCTTATTTAATTATAGTATGTTACTATATATATATTTTTAACAAATATGATTGTAAAATTTTATTTATATTAATTTTATTTATTGATTAATTATTATAAGTTAATTTAAGTATTTTTAAGTATATTTTATTAATTAAATTTTAATATTAATATAATTTAACACTGTTTTTAATAAAGTCGATATTTTTTAAAACTATATTATTGTAAACGATATTTTGTACTCGATATTTTTGTACTTACCTGTTTGTAGATACAAACTCGATATTTTGTCTGTCGATATTTTGTCCACGATATTTTTGCAAGTCGATATTTTCTTCCTCGATATTATTTCAGTGATCCATTGGATGGCACCTTATTATAAATGTTTATATATGTTATTGCACCTGAGATGCTGCTGAGACAACTAAGTGCGAATTTGCACATCATTGTGAATATAAGTATCTCACAATGAATGTTTACATGTCTTGCATTTTAAGAATTTTGTTGCTGGGGAGAAAGATCCTGAAATTACTTGAAACTCTTAACAGCATCAGATAAGGATGTACGGTTAGAGGTTTTTTAGCACATACGATCTAGACACCAGCCCCCTCCCACACCCCCTCCCAACTCCCCTCCGCCTCCCAGAGACAAATTCCACACCCCCATGACTCTCCTACCTATAATGGAACATCCCTCTCCCTAACTCCTACACTACCCCCCTGCTCCTCTAATACACTCCTCCAAACCCGCATGTCTCCTAATGACCGTTCACCTTCAACACCCTTTCACCCCCCTAGTCCCCCCTCCCTCTCTAAACCATCCCATAACAACCATAACCCCTCATTTCCCTGCCCCTTCCTCCATAAACTTCACTTCCACCCATTATGTCGCCACCACATCCCTTCTAGTCCCTCACACTCTCCCCCCTCCTCTCCCCCTTTCCTCCCCACTTCCCACCAGACCGCCACACTCCACGCCCATCCCTCCCCCCCAACACTGGCCCACATACCCCTCCCCTCCCCTGGCCTTCCACACGCCTTCTTCAAACTCAGAACCACCCACATCATCCCCCCTTGACGAATCGCCCTCTCCAAGCTACCAACCCTTTCTCCCTAACCACTCCGTCCCTAAATCCTCCTCCACCCAAACCACTCCCACTTCCCTCCTCTCCAACCTCAGCCTGACACTTTGTAACTTGGACTACACTCTCTCTACCCTGGCTACTGAACTTACCCTACCCTACAAACCCATAGCGCGCCCCTCTTGGCCCTCTGCCCCATTGGCCAGCCCTAGAAAACTCCCATATCCCAAGCATTGGTCAACATTGCCTCTCCTCCCCCGCTCCCATAGACCCCTCCAAACCGCGAATACCTACTCCGCCCACAACCTCTCTGTCCTCTGCAACACATACCTTAATATTCCCCCACCTAAAGATCCTTCCCCCTCCCACTCTAATATTCCTGTGATCTGGGGGACTAGCAGAATCACCGAGTCTCCTAGCTCCCCTAGCCCCCCCCTCAACTCACCAGCATTCAACTTCTCCCCGCCACTACCACTACCACCATCCCCAAACCCCTTACCTGCATGCTTGTGAACTGCCACTCGGCTGTCCGACATGCAACCGAAATCTCAGGAACCATTCTTAACGAAGATACCAACATCGCCTTCCTCACTGAAACCTGGTTCAAAGACCACTCTACACCCATCCTTGACCTTCTAGCCCCCCCCTGGCTACTCTATTCTCAGAAAAGACAGACCTAAAAAAATAGGGGGGGTATAGCAATCATTTTCAAAGAAGAGCTACAACTCTCCCCAATTACTAACACTGACTACACAAACTTTGAATACTTAGGAGCCGAACTTAAAATGAAAAGCTCCCCCCAAAAAGACTTCATAACATCTACCACCCTCCTGGTGAACCCCTTCCCTTTGTCGAAGAACTATCAGACCTTCTAACTAAATCGCTACTTTCCAACTCTAAAAATATCTTCTTGGAGATCTTAACCTACACTGGAATGAACCCAATGACCCTGCAATCAACCTTCTTAATAACCTTCTTGAGATTAGCAACCTCAAGCAACTTTGCCACTCCCCTATGAATGAATGACAATTTGTACAGCGCATACTTAGCCCCAAGGAGCATCAAGGCGCAAAACAAACAAACAGAAAAGTCCAGGCTACCAGATAACAGGACCAAAGACCACTAGGAGCGCGACCCCTTATATGCCTGGGAAAAAAGCCAGGTCTTCAGGTGTTTCCTGAAGACCGCCAAAGAAGACTGGCTAGAAATCTCCAGGGGGAGGGAATTCCAAAGTTTTAGAGCCAGAGTGGAAAAGGCTCTGCCTCCCCATTTCACCTTAGTGAATCTGGGCACCGAAAGCATGTTCCTTGATGAGGACCGGAGGGTTCTCGTGGGGATGTACACACACAAAAGAGACCTGATTCCCTCTGAGCCTGAGCCATGTATAGCACTGTGGTAGATACATAAATAGTGGTCAGAGTCTATTGATTCGCTGCAACATCCAATGTATCACATGAGTCTAATTAAGTATGAATCATCAATATTTCATCCATAGTGTGCATACATTTGTATTCATTATTTTAGCACATAGTCAGCTCGGTACTTAATATTAATCAATAAGTACCAGGGTTAATGAATTACCAGTTATTCAAACGAAAAGGTAAGTAACTCAATTACTTCATTGAATCACATCAATGTCTGAGGACACAGGTCTCATTCGGATGCATATATACAAAACTTCATATGTAGAAAACATCACAAATAATATCTGTATAATAACATTGCAATGCGCTCAAAGTGATGGAAAGAGGAAGTAGTTAGGTGGGATAGGTGTGATGGGAAGGAAGTGAGGACTGGGTAAAGGTTGTTGTGACCATGAAACAATCACAGTGATATATAGTACGGCCTTTACAGTCTACATTTAGATCAGTAGTTCCAATACACTCTTTGACACAGGATCTGTTTTACTCCGTTAATTAATCCTATGGCTAGAGAATAGGTAAGTTCTGGTCTACGTTTCGACCCCCTGTTTAAAGGGTTGGTTGAATCCTCATGCTGGGGTCTTCTTCAGGACAAGGAAAGACTGGAGCGCCTATAAATAATAATTTGAAATGAATGTATCAAGTCTTAAACACGCTCAATGTTGCACATGGATGGGATGTGGGAAGTAAAAATTCTTACTTTGTATTAGGCCGTTCAGTGGCCATTATGGTTGGACCGTCGTTGGTTCCTTTTTTGAGAGATAATCCCTACATTCATTAAAAAGGGGTTTGTGTTACTATCGGGTACCGTAGGCACCATACAAACATTTGTGTTGTCGAGGAATATCAAAGGGGCACTTACTAGGACATAAGGCTTTCCAATCTGTTCATTGGTAGTTCCGGTTATTCATTAGTCCCACAAGGACCGACGTTGGTGCGGGAAAGAATCTCGCAGCCCTCGGGGTTCTGGAGGACAAATGGAAAACGGCCTGGTGTTAAAGCGGGTACATTGCTAGATTAGGTTGTTAGATTCGCAGTTAGCTATTGTTGTACATAGGACAGTGATTGGGGAAAATTTCATACTTATCAGTTATCTAATTAATGCATCTGGCTAGGGAGGTGACAATCAATAGGGGCACCAAAAAGAGAAATGGGTAGCCCCAGATGTTAATTGATAAATTTATTGAGTTGGGTTGGGTACAAGTCACATACATATGGGTAATTGCCGGAAAAACGGCATTAGTTACATATGGGTTTTTAAAAAAAAAATGTGCGGGGAATCCACGTTTATCTCGCCGCGGATTGCGTAAATCTACCATAACTAGGTGATCTCTAGTCAGGCGGGAACGCATGCGTGCAAAATCTAGAGGACCGGGTATCTCACCGTTTAATGTTGTTCCGAGGCGCATAACTGCATCCTCGCTTGGCAAGCCGTGAATGATCGGCCGCGAGGTGCAGCCGCTTGATACTTGAGAGGCTCGCCGTCCCTTAGCCAATCAGATGTGACTGTGGTTAAGGGAGCGTGTATAAACCTTCAAACCGAGCATTGGGGGTTGAGGGTATTGGAAAAGACGTTTTCACAATGCTTAGATGTTAGAAACTAAAGACATGTCGGACTGGGGCAAATGGACCATGATTTCCCGCAAATATATTGTTATGCTTGCAATTTATGCTGCGTTTTGGTGGCAGATCATCAGTACATAATTAGGAGCTGAAGGAATACGTCAGATTGATAGTCGCTCCAAGGAGGACAAGCGGTCCGATATGTTACATAATTTCACGCAATTATCAAACAATTTGGTTACAACAGAGGCGATCATAAACCACGCCCGGGGTAATATAGTATTCGTACAGACAGCTGTATACATCATCCAAACGTCAATGCATGTTAGGTTGTTGTCTCAAAGTGTAATACACATCAAGTATACTTTTCATACGTAGAGACAGGTTGGTAGATAACATTTCAGTGTGTTTATATGCACACATCTATACCAGTGGCAAAAGTGTCACCTGATGCAATACTATGCATACATAGAGGCAATGTTGGTTGTGCATTACTATATGGTCTCATATATTTGATCCATCTCAACTAATCAAAGCCATTTGGGAGAAAGTAGCATCCAGTTCATTTAAACCATTTTGGACGGAGTCAAAGGACTGCATCCATTTACACTCTCTTAGGTTCATAATGGAGTTTAAATCACCTCCCCTGGCACCCAGCGTGATTTTCTCAATGACAACCCATTTAAGAGACTCAGGTGTGTGTGTCTTTGCCATAAAATGATCTACTAGGGGGGCCCCTATCGTTTGACACCTTATCCTGCTACAATGTTGCAGTATCCGGTTTTTGATTTTTTGTTTAGTTTGGCCTATGTAGATGTATCCACAAGGACAGAAGATGGCATAAATGACTCCATTACTATTACAGTTTGTTAGTGTTTTCAGAGTGATGGTCAGGTTATTGTGCGTGATTGTCTTTGTTTCGATGCATAATGCGCAGGCCTTGCAGTTAGTGCACTTGTAGTTCCCCACTACAGTGGGTAGGTTCCACATAGTCTGTATGCTTGGTGCCGGTGGGGTATCAAGCAGCGAACGTACAACATAATCCCTGATGCTTTTGGCTCTTTTGAATGTCAAAGAGTGTATTGGAACTACTGATCTAAATGTAGACTGTAAAGGCCGTACTATATATCACTGTGATTGTTTCATGGTCACAACAACCTTTACCCAGTCCTCACTTCCTTCCCATCACACCTATCCCACCTAACTACTTCCTCTTTCCATCACTTTGAGCGCGTTGCAATGTTATTATACAGATATTATTTGTGATGTTTTCTACATATGAAGTTTTGTATATATGCATCCGAATGAGACCTGTGTCCTCAGACATTGATGTGATTCAATGAAGTAATTGAGTTACTTACCTTTTCGTTTGAATAACTGGTAATTCATTAACCCTGGTACTTATTGATTAATATTAAGTACCGAGCTGACTATGTGCTAAAATAATGAATAAAAATGTATGCACACTATGGATGAAATATTGATGATTCATACTTAATTAGACTCATGTGATACATTGGATGTTGCAGCGAATCAATAGACTCTGACCACTATTTATGTATCTACCTTAACTGACCCAGGTCAGAGAGTTCTTAGGGTATACCCCGTTGTAAACTCAACACATGTATAGCACTGTGGGCCAGACAGAGAAGTTTGAAAGAAATCCTAGATGGAATCGGAAGCCATTGGCGGTCCCTTCTGGCCATGGTTACAGAAGCTAGTCTAGGAAGGTTTAAAACCATCCTGGCCGCTGCATTCTGTACCATTTGGAGACGGTGGATGGGACCTTTGCTAATGCCGCTATAGACGGCATTGCAATAATCTAGCCTAGATGAAACTAAGGCAACTGTTGCTTGTTTCCGGGCTACCAAGGACAGGTAGGGGGCAATTTTCCTAAGGATTCTAATTATGCCACAACAGGTTGACACTGTCCTATTAACCTGGGAGTCAAATGATAGAGTGGGGTCAATTAAGACTCCAAGGTTCCTGGCGGTAAGGGTGGGGCAAGAGCATTCTCCCAAAGACGGAGGCCACCAGTCTTTTGACCAGAGATCTTGGCTCCCTCCAAAGACCATGATCTCGGTGTTTTCGCCGTTTAATTAAAAAAATTACGGGCCATCCATTGGGAGACTGCTTCCATACATGCTCTGAATTTGGGGGCAATGCCGCTAGCTGGTTGGGTGATAGATACCAGGATCTGGGTGTCATCGGCATACGATAACACATCCAGACCGAAGGATCGTACCACCTTAGCAAGTGGGGTGACATAGATGCTAAATATTACAGGGCTCAACGACGAGCCCTGAGGAACCCCACATTGCACTTGTTGAGGATCGGAGAGAAAATCGCCCATTTTAACTCTCTGCTCCCTATGATGGAGGAAGGAGGAAAGTAAACTAAGGGCAGAACCCTCTAGGCCGATTTCCTTGAGCCTGGAGACCAGGATTGACGGGGACAAGGTGTCAAACGCTGCTGTGAGATCTAATAACACAAGCAGAGTAGAGTGTCCCCTGTCAACCTCAGACTGGATTTTATTGGTCACAACCGTGAGGGCAGACTCAGTACTAAGAGCTGCCCGAAACCCATGTTGAGAGGGGTCTAACAAGTTGGAACTCTCGATGAAAGCAGATAGGATACGATTTATATGGGACTCCAGGATCTTAGCTGGACCAGGGAGTAGGGAAATTGGACGATAGTTTTTCAGTATTCCCGGGTCCAGAGAGGGCTTTTTAAGCAATGGCTTAACAACGGCAGTCTTCCAGGGGGAGGGGAAAATCCCCTATCTGATCGCCATGTTTTAACCTCTAGTAGGGGGGGGGAGAACAGACCCTCTACAGGTTTTCAAATTTTTTAAAGGGCAAGGATCGAGGGGCGAACATGACTTGATGGCATCAAGTAGGAGATTGAGATCTTCTAGAGAAAAGAGGGGGAAACACTTGAGCTGCGGTTTAAGTGGAGCATCGACCTTATCAGCAGTAGAGGGAGTAGGTAGGAGGGGAGAAACTGCTCTGTTGGTATCGAGGTCAAGATTGCTTATTTCAAGTGAGCTATAGATATCAGCAATCTTAGAATGAAAGAAACTCGCTAGGTTATTGCAGAGTTCCTGTGATTGGATGGTGGGATCGGCTGGTTTAGGTGCCGAAAGAGAGTTGATTATATTGAACAGTTCTCTTGAGGATTTAAGGGAGACCGTGAGGTTGGTAAAATGGCACCTTTTTTCTTCGACAATTGCCTTCTTGTAATCTCTAAGTAGAGATTTGTGCAAGGCTTTACCCGAGAGTCTGGACGAGCCGTCCAGGACCTCTCTTGTTGCCTGCATTTCTGACGCATTGATCTTAAGCGGTCAGAAAACCAAGGTTGAGAAGGACTTTTCCGGGCTGAATAGTGCCGTTTGGCCGGGGCAAGGGTGTCTATGGCACTGGCTAAGGCACTGGAAAGCTCAGAGGCAGCCCTATTGGGATCAGCCAAGGAAGGGCAACTGAGAGCGTTCATGAAGGGTGACATAGTGTCGTCATTGATTGCTCTTTAATTCCTTCGAGTTTCCCACACATTTCTCTTAGACTCATTAGAAAGAGTGGAATTTACATTGCAGCGGAAGGGAACTGCCAGATGGTCGGACCAAGAAAGGGGATAGGTGTACCAGTCGTGATTCTGGAATCATTCGAAAAAATGCCATCCAGTGTGTGGCCAGCCACATGTGTAGGGCCATTAACCAGTTGACCCAACCCATATGCGGCTAGGCCGTCTAAGAGTGCTAACGCGCCCTTAGCTTCTGAGGCCTCTAAGTGAAAATTGAAGTCGCCCAGGATACTAAATTGAGGCTTATCAACGTATGGTTCTATAAATTTAAGAATGTCCTGAGGGAAAGTCGTTCTAGGGCCAGGAGGTCTGTAACAGAGAATTCCAGAGAATGAGGCTGAGGGAAGGAAATTAATAGAGAAATGCAATGCCTCAAACTTGTCAAAGTGCGAAGAAAGAGGCTCTATAGGGCAGGTGAAAATGTCTCTAAACAAAATTCCCAGTCCACCCACCCGGCGACCTATCCTATCCATTCTAGACAGAGTATAGCCCTCAGGGACTGCCTCCACCAGATCTGGGCCTGAAGCTTCAGAGCCGCAAGTTTTGGTAATAAAAACCCAGGGGGGCTTTTTTTGAGAAACAAAATCATTAAAAGCAACATTATTACGGGCTAAAGACCTAGCATTTAGAAGCAAGCCAGCCTCATTGAAAAAGTTAGGGATAGGCAATTTGCTTACAGATTTGGCCTTTATACTATGTCGATGTCGGGGGCTTATGGATCTTAGAGCCCCTTTACAACAATGGATGTTGACAAGATTGTCCGGAGGAGAGGTAAAATGACACAGCTTAAACGGGGGTGTAAGTACGAGAAGTGTGGCAAGAGAATACAGCGCGCAATTTTCTTGAAGTATGAAACGAAGACCAGCCCGCCTGGCCCCTGGCACGTCCGGAGCGCGGACGGACGGGACCCATGCCAAAGGAGCTATTCTTGACGCCATCATCTCCAACCCTATTCTGACATTCTTATCCAACATCATCCCTATCGACTGGTCAGACCACCATCTCATTCTGTTCATGATCCCCCACCCGCCCCTATAATAAACAATAAAATTACAATTGTGATCAGAAATCTTAAGCAAATCCCACCCGGCGCACTGGAACATAAACTCCAATCCCAACTCAGTCTCACCCCCCTCTTCAAATGCAAATGAACTCACTGAGCACTTTAACAAAACTACCTCTGAAGTTTTAAACCTACTTGCCCCTCTAAAAAGTAAAACACTAAAAAATGCCCCCTCTAAATCATGGCTCGCCCTAGACCTTAACAAAGAAAGACGCTCACTGAGACTGGCAGAAAGAACATGGAGACAACACCCTTCCCCATATGGCTCTCCTCAGAATTGCAAGATCCTCTTACAAAAAACACATCTTTTCGGAAAAAGCATAATTCTTTCGTCTACAACTCTCTCGTGCCAAATACAGACCTAAAGAACTGTTCAACATTATCAGAAATCAAACATCACCTGCACCCCATAATCCGGTGGCCTCCACAAAAAAATGTGAAGAAATTGCCAACTTTTTCTGTGAAAAAATCTCTAAAATTGACCGTGCCTTCCTCAATACCCATCCCTTGCTCAGCCCTCAACACCCCTTGGATACTACACCCTATCCCTTTGAATACACCCCAGACTCCATCACTCCTCTTCCCATCGCACACACCCCCTGAACCTCTCCCCAACATCCTACCGCTTAAAAATAACGCCTCATGGCATAATTTTCACTCCGTTTCCGAACGTGAAGTCTTCAACATCCTAGCCAAACTCAAACCATCCTTCCACACTAATGACCCTTCCACATCCGCACTCATCCAAGATCTCAAACACATCATTGTCCCCTACTAGACCAACATTATTAACGCCTCCCTTTTAACAGGGAGTGTTCCATCTTCCTTCAACTCAGTCAAATCACTCCCATCCCCAAAAATCCCAAGGCTGACCCCAATGACCCTAACAACCTCCGCCCTTTCTCCAACCTCCCTCTCCTCTCCAAAGCCCACGAAAAATGTGCCCTTCTCCAACTGGACAAACACATCAACACATTCAACCTTCTTTACCGCCTTCAATCTGGCTTCCGCAAAGGTTGCAGCACTGAAACTGCACTGCTCAACATAGTCGATGATATTCACCTAACCCTGGACAAAGGCGAGACCTACCTACTCATCCTCCTAGACCTCACCGCTGCATTTGACACAGTTTACCACTCAACCTTACTCAATACACTCAAGGATCACTTCGTTCTTAATGGCACTGTCCTTAACTGGTTCACCTCCTACTTCCAACCTCTGTCTCCCTAGGTGTCCCTCAAGGATCCATCTTCTCTCCTGCCCTTTTCAACCTCTTCATGGAACCCCTTACCCTTATACTTAAACAAGCTAAAATCAACTATCACCTGTACACTGATGACACCCAACTGTACTATAAAATAAAATCCCATGCCGATATCCTACACCTTAACTCTGCACTAACCAAGATCCAAACCTGGTTCCATAACTACCATCTTAAACTCAACCCTAACAAAACTGAGATCATCCTCTTCTCTCCCAAAAACAACTCTCTCACCATCCAACCATGGATCGCTGACCTTAGCGCCCTAAACTGCTCTCTCTCCCTTGCCGAATCTGTCAAATCACTCGGCATCACCGTTACCAATAATCTCACACTTAACTCCCATGTAAATAACTCAGCAAAAAGTGCACTTTTCACACTCCGGCATCTCAAAAATAATCAAACCTTTTATTCCAGCTGAAGACTTCAAATTAATTTTCGAATCTCTGGTCTTATCCAAAATCGATTACGGAAATGCCCTTCTCTCTGGAACACCCAAAATCCACCTTGCCCCCATTAAATCCGTCCTCAACCGCGCAGCTAGACTAACAACTAACTGTAAACGTGGTGACCGCATCTCCCCTGCCCTCAAGACCCTCAAATGGCTCCCCATCGAAGGCAGATCCTCCTATAAAATTGCCTGTATTACACACAAAGCCCTTTACCAGAAGACCCCATCCTACCTCTCAACTAAACTTAATAAAGCTGGCTGTGCACGAACATTGAGAAGCACCAACACTCTTCTCCTCATACCCCCACTTCTAAATAAAAAAACGCATCGAAATGCCCTTCCTTCTCTAGCAAGACCGCAACCATCTCGAACGCCCTCCCCATAGACCTTCGATGCAACCCCTCCTATTCCAGCTTCAAAAGAAACCTCAAAATTCACTTGCTCACAAAATTCTGGGGAAATTAAATCCCTGATCTCCTTTCTGACTATTCTCCTCCTTCCTTCTTTAGGCAACTCCGCCTACCCCTCGCACTCTCACCCCCCTCCTGACTCCCTCCACACCCCCTACCCCTCACTATACCCACCCCTTCCTTACTTTGTCCACTGAGCCCTCCTTGGCATACTGTAAAATTACTATTTGTTACAACTTACTGGTTCTTTCAATTTGTTCTGTTTATCCTATATGTACCCTTCTCACTATGTACTCTTATTGGTTCCCTATATTTTTGTTCGACCGCCTGTGTAATTTGTTTCATTCATTGCTATTGTTGTTTTTCTTGCTGAGAACCATTGCTGATGTAAAGCGCTCTGATATCCTCGGGTGGAGCTAGCGCTATATAAAACCCTCAAAATAATACAAGTTTAAACAGTGAGTTTATGTGGCGTTAAAGTGTTTTATAACATCTAAGGATTAAATGCTCATATTGATTTATCATAATAAGCACAGAGTGCGCTGTAGTGTGCTCTATAATGTAACACTAAGGTCAACTATAGAGATTGTAGATATGTGTATTCTAGCGGAAAAATGCAGTGCAAATAAAAGCATCAAAATGGATAGTAATAGTGAGATATATGTAGATAAGAAATATTATTTGCAAATTGTTGGTTCCGCGTTCCTTTAAACTCTATTTGGAAGTCTTTGAGAAATGAACAGGCAAAAAGAAATCATAAGAAAATCCCTAAAAATATTTGTTTTGTGGAGGTTGGAGATGAGATCATTGACAAGGACATTTTATGAGGTAGAAATACATTTAACATAGAAAAGGTAAGATCCTGTACTGTGGCTTGCTTGGACTTGTGGATTTACTGGTGATGTGGATGTTAACTTATCTTCTATGAAATGTATATAAAGTAAGAATATAAAGGGTTGATGACAGTGATATAAGAGATCTAGACATGAAGATGTAGAATGGTACTTTACCAATATGAAAAGTTATCAAGAGAAGAAATAGGAAATGATGTAAAGATAAAGAAAAAGAGAACACACATTGATATGGTGATCTTTGAGTACTTTACTAGATTTATAGATCTGTTTAATCATTTCAACTGTCTATAATACAACACCTGTCAAAATGACAACACAGAAGCAGGCAGCATACAAACGCATATACAAAGTATAAGGTATTGGCCTTGGTTTGTACTCGAAAATGATACTTGTATGAATTAAGTGGTGGTTGGTGGGGTTAGCCTCTTTAAATGGGCACTCTTGACACACAACTCTATGGCTCTGTGGAAGGCTTCGACTGAAACGTGTAGGCTATGGCTAAAAACTGCACAATGCACTCTATTTGTTAAAAGGTGAAAAAGATGTAATAAAAAAGGACTCTGAGAACCTCTGAGTTGTGCTGCTTGTTACCTGGACCAGGACGTATTGGAGTAGAAGGAATTGGTTTGGTGAACTGATTTGCATATATATGTATATACATATATATGCAAATCAGTTCACCAAACCAGTTCCTTCTCCTACTTCAATACGTCCTGGTCCAGGTAACAAGCAGCATAATTAGGCAAAAGCAAATTACATGAATTTTGTATGCCCACAGTACATGCCTGCTTAACATGGAGGCACCATTCCCTTCAAAACAGCAATACTGAACCCTGTATTATTCTAAGCAACTGGCCATTCATCTACACACCTTCCATACCCATTGCACACCATGTTCAACATAATCAATGCTGTTTCAGCCAATTCACTGGAAAACTTGACACCTAATTTGACACTTCATAATATTCCATAAAGAATTTTCACCACACTCTTAGACTAAACGTAACCACCTCTGGGGAACTAAGAGTACGCTGGGCCTTTGTATGTTTCACAATTGATGTAAATATTTTAGCAAAATGGAAATATTCAACACCTGAATGAATGAATGAAGTTAGATTTGTATTGCGCAAACTTTGCCCTGAGGCATCAAGGCGCATGGGATGGAATAGCTGAATACAGTGTAAAACAGGGGGTAGCCTACAGGTAGGCTTCTGTGTAGAGCCAGGTCTTTAAGGCTTTGCGGAAAGGAGCGAGGGACACAAGACCCTTGAGTTCGTTAGGCAGTAGGTTCCAGAGCTTCGGGGCAAGGGCAAAGAAGGCCTTCCCTCCCCATCTGGCCTTCACAGTCCGCGGAACTGACTGAAGGTTCTTGATGGCAGAGCGCAAGGCCCTGCCAGGAGTATAGAAAGACACAAGAGACGTAATGTCTTCTGCACCGGATCCATGAAGGGCACAGTGGGTGAGACAAAGAACCTTAAAGTTTATCCTGGACTGCATTGGGAGCCAGTGAAGCTGTTTTCTGATAGCAGAGCCTGATGATCGTCTCGGGGCGTTGACAACAAACCTGGCTGCTGCGTTCTGCACAACTTGTAAACGTTGGACCAGCCTCTTATTTATGCCTAGATAGAGGGCATTACAGTAATCTAGGCGTAAGGAAATAAGGGCAACCGAAAGTTGTTTTCTAGAATCCAGGGAGAGGTAGTTTGAGAGTTTTCGCAAAATCCTTAGGACCCCACAGCAGGTGGAAACGGTCCTATTTACTTGCTTGTCGAGGGAAAGTGTGGTATCAAGAATTACACCCAGATTGCGAGCTGCAGGGGTGGGTGTGGGGCAGGTTCCAAGGGCAGATGGCCACCAGTCAGCCGACCAGATCTCATGTTTACCTCCGAAAACAAGGACCTCTGTCTTTTCCCCATTTAATTTGAGGACAATTTTGGTCATCCAACCTGCTACAGATTCCATGCAGTTCCTGAAATTTGAGGCCTCAGTCTCCACAGGTTGAGTGAGGGAGACCATGATCTGGGTGTCGTCAGCGTACGATAGTACTTCCAGTCCGAACGATTTTACTAGCCTGGCAAGTGGGGCCACATATATGTTGAAGAGAGTAGGGCTCAGAGATGAGCCCTGAGGGACCCCAGACTGCACAGGCTTAGCGGGGGAGAGGAAGCTGGTTAAGGAACGAGGCCAAGAGGCTCAGGGCGGACTCATCCACTCCCATCTCACTAAGACGGGTGACCAGGATAGAGGGGGACAGGGTGTCAAATGCAGCTGTAAGATCGAGCAGGATCAGAAGGGTGGTCTGACCACTGTCGACCTTAGCGTGAATGTTGTTTACCACCACTGTGAGAGCTGACTCCGTGCTGTGCGACTTCCGGAAGCCATGCTGAGAAGTATCTAGCAGGCATAATTTGGCCAGGAAGGCGCTTAGATGGAAGTTAAGGTGGGCCTCGAGCATCTTGGCGTGAGCAGGGAGAAAGGATATTGGACGGAAGTTTTTTAAGATGGTAGGATCTAGGGAGGCTTTCTTCAGGAGTGGTTTGACAGTGGCCATTTTCCAAGATGCAGGAAAGACACCCTTGGAAATTGCTTGGTTCATTTTCTCCAAGAGAGGGGGTAACAGAACCTCTCTACACTCCTTCAGGGTTTTTAAAGGACAAGGGTCCAAAGCGGATCCGGATTTAAGCTTATCAAGGAGTTGATTGAGGAGTTCCAGGGTAAGAGGAGGAAAATTTGACAGGCTGCCGCGAGGCAAGGTCGTCGGGTCCTGAAAGGGAAGAGTGGCCGGGGGAAGAGCGGCCTCAGGATTAAGGTTGAGATCTTCTAGGGCTGTGTAGATATCCATGATTTTAGTGTGAAAGGAGGTGGAGATCTGATTGCACAGCTCTTGGGTTGCCACAATGGGGTCAGGGAACTGGGAAAGGGATAGGGAATCAACGATTTCAAATAGCTCTCTAGGCGAGCTGAGGGAGGCCGTCAGATTGGTAAAGTATGACATCTTTTCAGCTAAAACTGCAGCTTTGTATCTTTTAAGCATGTCCTTGTGTTTAGATCTTTCGTGGGGATCAAGATGGGACCTCCAGAGTCTTTCTTGCTTCCTGCAATCCTGCCTAAACAGTCTAAGGGAGTCTGAAAACCAGGGGGCCGAGGGGCGTTTCCTGGCAGAGTAAAGAGTTTTAGCTGGGGCCAGGATGTTTATGGCATTCGAAATAGAGTTGGAAAGCTCAAGGGCAGCCAAATAGGTGTCCAATATAGAAGAGAGCTTCAAATTTGCGATAAAAGGGCCTAGGGACTCATTGTTCAGGCCCCTGTAGTTACTTTTAAGGACCTGGTGGTTGGTATTTTTAGAGGGTATGGCAGAGGGACACAGGGAGAGCTCAAAAAGGACTGCCATATGGTCCGTCCAGGATAGAGGAAGGGGAGGGCCTATATATAGCCTAGAGTCGTTGGAGAATACTCCATCCAGAGTGTGTCCTGCAGAGTGGGACACCTCACTTATGAAATGTAGGTGTTCTCTTAGCTGCCTCACTCTACAGTGTCTCATTTTTATTACTTGTGTCTGTTCCTTTGTTCAGCTCTCAGAGCCATGACCATTTTTTTCTGGAGCTAAGACCTGATGTTTAAGTCTAGTTTTCGCTTCATGGTTGTATCATTCGCTGCCTCAACGTAGAGTGAGTACCTGTTTTATGTGGCTGGAGGGTGTAAAGTCAATGCATTTAACCGGCTATTTCTCAGATTCTAATTTTGAGATAATACAACATGGAAACAGTGATCAAGGTTTGCCTCTTTCTGTTTCCAAACTTTGCTGGCTAAAATAATGCACTAATTTACAGAAGTAACAGGTTAAATGAATTGGCTTTGATCGCTGCAAGCGCATATAAATAGGTGCTCTCGCATACATTTTGGCGGTGGGGCACATACAGCTCCAGCAATGTTGAGCGAAAGTTCCTTTGATGCACCAGCTAGCCTGAATGCACATTTAATATCACAATTTGCCTTCAGTGCTCTTTGCCTTCTTCCTTCAGCTCTTTTAGCAGAGGCCGCTCCTGAAGAGGGCCTTGTGGGCCGGTGCCATAACAGCTTCCAGGGACTTGGAAAAACCAGTTTGGGCCGCTTCAGTGTGCCCAACAACAAAGGGACATTCTACCCCTCCCCCGGTAAAGAACGCACGGCAAAGGTGGTGCGAAATACCTGGCCAATAGATGGCCAGGTGACGTTTTTTAAGCCACCCCAATGGGAGATGCCCCCAAATGCTAGAAGGGGACAATGGGGGGTTATTTGCGCACTGTCACCCCAGCACATGTCACTTTTGGAAGCTGGGGCAGTGCGTTGATTATCTCTTGAGACCCACCCACCCACACTGAGCAAAAGCATTGTCGCAGTGCTGGACGGCATGCTAGGCAGCTAAGAAGGGGTACATTTGTTGGTAAGGAGGCACACTGGCAGGGCGGTGTGCAGAAGGAAAGCCACTCACCTTGGGATGACTTACGGCAGGGTGAGTAGATCAGAAGGGGAAGCAAGCGGAGACGGCACTCGCAGCCCAGACCCCTGAATGGCAGGGCACAAAATGGACAAACAGGGTAGCGAGCTGAGGCCTAACACCAGAGAGAGGCTACCCCCTGGCAATCAGCGTGAAAACCAACATGGAAATTTGATGACCCCATAAAATGGCATGCATGAGGGCCTGAACAAACTAAGAGGTGTCACAACTATAGTAGGTAGATATCAGAACTTGATTGTGATATGTCCGAAATGATTTATGACCTGTCAGCAGTTGTGAATTATGACCTGTCACGTGATTTACGAGCCTGTCAAAATGATTTATGTCTGCGAAATGGAGTGATTAATGAACTGTCATGTCTATGATTTATGAGCTTGTCAAAAATGATTTATGAAATCCTGTGACATTGTTCAAGACTGGTCATGTTGGATATGACCAAGGTACGGGAACGGAAAAAGTAAGCCATACATGTTATGCAAAATAAACTGCAGCCAACATCTACCAAAGGAAACAAGACATACATGTGTTGGCAATCTTTATTGGAAAATATATGTGTAGAATATCATGCATGGCAGTTTGGGAGTGGGCCCAGTGCAGGAGTTAAGCAAAGATTTTCAAACTTCACAAACTTTGTAACTTCATAAAGTTTGGAACCTTGTACAACCAAGGAGGCGGCTCTGAAGCAAGCTATGATTAAAGATTGTCTAGCATGTGACAAGAGCCTTAATATCTCATGGTTAGCATATGTGAAAGAACAACTTTCACGAGATAGGGCTGTCCCATATCTTTGCTGAGCCCTGTTCTAGCTGGAGGGCATGAAAAAAGATTGTGAAAGCGCTGTTGCTAACTTATGCTCGTTTGCAAAGGCTTACAACATAATACATAAAACCCTCAACTTATTTACATTTGAGTACTGTAAGTGTTTTGGGACAATTTTTGTTTAATGCGTGTGATCTTTGAGAAATATCCCAATTATTCCACTTTACCGCTGATAACTGTTATCTATTTACTTGGCTTCCTCTGAGCTATCAGAAAAATATTAGTACATACCCATGTTCCTGCGATGGAAGAGCTTCATAAATAGCGCTACACTTTTTTCTTTTGCATATTTTATATAAAGTACAGTGCAAAATGTTTCATTCCACTTGTTAAATCACATACGTTTAGGCAGTGTAGGCCAGCCATGTGCTTCCTTCAATAGTTGGTGGATGCTGAATGCTGTTTCTATGTAGGATCTTTTCTCAGACTAGCCGTCCTAGGAGGCCGATTACGATGCAGCCGTAAAAGGCTCCAACCCTCGGTCTGAGCCTTTTCGACTGCATCATAATATGCTGGTCTGATTTCTTTCCCACCGCCTCATTAAAATGGAGGTGGTGGGAAAGAAATTCAACCGGCCATTTGTAGAGCCCATCGGCCATTTGGAATGCGTTCTGTAATCCGAAGGGTGGATCTTTCCGCCCTTGGAATTACAGGTTTTGGCAGTCTTTCGTGCCGGCCTTTCCGACACAGAAAGGCTGTCAGAATTTATATTTGGGAGCACCCAGCAGGGCCCACTTTAGTGCAATGCCTCCCCCTGTTGATCCCTGCACCCTGAGGCAGGCACCTTGAGGGGTGCAGGGATAAACTGCACCTCCCATTTTACAATGGGAGCATTCATTGTAAAATGTAGAAATGCAACCGAACAGTGTTCGGTCGCATCCTAATGGGCGAGTCGGGACCGCTGCCCGGGTGTTGGTCAGTCCCATGACCGAGATGATGTCGGGCAGAGGAAACTCCGCCCGGCATCGTAATCAGCCTCTAGTCACATAGAACCACATGCTTTGTTGGAGCTTTATTAACCATCTCCCTGTTTTGAATGCTGTTCACAAATTTTTACCCTCATGCTTTTTGTATTGCTGTATGATTTAATATTCAGTGTTATTTTGAATGATGTTTTAACTTTGGTTTTTCTTGGGTATATGGACTTTTATGGCTGCTTTTTCACCTGAATAAAATAATGTTTGACTTTGAACTAGTGTTGACATTTTTGCCTCTTGCCCCTCTCTGAACAGCTGTCCACCTGCCCAGCACAAATCTATCCTTAATGCCTAATTTTGCAATTCTTTATCCATACTATTTAAAAGTGTACCCACTATTTAATTTTTGGAGCAGATGGGCACAGTGATACATATTTGTGGATAGGCCATATTTTTCATCACCAGACTTTGACACAGACCAAAAGTGCGAAAGGCAGAAAACTGAGAAAGGTAGGAAAAGAAAGAACCTGTATAAAAAAAGAAACGTGAAGAGATAAAGAGACAAGAAGTGTATGGTCATGGGAGGAAGTGACATGAGGTGAAACTGAGACTAGTTAACTTTGGGATTCAGCAACCATGATGTTCAGAAGCAGCTGCAGTGGACTCTTAAGAAAAACCTTGGGGTCTTGCACTTTTAACAATTGCAGCACCAAGTGAAACCCTGACAACTTGGCCGAAGCACTGCATGAGGTGTGTTCTTTGACCACTGATGTCACCAAAGCCTTTTCTGGTGGTGTTCCATGAACCGTTCAGAATACACTCTCCAAAGCATCCAAAATGTATTCTACAGCAGCGTACACAACAGCCTTTGGCCAAACTCATCTTTTTCTCATTTAGCACTCCTTATACCTCATATCCCTGTGTCCCAGTTTGTAGAACCATCTCCAAAAATATAATACACCTCTGCCTTAAATAGTAATGCAAGTACAGCCTTCCAGAACCATATACTGCTCACTGGAGTGAAAGCAACCCCTGATGACTGTTTTCTGCTCCTTATTACTCTTTGCTCTCTACTGATGAGGGGCTAAACCCAGAAACACGTGTCTAGAGATAACAGCACTACCTGCACCAACTTTGGTGAAAGACTACAGCAACTTTGAAAGTAAGCATACTGCATTTACCAGGTGCAATGGGGTGAACTGTGCTGGGATGAGAGGCAGTGAGCTTCCTCCCCCCTGTGTTCAAAAGGCTCCCTTGAGCCAATGAGCTCTCCTGGGATGCGCCTGTGTGCCTGTGGAGAGGTACTGTGACCTGTGAAGACTTGGGCACCATTAAAGCAACCCCTGATGACTGTTTTCTGCTCCTTATTACTCTTTGCTCTCTACTGATGAGGGGCTAAACCCAGAAACACGTGTCTAGAGATAACAGCACTACCTGCACCAACTTTGGTGAAAGACTACAGCAACTTTGAAAGTAAGCATACTGCATTTACCAGGTGCAATGGGGTGAACTGTGCTGGGATGAGAGGCAGTGAGCTTCCTCCCCCCTGTGTTCAAAAGGCTCCCTTGAGCCAATGAGCTCTCCTGGGATGCGCCTGTGTGCCTGTGGAGAGGTACTGTGACCTGTGAAGACTTGGGCACCATTAAAGCAACCCCTGATGACTTTTTTCTGCTCCTTAATACTTTTTGCTCTCTACTGATGACGGGCTAAACCCAGAAACACGTGTCTAGAGATAACAGCACTACCTGCACCAACTTTGGTGAAAGACTACAGCAACTTTGAAAGTAAGCATACTGCATTTACCAGATTGCAATGGGGATAACTATGCTGGGATGAGAGGCAGTGAGCTCCCTCCCCCCTGTGTTCAAAAGGCTCCCTTGAGTCAATGAGCTCTCCTGGGATGCGTCTGTGTGCCTGTGGAGAGGTACTGTGACCTGTGAAGACTTGGGCACCATTTCAGCAACCCCTGATGACTTTTCTGCTCCTTAATACTTTTTGCTATTATCTGATGACGGGCTAAACCACCCTCCCTCTCACTCCTGGAGGGGGCTTGAGCCATCTGCAACATCCTGGTGGGCCTTACTACTGGTCGAGAGGGCCCATGCCTCCCCCACTAAAATTGAGTGAAGAGATGTGTGGGATAGATAGACTGCAAAGGAACGGCATTTGGTAAAACCACGTGCCTACCACACAGCAGTCACCACCAAAACAGGGCATCAAGGGTCAAGTACAGAACGCTTGCATTAGTGCAAAAACATTAAGCATGGGTGGAAAATCCGTTCCGCTCGCGGATTTTGCGGATTTTCGGTAAATTCGCGATCCGCGAACGCTCACGAATTTACCGAAAATCCGCAAATTCGCACAATTGGTGATACAATTTTGCGGCGTGCGGCGTAAGTTCGCAATTGCGAACATGTAGGTGCGGCGGGCAGCAACAATCTTGCATTTGCGAAATTACAAAATTTGCAATTCTGCACAAGAAATCCACTAGCAAGCAGCATAGACCTTCTGAAAATGATGATTTTTATCAGAATAACTCCTCAGGTTGACATTTGCCTGCCCTTTTTTGGATTTGAGGCCTTTTGACTTTCTTTGGATCACTTTTGGATTAGAAATCAACTTTCACAAGTAAGTTTGTTTGGGGCATTACATTTGCTGTTCTGCAGAAAAACGAGTTTTGTTAAACTGAAAGCACTCAGCAGGTGCAAAAGTTCAAATTCATCATTAGTAACCATTCCCTGTAGTGCTTCCTGACTGGGGCCCCTCCAGAGTTCAGTTGCTAGTTGCAACAATTGTATGACCCTGCTCTGACCCTCACAGCCAGATCATAGAATAGCTACAAGTAGGCCACAAAGGTCCTGGAAAAAAAAATTGCACTGCAACAGAAAGCAAATTACAGATAAGGAAGCAGGTGCCAGACTGGAATTTTAAAACAGTGACACATTAATAAATCAACCCCAAATTAATTCATGTCAGTTGAAGCAGGGCAGGTGTGCTTGCTTTTTCCCCCCATAATCTACAGTGATGATGATGAACCAGAGGGTGGCATTGATGTACCTGAGGGTGGCATGGGTGAAACAGAGGGTGGCAGTGTTGAAACAGAGGGTGCTGTGAACCTGTGATGATGAACCAGACGTAGAAACAACATAGTCGCGACCGTTGCGTGCCGACAAGTAAGTTCGCAATTGCGAACTGGTACAAAATCCTCGCGAACTGGCAGAAATCCTTGCGAACACTATAAAAACAAAAAAATCCGCAAATTCGCGAGAATTCGCGGATTTTGCGGATTGCGAGTTCGCAAATACGCAAATTCGCGAACGCCAGATTCGCAAAATTCGCCCTTGCTTAAAGAACATCCTTAATAAAGAGCCTTCACGCACTGTGTGTGGCACCTGTCATAAAGCAACAATGGAAGCGCAGCAGAACAGCTTTGAGCCGCAGATAGACTGGAGTCATGAACAGAGAGCATGTTCATCAAAGTATTGCTGCACGGAGGCGCCCCGGGACATGGTGGCCCCTGGATCAGCCACACTCCGTTTACCAGTCACTAGTTTCACCAGGGAGTGACAAACTCGCCCAGCTTGGGGGTTTTTTCTCAGAGAAACCTCATTTTGTCTGCATGTGTTTGGTAGCCACCACCTCCTCCCAGGCCTTCAAAACTGACCTCAAAGTTCTCCTCCTTCAAAGACACTTCCAAATTTAACTCACGCCCTCTCTATTAACTGAAGGAAGACCTTCCAGTACAGAACATTCTATTCTCCATGACTATGGAAGTGCCTTCCCAGTGTGTTCTTGTGGTTTGAGTGCCTGCCATTTATTGCAGTATTATCCTTCTACCTGTGTTTGGTACTCTTTTGTAACGTGCACACGTCACTTTTCTCTTGTAACACTGTTTGCTACCTCTTACATTTTGTTTGCTTTAGATACTTGCACAAGCGCCACCATTGCCTACATAACGTTTGTTCTTGTGCTTGAGTGTCTGCCATTTATTGCAGTATTATACCTCTACTTGTAGTTTGTACGTTTTTGTAACTTGCACACGTCACTTTTCCCCCCTGTAATGTACCTTTTGCTACCTCTTGTATTTTGTTTGCTCACGTTACTGCCTCATGTAACTTAACGTTTGTTTTTGTAATTTGGTCACTTGTAATTTTCTCCCCATGCATCATTACTGTTCCTATTGTGAAGTGCTCTGACACCTTCGGGTAAAGTCTGCGCTATATAAAAACACATAAAATCAATCAATCAATCAATAAATAAATATGCTGCAGAAGTGGAGACCCATTCATTGGAGCCTGCAGGACTATTTCTACCAGGTGAGTCCCACCCACTTCTCTCTGTGCCATTCCAGAGAGCTTCACTGCCAATAACCAATTCTTTTTCAAAAAATGTTCCCACAGAGTTTTCCATTTCTGATGCCACAGCTGTGACCCCCATACTATGATAAGCTGATGGATAACCATGGTAACCGATTACATGGTACTCCATGGACATTTAACTGACACCAGTCTTCTCTGATTCTCATCTTGATTATTTTAAACTTAGATTATTTGGGCAACTCTCCTACAGTGTTACTTGAAATGCATATCAGATTTTGTAGCATCGTCTTTCAAGTTTTTTTTTTTTGGTTCACGGACATGGAGTGCTTCTCTCTATTGGTTGTGATACTCAGTCAGTCAGTCAGTACATCTTTATTTCGGTTAATAAAAACCATAAAAGCAATACACTACAAAAGTCCATTATATACACATTATATACACATTAACATTTGTACAGAAATAAAATATAAACATGATTACAGTTCAAACAATCTAAAACAGTTAAAATCCTTGATTCAAAGAGAAAAGTGACAAAATCTATATCATGAATAGGAGAACCTTCTGTGCTGCTTCCCAGTGCAGATGATTTACACAATTTCTTGCGAGTTCAGTTTGGTCCTCTGCTCCTTACTGTAGCATCCAGAGTCGTGCATACAATTATGCAGAATAAGCCATTCCCTTCTCTGCAAGCAAAGTCGAACAACACTGAGCTACTTATCAGTTTTCTATTAAGCAAGGCCAGATGGCTACAAATATGAAACTTTAGAGTAACCATACAGTTCATGTTTGTAGTTTGTCCTAAAGCAAAAACAAAAGAATTTATGTTTGTGCCCTCGAGGATAGATACTATAAAATACATGAATAATCAGTTAATTATCAAAGTTGCATCACTGATAACTTTATGTAGATGTGCAATTAATAAAGGTTTGCTTATAGATCGTAACCTACACCAACTTAAAACCCCGTCGGCTACCTATGTCCTTAGAAACAGTAAATATCCAGGTCTTCCTCTAGGAGAGGTGAAAATCTGGGTGCTGGGATCCCGGCGTCATCGGGCAATCTACAGAAGCGCACTCAGGATGAAATAGAAAATCTTTCTGGAGCTCTAGAGCAATCCCAGATGTGATACGTGATTTATAACACTCCACTGATCACTACCAGTAAAGATTTTTGGAAAATAGGACCTTATGCAAACCTGTGATCCTGCTCTGCAGCCGATGCACTGACCAGCAAAATCAAACTCCGAGGGACTTTCATGTGGAGCCCAGTGAAATTGAACATTGGAGGCGTGCCACTACACTTGCTACCGTTTTGAATAATTGAAGAAGGGTACAGCATTAGACATTTCAGCATTAGGTTGCGACTAAGCTTACTGACCAATTTTAGTTGAACAGGGTCCCACGAGGCGAGGCGAGGCGAGGCACAGCACAGCACGGCAGGGCAGGGCAGGGCAGGGCACAACACGGGGGTCAACAGCAACGTTCCTCCTACGCTCCAAGCTTGCTAAGGCAGTAATGGTGAGCCTATGCAGCTTAAGTACGGATGCGTATGGCAGCAGTGTGCTGGGCAAAACCATTCCGAAGGTGGTGTTTTAAACCCCCGCATGTTGGGCTGCAATGTATATCACCCACATCCTGGGTGGCGCGCCGCGGCGCCCCTGGCTGCTCATCACGGTGCACCGGGTGCCGCGGGACACACTTTGGGAACCACAGACCTATATGGAATGTTCAATGTAATGTACAAAAATGTATAGATCTTTACATAGCTATTTCTTTTCAGATAATTACAACCAATTGGAAAGACACTTCAAAGATTTCATATAACGCTTGGTGGGATTTGTTATGTCATCACCATAGACTTGATTGTGCCTTTGCCACCACTGTACCTTTATTAATCAAAAAAGATTTGTTATGGTTGCCTTTAACTGATTTCCTTTCCAGACATCTTCCCTAAATTTGACCTCTTTTTCCATTATCTTTCAATGATATTCATTAATGCATTTCATTTTTATTTTCTTATTTCTACTTCAAATATTGTATTTGTATTCTAGTCCCCCCTCTCTTTCTTTTTTTCCTTTCCTTTCTTTTTCTTTTTCTTTCTCCCTTCCCCCCACAAATCAAAATACCATTATAAGCTTTGTTCCTTGGTACAGTTTCTATATCCCCTTTTGGGATTGTATTGCATACTGTTATATTTTAATACTATCTTATCTCTTTTCATTGCCATTTGCTTTTGAACTGATGTTTTACTTTGTTTATCTTATCTAATAAAGCTTTTTTAAACTTAAAAAAAGAAGCAGCCCAATCCGAGGCTGTGGGGTGAACTACTGAAAGGTCGGCTGAAGGTGATGGAAACATTGCTCAACTAACAAAGGGCAGTGGAAAAGAGACTCAGTATTTGCACAACTTCTCAGAGAAGAGTTCAACCTGATTGTAATAATCCTGCGTTCTTCTTTTTTCTCATCTGTCGTTTCTTCCAGTGGTGTTTTAGCATGTGTACTGATGTTCAAGTCTTGTCCAGTGCGGATGGTTGTCAGTTGTGGTGATTCAGGACAAACATAATTATTTAATGATACTTTTTCAAAAGTTCTAGTGTACCAATTGATTAGGAGTTTTAGAGGTTAAGAGAAGGAGTGGGAAAGTGAATAACAGGTGCAATACGTAAGTAAATCATGTCCGAATGCTTGATGAAAGAGAATTTCCAGTTGTTTGAGGAATTTTGCAAAATCCGATTCTGATTAAGAGCCAAAAGCACCGAGTTCCATAGTGAAGAGACTTGGGAGTGCAAGGACCTTCCATACACTGTTAGTCATAGTCGGTGTAACATTATAGAATTGTGGCTCAAGTGGTTGGAGCGGCAGACCCTGATGCAGAGGTCTGGCCCAGACCAGGGTTCAATTCCCCGCCTCGGTGGGTCTTGGGCTCAAATTTCCCCGGACCTGACAATTCTCGCCTCGGTGCCTATTCCAATCATGGAGTCCCACTCTGTAACTCTGGGCAATAGCTTGCTTAATCTCCACAATGGCCCCTCGCAGCGGGATGCCTGGCTTTCACCTTGGGGATGCCCAGTAATGGATTATCTCGCATGGGAATACCAGGACGGGTTCCCTAAGCAAGCGCTGGGACGCTTTCGGGCAGCCATGCGCTCTACAAATCAAATTTCATTTCATTTCCTTTCATTTCATTATATTGGGAGGCTAATGTTAGGGTCTGGTTGGATGGTGATCTCTCCTATGTAAGGACTGTGGTAGCCCAGTGTAAAATAGCTCTTGTTTGTCTACAAGGAAACAGCAGGTGCTCAATGTGCTCAGTTTCATAGATGTCTAATTTGTTTCTTTGCAGTTCATCCCACGGTTTCCTCTTTATGTAATCCCACACTGCCAGTGCTGTTGATATTTATACCATCACATGGACAATGACTGATCCAAGCTCCTCGCCTCCCCCCTACATCCTTCTGTACCATGCGATTCAACCTGCGCCTGCTTTCCCCTTCCACCTCGAGATCAAGCCACCAGCAGCTGACACCATTGGGCTGTGTGCCAGTTTTAAAATATTAATTGAATAAAAAGAAGCAATTCTTGAACAGATCTCGATGTATTGACTTCACAACGAGTGCACCTTCCATTTCCTTTTTGAGAAGCTGACACCATTGCAACCCGCAGAGGTTATTTGGGGCATGAAAGTATTTGCCATTTACCCTGTGCTGTCAGGTGCTAGACGCATTCTCTAGGGCTTAAAAACACCTCTGGGGCCTCAGCTATAGTCTTCTCTCGATCTAGATTTTCCTCCTCTGAGCATCGTTTTAAGACCCTCACTCCCACCTGTCCCTCAAATATTTCTAGTTGGTTGTCTCTCCAGTGCCATGGCCTCTGTCATTCTCCATAGAACACACCGAGTTCTCTTGCAGTCAGGATCCTACTGAGGATAGTGCTTCACTCTTCACTCTTCCCAGCCTATCAATGTGAGGAACACGCTTACATGCGGCAATTCCAAATCCCTAGGGGATCCCTCACAGGTAGCTCCTCCTTCAGGAGTAATATTCCTGGAAGGACTTTTACTGAAGTGTCTGGTGGGCAGAACTACAGTGTCTGTGCACTCTTAAAACATTTTGGTTGTTATGATAGAGGCAGGCGAGTCACCCTCACTGTTTGAGTTTAAGTTTAAGTTTATGTTTATTGCACAGTTAATTAAAACCAATGCGATATAGTACACAATAGCAAAATTAAAATACTCATAAAAACATGCGTTTAAGATCGATTCTGTTCTATATTGCAGAAAACAAACAGTTCAGCATACAAGTTGATTTTGTTTGCTGGCCGCCCACGTTAGGCCATCTGTACTTCTCATCCGCTTTGTAGCCTGTTAGACTATTCATGTTTTTTCCACAAATTTCTTTACAGTTTTCAGGCAATTCGTAAATTAAATCATATGTCCTGTTTGTAGATAGTTCATGTGTCAATTTTTGGTAGTTTTTTTTTCCACTGCTTTTAAAAATTTCACAAACTGCAACTGAGCTGAGGATCCTGTGCTGAGAAGCAGGTTAGCACTGCACTCCTTCGTGTGCGTACCCCCTGTAAAATAAAGTGGCGTTTCAGCAGGAGCTTTCTTTCTTCTTGTAATTCTTCACACGTGCATAGCAAGTGCATCATGTCTTCTGCCCCAATGCCACATAACCTGCATAATGTTCCAGCTTTCGATCTCAGCCAGTAAGGGAGGTATAGAATACATGGTAGCAAGCCCAGTCTATATCTTAGAAAGGACAGTTTTTTTTTTGTATAACCTAGACAAAGATAAGGCTGGGAGGCTTGTGTCAGGTATGTATTTAATACCATCCATGCGTGAGATCTTTTTGATAGGGTGACTTTGTCCTGGACCCATGACTGAAGCTTGATCGATTTCTTCACCAGTTTATTGAATGATTTGTGATCTACCGGGGACGCCCAGAGTTCTGCCAGTCCGGTGTTCACTATACTCTTTGCCAAATATTTTGCTGCTGGTGAATTTTGGGTCTGCTCTAGTTCTTTCCATAAGTATGCGTTCAATGTTCCTTCAGTCGTTTTTCTTACTTTGTCCCATGAGCAGATATATGCCCCTTGTCTTGAAAAAAGCTGTGATTGAATACCAAACTCCAATCTGATCTGTGCTGGGGAGGATCGCTTTGGAAGGCCGAAGATGATTCTATATGCCAACACGATTGTACTGTTAAGTGTTACGGCATCTCTGCCTCGGTGGGCCTCACTCCCATAAGTTAGTGTTGGTAATAATTGTGCACGTATGACATGTAGTAAAGGGGTCAGAGAAGGGCCAGAGAGGTTGTTATTTGGTGTTTTTAAGGCGATTGCCAGAGCAAGGCCTTTACCTCTTATACTGGCCCTTTGTTCACTGAATTGGCTACCCCTATCAATCTTCACACCTAGATATTTATACGACGAGGTGTCTTTGATGCGGATGTTGTTCCAGAACCACGAGAAGCTTTTCTTGTGTTTGTTCTTGCTGATTGTCATTGTTTGCGTCTTCTCGAGGTTCGCTGTTAAATCATTTAGCTCAGAATATCTCTGGGTTGTATTTAAGAGATTTTGAAGCCCTACTTTAGTATGGCTTATTAACACCAGGTCGTCTGCGTATAGGAGGCATGGTAGATTTAGGCCTCCTAATTTTGGCGAGTGTGAGTTGCAGTTATTTAATAGGGGCACCAGATCCGCCAGGAACAGATTGAATAGTGTGGGTGCCAACACGCAACCCTGCTTAAGGCCGTTGTTGGTATGTATCCGCCTTGACAGCATTGAGCCGTCCCCCACCTTGATCTGAATCCAAGTGTCTGTATGTAGGTTAATTAATGGCTCCAACAGACCTTTTGGGATACCCCAATCCTTGAGCTTTGTCCATAGTAAATTGCGGTTGATGTTGTCAAATGCCGCCTTGTAGTCTATAAAGCAGAGGTGCAGGGGCATTTTTTTCATCTCTCCCTTGTCTATAAGCATGCTCATTGTCAGTATGTTTGTTGTTGTCCCCACGGCTTTAACAAAACCTGTTTGATTGACAGGTATTAGAGACTTCCTCGTGGCCCATGTCTTTAGATCTTCCAGTATTAGACCTGCAAAATACTTCGCATCATTATCGATTAGAGCAACTAACCGATAATTTTGAGGAATACCTCTATCCCCTGCTTTATATATGGGGGCAATAACGGAGCCCTTCCAAGTGTCTGGTAGGATGTTAGTTTGCCTGATCTCCCGAAAGAGGGGTTCCAGTGCCGCTGCCCAATAGTCCATGTCTTTTTTAAAAAGGACAGGCGGAATCCCGTTTGGACCCGGTGCACCTTCCCTTCTTCCTTTCTTTATTTGCCGCTTTATTATGGGTTCCAAAGATGTATAATCTGCGTCTCCTGCCATGTCCTGATTGATTGGGTGCATTTGTAGCCTATCGCCGACCTCGTGGCCTCGTACCTGGCAAGATTTGCTCATAATCTGGGCATTTGACTGGGTCCATTTTGATAGTTTTAGGTATCTGTGTACTTGAGATGGAATAAATCAGTTCCACTTTTACTTGGTTAATTCACTTTGGTGTTTTTGGGACAGTGTTTGGTTTCTTTATAATATGTCTACAGATTTTCTCAGATTTTGTTACTGGAGGAGAGTGACAACCCATCACAAAATTATTGGGAGTCCCATTCTCTGTGGTTGTAGGTAGGTTTATATGATCATGATTTCTTAACCTGTGGTTATCGGACCTCTGGGGGTCCACAGCAACTATTTAGGGGGTCCATGGGTCCATATGAACCTTATCCATTATTTTCTGTCAGTACTAATTAGCATTTTGAACTAAATAATTGTGTTAAGGTGGTTCCTCCTATGAGGATAATACAAGATAATAGTTTCATCAAGTAACAATAATAGTTACTTGAAGTCCACTGTATTGCCTGGCCAATGTATCTGATATATGCATTAATAAAATAAATAAAGGTACATTTAAAATAATCTAAAAACATTTTTGGGAAGAAGCTATTTACTAGTTTCAAAAGGAGCATGCATTAATGTGCACATTCACTGTCCACTTTGAAACACACTCACACTTGAACTGCAATCGGCTTAGTTTTAAAATACTATTGGAATGCTTTTCTAGAAGGTCATTTGCATCTGCACACTTATGTAGATATATACGTTATATGTTATAATGTTTTTTAGACTTTGTAAGTGGGGCATGCTTGTGGTAGAGGCTGGTGGGACTTGTCACGGAGGGTGTCTGGGTGGGAGTGAAAGTCAAGTGTGCCATATTGACTGGTACTGGGATTCTGTTCCACCATTCATGTTTAGGCATTGGCTGATGGTAACAAGTGAAGGTAGTCAGATTTTAAAAGTGGTGTGGATCATGTGACTCCTTAGTTGCTGCACAGTCCCCCTCCCTGTGAGGTGCACTGCAAGATTGGTGAATTGTGCTTAGCTTTTTTTGTGACAATGGCAAAAAGGTTTGAGGCTGGCGGGGACCAATATGAAATGTTAAGAAAGTGCCTTCTGCTTTTGTCTAGACATTCCTAACCTGGCTCCAACCATGGATGAGGACGAAGTCCAGGACCAATCTTTGGAGGGGGAATATGGTGATGTAGTGACTGCTGGAGTAAGTGATAGTAAGTCAATTTCCTTAATCAATGACAACTGATTTATTTGTTAAGTTGTTCATTCCTTTCTTTTAAGCTTGGTTGGTTTGTCCACCTTACCATGTTTCAATCTTTGTCTTGCCGCCATTTAAATAATGGGTTAAAGAAGTGTTTTACCAGTTGGGCACTGCCTAGGGCCAACCCATAATTATTACCACGTTTATTTCCACCCATCCATCCCAGAATGTGGAACACAATTTTCCGATAACTTCCTAAATTCTTTAGTCTTCTCATCCATCTCTTACACTGGCAGTCTTCTACCTTTCATTAACCAAATGGTGTGGATAACCTGTCCATAGCCAAACCAAAATGTCAGCCAGGCCTCACATTTTAGACCTTGCCTCACACTCCATAACCCAGGAATAAAATAGTTGTGACACTGGTAATGAATTGGGGTGACAGTGTAGTGGGGTGAGTAGGTGTTAGATTTTGGGGTCTCTAGTTGGCACAGGTAGGTCCCTGTAACAAATAGGGAACCTGGCCTCTAGTCAGGGTAAGGGGGATGCACTCTTTAGATAACCCCTGCTCACCCCCTTGGTATATTGGCACGAGCAGACAGGCTTATCAAAGGCAATGTGTGAAGTATTTGTACCAACAATCACAGTAATACAGTGAAAACACCACAAATGGACTCCACACCAGTTTAGAAAAATAAAGTTATTTAATCTAAATTACAAAAGACCAAAACAACAAAAATCCAACATACACAGTTCAGGAATATGATTTTAAATAGTTCTAGGATTTGCGTCAAACTAATCCATAGTTGCGTCACGTTTAGCCAAAAGTACCTTTAGATGCGACAAAGTTCCAAGTGAAAACTGCAGCGTTGAAAAACAAGCAATGCGTCACTCCTGAGACCCTGGGGAGGTGATGCGACAGCCCCGCTGGACGCAGCGGGCGTGTTGCGACGAATCCGGTCTGTATGGGGAGAGAGGTGATACCTTGTATGGATTCCGGTGTGCAGGTTCCCTAGGAAGCGGCTCGCAAAGGCATGATGTGATGATCTTCGGGACGGCGACGATCTCAGGTGCGGCAGCGATGCGCAATGCAGCGTCTTCGATCTTCTCCTCTCGCGGCCCCTTGATGCGATGGCTCTGTGACGATGTTCGCAGCGACGTGATGCGGTCCGCAATCAAGCGGTGCGGCGATCTTACCCAGCGGCGACAGGCTCTGCGGCGATATTGACAGCGATGGTAATCTTCCTGCACCAGAGCAATGCGTTCCACAAGTGAAGGATGCATCGGTTCTTGCAGCGGCAACAGGCGCTGCGCCGATCTCGATCTTCGCGGTGGCGGGAATTTCCTCGCACTGTCGGGGATGCGCTCCGCAAGCGAGCGATGCATGAACATTTGCAGATTGTCTTAGTTTCTTCTTGTCCAGCTTCCCAAACAACATGTAAAACTTCCAGAGGCACCACAACTGGACCAAGCACTTTAGTAAGGACAGCACTCCCTCAGTAGAGTTTAGGGGGGAAGCTGGGGGTGAAGTCCTTTTGTTCCTGGGACTTCTTAACAGGGAGCCAGCTCGACTCAGGCCCTTGGGGATCTCTTCAAGCAAGGGCACACAGCACAAAGCAAAGTTGCTTCCCCTCTCCTTGGCAGCAAAGCAACTGCAGGTCAGCCCACAAACACACAGCAGGACAGTCCTTCCTCTTCAGTCTTCCAGCTTTCTCCTTGGCAGAGGTTCCTTCTTCATTCCAGGATGATCTAATTTTCTGTAGTCTTGGGTCTTATACTTATACCCCTACAAGTCTTTGTTCCCTTTGTGCAGGAGGGCTCTGAGCCCAGCCTGAACCAGTTCTGGGTGTTCCTTGAGCACTTTGTTTTCCTGGCTTCTCCTTTCCGTTCAGAGAGAGGGGCAGGGTCGTCAGCCGCCCAGCAGGAGGTGGAGCCAGCATTGTGGAAGGCAGGCACAGCCCTATTCAGGCCCAGGTGCTACCCCCTCCCACCACTCTAGATGCAGATGGAGCTATTCAGCCGGGGGATGGCCCACTCAGCCTCTGGGAGCCACCCAGCCCCTGTCACTCACAAACCAGACAGTCACTTCACAAACCGGCCAAGGCACACAGAAAGGTCAGACAAGAGAACAGCCACTTTCGAAAAGTGCTGTTCTCAAACACAGGATTTAAAAACCACCTTTCCTAAAAGATGTGTTATTACATTCTGAGTTAGGGATACCAGACTTTTATGTCCTATCATGCTCCTATGGGAAGATATGCAGGTAACCACTGTACACAGCATTCACCATGATAGCCTATGGGCATGATAGCCTTACAATAGTGAAAAACTAAAATGGCTGTAATTCACTACCAGAGCATGTCACCTTCACTAGTACATGCTCTACCTTTCACATACACTGCACCATGCCCAGGGGGGTACCTTGGGCCTTCCATAGGAGTGTCCAATGTGTACAGAAAGGGAAGGGTTAGGCCTCGTCAGTGGGGACACTGGCCAGGTTGAAATGGCAGTTCACAGACTGCACACAGGCACTGCGGTGGCAGGCCTGAGACACCATTTTAGGGCTACTCATGTGGGTGGCGCAATCAGTTAAGCATGGGCTGAAAATTCGTTCTGCTTGCGAAATTTGCAGATTTTTAGCAATTTCGCGATCCCCGAATCACGCGAAATTGCCAAACAATCCGCAATTCGCAAGTTCGCAATTTTTTTTGCTTGTTCGCGCTTCAAAAATACAATCTTGCGCGCGCTGCGTTGACTTACCTTGATTCTGAGTTCGCCGAGTTGTTTTCCTCTCGCTAACAAGATGGCCGCGCCCAAAAATGACTGCATGGGTATGTTCGCGGTAGCCGCGCTGAAAGAAAACCCCACGAACACGCCAAAATAAAAAAATTCGCAAGTTCGCACAAATTTGCAGATTTTGCGGACCGCGAATTTCCTTTTGCGCAAATTCACGGACCGCGAATTTGCAAATTTCACCCATACTTACAATCAGTGCTGCAGGCCCACTAGTAGCATTTGAATCACCTGCCCCGGCACACTTAGTGCACTTTACTAGGGACTTCTTGGTAATACAAATATGTCAATCATGGATAACCAATTACACTGACAATTTACTCAGGTAGCACTTGCACTTTGACCCTGATCAGCAGTGGCAAAGTGCGCAAAGCATCTAAACCAGCAAAAACTAAATCCAGCACAGCCTCAAAAATACAGGAGGTAGAGGCAAAAAGTCAGGGGAAACCTCGGCAAACATGCCAGGTCTAACAGTAGGACTTAAGGTGGGACTCAGAAGTCAGGAAAGAGCAGGGCCACTGGTAAAATTATTATTATTGTGTGCCCTTAGTTGTTGAAAAAGCATGCAGTTCACCAGGTTAACTCAATGAATGTTGCATGATATATATAGTCAAACAAAGGTTTTAACAGAAATGTAATGTACCATATTCTCAATGGTAAAATATATAGCTATGCAGTTTAGTTATTTTTTAACACTGTGTGCCTGATTCACGAAGGCAAACTTACACTTTTGTATAAGGTTACAACTTTTTGCAATTCACTAATCAATTTTATGAGTAGTATCTTTACGGCTGTCTGTCTTTTTATGAGTGGAGTCTCTGCCACAACTGTGGTGACTCCTCAGTAATAAAGATACTACTTGTAACATTTCTTTGTGAATTGCAAAACATCATAAACTTACACAAAAGTGTAATTTTACCTTTGTTAATCAGGCCCACGGTAAGTGTTTGATGAAAGTGTCCCTCCGTGAGTTAATTTATTTATGTGTTAGCAATATATTTATTTAGTTGTGCAGGTGGTTGTGGATTAAATGATGCCATGTACTGCAAATTGTAATATGTGAATTATGTATAAAATACAAAAAAGTTCCAGGGACAGAGAATCACATAAAAAAGTCAGTGTCGCTGGAAAACCAGCAGCTCTGTGTTGCTATTCTGACTATGCAAAGTTACAAACATGTGCTTGCAGTAAGTGCGCCAATTCATATTTGTTTAATCTTTCCTCAGAACAGAGGTAAATCACCCTCTGTAATGGGGTCCAAACTTTGGACTCAGCTCCCTGTCCCACTCCAATGTACTAACTGTGAAACAAAATTCGGGAAGCTTCTCAAAACTTGGCTTTTTTTTAAATTCCATGATTCCTGAAGGTGTTTGACCTACTGATTTCAAGGTTCTATTTTCTCTCCACGGTTGTTCATGCTACAGTCTTATGTTTTAGGTGATGGTTTGCTAGGTTTGTAACTAAGCTCGTGCCAGTATGCTCAGTCATGAGTGGCAGTACGGTTTATAAATAACTCATATCATATCATATTATCCAGCTGTTTGCACCAGAAGCCTGGCCGTGGAGCACAGACCCTGCAGGCAGACGACCGGGCATCCCCCAGAGCAGCCCATCTGCCTGGCCCTGCAATTACAGTTCTTCTCAACAGATTTTTAAATGCCTCTAGCAAGTAAAGACCAGCTGAGGTTTTTTTAATGACATGATTATAGAGAGGGGTCATTTCAACAGAAAGGTGGAGGACCTCTTGGGGTAGTTAAGGTTGGATCAGTCAGGGAAGGGGAAGAGAGAGATTGTTTGGACAAGGTGTTTCAATTGGATGTATGACATTACAACGCATGCTTTTACCACGCAGGCCTTTACAACGTGGTTTTTACATCGCAAACCTTTACAACGCATAGCTCTTTGAGGTGCTGGATAGTGAAAAGTTTAATTTACTATTCCAACACCAGTCCCCGTGGACACTATGGAAGGTGTTGGATAGTAAATTAAACGTATTCCCTATCCTAGAGCGCCCCCCAGCGCAATGCGTTGTAATGGTTTCCGTTGTAAATGCCGCGTTATAAAGGCACTGCGTGGTAAAAGTTGCGTTGTAAAGGATGTTCCCCGTTTCAATTACTGTTTCACATACCATCCTTTTTTAATTAAAACAGGACACTCCGCTTACCCTGTACTTTCCGACAGAGGCTGAGCTCCACACCTGTATCATCACAAAGAAATTGTCCAACTGGCTCTCCATATCATCCTCTCACTAGTCTTTCTCCCTGGGATCCCTTACCTGGCTGCCTTCACAGGTCCACCCTCTTGCAGTCAGTGTTGGAAAGCTGACAATGTCCAGCCTTCTGGCTTCCTTATTAGCTTGATGTGACTTGAGTAGCACCTACCTCCCCATCAGTAATAGCTGCTCCTTTCCCAACCTCTGAATTCACCACTGAGGAATACTTACTCTAGTGACAGTACATAGATCAGAGATGTCATGTTAACAACCCTGAGCCCAGTCACTTGCTCCTTCCAGTTCTTTGAACTGTTTACCAGAGTAAAAAATGCTCCAATGTTGAGGTTTTGCCTAAGGTGGCCCAAGCAGGCCCAAAGCAGGCAGACAACACAGAAAATACAAGATTCTTCTAATTCTGAAGGAAGTAGGTGAGCCACACAAATGATTCTCATTCTTTATTATGCAACTAAACTAAAAGAAAAGTCAGAGTGAGTGAAAAGTCCAAGTCAAAGGCAGCGAAAATCAATACGGCATACAGAGTTAGCCACTAAAGTAAGGGGACTGAAAAATCCCACAAGGAGATTCGTTTTGGTAGACTCATCATTGATTCTTTGTGGGCCGTACATCGTAGAGAGAAAGTGCACACTACCCTTTTGTGGCCTGTCATTTTTCTAACGTATTCTCTGCACTGTGACCGTATCCCTTTCTATCCTGGATAAGAGGTTTAGGGCCAGATGTATCAAAGGGTTTTACCCATCTGTGTCTATGGGAGAATGTGTACATACATATGGCCCATGGTGTGGGCAAATTAGCAATGTTTTGTATCCTCACAATGTAACTATTTAGAATTGATTACACAATATCCGGACGGCCAAGTTTGCGAACCGTTGATGAAAGGAACCATAGTTCTCACAACTTGTGGGAAGAGGGTTAGACAATCAGTGATTGGAGGAATAGAGGGAATTTGGGAAAACTTTAGAGATACAAATACAGAATTCGGCAAGTCCATGAGCGTGGCGCATCTGTCATTGATGGAAGATGATAGCAGAGTTAACCTACTCAGTCTTTAGCTCCCAAATTAGTTATAGTTATCTAGACTGGAATCCAGAATGGCAACGATACACACAGTCCAAAAATATTTGTCTTGGGAGCATGGGTGAAATGCAGAGCATGAGGCCCATGGGAGTTCCACTTCTTTGCAGAAGAGAAGTTCTATAGAAGTAAAAATAAAATGACAATATTTGAGAGTCAAGGTAAACAGGGTGTTTGAGGTGGCGGAGAATGAAACATAGGCTGGCACTCAATTAACTAAGGACCCATCTAATACCACTGAGTACTGATCACAGGCAACTAGCTGCAGGTGCCCTGAATAATTGAACCCCCAAACAACGAAAAAGGTTATCTGTGCCCATCATCATGTCCACCACACCTACTTGGGATCAGCCACCCGCGCTTCTTGCCTGCGTTATTATAAATAACACATTTGCAGTCCACACAGTCATCCTTTTTGAGTCCTTTTGTTTTCCAGAGCCAGAGAGGCATTGGTCCTTCTTCCACATACATGTTTGTTAAGATTTGCAGATTTTATTTTTTTCAAAACAGACAGACTTGTTGAGCAAGAAAAAATAATAATTGAAGTCTTAGTCTAGTCTAGGAAAGCTAAGAAGTTTCAAAGAACCAAGAGACTCTGGAGTGCAATTTTCATAACACCAATCAAGTAACACTCTCAGCGTACATCCTGAATCAAATGATCACCCAAGCAGGAAATACTAAGTTTACACAGGCGAAGCCCATCACATCCATCGCATGGGTCATCATTTGGCATTTCTTAATGCAAGTTACCAAATGTGATTTCTATCTACCCATCTATCTTTCTCTTTTTTCCCATGGAAGCTACATACGTAAGCTGTCTGATCCTCACATCTTCACTTACAGCTGATGATGGGAATACAATGTTAGGTATGAAAGGTAGGAATCCTTTTGCAGGGAATGGTGTGGAGGCTCCATTGCTGACTTAGATACTGTTGATTGCAGTTGACCCTAAGGTTGAAATAGTTTTATGTCTTTGTCACCTCTCTCCACTCAGTCACCAGGGCAAAATGGCCTGTCTTCCTTGATTGTCTATCTTTGACTTGTGAACATTATTGAAAAGGTTACTAATGGAGTTTAAATCGAGACTCCTACAATGGATAATGTGTACAAACCATATAAATAAGTTAAGGAAATTAAATATTCTGTTGATAGTGTTTGGCACAGTTGGTGGAATCAGTCCATAATGCCATAATCTTGAAGTACATGGGCACCAATCGCTAACCACAATTTGGTCCTGCAATTGTTTTGAGAATTTGTTGGTGTAAGCATTTTACCTTTACAGGTTATGGTCATTGTTTTTATATTGATCCAAAAAGGTTTTTTTAAATTGTTTAAATGAGTTACATTTGTATATTATCTGCTAGCCCTGATGAAGTCCTAGGGTGACAACCCACATGACGAAACATGTGTTGGCTGGAAGGTTATTAATATTATAAAGTGTGAAGATTTGGGGGAACGATTTTCATATTTGGAGATAAACTTTAAGTACACTTATGTATTTTGTGTGTTTGGTCTGTAACATCTTTTTGATAATTTTATAAATACATAGTTCTCCAGCCTGAAGACCATAAAGGGTTGGTGGAATCAACTTTTTTTACACTCAATGAATGATTTGTATGTAAACCTCGAGCAATAGAACTATTCTGAACAGGAGGACCTGTGCTGTAACATATATATGTTGCTGCTCAGTCTCTTACTGCTGGCTGACCATATTTGCATGCCTGATGATGGGAGTGCATGTCTGCTGATTCTTCTGAATCTCATTTCAGGATTTTATACAATTGTCTTCAGTATTTTAACGTTTTCATCTTTCCATCCGGAGGAATAGGGTGGGCTTTGTTGGAAAAGCGACTGGTGTGCATCATACATGTTCAATCAGTCCTAACATTTGAGGACTATGTTGAATAAGGCAAAGTCTGTGTGGAAGAATTCCCGGTCAAATGTCGTGGTTTCATCTTGAGAGTTGGGAGCAGTTCCAGGCGGGGAACATCCTTTACAACGCGGATGTTACACCGCAGTTCCCTTACGACGCAACTTATACAACGCAAGTTGTAACAACGAATTGCGCTGGGGGGTGCTCCAGGCTGGTAAATAGTTTAATTTACTATCCAACTCCTTCCCTACTATCCATGGGGACTGGAGTTGGAATAGTAAATTAAACTATTCACTATCCAGCCCTCAACAACGCCAAGTCGTGGTAACGACTTGCGTTGTAAAACATGTGTCGTAAAGTACTGCGATGTAAAACATTGCGTTGTAACGACATACATCCGTTCCAGGCTTGGTAGTCAAGCGAACACGGATGCATTTGGAGTTCTTCTTCCTAAAACTGGGAACAAGGGATTTGCTCCGTTCAGCTAGAGAAAGCGCGCATTTATCAAGCTTTGGATGTGATGCAGGCTCTTAGTGACACACACTTATTTTTCCAAGTTGTTTTTTATGTAAATGAGAATTTGACTGTCATTAAGCTCCACTTGCTGCTCCAACTGTTGATGTTCTCTTATTATGCTAGAGGGTGCATGTGAATATGGGGGAGCAAAGGTGAAAGAGAAGACCTTGATTTGGAAGAAGGTGATTCTGGACAAACAATTCAAACTTGTTGACTATGACTTTATGAGGAAGGACTAGAACCACTCTAAGGCCAGTCCTGAGCCCTGCACACATTTTTAAAGCGTTTTTGAAAAGGGTGGCATGGACCACTGTATCATGGGTTAGTGAAAGACCAAGCTATGGCAAGACGATTGCCAGGTGCTCCACAACCAAATCCTGTAACTTAGTTTTATTAGTGCTGGCTTGCAACTTGAGATGGTTGCAGTCAGCTACAAATCCAAGACCTTGATATAGGGTTAATTAGTTCCAGGCGAAACTTTTATCACATGGTCGAAATCTCTTGAATTTTACTTATTTTACATTATGCTAATTTTATGAAATATGTTTTCATTTCGTTGTATCACCATTTTGCAACATCTTCCTAGTGGGAAATGGTTTGAACAATAATTGTGTCACTACTTGTAGAACTGCTGTCTGACCTTGCCCTGTGACATTTTCTGCTCTTACCAGTGTCTGGCTAGTATCTTGTTTCAGTTTTGTAAGCTAGGAATATGCTGACATTAAATTGTCGCATAGGATACCACCAGGGCATATAGGCACATCACACATGTATTGCCACGTGATTACATGTATTTACAAAAAAATATACGCCCACCCCAGGGGGTGATGGTCGTGCCCGTGTTAAACTTGATTTGTATGTTTATGGTGTAAAACGGAAACGCAGCAGACTGCCATCATCTGTATTGGATTCATGTGGGCTTCAGGGAGACTGATGTTTAATCACCAGGTTTCTTAGCAGCAGGTGACTGATTGGTATCCTGGCTCACATCACTTCTACGGATGCTATTTTGTGCTGCTGATGCTGAGCTCCAGGGATGCCACTTACTCTGAAGAAGCCCCTTGCCCTCCTCAGGGACAGAAAAACATGCCCGGCCTGGGAGGAGGTCTCAGAGGTTGAGCTTTTAGGAACAGGGACCCCCTGTTTCTTGTAATCATTGTTCCACGGCCCAAGCATTCAGCCCTGATGACCCCCTGCTTTCAGTAATCTGAGCTGTAAATTGTGACTTGCAGGTGAATTGATTCCTTGACACCTGTTCACATCATCTGTTCCCTTTTCACGTCCTCTTCCCTCTCGCTGTCATTCATAAAGAGCCATCCTAGCCTAAAGCAGATGCTGTCAGACGTAGGGCCACACCCTCCTTGGGAGCGTGGCTTTAAATGGAGTGGGGCGCTCAATGCTTTGTGAGTTGGGCACGTTTTCAGGCCATCTCCACTCACACCCACACTAGTTGATGGTAAATAAGGTGCATAAAGAGCCTCCGAGCCGTAGTCCACGAGACAAGGGGTGGGGTGATATTAAAGGCTGCCACCTCTTTTCATTAAATAAATGACAGGGGTATATATGCGATTGCTTTTCTGGCAGGTGAAAAAGAATATGTGTAATAAAACCCTCGGCAATCATTTGTAGCATATCAATTATACCTCTGCTTGCTTTAAATACCATTTAGAAATAACTTAGAGAGCTCTGAAATGTTCTTTATATGTTCTATTTGGCTCCTTTAGGCTTATAATTAACCCTGGGCGTAGTGGGGCTTCGCGGAGCTACGTGAAGTGGGCGAGAAACTACGCCCACCTCCGCACTCCGCGTAGCCCCACTACGCACCGCAGGCCTCCCTCCCGCCCTCCCTAAATACTTTAAATTAAATCTGTAAAAGAATTAAAAGGCACTTACCTTGCCCGCCGCTGCCCGCCGCTGCCCGCCGCTGCCCGCCGCGCCCCGGGGCTCGCTCTCTTCATCGCCGCCGTCTTGATCTTTAGTACTAATGCGCATGCGCGGCCGCCCACGCATGCGCATTTCTCGTGAGAAATGCGCATGCGCGGCCGCCCGCGCATGCGCATTATTACCCAAGACGGCAGCGATGAAGAGAGCGAGCCCCGGGGACGCGGCGGGCAGCGGCGGGCAAGGTAAGTGCCTTTTAATTCTTTTACAGTTTTAATTTAAAGTATTTAGGGAGGGCGGGAGGGAGGCGGGTGGCGGCCAGCTACGCTCCGTCTGCGGAGCGTGCGTAGTGCCGAATTCTACGCATGCTACGCAAAATGCGTAGAAGCCGGCACTACGCCTACTCCGTGCACGGAGCGTAGCTGCCCGCCCACCCTTACTTATAATTCAAAAAGGAAAATAATACTGGCTTTCACTACTTTATTAATGGCATGGACATAAAAATAAAAGCAAGGCTGTTAAAATGCAGCCCAGGGGGCAGCTTAGTTGCAGTCTATGGTCCCATTATATTGAGGGGCTGGCGGTGAGCTTTGGGGTTGGAGTGATGGTCAATGGACATAGAGGTGAATAGTAGAGACAGCCTGCTTCCCAGAACCTTAGCTATCACTAGTGCACCAGGTACACATGCATTGGCTCACTGCATCACATTTTGAGGAGCAGTGTTTTTTTCATCAATTTTAGTTCAAGGACAATGCAATTTACTCTCTTCTAATGTTTACATTAGTGCACATTATGTGCTTCAGAAAC
Source organism: Lissotriton vulgaris (assembly GCF_964263255.1). Lineage (NCBI taxonomy): Eukaryota > Metazoa > Chordata > Amphibia > Caudata > Salamandridae > Lissotriton > Lissotriton vulgaris. The sequence goes on along the minus strand of NC_141700.1, from coordinate 635,838,548 downwards.
AAAAAATCCCCTGAAATAATTTGATAAGCATGCACTTCTACCAGCCATTTTGTACTGCCATTTTCCTACCATAAAGATTTGTGGTGGTGGCAGTCTGACTTTAAAATATTTGGCTTGGCGTGGCCAAGATGGCGGGGTGAGCGGACGCTTCCTCCCGTAGCTCCTCCGGCCCGGCTCAGCTCGAGCCCCGATTCCTGCGCTTCTCTCCCCCCGCGGTCGCACTGCGGGCGAGAGAACTGTGCCGGAGTTCTCGGGGCACATTTTGATACCACTTTGACTTATGTTGCCCCGGGGGAAGTCCCCTAAAAGTTTGTTCAACGATCGAACCGCGAAAGGTGACCTGGATCGCCCCGAGGAGAAGGGCCTGGAGGCGGAGCATACTGCGGCGCTGTCCGCGCGCCTCGGCGGAGTCGAGTGCTGAAAGCTGGAGATCCCGGGGGACGGACTCGACGGACCTCGCGGAGTGCGGAGGCTTCCTGACCGGCGCCCTAGTGGTCGGGACCATTGCTAGACAACAGACCCCTGCCCTGCGACGACGATCTACTCCCCCGCCATGGATATCGGAGTGTGACGCCTTGCGGACCTCGAGCCTGGAGGAGTGGAATGGGGAAGTCTGAGCGGAGCCCGGGCCGGGCGTCTTGGCCGATGGTACTGAGAGACATTGGGCTCGCACTTCCCCGACCCGTGGCCATTTGAGGGTCGCCCATAGACTGGCTGATCTGGGCTGGCATCCTGGGTTCTACCCTCCCGCCATCTTGTCTTTGCCGAACTAATGCTGGTGACCCTCGCCCGCGCCCTGGTCATACGGGCGCCTGGGTTTCTCTTGGCACCTACACATCTGCTGTCCTCCCTGGGGGCACACGGCTGAAGGCCTCCGACTCGGACACTGTTGACCGCCCTGCCTGGCCCGGTGGTCGTCTCGCCCTGACCCGGGCCGCCATTTTGTCGCCTGTGACGCACTACCCTTGTCCTCGGTGAGGACTTCGCATCTGGTGCCCACGAGCGCCTGGGCGCGTCTACAACGGCCGGCTCTGGGCCTCGACTACCGCGGAGGCCAGGATGGCCGGAAGACGAGGCGCAACACGGGGAGATCGCACTTTGCCGGACATGCTCGGCAGGGCCCAGCAACTACGCGACAGGGCGCAGCCATCCCCGGGGTCCTCCCGAGCCTCAACGGACGCCACCGGGGGCGAACCGCCTGTCACGAGGTCCTTCATGGAGGACTTATTCAGCTCCCTCAAGGAGGAATTTCAGACTCTCAAGACCGAGGTGGCGGGAGAGGTCCGTGAAGTGCGGAGAGAAATCGAAGGCCTGGGCGAACGAGTCGACACGGTGGAAACGGCGGCCCAGCGCCGCGACGAGGAGATAGTTCATCTCCAGCAGGACGTCCTCCGCCTACGGGAGCAGTGTGCCGAGCTCCAGGCCCACTCGGAGGACCTCGAGAACAGATCCAGGCGGAATAATATCCGGGTGCGGGGCGTTCCGTCCGCGGATGAGGGTGCGGACCTAGTGGCCTATTTGCAGGACCTGTTCCGCGACATCTTGGGAGAAGGAGCGGACTTCCCGATCCGCATAGACAGAGCACACAGAGTGGGCCGCCAGCGCCAATCATCGGCACCCCCACCTGATATCCTGGCATTCCTGCCGGATTTTCCCCTAAAGGAGCGCATTATGACAGAGGCCCGCAGGAAGCAGCCGCTGTCCTTCCGAGAACGACCCGTGGCGCTCTATCAAGACCTGTCCGCCATCACACTGCAGAAGCGCAGGTCTTTCCGCATTGCTACAGACTTTCTGCGAGAGCATGAGACGAACTACTCCTGGGGTCACCCCTTCCGTCTTATTTTCCGATGGAATGGGGTGCTACATCAGCTGCGCTCCTTACAGGATGTCTGTGGGGTGCTGGGACTTACAGCTACAGAGGAAGAAGGGGCGACACCCGCATGGAGGCGCCCCGAGCGGCGAGGCCGACGGAGATCGAGGAGGCGCCAATCGTCAGCACCAGCGAGTCGCCCTGACTCCCCTACCATCAGGGCGGATATGGCGGAGGCCCTGAGGACTGCGGCCAGGAACTTGCCTGGATCTGATGGCATGGCCCAGACGGCCTAACTTTTCTCCGGGGGGAGAGACTCTTAGCTTCTTCGATGCTGGGCTGGGGCTGGGGGTTGGGGGGGTGAGGTTGGAGGTGTGTGGCTGAACGTCCACTTGACTGTTTTCTGCAGACTCGCCCATTTGGGCTGGACTGAGACTATGGGGTGTTTTTTCTTGTTTTTGGTTTTGGCCGGTTGCCATGGGTTGGTTTTGAGGGGGTTTCGAAGTTGGTTTGGTGTTGGGGGGGTCCCGTCCGATATTGTCCGAACATATGCGGAGCCGATTCTGGCCTTCCCTGCGCCCCTGCCCCGCGCGCCCCTTCCACTGACCCCGAGCTTGCTGCACAGCGCTTTGCTTCCCTGGATGTGATGCCGCCCCTGAAAGTAGTGACCCTTAATGTTAAGGGTCTGAACAACCCGGTAAAGCGTAGGGCAATTCTTTCCCTGCTAGAAGGGTCGCAGGCGGATATCTGCCTCCTGCAGGAAACCCATTTACTCTCTAAAGATTGCCATAGGCTGCGCTCTGCCAAGTTTCCCACGCAACTCTTTTCCTCGTCGGCGACTAAGACTGCAGGAGTGGCCATTCTTCTAGCCAGCTCCTTCCGAGGTGAGGTGCTATATAAACATGCCGAGCAGAAGGGGAGGCTCCTAGTGTATCGCATGCGTCTGGGGGGTGTTGCCTTTACGGTTGGTTCCGTATACAGCCCAAATGACCACCAGGATCGCTTCCTGGAATCTGTGTTGGTAGACGTTACTGCCTCGCCCGACCGCCACGTCATCTTGGGGGGAGACCTGAACATGGTCTTTGACTCCACCTTAGATAGGTCGGCCCAGCGCTTTCCGCAGACGGGGGAGCTTTCTAGAGCGGTACAGGACCAGATCGCAGAGATGGATCTGCATGATCTCTGGCGCATCATGCACCCCGCCGATAGGGACTACTCATATTTCTCCCACGCACATCGCACTTACTCGCGGTTGGATTACCTCTTGGTGAGTGGCCCGCTCCGCTTCGCCGCCACGGCGGCTGACATCGGGGTTTTGTCCCTGTCCGACCATGCGCCGGTTTCCGGAGTTTTTGCCTGGCCGGCGGCCCCCCCCTCCAGAGGGATGTGGCGGCTTCGGGACACGCTTCTCCATAAGAAATCGGTGGTGAAGCGAGTGGAGGAGGTTATTCAAGAGTACCTGACCCACAACAGCAACCCCGATACGTCCCTGGCAACGCAGTGGGCAGCTCTGAAAGCGGTCATCAGAGGGGAGTTTATCTCCATCTCCTCGGCGGAGAACAAGGAGCGCCAACGCAAGAGGGAGGAATTAACGGCGCAGGTCAGGGAACTTGAGCAAGTTCACCGCCGGACGGGGGCGCCTCGTGTTTGGAGGCAGCTGAAGGCGGCGCGGAAACTTTTCTCTGCGTTGGACCTGGACCGGGCGGAGTATGCGGCGTTGCGCCTGAAACATGCCTTTTACACCGGCGGAGATAGGTGCGGTAAGCTCCTGGCCCACCGGCTCAGGGCTGCGCAGCAACGCAACGTCGTGAAGGAGCTAGTGGGAGCAGATGGGGTCCCGGTTTCCGGTGACGCGGAGGTGGCGGACTCCTTCCGTGCCTTTTACGAGGCGCTGTACGCTGCAGAGCCCTCCCCGCCGGGAGAGGCTGAGGCCTATCTGGAATCAGTGACCCTCCCGGCCTTGGACCCCGTCCAGGCGACCCACCTGGAGAGGGATATTCACGTGGAGGAAGTCATCTCCGCTATTGCACGGCTGAAACACGGCAAGGCCCCGGGCCCGGACGGCTATACGGCCTTGTTTTATAAGACCTTCTGTCCCACTGTCGCGCCTCTCCTAGCTCGTTTATTCAACTCCTTCTCCGAACCGGGAGCCATCCCGCCAGACCTTCTTTCGGCGACCGTGTCGGTTATCCCGAAACCGGGGAAAGACCGGACTCTATGCGGCTCGTATCGGCCCATCTCGCTTCTAAATGTGGACCTCAAGCTGTACACGGGGATCTTGGCGGCCAGACTGGGTCTACATCTACCAGGTCTGGTGGAGGCGGACCAGACCGGCTTTGTACCCGGTAGGCAGACGGTCGACAACACCAAGAGGGTGACGCACGTGCTAGAAAAGGCCTCACGCGTCCCGGGGGAGCGGATGCTCCTATCGGTAGACGCGGAGAAGGCCTTTGATAGGGTTCATTGGCCGTACCTCGAGCTGGTTCTTGGGAAACTGGGGATCGGCGAGAAGTTCCGCACTATGATCTTTAATTGCTATAAGAGACCGTCAGCATCGGTGCGTGTAAACGGTCACAGCTCCGGCAGCTTTGCCATTGAGCGTGGCACGAGACAGGGTTGCCCCCTTTCACCGCTCCTGTTTGCCCTCTATATGGAGCCGTTTGCCCAGAGGATTCGCGATAACCCGGACGCTATCGGAGTGAGGATGGGGCAATACACGCATACTGTCAGCCTGTATGCGGACGATGTCTTGCTGACCCTAGATGACCCTAGGCGGTCGCTCCCTGCCTGCGTCCAGGAACTGAATTCCTTTGCCCGTGTGGCAGGCTTCAAAATGAATATGTCTAAGTCGGCCGCCCTGGACGTGTCCCTCTCTGTTGACACCAGGCGGGACCTCCAGCGTCTTTTTCCTCTTCAATGGTCCTCCTCCACGGTGCCTTACCTGGGGATTTTGCTTGCGCCTTCCCTGCCTGCAATGGTCGCTGCTAACTATTCCTCTCTGGGCAAAAAGATCAAAGAGGAACTCGGCCGATGGAACAAGGGCCTGCTCTCGTGGCTGGGCCGTATCGCAGCGGTGAAGATGACGATACTGCCTCAGATCCTGTATCTTTTTTGCGCCCTACCGCTCCAGCCCCCTGTAGGTTGGATACGACAGGCGCAGGCAGACATCTCCCGCTTTGTGTGGCAGGGCCGTAAGCCTCGGATGAAGCGGGTCCTCTCCATGCTTGCCCCGGAGGCGGGGGGTCTCGGGGTCCCGGACCTCCGGAAGTACTTCCAGGCGGCACAACTTCGGTATCTGGTGGAGTGGAGCCGGTGGGAATCGGACAAGCACTGGCTCTTTCAAGACCAGGCAGTTGCAGGCCGTATGCTCCAGGAAGTCCCGTTCCTGCGGCGCACTCACCGCCCGCCAAACCTCTACGCCTCTTTTATCACCCGGGTTCCGCTGAGAGCGTGGGACGCGGTGTGCGAGCTTCGCGAGCTAACCACTTTCCCATCACCGTTCACCCCCATTGCTGGCAATCCGGACTTCACTCCGGGCCTGGAACCGGGAGCCTTTTCCCACTGGGTGACCGCGGGCTGCAGGGCGCTTTTCCAGATCTACGGGCCGGAGGGCGTACTCCCCTTCCAGCAGCTCCGACAGGAGTTTGGCCTGACGGAGGGGGACAGACTGTGTTATATGCAAGTCCGCCACTGGGCTCTACAACCCCCAGTGCGCGACGTCGCTGCCCGCACGATTACGCCCTATGAGCGTTGGCTGGTTACCCGGACCTCGGACGCCAAGCTTATCACCGACTTGTACAAGTTTCTCCAACCCCCGCCGTTTCATTACCATAACCCAGGGAGGGAGCGCTGGCACAGGGAATTGGGCAGGACCTTGAGCCACCAAGAGTGGGACAGGATTGCGTATCGGGCGAGGCACTCGGCGTACCACACTGGGCTGACGGAGACCTTTACTAAGGTGTCCACCTATTGGTATTACACCCCGGAGCGGCTTTACGAGATGCGCAAAATCGGCGATAGAGGTTGCTGGCACGGCTGTGGACAGGAGGGTACCCTCACGCACATTCTCTGGGGGTGCCCGGTGCTGTCGGCCTATTGGAAAGAGGTCTTGGATGAGGTGGACAGGCATTTTGAGATTGAGCTCCCGCGCTTCCCTGCGTATGTCTTGCTAGGCCTCCCCAATGACCTGATGTACCCGCTGAAGTCCCGCAGGGGTAGGCAAATTGCGATTGCGCTGGGCTCCGCGGTTCAAAACATCCTGGTACTCTGGCGTACCCCCACTGCCCCCTCTGTCACTGGTTGGTTACACAGGCTCTGGCAGGTACTGGGCATGGAGAAGATGTCGCTGACGGTGGCTGGAAATGTTGACCAGTTTGAAGAACTCTGGCACCCCTTTTTGGCACTGCTATCCACGGAATTCCGCGAGCTCACATGCCCACGGTACCTGCGACTTCTTAGGCTGACGCCGCCGGCGGCTCCAGCGGAGTGAAGGTGCGGGGTCAGGGGTTTGGGGCGAGGGGTGGGGGGCTGGGTTATATACTTCTAATGCTGACCTTCGGACGGGGATGTTGGGGTATTGTTTTCTTCCTTTTCTTCCTTTGCTTCTCTTTCTCCTAATTTTCCGGGGTTGGGGGGCTGGAGGGATGGTGTGTTTTTTTACTGTGTTGCGGGACGCTATTTCAGCTCGGCCTTGCTAAGAGAATGGGGGTCTCCTGGGGGGTCATTCGCGATGCCTTATTGCCTTAAGACTTATGCCTTGTTACCCTCTGGGGCTTCCTGTCTCCCTACTTTCCTTCTGAACCGCTGCAACATCTCGCTTTTTGTACTGTATGTTCGCTTGACCTCCTATTCCCTTCCCCATGTTTTTTTATACCTTAATAAAATACTTTAAACCTAAAATATTTGGCTTGAGGTGCCTGGAACACAAAAGATTTAAGGCATCTGGTCTGCAATAAGTGGAACCGGAAGAGGCAGAATTCAGGAAATCTTTTAAGAGTTTCATTGTGCATTGTAACTGAACCCTCAGCGACAGGAGCCAGTGTACTCATATCATTGAATATTGGTGCTTGGAGTCAGGCTTCATACCTATCCATTAGCAAGCACCACATACAGCACTAAATAACTCATCACTTCCCTCTGATTCCAGATGAGGAATCTGGCCACCCTCTGCTTGAAGACAATTTAACTTTGCTCCACATTTATTGAAATAGTATTTTTGGGGGCGTGGCTACGCAGCGTAGCGCGATGGCCGAAGGCTAGTGTTGCTCTGTAATATCTGTTCTCCTCCCGCATATCCGTTCAAAATATCCGATTCCTGGGATGGGATTCTTGCGGCAGAAGGTGTGCTGGCCCTAGCGACCCAAGTCCCATGGCTGTGGGACCTTTGTGGCCAAAGTTATAGCCGTTGCCGGCTTGGGCCTGCCCCGGAGTGGAAGCCAGGACCTTGATTACGCTCTGAGACCCCGTGGACTGTGATGCTCGGCGGCCGGCGCAGTGGCATCGCTTTAAGCCTGCTTATCAGGGCAGACCTCACCAAACTCAGCGAAAAGGTTAAATAAGCAGAGATCACTACAGCGAGCCTGGTTGTTGACACTTCACACCTTCAAGACAAAATCCGAGAGCTGCAATCCTTCGAAAAATGTGCTAAAAGTAAGCTGGACGACTCTGAGGGTTACACTAGAAGAAACAATAAACGCATTCTCGGAGTTCTGGAGAAAGCGGAGGGGCAGCACACAGCCCTCTTAGTGGAAGACCTTATTCTCCACCACCTGCAACCAAAAGGGCTGTCAAAAATGTTTGTTGTTTAAAGGGCCCACAGAGTCTCTGGGGGGCAACTGAAACCTGGTGTACCCCCTCGTCCGATACTGGCAAGGCTACTCAACTTTCGTGACAGGGATGCAATATTACAGAACGCCATGGTGGCCCCCTCGCTCCGCTATGAGAATGCCGAGATTCCTCTCTTCCCGGACTTCACACAAGCTGTACAAATACAACAATGCTTCTTTCTCGACGTCAAAAAAAAGCTGAGAGACAAGGGAGTAAAATACGCAATGTTGTTCCCGACTCGGCTCCGGGTGGAGGATGAAGGTAAAACCTGTTTTTTTGACTTTCCAGAGGCGGCTGCTGACTGGTTGGAAGAGAGCGAAAGAACATAATTCTCGCTGAGGTGCCGGCTACATCGAGCCCCGAGAGACACCTCGGTCCATGGGCTGATGCTACAGAGTGCTTGCCCTGCAGGACTTTGTATGCACTTGCAAGATAAACGGGTGCCTTGACCTATCACAGGTGCTGGCTGCTTGGGATACCTTGCCTGCATTTAGGTGGGACATCGAGACTTTGCCCTCTCGGGGATAACACAGATTTAGATATAATGGGAGGATCAGAGACACAGTGCAATGCATCCCCCACTTTTACATCTTTTAGTTCACTAGTTGGGCGACAGGAACTCTGCATCTTTAATTTCATGGGCAGTTCTGAACCCAGAGTGCAGGGAAGCAGGGAGGGGGTAGTTGGGTTGGGGGATTTACGTTTGTTCTTGTTTTTATTGAATCAATACGAATAACCTGCACACTTCTAGAGGATTGCATGACTTACAATTGTTTGTATGAGTACACACTGGGAAAAAAGCATTAAGATGCTAAGTTGGAACGTTAGTGGACTGGGGGACAAGGTCAAAAGATGTGTGGTACTGAAATACATCAAGCGCCATGCCTCAGACGCTATCCTGCTCCAAGAGACACATTTGTTGGGAAACTAATGTAAGGCTCTAAACAGGTGTAGGTATACATTAGTGGCCCATTCAAGCTTTACCTCAGGCTCTAGAGAGGTGGGTATAATGCTAAGGAACTCTTTTCCCTTCTCAGTACAATCCACTTAGTCGGACAAATGGGGTTGATAAATAGCAATCACGGGGCAATGGGAGGGTAACACACTCACGCTCATGTCGGTCTATGTGCCGCCAGGCCTACAGGGTAGTACTTTTAAGGATTAAGGCTCAATTCTACTCTCGCTTCCTGAAGGACTCCTAGTGGTGGGGGGGGACATTAATTCTGTAGTTTTTGGGACACTGGACCGTCACCCCCCCCCATGGGAACTGATATCTGAGTGAATTAATTTATTAATTGATAATTATGTTAATTAAATTAATGTATTTTCTGCAGTGGGTTGTGGGTTTATAGGGGAATAGGGTGGGAAGTAATTTAAATATAATTAATTAAATATGTTAATTTATTTATTGGTATTTATTTTGAATTAATTGTTAATTAATTATTAATTGGTAATTAATTAAAATATAATTGGTCAATAGTTTTAATTAATGGATTCATTGATAATTATGTTAATTGTATTAATTTCTTTTCAGTAGTGGGTTGTGCTTTTATAGGGGAATAGTGTGGGAAGTAATTGAATTATAAATAATTACATTTTAAAATGTATTCATTGCTTATTTTTGTTGTAATATTTAATTTTTTATTAATTGTTAAATAAATTAGTGTTAACTGGAAAATAATTTGTATTAGTAGGTAATTTTTGTAATAATTAAATTTCATTTGCATTTTTAATTGATTAGTTAATATATTATATAAACTTGTTAATTATTTTATATTATTTGTAATTGGCATTAATATTTAATATAATTTAATTCATATATGAAGTATTTACTTTCCCTAATGTTGCACTCACTGGAGTGGGAATAGTAATTTTTACCCCTACGCTATCCAACCCATTCCCTACTGTTGCACTCTCTGGAGTGGGAATAGTAATTTGTACCTCTACGTTATCCAACGCTTTCCCTACTGTTGCACTATCTGGAGTGGGAATAGTCATTTTTACCCTCCCGCTATCCAGCGCTTTCCCTACTCTTGCACTCACTGGAGTGGGAATAGTAATTTTTACCCCTACGCTATCCAACGCTTTCCCTACTGTTGCACTCTCGGGAGTGGGAATAGTAATTTTTACCCCTTTGCTATCTAACGCTTTCCCTACTGTTGCAGTCTCTCGAGTGCGAATAGTAATTTTTACTCTCCCGCTATCAAATGCTTTCCCTACTGTTGCACTCATTGGAGTGGGAATAGTAATTTTTACCTTCCCGCTATCCAACGCTTTCCCTACTGTTGCACTTACTGGAGTGGGAATAGTAACTTTTACCCCTACGCTATCCAACGCTTTCCCTACTGTTGCACTCTCTTGAGTGGGAATAGTAATTTTTACCTCTGCGCTATCCAATGCTTTCCCTACTGTTGCACTCACTGGAGTGGAAGTAGTAATTTTTACCCCTACGCTATCCAATGCTTTCCCTACTATTGCACTCTCTGAAGTGGGAATAGTAATTTTTACCTCTGCGCTATCCATTGCTTTCCCTACCGTTGCACTCTCTGGAGTGGGAATAGTCATTTTTACCCTTACGCTATTCAATGTTTTCTCTGCTGTTGCACTCACTGGAGTGGTAATAGTAAATGTAACCCTCTCGCTATCCTACGCTGAAAATATTGTATATGTTTTGTTAATATGTATATATATATATATATATATATATATATATATTCACTGAAAAAACCATAGGTTTCACACCAGTTATAGTTAGGAATTAGCATTTAAAAAACCTATGAAATTCACTGAAAAAACCATAGGTTTCACACCGGTTATAGTTAGGAATTAGCATTTAAAAAACCTATTAAATTCACTGAAAAAACCATAGGTTTCACACCAGTTATAGTTAGCTGGAAATTTTACTGATATAAAACCATTGAAATTCCCACGTTATAGTTAGTCGGACTCACTATAACTTGCGCGTGCAATGCACTGCTGATGACATCACATATTACATCACTCATGACATGGTCAGTGACATCACTCATGACATCACTGATGACACCATCCTTGTGACACAGTGACAGACCTCCTTTCAGTGAATTTCATAGGTTTTGTTAATGCTAATTCCTAACTATAAGTTTCACTTTATAAATAAGACTGTTACCACTCTAGTTGTTCTTTTTAACACTCTGGTACATTCTGACATTGGGCTACAGTTGGGCTACATCTAGTTGAAATTTGGGCTACATTTACAATTTTTGGTCTCTGGTGGCCATCTTTGGGCTACATTGGGCTACTTTGGGCTACATTTGGGCTACATTTTGGCTCTAACATATATTAAGCCCAATGTAGCACAATACATATTTTTTACAAACCACTTCAGAATAGGGCTACCTGTCCCTACAATTATCCCATTTTTTTTTTTTTAATTTTTGGGGGGAGCGCTCCCGGAGCGCGCCCCGGGGAGCGCCCCGAAAAGCGTATTTCTGAAAAGCGCCCCGGGGCGCGCTCCGGGGAGCGTCCCGTGAGCGCCAATATCGCAAACGAAAACATGATCGTGACGTATCGCGTAGCCGCGACCGCGTGATACGCACGGCGTAAGCGCACCCGGATGTACTCGAGCGAATACGATCGCACAACGTAAACTTCCGACGCGCTTACGCTGCGCGACCCGGGGCGCGCCCCCGGGCGCGCCCCGGGCGCGTAGCGTAAGCGCGTCGGGTCATGTGAGCAGAAAATAACACTTTTCATTGGTTCATAACAGTTTTAGTTTCATAATGATGAAGCCCCTGGTCTTGTGACCTGAAAATAACACTTCTCATTGGTTCAGGACAGTTTTTTTTTCTAAATGATGAAAGACCCCACCTTTTTTCCTTATTCTGACTTTGTCCTTTGACTGAGGAAGACCTGTTTGTTGCTCTCTCTACTTTTTTGCTCCAAATAATGGCTTCAGTAGTAGCATCAGCTGGTGCATCTGCCCCACCACCACCACCACAACCACCAAGAGGACCAGCTCCAAATTATATTGGTGGTCAAGAACAGGAGGAGGAGGAAGAGGAAGAGGAGGAGGGGAGAAGAAGATGGCTGCCAGAAGAAAATACACCTTACAAACCCAAACCACACATTGTATGGCAGTTTTTTTCAATCCCAGAGGGGAAAAAAAAGGTGAATGCGCCCAAGGTGACTTGCCTCATCTGCAATGATGAACTTTCACGGGGCAACCCAAACAAAAAATATTCTTTTGGTAACTATACCATGATTCGGCACATGACCAGAAAGCACCCAAACAACTACTCTCGTGCAGAGTTCAGGGAACTGGCCAGTAACCTCCCCCAGTCATCAAGGACCCCCTCCCAAAGAAACCAACCCACTTCATCAGAACCAGAAACATCTGAGGTGATGCCTTGCATTCAGCCGAGATTTGCTGATTTTAAAATCACTTGTTCTGCATGTGGCAAGCTTATCGCCTATGGCGAAAAAAGCGTTAAGCTCATCGTCCTTGCAGGTGATAATCACAAGTGCCCCAAAAAGAAGTAATTTTTTGGGTTTTTTGTTTTTTTGCTCCAGTTGAGCCAGTTTCAATTCCCTTTTTTTGTTTCTCCCCCTAAAAAAATACAAAAAAAATATAAAACTGTTTTGAAAAGCCAAAAAAAGTTCAAAAAGTTCAAAAAACACAAAAAAAATATAAAACAACAAAAAGAAGAAAAAAAAAGTTCTTTTTAGAACTACCTCCAATTTCTAAATCAAAACTTCATTTTTTAAAAACTCTGTCACCTTTTTTCCTCATAGTACGCTCCCAGGGCCGCTCCCCGGTGCGCGCACCGGGCGCTTCCCCCGCGCAAAACGAAAAAAAAAAATATTTTAAATGCCCCGCGGGGCCCTTTTATAGCCCCCACATCAAACCTAGGGGGTCAAAGGGGTCTATCCCTGACGCCTTATAGTCATTTCCCCCTTTGTTTTAGCCACCTCTTATGTCTCGATTTTACCGAGACACAAGATGGCGGCCGCTCTGGACTGTTTCGAATGTTTACAGACACCCGAGAGCCAATCAGCTTTCCATGCGCACCTCGCGTCACGCGCCCGGAGCGCTCCCTGGTGCGCGCACCGGTGCGCTGCTATAGATATATATATTTTTTGGAACCTAAATTACTCAAAATCCACTGCAGCACATATCTTGAGACATAGCAAAGGCACATCAGGCTACCAATCCCTACAATTTTGCCAAATTTGGTGGAAATCCATTCAGCCGTTCGGGTTAAAAGTGAAATCGACCGCCCTATGGAAATTAACATGGGGAAAACGCGTTTCGGGACCCCCCTTTTATCTCGGCCCCCGCTTGACGTATCCCCCCCAAACTTTCAAGGAAGGACCGGAGCTCAACGAGGCCATTTTCAGGAAATTTTCAGGCAGATTCGTCAACCGGTGCCAAAGTTATTCCAAATAGAATTTTGAGATTTAACATTGAAAAAAATCCTAACTATAACTACCTACTGGCGACCGCCAGTAGGTAATATATATATATATATATATATATATATATATATATATATATATATATATATATATATATATATATATATATATATATATATATATATATATATATATATATCTGGAACACTCCAAACTTTCTCATCCAAGTAAGGCACTGACTCCGTGAAAATTAGTTGATTCCAAATAAATTTATTCTCTCATTTAGGCTGCTTGACGCGTTTCGGCGGTAAGCACCCGCCTTGTATTGTATATATATATATATGTGTGTGTGTGTATTTAAATTATTTAAAAAAAAAATCATAACCTCTTGCCGTGGTAAGCCCAGAAAACAGTCCATGAATTAATTCTCTCCAGACTGGACTATGCAACTATTCTTTACCTTGGGGTTCCAAACTACCTGGTACAGCAATCACAACTAGTAAAAAACAGCAATTCACCTCTTGTTTACACTGCCCAAACACGCTTCACTCCTACTACTGTAGTCAAATGCATTGGTTAACGGTGAGAAAAAGGCTTACCTTCAAAGCACTCATTGTGGCACTCTCGACCTTTTACAAAAAGAATTTGCAATGCAATAGCTCTCTAGAGTGGGAATATAATTTGTACCTCTACGCTATCCAATGCTTTCCCTACTGTTGCACTATCTGGAGTGGGAATAGTAGTTTTTACCCTCCCGCTATCTAACGCTTTCCCTACTGTTGCACTCTCTCGAGTGCGAATAGTAATTTTTACTCTCCCGCTATCAAATGCTTTCCCTACTGTTGCACTCATTGGAGTGGGAATAGTAATTTTGACCCTCCTGATATCCAACGCTTTCCCTACTGTTGCACTCACTGGAGTGGGAATAGTAATTTTTACCCCTACTCTATCCAACGCTTTCCCTACTGTTGCTTTCTCTGGAGTGGGAATAGTAATTTTTACTCTCCCGCTATCCAATGCTTTCCCTACTGTTGCACTCATTGGAGTGGGAATAGTAATTTTTACCGTCCCGCTATCCAACTCTTTCCGTACTGTTTCACTTACTGGAGTGGGAATAGTAATTTTTACCCCTATGCTATCCAACGCTTTCCCTACTGATGCACTCTCTGGAGTGGGAATAGTAATTTTTACCCCTACGCTATAAAACGCTTTCCCTACTGTTGCACTCTCTGGAGTTGGAATAGTAATTTTTACCTCTACGCTATCCAATGCTTTCCCTACTGTTGCACTCTCCGGAGTTGGAATAGTAATTTTTACCCTCCCGCTATCCAATGCTTTCCCTACTGTTGCACTCACTGAAGTGGGAATAGTAAATGTTATGCCTACGCTACCTAACGCTTTCCCTACTGTTGCACTCTCTGGAGTGGGAATAATAATTTTTACCCCTACGCTATCCAATGCTTTCCCTACTGTTGCACTCACTGGAGTGGGAATAGTAATTTTTACCCCTACGCTATCCAATGCTTTCCCTACTGTTGCACTCTCTGGAGTGGGAATAGTAATTTTTACCTCTGCGCTATCCAATGCTTTCCCTACCGTTGCACTCTCTGGAGTGGGAATAGTAATTTTTACCCCTACGCTATCCAATGTTTTCTCTACTGTTGCACTCACTGGAGTGGTAATAGTAAATTTAACCCTCTCGCTATCCTACGTTGAAAATATTGTATATGTTTTGTTAATATGTATATATATATATATATATATATATATATATATATATATATATATATATATATATATGAATTTAAATTATTTAAAAAAAAATTAAGTTACATTAATTATTCATTAATTTTAAGTTTAAGTATTTTAGGTATGTTTAAAATAATTATATTTATTATTATATTACTTTTAAATTACTTTTAAGACATTTAAAAAATTCGATATTTTGACTGTCTATATTTTTTACATCAATATTTTGGAGTCAATATTTTTGTACTTACCTGTTTGAAGATTGGAATTCGATATTCTGGCATTCTATATTTTCTCCACAATATTTTGGCAGGTCGATATTTTGCTCCTCGATATTCTGTCAGTGATCCTCAAAAAATACTACTGGGCCGCCCATCTGCCCGCCATCAATCAGGGCTCCTATAGTCACCCTGGGGATCCGGGATTTACTATGGACAAGAGGTTGCTACCGGTAGGGAATTACAACACGGTGCTATATTCAAAAACTCAGCGGTCCCCCATAACAGGGCCGACCAAGCACTCGGTTCAAGTCTGGCATGCAGCGAACAGAAGTCTGGGGTGGGAGCAGAAACTTACAAAGGCAACTCCATTATGGGACACTGAGAAGGTAGGCAATCTGTGGACGTCCACAGGATTCGACAAATGGGATCTAATCGAGATCTTAAAAATTTGGGACTTTGGGGTTTTAAGACGATGTAATTACGTTTGCCTCCCTAGAACAAAAATTCAAATGAGCCAATTCTGAATACTTTACATACCTGCAGG
This sequence comes from Lissotriton vulgaris, assembly GCF_964263255.1. Lineage (NCBI taxonomy): Eukaryota > Metazoa > Chordata > Amphibia > Caudata > Salamandridae > Lissotriton > Lissotriton vulgaris. The sequence continues at coordinate 635,823,001 of NC_141700.1, read as the reverse complement.
TCCGTCACGCATTACAGTAGCACATACCAAAAGGCTCCTTTCCTCCGGAATGCTCCCCCCTGGAAGACATGCTGCTTGACAGCCATTTACCGATGAAAGTCATATCACTGCTTAAAAGAAACTGCTAAACAACACCACAGACCCCTCCAGCTAACTCAGGTGAAGTGGGAGAAAGACGGCCTGGAATTAGATGATGAAGAATGGGTGGAAGAAGTCGCCTCCCCAAGGGAGGTAGCGATCTCTGCCAGACTGTGGCTCGTCCAACTTAAAATACTACATAGCATTTACATTACGGGGCCCTGTCTTGTCCGAATGGGAAAAATGGAAAATAGAGATTGTAGGAGACAATGTGGGCGGGAAGGCACTTTCATGCACATACTTTGGGAATGTGAATTCATTCAGCAATATTGGCGCAAAATACATGATATCTGAGTGAGGTACTCAAACTGTCTATTCACCCCGAAGCAAAAAGATGCCTCCTGAATGTGTGGGAGCCTACAGACTTAAATAGGAAAAGTAAACTATGGGTGACTTTAGGTCTGATGATTGCAAAGAGAAACATCGCACATATGTGGGGTGCCACCCATCCACCAAAGGTAAATGCCTGGAATAGGGACATGGACTGGTGCATGTTCAGGGAAAAAACGGTATATGTAATGCGAGATGCCCTAAAAAGTGGTCATTGATTTGGAGTAACTGTAACGCTTACAGAGGTAATATTTGTAACCCCCCACAAAGTTCCCACCTTGATGATCCACCATCACTGTGAACGATGTATTCCCTGATGTACATCTACTGTATACGTGTTGTAAATGTGATATTTATTGCACTCCGGATTTAATTCCTCTTTAATGCGGACTGTTTATCAATTCAATATCTTTTATAAAAAGAATTATTTTTAAAAAATATAGTATTTTGCCACCATTTTAGAGAACCGTAGGTGGCCTACTAGTCTTTTCTTGAGCTAGACCAGTGGTGATCAAGGAACTACAATCTCAGATTGTTATTTCCTGTATAGGGGCCAGATGTAGGAAGCCAAATAGCGACCGCAAACGCAGAAATTCGCAGAATTAAAGCCTTTGCGATCGCAATTTGGCTTTGAGCAATGTAGGTAAGATTAAACCTACTTGCAAAATAAGGAATCGCAAAAATTGTGATTCCTTATTTTGCGATTGCATTTAAGGAATCGTAAATTGTGATTCCTTAAATGCAATGTAAGTAGCACAAAAGAAAATGCACTTTAGCCTTAAGGAATTGCTAGTTACCACCAACTTCAAGTTAGTGGTTATTAGCGGTTTCTTTTCAAAAAACACTTTTTTGCTTTTCTTAAAGTGCCATGTGGCACACATTCATGCCCTTAGGGTGTTGTGTAGGAATCTAGGACCCTAGTGTAATTTTCCCAATTCATGCCCATATATATGTATAAATCACCCGATCCTTATATAGGCATAGAAATCATACCCATATTTAGACTGAGCCTATGCAGCCCAAATACGGCATGGCTACTTCGTCTAAGTTCAGAGAATCAACAATGATTTCTTAGAAAAACCCGCCTTCAGCAGCTAGGGACTTCCCCTTGCCTGAATACTAATTTATCTAGGAAATCATGGAGTTTTCAAAGAACGGATTCTTTGATGACGTTATTATGTCCAATCATACGTCAAACTCGGCATCTTCAAGGTATAAATATGCCTACATTTGCCCAGGCAAACACACAGTGGTTTGGAGCAGTTCGATTATCTACTTGCCCGACGCGCCCTGCAGCAGCAAGTGCCGAAGGAAGCCGACCCTCCAGCTGACGCACAAAGAGATGCAGTCTTTTCTCCTGCCGAGATATCCAGCTCCAGTGTTCCCAGGCTAACCTTGCGGGTTGCTGGGAAATCGAGTCCTGAGAAAAGAGATACAAGACCTCCTTCATTCTAAAACCAAGGTACGGAGCTGATTAGACCCTTAGAGAATTCTTGGAATAGATTCTTGGCAAAGAATACTAAACTTAAGCTACACCTCACTTACTTCTTCCCTTGTACTAGACTTAGGTTAGGTACACCGGGGTAGGCGTATTTTAGAAGCACCAGTTCAGTACTTTTAGTCATTATTTTATCACTGTATGTATTTTATGGCTTAGAAACCATATCATGCTTTTACAGTACTACTTTATAATACTTATCGTATTATATACCTTGTACTTTATAACCAGTATTACGATTGTAGCAGTACATTTCTTATCCTTGAAAAAGAAGACTGTTCAATAAATACTTTTTATTGAAAACGCCTGTCTCTCTATTCTCTCAGCACCTCTGGTGAAACGAAGCATGCACGAGTGACTGAGTAAAATAGTTATCTATTGTTTCCGCGATTCTAGAGATTGATTTCTTATTCTTGGGAAACAAGCTGTCATGTTTATGCGGTTGTCAGAAACTAATCCCTTCTTGTGAATTCAAGAAAGTTTCTAGTGACCTCTGAGCTTGCTGGCACTCACAATTCAGTTTAAGACCATCGATGCTAGCGTTATTTTCCTCCTGTGCTCAGCTTTTGGTTTTCCCATTGTTCATGACGAGCTCAGCTCGTCATGAGTGTATGGAGGTGTACACCATGACGAGCTGAGCTCGTCATGAGCGTCGAAGGAGTTAATATATTTGATAGAGACCTAGTCGACCTCAGTCCTACGCCTAAACTATAGTATATATTATTCCAATGCGCAGAGCCTATTGGGAATATAGGAACTACACTACAAGGGCATGTATGTGTGCCACACATTCACACATGCACATTTCAGGAGTGCAACAGGGTGTCCTTTTGGAACCCTTGTGCACTTGAAATTGCACCCGGAATTTGCAAGTGCCTCTTGGTTACTCGCAAATTGCGGGCCAAATCCTATTAATTCCTATGGGCCTCTTGGCCCATAGGAATGAATGGGATGGTATTCCATGATTGCGAATGTCAATTTGCAATTTGCAATTAAGTAATATTAAGGAATCGCAAATATTTTTGCGATTCCTACCTACTTTCAATTTAGCACGTCCTTAATAGCGATTCGCTAAAAATCACTATTAAGGACTCGCTAAATTAAATTTACCAACATCTGGCCCTAAGTTATCATCGCTTCACTTAGTATTAGGCCTGGATGAAATTTCAATTACACCGGAGTGACCGTAGTAATTTTGGGAAATACGGGTTACTCTTTGATGAGGAATTACTGATAATAGTCTAATCACGCCTGCTTGCTTAATTAAGAACAATTAGGGGTAAAAAATCCTACCACAAGGGCACATTTAGCGAGCACGAGTGGCCGATCAAGCACGCTTTTTGTGTTCTGCTGCATTTATCACTATTTGTTGGCACATCTATTTTGGATGCAAGGGTGGATTTTGCATTCAGAAAATAGTGCTAAATGTTGGGAGTAGGTTAGAGGAACTCCCACGACAAGTGCATATTCAGAATGCACAAGCAGCTGCTCGCTATTCATGTTCTCTTGCATTTAGCGTTATTACTTATGATAAAATGCATTCTCACCTCAATTTTTGATGCAAGGGGGAATTTTTGCTTTAACACCTTGGCTGCTAAGGGTTTTCCCCTCCCGTGCTGGATCCTCATCCAACCCATTGTTCATGACGAGCTCAGCTCGTCATAAGCACAGCTCCACTGTGCTTGAGCAGGGAAGGGGTTAAGAAAATAGAGCTAAACATAGAATTACTTTAGTTCCGCATAATATTGCTGAATATTTGGGAAATTGAATGTGATTATGCTACAACTAGTTACCCTAGTGACAGTGCCCACCTCTACTTATGATCAGAAAGGCCAATGTATCCTTTTTCCATGGGGAGGGGGCAGAATTATGCCAACAAACTTTGCCATAGGTAGCCACTCAGGAAGTGGTGTCACAGGAGGATGCATCGTAGAAAGTTCTAGAGGCACCACTCACTCTTCCAGAAAACAAATTCACACCACCTCCAAAAGATAATCTTTACACTGCATACTAATAAATGCTTGATCCCTTTATAAAAACAAGCACCGCATGTCCGACGTACTCACAGACACACAACCTGACTTATTCTTCATAAACAAATCATGGTTGGGGGATGACATTGCTCCAGTATTACATCAAGTTGTTCCTCAAAGCTATCAAACCATCACACAAGTTCATGTAAGCAAAGGATGAGGCAGACTAGCTGTTATATTTAAGGAAACAACAAATTTCACCAAAGCTGAGGATATTTCTTTATGCTCCTTTACATGGCTTTAAAGCCCTCCTAGCCAGGTGCAACTCTACATGAACTTTCTCTTGTAACTCCCTCCTACTTTTCAGACCATCACCTATCAATGGAACATTGTCAGACACATTTCTTGTCAGAATTTAAAACCTCCTTATAATATGTTGAAACCTATGCATCGTTTGTGACCTAAACATATGGTTTGACCTAATATGCCCCACCCCAGAACTGTAACTACTGGCATATACACACTCAACTTCCATCAGATCATCCTCAAATCCACACATATCACTGAACAGATCATAATGTCGTTTTTTCCAAAGTACACCTAGTTACCTTCCAAGGGATAACTCCAGTCACATGCTCAGATCACCAACTGGTACCCTTCCAACACAAGACACCACAGACACCACACCTAAGCCCACCGTACCTGCAACAACATATCAACCTTGAAACAAACTCAGGGCCATATTATCAAGAAAGGGCAATACATTATCGCCACTTTTATCGTCAGGAAACTGCCGATAAAGCGGCGATAATGGGCTTGATAATCTGCCCTCATGAATTCCCATAGAAGCCCAGGTTCTGGTGTTAACCTGGGCTTCTAAGGGAATTCACAAGGGCATATTATCAAGCCCATTATCGCCGCTTTATCTGCAGTTTCCTGCCGATAAAAGAGGCGATAATGTATCGCCCTTTCTTGATAATATGGCCCCTAATTGTGAAGATCTAGAAGCACAACTGACATCCAACACAGACTTGGACATGATAAATTCAGTAACTCCAAGAAGCTTTTCAGATCTTAATAGAACTGAAAACAACAAACCGTGACAAAAGAAAACAAGCCCTTGGATGAATGCTGAACTAAAAAAGATAAAACAACAAATCTCAAAGCTTCAATGCGCCTGGTTCAAAACAAACAACCAGCAAGATAAACTACATCCACACAAACATAACAGAATGTAAAAGTCAGCAATAAAAAAAGCTAATATTCAAACAAAATTCTCGAAGCAAAATGTGCAAATAAAGAATTTAATACCATTTTCACAGAATTTGGAAATGCACAGAAGGAAACCATCTTGTTCCATAAGAATTGTCTTACAAGCTGATAAACCAGTGCACTAATACTTTATCAAGTGATTCAAAACTATCTAAAGTCGACAAAGCCATTAAAACCATATACATTGATAACTATCTATAAAAAGGGTAAAATACATCCATAAAAATATTTTTAAAAGTACAATCACTAAAAACAAGATGTTTAACAGCTCAATAAGTGGGGACCCCTTAGTAACTAATTAACTTTTGTTAAGTCTAAGGGCACCAGAGAGAAATGTTGGGACCCTTAAACAGACCATGTGGGTTGAAACTGGTTTTACTTGTGCAAATTGGTTATCTCTTATGAAGGGAATGACAAAACAGTGACTTAATGTCCTGTAAAAATCACACAAACAATATAAAGTGAGGGAAATAGGAAGGGAGGACCCTCAATATACTCTCCATTTATGTCCTCCCTGCACTGAAAAAAACCACATTGGCCGATCTGGGCAAATTCTTGCTCAATCTCTTCGTGGGCATCCCAGTGCTGGGAGACGACTTTAACATGACGGTAGATGGTTGGGTTGGCTGACAACCTCCTTGACAAGAACCCCATGACACCTCACAAATGAAGGATTTCCTCTTAGCCTTCGGCCTAGTTGATCTCTGCCACCACTTGAACCCCCCTACCGTGCAACTTTACATTTCACTCATGGACCCACGGTAGTCAGTCCAGAATAGACCATCTTCTTACACACGTCGACGATCTTTCTAATTTCACCGATGCTAGGTCCCTTGGGCATGGCATCTCTGACCATTCTCCTGTCCTCACCCAGTTAGCTCTGCCTCATGAGAATAGCCGCATCACCCTAACCATAAATCCATGGTGTCTGAAGATACCACACGTCAAGAGTGAAATTCTAAAAGGGGTGCACCATTACGGACAACTTAAACACAGTAGATTCCCAACAGGTCCTGTGGGGGGCTTTTGGAGCAGTCATTAAAGGTTATGCGCTCTCATTAATGGCAGGACATAAGAAAGAGCTAGGAGCGTGTTTAGAGGCCCTGGAACATGAGATTTGGGGGCCAGAAGATATGGTAGCAACCACAGACGATGACCTAGCTATACACATTCTTAGTATAAAAAGACAAGAAACCCAGCTGCTCGCAACGGAGCCAGCTAGATCAAAACAGAAAGCCATTTCACACATAATATATGAGATGGGCGATAAAACGGGGAAATTGCTTGCATGGCTGAAGAGGCAGGAGGCCGCACAGAGGTGGGTGCCTCTCATCGAAGGGGGAACGGGAGAGTTGTTGAGTGACCAGCAACAAATCGCTGAGACCATCACATCTCACTTTGCCTCCATATATTCCTCCACCGCCACCACAACATTTACTGACTCCAGGGACCTTCTGGCAACCATTCCGGTTACTACTCTCACTCCGGAGGATTCTGAATCCTTGGTGATTGATCTAACAGATGAGGAACTAGAGCGTGCCATACGTGGGATGAAATCGGGGGCAGCCATGGGACCTAATGGGCTCCCTATAGAGCTGTTCAAACTCATGACCTCTAAGATAACGCCTACTCTACTCACTATGTACCTAGAAAGCTACTAGACTGGGTCTATACCTAGTGACTTGATGCTGGCCTCGGTGGTGGTTATACACAAACAAGGTAAACCAATGACGAGATGCGACTCTTAGCGCCCAATCTCACTGTTAACAGCCAAAGCAAAAATATTAGCCAAGGTGTTGGCCAACCAGTTAATCCCTGTAATTTGCACACTTGTACACCCGGGTCAATCAGGCTTTATTCCTGGCCAGAATACGGCCCTCAACCTTAGGAGACTGCATGGGGTAATGGGGAGAATTAGCACTATCCAAGAGGATGCTGCCCTGCTGTCATTAGATGAAAAAATGACATTCAATACCATTGAATGGCCTTATCTCTTTGCTCTCCTCGAGAGAATGGGTTTCGGCCCCTGTTTTATAAAATGGGTAAAATTACTTTATACAGAGCCGACTGCCCAAATAGTCGTCAACCAACACACATCCCGGACGATTCCAATTAGAGAAGGGAACTAGACAGAGTTGCCCCCTGTCGCCTCTGATATTTGCTCTGATATTGGAACCATTAGCGACTTGGGTCAGGGGTGACCCCATGATCAGTGGGCTGAAATGGACTGACCACCCTGAAGACAGAATCTCCCTCTATGCCGACGGTGTCCTATTATATGTAGCGGCTCCATCAGCCTCGATGCACAGGATCCTTTATATTTCCGCAATTTTTAGCTCACACTCAGGGTACACTATCAATTGGACAACAACTGTACTATATATGCTTCAGGGTCCCCTACCGTGAATGCCCAAAGATACCAACGTTACAGTTGCAGCCGAGGGATTTCGATACCTAGGTATATATATACTCCCACAACCCACTCAATTCCATGAAGTCAATCTTAAGGCCCAACTGATTAGACTCCATAACGATGTGCACCACTGGCGGTCCCTACCCTTAACTCTCCTGGGCTGTTCAAAATGTTATAATTGCCCTGATTTGTATACGTATTGGAGAACACTCCTTTTACAGTCCCAGATACATACTACAGTAGCAATGATAGTGAGGTTAGGACTCTTCTAGGGGACAGGAAAAACACACATCGTGATACACATACTGACCAGAGGGTGGTACAATGGAGGAATTGCATTGCCCAACCTCAAACAATATTATTGGGCCTCCCAGCTTGCAGTTGTTAATCAATGGGTCTATGCCTCACTGTCCGAACCGGCATATTGTACGGACAAATGGATAATGAGCCCGGGTGGCTATAGGAGAGCCCTTTATTCTAGCCTCAAATGCCACCGCCTTACAGGTCCTACGGCCCAAACAGTAGCAATTTGGCACCGTGCCACCGAAACACTGTATTGGCACAAAAAAATAACACTGACTACTCCTCTATGGGAGTCTGAGCAACTCAGCATGCTGAGTAAGTGCCCGGGCTTCGTCAAATGGGACGTAATTGGTATTTCTTCAGTTGGTGACCTTTGGAAGCGAAACAGGATAGTTCCATTTAGAGACCTACAAGCAGAATATCAGCTGGCTGGATCGGAGACATTCGGCTACTTACAAAAACGCCATGCTATAACTACCTTTGTAACGAGTGAAGAAGCTTTGCCCAAAGCATCCCCCTGGATTATAGACTTCTAACGCCAGGAGGCTTCAAACCTTGCTATCACGCCATCGGGCGGAGCCGTGAGGGGAACGGCGGCAGTGTTTAATTGCCCACAGAGACGCCGGGAGGCAGACCGGAGGGACCGGACCACACTCCCCAGCAGCCTCTGGGGCAGCGCGCCCGTGACACGACAGGAGCGCCCGGAGGCGCTAGAAAAAGGCTGACCCCCGGGAGCCCAGGGGGAACACCAGGAGGCTTCAAACCTTGCTATCACGCCATCGGGCGGAGCCGTGAGGGGAACGGCGGCAGTGTTTAATTGCCCACAGAGACGCCGGGAGGCAGACCGGAGGGACCGGACCACACTCCCCAGCAGCCTCTGGGGCAGCGCGCCCGTGACGCGACAGGAGCGCCTGGAGGCGCTAGAAAAAGGCTGACCCCCGGGAGCCCAGGGGGAACACCAGGAGGCTTCAAACCTTGCTATCACGCCATCGGGCGGAGCCGTGAGGGGAACGGCGGCAGTGTTTAATTGCCCACAGAGACGCCGGGAGGCAGACCGGAGGGACCAGACCACACTCCCCAGCAGCCTCTGGGGCAGCGCGCCCGTGACGCGACAGGAGCGCCCGGAGGCGCTAGAAAAAGGCTGACCCCCGGGAGCCCAGGGGGAACACCAGGAGGCTTCAAACCTTGCTATCACGCCTTCGGGCGGAGCCGTGAGGGGAACGGCGGCAGTGTTTAATTGCCCACAGAGACGCCGGGAGGCAGACCGGAGGGACCGGACCACACTCCCCAGCAGCCTCAGGGGCAGCGCGCCCGTGACGCGACAGGACCGCCCGGAGGCGCTAGAAAAAGGCTGACACCCCTCTCGCCCCGCGACTCATGCGCGGGAGCGTCCGGGAGAAGCCCGGGACAAGGGCGGGCCCTCTGTGGCCCTCAGAGGCCTGAGGAGACTGGACTGGGCCAGGGACCCTGCATCGCCTCATTCATACTCTCAACGTGCTGTGTGCACGTAAGACTTCTCTTTTAAATTGTTAGCATTGTTGTTTTAATACCTGACTGTGAGTGTGTAGACTAGAGAGTATCTGTGTTTAAGTTGATAACCTTATTGCTTATGATGTCTAAACCCAAAACTGATAAGGTGATGGTAGGCCCAGCGTCTATGGATAATTTCCTGGTCAGGAAAGTAAACCAGATTAATAATGATAGACGTGCATCGCTGGGGAAGGCTTCTATGACAGGGGACTTATTAGAAATACCCTCTGACATTACTCCACCCACAGACTTTGACGCTAATACCAATGATATTATTACTATTGACCCCCCAGTGCCCATTACAGTGAGTGTTGAGGTCTATTCTGATTCACTAGTGCAGTTAATTGATGATACCGGTGTATTGAATGAGACCCAACCTGAAACTCAACCTGAAACTAGGCCCCTGAGAACCTGTAGAACAGTATCGCAAAAAGATAATGGTAAACATAATAATTCTAAGGCTAAAAAAAAGGATGGTAAAACGACTAGCGGCCCTGCTGCAATAACCCCTTTTGTCTTTACAGGTATTAATGGTAATGGGGGTAATTTAAATTCTGACTTACTTGCCTCATTTATAAAAAATCTTGAAGTTTCTTTAACAACAAAAATAGAAGAGCTTATTAAACCTTTAACTAATAAGATTGATAACTTAGCAAAGGAAGTCACAAGGCTGGGTGGTCTGTTATCATCACAGAAGACTGCAATATCTGGTGGTACAGTTCAATGTGGGGGGAAAGGGAAAGAAACTGTTGAAGTTAACGACACACGGAATAAGGGTAGGGGAAATACTGTGGTAGCGGCACCAGCAGGGCCTGATAGACCTAATATACTGGATGCCCCAGTTGTATCTGCCCCGCAGTTACAACCATCTATAACACCCCAAAACAGTAGAACCTTTAGACCCCCAAGGCACAATCGTTATCTAAACTTACCACCTGATTGTGCTCCATTTGTGGCAGTACTGACCAATGTTCCTCCCTGCGGCACACATCCTGCATCTCCTTATGATGAATCCTGCAGTTCCTTGAAAAACAAGACTGTGGCGTGGCTTAATAAAAATTGTGGTTTTCTCATCGCATATTCTGACCAGATAATGGCAGTTAGACGCGTAAATTGGGTGGGACCTTCTAAAAAATCCGGCTCTGGAGACTGTATAGTCATCAATTTCAAACACCCTCAGCATGTGGCAACTGTTCTTTTGAGAGCTTCCTCACTGGTCTATAATGTAAATAGTATCTGTGTACGCCCCTTGGGCTATTTTTATGCGCATCTCTGTAAACCTACACCACAACAGAGTTTAACCAGGCTGGCGTTTGAACCTTATACTCCTGTTCAAGATACCCAATTTTTCTATAACATCACGAATCCTTGTAGGTCAGGCGGACCCAATGATGTTTATAACAGGAGTACTAGTGTTGGTCCCTATCACTATGGTACGGATCTAATTACACAAAACAGGTATGAAGCATTATCTGGGCTTGAGATGTGCGACTGACGGATGGCACCTGCGGCTCAGGACACTGTGGCTACAGGTGAACTTACAAATATAAATTCAGATAACCCGGAGGCTACTAACCTAGGATGCCATGTTGTTTCTTGGAATATTGCCGGTCTTGCGGCGAAAATGTGTGATGTAAATTGGGTGACCTATATCAAACAGTTTTCGATCATCTGTTTACAAGAAACCTGGGAGGTGGGCTGTAACCTTTTTCTGGAAGGCTACAAGGCTTTTTATGTACCAGCTGTGCCATCTCTAAGGGGTAGGCCAAAGGGGGGGCCTTGTAACTTTTATTTCTATATTAATATCTTGCGAAGTACGTAGAGTTGAAGCCAAGCACACAGGTGTAATGGGCTTGGCCCTATCTGGAGGAAATGTCCGTGTGGGTTTGGTGAATTTTTATAATGCTATCTATGATAGTGAGGTCAGGAATGACATTTTTATTCTACATTCTTTTGTTTCTAATAATATGAAAGACCTAGGTCATAATTTGATGATTATGGGGGACTTCAATTTGCATCCTTGTATAGATCCATTACATAAGCGCTTACCAGAAATGTCTTGTGAACGTGCATGTTATCTCCATATGGAACACACTAAGGAGGGGGAATTGTGCAACGATTTAATGGATGACCTTGACCTTTCACTGGCGATGTCTTTTAAAGACCCTTTGTATTGTTTTGATATCCCAACCTTTAAGGGACATGGTAGGGGTACCTTTATAGACCATATACTGGTCTCTCGGACGATGCAAATCTTTCTAGACTCTTTTTGCATTGTCTCGAGTGAATTCAGTGACCATAACCCTCTAACAATCTGCTTGAAATGTCCCTGGGTAAAGAAGGGAAATAAGATCATTAGTCAAGGCAGTTTGGGAACAACTGATGGGAGGAGGAGGTTAAAATGGTCAATGGAGTCTGCAGAGATCCTCTACAAAAATATTGTTGAAGGGTGCACAGAGGACATCAAAGCTTGTGTGATTGAGGGGGGCGACCCCAGGCTAGTGTTAGAATCCTATCAAAAGGCGTCGGAGAAGGTGTCAGCGCTTCTTACTGTCCCTAACAAAAATCAGGCTAAAATAGGCCCGAAATGGTTTAGTCATGATTGTACCAAAGCTGCTCGCAATCTGAGGGTTGCACTGTCAGCTTCACCAAGGAACAAGGAGGAGGTAAAAGCTTGCAGAAAAGAATATAAGGCTATTACTGTCGCCCGTAAGGAGTTTCTTAGGAAGGAGGCTTGGCAGGAACTACTTGATCCCTCCATTCTGAAGAGCAGCACCTAGTTCTGGGCACTGGTGAAAAAACCTTTTTTGACCGAGGACCCATGTGATGGACTTGCTTGCTGCATAACAAAAGAAGAATGGGAAAGCCATTTTAAAAGCCTGTACTACTCAGAGGGTGTTGGAACCAGTGTTGCTGTTCCCCATATAACATTTGAAAAAAGTGAGGTTCTGGTTGCCATTATGGGCCTTACAGCAAATAAAGCGCCTGGCCCTGGTGGAATTCCGCCGGACCTTTACAAATATGATCCAGCTTTCTGGGCTCCAATTCTGGCTGCTGTATTTAATGCTGCGGCCAGAGTTGGTTGTCCGGGAACGTGGGGATTATCAACCATAGTCCCTGTCTTTAAAAAAGGTGACAGGGGAAGCCCTCTTTGCTATCGACCAATATCCCTGATTGATTCAATGGTTAAAATTATGGGGAGAGTCTTGCTTCAACGTTTAGTAAGCTGGTCGATCGAAAATAATATTATGTCGGCTTCCCAATATGGCTTTTGTGAAGGCCGCTCTACCATAACTCAGTGCCTTAATTTGTTTCTCATTTTGAATAAATACACCGTTGTACAAAAAGGAGCAATTCACCTAGCCTTCATGGATCTGTCGTCAGCCTTCAACTGTGTTAACAGGGGGAGGCTGTGGCCGACCATGAGGGACAAAGGCGTTGACAGGGGGATTGTGGATTTCCTTGCGAACCTACATAATGATACAAGAGCCAATGTGAGGTTCTCAGCGAATGGGGAAACCACAGGCAAGTTTAGTATTAATAAAGGAGTACGGCAGGGGTGTATCCTGGCCCCATTTCTTTTTAGCTTTTATATAAATGACCTAGAGTCTGAATTGCAAGAGATAAAATCTGATTGTCCAAGAGCTGGTTCGAGGGGTATTCCTTTACTTTTATATGCGGATGACGCAGTTTTAATATCTCCAAGCACTGTTGATTGCTTTTAATGATTTTATGTCGCTCATAAGAACAGTGGGCGCCCTAAAAGCCTTCTCTCTTCGCCTAGGAAAAAAAACCCTGGTAGAGATGATAAAGATCTATAATGCAAAATGCATTAGCACGGCCATCTTCGGAGCAGGAGTTTGGGGAATAGCAAACGTAGAACAAATCCAAAAAATTGAAAATTCTTTCCTTAAATTTTTATTAGCAGTCCCAAAGAGCACGACCACTTTTGGATGCCACTTAGAATTTGGAGTGGATCATATCTCTGATCTTATTAAGATCCAACCCATAATGTTATGGCGCAGAATATGGGCTACGGACGAATGCAAACTCCCAAGAGCAATCATTGAGGACTGCATGAACCTAGAGCATATGGAAAAGATAAAGTGGCTACACTACGTAAAATCTTTCCTTGCAGATATTGGTCTCTTGAGGTTCTTTGACGATCCGCAGTCAGTAACAGACATTGCGAAAAAAGAACTAAAAAAGATATGCCTGTCTCATCTAACCCAATTACGGCTGATGACAGAAATAGGCAAACCATCAGTACAACACTGCCTTATGATACAAACTGTCCCATCTATACAACCATATCTGCAGCAAGACCTGACCCAATTTGAAAAATTACTTCTCACCCGTTTCAGGTTCAATCTTTTCCATATCATGGTTTCATTTCCTACTCAGAACAACTGGACACATAATACAACAGCGTGCCCTTGTGACTTCAACTCTCCTCAGTCCACAATTCATGTCCTTTTCTTTTGTACTTTTTATACGCCATTCCGTGAGAGGTGGATCTTACCAATTTTAAAAGTAATGAAGGTCAGAAGATGCCGCCCAGCATACTTGGCACTGCAGTTTTTGGAGAATACCCTAGTGTCAAAATCTGTGGCACACTATCTCAGAATGTGCCTTAAACACCGTATGAACTTATGAGAAAACTCAGAATCTGCCTTAACATGGTCTCTAGTAAACGCATCGTCTAGTATAAGAGATTTTAATTTTTAACATATCATGAATTTTTAACTTTTTTAATGGTTTTTTACTGTGTAAATTTGTACTTTTGTGGCTTTCATACTGAAAACCGAATAAAGTTATTTTGAATTTGAATTTGAATGTCTGATAGGGACCTTATGGTCACCAATTCGAAATCCTACATTATGCATGTTGGCCGTCAACCAAAAAAGAAGTTCGTTTTTAAACTAAATGATGTTGTGATCCCTGTTACTAATACGTTTTCATATTTGGGTGTCTTATTTGATACTAAGCTCAGTTGGGCTCCGCATCTGGCCAGGAAGAAGGGTGAAATGACTAGAGTGAATGCCTCGATTTTTAATTTTGCCAGTAAATTGGGGAAAAAGCCGATGGTGGCCATGATGCAACTATATAATGCCAAACCCATATCCACCGCAGTTTATGGCAGCGAGATATGGGGATATATAAATGGTGAACAACTACAAATAGTTGAAAATAACTTTTTAAAGCGCTTGTTGTGTGTCCCAGGTAGTACACCAAATTTAGCTGCACATGAAGAACTTGGCTGTCAGTATGTTTCAGATATTGTTGGCCTGAAATCACTGTTATGCTGGACAAAACTATGGCTAAGTCAGGATATTCCCTTAACCCACCAGATACTGGAAGAACTTGTATCAATGGATTATGCTATGTGTGTACCCTGGCTCAAATATCTGAAGTCCCAATTTCTGAAGCTTGGTCGCCTAACCATGTTTGAAAATCCGAGTGATATAGTTAAGGGCGATGTTGCAGCAATTAAGAGGGCCTTTTTTATGAACCGTAGTGCCCTAAGAGATGAAGTTGAGCTTTTGAAACCAAATGTTAGAAAGTATATTATGTTAAGAACCTGTGACACTATGGAAATGTACCTAACATGTTCCTTCACTTCCCATGATAAATTTTTGCTGACACGATTCAGGTTCAACATCTTTCATCACATTTTAATTAGACCAAAGTTGGACATTTTAAAAAAATCTGCAGCACCCTGTGGCTGCGACGGGAAGTCTCCACAGGATATGCTGCATTTTATATTTTTATGTAGATTTTATGAGTACCCCCGTAGGCGGTATCTTGTCACTCTTTTAAGGAAATAAAATTTTAAACAAATCAGACCCGCGCTTGTATATTTACAGCTATTGCATTCTGATTGTGTTCTCCAGGTGTTAGAATATTTAAAATTATCTGTGAGAATAAGAAAATGCCTAGATGAATAATTGTGATTTTCAGCTCGAAGCACTTTTTGCACTTTTTCTGTACATGGGCTCGACTTGCACTTTCTCTGTACTGATCTTGTCTACTCACTCTGTTAAGAAATTTATATGTCTTATGTATTTATTTTATATTGATTCTGTAATTTTGTGATGTTTTTAAATGAAATGTATAATGTACTGTACTTTTATGGATTGCAATATATCCAAAATAAAGTCAATTTGATTTGATTTGATTTGAGACTTCTAACGGAACCCATGTCACGTAAAGCAATATCACTTACTTATCGTAAACTAATAAACAACAAGCTGGACCTGTTAATATGTCTCCGGCAGTTGTGGGAAACAGATATTGCGTATCTGGGGGATGATGACAGGCAGGACGCACTTTCTTCCCCCAGTGAAGTCACTATTCAAATGAGGCTACGATTAATCCAAGTAAAAATCCTGCACAGAACCTATCTCTCTGCACACACACTGGTGAAAATGGGGCGAAGACCTGACTCTGGGTGCTTTAGGAGGTGCGCCAACAAAGGCACATTTTTTCCATATGCTCTGGGATTGTCCCAACATCTGCTCATATCGGGAAAGAATTCTCTCTACACTTAAAAAGGTGGGTGGGAAGGACACTTCTAACTCCCCATGACTCTGCTATTAAACATATCAGAGGCCACCGATCTGACCCAGACTCAACGTACAAGGGACTCACTGGGATTCACCTTTGCCAAGAGAAACATAGCTCAGACATTGGGGTCTGGGGACTTGCCCACATACCATAGTTGGACAAACAATATGGACAGTGTGATGATCGCGCAGAAGGATGTATTTAAACACAGGGACTGTCCCAAGAAATGGGATCGGAAATGGGCTAAATGGAACTTATCGAGAAGCGAATTATGTGTTTCCCCGACAGAGGAATTGCGTGAGAATAGAGTGGATATTGATCTTAACCCCAATTAATGCTGCAGGAAAATGTGTTTAATTTTTAAGCTGCAATCTACAAATGCTGTACCTCTGTTGTATCAGGTTGTTGTGTGGCCTCGCACCCACCTCACTGTACTGTCACACTTGTTTAATAAAAAGAATATTAAAAAAAATATATATATAAAGTGCATAGTACCTTACTATGGGAAATTGTTACATGGACAGGGTTTCAGGTCCTCAATTTTACAAAACCCTTTTGTGACAGCTAAAAACCAATGTACTGGCAAATCATTACACAACCAAAGCAGACATTTTGGATTCCTATATAAACAAAAAGAACACCAATAGCGCTAACCCATTTCCAACAATCCCTTCTAAGGGTAAGATAATACAACCTCTGCATTCCTTCAAGCAGCTATAAGAAACTGAATTTGTGGATCATGGTAAAGCAAACAGGTCAGCCAGCTGCCCCTCTGACCTTGCCTACCACAAATACTCAAAAACATCCTTTAAACAACTTCTGCTGTCTCCCTAGACAGAAAGGTTATCCATAACTTCTTAACAACAGCAGTTTTTCCAGAAGACTTAAAAAAGCTATATATATATATATATATATATATATATATATATATATATATATATATATATATATATATATATATATATATATATATATATATATATATATATATATATATACATATATATATATATATATATATATATATATATTGTATGTCAATGGCCCTAGCTTTGGGAGGTCACTCTGCTCGAAGTACGCCCTCTGGCTTCTTTTAACATCTCCTTTTGGCATTCCAAAGTGTATCTCTTGCGCCAGATTATTTCCTTTAGCCTGACCGGTTTCGATGCAATGGCATCTTCTTCAGAGGCGTGTCTTCAAGGGCGTGCTTCATGATGCTTTACAGGAAGTGCTTGCTTTTATTCCGTTTTTCATGCAATTTCATTGGTTGTGGGGCTGTGGTGAGGAACCAGAAAAGAAAGGAGAGTGTGGGTGAGCAGAAAGACTGAAAGAAGTTGAATGTGGTTGAAAAGTAAGGAAAAGGGAAATAAACATGGAGGATAAGAATAAGTGAGGAAAGCAGAGTAAGGAAACAGGGGTAAAATAGCATGAGAGAAAAGTAGTGAGCTTAAAGCAAAGGATCATGACAAACTACATTTTTTTAGTCACACTTACCATATAATTAATATAAACTTAATTATATTTTTTTTCTACACTTTGTATCTGTGAAAGAGAGAACAAAAAATAAGTTATAATTAGTAGAATATATATTTTAAAATAAAAGAGACAGGTCAAGAGGTTAAAAATCATAAAAGTGTATAAAGAAATAAAGCAAGAGTGAAGGATATAGAAAGGGAAATAAAGTAATGTAGAAAGACAAAAATAGTGAAAAAGAAATAGAAGAAAAGCAAATTACTAAGAGTAGGGCAGATAAATTCAGTGACAAAGAGGAAGAGAAGATGAGAGAAATGAAGTGAAGGTAAGTAAGATACAAAAAGAATGTGACAGAGTACGAAAAAAGAGATGAGTGAGTAAAGAGAAATTAGTAAAAAGAACAAAGGAGGAAAAGACGGAAAAGGCAAATAAAGCAGAGTGACTGAAAGCTGAAAAGTGGTGCAAGGGACAGAGGGGATGCAGACAGTTGAAATGGGAATGAGGGGTTGTGAAAAAAGTGGAGTAAAAGAATGGGGATGAAACAGAGTGAGAGAAAGGCAGTGTGAGTGAGTAAAGAGAGCTGAAAAAGGGTGGAAAAAGGAAAGTGAGTGGGAGACAGTGGGAATACAATATAAATTACACAAAACAAACTATAGTATAACTTCTACAACATGTTACATAGTTTATTTTTGCTGTTCTCAGAATATATTGAATTTCACTAAAAACAGTGAGTTCAAACTATTCATCATATAACAGCGGGGAAAAAACACAATCTAAAAGATTGTGTTTATAAAAAAAAACATATAAACTTACTAATCACATATTTACACTAATCTTTGATTCACTTACTTTTCCATGAGGCCAAATAGTAGATCGTGAAGGTCCTTTTTATTGGAAAATACTCTGCTGTTCTCTAAAACTTCCATTTCATCGACTTTCTATAAAAAAACTCTAAGAACATCTGAAATATGTCTCAATTTTTTCTTTTTCTCGTTGTGTTAAGTTATGAGTCTTTCCTAATTCCAACACTATTCCTTACGGCCAAATAGTGTCAGATTTATCAGTCTATTTTCAAACTCAGAAATTACCGTTTACCCGATGTTTTGAAAGAAAAGCTCATACCACATTTTCACAATGTATAACTATTCATATTCCCATCTCTGGATCACTCATGTTCAACATTTCCTATAATACTGATATCACTTACTATGAGATCCACTTACAGTACCTATATGAGAACTGCATTTTTTATATTATGTTCATCAATTTTACTCACAATATAATTTTAAATAGCAGACTAACTTTTATTAACTGCTCCTGTCTTTATAGGCAATTACCTGTAGTTAAATTTCGGTTCTAAAAACACTAGGTAAGAATTTTTTTAAGTCAAAAGGCGAACGTTGTTTGAATGTCTAATGAGTATCATTACAGAAAGACCAACCTTTTCGACATTTTAAATATGCTGTATAATGTCCTGATGTTGTTGAAGCACCGTCATGATAAATAATAGCTACAGTTACAAAGGTTCTTCCTGAAATTGATAACTGAGAAGCCACGAAATTTTTAATAGAAGTTGTCAATTTAGTTCCATCAGATCTACATCGTTGAAAAATTAAAATAACATACTGTCCATAAGTTTGTATAAATAATGTGGACAGCATTGGACACTTACATTGGGAACAAACCATATTATGATCAGCTGCTTTAAGTAGATTATTAAAAGGCACTGATTTGCAGTCTGGTAAAGTCAAATATATAAATCTTTCAGTGTCTATTCTAGTACTGCTTGATAAACTACAATTGTCGCATTCATGCTGCCATTGATAAGAAAGCCAATAAAGAATTTCTACATCTACACCTTCATCTTCCAATAAACCAAACATATACATTAAAAATTCCTGACAATCCTGCTGAATAGTTTGTGAATTTTTTTTTGACCTGAACATATATCTAAAAGATTTTGAATTTCGGAAACACTTTCTATTTTTGCTCTATCACTGCTACATTTCTGAAACACAGAATTCAATAAACCGCAGAATCTTTGATCCCGATTTTCAACAATCTGTTCTTGTAAAGTTTTAAGAAAAAAAAACAACATTAACCACTACATTAGCATAGCAGTTGACACCAGAACTGTTTTCAAACTGAAATCCAACAACATCTTGAACAGAATCCTTTTTCTTTCTGCTTCCAATTACAGTTTCATCTACTTTTTGTCTTTTTGCTACTACCTCACTGCAATTATTCTCATTTCTTCTTTTTCGGCCTACCACACGTTTTTCAAACAGAGGATATTGCGGCAAATGTGGAGCATACTCTCTTCTTAACCTATTGCATTTATTTTTAAAAATTCAATTCCATCTCTATTTCTATAATTCACAAAATCAACAACATGACCCATTGCTCCATTTACCAGACCTCTTTCAACATTTAAATTCCTTCTCAAAATGATACGACAATTTAAACACACATTCAGAGTCTTTTCAAAACCAGCTGTTTTAGATATACTTTTCTCAAATGAATCCAATTTTGTTTTCAAATTTTCTGACAAAACAATTGTTGCACCCATATGCTCTATTTTATCTATTGCTTCCAGTTTCACAATCTCTTCATTTTCTAACTTTAACATTTTGTTGTTGAAGATGGAACATTCTTGCAGAGTTGGCATCAAACATATCCCAGATTTCTTCTCAGTAACTTTCTTAAAAATATTCTCTGGAAGAATGTTTTCATTTGGATACAAATTTGAAATTAATCGAGCATGTAAAGCTTCTTTCCCAAGCTCACTTACTTTTCCGATTCTTACATCTTGTAGAATATTTTTATAATCTTCATCCTTTGCCTGTCGCATATTTTGAAGCAGTTCTGCATATTTAAAAGTTAACCATATATTAACGTTTCCAATGCTTCCAAGGGACTTCCTGGTATCTTCATGCGTGAGCATTTTAAATACTGGTTGTCCTTTTACTGGAGTCAACTGCAGTAGATCTCCAAAAACAATAATGTGTTTTCCTCCAAATAATACATCATATTCTGTTCTAAGAATTTCTTGCATTCTCAAATGCACAAAAGCAACCATTAGATTTGAGACCATGCTTACTTCATCAATGATAAGAAGTTTCATTTTCTTCAGGACTCTGGAAACTTCAGAACACGCATCTCCAGATAACTTGTTGTAATGCAATTTATTATCATGCTCAACTGGCAGCATCAGTAAACGATGTAGAGTAATCCCTTTAATGTTATGTGCTGCCAGTCCACTTGGAGCGGTTACAACACAAGACAGCGGTGATTCAGTCCTTTTCTGCAGATAACTTGCAATGGCTTTAATCAGAACACTTTTTCCTGTTCCCGCTTCTCCACTTACGTACAGTCGGACAGGCTTAAATGATGTACATGAACACTCTTTTTTCTCATGTCTGAATCCATGTTCAATCTGTTCTGTGACTTCGTCATATATCTTTTTCTGCTCAACGTTTAGTTGCTTTACCAAATCTTTTAAGTTAACTACATCCTCTTGAGCTTGTTCCATAGCTCTTTCCACCTCATCCATGGCAGTTGCAGCTTCATTTTGGATGATTGGTCCTCCTAGTGGATCCTGACTCAATGAAGTAGAACTCTGACTGTCTTGAGAACTGTCTCTAGCAATCTCTTCGGCAATTGTGGCTTCTTGCTCTATTTCCTCGTTCAACATTTGCAGATAATTTGCAAAACAGGACATTCTATGGTATCCTTGGTTGCATTAAAAGAGTCTTCATAACAGAGACAATCTCCAAGTAGTTCCTCTTCTGTACGCCATGGCTTAAAGAGTTGCAAAAGAGCTAAATAGTAAAATTCTCTTTTGTCTGGAGATGTGAAATGTGAAATGTCTTCTCACATTTCCTTCAGTTCAGTCTTTTCTTTTTTTGTGATGTAAGATGTCACATATCGAGCCACAGCAATAGAGTTGTCAGCAACAAACTGAATATCCATGTTAGCATTCCACATGGATAAAATCACTGGGTTGTAGTCGTTGATGTACTTGGACTCTTCGTTTCTTTTTAAATTGTATGTATTTTTGGGTGATTTCCTTGTCACAGTATGTCGCAGAGAAGACATCAAATTATTTACTCTTCCTTTAGAAATCACTGGTCGTGGAAACGCGAAACGACATTTCGTGTAGAATTTCTCCTTATTTTTAAATTTTCAACGACAGCACTTTCCACAACGATGGGATTGAAAACGTAAAACTTGTTACCTTAAACTGTTTTCTTCAGTAGTTTTCGGAACAGCACATGTTGAATATTCTTCAATGAAACTCATCACTGTGTCATCCGAATCAGTTCCAAATTTGGGTGCATCTTTAATCCATAACAACATATGTATGTGAGGAGCACCTCTCGCTTGATACTCCTTCCTCCAAAAGAAATCCAAAACCTCTCCAAGGGGAGGATTTTTTTTGTTGGTAATAAAAGACATCATAGCTTCAAATCTATGATTAAAATATCTGCAAACATTCACTGGATCCAAATAACAGTTCTCCAGGTGTTTTCAATTCTATATTTTGTATGTTTTCATTTGCCTCTCGTAGAAATTGGAGTAAGTCGTCCCATGCATACTCAGCACAGCTAAGAGTGAGGAGCCATGTAGGAGTTCCTAAGTTTCTTAGCATACATTTCAATTCCCCATGACGACGGAACCAATACTCGTTTGTTCCACGCTGACATGCCATGAGATTGATTAGCTGAGATTCCAAAATACTATCTTGCAGATTGACTTTCTCCATAAAGTCCCTCGCCGAAACATTTTGCAGATGAGCTCCACTTTTCAGTATATGATAACTGCATAAGAAAGTCCAGACAAATCACTTTCATACAGTAGATGAAACAAATACAGAATGCATTGACGAAACCTTGGATCTTCAGCATATAATCTTAAAGTCCGGTATTCAGCTGCAGGAATTTGAACTGGTCGATCGTCATATCGTCCACCTCGACCTGTTGGAAATAACTGTGGAAAAGAACGAGCTTCCAAACTTTCTTCCCATACACTAATATGACTTCCTTTTGCTGCTTTCATTTGAAACAATTCAATTGAATTCCCCATTACTTCTTTGGAATGCAAAGGATGAACAGTATAATGTTCATATATTTCTTCACTTCTACACACATCAACTTTTACAATTTGGCCAACTGAACAATCACTGTCTTCTTCTATAGCTGTTTCTTCTGCTCCAACACTTACATCTTTGTAGTACTCATTGTTTTCCACAAAATACAACGTTGCCTTTTTGACTTTCCTAACATCCACTAAATCTTGCCAGATTTTCTTATTCTTTGTCGGAACCCCATTAACTAGAATAACCAGAGGATCCTCTTCTACTCTTTGTACACCAATTGTATCAATATTTTTCTTGACATCTAGAGGCAAATAAACAACTCTTCCCTTTAATCCTCTTTGTAAATCTGTAGGAGGCAATTTCCCTATCTTAGGCTCTATGCGAACAATAGCCTGAAAAGGATGGACACATTGAATCAAAATAGATTCATAAGTATTTAAATCCATCAATTCAGAAGGAATATCTATCAACTGAAGATTATTATGAACAGCTCTAGCAGACATTCTATTTTCATTTAATTTTTTCAAACAATAATTACAAACACACTGATCAAAACTCAAATCAAAAGAATTCTCCACCAACAAATAACTTACAAAATCCTTCCATTCACTATTATTTTCCGATTCACATTTTGCATATAAATCAACTAACCTAGTCTGAATCTTATAATGAGTCCGTCGACAACACACACAAGTTAAATTAGGCCTTTCACTTGATTTCACCTTAAACTTGGTAATTTCCTCGTCAAACTTTTCTATACTTGAAATCTGTACATTGTCTTCCACATTACCATCCATTACTATATCCATTTCTACATTGTCCTCTTTGTTGTAATTGTAATTGTAATTGTAAAAGTACTTGTAAAGCGCGTTTGCTGCCCGAAAGCGTCCAAGCGCTGAGTAGAAGCAGGGAGTACCTGGAGGGGAGTACCTGGAGGGGATCTAGGGGGAGGCGGATTTGGCGAACAGTAGGGTCTTTAGACTTTTATGGAATGAAAGGAGGTCTGGGTTGGACCGAAGTGAGATGGGGAGGGCATTCCAGAGCTTGGCGGTGTTCAAGGAGAACATCCTGCCCCCAGACCTGGCTCGCTTCACTCTGGGAACAACCGCGAGGTACGCCTCTGTCGACCGGAGGTTCCTGTTAGGTTGGTAAGGAATGATAAGGTCAGTGTTGATGGCTGGGGCTGTTTTCCAGAAGGCGCGGTGCGCCAAGCACAGCGCCTTGAAGGTCACTCTCTGCCTCACTGGCAACCAGTGGAGAGTTTTCAGAGCGGGTCTGGCTGATTGAGTGCGCGAGAGTTCCAACAAGGTGCGGGCTGCACAGTTTTGGACGACCTGTAGTTTCCGGAGGGTCATCTCTGGTGCTCCTAGATACAAGGCATTGTTAGAATCCAGGCGTGACTGGATAAGGCCTTGTACCGCCACCTTTTTGGCCTCTAGGGGGAGTAGCGGAAGGACTTTCCTCAAGATTCGAAGCAGGCCAAAGCAGGTGGAAGACAGTTTTTTGGCCTGAGTAGAAAAGGAGAGTTTGTTGTCAAGCCATATCCCCAGGCTTTTAACGCCTTAGGGGTGGGAGGAGGGCCCAAGGCACTGGGCCACAGTGAAGTGAATGGTACGGGAGAGGTGGGGCCTAGGAGCATAAGCTCCGTCTTATCACCGTTTAGTTTTAGGGAGGAGTTGGTCATCCATCCCTTGACATCCACTAGACAGTTTAAGAGGTCGGCTGCGGAATGCCCACTGTTCTTTGTGGCCAACGAGACCACAAGCTGGGTGTCGTCGGCATATGACACAATTTTAATGCCATATGGTTCGACAACACCCGCCAGCGGCCTCATGTACACGTTGAACAGTACAGGGCTCAGAGAGGAGCCCTGTGGTACTCCGCAGCTCAGGGGTTTACTCGAGGACACCATCTCTCCATCAAAGATCTGGAACGACCTCCCAGACAGGAAGGACTCGAACCACCTTAAGGCGTCACCTGAGACTCCGATGTTATGGAGACGGTCCAGCAAGGTGGTGTGGCTGACCGTATCGAAGGCAGCACTTAGATCAAGGAGGATCACTGCCACTGATCCTCCCTGATCCAGTATCCTTCGAGTCTCTTCGGTGATGGCTAGCAAGGCGGTTTCAGTGCCATGCTTTGGTCTGAAGCCCGTCTGGGATGTGTGTAGTAGAGAGTGGTCCTCCAGGAACTGGACCAGCTGCATGTTTATGTGCTTCTCTAACACCTTGCTGGCCCAAGGAAGAAGAGAGATGGGACGGTAGCTGGAGTAGTCGTCAGGGTCCAGGCTGGGCTTCTTCAGCAGCGCCCTTACCATGGCCTGTTTCCAGGCTGTGGGGACTGAGCATGCGGATATAGAGGTATTTAGAAGATCCCGGATGACAGGCAAAGTGGCTGTACTTGCCTGCATTAGGACTTCTGGAGGAGCAGGATCGCGGGGGGAGCCGGATTTTACTTGTCGTGCCACTTTACTTAGGGTGTCAAGGTCCAACGGAAGAAAGTGCTCAAGGGCAGGCTGATCTGGGTGCTGAGGTGATTTAGGGGGGGGATAGTGAGATACATCCAGAGTAGTGTCTGAGGTGGGGAAGGTGGAGTAAATTTTTGTGACTTTATTATAGAAGAAATCCGCAAGCTCGTTGCATTGATCCTTGGTTTTGTTAGGTGGAGGTGCCGTGTTGGCGGTGGAGCAATGCTTTATTATCTGGAAAATTTCTTTAGGTTTTGATTTTGCTTCTAATATTTTCTCAGAATAATAGGTTGCCTGTGCTGTTTTGATCCCTTCTTTATAGACTTTAATCGCTTCTTTATAAGAGGCCTTTTTGTCTGGGAGAAAGTCTAAACGCCAGGCTCGCTCTCGCTGCCTACAGAGGCGTTTTAGTTGTCTAAGAGAGTCAGAAAATCAAGGGGCAGTTTTCTGTAGTCTGTTAGAGGATGATTTACGGATCGGAAGAATCGAGTCCAGCGAATGAGTGATCCAGTTTTCGTAGTGGGAGTTAGCCACGTTGGGATCTGGGCAGAGTAAAGGGCAAGTGGAGTCTAGTTTATGTAGCCAGGCCTCCAGTGGGAGTTTTGACCAGTTCCTTCTAGAGGAGACTTGGGGAGGGAGCTGGGGGGTTTTGTGTTTGACCCAGGTGAATGGGATTAGGAAATGGTCCGACCATGGGAGGGGGGTGGGTTGATCAACAGTTAGATCCGGGCAGTTGCTGAATATGGGGTCGAGTAAGTTGCCCCTTTCATGGGTCGGAGCAGCAACCAGTTGGGACAGTTGGAGAGCCTCCAGATCCTCTAGTAGTTCCTGAGCAATGTTGTCTGAGGGGGAATTGAAATGGAGATTAAGGTCTCCTAAAATCGTGTAATTAGCGGTGGACAGGATTCTTCCCGCTATGGTCTCAGGAAGAGTCCTATGAAACTCTTTTGCGGGCTCCGGGGGGCGGTAGATCAAGGTACCGGAGAAAGTGTTGTTCGCGTTGAACTCTATGTGGAATGCTATGCTCTCACATTCAGGAATGGTCTCTGCTGTGGTCCGACATCGGTACTGGTTCTTCAGAATGATCGCCAGACCTCCGCCTCTCCCTACCGGTCTATCTGCTCTAAGGATATAATATCCTACGGGTAAGGCTTGAACTACGTCCGGCTCAGAGTGCTCGGTGAGCCATGTTTCTGTCAGAAATACCACGTCTGGCTTGTGTTCTTCAAGCAGCATGGCAATCTGTATACTGTGTTTGGGCAGGGAACGGCAGTTTAATACGTACATACAGTACGTTAGTGCTGTGGCTGACGGGGATTTGCGGAATGAGTGCTTGCACCCTGGACATCGGGCGGGTAGCTCTAACGGAGCGAAAGTGTGGGAGCACTGAGGAGTGGCAATCCCACCTAAGCTATGTAGGGCCGCCGAGCTGTAGGTCCTGCTGTGGATGTCATGGGAGCCAGGGTGTGTGGCCCCGGGTCCCGGCTGGTCGCGGACGGGCGCAGACGGGCTTGCCTTAGGCGCGCCTTCGGCGCGCAAACGTCGCGCCCGCTGCACTCGCCCGTTGCGCGACCGAGGATTACACATATTTTATGCGCGAGTGTTGTGGGGGCGTGGCCTGAAAGGGGCGTGGCCTCCGCTCGTGGTGGGAGGGCGCGAGGGGAAGAGTGTTTGTGTCGTCAGCACTAGCTCCGCTGTGAACACAACAATTAGCTGGTAAGTGCAGAAAGACACAAGTTGTCTGTGCTTTTAAAAACAGGTTTAACAGTGACAGTCAATTTTAAAAAACGCTCTGCCTTACTCCCGGCTTCCGCCTCAGGAGTCTGCTTCAGTTCTGTGTATTGCCCAACTCGGCGCTTTTTATGCGCGAGTGTTGTGGGGGCGTGGCCTGAAAGGGGCGTGGCCTCCGCTCGTGGTGGGAGGGCGCGAGGGGAAGAGTGTTTGTGTCGTCAGCGCTAGCTCCGCTGTGAACACAACAATTAGCTGGTAAGTGCAGAAAGACACAAGTTGTCTGTGCTTTTAAAAACAGGTTTAACAGTGACAGTCAATTTTAAAATAACAAAACTCAATTTCTTCACAAATAGTCTTCACATCTACTTCAGATCCATGCAAAAGAGCACTGTTTAACTGTTTAAATTTAAGTGCTGGACTTTTTGCATAATACAACCTTCTCACTAATTTCCTCACCTTATTATGATGCACTGCTAACATCCTAAAATGATGAAAAACACTCTGACATACTTTTCTAGAAAGACAAGCCAGTGAATGCCCATGCAAACCTGTGTTTTCTCTTACTTTGCAAGGATCTAACTCTTGCAAGATCTTCATTTTATTTTTTACACTTTTCTTACTACATGTACGTAAGAAATTTCGAAGCAAATCAATTGAATCCTGTCGCGCACTACAAATACTACTACACTTCCATGTGTACACTGGACCCTTAGTACGTCTCCCTAAAACTTCATCAGCTAACACCTCTTCTGCCTCTCTAGACACAAGTTTCTCTTTTTCCAACGGACAACCATCTTTCACCTCATATGCTCGACCACTGGTGTCAACTGCATGCACCAAATCATTTTCCTGAAAGTAACTCTCTTCATTAAAAAATGGCTCAGAACTTGAACTATGCATCCATTCTCCAGAAAAAACTTCACAAAAATTAGTTCGATTAATTATTCTTTTCCATCTACTGTTCGATTTGAAAACATCAATTGCCTTGTTAAGTATCCTAATTCTATTGATTACTAAAATAAATAATGTTTTCTTAACTTCAAAAGCCTGATCAACAATCTTCTCTACACTTTTCTTTTTCTTGTAAAAAGCAGCTCTCTGTTTACCTTTCTTTTCAGTTTTTAGCAAATTTAAAACTACCCTATTGCGAAACATTCGTCTACAAATGTCCCTAAATAGATTTTGCCTTCTATTGCTATCCATACTCTTCTCTCCTGCTCCAGTAGTGACATTTTTTGAGGGCCTCTCCCTCCTTTTCAAATTTGCTCTCTCTTTCTGGTTGTTCAGATTCCTGTAAACATTTTTTTTCCTCTACATATGTTCCGAAAAAAAGACTTAGTTGTCTTACCAGGAGCTTTTTGGGTGTTTTTTGAAGTACTTGTTGTAGGGGATTCCTTTAATTCCGTTGCTGATTTTGTTCTTTTTCATATGGTATTTTTTCTTCTCCTTTGCATTGACGGCATTTTTGCTTACTTTTGAAATGTTGATTTCAATCTGTGGTAAAGAAAAAAATAACACATTATAGACCACTATTATCAAACAACAAAGCAATGACAATAAGCAAACGATATAAACACTAATTTGCAACATATCTACGTTTATACCACAGCAACTATATAACTAGGAGTAAGACAAAGAAAAACAGCTAGAGGGAGTAACACAAAGACACAGAGAGACTCAGACAAAGAAACAGGTAGGGGAGTAAAACATAGAAAAGGACTAAGACAGAGAGAGTGTATAATATGTTGAAAGACAGAAAAAGGATGTAATAGGGAGAGGAAGTAAGTCAAAAAAAGGGAGTAAGTCAGAAAAAGGATGTAACAGGGTGTAAAACAGAGAGAGGGTGTAACAAGAAGTAAGACAGAGAGAGGGTGTTAGAAGGGAAAAGGTTGTAAAAGAGACTAAAACAGAGAGAGCCTGTAAAGGAAGAGACACAGAGTAAGTTTGAGAGAGGGTGTAAGAGGAAGTAAATCAGACACAGCATTTTACAAGAAGTAGGTCAGACAGAGGGTGTAACAGGAAGAGAGAAAAAAAGTCACAAAGATGGAGAGAGAGGGTATAACACAGACAAAAGGTGTAATAGGTAGTAACTCAAGGACAGAATATTACAAAGAAAAAGGTTGATTAGATAGTATCTGCATGGTTCAAAAAATATAGTAGCACATTTCACAATCATGTCATCTATGTTTCCTCAGATTAGTCATGTTTTTTGATAATGCTTGGTTAATACATTTTGCTGCACAGAGGAATTGCATTATGTTAAATAGTGACGTTTCAGTAGTAAAATTGAATGCTTGTACATAGGACCTGTGCTGTGTTTCTAAAATGTAATTTAAAAAACGATTTTGGGGTAATTGAATGGCTTTTATATTTTTGATAAGGAATTAATAGTGTTTACCTCATTAAATAAATATATTTGAACCTTTTACAATGATATCACCTGTGTTACCTCAGATTAGGATGCAGATTGAGCTTCTTTCTTGTTGGTTTGTGTCACTTATTTTGATAATGCTTGGTAAATAGATTTTGCTGAATAGAGGTATTGCATTATATAGAATTGAGAAGTTTTACTAGTGACATGGAATGCTTGTACATAGGACCTGTGCTGTATTTGAAAAATGTTATTTAAAAAACGATTTTGGGGTAAATGCATGGCTTTTATATTTTTGAAAAAGAATTAATAGTGTTTGCCTCATTAAATAAATATATTAACACATTTCACAATCATGTCTCCTGTGTTTCCTCAGATTAGTAAACAGATTGAGCAGATGAGGGGATGCCTATCCAGGGGTGCAAAGGACTTGAGCACTATGTCCAATAGTGCAATGGGCAAGACTTACCTTCTCTGAACCTTGGGCAAGCCTCACTTCCTCTGTGCCCCCTTGACAGACCTCAATGTATTGGGTATAATTAATAGTGACAGGGTGCACATGAAGTGAGGCCTGAAAAGGAGTGCAGATGAGGTGATGCCTGTCCAGGAGAACAGAGGAGGTGAGGCCTGTGTCGAAGAGTGCAATGGACATGAATTCAAAAAGCCTCTCCCCCACTGCATACTAAAACACAGACTTCACCTCTTTTGCACCCCTGAACAGACTCCTCTCCCACTACACTCTTGAACACAGGCCTCACCTCCTCTGCACCCCTGTGCAAGCCTCACGTCATCTACAATCCTAAACAGGCTTCACCTCATCTGCACCCCTGGACAGGCCTCACTTCATCTTTACCCCTGGACAGGCCTCACCTCATGTCCACTATTTATTCCTTCTCCAAAATGTAAAAACTATTCATTTACCCAAAAATCGTTTTTCACATCACATTTAAGAAACACAACACAGGTCCTATGTACAAGCATACAATTTCACTACTGAAACCTGACTATTTCACAAAACACAATTCCTCTATCTTGCATATGTTGATATCAAGCATTTCCAAACAACATGCCACAAACCAATAAAAAAGAAACTAAATCTGCTTCCTAATCTGAGGTAACGCAGGTGACATCATTGTAAAAGGTTCAAATATATTTATATAATGAGGCAAACACTAATAATTCCTTCTCAAAAATATAAAACGCATTCATTTACACCAAAATCGTTTTTTAAATAACATTTTAGAAACACAGCACAGGTCCTATGTACAAGCATTCCATGTCACTAGAGAAACTTCTCAATTTTACATAATGCAATTCTTCTATGCTGCAAAACCTATTTACCAAGCATTATCCAAAAACATGACACCAACCAACCAGAAAGAAACTCAATCTGCATCCTAATCTGAGGTAATGCAGGTGACATCATTGTAAAAGGTTCAAATATATTTATTTAATGAGGCAAGCACTAATAATTCCTTCTCAAAAATATAGAAAGCATGCATTTAGCCCAAAATCGTTTTTTAAATAACATTTTAGAAACACAGCACAGGTCCTATATACAAGCATTCAATTTCACTACTGAAAATTCACTATTTCACAAAATACAATTCCTCTATGCATTAAAATGTTTTAACCAAGCATTATCAAAAAACATGACACAAAACAACATTAAAAAAACAATCTGCTTTCCAAATCTTCTCCATAGAGCATACAAGTCTCTATCTAAATTAAATGAATCATTTCTTACCTTTACAAATGTTTTGGGAGATAGAGAACAATGTCAGACACACACACCAATTTTTCTTTAGCAGAGCAAAAGGTATGCACCCCACACATTGCAACCATGACTGGCACAGAAAACCTCTAATTCTATACAGATATGCCTCATTTCAACCAATCAAAACTCTTCCCTCACTATTTTCAAACCAACACCCTTCCCCCCTCAGCCCTTTCTATCTGTTACCATAGCAACTCCCTCCTTACTGAACTCTCAGGTTCAAAAGTTTATTCTACAATGTTGCAAATGAACTAAGCAAGGATGTTTGACCTCTCACTACATCAGCTTATCCGATGAAATGTTTCTTTAATTGACTTTTTCTTAACCATTCAAATTGCTTCTTTCACAAAACACAACCATGCACCCTAACTTTTAGTTTTCAACTATCTGAATCCACCAATCATTGCTTGTGATTCAAGAGCAGTGAAACTCCACAATTATTTGTAGGTAAACTCCTACTGTTCCAACTGCAATTTCATTCCCACACTTCATCTGACTGCACCAGAACCTTCTCTCTTCATGTATTCTGTGTGGATTATTGGACATAGCTACATCCACTGGGCTCAAAGGTATGCAGCTAGCAGAAATCAAGTGGATTGGCCAGAGAGGATTGAGATGTCACCAATTGATACCATTGGTGAAAACCTTTTTGCATCTGCCAAACCCAGACCAATTAATAGTGCACTGTGGAGGAAATGACTTGGGCACTTTGACTGGGGTAGGTCTGGAAATGCTTTTAAAGGACACCTTTGATCAATTGATGACACTTTTTCCACAAACTGCCTTGGTATATTCCAATATATGTCAAAGACAGAAATGGAACTGGTCCAACCAATTTTGTCCACAATTTGAGAAAGCACGGAAACATGTGAATAAATCTGTTTCTGCTTACATGAGAGACTATGGAATGGGTTCAATATACAACAATAACTTGCGTTTCAACATGCAAGATATCTACAGAGGAGATGGTGTGCACTTCTCAGATGAAGGGAATAGAATATTCCTCCTGAATTTAAGACTGTGCATTGGAACCTACTTGTAGGTACCTAAATCAGCCACAGAACCCAAAATCTCTTTTCAGGGCTACCCTACCTCTGATCACTCAAAATGATTATCTTTCTCTAACTTTTTTCACTATTTTTCACCAGAGTACGCTCCCCGGTACGCTCCCCGGTGCGCGTACCGGGTGCCCCCCCCCCCGGTCAGGAGGTGTCTACCGTGCCCCCTTCTACCCATTCCCAACGTTGTTTGTCCTCCATCTTGTGTCTCAATTCGACCGAAACACAAAATGGCGGACTCCCGTAGCGCTCCCGGTACGCGTACTGGGGCGCGCACCGGTAAGCGCTCCCCAAAAAAATGTGGGAAACGAAATTACATAAAAACCACTGGACAGACTTTCACCAAATATAGAATAGACCCTACTACATACCAGTCCCTACAATTATCCCACATTTAATGGTATTCCATTGAGCCATTTGGGCTGTAGCCCTGTCTAAATATCCTGAGGTAAATTACATGACAAAAACACATATGAAGTGTTACAATTTACAACCAATTAAAATGTTACTTTCATTTCCTACTTTTTTTTCCTGACATTTGATTGGTTATGTACATGAATATAAATGAAAAATGAGAGGGAAACACGGCCATTTTGACTACAACTACCTGAGCTACATCTTTAAAGGATTTTCTCATTTATCTTCATCACCTTTCTATAAGGTAATTTATAAATTTGTGAAGGGGCACTTTAAGTTCATTTGTAAAAACGTTTTCTGACAGTTATTTACTGTCCCTCTGTTATAATTACAGATTGAGATAGGCTTCTCTGTTATAGTTATAGATTAAAATTAGGCTTCTCTGGTATAATTATGAATTTTATTAGGCTTCTTCACATACACTTTTTAATATTTCTACTTCCTACCTCATACCATACACTGCCCAAAGATAACTTCACTGTTAAAAACTCACAAGTACCTGTCTGAACTTAAACCCAACAGTGCCCTATCTCTACTGATATATTTATTTTTTATGCAATTTACAGCAAGAAAATGGAAGGAGAACAAAATAAAATTAATATTTCATTTGAAATTGATCTGGAGAACAATCCTAAGGAAGAGATTGATGAATTAGACTTTTTGGATCAGTCTCTTGACCAAGACTTGCTTAATTGTGTGGAAGAAATTGAATCATGGAATGAAAATGAGGACATACCTGACGAAATATTGTTGGAAATTCTTTTAGATTTTGAAAAATCACAGCAATAAATATTTATTTAAAAATTTAAAAAATATTTATTTTCGACACATTATTCTTTTTTATATGTAAATTATGAAATAGTACCAAAATAGATATAATATAAAGTGAGACTTATAGTATACTGTGCAACTTTTTTATGTTTCATAGTAATTTTGCTCATAGTTACTTCCTTTCTCCCACTATATTATCTCCAATGTGTATTTAACATCTCTTTATCATCTCCTGCCTCCATGTTGTTTCTGCTTTCCTGACAGACTATGGTATGAATTCCATATACCACAATCACTTCTGTAACAACATGCAACATATCTACAAAGGAGATGGTGTACATTCAATTTTAGACTCTGCATTGGTACCTACATGTTGGTACTTAAATAAAAAAAATTTTTTTTTATTAATAAACCTACATTTTTTGAAAAGTCTGTCATTCTTTTTTCCCCATGGTACGCTCCCCGGTGCGCTCCCCGGTGCGCGTACCGGGCGCTCCCCCCGCGAAAATCAAAAAAATATTATTTTTTTTTGCCCCGCGGGGCCCTTTTATGGCCCCCACATCAAACCTAGGGGGTAAAGGGGGGGTCTACTCTGCCCCCTTATGGTCAATTCCCCCTTTGCTTTTGCCACCTCTTGAGTCTCGATCCTACCGAGACACAAGATGGCGGCCGCTCCGGACTGTTTGAAATGTTTACAGACACCCGAGAGCCAAACAGCTTTCCGCACGCAAGTCGCGTAGCGCGCCCGGTGCGCTCCCCGGTGCGCGTACCGGGGCGCGCATATAGATATATATATTTTTTTTAATCTAAATTACTCAAAATCCACTGGAGCACATATCTTGAGACATAGCAAAGGCACATCGGGCTACCAGTCCCTACAATTTTGCCAAGTTTGGTGCAAATCCATTCAGCCGTTCGGGCTAAAAGTGAGTTTGACCGCCCTATGGAAATTAACATGGGGAAAACACGTTTTGGGACCCCCCTTTTATCTCGCCCCCCGCTTCACGAATCCCCCTCAAACTTTCAGGGAAGGAGCGGAGCCCCACGTGGCAAATTTGAGGAAATGTTCAGGCAGATTCGTCAACAGGCGCCAAAGTTATTCACAATAGAATTTTGAGATTTTGCATTGAAAAAAATCCTAACTATAACTACCTACTGGCGACCGCCAGTAGGTAATACACACACATATATATATGTGGAAACGCAAGAGGCAACTGGAGAAACAGAGGAGGGAAGGGGAAAATACAACCACCCCAGTAACGCAGGAAGACAAGAATACAGAAAATACAGTGATCAATTTGAGTAAACTAGATCTTGATGCTGCGGAGTTACAACTACTCTCTTTAGGTCTCTCCTTTTGCCCTAAAACCAGCTTCCAATATACCCAAGCCAGAATTGATGTATTCAAATTTATTGGAAAACTAAAATTGGTAAAGTTCCATAAACTAAAAAAAGCGAATGAAAAAGAAGCAGTTATCAGCTCTTCTAATACACCTAGTATGCAACTCCAAGTCTCTGACATTGCAGGGCTAAGAACTGTACAAGCATTGGCTGATACGACAGATGTTGGAGAATATGAAAAAACACAACAGGAATTAAGGGATATGGGAAAGCCCTTTCAAACCAGCTTCAACTTTTGTGCCGATCATGCCACGTGATGCTATTGATATTTTCAGTGAGGTTGTTATTGATGACCTCAAGCAATTAAACAGAGACATGAGTAACAGAAAACCCAATAGAAGTTTTAAAGAACTACAATACACCAAATTGATGACAAAAATTAAGGATGCAGACAACGTTATCATAAAAAATGCAGACAAGGGTGGAAACATAGTCCTCTGGCCAAGAACTATGTACATTGAAGAGGCCAACAAACATTTAAATGATGTGGGCTGCTACAAGAAAGCTACTCTTAAAGATCTTACATCTGTAAAAGAACTGTTGTTTAAAGAACTAGCCCATTGGAAAAGGAGAGGTCTCATCAACAAAGAGGAATATAATTTTCTAAAAACAGATTTTCCAATCACTCCTACTTTATATTTCCTGCCCAAGGTGCATAAACAGGTCAACCCAGTGCCAGGGCGCCCTATTATATCTGCCCAGGGAGGACTGATGGAACCTATCTCCAAATATGTGGATTTCTTTATCAGAAACTATGTGGAAGCCCTTGACTCATATATTAAAGATACGGGTCATTTTTTTGGAGAAACTCAGTAAAATAACATGGTGTGACCAATACTGTTTTATTATCATGGATATTTGTGCCCTGCATACTAGTATTGAGCATGAACAGGTCTAGCAGGAGTAAGTTTTTACCTGTTTAAACGTGATATCAAATTCCATGAGGATAACAAAATGATCCTGAAAATGATTGAAATGTGTCTCAAACATAATTACTTTTTGTTTAATGCAGTGGTGTATCAGGAACTCCGGGGTGTGGCGATGGGGGCATGCTTCTCCCCCAGTTTTGCATGTTTACATGTAGGATGGTGGGAGGAGCATGTCCTTAAGCCCATCCTGGAAGAACACTTCTCTGACAAGATAGTTGCTTGGTGGCGATTCATTGATGATGTCTGTGTTGTTTGGCAGGGCTCTGCGGAATCAGCACAGACTTTTATTGATAAAATTAATGCTAATTAACTAAATCTAAAATTCAATGCTAACATAAGCAGGGAAAGAGTGGAGTTCCTAGATGTAGAAATGTATATTTCAGAAGGTTTAATAAACACCAAACTATGCCGGAGGTAGTCACTAAAACTAATATCTGAAGTGACTGGCTAACCAACAGGAAGGACTTCTACAAATGCAGCTCGTGCAGAGCCTGCAAATTTGGTATTAATACAAGGGAGGTCCAAGATGCTTTCTCTACAGAACTATATCAATTGAAAGGTCTTTTTTCATGCAAAACTGAATTTGCTGTTTATATCTTTGAGTATGCTTGCAAACTTAAATATATAGGCAGTACAAAATTGCCTGTAGCCAATCCTATCTTACAACATTTACGAGCTGTTGTCAATTATGACGCCAGTTACCCTGTGGCCCGCCATTTTAAACTTGTACATAATAATAATCCTAATGATTTAACTTATTTTGTACTAGATGCGGTGCCAAAATAATTGAGAGGAGGAAACAAGGAAAAAAAACTCAAACAACTGGAAAGTCGATATATTATGCAATTTGACACTAAGATACCGAATGGATTAAACACAGGAGAAGATTTATATAATTTCTTACAAAATGTTTTTGAGCGGAACTTTTTAGAGATACTATAAATCTGTTGTATATTTGCTGCTATATATATATATATATTTTTACTCAAACTCCCCACATCATGGATGATTCTTATAAGAAATTTTATAACTGTCTTTTAAAGTTTTTATATGTGTAAATTATATTGTGTGGATATTTCTACCTTTTTTATATTGGATTTTAACGGGTTTTACCAATGTCTTTTGGTTTTACTGGTTTTTATCTGGTGTTTCTTGGGTGGAATGTTTACGCTTTGCTATTTGCACATGTATGGACAGTTATGTCATATGAATTTGAGATCCGGATATAATATAGGCTAGAAACATGGATTTAATAATTGCTATGCTTTGATTCTCTTGTTCATTGCACTTGTCACTTTATATTTCTGATGCCTCGTTTTTTGCACATTTAGATATTATGGCATTATATTACTGAATAAATCGCATTTATGCATATGAATTAATGCCATACACCATTATCAAATATAATGTGTAATTTTGATGGATTTTGCTTTTTCAGCTATTAAGGATTCGAATGAAGATTAGATTTTTCTTTCTTTTTGCACTATTTGAATTCAAATTGGAATATTTTACTGTTTTCCCCTTTTTATAAAGGCTCCTTATTGTTGTTAATTAGAGGCTTTAGAACACATGTTAATAAGTAGGGATTTGGTACATTATATAATTTTGTGGTATGATGTTGTCTGACACCCAAACCATAATGTTATGATACTCAATGGAATATGGGCACTTGCCCATTATATCTGTAGCACCCTATACCATCTATTGTATACATGTCCTATATTTTCGCTCTTTTTTGCTCATAATTATGGAGTGATAAATCGACATATTTACACATTCAACTAATTACATGTATTCATTCAATATTGTATTTATACATGAGCAAATGTTAAAGTCTTTCTTTTATATCTTTTACAAAAGAAAGGAGGAGCCGATGTTAATTGGAAACAGTATATATACACTGTGGTGGTCACGACATGTCATGTGATCAAGTCCGGGCGAACCGGACGAAACGCGCCATGTCTGTTGGATGGGAAAATAAAGCACTTTAAAAATTTGAAACTTGCTGTGTGGTCCGTGTCCTGGTTGGTGTCCGTTTTCACAGTGAATACTGGGAATCGTTTGGCATATATATATATATATATATTACCTACTGGCGGTCGCCAGTAGGTAGTTATAGTTAGGATTATTTTGTATAGGGATTTCGCAACATTCTATTGGGAATAACTTTGGCGCCGGTTGAGGAATCTGCCTGAAATTTTCCTTAAATTTGCCTCGCAGCGCTCCGCTCCTTCCCTGAAAGTTTGGGGGGATTCGTCAAGCGGGGGCCGAGATAAAAGGGGGGTCCAAAAACATGTTTTCCCCATGTTAATTTCCATAGGGCGGTTGGACTCACTTTTAGCTCGAACGGCTGAATGGATTTCCACCAAACTTGGCAAAATTGTAGGGACTGGTAGCCCGATGTGCCTTTGCTATGTCTCAAGATATGTGCTCCAGTGGATTTTGAGTAATTTAGGTTCAAAAAAATATATATATCTATAATCGCGCCCGGTACGCGCACCAGGACGCGCACCGGGACGCGCTCCAGCGCGCAACACGAGTTCGCGCGCGGAAAGCTGATTGGCTCCCGGGTGTCTGTCAACATTCCAAACAGTCCGGAGTGGCCGCCATCTTGTGTCTCAGTAGGATTGAGACACAAGAGGTGGCAAAAACAAAGGGAGAAATGATCAAAAGGGGGCAGGGTAGACCCCCCCGACCCCCTAGGTTTGATGTGAGGGCCATAAAAGGGCCCTGCGGGGCAAAAAAAATATTATTTTTTTTCGATTTACGCGGGGGGAGCGCCCGGTACGCACACCGGGGAGCGTACAGGGGAACGTACCATGGGGAAAAAAGAATGACAGATTTTTTTTAAAAAGTAGCATTTTTTTATTAATTGGAGGTAGTTCTAAAAAGAACTGTTTTTTTATTCTTTTTGTTGTTTTCCATTTTTTTTGTTTTTTGGAACATTTTGTACTTTTTTGGCTTTTATGAACAATTTTATATTTTTTTGTTATTTTTATGGGGACAAACAAAAAACAGGGAATTGTAAACGGCTCAACTGGAGCAAAAAAAAAACAGGAAAAAATTAAGGTTTTTTGGGGCACACGTGGTTCTCATCAGCACGGTTGATGAGCTTAATGCTTTGCTCACCATAAGTAATTGTTTTCCCACAAAATATACATACGAATTTGAATTGTCCAAACTGGGGTTGTACGTTTGGGACCATCTCCCTTGCCTCTGGACCCGATGGAGTGGGTTGCTTACTTTGGGAGGTGCAAGGAGAAGATTGGGGAGGGTTCCTGGCCATTTCTCGGACCTCTGCCCTAGCATAGTTGTTAGGGTGCCGACTTTGCATGTGGCGAATCATGGTGTTGTTGCCAAAAGAGTACTTTTTGTTAAGGTTCCCCCTTGAAAGTACTGTGCCACAGATTAGACAAGTCACCTTTGGGGCATTTACTTTTTTGAGGTCCTTTGGGATTGAAAAAAACTCCCAGACTATGTGCTCCTTTGGCTTATAGGTGGGAGTATCTTCATGCAGGAACGTCCTCCTCTCCTCCTCCTCCTCCTCCTCTTCATCTCCACCACTGTGGTGTTGTGGTGGTCCTTGTGGTGGTGGTGGCTGAGATGCTCCTGCTGCTGCTGCTACTGTAGCCATTTTTCAGACAAACAGGTACAGATAGGTCTTTCAACAGGTCTTCTTCACTCAAAGTACAAAGTGAGAATGAGGAAAATAGGTGGGGGCTTTCATCATTTGGAAAACAAAACTGTCCTGAACCAATGAAAAGTGTTATTTTCAGGTCACATGACTCAGGCTTTCATCATTTGGAAACCAAAACTGTTCTGAACCAATGAAAAGTGTTATTTTCAGGTCACATGACCCGACGCTCTTACGCTGCGCGTTCGTATGCGCGTGGGTGCTTCCGGGTGCGCTTACGCCGTGCGTATCACGCGGACGCAGCTACGCGATACGTCACGATGGTGTTTTCGTTCGGGGCAATAGCGCTAACGGGACGCTCCCCGGTACGGGCACCGGGGCGCGTCGGAAGACTGCGCTTTCCGGTGCGCTCACTGGTGTGCGCACCGGGAGCGCACCAAGGCAACAAACTAAAAAAAAAAAAAAAAAAAAGATGAACAATATACATTAAAAAAAAGGATTACATAAATATACAATATAGGATTTATTATAAAAATATTATATTTCATAGCTATAGGAATTTGCTATTAAAAAACCTTTTAAAATTAACTGAAAAAAATAGGTTTGGGGCCCTATATATAGTTAGGAATTAGCATTTAAAAAACCTATGAAATTCACTGAAAAAAACATAGGTTTCACACCATTTATAGTTAGGAATTAGTATTTAAAAAACCTATTAAATTCACTGAAAAAAACATAGGTTTGACACCAGTTATAGTTAGCTGGAAATTTTACTGACATAAAACCATTGAAATTCCCACGTTATAGTTAGTTGGACTCACTATAACTTGCGCACCTGCAATGCACTGCTGATGACGTCACATATTACATCACTCATGACATGGTCAGTGACATCACTGATGACATCACTGATGACACCATCCTTGTGACAGAGTGACAGACCTCCTTTCAGTGTAATGTAACCGTTGAAACACATATTCAAAAATAGAAACTAACATTTGCAAAAAAATGGAGATACCCATACCAGTTAGAACAACCAATTCAGTAATTCCACCATCTATATACACTTCCACTCATTCACCAACAGTTCTATATAGTCACTCATACATATACTCACTCATCATATGTAGTGAAACACCTATACATCCTTTTACACACTGACAGTCATCCAAAAGTTACTCACACACATACTCACACATGCAAATAAACTATTGAACATCCATTTATTTGCATATACAACTATACACACACTACCACCTTACTTCTAAGGAAACTTACACATACTTACTCTCTTAAACAATCACTTATAGAAACACATACTTATTTAAACAAGAACTCTTTCAATCTCTCACTCTCACATATACTCACTTATATACATCAATACTCACATAAACTAGAGTAAAACATGTGTAGTTACTGATAAAGACACTAGTGAGACAGTCATTCACTCACTAAGACACACATATACACACTCATCCACCCATACAGTCCTGCACATATGCTGTCTTCAAAACACATACAAACAGTGAGTCAGTCATTGATGCATCTATGTGCTAAGTAACACCCCCACCAAACCATACAGACACTCATACTGATACAAAAAAAATCTAATAACCCATATACACACACATGTAGCTACTCACCAACCCATGCAGCCACTTATACACAAAGTGAAACACTGATATAAACATTTAAATATTTAAACATTACTCGCTAATATATGTATTCACTAAGATACATTAAGACACTAATTTAAACACTAGCATCCCGTCCCGACGTTGTCCGG
Source organism: Lissotriton vulgaris (assembly GCF_964263255.1). Classification (NCBI taxonomy): domain Eukaryota; kingdom Metazoa; phylum Chordata; class Amphibia; order Caudata; family Salamandridae; genus Lissotriton; species Lissotriton vulgaris. The sequence goes on along the minus strand of NC_141700.1, from coordinate 635,782,064 downwards.
GGGGTCCCCCTTTGCGCACCCGCCACCTTCAGGGCCCCTAATTAGCTGCACACAGTTCACCGCTCCTCCCCGCGCTAACGGGCCGCTTCTCCTCTTGTTTCACCCACCTCTTAGCAATAAACCTCATCTCTGGCTGACCAATGCCCTGTGCAAACACACACACATGTCTCTCTTTATCATTATTTTATTTTGTGTTCCACCTCTTAGCAATAAACCTCATCTCCGGCTGACCAATGCCCTGTGCAAACACGCACACATGTCTCTCTTTATTATTATTTTATTTTGCGTTCTGTCTTTTATTTCCGTTGTGAATGTGGTACCACGTTGGAGACTTCCCGCAGGCGTGTGTGAGCGATAACGGGCCGCTTCTCCCCTTGCTTCACCCACCTCAGCCCGAGTCCTGTCCTCCGCTCCTCCCCGCGCTTCACTCAGCCGCACACGTTCCGATCCTCCCCGCGCTTCACCTACCTCAGCCTGAGTTCCTCGCTCCTGTCTGCGCTCCTGTCCGCCGCTCCTCGACCTTCTCGCGCTCCTGTCCGCCGCAACCCCCCGCGCTAGATGATGTCAGCACGCACGTTCACGTTGTTAGCGCACACGCCCGTTGCTACTTCCAAGGGACTACTTTTTTATGAATGTATATTTTTTATAGAACGTATATTTTTGGGGTATATATAGCCTATGTCACTCTGCAGACCCTGACAATTCTAATGATGTTTCGTGTGTTTGGATTGGCGCTGTGGTTCCCCAGTTTACCCGCCTCAAAGGTTCAAAGTTCTTACTTTATAATAGTAGTATAGATGTCAATGAGGCTTATTGAATGTCTCCTGTTTTTGTTTTCCTGTCCTTCCCCTGTTTTAATGTGTAATGTAGTGCGCCTGTAATTTGAAGTTTAGTGAGTATTACTTAAATGTTCATGTTTTTGGTTGAGTGCCTGCCCCCTTGTTGAACCTGTGATGTGTTTGACATAGTTTAAATGTGTTGTTGTTTTTCCGAAATTTACAGCGAGGGGTCAGAGCAGGTCTATTTGTTTCCCTCTGCCAGCATGTCCGACGTGTGGAAATCGGTATTTTGCAGTTTCTTTTTCTTATAGTTTGAGTGCTGCAAGCATATGTTTTTCCTGCCCCCTGCAATCACGTTAGACGTGTGTAAAGCGTCGTCAATTCATGCCTCCTTCTGTAATTTAAATGAGGCTTTTTGAATTAGCCTTTATTTTTTCCCTGGCTGCCCCGTTATACGGCCTCGTTGTGTAATGTAAAAGACGCTTGTGGAATTCGTCGTCTTAATATTTCCCTGGCCTGTGACAATGTGTTAGTGAAAGTAGTGCTCAGTTGTTTGTCCGCGTTCGTGGCCCACACAGCAATAATGCTCTGACTGCGTATTGTAAGCGCTATGTGTCTGAATTACAGGGAGTGCTCTGAGCACACTTTTTTGCTTCCCCCTGCAAGAACATTAGACAGCTGTAAAGCGCCGTGAATTAATGCCCATCATGCCTCCTTCTGTAATGTAAATGAGGGTTGTTCAATTGTCCGTGATTATTTCCCTGTCCGTCCCCTGTGCAGTCCCTTCCAACAACAGTGCGCGAGTACGGCAATCGCGTTTAAAGAGCATACATGATGCCTCGTTGTAGAATGTAAAAGAGGATTGTGGAAATCGGTGTGCAAATTTGAGAATTGTCCGTTAATATTTCCCTGCCCGCCCCTTGTGCAGACCCTTGCAACAACAGTGCGCGATAACGGAATTTGCGTTTAAAGAGCGTACATGATGGCTCAATGGCTTGTGGAAATCTCCGTGCAAATGTTTCCGTGGCCTGTTACAATGTGTATTGCTCAGTTGTTTGCCCGCGTTAGTGGCCCAGACAGCAATACTGCTCCTAGTGCGTTTAGAATCACGTGCGTGTTGGACCAATGGCTGAAGGTTTTTCCCAATTTTCTTTTCAATGAATGTGTTACTTTCATGTAATGTTGCGTGATTGGTTATTTCAGTAATGCGTGTGGCGCCATTGGTTGTTTGCTGGAAGGCGCGGCCAAGAGTGTTGCGCGATCTGCTTGAAACCGCGCCCCTTTGTTTATGTTGGCTCGGAACCCTGCGGAGTCAGTGAGTACTAAGCACATTGCACATTCCGAATTTGCCGACCTTTTGTTTTTGCACATATTTGAAAAACGATGTTTATGTCACCACTATGATCCGTAATGCTGGTCAAGTCGACGTGCATAAAACAGTGTTTTTATCCACTATGATCCGTAATGCTCCTGAAGTGGACGTGCATAAAACGGTGTTTATGTGTCCACTTAGAGCTTGCTTGCTGAAGTTGCTGTGTTTTGTGTGTGCTTGTGTGTGGTTGCAGAATCTGTTGTTTTGTGTGGGCTTGAGTGCTTGAAACCGAGTGAATGGGACATCCCCTCTGCCAATGTTACCGCCCACATTGAGAACAACGCCCACAAGGAACTACTTTCTCCGGAATGTTGTTTGCCCTTCGTAATGTATATGTTGTACAAATGTATAGCCTATGTCCATCTCCTGGACCTCCCCTTTCCAACGCTGTATTGGGTGTTATGATTGATGGTGCATTTCTGGAGTTTACCCGCCTCAAAGGTTCCCAGTTCTCGCTTTATAATAGTAGTATAGATTTATTCTTCCATCGACCTTTACATATACATATATAAAACATATTTATTTTTCAGAAAGACACACATTCACTGGATGGTGTCATCAGTGATGTCATGAGTGATGTCACTGACCATGTCATGAGTGATGTAATATGTGACGTCATCAGCAGTGCATTGCAGGTGCGCAAGTTATAGTGAGTCCAACTAACTATAACGTGGGAATTTCAATGGTTTTATGTCAGTAAAATTTCCACCTAACTATAACTGGTGTCAAACCTATGGTTTTTTCAGTGAATTTAATAGGTTTTTTAAATGCTAATTCCTAACTATAACTGGTGTGAAACCTATGGTTTTTTCAGTGAATATATATATATATATATTCACGCTCTTTGGGGAGTGTCCAAACATGTAAGAAGCACTCGAGCACCACAAATGCTTTTCCCCAACATATATATATAAATATAAATATAGAGCAATCGCCGTTGGACTAATGTTAGACTTTCAGTCCAACAGTTTTCCTACTGTCGAGCAGGCTGGAATTGGAATATTAAATTCTACTATTCCAAAGTCCAGCATTTTCCCTAAGGCAAGTCATTGTAATGACTTGTGTGGTAATGGAATGTGATGTAAAGACGCATTTGTGGTTTGGGCCGCGTTGTTTAGGCAGGCTTGGTTAATGCCTGTATGGTTCTGATCTACAACCGAATACCTAAGTTTGAGAAAATGTATGTATGCATCTACACATTGGTCTTTATATAGTACGAATTTTTGCACTTCTAGATTTTTTTGCACATGTGTAATGTGTTAACATGTATGTATACCGCCTATGTGTGGGTATGTGTCTACATAGTTATATACTTCTTGTCTACTGTAAAGGGGGAAAAAGGCCTTTACAACTCTGCCCATACCTCTAACCTCTGACATATCCTAAATTGGGTTGGGCAAAATTGTAATTATGCCAGAGTAATCAAAGTAATTTCAGGAATTATGCATTACTCTTGTGATGTGAAATTACCAAAATTACGCGATTACTCCAGCTTGAGGCAGTTGAGAGTATATTTGTTGCAAAACTCCTACAACAGGACCTCAAAACCAATAAACTAAGCGAAAGCGAGCAGCTGCTGGCTACTGTTTGTGCCTTGTACCATTTAGTGCTATTTTCTTAGGGCAAAATGCATTCGCGAGGCCATTTTGGGCCCATTTTGAATGCGAGGGTACATTTCGCACCAAGAAAACAGTGCTAAATGCTAGAGTATGCTTCTTGTGTAATTACGCATATTAACAAGTCTCTGGGTGGTAATTAGGAATATTACTCGAGAGAGAATTATGCCAGTTACGCTCATCCCTAATCCTATGCCTTTTTCAAACCATGCCCTTACCTCAACTCTCTGACTCATCTCAAAGATCTCATACTACTACGGACTCCCAAATACCCATTTCCAAACTCTTCCCTCGTATATCCCTCCTTTGTCACAATCATCCAACTAGCAGGTGCACATGTAAACTACTCCCAATAACAATTTACATTTTCCCTCTACTAATCCACCAAAAGCAATTTATCCCTTCACACTTAAGGCATGAAATCTCAATGAGCAATTACTTAATACAATGTCCACCACTAAACCCCTAGAAAAAAAAAATTACTAGCCCACTAACTAAAACAACTCTTACCTTGGGCTACAGGGTAGCGTGCTACTCGACAGAAAGCGTTACAGACCCACGTCAGGGGTAGTCAACGCTATATTAATACAATTACAATGCCAATTACAATTAGAATCTTTGAGAAGTCAGCCTGAACACCAACTTCCCACAACTGCTCGAGGTATGAGCCATATCATGGATGTTGTGAGCAAAGGTGAAGCTGCACAGGGATTTGTGGGCTGTAAATCCTCCTTATATATAGGGTCTCTATGTTGTATGCATTCCTTTTTACTGTATGCTTTTATTTTTATATTTTCGGTGCTCTTTGAACATAAATTGACTGAAATGTTTGTGGCAATAAAGTGATAACACATACATTTTTCCCTGCAAGAATATCACAAACCATCCATAAAGCCGTTAAAACAAACACGTTTTAGGAAAGAGGACTTAGCCTCTTTAAACTGATGGTCAGAGCTGAGAGAGTAGCCAATAAATATTGCAAGAGGAATGACAAAAGGTGTTAAACCTGACAGTCTTATGTTGGCCTTCCCCCAACATTTTGTGTGCTTACCTCCAATTTTTGCAGAATTATTTTTTTTGGTCTTAGGACTTTGAGCACTTTACCACTCCCAACCACTGCTAAAGTGCGTGTGCTTTTCCCCTAAACATGGTTTGATTGACTACTACACAACTGGTATATTTAATTGACCTATAAGTTCCTAGAAGAGTGCCCAGGGCCTGTGAATTAAATGCTACTAGTGGGCCTGCAGCATAGATTGTGCCACCCACACAAGTAGCACTTTAAAAATGTTTCAGGCCTGCCACTGTAGAGCCTGTGCGTGCAGTTTGCATTCCCATGTTGACTTGGCATTTAAAACCCCTGCCCAAGCCTTAAACTCCCCTTTTATTGCATATGGTACCCCAAAGATAGGCCCTAGATAACTCATAGAGTAAGGTGCTTTGTAATCAAAAGGTAGGAGATGTACTTTTAAGTTTTGCATATCCTGGTAGTGGAAACACCCAAATTCATTTTTCACTACTGTGTGGTCTACCCCTCTCATAGCGTAACATTGGGAATTCCCTATTACAATTTTAAGCTGCAATTCCTGATTGAGAAGGAGTAGATCTATCATGTTTCATAGCACTTGAATGGTGATGATAAATCCTCTTTACTGGTAAAGTTGAATTTATCATTAACTTTTTTAAAAAGCCAGTTTTAAAAAGATGAAATTTTTCTGCTGTTATCCCTTTGAGCCTGCAGCTTTTCCCCAATACACGCCTGGGTGGGTGGCAGCTGGAATTCTTGCATTTCCTCTAGATAGCCACACACAAAGTGTGACTGAGTTGCCACACATCCTGATCGGTCATCCTGGGCAGGATGGGAGGAGGGAGCTGACACTTACACATGAATAGGCTGTGTTGTGACCCCACACAAAGAAGTGCATACCACCCTGAAGTGAGTCTGTAGCCAGAGCTGGGAGAAAGGCCTCGGTGCACTTCAGAGCCGCTCTTTGTAGTCACCCCACCTCAATGGCACAGCTGGGTTTAAGTAATGGATCTCTGACCCTACTACTGAAGTACACTACTGAACCTGTGAAGAACTCTGCCAGAGGAAGGACTGTTGTGCTGCTACAAGGACTGCCACTCTGCTGGACAGATGCTCTGAAAGAATTGATTTTCTGCTGTGCTGGCCAGCTGCCTGCTACCCTCTGCCTTGCTGAGGAAGGACTGGGCCTATCTCACTTGAAACGAGGGTGACTCCAAAGGCATGCAGGCCTGCCCCATATTCTAAGTTTTGGGGACATCATAGACTCCTCATCAATATGCAACAGCTCCTGGACTTTGTTTGCTGTTAGTCCTGCCCTGAAAGAGGTGCCAAACCAGTCCTAGGCTCTTGGAAGTGGATATGAAGTTCTGCAACTGCCAGAACCCACACATGGACGACGTAGCAGCGAACGGAACTGGTGCATCTCCATCAATGATGACACATCGTTGCACCTGCAAAGGTCAAGTACATCACTTCATCAGTTGCTCACCGCATTTCCTCCATTCCCAATGCATCCTCAAATTTTTGCAGCTCATAACCGACGCATCGCCTCCATCGTAGGGATTGATGAAAACACATCGCCTCCCATGTTCCCTACATTGCCCTTATTCAGCGGGCTGATCCCTGTATCTGACCTGCACTCCTTTGCAGTTGGCCTGATCTTTGAGATTTGAACCGGTCTAGCGCCACCAGATAGCCTTAGTTGGTACTACATGCTTAGAGGCACTACATTTTCATTTATTTTTAAAAAATTCATAACTCTGGTTGTATTTATTGGACTTTTGTCATTTTGGCCGTGTTATGTTCTTAAAAATACAACCTATTTTTCCAACTTGGTGTGTAGTCTTTTGACGTGTGTTTTTACTGTGCCTAGTCCTGGGCGTGGTTCGTGGAGTTTCGCAACGCGGAACTCCGCAAAGTGACAAAAAAACTCTGCGGAGTTCTGCAAGTGGCGGAGTGCAGTGCCGTTCGTGCTGATCTCCCTACTGCTCAGGTAGAAATTCTTCCCGAGTGGCAGCTCACGCTCGGCAACTTACTATTAACGTGCACGAGAGGGGAAAAAACTCTGCTGTCCTACATGGAGTGGAGTTTTCTGCACTCCGTGAGCTCTGCGGAGCGCGGAGTGCAGAAAACTCTGCAAACTAAGCTTCCTGAAGGAAGTCCAAACATTCAAGAAAATACTTAATATGTGCTTGTATGACCGGTAATTACATATGTTAGGCTTCAGTTTTAAAGCTTAGCTTTCCTGAATGTTTTTCAAACCTCTTCAGTCCACACCAATAATTATTTTATTTTTTACTTTTGCATTGTAATTTTATTTCCCTCATCCCAAAAATAAATTGCAAATTCTCCAAGCAGCTTAATTTTGTTGCAAAGAAACACATCAGCTTGACTTATATGTAACCGGAAAGATAGATAGATAGATAGATAGATAGATAGATAGATAGATAGATAGATAGATAGATAGATAGATAGATAGATAGATAGATAGATAGATAGATAGATAGATAGATAGATAGATAGACAGATAGATCGTCAAGGTGCATATTTACGAAGTTAAGTATAGTAAACCTATATTTACCTATATATTTTTAACCTCACAATATTTTGGTTCCTGATATTTAAACATCAATATTTTGGACCCACAATATTTCCTAGTACATAATCTACTGGAATACTTCTGTTGGACGGCTCTCCTCTAGGGCACTCTGGCACTGCCAGATAAGCTTGCTTGAAAAGACGTGTGTTTTTGGCCTGCTGTTTTGGTCCCATCACAGCCTAATGGACCAAAAACACTTGGCCCATGCACTGGCCCTTTCAAGCCTATCTCTGGCAGTGGTACAATGCCTAATAGACCACTACAACACAGTATACCTTCTGTTCTAGTCCTCTAATTATTTGAACTATCTTCACCCACATTCTACAGATTTCTCCTTACCAGACTGATACCAGAATATAGGTGGCTATGTGGCACAAAGTCAAGGTCAATAATAACAACCTGCATCCATTCCACAGAATAAACTATTAACATATCATGACTAGCCCTGGGCGAAGAACTACGCTCCCTTCGCGGAGTTTGCGGAGTTTCGGCAACTCCGCGCTCCGCGGAGAACGCGAAGTTGTCGAATACTCCGCAAACTGCTGCGTAGCGTAGTTCTTGCGCGCTCAATAGCATTTTCGCTGCGCGAGGATGCTTTTCGGTAAGATCGAGTTGCCGAACACGCAGAAACTGCAATCTGGCACAGAATAACTCGCGAACACGTTAGTAGTGACCGGAAATAAGGGGATGCGAGCGGGCGGGACAAACCTCATGGGTAACTTCGCGCGCTACACATCCCGAACATGCAGGCAATCAATCAATCAGGATATTTGTATAGCGCGCTACTCACCCAGAGGGTCTCAAGGCGCTTGGGGGAGGGGGGTCCGCTACTGCTCGAACAGCCATGTCTTGAGTTGCTTCCTGAAGCAGAGGTGGTCTTGGGTCAGGCGGAGGTGGATGGGGAGGGAGTTCCAAGTCTTGGCTGCCAGGTAGGAGAAGGATCTTCCTCCCATGGTGGATCTTCGGATGCGTGGCACGGCGGCGAGGGCATGGCTGGTCGCTTGTAGCTGGCGGGTGGGAGTGTAGAAGGTCAGGCGGTTGTTGAGGTACCTGGGGCCCAGGTCGTGGAGGGCCTTGTGTGCGTGGGTGAGGAGTTGGAACGTGATTCTCTTGCTGACGGGGAGCCAGTGAAGGTCTCTCAGGTGTCCGGAGATGTGGCTGTGTCGGGGGATGTCCAAGATGAGTCGTGCGGAGGCGTTCTGGATGTGTTAGAGTCTTTTCTGGAGTTTGGCTGTGGTTCCGGTATAGAGGGTGTTTCTGTAGTCCAGTCGGCTGGTGACGAGTGCCTGTGTGACCGTCTTCCTGGTTTCGGTGGCGAGCCATCGGAAGATCTTTCGGAGCATGCATAGGATGTTGAAGCATGATGATGAGACGGCGTTGACTTGTCTGGTCATCGAGAGGGAGGAGTCCAGGATGAAGCCCAGGTTGCGTGCGTGGTCCGTTGGTTTGGGTGCGCTGCCCAGGGCAGGGGGCCACCAGGAGTCGTCCCAGGCGGAGGGTGATGATCCAAGGATGAGGACTTCCGTCTTGTCTGAGTTCAGTTTCAGGCGGCTGCTCCTCATCCACTCGACCACATCTTTCATCCCTTCGTGTAGGTTGGTTCTGGCGGTTCCTGGGTCGTTAGTGAGGGAGAGGATCAGCTGGGTGTCGTCGGCGTAGGAGATGATGTTGAGGTTGTGTTGGCGTACGATGGCTGCGAGGGGGCTCATGTAGACGTTGAAGAGGGTGGGGCTGAGTGATGATCCTTGTGGTACGCCGCATATGACTTCGGTGGCCTTGGATCTGTACGGGGGGAGGCGGACTCTCTGGGTTCTTCCGGTGAGGAACGTGATGATCCACTCCAGTGCCTTCTCTTGGATTCCGATGTTGCTGAGGCGCTGCACTAGGGTGTGGTGGCAGACCGTATCGAATGCTGCAGAGAGGTCCAGGAGGATGAGGGCCGCTGTTTCCCAGTTGTCGAGCAGGGCTCAGATGTCGTCAGTGGCTGCGATGAGGGCGGTCTCGGTGCTGTGGTTGGCGCGAAGCCGGACTGCGAGTGGTCGAGGCTGGTTGGGCGAGCGCAATTGGTGATCCACTGTGTGAGGTTGTTGGCTGCTTGGTTGGGGTCCGTTGAGCTGGTGGGAGGGTTCTGGCTCAGTGAAGTGGTGAGCTGGTCGGTGGTGATCTTGTTCCAGTTCCTGCAGGGAACCTGTTGCGGGTGGTGGTGAGTCGTGGTCTTTCTGAAGCTGAAGTGGACGCAGCTGTGGTCTGTCCAGTGGAGTCCGGTGGAGTGGCTGAAGGAGATGTACTTGCTGGAGGAGAAGACTGGGTCAAGCGTGTGTCCGGCGTAGTGGGTGGGGGTGTTCACCAGTTGCATGAGTCCGGGGTTGGCCAGGTTGTCCAGCAGGGTGGTGGTGGTGTTGTCGTTGTTGTTCTCCAGGTGGAAGTTGAGGTCTCCTAGGAGGATGTAGTCAGCGGAGGCATGGGCGTGCGGGCTGATGAAGTCTGCGATGTCTTCGCTGAATTGTGTGCGAGGTCCTGGGGGTCTGTAGATGAGGGTGCCTCTGAGTGTGGTCTTGGGGTTGGTGTGTATCTGGAAGTGAAGATGTTCGGCGGCTGTGAGGGTGTCGTCTGAGTTGGTTGTGATGCGGATGGTGTTCTTGTGGACGATGGCGATGCCTCCTCCTGTCTGGTTGACGCGGTCTCTCCGGGTGATCTTGTATCCGTCCGGGATGGCGAGGGCGATGTCAGGCGCTGAGGAGGCGTTCATCCATGTTTCCGTGAGGAAGGCGACGTCTGGAGATGTGGTGTCGAGCAGGTTCCAGAGTTCCACGGCGCTCCCGAAGATGAAAAACGGCTCGCGAACGGGTCAAGCAAGCTACTACGCATGTTCGCGGAGTTATGCGGAGTTCGCGGAGTGCAAGTGCATCTTCGCGTAGCTCCGCGGAGTGCGGCTACGCGAACTACGCCCAGGCTTAATCATGACTGTAAAAATGTAAAGGGAAGTATAGACTATTTTCAACTCCACATCTACTTACCTAGATGACATACTGTAGTCGATATTAGAACATTTGCATGGTGAGATCTCCATTGAAGACACTTGAGTAGCTCCGGGCTCATAACGGTCGGTATAAGCTTCTTGTTCCAACATTCCAATGTTTGCCTTTATGTTTTTCACTTTTTTTCATTTTGAACATTCTACCCTTAATGGGTGAGATATTCTAATAGCCTTATAGCCCTTCTGCCTCGGGCTGAACTGAGCGTTAAAGGCCCTCCTCCTCAAAATAAAGGGACTTTAACATCCGGTATAGCCCTCAGCAGCAGGCAATAAGGCTAAACTATAGAGTTTATATATGTGAAGTCGCATGTTAAAACTTCAGTATTATGGTAGACCAGGATAGAGGTGAGGTGCGCCCACAGACGAAGCTTCTGTGGGGTCATGCCAGGTGACTTTTGCGGTTCTTTTTAATTTTCAGTCTTTCTTCCTGGCAGTTATGTGAGTTCTGATGAAAATGTGGTGTCCTGTATGCTGTGTGATGTTGTTTGAATGTGATTTGTTGTTGTTTTTGACTTTTAAGCAATGTTGCAGTGCCCCCTTCAATGGCAGGGGACTATGCCTGAGGTAATAAAGATGAGTCCGCATAAATAAATCAGATTATCTCAGTAATTCTGATCTGCAGAAGTTCATAGCTGCGATGTGCTGTGAAATTGTTCTTGGTGTGATCAAACCCACAGGGCTCTCACCTATTCTCTTACAGCCTCCTTCTTTTCAAGTCACAGCTCAGGGAAACTGTGCCAAGAGCACAGAGAAGAAAATGATCCTTCCAGTTAAAAACATGTACCGGGATGGTTTTGGAGCATATTTTTTTTTGCTATGCTAAAAACATTAAAGTAAGTGTGATCCTGTGTGTATGTGGTATTTTGTATAACAAAGATCTATCTGACAGGCAGTTGTGCTGTGTACCTGGTCAAAAGTAAACATGCAGGACCTGATTCCCAAAGATAAACTATCACTTTTATGTAACTTTTACGTATTTTTGGTGTTCAGATTCCACAAGCTAATAGTAAGTTTACAATTGTGGATAGTCCACAGTCAGGGTTGAAACTCCGCACATTAAAAGATAGGCCTGTCCTATCTTTTTATGTGCTGAGTTTTCCGCCCCAACTTCAGATTCTCTGCAGTCATAAACTTATTATTAACTTGTAGCTTAAATTACACAAAAGTGTAAGTTCACCTCTGTAATTCAGACCCAATGTTAACTAGACACGTGGATTGTGAGAGTGCAAATGGACTGCTAATGTGTAGTGATGTAATCACACCCTCAATTACACTGTATTGTATTGTGTGTGTGTTCTTATATAGCGCTCAGCTTACCCTAGGGCATCTCGGCTCTTGCATTGGGAACCCGTCCTGGCTTTTTCCCTGTGAGATAACCCGTACTGGGCATCCCCAAGGGGAAAGCCAGGCATCCCACCGCGGGGGGGGGGGGGGGGATTAAGCAAGCTATTGCCCAGAGTTTCAGAGTGTGAACCCATGATTCGAGTAGGCACCGAAGTGAGAATTATCGAGTCCGTGGACACTTGGGCTCAGACGAATTATCGAGTCCGTGGACACTTGGGCTCAGACCCTGCCACATCGGGAATTGAACCCTGGTCCCGGGTCTGACCTCTGCTTCAGGGTATGCCTCGTCTAACCAGTGAGCCACACTTCTCCACTGTGCACCTGGCATCCATAATTCCATATCCTAGGTCCACTGGAGGGGCACGTGCTACCCCCTAAAAATCCATGCGCTGCATGGCGACGAGGCTGCAAGAGTACAATAAGATATACATAAAACACACTCTCTGACTACAACTCTTACTTCTGTTTACTGAAGCAAACCAGGGAACGATTGCTGCTTTTCCTTTCGATATGCATGAGCATGATTAATATCGCTGCTCACTCTTAATTTAACGATTCCAATCTCTGAATTGCTCTCATGGCCTCATTGTTCTTGTAGCGGAAAGGGCGGAGCGTGGCCCTGAATAGGGCGGGGGTATCTGGGGCTAGGAGCTGCTATTCCAGATGTATCAGTTAAAACAAAGTCCATGGGTCAAAATCCAATTCCTTTGCTGTCTTCGATTCCGGTACACACGCAGGTTTGCAAAAATCGTTGGGAAAGAGGCAAAATATGTGATAACTGGGTGTGCAAATGTGATACAAAATGGTTTGCCTCACATCTAGGAGAAAAACACACACTGATGTGGAAATACATTGCTCAGTAAATATTGCACCTTGTGCAGTACTTCTTGCTTGCAGTACTACCACTTTGAAACACCAGAGCACTGAATGTGGTTTTTCTATGTGTGTGGTATTTCTACAGCGCAAACCCAGCCAAACAGCAGCCGAGAGCTGTACAGGGTCAAAGACAAGATAAAGTCAACGAGATGTAGAAGAGTATCTGTGTATGTCTCCAGTAGTGTTAAATACATCAAAATGCGCCTGAAAATGGAATTGGCAGATGTTTGTTAAACAACCCGCAGGGGATCCCACCACTGTACCCCTGACACCTTCCCTGGTTGGCAGGCGCCCTCCAAGTTAGCGTTCACCCAACAGGGTTTGCAAATTTGGAAACATCCAGTTTAGAGCCGGATGTAAATTTGCAATGGTGAAGTGATTCAGTCTTAGAAGGGGAGTTTGCAATGGGTTTATCTGACCTGTACAGTGAACTGAAGCATTCTCTCTAAGGGACCAACATTAATAATTAATTAGAGATTAGAACACTTATTTGGAATGCTCTACAAATCGAATTGTCTCTGTGAGTTGATGAAGTGTGTTCATTTTACCACACTTGTGCTCCTTTTATCACTTTCAGGATGCGAGGTTAGGTGGCCTCTCTGGGATTTGAATCTAGGGGTTACAAAGGCATGTTTGCAATGAAGGCAATATTCGATTGAGTGATCTCTCCAATTATAAATTAGAATACAGATCGCCTTTCAAGTTTCCTGCATAGCGCCATTTTATTAGGTAATTTCTAGGGCTATATGGGTAAGTCCTGTTCTTGAACAAGCTGTTTCAATCCATCTGTCTGCTCCAGGGTTAGGTGAGCGTGAAGGTGCATGTTTCTCTACACGTCACTTACTTAAAATATATTGTATGGGTATCCCCAGACTTCCACATGTAACGGGAAGCAGGATCATTCATTGAGGCCCAACCAGGTTAAAGGGTGAAGACGAAAGACGAAAACAACAACAATTGGTGTTAATTCACCAAAATGTCAGGTGTAGCGGAAGTCACATCATGCAAATATTCAGCCACTGATGACATCACAGGAAGTGACATGACATCACCCTGATGTTAGAGAGGGTGTTGTCACGGCCCTTGACATAATGGCATTAAGGTAGGACAAAACTGAAGCAACATTAAATGAAGGATTAAACATTAAATGCAAGATTGATAAAATAATGCAACAGGTTTCTACGATGGGTGTATGTGGTATAAAAATAGGTCTACATTTTTAACCCTGCTTTATAAACCTTTTGTATTATTTTATGCATCTAAAAATAAGACATATATTTGTATTGTATGCTGTAGGTGACCCCATCAGTTTTATCTTTGCCCCCTTGTGTGCTCCTTAAAAATCCCTTCTGAAGAATCTGAGGATCAAATGAATCTAAAGCCCCAGTATTGGACAAGCAACAAAAAGTAAACAGAGCTCTAATGAGCCATGCCTTTGGGAATCTCTCAAGCCAGGGGTTACAAAGGCAGTGTCTGAGGTTGCAAGGAGCAAGCTAGGGGCTGCAGCTGCAACCCCTGGTGTTGGACACGGCCCTTCTTAGGGTATTTCCCTAAAACGTTAAGCATTTTTCCTCCTGGTTTTTACTCTTTTCGTGGCCTTAGGACTCTGGGCACTCTCCCACTGTAATGCAATGTGAAAGCATGCATGCCCTTCCTACACATGCTAGAAAGTGGTGCTTACCTGATTGGCTTGGGTGCTGTACCTGTGAGTACCCTGTAAGGAGGTATAACACATAGCCAGGGCAGGTACCGCCCTGGCTGCTATTAGGCTGCAGCACTGATTGTGCCACCCTTAAGAATAGTCTGTCTCAAGCTTGCCATTGCATACCTCTGTGTATGCAGTTGATGTTAAGCTCAGGTTGGCATTTCTAAACCATTAGCTAATGCTGAGTGGGGCGTTCACTGCAGGAAGGACACCCCTATAGAAGCCTTGATGGGCTGGGAAAGTAGCAGGGAAAAGGCAGGAGAGGTACACATGTGTTCCCTGCCCAGATAGCGAATAATCTCCATGTGGGTTCTCCCTAACTAGGAGGTTTGCTCTTCCCATGGGTCAACATGGGGGAATTGCTGATTGACTTTTAAACTACAGTTTTAGCTTTCAGCAGGGAGTAGCCTCATGGTGTTTTCAAACATGTCTTAAGCCTGCCATTGCAGCCTGTGTCTGCACATTTGTACTTATGCTCCGGTTGGCCTTTTTAACTGATTGGCCAATGCCTTTCACCAACACTAGAGCACCCATGGGGTGAGCCCTGGGGGACGGAGCAAGTGATACGTGAAAGGCAGGGCAGGCACACATGGGTATTCCCTGCCCAGGTAGTGAAGAACCCCCACGTGTGCTTTCACTACCTATGGTGTCTGCTCTCTCCATAGTTTAACATGGGGAAATGTCTGAGGTTGCTTTAAGCTGCACTTGTGGATTACAGTGGAGCAACCTCATGTTCTGTACTGTCATTGGAGTCACAATGGCACATTCTCTCTTGTGGTAAAGATGGATTTGTCATAGCTTAGAAATGCCACTTCTAGAAAGTGGGCATTTCTCTGCACTAAACTCTTGTGTGTGCCTTTTAGTTTGACCCCAGTCCACACTAGGGGCTGGGGGAGCACATCTGTGCATTCCCCAGAGACAGCCATCATCACTGGGCATGCAGCTGGAATGACAGACCTATGCCATTTGCTGAATTGGCTGGATATATTGGGGGGGAGAGTTATTGACACTGGGCCTTTGGAAAGCCAGATCATAGCCCCACTAAAGAGTAAGATCTGCATTCCAAGGCCTCATGGCAGACAGGACTGAAATTTAGGGGAGAAATGTGTGGCTCAAAGGGAACCCACTGAACTACCCCCTACTTCAAAGGCACACTACAATATAACTACTGGTGCCATACTTCAGCAGGGCAGAGATAACACCTGTGGGGCATGGGACCAGACATCCTGGACTGTGTCGTGCACACTGCCAGAGAAATCTGTTCTGCACAAGGAGGAGACTGCCATTGGAAAACACCGCGCAGGCGTGCACCCTGCCTGAATAGTGGCTGGCCTGGGCTGACTACCTGCTGCTGCGTGTTGCCCTAAAGTGTGCTCTCCAATGGCTTGATAGCTTCCCCCTGTTCTTTGTGGAGGTCTCAGGGACATCAAAAACCTCCTGTGAGGGACCTACTCCTTCTACATGTCTCACTTGGAGTGAGGTGCCCTCTCAAGCGCCTACTTCATCTGCTGGGTCCTGACTGCAGAGTGGTGTGAGTGTGGAACTGAGTATTGTACCTGTAGACCATATAACCTACTGTGGAGCCCCCAAACAGTGCCCTCATCTGAGGAGTGTGGCCCCTGCATCGTGGGGCCTCAGCACGCACAAGCATCTCATTGGAGGTGTGCGGATTCACCGGTTGTGAGACTCAGCATGGCCCGCTTCGCCATCCGTGATACATCTCTCTCATGCAAAAAGAACAATCGATGAACAGAATGCTGAACAAGTCAAACATTCATCCCCCTAGAACTGCCAGGCTATGTCTTCCCTGGACTGGAAACAAGCATTCTGGGACATGTTTTGCGGTATCACCTCTCAACAGCCAGCCTATCTTGATGCCATCCCACTTAGGGTGACAAATACAAAAAGAACCATTGATGGGCAGAATGCTAAACAATGTCAAAGATTTACCCCAGTATAGAGTTCTGGGCCTTAATCCATCATTTTCGTTTTGCACAGCATGACATTCCAGGTTGTTTGTATCCCTTTGTAAATCAGTCTTGACCCTGCTCCCCATGGGAACAGTTCAGCCCAAACTGCCAGGCCAGTTCCTCCCTGAAACAGAAACAAGCATCCTGGGACCAGTTAGGGTAGCTTGACTCCAGTGGTATGGAGAGCACAGGACCTATGTCTGGGCATACGTGGCTCACTCAGGGTGCCAAATGTAAAGAGAATGACCAATGGACTGAATGCTGAAAAATTTCAAACATTCACCCCAGTACAGAGATCTGTGCCTAAACCCATCATTTGTTTTGCTCTCCATACCATTCCAGTTTGTTCCCAGCCATATGTAAATTAGTCTTAAACATGCTCCCCATGGGAACAGTCTAGCCCGAACTGCCAGGCCAGGTCCTCCCTGACCAGAAACAAGCATCCTGGCACCAGTTGTTTCTGGTCCAGGAAGGATCTGGCTAGGCAGTTCAGGCTTGAATGTTTCCATGATTAGCAGGGTCTAGACTGATTTACTTATGGCTGTGTCCAAACTGGGGTGGCTTGGTGATCAAAAATTATGGATTAAGGGACACATGCATCAACCTATTTAGGAAGTGCAAATGGTGCGAATCGGTAAATTTGGCCGTTTGCACTTCCTAAATACGTTTTTGGGATGCATGAAACAATTTTTCAAAATTCGTTTTTTTTTTGCATTTCCTAAAAATGCGAATGCATTTAAGGAATCGCATTTGTGCGATTCCTTAAATGCAATGCATCATTTTTTAAAAAAATGCAAATTTTGAAATAGGAAGTGCAAATTAACACGAGGTTGACCCTCGTATTAATTTGCGAAATTGTTTCAAAAAGCACAAAAATGCATTTTGAAAAGTGTCATGTTACAGACACACATGTCCTTAGGACATGTGTGTGTGAAACATGCACTTTAAAATACATTTCAGGGGTGCAGGGGGGGGTCCTTTGGACCCCCCTCTGCACCCTTGCAATGCATCAACAAATTGCGATTTCCTAAAAAAAGAAATGCAAAACGGCATTCATTCCTATGGGCCTCTAGGCCCATAGGAATCAATGTAATGCCATTCCTTAATTGCGATTCGCAATTAAGGAATCGCAAATTCCGAAATTTAAGAAATCCTAAAAAAATTAGGATTTCTTGAAGCATAGGATTTTGCAATTCCTAAATAGCGATTCCTTAATTTTTGCTATTTAGGAAATGCAAAATCCTAGATTGATGCATGTGCCCCTAAAACCTGATCTTTGTGACTAGGGGTAAATGTTTGCATTGTTCAGCATTCCGTTCATTGTTTGTTCTTTTTGCATCTCTCTCATGTGAAATGCCGACTTCAGGCTCATTGCCTGCGGTGTCCGATTGACAGGTTGTGACCTTTGGAATAAGGGCATATCCATAGTAGTGTCTAAATCTACCACCAGCGATACTTCTGAACTTGTGTGGAACCGTATTGACTTGCGCGACTCATGTCATATCACGCCAGACGTTGTTCCTCACTCCAGGTAGGTACAGCGCCCGCAACCCTGGGCTGATTTGGATTGGGTTGTTTAGTGCAACTTGGATAATCATGCACCAGACGTTGTGCCTTATCATTGAGGTACTTCGGGAACTGGGGGGTATGGCCCTGTGGACTGAAGTGGGGTTGGGCCCAATTATGTTAAAGAAGAAGGTACCCACACTTCCAATTGTTTAATTTAAACTTATTTAGAGCAAGAAATGAACCAAATCTATTATGTTCATCTCGGCAATTATTTGAGCCTTTTATTAATGAGTTTTACAAAAGAGCAATATTTTTAGAAAGAGAAAAAGGAGTTCTCCACAAAAATAACCACACGTTTTCGTGAATGATTTCTACAAAACATATGTGCAAGAATAAAACAGCAAACAGTCAATACATTTCATTTCATGATATGACGTGAATTTACAACAAACAGGTGGAAAAATGAAATCAAATAGGATGTCAAACTTATTAATCAATAGACATCAATGCATCCATGCATTCATTTCAAAATTACTAGAATGCCAACGATATTTTAAATCGAAAAGGTTCAGTCCCCCTATGTCAACAACAAACTTCTTCAACAATTTTAGGTTCTAATCCTTTATATCAAACTTATGGGTTTGAGTCCTTTATGTCTTTATTTCAAACTTATGGGGTTGAGTCCTTTGTGCCGACGCGTTTCGAGTGTGGGTATCCTGTGCCCACACTCTCATCAGGGCTGAGTGAATCTTTTTCCTTATCCTAATGATAAAAAACATATATGCTTATTAGAACCCCTTCCTTGGGTTTTTAGTTTCTTTAGAATTAGTGAAAAACAAGGCGCCTTACCTCTGGATTGTAGAGGTGAAGGTCACACTTGAATCTTTGATTAGAACTGTGTGCAATATTGTTTGTTATTTTCCTTCTATCTTAGGGTTGCACAGAATCACTCTTCTCACGCATTTCTGTGAAAATAAGTGACCAAAATGCCATTATGGTTTCTGTTTGTGTTTAAAAATGGAGCGCTAAAAGAGCATTATTTTAAGTCGCTCTGGCTAGTGAGCCGCTAAGCCACTCACCGCGTTTCTTCTGACGCTTTAGAAGTTGTCTTTGTTCCTTCGTGTCATTGAATACCCGTGCAGTTTTCTTTTAATCTGCAACATTAAAGGAACATTTCAAGGGCGCTGTACTTGGAGTTGGGATTCTAAAACTAGTTTAAGCGTTCTGGGGATATTCGCTTACCTATCCCTTTGCTTACATCTCCTCTCGCATCAATCCTCGGTCTGATTCTTCAGTGTTGTTTAGACCGGCTGTTTCCAGTCGGGTTCTTAAAACTTTTTGGACCAATAGGAGAAGAGTGTTGCGAGAGGACCAGAAAGAAGCATTCTGGGAGTTGTAGTGAATTCAGGCAATGTTCATAGTCTATTCAACTCACTCATCGAGTTTAAGCCTTTGTTAATGCTGTCAAACTTCATGATGAGGTATGCTTCTTTGCGTAACAGCGCTTGCTCGACATCAGGCGACCTATGTTTAGGGTCAATGCTTGATAGCACTGTCCAAGTGAAATCGGTCTCCTTATGATTAAGGGACGCAAAATGGTCAACCATTGGGGCATTTGGAACTCTTTTCTTCAGTCTTGATCGGTGTTGTGTAATTCTGGCATTCACTTGTTGGCAAGTTTTTCCAATATATACTTTATTGCAAGCACACATTATTGCATAAACAACGTTCTTACTTTTACAGTTTGTATGCATCTCATGTCTCCATTTGATGCCACTGTGAATGAATTCATTTCCTTCTACGGTGTTACTGCAGGAGGCACACGTACCGCATTTGTGGTGTCCGGTTATAGGTTTTAATTTCCACTGTGATATGAGATCACTTTTTGGCTTGGCGACATAGCTGTCCGCCCTGATGATTTGTTGGCCAATACTTTGATTTTTTCGCATAGCGAAAATTGGTTTTTCCAGGGGGTTTTCCAAACCCTCAAGTAAGTGCCAATTCCGCAGTATTATTTGTCTGAATTTATTGGTGTGGGTCCCATATGTGGTGACACAGACCAATTTGTTCAGCTCCTTTCTTGGTTTTATTTGCAGGAGCGTCGGCACAAAGGACTCAACCCCATAAGTTTGAAATAAAGACATAAAGGACTCAAACCCATAAGTTTGATATAAAGGATTAGAACCTAAAATTGTTGAAGAAGTTTGTTGTTGACATAGGGGGACTGAACCTTTTCGATTTAAAATATCGTTGGCATTCTAGTAATTTTGAAATGAATGCATGGATGCATTGATGTCTATTGATTAATAAGTTTGACATCCTATTTGATTTCATTTTTCCACCTGTTTGTTGTAAATTCACGTCATATCATGAAATGAAATGTATTGACTGTTTGCTGTTTTATTCTTGCACATATGTTTTGTAGAAATCATTCACGAAAACGTGTGGTTATTTTTGTGGAGAACTCCTTTTTCTCTTTCTAAAAATATTGCTCTTTTGTAAAACTCATTAATAAAAGGCTCAAATAATTGCCGAGATGAACATAATAGATTTGGTTCATTTCTTGCTCTAAATAAGTTTAAATTAAACAATTGGAAGTGTGGGTACCTTCTTCTTTAACATAATTGGGCCCAACCCCACTTCAGTCCACAGGGCCATACCCCCCAGTTCCCGAAGTATTTGAGCGGGTTGTCACCCGAGCGGGTCTGGACTTTGACCTTCACGGTCACTTTCCCAGATCATTTGATTTATTCAATTCAGGAGAAAATCTCCTGTAAAAGCATGTCAGAGAATGAGACGTTGTCCTTCACAGAAAGCCACATCAAAAATCTAATAGCTTCCAACCCCTTCCCAGGCCTGTCATTAAGCACCACTGCAAAAAATCAAAATGAGGCTGACAAACTAACTAGGCTTCAAAAGAAACATATAAGAACCGAGCTACACGGTCACTTCCTTCTACAGCACCTCCAGGCTGGCACCATACCGTGGGGATTACAGGTCAAGAACATTCCTGTAATCTTTGTTGAGGACGTTGAATATAAAAAAGGCTTCAGCTACATCAACACAAAATGTAGCAGAGACCTGATGGTCCACACAATAGAGACGGCCCAACGTCTATGCAAACAGGAAGAACAGGAAATCGCAGATCTGATAAAGGCTATTGCAGATAATAAAACTGAAACTGAGGCTAAAGCCCTACTTGAGAAGATTGAAAAGGAAATACAAACCTTTAAAGACATCACGATTAGTACTAAAACTTCTCAATTTGAAAGAGATTCTAAGTCATTTAAACTTGATCAAGTATATCCCTTCTTAAAGGAGGACTACTACACAACGGTAGAGTCCAGAAGGGCCTTGAATACTTTTCAAGGAAGATCAAAAACAAGATTTTCAACTTTTTCTTCCACCTCTTCATCGGGGTCTTCTCCTGATTTACGCCAAGATAGACAAGGGGGTCAGAATAAAAGGGGTGCAAATCAACCTTTTTTAGCGAGAGGCGGACAACAACCGGTCCGCTTCAAACAACCATGGGAGATGCGCACGAGGAACAGATACTACAACAATTAGATACGTCTACCATCGTTAATCTTTCAGAAAATTTTTTAACGCCAGATGAAAAACTGATTCTAAGTAGGGGCTTAAAGTTTGTGCCCAGCCGTAGAACAGACTTCACCAAACTTAAGCTGGAGGCAATCGAATTTTGCCGAAAGATCAGGTTGAGAACCTTCTTTGCCGGTGCCGAACCCACCCCAGAGAGGGAAACCACTGGGTTAAGGGTGAAATCTAAATTTCTGCCTATGACAAATATACCAAAACAGGTCTACGCCTTTGAACAGGCGATTTTATCATCACTCACAAAATTGGAAAAAAGCAAAAGCTTCATTCGTCACAACATCAGCAAGAATCAATTGAAGGCCATTAATGATTTAAAAACAGACACTTCGATTGTGATTAAACAAGCGGATAAGGGGGGCGCGGTGGTAATTTGGCCTCGCACGATGTATCTATCTGAGGGTAAAGCACATGTGAACAACAGAGAATGGTATAGACCAGTCAAAGAGGACCCAGTGTTTGAGATTCAAAACAAGATCAGCAAACTCACAAAAGAAGGGTTGGAAAATGGGTTCCTGGGCCCAAAGGAGTTCGAGTATTTAAACAAAAAGTCACCACGAACACCGATACTTTACTTCTTGCCAAAGATCCATAAAAACCAACAGACACCCCCCGGAAGGCCAATTGTTTCAGGCTGCGATTCAGTATTGGAACCTATTTCCAAGTACATTGATTTCTTTTTAAAGCCTTTCCTTCCTCAGGTTAAATCTTACTTGAGGGATACGATTGATTTCATTAACAAATTACAAGACACTGTAGTAGACGGCGAAAATGAATTGATGGCCACAATGGACGTCAATTCACTGTATACACAAATTCCTCAAGATGAGGCGCTTGAAGTCATGGAATATTACCTTGAGCAACGTGAGAGACCTCATAGGGTCCCTACCACCTTCATCATTTCATTGGCAGAAATTTCTCTGAGAAGCAACTACTTCAAATTCGAAAATGAATTTTTTATTCAGATCAAAGGGACAGCCATGGGTTGTCCTTATGCGCCGGAAATGGCGGTACTGTACATGGCGCAGTACGAAGAAAAATTCATTTATCAGAATAACCCCTACAGTAATAACATCAAACAATGGGCAAGGTACATTGATGACATCTGGCTACTGTGGCAGGGTAGCCAGATGGAGCTGGATGAATTCCATCAATGGGTGAATGCGAGACACCCAGACATAAAATTTTCAATTGACTCTAGCAAGAAAAAAATGACCTTTCTGGATGTGGAAGTAGGCATTGAAGGGGATAGGTTCTCAACCTCATTGTTTAAAAAACAGACAGACAAAAACACCATTCTACATTATAACAGTGCGCACCCCCAAGGTCTTAAACAAAACTTACCGTATGGCCAATTACTAAGGATTCGACGAAACTGTTCTGAAATAACCAATTTTGAGACACATGCAGCTACATTCTGCGACGAAATGAGTCAGAGAGGTTACCCAAAAAAACTGTTAAAGCACTCAGCGAAAAGAGCGAGATATACCCCTAGGGAAGAGCTCCTGCAAATAAAACCAAGAAAGGAGCTGAACAAATTGGTCTGTGTCACCACATATGGGACCCACACCAATAAATTCAGACAAATAATACTGCGGAATTGGCACTTACTTGAGGGTTTGGAAAACCCCCTGGAAAAACCAATTTTCGCTATGCGAAAAAATCAAAGTATTGGCCAACAAATCATCAGGGCGGACAGCTATGTCGCCAAGCCAAAAAGTGATCTCATATCACAGTGGAAATTAAAACCTATAACCGGACACCACAAATGCGGTACGTGTGCCTCCTGCAGTAACACCGTAGAAGGAAATGAATTCATTCACAGTGGCATCAAATGGAGACATGAGATGCATACAAACTGTAAAAGTAAGAACGTTGTTTATGCAATAATGTGTGCTTGCAATAAAGTATATATTGGAAAAACTTGCCAACAAGTGAATGCCAGAATTACACAACACCGATCAAGACTGAAGAAAAGAGTTCCAAATGCCCCAATGGTTGACCATTTTGCGTCCCTTAATCATAAGGAGACCGATTTCACTTGGACAGTGCTATCAAGCATTGACCCTAAACATAGGTCGCCTGATGTCGAGCAAGCGCTGTTACGCAAAGAAGCATACCTCATCATGAAGTTTGACAGCATTAACAAAGGCTTAAACTCGATGAGTGAGTTGAATAGACTATGAACATTGCCTGAATTCACTACAACTCCCAGAATGCTTCTTTCTGGTCCTCTCGCAACACTCTTCTCCTATTGGTCCAAAAAGTTTTAAGAACCCGACTGGAAACAGCCGGTCTAAACAACACTGAAGAATCAGACCGAGGATTGATGCGAGAGGAGATGTAAGCAAAGGGATAGGTAAGCGAATATCCCCAGAACGCTTAAACTAGTTTTAGAATCCCAACTCCAAGTACAGCGCCCTTGAAATGTTCCTTTAATGTTGCAGATTAAAAGAAAACTGCACGGGTATTCAATGACACGAAGGAACAAAGACAACTTCTAAAGCGTCAGAAGAAACGCGGTGAGTGGCTTAGCGGCTCACTAGCCAGAGCGACTTAAAATAATGCTCTTTTAGCGCTCCATTTTTAAACACAAACAGAAACCATAATGGCATTTTGGTCACTTATTTTCACAGAAATGCGTGAGAAGAGTGATTCTGTGCAACCCTAAGATAGAAGGAAAATAACAAACAATATTGCACACAGTTCTAATCAAAGATTCAAGTGTGACCTTCACCTCTACAATCCAGAGGTAAGGCGCCTTGTTTTTCACTAATTCTAAAGAAACTAAAAACCCAAGGAAGGGGTTCTAATAAGCATATATGTTTTTTATCATTAGGATAAGGAAAAAGATTCACTCAGCCCTGATGAGAGTGTGGGCACAGGATACCCACACTCGAAACGCGTCGGCACAAAGGACTCAACCCCATAAGTTTGAAATAAAGACATAAAGGACTCAAACCCATAAGTTTGATATAAAGGATTAGAACCTAAAATTGTTGAAGAAGTTTGTTGTTGACATAGGGGGACTGAACCTTTTCGATTTAAAATATCGTTGGCATTCTAGTAATTTTGAAATGAATGCATGGATGCATTGATGTCTATTGATTAATAAGTTTGACATCCTATTTGATTTCATTTTTCCACCTGTTTGTTGTAAATTCACGTCATATCATGAAATGAAATGTATTGACTGTTTGCTGTTTTATTCTTGCACATATGTTTTGTAGAAATCATTCACGAAAACGTGTGGTTATTTTTGTGGAGAACTCCTTTTTCTCTTTCTAAAAATATTGCTCTTTTGTAAAACTCATTAATAAAAGGCTCAAATAATTGCCGAGATGAACATAATAGATTTGGTTCATTTCTTGCTCTAAATAAGTTTAAATTAAACAATTGGAAGTGTGGGTACCTTCTTCTTTATCATTGAGGTACAGCATAGCCAACATTTGGTTCATTGTAACAGCATTGTCTGGTGCAACTCCTATCATCGCCCAACAGAATTTCAAATTTTGATTATTGAATTACTTTCACCACTAAGTGACACAGTCCCATGGGATTGACAAGCAATTCATATAGAGAATGTTTTGATCATCTGGCAGCAGTCATTTAGAGTAGTCCTAAGAGATGATTGGTTGGAAAAGTCCAGTTGTGCATTGTGGAAAATAGAGATTTTTACCATCTAGCGACTGGACAGTCCTACAGGAAGTGGACCTTTATAACATTCCTCATTTTGACTTTTCCTTTCCTTTTTGCTCTCCTGGTAGTAAGATCTAAAAACCATGAAAGACAAAGAAGAGCAAAAGTGGAGACTAGAATTATAAAATAAAAATGCTCACCGAGAAGACCAAAACTAGTGCTTTTAGTGGAGCTTCAAGGGTACATCAATGAAGTTCTACCATTATTGTTGCTACTGGCAATTTATTCAAGGAATTGTTGTCCTAGTATCATTACAAGAGGGCAGACTCTGCACGTCACACTCTCAAGAATCAAAGCACTACAGACCGCTCAGTCCAAAAAACTATGGGGTCTATTAGGATGGTAGGAGGATCGCCACCATCCTACCGGCGGTGGCGATACGCCCGGCAAAACACCCCGCCGAACGGCCTTTTACCCCGCCACATCAGCATGGCCAGGGGTACTGTGGCAGACGGAAAGAGCGTCTGCCGCTTTTGTGCCAGGGCGGAAAAGGCCTGCAATATGGTGGTTGTGCCTTGTAGGCACCGCCATCCATATTACGATGGTGACGGTGTAATGCCTTTCCATGGCGGAGACTTCGCCATGGAAAGGCATGCAGTGTTTCCTTTCGGGGCCCATTGCGGGACCCCAGGGGGGCGGGGGTGGGGGCTGCACTTGGGGGGTACCCATGCAAATTGAGCATAAATTGTGCTTTACTCTCTAGAACTTCAGAAATTATCTCTCAAAGTCTGCATTAGCAGACAGGATTACATCCATATCAGGCTCAGAAGAGAAAAAGTTTAATTTTGCACATGTGCAATTCTAAATGAATTTGCGGAAAACCCACTGCAGGTGCAATCTTTCCTACACCATCTGAGAATGCCTACCACTATTCACAGAGAATGCAGGGAGGTCCAAACCTAAGGGTCTATTATGATGTAGAGCGGTGGCGATCCACCCTACATCATCCCCCGCCTGCCTCCCATTTCCCCCTGCCATATTATGATGGCAGGGGGACCGCGGCGGACGGGAAGAAAGTCCGCCTCTTTTACACCCGGTCAATGGGTCGACTGGGTGGAAAAGGGTTGCATATGGTGGCGGTATCTGCTAGACACCACCAGCCATGTTAGGATGCAAGTGGGAAGCAGGCACGCCACCACCGAAAGGCATGTGGATTCCAGAGGTGGGGGCCTGTTGCAGGCCCCCTGGATGTTGTGGGGGTGTAGAGGGGCACATGGGGGGTGCTGTGTGCAATACCGGCCACAATGTTGTGGATGGGGGATGCCACCGCCACGGTGGCGGTGGCATCCTAATTGCCGGTGTGGGACCGCCGCACCACTGATGGGCAGTCCCAGCACCGCTAGGGTGGCGGGCAGACAAATCGCCATCCTAATAGACCCCTTTGTGTGGGTCCCAATTCCACCAAAACAACCCTGACCTCAACATCTCAGGTAAGCAATGAGCAGCAGGCAACAACATATTATTTTGACCTCCCATAATTCAGAGGTTTAAATGAAATTCAATGCTATGACACCTAAATGTCCCTTTAAGTGGCTGTTAATGTTATTTATGCTCACTTGAGTGATGTATGGATAGGGTGGAAGCCTCCTAACCTGTGAAGGTCCCTCTTACTGCATCAAAGTGGTAGATGACTGACAATGCATAAAGGAGGATGCAGTAAGCACCTGCTCCTCTAACATACACAGCAGACTGATCTGAATTTAGGAGCGCAGCACCTGTACCTGGGCGTAGCCCTTCCCCAGCATGTGTACCCATTCAAACTGAGGTTAGCATGTTCTTAAAAAGTGAAATGTTTCAGAACTTTCTGTGAAGGTGTATTTTGCCCCTTGCAAATGAGTGGACACATCATCATGCATGCAGCCCTAGGTGGTTCCTAAAGGATTAATTCTACAGCTTTTGTGAGATGTATTTATGTCTTTAATGTTTTTTTATGCCTCACTGTACCAACTTGGTAATAAGGTGCTTTAAAAAAAACAGTAGGATCCACACTTAACAGTAAGATAGACATTTAATATCAATGTATAAAGGTAGGACGTTGTTGAACAGATTCCAATCTTACTCTAAAAAGAGACAGAACAGATGAGCCGTCTGAGGGTTCCTCAAAGAAAGAGAGGACAGAGTTGTTATGGGATTTGACTGAGCGCTCCATAGATTGTTGCAGAGCTATTGAAGGACAGCGATGACACTCAGGAGGTTTTACATGTTGGGAATACTAACAAGAACAGCTTGTAGCCATTGAGCCCACCTTGTCAGCCTGTGCTGGTGAATACATTGGATCAATTTTGATATGTATTTATCTGAATCGTTTTGTAGGTTAAGAGACAGAATTTGAATTTTAGCGTGACTTCAATCTGTAGCAGAGACAGTTTCTTAAGATTGGGGTGATATAATCAAAGACCCATTTAAAGAGATGAATCTTGCAGTGGAATGAAAAATACCAGATTTTCAAAAGGAGAATACAATTTCCCTCTTTTCTGTAGAGCAGCTATTTTAGTTTGCAATCCAACCTGTTAACAGGCCAAATCTTTCTTTCTGGTTAATCTTACCCAGGGCCAATTGGAAATATGGAGCAGGGGAGCACCAAATTATTTGACACGATTGACTAAATTATGTGCCAAAAAAGGTAAATTATATGGCGTAAAGCGGCACATTTTTGATAGTATTACTTCATTATTTTGTATTTTTACATATGGCAATACTGTTTGTCTGGGCAAATATTTCACCCCAATACCAGTTTAACAACTAAATACATTAATACACAAATACAAGATCACCGGTTAACCTCTGTAAAGGGCCTTCCAAGCTCTTGAACACAATGCTATTTTTAGTAACGTTTGATCTGTTTGAGCTAGAAACTATTATTTTTTTAACTAAATTCTGCAAGTTGTGCAGCAGATAATGGATAATGTGGCATATGCTGCAAATCTATAATGATGCAGAAAAATCCACAGCAACCAGTGTCCCTGACCTTATCCATTAATTATCTCGATGAGATTTCCGTGCTTTGATTGATTCTGTCATCTCTTTCAAAGATATTCAAGCTCTGTATAATCAACCACAGGTCTTGAATCTTTTGGAAAAGTTAGCAAATGATTCAAGAGATAAGTGATGCTCTAAGGGGAAATTTTGATTTGAAAATAAATTTTCTTTACACTCTGGTGTTGAGAGTAGTGAGACACAAAATGGTTAGTTAAAAAATAAATGCTGCGGCTCTCTCAGGAGGTAGCTTGCACTAGCCCATTTCTCCTGATAGCGTTGCTTAAAACA
Organism: Lissotriton vulgaris; assembly: GCF_964263255.1. NCBI lineage: Eukaryota > Metazoa > Chordata > Amphibia > Caudata > Salamandridae > Lissotriton > Lissotriton vulgaris. Next base: position 635,753,652 of record NC_141700.1, on the reverse strand, counting down.
GAACCAACTACTAACCATGAAAGTGGCGAGAGAATGTGGTGGGATGGCCAGAGCTACCGACTTCGGAGCAGGGTTACTATTTTGGAGTATCAGTGTCGGCTCAACATCCTGTGACTCTGGTCAAATGACTTAATCTCACAGTGCCTACTATAAATGAATGTGTCCTTAACTGGTGCTCATGAAAAGTGCCGGTGTTGATGATTAAGTGCTGGTGCTGAGCACCGGAAACCACCTGCTCAAACTAAGCACTGGAGACACAGTGAAAGAGAATATAAGAGAGCGAAAAAACTGACAGCAAAAGCGAAGTACTCCAGACAAAGAGGTAAAAAGACATAAATGCAAAACAGATGTGCAATGTATCAAAGGGATTTGCAATGAATTGTCTGAATCGTTTGTACCCGTTGTTGCAGTCACAAATCCAAGGACAGAACACTAGCACCTCAAAGTGAGTGCCAACCTTTTGCAAACAAGAAGTGGGCTATGAGGGACAGATCTTACTTTGTGAATGATAGCTGCTGGAATCGGGAGATCAGACATTGGTCCAAAGGGTTGCTGCACGCTTCCCAGATGTCCACTGACGTAACGCAAGTTTTTTAAATTGCAGCCCCTGAGATGTAGGGGCAGCCATTGTAGCATTTTTGATTTTGCAAATTGAGAGATGAAGGACTGCTGTTACGCCCATGCCGCTATTCCTGCATTTGCAGGAAATCAGCATGATTCATAAAGATAAAAATATCTAATAAAAATTAATTAAGCAGGGATTCTACAATCTTAGGGATTGTAATTTTTGCGATGTGACCGATTAACACTGCAATCAAAGTGCTAAAATATTCTCAGGCTGCATCACAGATATTGCTCAAAAATCATGTCCGAAATGCAATCCGAAAATAGCATATCAGACCCCAAGTTCTTTATGCACAAAAATGACTGCAAATGAGAATAGCCTCCCTGAAGCAGAGGTAAAGTATTCAACTACTACACACTTCTTTCTGCAAGGATCAATTGTTCTAAAATTTAAATGAACATCTTTAATGAGATATCTCAGAGCGTTCAATTAACCTCTAAAGCTGCCTACTCAAAGTGATCAATATTTGAGACTGAGGTCTTTCTCAGGTGATATCCCTGTACTTGAGTTAAAAAACAACTTTGGTGTATGGTATGATATCACGATACAGATTTTTGCCAATTGGAGAGTGCCAGTAGTGGCGGCTCCTCTGCTAAGGTGAAGGAGCGCCGCCCTACTGCACAAAAGGAAAAATAAAATGATAATAACGTATTGTTATTATCATTTTATTTTTTCTATTGCAGTCAGTGGCTCTTCTTTATGCAGGGCAGGGCTGGCCAATGCAGGGGGGAGGAGTGGTAGCGCTCTCTAAGTGCACATGACTGTTTGGCCGGCTATCTTGGGCAAAACAGTCATGCACACACACAGCCTAGTGGGGAACATGCAAAGCCTCCTAGTCCCCATCTGAGTGCTGAATCTTGTTTTCCAGTCCAATCACACTGCTGCATTGCAGTGTTGTGATTGCCTTAGCGGAACCTGAGAGCCCGGGTGCTTCATGCTGCTTTCAGACGCTGGGACAGGAGACAGGAAGAAGGAAGACGAAGAGGATAGAGGAAAGGCAGTGTTTCCAGGTAAGTGCTTTTCTGACATCCCCTCCCCTGCCCTCCCCTCCCAACCACCCCATCCGGTAGCAGCTGCTACTGATTGTCAGAAGTGAACAAATTATGGAAAGCCTTTGGGGTCCTGTCATATAATTTGTGCAGAAATTTAAAATGTGAAAATATGCTTTGATTCCAATCTAGTCAGCAAAAATTAAGCAAGAAGAGATGTTTAGTTAGAGACCTTGTTACAATGAGCTTACTTAAATAAGACAATAAAAGATTAGGAAACAGATTCTCTAGGATTGAAGCGGACATTCAGCAGAAATGAATCACTTTTTTGATGATGTCGAACTTGAAGTTCAGAGACAGACAGAGAACCCCATCATTCTATACCAAACATAATAAAGAGATTTGCAGGAAATAGGAGAACTTATAAACATAGAAGAGCCTAAGTCAACACAGACCCATTTGGACTCTTTTCCTGTAGGGCTGAAGTCATCACAGAACTGAATAAGACTGTACAAAGTCAATTTCACAGAGGAGCTGTAAGAAATTGTGTTACTGGTTGGGGGGGGGTTGAATACCCTACTCAAGCAGTAACCACAATTCCTGTCAGGGTGGACCACAAGCAAACCCCCAACTAATCTGTGTTCAACCCTCTGGTAGCTTGGCACAAAAGCAGTCAGCCTTAACTTAGTGGCAATGTGTAAATTATTTATGCAGCTCATAAACAATAAAAAAGTGAAAACACAACACAAGAAAAATCCCACACCAATTTAGAAAACTAGAGTTACATTTAATAAACTATTTTGTACAATGAGCAGGGGAATCCTGGAGGGTATTCTATAGCTGGTAACACCAACAACGTTCAACAAATTGATTTAGAAATTATCTTGGAGGAAGTGACAAGGGCTTTAGCACAAAGTCTGGGCAGTAAAGCCCCCGGACCCGATGGGGTCCCGGTTGACATGCTTAAGCACAATGTTCCCTTGTGGGGGCCTATATTAACCCAGGCCATTAATGCTAGTATAAAAACTACCCTTCCCCAGACATGGGCACACTCTATAATAATTCCAATCTACAAAAAGGAAGACCGTGAAGATCCAGGGTGTTATAGACCCATCTCCCTCCTGGATTCCACTGTTAAAGTGGTAGGGAGGGTCATCCTTGACCGTCTCTCTGATTGGGCAGAGGACAACCAGATATTATCCGATCTCCAATATGAATTTCGCGATGGTCTTGGTACCATTGAGCAGTCCCTCAACCTCTCATTACTGATAGGCAAGTATACAAGAGCAAAAAAAGGTAGATTATACTTGGCCTTTGTCGACCTCACCGAAGCGTTCGACTCAGTTAGACAACACAGGCTGTGAGAGGTCCTCGAAACGATAGGGGTTGACCCAAAAATTATCATGTTTTTAAGGCGGCTGTACAGCAGAGCTTCCGCAAGTGTCCGGTTTGGTCATAAGGGTGAATGCACCCAAGTCTTCCCAGTCATGAGAGGGGTCAGACAAGGCTGTGTCTTGGCCCCTTTTCTTTTTAATCTTTACATCAATGGTCTTGAAGATGCCCTTGTTCTCTAGGGTAAAGATTATCCCCCGGTAGAGGTCCGCCCTATCCCCGCATTACTGTATGCGGATGATGCCGTATTGATGGCACGTACCCAAAACGGCCTTCAATGCGCCCTGGATAGTTTTAGTATGTTTATGAGGGATCTGGGTCTCAAAACTAACATAGCTAAGACCTATGTCTTGAGATGTAGGCAAGGGATCCAGAGGACCTATGAAATGTATATTGATAGTGAGAGGTTATCTATACTAATATAATAAAGAGAGAGCCCAAACCTTTGAGGCGGGTAATCTCAGGAACCACAGCACCAATCACAACACCCAATACAGCGTTGGAAAGGGTAGTTGCAGCAGAAGGACATAGGTTATGCCCTTTCATTTACTGCTGCTCACATGGGCAATTGGCACCCTCTGCAGTTTTGAGCTTTGGTGAGCTTAGACTTCATCCTGACGTGGCTTCCCTCTGGTTCCCTCCCCACCTGCTGCAACCTAGACCTGCCATACCGCTTGAGTGCAGATATGTGGGGGTGCTGTGGGCCAAGTCCATACAACACAAGGAGGTTGGTTGGGGCACTCTTCTCTCGATTTCTCGAGTTGTGTGGCCTCCTCTTGCCTGCCACCTTGGATCCGGCACCCATGCGCTCTACTCCACACTGTTCATCACCTGCTTTGGGGTCTGACCTATGCAGACCAGAAGCTCCTGCCATGGCCTGAGGCGCCATTGGGCCTTACCATGCACCTGTGATACACTGTGCGAGCCCCGAGTTCCCACTACCAGTGGCCTATTAGCTACCTCCAACCTCCCTCAGGGGCCTCTCCCTTTAGTTTGCTTGAGCTTCCTTGGGAAATTTACACACTAAACAGCTTTAAGGCCCAGTGAACATAGCCATCATCCTGACACAGCCTCTCTCTGGAATTCTCTCCCATTGCTACAACCTGGCCCGAGTGCGGACTGCCATCACGCCTCAGTGCAGATTTGGGGGGACCCCAGGTGGTGCCTATATAACCTGAGGAGATTGATGGGGTGCTCTCCTCCTGTATGCCTGAGTCACAGGATCCAGCTGCCTCTTGCCCATTGCCTTGGATCTGTTGCCCATGCACTCCACTCATCATTCTCCACCACCCACGCAGAGGGCGGCTCACTTACTCTCATATGCCCTGGTTCACACCCTGGAGACGGTAGATGGCAGATACTGATGACTCTTTCTTTACTCTGCCTCTACTACTAACCTCTGGGAGCCATAAGATGCTGATGACCTCGTTTACATCTCACTCGGAGGGTAATTCTTATGACCAGTGCTTGCTACTCTGCTCAACTTGGCCTCTTGTTTCAGTGCATACCTACCACTTTGAGCGCTGGAATACTTTGCATCTTGTCTATGCTGTCACTGCCTCACTGTTTGGATCGTGCACACTGTCTAGCAACCCTTGTTACAACTCACTGCTGCTTCAAACACTGCAGACATGGGATGTGGTGACCCCAAACAAAGAAACAGAAATTTGACCCGGTGAGTGGCCCTTGTTACCAACACTCTCTATCTGACATATGAGGATCCTCCCCATACTGATCCTGCTGTCATATCCTCTGATGGCACATCTGCCATAATGACTGAACGGTATGCAGACAAAATATCGAAATTTAAATATCGATATTCAATAATATCGATGTTTAAATATCGAAGGGACATAATATAGAAGGTAAGTAATATTGATAGATTTTAATATCCATATTAGTAATATCGATGTTTTAAATATCGATGTTAGTAATATCGATGTTAGTAATATCAATGTTAATCATTTCGATGTTACTAATATCGATTTTTATATATTTTTTGTATATTATTATGTATTTATTATGTTTTAATTTATTTTTATGTAATTTAATTACATTTTGTATTTTAGTACTGTAGCGGGTTGTGGGTTTATAGGGGAATAGGGTGGGAAGTAATTTAATTATATTATATTAATTATTAATTATTAGGAATTATTAATTAATTTTAATTAATTGTTAATTAATTTTAATTATTGATAATTAATTTTAATTAATTGATTAATTGATAATTATGTTCTGTAGCAGGTTGTGGGTTTATAGGGGAATAGGGTGGGAAGTAATTTAATATTGCTAAATTAATTAATAATTAGTAGGAATTATAAATTGATTTTAATTAATTGGTAATTAATTTTAATTAATTGGTAATACATTTTTAATAATTGATTAATTGATAATTATGTTCTGTAGCGGGTTGTGGGTTTATAGGGGAATAGGGTGGGAAGTAATTTAATTATATAAAATTAATTATTAATTATTATGAAATTTACATTAATTTTAAATAATTGATAATTAATTTTAATTAATTGGTAATTTAATTTTATTAATTGATTAATTGATAAATATGTTCTGTAGTGGGTTGTGGGTTTATAGGAGAATAGGGTGGGAAGTAATTTAAATGTAATTAGTAATAATGTGTTTTAATTAATTATTTTGTTAATTATATAATTGTTAATTAAGTATTAATTGGTAATTAAATATTATTAAATGGTATTTTTTATTAATTTTTTTAGTTATTTATTTATTGCTAATCATGTTTTTAATAATTATGTATTGATATTTGTAAATGGTTTATATTTATTTAATAGTTACATTTTTTATTATTTACAAAATAATTATTTATAGGTATGTTATTTTTACCTCTATGCTATCCAACACTTTCCCTACAGTTGCACTCTCTGGAGTGGGAATAGTAATTGTTACCCCTACGCTATCCAACACTTACCCTACTGATGCACTTAATGGAGTTGGAATAGTAATTGTTACCCCTACGCTATCCAACACTTACCCTACTGTTGCACTCTCTGGAGTTGGAATAGTAATTTTTAGCCCTACACTATCCAACACTTTCCCTACTGTAGCACTCTCTGGAGTGGGACTAGTAATTGTTACCCCTACGCTATCCAACACTTTCCCTACTGTTGCACTCCCTGGAGTTGGAATAGTAATTGTTACCCATACGCTATCCAACACTTTCCCTACTGTTGCACTCTCTGGAGTTGGAATAGTAATTGTTACCCCTACGCTATCCAACACTTTCCCTACTGTTGCACTCTCTGGAGTTGGAATAGTAATTGTTACCCCTACGCTATCCAACACTTACCCTACTAATGCACTCTCTGGAGTTAGAATAGTAATTGTTACCCCTACGCTATCCAACACTTTTCCTACTGTTGCACTCTCTGGAGTTGGAATAGTAATTGTTACCCCTACGCTATCCAACACTTTTCCTACTGTTGCACTCTCTGGAGTTGGAATAGTAATTGTTACCCCTACGCTATCCAACACTTTCCCTACTGTTGCACTCTCTGGATTTGGAATAGTAATTGTTACCCCTACGCTATCTAACACTTTCCCTACTGTTGCACTCTCTGGAGTGGAAATAGTAATTTTTACCCCTACGCTATCCAACATTTACTTACTTTTTTTAATTTGTTTTACATTTTTATTAATTGTTATTAATATTATTATTTTATGTATATAAATGTATTTGTAATTTATTATATTTTCATTTCTTTATAAGTGATTAAAATAATTGTTTAGAGTTATTATTAATGAAGTATATACTATGTATTATATCTTAATTATTTTTTGTTTTTATGACATAATTTATTAATTTTAAATATTATAATATATTTTTAACTATGTTTATCACATTTATTAGTATTATTTTATTAATATTAAAAAAATAATGAAAAAAACATATTTTTTTAAACGATATTTTTGACATCAATATTTTTTTTTCTATATTTTTGTACTTACCTTGTTAGAGATAGGATGTCGATATTGTTGTAATCTATATTTTTGTTGCGATATTTTTGTAGGTAGATATTTTTATATTCGATATTTTGTCATAGATTCGACTGAACTGTGCGCAGGAATTCAGGCCAGTGACACTCATTTGGACTCCCTCAGCAACCTTCTGGATCAGATTGGTGAGAGCCTAGACCATCACACCACTTGGTTAGATGAAGCCAAGCACCAAATCTTGGACATAGAGGATGGCACCTCCAGCATCACAAAATGCCTGAAAAAGATAGAGCACTTGCTTAAAACCACAATGATGAACAACGAAGATCTCAAAGCTAGATCCAGGCTGAACAATGTCCACAACATGGGGGTAGCTGAGACCACCAATATGGGTCACCAGGACATTTTATTTGGGAAACTACTTACCGAACTCTTTGGCCACCAGAACTTTACTGGCAACTTCATGGTGGAGCGGGCCTACAGGTCATTGGGCCTGTGCCTTCCTCCCAGAGCCTCACCTTGCCAAATAATAGCACAGCTCCTCAACTTTTATGACAGGGACACAGCGCTCCGCTTGGACCCTGAATGTATCCTGCTTCACTACCAGGGCTTCACTTTGTCCCTGTATCCTGATTTTACCCTTGCTTTACAGGAGGCCAGGTGAAAATTCACAGGCATTAAAACCCTTTCATTAGCAAGGCCTCAAGTATAACATGCTATATCCAGCACGCCTTAGAGTTGAGGCCAATGGCATCACATCTTCAATAGCCCTGCTGAGATAGTCCAATTCTGTAAACAACATGCTGGGAGTAATCGCTCATCAAGACGTGCTACCCCAAATCTGTCGCCCGTTGCCTCTGCCACAATGCAGGACCTAACAAAGAATATAAATGGGGCTTGCACCGCTCAGTTCATTGGTGGTGATCCGTGTAACGGTCTGTGGCGAGCTGATGAGGTGTCGCTGTCTGTGCCTAACAGAGTGTGGTATATCAGAGTCTATTACAATGCTGCCCCAACAAGGGGGAAGGCTCCTCCAAGCACTGCAAGAACGACTGCATCAGTCTTGTTCACTTATACGTTTTTAATAAAGTCTTTTGAGTCAAAAATGTTTTTTTATATGTTCTCAAATTCGTAGTTTCAATCTCAACACATTATTTTCATGGTTGGAAAAATCTCTAACATTTCTGTCCAATGCATGTATCATCAATCTTATTACTCCCAATGCATTTTGGGCTATCCTTCAGCCCTTCATCAGGGGGTTACTCTACAGGAAAAAGAAGAAAGAAGTGGCTATCAGCCTATATACTGGGGATGTTAAAAGTACAAGAAAATCATCATGCGTAGTGTGATTGCCAAACGCCTAATGGTGAAATGGCTGTGCTCTCTATGAACATTCATGTGTGTTATCAAAGCAAAATGTTTAATTTTTAAAAAAAAAGGTGAAACTAAAATGATAGTAACAAACCACGGTGTTGGTGTGCTTTAAAAATCGCTCATGGTGCCAAACGGTGGTGAAAGTGTGTCCCGGAGATAAGGAACTGAGTGCTCGATTTTACGAAAAGAACTAATATGATATGCACCCAAGCGTTAAACAAACATGTGTGTCATTCTATAAATAACTCTCAGACACATTGGCATTATCAGTCCGTTGACCTGTAGGGTTACAAAAGTGTGCGCATATGATTAGCGCGTATATTTTACCGTCGGAAATTATAATAGGGATGTCCTCAGATCGAGGAACTCACAAAGGATGTTAGAAAACTCCGCGTAGTTTTCCTCCGGTCAGTCAGCAAGCGCACCCGTTTGAAAAAGCTACGTTCTGCCGGCGTGACCGCTAATATAAACATCAAGAGTGGACCAGACCCATGGTAACGGGCGCCATCTTTAAATGGTAAAAGTGCGAGTTACTGTAACTACTTCCACAAAGATAGCAAAAGGAGCCACAGGGACACTTGAGCATGTAGATTACATTAGAAGAGTTACATGTGGCATTGACTCTCAGTTTTACTTTATGTCCTTTCATGGAGTGGTTGGTGTAGTTCCCTGGTATGACGTTGTTGCAGTTACTGCAGTTATAACAAGGCGAAAGTCCCTTGTATATTTGAGTTTCTGTGTGATCCCTTGGTCTCGTGAGTATTTCTTTGAGGTTGCGTCCTCTCGTATAGGCAAAGATGGGTATTTGCGCAAAAATGTTTCGCAAATCAGGTTCTGTGCTCAAAAGTGACCAATGTTTCAAGATAATTTTTGGAATTAATTGCTGGTAGTGGTTTATTTGGACACAACTACCATGCGTGTATTCTCAACTTTAGGTTGGATGCGCAGTAATTCACTGCGGTTGGCCTTCTTGCATCGGGCGGCTGCCTTTTCTAAAATCTCCTGAGGGTACCCTCGTGCTTCAAATCTTTCCAATGTGAGTCTTTGTTGAATTTCATTCTTAGCTGTGGAGGACACGATGCGTTTAACTCTTAATACTTGAGAATACGGCAAGCTGAGTTTGAGACCAGGTCGATGAAAACTTGTGAAATGCAATATTGAGTTGCGATCTGTTGGTTTTCGAAAAATCGTAGTGGAGATTTTGCCATCATGTCTGTGAACTGCTACATCCAAAAAGTGGAGGTTTTTTTCCGTCATAATCCCATGTAAATTGGGTGCGGTCATTGATGTGATTCCAGTTCTCTAAAAAGTCCAAGAGACTGTTACTGGTGCCTGCCCAAAGTATGAATATATCATCAATAAACCTGAGATATAATTTACCATGTCTCTTCCATAGGTGACTGTCTAGAATATGTGTTTCTTCAAATACTTTCATGAATGTATTGGCATAAGATGGAGCCGCACAATTGCCCATGGAAGTACCGCATAGTTGGTGAAACCAGTTGCCATCAACAGTAAAATAACTGTGATAGAGTGTGAAAACGAGGAGTTCCATTAAGAATACTTGGAGATCAGCATCCAATGAGGATCTTGTTAGAACTTTCTCCACAGCTTCTATACCCAGATCGTGGGGTATGGATGTGTACAATGAACGTACATCTACTGTACATAGTAACAATTTCTGCTCTTCCAACTGGTCAGTGCAGGTATTCAGTTTTACCAAGAAATCGGTGGTATCACGTATGTATGATCCTGATTCAAGAACAAAGGGCTGAAGATATTTATCGATGAATTTACCAATAGTTTCGTGTATACTTCCTTTTGTTGACACTATGCGTCGAAATGGAGGCTTAGTTGGGTGCTTATGTATTTTTGGCACCATGTACATAATTGGTGCCTTGGGGCTATTAGGAGCCAAGTACCGTCTAACTTTGTCATTGATGGTGCCATTGTCAAACGCTTGTTGTATGATATGGTTTAAAATATCAGCGTACTCACTGGTGGGATCCATTTGGAGGGGAGCATAGGTGTTGATGTCAGACGTGTCTTCCGTGATTTGTCCATGATAACTAACGCTCCCCCTTTATCGGCCGTTTGACACACTATGCCTGTGTTGTTCGCCAGTTTATGTAGAACATTTTTCTCTCTTTTAGAGAGGTTGCTTCGTTTGATGGATGATTGAAATGGAAGAGTCGATATTTCATGTTTGATCAAGTTTTCAAACGTATCTATTATTTTATGGCTTTGCGGAGCCAAAAACGTGCTTTTGGGGCGAAGCCCTCTCAAAATATCTTCTTCTGATGTGGACGTGGACACGATGTTTTGAAAGTAATGACGTAACCGTATGTTACGTATCAATTTGAAAGCACTGACTTCTAGTTCCAAACTGTTTGTACGTGTAGTGGGAACAAAAGATTGGCCTTTCTGAAGGGTAAGGGTCTCTTCCTGAGTTAGCTGATATGATGAAATGTTAATGACAAGATTATTTTGATCCATTATTTCCTGCGTGGACCTTTCTTTTTCTCTGGTTCGACTGGTGTTTTTTCCACCTCTGGTATTTTTTCCACCTCTGCGGGTTTTGCCCTGCCTGAGTCGGCTTGTTGTCTTTTGCCGTGTTCCAAAAAATGAACCGCAGAGTTAGATGGACCGGCTTGTTGTTGTTGCTGGTCTGGGCGAGTCGTCCTCTGTTTCGCTTGGGTCCTAGTGTCTCCTTCCGATGATGAGGTCTCGTTTTCGGAATATGGATTATATGGTCGATTAGGGCGTCGACAGGCATACACTTCAGCCCACGTGTACACCTCGCCGAGCTTATAGTCAATGGTGTCACGCTTAAACTTTTGTATTTTACGTTCTTGTGTTTCTCGGGTATGTTTATCGAGTTGCACGTTAATATCTTCCAACATTTTGGTTAGTTCAGCGGCTCCCATGGCATTATTCAATTCTGTGTTAATACTTTTAATCTCTGCTGCCAATTCCTCCAAGGTTTTGGAAAGTTCCTCTATGATGAGGAGAATTAGATCTAACGAGCATTTGTTGAGGATGGCGTACCAATGCCCAACAAACCTCGTATTGTTTTTACATAACAAAGGTTTCAATGGGACCCTCAGGCCTCTAGGGATCCGCTGGGCCCGATGGTACCGCACAAGTGTGCTAGCGTGAAGTTTTTGGTTAGACTCCTTCTTCAACAAGTAGAGTAGTTGTTTTATGTTGCTTTCTATGCTACGTGCATTAGCAGTTGGTGCTATATCTTCTTGTATTATGCCGTAGATCTTACTGGCATCCTCAATCTTCAATAGCCCTGCTGAGATAGTCCAATTCTGTAAACAACATGCTGGGAGTAATCGCTCATCAAGACGTGCTACCCCAAATCTGTCGCCCATTGCCTCTGCCACAATGCAGGACCTAACAAAGAATATAAATGGGGCTTGCACCGCTCAGTTCCAGGGCGGTGATCCGTGTAACGGTCTGTGGCGTGCTGATGAGGTGCCGCTGTCTGTGCCTAACAGCGTGTGGTATATCAGAGTCTATTACAATGCTGCCCCAACAAGGGGGAAGGCTCCTCCAAGCACTGCAAGAACGACTGAATCAGTCTTGTTCACTTATACGTTTTTAATAAAGTCTTTTGAGTCAGAAATGGTTTGTTATATGTTCTCAAATTCGTAGTTTCAATCTCAACACATTATATTCATGGTTGGAAAAATCTCTAACATTTCTGTCCAATGCATGTATCATCAATCTTATTACTCCCATTGCATTTCGGGCTATCCTTCAGCACTTCATCAGGGGATTACTCTACAGGAAAAAGAAGAAAGAAGTGTCTATCAGCCTATATACTGGGGATGTTAAAAGTACAAGAAAATCATCATGCGTAGTGTGATTAGTGTGATTGCCAAACGCCTAATGGTGAAATGGCTGTGCTCTCTATGAACATTCATGCGTATTATCAAAGCAAAATGTTTAAAAAATGTTTAAAAGGTGAAACTAAAATGATAGTAACAAACCACGGTGTTGGTGTGCTTTAAAAATCGCTCATGGTGCCAAACGGTGGTGAAAGTGTGTCCCGGAGATAAGGAACTGAGTGCTTGATTTTACGAAAAGAACGAATATGATAGGCGCCATGCACCCAAGCGTTAAACAAACATGTGTGTCATTCTATAAATAACTCACAGACACGTTGGCATTATCAGTCCGTTGACCTGTAGGGTTACAAAAGTGTGCGCATATGATTAGCGCCTATATTTTACTGTCATTCATAACTTACTATCAGCACTTTTACAACACATGGTTATCTGGTGACAATAGAGAACAGGCTCTTAGCTATCAGAGATAGTGATGGCATGGCTGGCAGAAGGACAACAATAATTATTGGCATCCCCCATTACCCAGGAGGAATTCACACAGGCAATAGATGCCCTAGGCGGATCCAAGGCTCTTGGCCTGGATTATTTTATAAAGCATTTAAGCATGTTCTGGTCACCTGCCTTGCTGAGGTTTCTGCTGAGGCCCTTAAGGACAATGTGCTCCTGCCCACATTATGTGAGGCAGTCATCACCCACCTCCTTAAACCTGGTAAACCTGCTCATCTCTGCACTTAGGCCCCTATCATTCTTCAGCTATTATAAAAGAATCTTGGCTAAGGATGGCACCTTACTCCTAGAACAAATATTTCTCCTCATCGTTCTACCACAATAATTTTCCACACTATATTTGCAGTCCTGAATCAAATATCCCCAACCCTTCCTCCTTAATAAATCAGGAATGCCCTGAAACTTTTGTGACCTCGTCATGCTCTTATATACTAGTCCTATGACTTGGCTTAGAGCAAACAATCGACTTACCTACGCTTTCCGCATTTCAGTGGAGACTCGCCAAGGATGCCATCTTTATCCCCTGCTTTTTATTGTTGCCCTTGATCCCCTTGTCCATCACCTGCAGGAGCGCCATATGCACAGAGGTCTTCAGTTTCATTAAGGAACTCTCCTGGGTTTCATCTATGCCGACGACCTCCTTCTCCTGGTAAGGGATCCCGCCACGCATCTCTCCCCCATCATCTGGAAAATAATATGATATTGGGGCTCTTTCTGTTCTCTCCATTAACTGGAGTATGTCTGAGCTTTTCCCGCTCTTCGACACCACTGTCCACCGTGTATTAGAATACCCTCTTTGATGATGTACTGCTCCCCCTTAATACCTTAGAATCATTCTACATAGGCAGAGGGAAGAGGTCGTTCACCACAATTATGGACCCATGTCAACAAACGTACTATTCAGATAGAGATGTGGATCTGGCTGCCACTCTCCATTGCAGGGCAGATTGCTATGATTAAGATGGTGGTGCTTTCACTCTTTCTATATCTGTTCCTGAACATCCCGATTGCATTGACTAATTCTTTCTTCTCCACCTTGAGCAGCCTCTTGACCCGCATTATATGGGCTGGTCACCTTTCCAGAATCAAATGGGAGACGCTGACCATCCCACATGCTAAGGGAGGTTTCAGAGTTCAAGATTTCCAGCTATATTACCTAAAACCAGAGCAGGACCAGGTAGAGCAACTACCACTATCGTTGATCTTACCCCATGGATTACCGCATGAACCTTCTGACATGCACGCTCCCTCCATGACAATGTGGGCTAGGTCCAAACTCAGTAGGTATCTGGGTGCCGAACTTAGATACTCACTGGGTATTCCCCTGATAAATAATCAGTGGCTACTAATGACTCAGGAAAAACTGGTACAGCTCACAATTTTGGCCTATCGACTGAATACTGTGGGGGACCTCTTCCCAAATGGCTAAGTCGACACGCATATTACATTCACGACCATGGGAACCCCCTCCTCCATGGATAAATTAATTTGTCTTTTGCTTCATAGCACACTGTGTGTGAAACTGCCTTCAGTGATATCATCTGCTGACATCATCTGCTGACAGTGCTAAGCTGGTATCTTGTTTATATGACCCCAGTCTCACAATCAGACTAACGCTTGCGTTCGCATCCAGGAAATCTCTGGACCTTGACATGTAATACTCCATCCCAAGCAAAACTTGGTCCTATCGCTGCACATAAACCAAACCTGTCTCCACTAATTGCAGATATAAACGTTGTCTTTACAAGTACCTCCACTGGGCGTACACCACTCCCATGGCCCTAGCCTACTTTGACCCCTCTCGATCGCACTGCTGTCCCCAAGTGTGCGGCTGATCACGCCGACTTTGTGCACCTCACTTGGACAGGTACTGTTATTCAAATATATTGGACTGCCATATTTGCTTTAATTTCTACTATGATAGAGTGCGCTATTGACCCTGCTCCCCTTTTGGCACTCCTGGACTATGTCAAACCCTTGTGCTCTAGACTAAAACGATTTACTGCCATGGCCTTGCTCTTGGTTAAGCGATGCATAGCCCTTCAATGGGGCACCAGTAAAGCACCCACCACTGATCATTGGATGAAAGATATGCAATATTGTAATGCGACCAGTGAGCTCTATGCCTCCATGTAACTCCTAATCTCCATCCCTAAAGACATTTGGGCACCACTCCGAGTGTACCACTTGACTCTGGATTCTGATGCATCAGATACTGCCACCGATTGACTCAATTTTTTATACACATGTCAACCACTGAATGCTCACATGATGTACCATGCTTGACAATGCTATGTACTTTCTTGCGGATTATATTCACTCTGATTGATGTAATGTATACACCTTCTGCCTACCCTTTAAAAGCAGTACTGTTTGTTGTTCGCTGAAAAATAAATAAATACATTAACAACAAAAAAATTATGCATCGTGCAGTTTCCAGAAGCTGCGGACTGCGATGCAAAGATGTGTCATGCAGTGGCGGTTCAGAGGAGCTGCGAAGTTGCAATTGTTTTTTACCCTAGTGATGCCCTTGAGTCAAAGTTTACCCAAGATACTGGCAAACTACATTTCAGGTCAAACTCACAATCTTGCTTAATTCTCCATAATTTTCTCCAAATTTTGTGAAAAAAATTACACCATTTATAACACACTAATATTACTCACTATAATGCAAGCCCAAAACCTAAGTAGACTGAAAGAATGTCACAAAAACTTTTATTTGAGGTGGGCTGAGCCACCTCAGGAGGCATTCGATCTACTGTTAAATATTTTGCAGTCTGGTATCAGTCCATGCTAATCCAGAGTTACCATACATTCCCCATATAGATGCTAGACAAAATGGGTTGAGTGATTGCTGTTTTATGCGATGCCAGAACCAAATGTGTTATGGTATTCGCAAGCCGAAATCACGCTGTGCCTTCACAGCGTCGTCATTAAAACAAACGTGCCTTTAGTATGCATTCATTCAGTATTCAAGTCGGTATAACAACTTGCCTTAACGGGGTGCTGAATTTTGGGATAGATTGATTTACTATTCCAACTCCAGTCTGCGCAACAGTAGCGAAGGTGTTGGACTTTAAATCCAACACCATTCCACAAATGCGCTCCCCCAAAGGCAAGTTGTTATAAAGACCTGTCTGCTGGACGAATGCGTACTAAAGACGTGTTCATTCTATTGCCAGTGCTGTGAAGGCACAGCAGGATTCTGGCTTCATTCTAAAGGAAGTTTTCCCGCCAGAACCTGCAAGTTCAATCTACATCGAATGATACTTGGTTGGTATGCTCTATAAGACCTGAGTCATCTCATTCCATTAATTATTGGATTTCTTTGGATTGGGGTGGTAAAGGGTGGAGGGTTTTAAGAACCCCTTAACATTTGTCTCACAAAAATACCATTCCTTTGAAATCAAAGATAGTGCATTTGCCCCTGGAGTTGCAGTGAAACAGGCATAGGAATGTGAAATCACATATTAATATGAAATTGTTAAATGCTCCTAATTCCCCAACCCTATTCATTAGTCTATGAGTAGTAAATGTAGGAAAAAGGGGAAGTCTAAACAGTTTTTACTTTATAAAGGAAATATTTCTATTATCCTAATGATATAAATCAGGTATGATAAAAAGAAGGAATAGACGAAAGCAAGATGTCTGTACTTATAAACGTTTTTTAAACATAATATTTCTATGTGACCTGACGATGTAGGGTCCTGGTGTGTGTACTGAGAGGCTATGTATTACCATAAAGTATTGTGATCTTCAATATGTTTCTGGATATGCTCAAACTCCTATGGACCGATAGATTAATTCAGGGTATATGATCTCATGTCTTTATATTTCATTTTTTTAATTGCATTATTATTACCAGGGTATAGAAGCATTAAGATATCAACACAGTATTTACAGCAAGGACTATAATTCGGAAATACTCGAGGAGGTGAGCTTTTTATATGTGAATATAGGAAATACTAATTGATTAACTGTCACCTGCCATTTTGGAATTGGGATATTGGATAACAGAGCTGTCCAATTGGGTCACTAGGATCCAAGTTTCAAGTTTGTAGGAGTGCCTCACTTTGTAAGAAATATTGAATGTTAGAGTATCCCAATTAAGACTTAAAGGGTATGTGATCGGATATACAATTGTCAGGTTTCTACTTTCCCTTGTAATATAAACAAACTAAAGATACGGGTTGCTTTACTGATGTATATTTTACCTTTAAGAATGTTCAATAGGCAGACTGGGTTTGGGATTGGTGTTTTGTTAAAAGATAGTGGACTGGTTGTATTTATATCTGGAATATTCTGTTCTGTTTATAATTTTTATGATATATTGTTTTGTTTCCCTTATTTTCAGCCCTGATGATGTCCCAAATGGAGACGAAACGCATTGGCTGTTAACTGTGTTGTATCTATAAAAATCTTGGTTGGAGGCTTACTGACATCATTCAGAATAAAGAAAATGAATTGAACAACTGCAGCTTGGAGGACTTTTTCTTAGGAGTTAATATCTTTGAATATTAATTGTGAAATTGTATACACAATGTACTTTTCTTTATTTTCATGCTCCTTCTGTATATTGTTTACTGTTTTTGAAACATAGCCCAAAATAGTGAGGGCAAATCTAGGAACCAAGGGTCTTATTCACAAAGGAGAATTCAGTCATATATATATTTTCTGTGTGTGCCACAAATTCGTAAAGGGATTCCTGGCAAGCATACGCCTATTTACAGGGGGGGATATATAGAGTACGGAGATCTCTGCGCTAAGAATCTCGCTCAAGGAAAAAAAAATTGTGGTTTTCCTTGGAAGTTTGGGAAAATGTGTATGTTTGTTGGTTTTCCCAATCTTCACTCCCTCCTATTTCAACCCTGGAAAAAGTCTTAATTCTCTCCAGCAAAAAACAGTTGTGACTCCTCTTTCAGAGCAGGAAGGGTAGTGACAATCCAGGGGAAACAACCATCACAACGCAGGAATAACAACGCAATACCACTACAACAAAACTTTTACAAAGCAAGATCATTTACAACACATGGGTAAGTATTTAATTTAATTTATTTAATTAAATTTAAAAAAATGTAAATTAATTTGAATTTGAATTTTTTAAATTGTAACACCTACACTATCCATCACTTACACTATAGATGCACCCAGTACTTACACTAAAGATGCATAAAACTTGAATTAGAATAGAAATTATTACTCCTGCACTAATCAGCACTTACCCTACAGATGCAGCCCCCTGGAGTTAGAATAGTAATTATTACTCCTACACTATCCAGCACTTACACAACAGATGCACCCCCATGGAGTTAGAATAGTAATTAGTACCCCTGCAATATCTAGCACTTACACTACAGATGCACCCCCCTGGAGTTTGAATAGTAATTATTACTCCTACACTATCCAGCACTTATACTACAGATACACCCCCATGGAGTTAGAATAGTAATTAGTACCCCTACACAATCTAGCACTTACACTACAGATGCACCCCCCTGGAGTTAGAATAGTAATTATTACCGATACACTATCCAGCACTTACCCTACAGATTCACCCCTTAGGAGTTAGAATAGTAATTAGTACCCCTACACTATCCAGCACTTACCCTACAGATGCTCCTCCATGGAGTTAGAATAGTAATTATTACCCCTACACTATTCAGCACTTACACTACAGATGCACCCCCCTGGAGTTAGAATAGTAATTATTACCCCTACACTATCCAGCACTTACCCTAGAGATGAATCCCCTATGGAGTTAGAATAGTAATTATTACCCGTACACTATTCAGCACTTTCCCTACAGATGCACCCCCTGGAGTTAGAATAGTAATTATTACTCCTACACTACCCAGCACCTACAGTAGAGATGCACCCCCATGGAGTTAGAATAGTAATTAGTACCCCTACACTATCCAGTACTTTCCCTACAGATGAACCCCCTGGAGTCAGAATAGTAATTAGTACTCCTACACTATCCAGCATTTACACTACAGATTCACCCCGCTGGAGTTAGAATAGTAATTATTACCCCTACACTATCCAGCACTTACCCTACTGATGAATCCCCAATGGAGTTAGAATAGTAATTATTACTCCCACACTTTCCATCACTTACACTACAGATGCACCCTCTGGAGTTAGAATAGTAATTAATACCCTACACTATCCAGCACTTTCCATACAGATGCACACCCCTGGAATTAGAATAGTAAATATTACTCCTACACTATCCAGCACTTACACTACAGATGCACCCCCATGGAGTTAGAATACTAATTAGTACCCCTAAACTATCTAGCACTTTCCCTACAGATGCATCCCCCTGGAGTTAGAATAGTAATTAGTACCCCTTCGCTATCCAGCACTTTCCCTACAGATGCACCCTTCTGGAGTTAGAATAGTAATTATTACACCTACACTATCCAGCACTTACACTACAGCTGCACCCCCATGGAGTTAGAATACTAATTAGCACCCCTACACTAGCCAGCACTTACCCTACAGATAAATACCCCATTGGAGTTAGAATAGTAATTATTACTCCTACACTATCCAGCGCTTACACTACAGATTCACCCCCCTGGAGTTAGAAAAGTAATTAGTACCCCTACACTATCCAGCACTTACCCTACTGATGCACCCCCCTGGAGCTAGCATAGTAATTAGTACTCCTACACTATCCAGCACTTACACTACAGATGCACCCCCCTGGAGTTAGAATAGTAATTATTGACCTATACTATCCAGCACTTACCCTACAGATGCACCTTCATGGAGTTAGAATAGTAATTATTACTCCAACGCTATCCAGCACTTACACTACAGATTTACCCCCTTGGAGTTAGAAAAGTAATTAGTACCCCTACACTATCCAGCACTTACCCTACTGATGCACCCCCCCTGGACCTAGCATAGTAATTATTACTCCTACGCTATCCAATCCATACACTACAGATGCACCCCCCTGGAGTTAGAATAGTAATTATTATTTCTACAATATCCAGCACTTACATTACAGATGCAACCCCCTGGAGTTAGAATAGTAATAAATACCCCTACACTATTCAGCACTTTCCCTACAGATGCACCCCCCTGGAGGTAAAATAGTAATTAATACCCCTACACTATCCAGCACTTTCCCTACAGATGCACTCCCCTGGAGTTAGAATACTAATTAGCACCCATACACTAGCCAGCACTTACCCTACAGATAAATACCCCATTGGAGTTAGAATAGTAAATATTACTCCTACACTATCCAGCGCTTACACTACAGATTCACCCCCCTGGAGTTAGAAAAGTAATTAGTACCCCTACACTATCCAGCACTTACCCTACTGATGCACCCCCCTGGAGCTAGCATAGTAATTAGTACTCCTACACTATCCAGCACTTACACTACAGATGCACCCCCCTGGAGTTAGAATAGTAATTATTGACCTATACTATCCAGCACTTACCCTACAGATGCACCTTCATGGAGTTAGAATAGTAATTATTACTCCAACGCTATCCAGCACTTACACTACAGATTTACCCCCCTGGAGTTAGAAAAGTAATAAGTACCCCTACACTATCCAGCACTTACCCTACTGATGCACCCCCCCTGGACCTAGCATAGTAATTATTACTCCTACGCTATCCAACCCGTACACTACAGATGCACCCCCCTGGAGTTAGAATAGTAATTATTACTTCTACAATATCCAGCACTTACATTACAGATGCAACCCCCTGGAGTTAGAATAGTAATAAATACCCCTACACTATTCAGCACTTTCCCTACAGATGCACCCCCCTGGAGGTAAAATAGTAATTAATACCCCTACACTGTCCAGCACTTTCCCTACAGATGCATTCCCCTGGAGTTAGAATAGTAATTATTATTCCTACACTATCCAGCACTTACCCTAGAGATGAATCCCCTATGGAGTTAGAATAGTAATTATTACCCGTACACTATTCAGCACTTTCCCTACAGATGCACCCCCTGGAGTTAGAATAGTAATTATTACTCCTACACTACCCAGCACTTACAATAGAGATGCACCCCCATGGAGTTAGAAATAGTAATTAGTACCCCTACACTATCCAGTACTTTCCCTACAGATGAACCCCCTGGAGTCAGAATAGTAATTAGTACTCCTACACTATCCAGCATTTACACTACAGATTCACCCCCCTGGAGTTAGAATAGTAATTATTACACCTACACTATCCAGCACTTACCCTACTGATGAATCCCCAATGGAGTTAGAATAGTAATTATTACTCCCACACTTTCCATCGCTTACACTACAGATGCACCCTCTGGAGTTAGAATAGTAATTAATACCCTACACTATCCAGCACTTTCCCTACAGATGCACACCCCTGGAGTAAGAATAGTAATTAGTACCCCTACACTATCCAGCACTTACCCTACAGATGCACCCTCCTGGAGTTAGAATAGTAATTTTTACCCCTACACTATCCAGCACTTAAACAGCAGATGCACCCTCCTGGAGTTAGAATAGTAATTATTACCCCTACATTATCCAGCACTGACCCATTAGATACATGCACCCCCCACTGGAGTTAGAATAGTAATCATTATTCCTTCACTTACACTACAGATGCAACTCCCTGGAATTAGAACAGTAAATATTACCACTACACTATACAGCATTTACCCTACAGATGCACCCCCCTGGAGGTAAAATAGTAATTATTACCCATACACTATTCAGCACTTACCCTACAGATTCACCCCCCTGGAGTTAGAATAGTAATTAGTGCCCCTACACTATCCAGCACTTACCCTACAGATGCACCCCCTGGAGTTAAAATCGTAATTAGTATCCCTACACAATCCAGCACTTACCCCCCAGATGCACCCCCCTGGAGTTAGAATAGTAATTATTACCCTACACTATCCAGCACTTACCCAACAGATGTACCACCCTAGAGTTAGAATAGTAATTATTACCGCTACACTATCCAGAACATAACCTACAGATGCACCTCCCTGGAATTAGAATAGTAATTATTACTCCTACACTATCCAACACTTGCACTACAAATTCACCCCCCTGGAGTTAGAATAGTAATTATTACTTCTACACTATCCAGCACTTATACTACAGATGCAACCCCCTGGAATTAGAATAGTAATTATTACCACTACACTATCCAGCATTTACCCTACAGATGCACCCCCCTGGAGTTAGAGTAGTAATTAGTACCCCTACACTATCCAGCATTTCTCCTACAGATGCAACCCCTTGGAATTAGAATAGTAATGATTACTCCTACACTATCCAGCACTCACCCTACAGATGCATCCTCCATGGAGTTATAATAGTAATTATTAGTCCTATACTATCCAGCACTTACCCTACAGATGCACCCCACTGGAGTTAGAATAGTAATTAAGACCCCTACACTATGCAGTCCTTACTGCACAGATGCACCCCCCTGGAGTATGAAGAGTATTTTTTTAACCTACACTTTCCAGCACTTACCCTAAATGTTTAACTTTTAATTAAATTAAAAATTCTAAATAAAGTACATTTTAATGTATTTACCCCCCTAAAAATGTTCTGTAAAGAAATAAAAGAAATTGGTGGTTTAAAAGCATGTTCAACTATAATTTTAAAAATATTACATTTATTTAAAATTAAAGAATTTATATTTAAAATTGACCATGCTTTTTTAAACATCTTATTTTCATTAGAATTTGTTATAGTAATTTTAACAATGATTTTCATTTTTTTAAATTATACATTTAAGTTCATTATTTAAAAAAGGAATAAAGATACTTTTTCCCACGCTTTGACATTGAAGTGAATGGGAAAAAATGTCCATCTTTTATTTCTATTGTTCTTAAGGAGATTGCCGCGTTATTCAAGCTCATTTGGAAAGGATCGCGGGAGTGAATACAAGCCTGATGGAGCAGCTAAAAGGTAAGAACATTTTATTAATCAAAATTACACAGTATATAAAGTAGTAGGTATATTTTAATATATTAGTAAAAAATTAGTGATAAAAATGCGAGAGTGTGTTTCTTTTTTTATATTAATTTTTTAATAAAAACTTATTTAGTTTGATTAAAATACACTTTATTAATAATAGTATGTTAAACATTAGAAATAAATAAACTGTCCATTTTAATTTTTTGTTGCTCCAGATGACGTTTACGCATAAACGTGATACTTGAAGGCAGCCATTTTGAGGAGCGTCGGTGGACAGAGCAAAAACTTGGAAGACCTGCGCTCAGGTAAGAAACTTTTAAAAACTTAAGTACAATAGTGCATGAGTGATTTTTATTACAAGGAGAGATGAGGGAGGTTTTTACTTGTCAATAATGTGTTTAATATGTTTTATCGTAAGATGTTTCCAACCATGTTCATAGTGTATGCCCACGTCGAGTCACGTGTTTACATTTAAAAAAAGTTTGAGTTTAAATATTAGGATCTAGAAAGCATTTCTAATGGTAAATAATTTTATTTTTGTTTGCAATAATGCAAAAAAGTATTTGAATTCATAAATGTGGTCAAAGAAAAAGATCGATTTTCGTCATATGGATTTTTTGGGGGGGTTCCGGATGGACATTGTGGATTTTTAAAGGATGACTTCAATGATTTTTTGGAATTTTATATTGTTTTTTTGGATTGCGGTATCCGAAGGTTTGGATTTTTGAATATACATTAGAGAAGGTTCGTTATCTAGGAAATTTTGGATTAAAAACTTGTTGGAGCAGGAGAAGTATTACTTATGAATTGGTTCATTGGAAATCAACCTTTTTCTTTTCCTTGGATTATTTTTGAATGCTTACATTTTGTTCATACACTTTCTGAAATGGACCACCAACTTTTGGAAATGGCTTTATTGTATCAAGAAAAAAAAGGAGATTATAGAAGACTTATTTTTTTTTATAAAACAGTCTTATTGAAAATGGGTTGTTTTAAACAACAATTTGTTATGGGATTTTCGCATGTGGATTTGTTTTTGGAAAAAAGTTAATCATGGATAACATTATTTGGATTGGAAAGGTAAAGACTTGAAAAAAGAAAACATCTAAGGTAAGGTGACCCGACTTACAAATTTTATATATGTTTAAAAAAATGCCAATTTTAACAAGATGTCAGTTTAGGGCAAAACAGCAAAGTAAAAGTGTAGTGTGTATTAGTAATGTAGAATGTGTGCAACATTATCCAGGTAGTCTGAAGCCACACACAACGAAAATTGTTGTAAAGTTGCCTATAGTCTTTCTGACATTTCTTTAGATTTTTTGCTAAATCATGGATTTAGACTACCTGTTAATGCTTGGACATTCTCATTTCTTGGAAACTTTGCTCCTTCCTCAAAGTTTCCAAAAAATGATATAAGTTTGAGTGAGCTTTGCCAATAGTATGGTTGAAGGAGTTGTGCGATCCCCCAATGGCATTGTTTGTCTTTGCTCCTCCTTCTAAGCAGCTCGAGTAGCAGTTCCACCACTCCACATGGAAATGTGGCTTTCTCCTGCGACCCGACCTGCTTAGATGCCAAATCCATGTGTCTTCAAAATAATTTAGTACGGGTGCCAATTTTTATCGTTTGTGGTAAAAAAGTCAGATTCTGTAATTGCAGTGTAGTACTCCTCACCACTGTCAGGAGGAACAAAGCAAAGTGCAGTTAGTTTTTTTAGTTCGAATTGCACTTTGCTATCTGATACGTAATCCACAACTAAGGATGTTTTTTTGTATCTTACTCCAAAATGCCTAGGAAAAGTCGAAAAAACATCCTCGAATTTGGGTATCCACATACATTTTGGAAATAACATAATTGCAAATTCAAAATCAATAATAATTTTCCTAGGACTTTTGTTGGATGTTTTGGATTTTAACACTGTTAAAAGTTCAGTGTAAGTTGTGGTTTGTTTATCAGATAGGAAACTGTATACTAAGGGGACTACTGTATTGTTAATTTTAGCATGAATGGTGTATATTTGGGTGAATGGATGGGGCGTGCTTTTAACCCCTTTAGTGCTAAGGCCATTTTATTATTCTCCTATAATTTCCATTGAAATCAATGAAAAGTGCATGACGAGTTACCCTTGTCATTAGCATCCAAGAGGTTAAACGTCCCATCCATCATCCAAACATCACTATTCTCCAACTTGACGAGATGTGGTGTGCTAAAGATGAGGATTCTTTTCAGAGGGTTTTGGTTGTCATGCAGTAAAAAAGGTTCGTTAGAAATAGAAAGAGAGAGGTCAGGAGGAATAAGTATGTCAGAGAAGGTTTGTGATGTAACTCTTTGTGGGTTACTTGCCTGTTTTTTGCGTTGAATAATATGTCTCAGATTGGGTATAATGGGCATACTGCTGGCAACATGAGTTTGGACATGTTGTGCAACCTCCCTCAAAATAGAACCACAGGAGTCATTGGAGGTGCTTGCAATTTCCTTCATTTCATTAATTGTTTCTCTAACCTATATCTCCATTGCAGAGTCAGAGTGGTTATGGTCTCACCCAGAGTAACAGCTCTGCCTGTGCAATAGGTTGAGTAGTAGTGCACACACCTCCAATGACACCTTGGTTCTGTTAGTCTCTCCTTGCCATAAATGTACCTTGCATGCTTGAGGAGCCGGTTTCCTTTGTTTGAGGTTATATAATTTGCTTTCCTATTTAAAGACATTATCTGAAATGAAAAGAAAAAGAAGAAAAAAAAATGTAAGTTATTAAATATATTTTCAGATTAGATGAGCCTTTTTCGTCCAATTTAACTGACTGTTTAAAGAACATTTTTGATTGATTGTCATTTTTTGGGGGGGAAAGTATATCTATGTTACATTTTGTCACTTCTACTTGTTGCATTATAAATCAATGTAAAAACATTTTATCTGCCTGTGGGAAAAATCAATAGGTTTTGGCAATTTTTTTAAGTTGCAAATACCTTTTGAATTGGTTGGTTTTGCTTCATGTTGAGCTGTGATCCTTAAATATGTTTTCAATGGAGAATATTTTTTTTCTGAAAGTGAAAAGTAGATAGATCAGAATTATTTCTATGGATTTTTTGGTGTGTTGCAAGTTTTGTGGAAAAAGGTTTAAGTTAATCTTCTGTATTATTTTGGAAATGAACTCACCATTTCAAATTAATGTTGACTGTAGAAGTAGGTGTTTCTGTTATTTGGATGGTCTTTCCAAGCTGTTTTCAAAATGAAGTAGTGTTCTTTATTGTCTGACTTTTGTTATCTGTGGTGTAGATAAAAATATGGCTTTTTTATTACAAATGCATGGTGATATTGTTTTAAAAAAACTATAATTGCATTTCTTGTTTTAAGAAAAAATACAATGTTTTGAATATGCCATCATGTAAGTAGTACCTCTTAAAAAACGTTACTTGAATCATTCTAATTTATTCCTTTTTGAATGTTGCATTTAGCCTCATGAAATTCACGAGCCTCCCTCATCCACACACTGTCAAGTAATTATTTTTAAGGGAAGCACTTCTTTATTTAGTATTTTCATCTCTAATATACTGTTGTATTCCTTTGCATCGGTTGTGTATTGTTTGGATTACTAAGTGGTATATCTTTCTTTATCCTGCAACTTATATTTGGCACATTAAAGTACTAACTATGTTTAAATAATTATTAACCCACCATTGTCTTTCAATTTTTGGCTGGAACCAGTTTCACCTTTGTTGTGGACATAATATACTGTGGAAAAAAACTGATTACAATTTGCATTGCTTTTTACTACAAATTACCTTTTAAAATGTTTTGACTTCTTTCTTGTTTCTTTTGATTTCTGGATTTTTGTTCTCAGGTTATTTTTCATGTGTTGAATCTTCTTTAGATCTGGACGAGTAAAAAATTTAGATTAGAAACATTTCTATCTTTTAAATATGTGTTGGTTGCTTTGGAGAAAGTAATTCTTTTTTTTAAATAATTTTTTCGAAAATGTACTCACCTTAAAAAGTTGATTAGAAGATTGAAGAAGCTGATAATGAATTTTGGATGACTTTTGGTCAGTTTTGAAGTTGTGTTCTCAATTGTCTGTGCTGGTATCTATACAAATACAATTGGTTAGTTTTTATTTTAAAAAAATTAATAATTTTAACAATTTTTCTAAAATTGCAGTTGTTATTAGGTTTTGCAATGATCAAAGTACCCATTTTCTTTATAATCATTTTTGTTACTCCTCCACTATCCACCTTTTGAAACCTAAGTGACTTCACTGTGATTCACTAGTATCTTGAAATTCTGTTTTGCAACATTTTTTCACCTTAATTTCAACTTTCACTTATTCATTTATTACTACTTAAATTTGTTTTCTCTATTTTAGGTACACCTTGCACTTATTTAAATATTATTAAGCACCTCATAATACATCATTTTGATTAAACAACTGCCACATATACTGGTAATACGTTGCTTTTAAAAGTGTTTTTCCACAACAATATAAATCTTTTCATCAAAAGAAGGCTCTTTGTCACTGTTGAATACTTTTTATTAACCAAACTCTCTCTTCGGATTTTTAAATTCAATGTAAGCACCCTAGCATTTTTTCACTGTTCTGCTTACTTTTCATTTTAGTTACTTTCTTATGATATTTGTGAGGCTGTTTTGCGGTGTCACAGTGTCAGTTTCTCGGATAGTGAGAGGCAGCCAAATATGCGCTGGTAGTCAGTTGTCCACTGCTTTCAAAAAGGTGGACGGCTCCTTTTATATCTTTTTATATCCTTTTTGGTGTTCTACCATTTTTTTGACAAACATATGTACTTTGATCATGGTTTTTTTCTTATTTATTTAATGTGAAAATGTTAATTTGTGTTTACGATTTTGCCAGTTTGAAATGTGTCTGTTTTCACCTCCATTTTGTGTGCCATCGGGTTAATATTTTGTCATTGAAACTGTTGTAGGACTTCTGGATGAGCATTCCACCTAAAATGGTGGTCTTGTTGTTCTCTTTTCAGCTGTCTGTGTTTTCGACTTTGTTTTTTTGGGTACATTTAAAAATGTTTGATATATTCTGTGAATTTCTTCTTTTAAATCCCTTTTGTAGTTTTGAAAATGGTTCTTTTTCAGTAAAATGTAATACTCAAGTAATGCTCGAGTATTAAAAGTAATACCCGAGTATTCATTTGTTTACCGAGTACTTTTTTAACGTATGTGTGTTTAGTTTCTGCCCACATTTTAATACACTTCCCCACCCAAAACCGCTATTTTCCCTGCATCCCGTGCCAGGAGGTATTTTACAAAATTATGTTTTTTAATGATTTTTGCATTGTAATGGCATGCGTAGTATTATCTTGCGTTGTAATGGCTCTTTTATTATATTTTATATATTTGCGTTGTGAAAACATTTGTTGTAATAAACAATGCGTTGTAAAAAATGTGTTGTAAAACCAACAATTTGCATACAGCCAGGTTCTGAAACTGGGATGGTGCAGTGAGCTAAAAAACGGTGTTGGATCTAGCCCTGATCTCTTGACTGGGTGAGAGTATTCTGTTTAATTCAGAGACTCTGTCCGTCACCACCCCTTGTTGTAAATATTTTTGTCCACCCTAAGCGTGGAAGGGTATACTCAGATGTGAGTCCCTTGCTCATTGCACCATCAGGATTCAAGCAAGCCGGGCCGAAGACGGCTGAAATGCCAGAAACCGGTCCCCGGTAGCTTGTTTCCTTCCCAGTGTAAGAATTGGCTTTTGTAGTTTGGTTTGCCCTGTTCCCATCATGCACTGGGACAGGAACAGACTAATTTGCATACAGCCAGGTTCTGAAACTGGGATGGTGCAGTGAGCTAAAAAACGGTGTTGGATCTAGCCCTGATCTCTTGACTGGGTGAGAGTATTCTGTTTAATTCAGAGACTCTGTCCCTCACCACCCCTTGTTGTAAATATTGTAGGTACCGGAGCACTGGGATCCAGCACAGCCACCAGCAGTTAACGGACTGGTGGGCCAAACATTCTCAACAGGAAACAGGACCTGCACAACCTGCTGGGCGTGGAGGTTGAGGGGCTCGGTGAGTAACAATTTCTTGGTTGTATTCTTTCTATGCTATTATTTCTTTTCAAATAGCATGCTGCTCACACTCAGAGGTAAGTTAAGTTTATGTTACAAATATTATTGATCCGGCCAGGTGCCTAACTGTAATCATTGGCGCTCGCTTGGGCTGATTATTTTAGAATTCTCTGTTTTTCCAATAAGACTGTGGTAATAGTAGTAATATAAGTGAGTTAGTGTTCTCTGTGCCTTTCCTTATGTAGCTTGTACAGTCCCTGGCAATCTCCCAGTGATGTGCAGTATGTACCTGGTTACTGAAAAAAGGTGAGACTGAGTTAGCCCGTCAAAGGGGGTTTAGATTGTGAATAAGAAGCAAAGATCATTTGTTGTAATGCATTAGTAGTCCCAAAATATAGTTTAGCATATTTGGAATATGGTTTAGGTTTAGGAAATTAGGACTAGGTCAACTCGATAATAGTAGTATAGATGATATGATACATAAAATTACAAATTTACTGTTTTTGCCTTCACCTGTTTAAATATTTTTAGGAGATTATTTACTGTACCATTAATCCTACTTATTTTATTGCCTTTATTTCTTACTTCAGCATCCAGGGACAAGAAGAGGGCTAGCAGCACGGAGGCGGGTTGGGAGATGGGGGGCCACCACCAGTGCTGCAGCGGGTGGAAGTTCTACCTCCACCACTAACACCAGGGCCTCAGCCGATACTGACTGATCTGCTGGCCCCAGTAAGTCAGTCAGTTACTTTTACCGCACCACATTTAGAATACTTATTCCTTTTAATTTTTTACTATGCCTGTCTCCTAATTCTTTTTTTTCTACTCCTTGTCATTCTACTTCTATCTAATATTTGTTGAATTATTGTTATCCTTGCATTGTCAAAGTTATTTGCTATATTTTAAGTTTCTGTAGTTGGCTTACTCCTGTCTGTACGAGTCTGGCTTTAGCTTCATTTCTCCTCCTAAGTGAGTAAGCTTTCCTTCTCCGCTTGTATATCTTGTGGACTGGTACTGTAAAACTCAAAGAACCGCTGTTAGGACAGGCACACTACAGTGAATATTGCATGTCAAAGTAAGCTATTCTTATTCTACGCATGCTTGTTGAGAAGGCTTTTCTTTTCCAGCTCATGCTCAAACAGTAAAACTACTAGAGAGTGTCCATGGTCATGGGTGGGTCCCCACAATGTTGGGTATGTATTAATTTATACAGTAGTAATATGCCTGCAGTTTTGATGAAAGTGCCGTGTGGCTGGAAATTACAATGAGGACAGTCCTATTGCATTTGCCCACAAAGACCATATGTCCTTCATTGACCAATTATTATTCCTCACCTTTATTGTGTGCCAATGACTCAAAAGTCACAAAAGAAATAATTGATGGACAGAATGCTGTAAAATGCAAACATTCACTCCCAGTCACAAGGATCTGGGTTTAAACCATCATTCTTTGCTCACCACAACATCCCAGTTTGGACCCAGCCATATGCAAATCAGTCTTGACCCTGTTCCTTGTGAGAACAGTCCAGCCCTCACTGCCAAGCCAGGTTCATCCTGGACCGGAATTAAGCATCCTGGGACTGGTTTCAGGGCATCAGCCTTCGTCAGCCAGGCTAGCTTGAATCCAGTGGTGTAGTGAGCATGGGTCCCACATCTGGGCATTACCTTCACACTTAGGGTGACATATGCAAAAGAAACAATTGATGGACGGAATGCTGGACCCTGCAAACATTCACGCCCCATCACAAGGATCTGGGTTTAATCCATCATTCTTTTGCTCACCACACCACCCCAGTTTGGCCTATGGTAGGCCTCTAGGGTACCCATGCCCTGGGTATATGCGTACCATATAATAGGGATTGTCAAGGGCACCCCAGTATCCAATCTGGAGTGTACCTAAGTACATAACATATTATTTTAGGGAGAAAGGAAATAGACTGGGGTCCTGATTAGAAGGATCCCAGTCAGACTAGTAAAAAACAGTGTAACATGAACCAAAAGTAGGGGTAACCATAAGGAGCAGATCCTACTTTCCTACAAATAGTCAGCAGTATACACGTGCATCACATATACAGTCATGAAGCTCTAATAATCAAAGCTCTGCTGTGTGCAGAGGAGGGCATCAGAGTAGTCAAGGCCCTTAAAAGCAATACAACTATAGCTTAAGTCCTAGATCCTTTCAAACAACAGGAGGAGCCATTTTAAACACATCTCTGGTCTTCAGAGACAGAAGCCCCACCCTTACCTTAATCTTGCGTCCACTGCAAGCACATTGCGACAAAGTTTCTACTCCATCCAGGCATCCCAGCTCAGCTCAGGGGAATAGATGAATCGGTCCAGGTTTTGGGCCCTAGGGGAGGGCTGGAGCTGTGTTCTGGGGGCAAAGGGAAGAGTGCAGAGTCAGGGAAATCCAGGGGCTTCATGTGTATGTCAGCCTCAATAGGAGAGCCAGTTCACTCACTCCGTCCGAGGAAGAGAGGCTCCTGTGATGCTGATCCATGTATGTCCCGGGAGAGCAAGGCGGGCTAGTAACAAGAAGCGGGAGGCAGCCAGAGCTCCAGCCTTCCAGCACACTGCCTGCACCCTCCCTCACAGGAGGTGGTAAGTGTATACTTCAATCCCCATATTCCCTACATAATGATAACACCAGGAATGCAATCATGAAGCTATGATCAAAGCTAACTAGTACTTGCTGAACCAATCAGTAAGAATTGAAATTGTAGTTCAAACATGATTAGTTCAGCAAGTGCAAGTTGGTTTTGATGAGGCGTCTTCACTGCACACTGCTCCAACTCCAATCTGGCCATACATGTGCCTAAAATGGTGGGGCTGCATAAGTCAGTCACACACCAACAAAATAAATAACATAATATTCCCCTATCTATATAATTTTATGTTTGCAAAGCAATTAGTAAATAAACATTCTATGCTGGTCTACTCAGTCAGGGAAGTAGAGTTTGTCCTCAAGCTCAGGTGGCTCGCCCAGCAGTTTATCAGCTGACATACTCTGATTTGAGTCCGACTAATCACACTCATCTTCCTCCTTTGGTGTTTCAGAAATGGTGTAATTCGGTGGTATACAATATTAGTTTATTTTAATCATGGTCAATCTCTTCATGTTTTGAGGTGAGAGACTGGTCCTTCTCATTGTGATGACTGTGCCAGCTGCATTGAGCACATACTCTGCAGACACACTAGCTTTCGGACATGCCAGATACTTTATTGCCATCCTGCTGAGATGTGGCCATTGGTTCATCCTCGCATACCAATACTCCAATGGGTTTCGTTCCACGTATACCTAATGGATCATCCGGATGCTCATTGAACATCTTCTCAATGGTCATTGGTGCTGCCACTTGCTTGACTTGTTTTGCCTTCATCTCTGCACTGCCATTTGACACCAAGTCAATGCAGAGGTTGTGGATGATTCTTGTGTTCCTTTTGGTTGCCGCCGGTGTTCTTGTTGCTGGTGTTTGGCTGTTGTGAGAAAAAAGGACCGCCCTGCCTGGAAGTTAAAGGTATTTACAACAAGGGGTGGTGAGGGACAGAGTCTCTGAATTAAGCAGAAAGCTCTCACCCAGTCAAGAGATCACTCTGTTCATCACCACCCCCTTTTGTAAATCGATTTTGGCCACTATAGGTGTGGCAGGGTATACTCAGACATGAGTCCCTTTCTCACTGCTCCATCAGGATTCAAGCAAGCCGGGCCGAAGAGGCTGAAATGCCAGAAACCGGTCCCCGGTAGCTTGGCTCCTTTCTGGTAAAGAATTGGCTTGGTAGTTTAGTCTGCCCTGTTCCCATGATGCACTGGGCCAGGGACAGACTGATTTGCATATAGCCAGGTTCTGAGCTGGGATGGGGCAGTGAGATAAATAACGGTGATGGATCAAGCCCTGATCTTTGGACTGGGTAAGAGTGGTCTGCTCAATTCAGACACTCTGTTCATCACCACCCCCTTTTGTAAATCGATTTTGGCCACTATAGGTGTGGCAGGGTATACTCAGACATGAGTCCCTTTCTCACTGCTCCATCAGGATTCAAGCAAGCCGGGCCGAAGAGGCTGAAATGCCAGAAACCGGTCCCCGGTAGCTTGGCTCCTTTCTGGTAAAGAATTGGCTTGGTAGTTTAGTCTGCCCTGTTCCCATGATGCACTGGGCCAGGGACAGACTGATTTGCATATAGCCAGGTTCTGAGCTGGGATGGGGCAGTGAGATAAATAACGGTGATGGATCAAGCCCTGATCTTTGGACTGGGTAAGAGTGGTCTGCTCAATTCAGACACTCTGTTCATCACCACCCCCTTTTGTAAATGGAAGTTAAAGGTGGCACCCCAGAACTTCTATCCATGAGTGGGACTCATGTTCCAGCTGTTCTTCATCCAGGACTGTGCCTCTTTCAACTATCCACTCCTTGTATTCTGAAACATTCCCTTCTGAATAAAGAATGAAAGTGACCAGTATTTTTTGTAACATTGATCCAGTATTGTGGCACAGATGTACTCTTTAGATGACACAATGTCTCTTCGCAGCTTTTTATTCACGTTCTAGTGAAGGATTACGCTCTGAATCAAGGTATATGCATCTTCATATTCATCACCCACAGGATGCTATAGATTGGTCCATTGTACTGTCCTCCTTGCTGACTTCCTGTGTGAAAACCTACAAAGGAAGTAGCATCTCTGTCAGACATTTGACTAGTTTTCATTTGTCCATCCCAATGGTCATGCTTCTAGTTACATCCCCTCCTCTTTGCATGACATACTCATTGATTGGTCTGTACTGCTCAAACAGATGTTATAACATGTAATAGGTGAGTTCCAACGTGTTGGCACCTCCTTTATGAGAGCTTTACCTTGTACTCCATGAGCACACTGAATGATCCTCAAATGCTTTCAGTCTTTAAAAGAATGGCTGAAATGAGTGCAGATTTTTCTGTAGATGGTCAGTAAGTTGCTCACTAGGTCTTCTTTATGGAAAAAGTCCTGCACAAAGATATTGATGCAATGTGCGAAGCACGGGACCTGGAAATACCGTAACTATATTACTGCCATTATCAGTGGCACAAATCCAATTTTGAGACCTCTGGGTCGCAGCCATTCAAACACCTTGCAGTTAAAGTCTTCCCAGATGTTTGCAACTGTATGGGATGTTTTCCATGGCTAACATGGCTACTCTTGTTTGTCACTGATTGCCCTTAAAAGTTTCTTCAGTGCTGGGACTAACCCTGGGTGTAGTTTGCAAAGTAGCGCTATGCGCAGCTACGCAAAGTGCACTTTGCACTACGTGAGCTGCGTAGTGCACTGTTCGCAATGATTGCACAGTGCCGGATGCTTGTCCACACTGTGCAATCATCGAAAGTGGCAACTTGCACAGTGCGAGCTATCGTTTTCTGCCGCTTGAGTAGATTTCTACTCGAGCTGCAGCTTTCTCAACGCGGACTGGTTGTTTCTCATCGTGAGTGGTCGCGAGCATACGCGACCACTCGCAATGAGAAACCTGACCTCCCCACATTGAGAAGATCGCCGGGAGGTTTATTTTCTACGCTCGCGATCGACAATTTGATGTTGCTGATCGCGAACAAGGAAAAAGTCTCGCCAAGATGTCATTTTGCTTTCTCGCGGTCCCCGACTTGACGTTGAGGACCGCAAGCAAGCAAAAAATGACCGCTGCACTACACTACGCTACGCGTGTTTGCACTGTGCTACGTGCAAATCGTGTAGTGCAAAGTAGCGCAAACTTCGCAAACTACGCGAGCGTAGCGCCGTGATTTGCCCAGGCTTAGCTGAGACCTGTAGATAGCTGTTGCCTAACCCCACAAAAGAGACCCAGTGTGCAGTGACACACATGTAATTAGTGGCTGAACAACTGGTCCACATGTGTGCCATAAAGTGGACAGTCTGAACAGCACTCTGCAGCAAAGCTTTTCCAACCAACAGGTGTGGCAATGATTGGCTCTCTGCAGTGCGTACTTCTACAGAGCTAGTGGTGAATGCAGGTCTTGGTGTGGGCCTTGCAAATATGGGAACTGGTACAGGCGGGGGTGATGGTGCAACATTCCATGGAGCAGGTTGATTAGGAGGGGTAATGTCAGTCTCCTCTCTGCCAGCTTCCATAATGAGTGGCTCATCATCATCCTCGCCCCCTTCATAATTGTAAGGCTTTCAGCAAAAACTTTTTTTTCCTCAGCCTCTCCTGGCATGTCTCCGACCATGGTCCAATCTATGTCCAGATCAGAATGAGGCTTGGAGAAGATGGTGGAGTACCCTTCCCTTTTCTTGCCTGAGATCTGGAAGCCAATGGTTGTAAAAGAGGAGGTTCTTGCTCAACAGGACGTTCAACCTCTTGTTCTGCTCCTACTTCAGTAAGATCCATTGCTGGCCTCAGCTATTGTCAATTTTCTGGAAACCTTTGGGTACCATTTTGGGAAAGAGACAAATCCAATTCAATGTCACTACTCGTTGGTGTCAAAATCATTGCAAAGCTCCCTCACTGAGAGACATGGGCTTGGCTTGAGGTGGTGCCATCACTAATGCGGGAGCCCTGCTTCCAGCTTGGTCCCCTGAGGCCAGTGTGGCAGCCACATGATACCCTAAAAGTTTTTGGGCCGACATGCCAGGGGTGGAAATCTGTTTCTTCTTCTCCTCCCCACTGGCCACTTTCTTAGCAGCACCTTTCTTTAGGGCCACTTAGAAGCTGTCAGTTGGCAGTGGCACTTAGCTGCACATGCGGAAGAGACTGAAAAACTCTCATGACTGTCTGGCAGTACTGTGTGTGATATCTCTTGTGCACCTAAAAGCAAATAAGCAAGAGCAACATTTAGTGAAATGTGGCATTGTTGCAGTTTGAGTTAGTACAGACAATATAATTTAGTGTGGTTACTTAAGTTAGCATTATTATCCTAAATAATTATCTACAGCAGTGCATTTCAAAGTCAAACCACACCACCAGAACATAATATTTAATTTCCAATCAGGCTAACAATGTAACTGTTTGCTGTGTGCGCAATGCATGCATATAAGGGACAGACCTGTGGCAGTCAGGGAACACTTGCAGACCTATGGCAAAAGCACACTTGTTGGCTACACAAAATGGCCACCAGCCTCTTGGTCATACAACAAGCAAGGAGGCATGGAAAACAATGAACACATTCAGGCCTATGGACACTGACTATGCAGAATGGCCCCTGGCCACATGGCATCGGGAACAAAGACAAATAGTAGCCTGTTCCAAACACACTCACACACTGGCCAGATAAAGGAGGCATGGTAACACAGGACAAAGGGCATTAATTCAGTAATGCCAAAAGCACAAAAATGAAATGAGCTGTAAAATTTTACAACAGACATCCTCCAAAGGCAACAAATACATATTACCGTTTTGCAGTAACAAAAGTGAAATACCAAATGTGTTTTTTTTAACTTTAATCTAATGCCATTACTGGCCTAAATGTTGTTTTAATTCAACAGACACCACAGAAACAGTTGTTTCTTGGACCCATGACTAGTTCTGGGTCTAGTGGCTGGGAGGCCCATTGGCAAACTAGGCCACATGGTTAAATGCATGAATATTGCAAATGTATTAAAGAACATGGAGAACATTTACTGAACTGGGCAACATGTTTTTCTTTATAAAAGAAGAAAAATCAAATCCAAACAATAACTGGGCCCCTACTAAAACTGCAAGCCATCCACCACAATACATTTTAAAAATCGAATAAAACCCTAAGACAATAGTTTTTTAACTTACTTGCGATATCACAAAAACAAAGTCCTAAAATCCAATAGTTTATATGCAGCAGACAACAAGAGTGATTCTCCCAGCTCCAAATCCAAAGGAAAAGTGACCAGGAGTTGGACAAAACACTGGAAAGAGCCTGCTGGCCAGGAACAGAAGTTGGAGTCTCTGGGGGCCTTCTTCGTTGAAAAAAAAGTAAAATAACAAAAAGTCTTCTCAGACTAAAAAATAACTTGAATGGTCAGTTGGAGAAGAATATTAACTTGAAAATGTCTTTTTGAGTAGATTTAGTGGCTTCTCAAGGAGAAAATCTGCTTGAGGATGCAGCAACAGTCGCTCTCCTGCTCTCGCTGTCATCAGAAAGAAGGCACCAGATGTCCCCGCATGGCCCAAATCTACGCTAGCAAGTGGCAAGTCTTGTGAGGACTTGCGGGCTGTTGCAAGTCTCGCTGGCACTTGTTGGCAAGCAGCAAATCTTGCTGATGCACACGAGCACTTAGCCATACTTGTCACGCTCAAGTGCACCCACCGTAAATAAATTCTGCAACGAGCCAAGCAGAGTTTTTGGAGAATGCGGAGTTCCCGAACTCCGCAAACTCCGGAACCCTGACTTTTTGAGAAACTAAAATATGCTTTTTAGTACTTGCAGTTTTACTCATTCCATTAAAAGTATGAGCTTGAAACTGCAGGGTGCAGAGTGGGTTGGTTAAAAAGCCAGCACAAGTTGTGGATATCACAAATAGGCAAACAGCTTTCCCAGTCCCCGTTTTACTCTCTGCATTCTGATACTTTCAGTTTTACTTTTTACATTACAAATACAATTAAAATTAAAAAGCAGGGGTGGCTTAACTTCCCCGCATAGCATGAAACAATTTGGGAGTCTCAAATTCCACTATAGCACAGTAAGTAATCATACAATATGAAAACAATGCAAGACAAACTGTTTTACAAAGTTGGTCACCTGCTAGTACAGAGTAGCTTTTAAGTAAAGAATGCAAAACATTTGTGTTATATAGCATTTCCACCCAAAAAACACACAACGCACTATTTAAATGGCAGTACTTTCCCAATCTTAATTTGTACTGTAGATTGCCCCAGAAGTTATCAGGAACAGTAGCTCTGGGCTCTTCTTCTAGCAGATGACTTCCCTCAGTATTTACAGCTACCCATCTACCTTGGTGGGATCACTGTTCTCAAGGTGAATCTGCCAAACCAGTGGGTTCACTTTCAGTAGAACTGAATGCTAACCGGGTGCCATGATTAAGTGTTCTTTGTTGTTTTTCATAAGCAAAGCCTCAAGAAGGGAGTTTGGTAGTCAAAAACAAAAATCAATTACCCATTCTTCCTGGAGTGTTCTCCCCTGTGCTTGAGGGAAGGGCAACTGTATCCTTTCTTTGCTCTATACCACCACTCCTTGTCCAAAACAGTAAGGGCACCCTGATGCATGAAAGGCATTGACTTTGTGATGGACAGGCTGCTCCCTCTGATTGGACACTCATGGTGGTAGCAGTAATTCACCAGTTGCCCTGCTGTAAAAGTGTCTGGGGCACTGAGAGTTTGGCAGCCAGGAGAATAACTATTTTATGGAAGTTCTTCTTTCCTGCCTAATTTAAATGGCCCTTTAGTCAATTTGGGTGTGGTGTGTTGTTTGCTAGGTTTCTGACATCCTTCGTTCCTTAGGAGATATGGGGCCAACTACAGAAAGAGCCCCAGAGGTGCAACAGGCATATGCACCCACTTTGTGTGCCCCCTGGGCACTTTGGTATTACAGATGCAGCCACAGATGCTTGTGTGTCTCCTTCTGTAATACTGTGCCCACGGTGCATTATTGACATGGGATCAAAGGCGAATGTGTCCTTAGGAAGTACACTGAAAGTGCCTCAAAGAAAGATGGCACACTTTCAGTGTGTCTCCTAACAGCAGCCCTGTGGAAGGGATAAAGAGGGTCCAATGAACCCTCCAGACATCTCCCTGCAGGCAAATGCAGTCACTCAGTGCACCGGTCTGCATGGGGATGCTTCATCCTTCTCGAAAGTGCAAAACAATTGCCTCATGCACCGTAAAGCAAGGAGCGACTTTAAAGCAACTGCTCTGTATTTCACTTGAATGAGCTGCCCAGGGAACAGTGTGAGTTTTCTGCTTCCATGGGGGCAGCACATTCACCTTAATAGGATGCACTTTCCCAGGGAAAGTGGGCCTTTATGGTGAAACAGGCCCAGGTCTATTAAATATGTTATCCTAGTCTCAGGCATATTGTTCCTGCTCAGGGCTGAGACCATGCTGCCTGCTGTGGGCTTTCTGGTTCCTGATGGGCAAAGTACATATGATATTCTGCGGTCAAAAGACCCAGTATGGGACATTGAGAAGTGGAAAGTATACTCACGAGCTGAGGTACACTGAGGAATATAAGGTTGCATGTATGAAGCAAATGAATACCGATTTGTAAATTGAAAAAAATTCCGAATGGCAATTTACGAATTGGTATTTGGTATGTACGAATGTGACTGACTGACCATTACCGATTCGGTACAAGTTGCATTTGCTATTTAACGAATCGCAAATAGCGACTTGATGAATAGCGAATTGAGTCGCAAATATCGATTTTTTACCTAGCAGTGAGTGATGACATCACAAACAGGAAGTAGAGCAGCAGCAGGCCTATAAGAACACTGGAGAGCCTTGAGACAGGTGATGACCAATACAATACAATCGAGATCAGCAGCAGTCACAGCCATCCACACCTGAAAAGCAGAAAAATGTCCTGGCATAATCCCGTGAAGGAGAAGGACCTTGAAGGGAGGAAGAGAAAACTCAAATTTTCTGAAAAAAAGTTCGAAATACTCACAGAAGAGTGTGTTGTAAATAATGATGCCTTGTTTGGGAAAACATCCCTCACTGTGCCAGAGGCACAAAAGGAAAAATATTGTCTAAAAATCAGGGAGCACATCAACTCTGTGTAGGTCACACAGAGATCCATAGAAGAGATTCTCAAAAGGTGGTAGGACCTCCGAGCCCGGACGAAAGAAAAGTTGGCAACCAGAGGAACTGAGGCCCATGCAATAGGAGGTTGACCTCAAACTCAGCCATCACGTACTCCTCTTGAGGAAATGATCAAGTCCACCCTGGAGCCAGAAACTGTGCTCGGACTCAGCAACATTGACACTTCAGAGACTGCTGCTTCCTCAAAAGGCAAGAGTGACACACTTGCATTGTCATAATAACATGTTGGCATCAATGTGTGAGGCAACGTTGTAACCATGTTTGGATGGGAA
Organism: Lissotriton vulgaris; assembly: GCF_964263255.1. Lineage (NCBI taxonomy): Eukaryota > Metazoa > Chordata > Amphibia > Caudata > Salamandridae > Lissotriton > Lissotriton vulgaris. The sequence goes on along the minus strand of NC_141700.1, from coordinate 635,713,942 downwards.
ATGTTTAGCTATGATAGAATACAAGGAAAAAAACAACATTGGAAGTTTTAGGCCTACCCTAGTAGTACATTGTGTGATATGCAGTGCTCCATTATGAACACCTACATTACAAACCAAATCTATCATACCTTAAATGATACAAACAGAAGTGTACATAACAACATTTATTTACAAATATTTACAGATCTCATCTCTATAGAGATGTTCCAGCACAAACATGAAAATTAAGAAGAGGGTCAGGAAGATACACAGATGTGCAGTGAAGAAGGCAATGAGTCCATTATGCCACAAACATCACCCCAGAGGCAAAATAGCAGTCCTGAACATGGACATGCCAGTCACACACTGCCCATTGAAGTCATGGATGATGCAGGGAGTCCATATGTCATGGAGGAACCTGTAATGAGGCACAGACAACTGCACAGTGGTACCTGTGTCAGGCAGCCTAACACCAGATCAGCGTCCACACAAGATATAGGCAATACCAAACAGGTGTTAGGTGGTCTTGAAGCCTCTAAGTTGAAGGGAAGTCACATACAACACACGCAAATGTGCGTAATAATCAAAACATTCTCTGGAATAAAAAGAATCGTCACAACTGGCTTCCAACATGTAGCAACAACCCACAAGCCTCTGGAGCCAAAACTGAACTCAATGACAGAGGCTATGAACAATCTCTGTGAACAAATGCAACAATACAATGCAACTCATAGATGTAGTCATGATCATTTATTCTCTTGTATAGATATGTTGAGTTGGTCAAAGAATCACCTTGCACAGGCTACATCAACACTATCACCCCATAATGTAGGGCTGCAGGTCAAAATGGGCCACTTGTGCTAGTAGCATCTGTAGTAAAGAGCTTACCGGCCACTCACACAGCATGAAGTGGAGCAGCTGTACATGCAGAAATTGAGGATCTAGCCAGTAGTAGCAGTGTTCCTGTGAATGAGGCAATGAATGTGCAGTGCAGTATATCAAGAAGTGGTGGTGTTAGTGCTGAAGGCTCCACTACACCCGTGCAAGGAAGTTCAGTTCGTAGTGGACACAAACACCAATAACTCTTACAATTGCACCACATATTGTTTTGTCTTTTTCGCTATTTCAGTAACATGTGTAATACTTTTTTACGTTCATTTGAACATTCTGGGGAGTGAAAATGATTTTACAACTCCCTTTACAACCTGAAAAATAAAGGTACATTTGTTTAAGAGTGCATTTCTTGCATTTAGCTTTCTACAAAATGGAACACAGAGCATCATTTGCATACTTTAAAAGTAATTGTTAGTAATGGCATTACGTATGACTCTTTCTTCTGCTGCCAGTGTACCTTTCTGTGGTGCCTGTGGTTGGGTTTTTTTTGGGGATCATCCTCATCAGATTATGAACCAGACATGATTCCTGGCACTCCTTTGGGCATTGCAACATTGTGAAGAATTGCACTAGTAGACATTATCCTACAACTTGTCTCGAGGGAATATTTTAGGGCACACGCACTCTTATGGAAACAGTGAAATCTACTCTTCAATAGACCAAATGTCCTCTCATAACACACCAGGCCTGTTTGTGTGCTGCACTGTGGCATACCTCACTTTGGCTGGATGGATGTAGATATTATGGTGTCAATAGCCGTGATCTCATGACATATGCGCAGTCACCTACAACACTTTTGGGAATTGTGCTTACAATGTATACAATTTATACATGTAGGACATTTAAGTCATATGCATAGGCCATATTCACAAAGTAGATAGCCATCTTCAAACTCTCCTCTAAGAAGATGTGAGTAAATGACGCTATGCCTGAACATGAAAGAGTCATGTGTACTGCCAAGGTACTTTGCAAGGAGATCTGTTATGATATATTTGCATCACACACCACTTGTATATTGAGTAAATGACTGTTTTTCTGTTTCTAAATATAATACTCATTGTAAGACGGGGACATATGTAAACATGGGTGCCGTCAACACATCCAATTAGATGCAGAAATAGGGCACTGAGAAAAAAAATCAATTTAGTTAACTGGAATTCCTGTGCTGGGGAAATTTAAAGGGATGATGTATTCTCTGTACTATCGCATCCAGGAAAGTCATACAAAACTAGAAAGAGCACTCTGTGATACCCCACCTGCAGCAGCAATGACACATTGGTAACTCCCAGAAGGTAAAAGATGGAGTGAGCATAGTACCTGCGCATAGGTGGGTATGGCATGGCTTCTGAGAATGTTTCTCTCAAGCTGAGACCTTATTTCTGCCACTAAATCTACAATAACTGCACTACTCAGCATATATTTATCAAATATGTCCTCTTCTGGTTGCAGGAAGAGTGTGACACTGACTCTGAATATCTGTTTCTGTCTCCTCCTTATTCTCTGAAGGGCATTGAGCATCCTCATCCTCCTCGCAATCATGTACAGCGCTGCCATTGTGAAGCACCCTGAATCATTTTGGACCTGTTTATATGTTTTGCACCTGGCTACCACCTGATCAGAGTTGGTGGGAATTTGCACGTGCAAAATCCATGTTTTGTGACTAGTCGGAAATTGTGAATGGTTGATACATACTATTTGCGAATTGGCATTTGTCAATCGGTAACAGCAACTCACAAACACTGGTTGCTAAAATACTGATTCGGTAACTTGTCGGTTAAAAAAAATAGCACAGCAAATGCTTTTGATACTTCGAAAATGTCATTTTTGTGGTTAGTAACCAGTTTACGACTGGTTACCGATTTGATAATGCTTCATACATCTAGCCCATAATTCCTTGTACTCATATGTCTGAATGCAGGGAATAGGAAGGGATTAGGTTAAAACATTGCCTCAGTCAAAGTTGAAAACTTCTCTGCAAACTCTAGGGGGCTGATTATGATGGTGGAAGGACCGCCACCGCAGTGCAGGAGGTGGCAACTGCGGGCCCTGCGGTGGTGGTCCTTCCGCCATCGAACAGATATTTCTCACCGCCAGATTAGGATGGCGGTGGTTTCCTTGAATGCGTCTGCAGCGGACGCAAAGACCGTCTGCCGCCAGCAATCATCCTGATTGCCTGGCGGACTGCCCAGGGAGCCCAAAAAGTTGCTGGTGCATAGCAGGCACTGGAGTCCACCAGATTAGGATGCAGGCAAACACCGGCCTTTCCATGGCAGCGATACTGCCATGGAAAGGCATACAGAGTTCTGCTATGAGGCCCGTTGCAGGCCGCCGGGGGTTGGGGGGGTTCGGGGGCTGCACTTGGGGGTAGTACCCTCCCACATTGCCATGCTCAAGGTGGCAGGCACCACGCGGTGCCTGTCACATTGTGCATCGCAATGCAAAACATGGTTGTTTAACATTGTGTATGGTGCTGCAGCCAGCAGCACCGTCCGCAATGTTAAACTACCAGGATGCACTCGCCAGTGTGGCGGGTGCATCCTAATTTCAGGGGGCGGGACCGGCGCACCTATGGTGGACGATCCCAGCTCCGCAGTGATGGCTGGAAGACGTATGTCCGCCTGCCATCCTAATAGGCCCCTATGTGTTCTAGGTTAACATAATCAGCCTGCTGGTCACTGATTTGGCTTCTGGCAACACCAAGTTATCCATCTGAAGACGATGAAGCAAGTACAATACAGTTCGAAAACAAAACAACATAGCACTTAGAGGCAACTCTGTGTGTGGTGTGCCCTACATAGATTGGCACAAAATATTATTTATTTTATGATAATTTAACTTTGTACGTAGCGCTGATATTAAGCCCTGATAGTTGAAAAAAAGAAACCTTTTTCCTTTTTTTTCCTCAGCCTATTTTTAATGGTTGACACCTGTTCTTACATGTGAATAAGAGCTGCTAGTCCCTTGAAGGTGTGACATTATTTCTAGACTTTCTTAAATTGGTTCTTCCTTAGAGGTGAGACATTAGTTTCTGACTTTCTTAAATTAGAATACCGTGAACTTTTGAATGTTCTTAATTTAGATGTGTATCTTGTGAGCGTGACCATGTATGCTTGTGATCACTACCCCTGTAAGGAACTAAACATTTTCATCAAAGCATGAACTATTTTACAATGTGCTTAGGTGTATACATGGCATAAAAAAACCATCCCCAGCAGGCAACATTATCCTAAAGGCAGAAATGCAAACATTCAATTGTGTCTGACCTTCGCAAGGCAGCTGTAACATTGGCCAGCTCACATTGCTTCTATGCAATTTTCCGGCTCTTTTATGCTGTGCCAAAGCCTGGTCACACAGATTCGTGAACAAATGCTGCTTCATTACTATTTCTTGTAAAGGTGGACGAACCAGGTGTCTGTTTCTGGCTCGAGAGTCTTCTTGGACCCTCGAGCCCGAAACGAGCCAAGCGTGCATGTGGCTCTAACCTTACGGCTATGTAAATTCAATTTCAATTCAATTCAATACCACTTTATTCGATTAATAAAAAATCATAAAAGTAACAATACAGAAAATGGAGGGGTTACATTAATACGCATAAAACAGTTAAAAATTATATATATACATGTGCATTTTTTGTTTTTAAAAAACATATTTCATTTGACTTAATAAATGTACAGGAACAATATCAGTTAATCCATCGCATTTCAAATCCTACAACGAATGGAAGCCACTAAAAAATTTGCCACTCCATACATTATTACAGGGGATTCCATTAACTGCAAATAAAGTAGCGCTGGTTTGACTTGCAGGAATCCCTTATCCTTTAACAATGGAACAATAAACTTTCTTCTGGCTAGTCTGTACAAAGAACAGAAGAACATGAAATGACTAGTATCCTGAAGTGAATAGCCGTCACACCTACAGGGGGGAGCATCCTCTGGCTTACACCATATTTTACAATCAGTTAATAGTATTTGCATCTGATTAAATCTAAACTTTGTCAATACCCAACGATGGAAAGGAATCGTCACTATCGTGAGATATGGTTGGATAGACAAAGTCGAGATTAATAAGTAGTGCTCCCTAACCATAGGCTCTCTTACTTGTTCCTTCTCTCGTTCCTGCTCTCTGGTTTTAATAAAATTTACTTTAATCCATTTTAAATCAGCTTTTACCGGGGCCTCAGGATTTGTAAAGATTTATGGTTGTCCCATGTTCTTAGTAATTTTTCTAATGTAGGATAGCCACTGAATGTCCCTGGCTTTCTCTAGGCTCATGCAGTCGGTCAAAATAAGGTGGTTCAATGTGAGGTTGGAGTTCAGCCAGATTTTTATCCATAATAGGATGGGTGCCATTTTAATCATATCAACAATGTAACCCATACCTAACTCCTGGTGGATTGCAAAAGTGGCTGAGGATTGGGGTAAGCCAAGGAGGGCGCGGAAAAATTGATTTTCCTCTTTCTGGATTGACTCCGAGTTTTTATACCCCCATATTGCAGCCCCGTATCTGGCAATGGCGATGGTTTTTGCTCTATAGCTTCGCAAGGTTTCCCTCCTAACCGCTTAGCAAAACCTAAAATTGCAGCAGATGATGTTCTAACGGTGTTAACTTTAGACTTAATTTGGAGAACCCAGGCGCCTCTATCATCAAATACTACACCCAGATATGTAAAAACCTTAACTCTGGAGATCACACTACCATTACAGTGGAAGTTATTTGTGCTATACTTCTAGCTCCAACTGTCATCACATGTGATTTTCCCACATTGATCACTAGATCCAAAGACTTCATAAACTCGCCAAAGGAGTTTAATAGCCTTTGTAGGCCCAGTGGTGTCCGAGCTAAAAGAACGGTATCATCCGCGTATAGGAGTACGGGTGTTGGCGTACCTCCCATACGTGGTATATCAAGCGTGGCCTTCCCCAGTGCGTCTTCCAGAGAGTTTATATATAAGGTGAATAAAATTGGGGCTAGTATACACCCTTGGCGTACCCCTCTCCCTGACTTAAATCTTGCAGTGCATTTACCCTCCTGGGACATTCTAATTGAGGCATATAGATCTCTGTGTAATTCTGCCAGGAAATACACAAGCGCCTGGTCGAGACCCAGGTCCAGGAGTATTGTCCACAGCCTTGACCTATTGACTAGGTCAAAGGCTGTGGACAAATCCATGAACCCCAGATAGACCGAGCCTCTAGAGGCAACCGTGTATTTATTTATTATTAAGTGCAAGTTGAGGCACTGGTCTTCGGTCCCTCTACCCGCCCTGAACCCGTATTGAGCATTAGAAAGGAGGTCTTACTTTGAAACCCAGTCATCTAGTTTTGCCAGAATGACTTTCCCTAAAATTTTGAAGGACGAATCTAAAAGAGATATGGGCCTGTAGCATCTAGGGTCCCCTCTTTGCCCCTTTTTAAATACAGGGATAATTGTTGAGCATGACCATGATGCAGGGAACCCAGAGCTTACTGCAGAATTAAATACATTTGTTAAAAGTTTGGCCCAGTATCTAGGATTGTCTTTATACATATCCGCAGGGACACCATCAGGCCCAGGGGCCTTACCTCCAGATGTGGTCATGATAGCCTTCTCGACCTCCTCAACCGAAAAACAAATAGGCGGCCTTGATGGTATAATTGGAACGGCCTCAAAAGGTTTTAGAACCAGGTCACTACCATATATAGATTTAAAGTGGCCTAACCAATCTTCCTCTGCGATGTTAACTTCTAACATACAATTATCTACGTCAGAGAACAGAGGGGTATTAACAATGGTCCAGAACCTAGAGCTATCCCTCATTGTCGCCTTGTCCATTAGGGCTTCCCATGCCTCCCTTTTTAGTTCATTTTTGCGCGCTTGCACTATAGCTTTATATTCTTTCCTTAACCGTACAACCTGCAATTTATCCCTGGGTGTTTTTTTGAGGGCCTCCAGAAGCATTCTATGTGCTCTTGAGCAGTTACTGTCAAACCACCCCTTATCAAGGGTTTTATTTTGACGGGTTTGTACCGTAAGTTTTTTGTCCACTAGGAGACAAATGGCTTTGAATGAAGAGATTACTTCCCCCCCCCCCTGGCTAGATGGATCCAGACAGATATTTAATTCATTGCCAGCCTTTTGATTGATAATATTAGCAAAGTCTTCAGGAATGACTTTGCTCCACTTTAGTCTCCTCCCTTGGTCTTTGGTTTTTAGGGCGGTTTCTGCTATTGTATTAGTTGGTTTGTTAAGGAAATTATTGCTATTGTCCAGTTCCAAGACTACCGGGTTGTGATCACTGAAAGCTGATAAAACAGCGTTATAGAAGATCACATGACTTAATAATCCCAATAAATATATAGTCTATAATTGATTCGGACTCCCTAGCAGAGTACGTAACAACACGGTCCTTATTATCATGAAATCCTGGTTCATACAGATCAATCTTTGAGATAAGTTCCTCCAGCGCCTCCCCTTTAGGACTGTGTTCAAAGTGTTGGACTACTGAATGTGCAGGGCCCTCCAGATCATAGTATTGACATTTCAAATTACATAAATGAATATTAAAATCCCCCATTAGAATATAATGGACGAAAGTGGTTTGATTCTCTTTGTATCCTTTAAAAAAAGTTCCTGGTGAGCAAAGATGCTCATTTAGTTGCCCATCTAGCATAGAATTATAAAAATTAACTAACAGAAGTTTAGAATTATTTTTCCTAGTTAATTCCACTATTAAGTAATGTTCAGAGGCGGCATCAAGCTTTTCGGCAGTCCCAGCTATATTAACTGATAACAGGAACATAAGACCCACTTTATCTCTCCCTGCTGCCGAGCTACATGCAGGAACAAAATACGAGGAATATCCAGTCACCCAGAAATTACACCCCCTATCCCAGGTCTCCTGTAAAGCTATGATATCATAGTGCTTTAAAAAATTGAGCCAAATATCATCTTCTCTTTTTGAGCGAAGCCCTGCAATGTTCCAGCTCAGCAGTTTTACCTTCATCTCCGCCCCCCCCCTCACAGGTGTTTCTTTATGATGAATTATTTGGGGCCTACTCTGGGGGCCAACCAGTCAGTCTATTTCTCCCACCTGGGACAGAGGAGAAAAACGGTTCTGTAAGACCAGGGCCTCCGTATTCTTCCTGCTGGAATCGCTAGGTGTCTTTGGACGTAGTCCCATATTTATGGTAGCCCAGCTATATGTTTGGGCTCTACCTGGCTGAGGTGGTAAAATGTGCATAGGATGCTTCAGGTTAGCTCTATTCCTAGCCTGGAAAGGCCTCCCTCCCATAGTGCCTAATCTAGTATCTGGGTAGAAAAAGCCCAATGGTAGTGCTCGAATCCCTTGGTCCAGAGTGTCTAGTTGTGAGGCATCCCAGAAGAGGCGTAATGCCTCATTCGGGTTAACAAAATTACCAATAAGGCAATCTCCTTTTATAGTTTTTTTCGTTCGGCCCAACCATCCCACCCGTCTCCCCGTTAATATACTACGATATATAATCTTTTCCCCTGAGCAGTTTTCATCACACCAATTCTTAATGCTATGTAAGACAAAGCGGTAATGTTTCTAAGTTTGTCTTTAAAACTTTCACTTTTAATACAGTGCTCTCAATGCAGTAATATAATCTGATTTACTAGGGGGAAAGCTTTTCTGAAGTTAAATACATATATATATATATATATATATATATATATATATATATATATATATATATATATATATATATATATATATATATATATATATATATATATATATATATATATACTAGCAGCCCGCCCCAGTGTTGCCTGGGGCAGAAAGGGGCTGGGGGCAGCATTTGAGGCTTGCGTGCACTTCTGCCCCCGGCCCCCTCCCGCCCCGGCCCCCTCCCGCCCCGGCCCCCTCCCGCCCGTGTCCCGGAGAGCCTGATCCTTACCTGAACCGCCGGTCCCGCTCCAGGGCCCCGCCCGCACAGGCCACCACTCTCCAGGCGCCCCGCCCGCACAGGCCGCCACTCTCCAGGCGCCCCGCCCGCACAGGTCGCCACTCTCCATGCGCCCCGCCCGCACAGGCCGCCACTTCGGCCAGCAGCAAGCAGGACGCGGCAGTCCTCCCAGCAGGTCGCGATCTTCGGCGCCATTTCCGGAAGTGTTGCCAGGGAGCGCAAACGCAAAATATGTCATCATGCAGACTTCGCGGCTGGCGCTACTTGCAAGGGACTACTTTATTTTTATTTCAAAATTTTTTAAACAACGTATATTTTGTATTTTTAATAGCCTATGTCCTTCTGCTTGCCCTGAGGTTCTCAAAGATGTCTTGGGTGTTTTGATTGGTGGTGTACTTTTCGAGTTTACCTGGCTCAAAGGTTTGTGTTCTCTCTTTAGAATAGTAGTATAGATATATATATATATATATATATATATATATATATATATATATATATATATATATATATATATATATATATATATATATATTATTTTGGGAGGGATATAATCATCTTATAAATGATCTTTTTCGCTTGATTTACATCCAAATAATTTCAAGACTAAGCTCAGCTTGAGAGCCTCGGCTCTGGCCTGGCTCTCTCTGTTAATTTGTTGGCTCGCCCACCTCTACTTTCTTTCTCCGAATCCTTGCGGCCAGCAGCAGATGCAGTGATGGAGAAACGCAAGTGACAGCAGTTTGCCATCCCTGTATTCACTCAGTGGTGGTGTTGAAACTGCTGTTCCTAAGAGGTACATGAGCTGCAGTGTAAAACAAGCATTGACAAAGCCAGTAGGTCTCCCACTGCTTTTGTTCATGCAATACACTGTACATCATGAATACACAGATGATAAAAGGTGCAATGACATGCCCTGTCATTTTGTATGCATGTATCTGTGACGACGTATGCACAAGCAGGTGTCACTACCCAAGCACACATGCATCACCTTGCTTGCTCGCTTCCAAAATGACATGAGTGGATCTGTTTTTAAAAGTTGATCGTTCTGAAATGGGTTTTGTAAAAAAATCAAAAAAAGATGTGGCGCAAAAGAACTTTTTTAAGTATGAAAAGTTTTGAAATGTAATTAAATAAATTGGACTTCAGTGGAGTGGATAACTAAGGAGAGGTCAGGTGGGACAAAACAAGGAGCGGGCAGATAAGGGGGAAAGAAGCACATGAGAGAGAAGGGGTTAAAAGCACACAAGTGAGAGAGAAGTAGCATGGACCTCGAGTGGGAGAGAAGCACACGGGAGAGACAGCAACACAGAGTGCTGGAGGCAGAGAAACACACCAGGAAGACAAATGGAAAATACATGCACTGTTGTGGATTACTTACGCAAAAAAGAAAAAAGTAGTTTGCTAAGTGAAGGACACACGTAAACAGTCTGTGCTCCAGAGGAGGAACAAACAACTATATGAACAAGGCAAGTCATCAAATAAGAAGCAAGTAAATGACAGTGACAATAAAGTAAACCAATGGTAAGAAATGGGGGGGCTTTAAGCCCACTGTAAGCTCACAGAATATCTTTCTTGAACAGACATTGTGCGCAATCAGGCTCAATCTACGAATGGCACTGTACAAAAGGGGGAAACATCCTTTACAACGCAACTTTTACCTCGCAGTGCTTTTACATCGCAACTTTTACAACGCAAACCATTACAACGCATTGCGCTGGGGGGCGCTCTAGGATAGGGAATAGATTTAATTTACTATCCAACACCTTCCCTACTATCCACGGGGACTGGAGTTGGAAGAGTAAATTAAACTATTCACTATCCAGCACCCCTCAACACTATGCGTTGTAAAGGCATGCGTTGTAAAAGTTGCGATGTAAAAGCATGCGTGGTAAAAGCATGCGTTGTGATGTCATACATCCTACAAAAGGGGCATCAGGAGAAGCATGCAGGGGTCATTTATACAGCTGCCCGCTCCCGCGTACACAGCTGTCTTTTTTGCAGTGGAAACTGTGTTGCCCAGGCAGCTTCAATGGTTATCAAATGAGAAGGTCAGTTGGTGATATTTTGATGATTTGCAAGTACGTGAGCAGTAACAAAGCACTGCAAATTTCAAGGAAGAAGGGAAATGTCTCTTTGCTATCCCTTTTGTATGCAATGTGCAAAGAACCACAGTTATTTTGTATTGTAAAACCATCTTTCACTTGCAAAAATCACTCTTGCAAAATCTGCAAACTTGTGCAGCACAAGCTATGCAATGTTGAAAGGCATTTAATAGATCAGGCCCAATGTGGCGCAAAAGTGTTTGTGTCACGATTTAACCCTTTAAGCTGGATACAGATTTTACTTTCACTGAAATCAATATATTGTGCGCAAGTGATATATTCCGTTGCCGAAGAGGACCATTGCAATGCTGGAGCAGCTGCCTCCAAATTACTAAGAGTATACCCATGACAGAAGTAGCTTGGCCCAGAAAGCAGTAAGACAAAGTAACTGTGGCACTGAAGAAAACACTGTAGTAGTGTAGAAACCTATTAATAAATAAATAAATGAATGCTGAACTGTATGTACTGCACCACTGACTACTTGGATGCTTTGTAATATCAGGGAAGATGTGCTGTTGTTTTGTTAATCATGAAAAAAATACAAAAAAAATAAAAAATGAAGTACACTCAGCCAGTAAAGTTCAAAGTAAGACTTTTATGGAACGAAGTGACGTGAGGACAGCCTCCATTTGTGGTTGACCTAAAGTATAATGATTCACATGGATTTTATATGTTTAATTCATCTTGTACGAATACTACAGCCAATCAGGCACCACCCGCATTGAGACTTTCCAAACATTTATGCAATTATTAATTGACACCAGAAATGAAATGTAGCTATATTTGGATATTGACTTGTGAAATGTTCTGCAACCAAAAAAGAAATTTGCTGTTGACAAGTACACTCATAGTCTCATGATTTCCTTAATTTGTCAAGGCCTTATGGTGACTGCAAGCCAAGCATAGGTCATTAGTCCTAGAAGTATTCTGCAAGCTCTTTTTTAAGTGCCACAAACTGGAATGTGCAAGAAGATGGCTTCACGGTAGAATATGGAAGCTTAAAAATAAAAAGGATGCCAGCATTTTTAATAGGGTGCTCTAAGGCAAATGTGTAAGCAGGAGGAGGACCTGGAACATTTAAGAAGAATGCGGGCCTCGAGTAGAACTTAGAAGTGCCATAGCTGAGCTGCATGAGCAGGTTTATGCAATGCAGTAGGAATCTCTTCAGATGGTCAGTGTGGCTTTCCTGGTATGTATGATGGTGGAGCTGTTCCTTGTCAAGCCACCAGTGCCCTGATAACACCTCTAACCACCTGCATGCCAATGGTGTGCAGCCAGACTAAAAGATTGCCCTGGGTAGGTCAATACATTTGGCTTGTTTCCAAATGGGTTACGTGTTCCTTGGTAGTTCTAATTTGTCAACCTCTAGTTATATGTTTGTATTGGCATTTATGGCTTGCAAAGTTAATTGGATAGCAACAGAGTGCAGTACAACAACTGGGAACTTACATATTCCACAAACGCATTGCATTTTTATATGTATACATTTTACACAGCGCAACGGCCAGAGCGGCTGACTCCGGAGGTAGGGGTTCACAGCCGGCACCGGCAGCAGCTCATCATCATGTGACTCTGGGCAATAGCTCACTTAATCTCCCCGACAGCCCCCAGCACCTTGAACCCTTAAGGGGTGATATGTTCGGGCTTTACAAATATGGATCACACATGAATACAATTTTATTTGCAGGGGAATCCATGACTTGGCCTGAATAACATGATTTGTAGTTAATGTTCACTCCAGAATTAAAAGCGAGGTGCACAGGTTTCAATGTCAGGAGGTTAGCCAGTAGACCATGACCCATCCCTCAAGATTCTGGCGAGCCTCCACTGGCCTCAGTTAACACGTAGCAGCCATGCCCTGCTCAGAGCCTCTCACCCACACCCAAGCATTCACCTGAGGAGGAGGGTGCCCAGTCTCAGCATTGATCAGTCAAGAAACCTGGCCCATCTATAGGCAGAACGATGTTTGCTTTGCAAGTAAAGTTTATTTGTCCCTGCCTCTGTATCAGTTAATAATCTTCAATCCACTTTCAACTACAGCTTAATATTCTCTTGCCACAGCAGGCGCACAGCAGCAAGGGGCTTCATTAAAAGTGGAAGGGGGTTGCTATTTTAACACAGAGCATGCAAAGGCACTCCAGGTCAGCAGCTCACAGCTTAAAAAGTTCTTCAGACACTTTTTGTGCCATAAAACAATTGTGTGAAAAATTGGCCTGCTCTAAGAATCACCAGCATACTCTTCACACCAATAAATCACCTTTAAAGTTTTTATTTTAGGCAAAAGACAGGCTGTTTCGACTTGGAATTTATAGTGCCAAAGGAGAGACCCTGTGGTTTGTTATTACTAAAAGGGGTCAGAAATACTGACTGAAAAAAGACGTGTGAGGGGGTGTGTTGGTCTTAGGGGAGTCCTAATTATCAATTGAATTATAATGGCAACGAAATATACAACACTTTTCATACTGTATACCCAAATATTGTAAAATAAACAAATCCACCAAAGATGTAAAAAATATAATTAACACAATTTATTATAGTACCTCCCTTAAGGGTTACATTCTAAATTATTAAAAAACATTAATATAATTAATTAAAATTATTTAAATGTTTTTTAATAATTTTTTTAGAATGTAACCCTTAAGGGAGGTACTATAATAAATTGTGTTAATTATATTTTTTACATCTTTGGTGGATTTGTTTATTTTACAATATTTGGGTATACAGTATGAAAAGTGTTCTATATTTCTTTGCCATTATAATTCAATTGATAATTAGGACTCCCCTAAGACCAACACACCCCCTCACACGTCTTTTTTCAGTCAGTATTTCTGACCCCTTTTAGTAATAACAAACCACAGGGTCTCTCCTTTGGCACTGTTTACTCCCCTCCCTGTGTAAATTACCAGGGGAACCTTCCAATAAATTTGTTGTGGTCAACTTGGAATTTATACATCAGTGGTGCCTCTGCAGACAATGCGTAATGTTCATGCTATGTTGTGACTCTTAGCTTGAAACGAAGTATGTTTTTGTGGTGAGTTTATAACAAAGAATGCTATGTTGGCCAGGAAAAAGTCCATCCGTAGAACAAAGCTCGATGGGGCAGATTTACAAGCCCCATGCGCCACTTCTCCGTCACTTTTAACGGGAAAAGTTCTCAAGGGGCTTGTAAATCTACCCCGATGTTTTTAACGCACTTCACATCGAAACTGTCGAACTTCAGCTTAGTTAAAACAGTAACATCAAAGGGTTTTTTGATGCTCGAAGTATAATCGAAAAGGAGTAGCCAAAAAAAAAAAACCTTCACGTGGACCAAATGACATGACTGAGTGAGCAAACTTGCGATTCAGTCTTTTTTCTGAGATCCCACGTGAATTGTGCCCAGAGTAAAGTTTTTTTTGAATGGTTCAAAATCATGCATTTTACAGCCCAATTTTCAAGACTTTAGCCAAACAACTACCCGTTTGCCTCTGTTTCTTTCTTTCCTTACTTGTTCATATCTTCTTCATTTCCTTTCAGTCTTCCTTCATGCTTTCCTTATCTCTTAGATTGTATTCGTAATTTTTCTGTTCTAATTTCTTTTCCTCTTTTTCCTTACTTAAGAATATTCGTCATTTTCTCCTTCTCATTGTACTTTCATTCCTTGTTTCCTTCATTATTTCCTTCTGTCCACTTTGTTTATTCATCACTCTTGTTATCTTGGTCGCCTTCTTTATATTCTTCTTTCATTTTCATTCCTCCTCTTCCTCTTTCATTTTCTTCCTTTTTTCTTATATTCCTCCTGTACTTCCTTTTCTCCTTATTTTATTTCATATTTCGCACCCTTTCATTCGTTCTTTTCTTCATTCCTTCCTTTATTCCTCAACTACTTTCCTTCTTTATTTTTTTCTGCTTTACATTATTTCATTCTATTTGGCTGTTTTTCTTCTTTTTTTACCACCTCCATTATTTTTATTTCTTTGTTCCTTGCTTCTTTTGTTTTTGCTGCCCTTCTTTCCATACTGTGATCTTTCTTTTCTTCCCTTTCCTCATTTCCGTTCTTCCTTTCCATCTTTCTTTCCTTCCTCCATCTTTCTTTTCACCCTGCTCCTTTTTTATCCCATCTTTTCATTTTCATTTTTTTCTTTCCATCTTTCTTTTGCGCTCTCTAATTACGGATCTCACGTATTTTTTGACATGACATTTTCATCACTTCTTTTTTTTCTCTGTTATGCGTGTGGCACCTTAATCACCCCTTACCCCTTTTCCCTCAGCTGTGTCTTCATATCTTGTCGCCACAGATCAAAGTTAATAAGAGCCATAAGTAAGAATTTAATCCGACCCACTGACATCCCCGCTTAGGTTAGTATAGAGGGTGCGTCACTAAGCTCTTGCATGTTGGTGCAGCCAAACTTTGTGCGTCATTGTGTAAGGCACAAAAAGGGTCAGAGAACCCAATTACCTGCCTGCCGACATTTGCGCACTGCTTGTGATTTTTCCCTTTCTTAGGCACAAAAGAACAAAGCATCAATAGCCACAGGTTCTTTGGCCATCAGAAGAATACGGACAAAGGCAAACCCTCCAATGTGCTTTTTTTTAAGGGGGTGAGGGGTTATCGCGATTTCTGTGCTAATAGCAAGCACCTGGTGTGGTGCTGCTTGAACATGCTTGTAGTTCTTTCAAGTGCCTTTCTGGTTTGTCCTGTGGGGATAGGCAGTAGCTCGGCAGACTCCCATCCTCGGGATGCAGCCTGTCGCCGGCCCTCGGAGGCACGAGCTTTCACAATCACCCCCAGGGATGTGCTCGGCAGGTGTGAAAGCACCTACCCTGCTTCCAGATACAACCTGTCACTGGCCCTCAGAGGCACGAGCTTTCACAATCGCATCCAGCGGTGTGCTCGGCAGGTGTGAAAGCAGACTCTCGGCCGCCGGATACAGACTGTCATTAGCACGTGCGCGCCAGTGCCGGAACTGTCACGGTCTGATGGGTAATGCGGCCATTCCTGGAAAGCAGAATAGGCAGGGAGAGGAGAGGCGGTGAAGAGGTAGGAGGAGAGGAAGGGGGGGAATAGAAGAGGAGGAGGATGTATATCAGAAGAGGAGGCAAGGAGGAGTGACTAAAACAGGCTTAACTTAGAGGCAATGTGTACATTATTTATGTAGCACTTCAAACAGTAATAAAGTGGAAACACAACACAAGGTAAACCCCACACCAATTTAGGAAAATTAAGTAAAATGTCACCAGTGCCGGAACTGTCATGGTCTGATGGGTAATGCGGCCATTCCTGGAAAGCAGAATAGGCAGGGAGAGGAGAGGCGGTAAAGATGTAGGAGGAGAGGAAGGGGTGGATAGAAGAGGAGGATGTATATCAGAAGAGGAGGCAAGAAGGAGTGAGGAAGTGAGGGGGTGTGAGTGGGAGAGAGAAAAGTACAGAGGACGGAAAGAAAATGACGGACAAGGAGGAGAAGAATAGTGGGAGGTAAAAATGAAAAGCTATCAGTGCAGTGGGAGGCAGCTCTAATACGAAGCGATGCACAATAATAAGTAGCGATGGTACGGCCTGTTACACATCAGGTGGCGACATTGATGTCATTTGTACAACAATACGCAGTGGTGTTAGAAACTGTTTTACAGCAATTGACAATAAAGGTATAGCGTTCTAGACAATGATAGATGTAGGACATTGGATTACAGGTTGACGGGGTGGGGGGGGGAGAAACCCTACTCAAGCAGCAACCACAATCTCTGTCAGTGTGAGACACAAGCCATCCTCAAATTAACCTGTGCTTAACTCTCTGGTAGAGTGGTACTAAAACAGGCTTAACTTAGAGGCAATGTGTAAATTATTTATGTAGTACTTCAAACAGTAATAAAGTGGAAACACAACACAAGGTAAACCCCACACCAATTTAGGAAAATTGAGTAAAATGTAAAAAAATTGGTACCAAAAGGAATACAAATACAATCATTAGAACTGGAAATATGCATTCTCAAAGTTTTAGATAAAAATAGTGGCTAGAAGCACAAAGCATCCCGGAGGACCTTGGAATTTCCTGCCTCCCTGCCCTGCCCCCGCTTGTCTGTAGGCACAAAAGACCAATGTCAACCCCTTTGCAAATGTGCTCAGGCAGAGGCCTTGAGATGTGCAAGTGTGGTAGGTGAGAGCTCCTCCCCCTATCAAGTCAGAGATGACCCATCCTGTCACCACCTATTCCCCTTTTGCCTCATTGTTTGGGAACAGTACACAAAGAAAAACTGGCAGCTATACCTAGTCCTGTGACCCAGGCTAGAGACTGTGGCACCAAATGGTGGCCAAGAAAATACCGGTCCTAGGATGCTTTGTTTCCAGTCCAGGGAGGACCTGGTATGCCCAGATGTGGGTCCCGTGCTCTCCATGCCACTGGAGTCAAGTTATCCTGGCTGATGAGGGCTGAAAGCCCAAAACCGGCCCTAGGATGCTTGTTCCAGTCCAGGAAGGACCTGGCTTGGCAGTTCAGGCTGGACTGTTCCCATTGGGCGCAGGGTCAAGATAGATTTGCATATGGCTGGGTCCAAACTGTAATGGCATGGTGAGCAAAAAACTATGGATTTAGGCCCAGATCTCCGTACTGGGGTGAATGTATGACATTGTTCCGCAATCTGTCCATCAGTTGTTCTTTTTGCACTTTCCAAAAGGGGCATTTTTGGAAGAGTGACTTAAAATGTGACTTTATCATTATGCAGGGTTTTAAATTATGATGATCTACCCACCAAACTAGACCTTCCTAATTGTTTCCAATTGAAAGTTAGCACTTATTAAAATGTAATAAGTTAAACCAATGTTATCCCATGGGAGATGTAGGCCTTGATGTACCAAAAAACAAATGTAAGAACTTTTCACTACCAGAACATGTTAAGCTTAAAAGTACTTGTCCAACTTTTTCAATACTCTGCACCCGACCCTATGACCTGTTTAGGACCCACCCTATGGGTCACTTATAAGTATTAATAAGGAAGGTTTAGGCCTGGCAAAATACTTATTTTGGCAGGTGGAATGTTTTAATGGCTACTTAGGTGGGTGGCACATGTAGTCTTGCACTCCCGCTAGTAGCATTTAATTTACAGGCCTTGGGTACAGGTAGTACCCCTATACAAGGGTCTTAGAAAGTAAATTAAATATGCAATTTGGATGTAAGCCAATATTACCATGTTTTAGGGAGAGAGCACAAGCACCGGTCAGCATTGGAAAAGTGCACAGAGTCCTAAAGCCAACAAAAAAACGAGAATAGAAGACAAACATTTAGGGGAGAACCTCACCAAGTTTGTCAGATCCTACAATAGACAATAATGATATGTAATATAACCAATAGTTGACAATAACAATATGACGAGCAGTACCGTAACTGCCCAATTTTATGGAGGCTGATATACAATAGTTGACATTCTGGTATGAAATGCTATCAAATAATTGGCAATAATAGTACAAGAAGATATGCAATTATTAACAGTATTTGTATGAACTGCTGTAAAATAATTGCTTATGTTGGTGTGAAATTGTAAGCCATAATTTTTTTGATTGAGGGGGTGAAGATCCTTCTCAAGCAACAACCACAATCCTTGTCAGGGTGAACCACAAAAGTCACTAAATAAATTAATCTGTGCCTAACCCTCTGGTAGCTTGGCACAAAAGCATTCCGACTTAACTTAGAGACTGCGTAAAGTATTCATGCAGTACTTTAACAGTAAAAAAGTAAAAATGCAACACGAGAAAAAACACATCAATTTAGAAAATTAGAGTGCATTATAATAAATAAAATGATGCTAGCATGACAAAAAACCGATCAGTAGAACTCGAGATATTGAACTTTAAACATTCAGGTAAAAGTAGCACGAAGAAGCAGACAGCACTAACTGTGGATATCTGGTCGCGCTAGAGCAGGACAAATTCACTCATTCAGGCGGACCTAATGGGGTGTAGGCCATGCACAAGACCAAGTTTGGCCCTCTGATAATTGTACCTTATATCCTTGGTGTGAGGTCTGCCAGGCGTTGCTCTGAGTCTTCCCGTCATCATGCGTTGATTCTGATTAAACTGTGCATCAAGGCTTTTCTGGGCTTTTCACTGCTCCGCGCTGGTCCTGATAAAGCTTGCAGCTATGAACTGAGGCTTTTCAGGGCTTTGTGTCATTCTTCATAGGTTCAGATGAACTTTCAGCTGTTCGGTGAGGCTTTGTGGGGCTTTGTGTAGGTTTGTCCTAGATTTGATGGCGCATTTACTTAAGCAAGGTGTGCTCTCTGATGCCAGCCAAGATTCCAGGACCTGGGGAAGCACCTCTTGGACTTTAGGTACTCATTCAAGCAAGAGCCAGCAGGGGTCGAGCAGGCCAAGTTGCAGGTCCAGTGCAGCAGGTCAGGTAGGCAGTTGCAAGGAGGCCTCTGGAGCTTCTTGTGACCCTGTAGCTGAGAACAGGAGTACAACCAACTGACCCTTGGAGTCTCTCAGGGGAGTGTGGTGTGAAGGAAGCAGGTCCAGTCTACCTTCTTAGAGGGCAGGGCAGACCTCAGGCAGTATGACAGCCCTCTAAGGAATAAGAAAGGCCTCAAGCAGCGGGGCAGTCCTCTGATAGCAGCGGGGCAGTCTCCTGGGGAAGCCAGGCCTTAAGTAGCAGGCTAGTCCCCCTGAGAAAAAGGTCGCCCATTTTCTGAAGTTTCCACAGGTCCAGAGTACAGAGTGTACTAAAGAAGTGGTTCAGGAGGTCTAATATTTATATCTGTGCCAGCCTTTGAGATGGGGCTGACATCCGGGCTACCCCCACATCTGGTTCTGGAAAGTTCTACCCTTCCCCTGCCTAGGCTTCAAGTGTTCTGGGATGACAATAGGCTGGTGTAAAATTCCTTCGTGAGTGTGCTGGAGGCAGCCCTTTGAAATGTGAGTGGGACAAGAAAAAGCTCCGCCGAACCCATTCCTGCAGGAAGGGCCCATCCTGCCAACATCTAGTCCCAGTTAGTCTCTCTGTCTGGGAGGAATATACAAAGACCAACTGCCAAGCTAATTACAGTCTTGTCACCCAGGACACAGTCTGCAGGCCCCAAAGGGTTGGGACAGGAAAATACCAACTTTCTCAAAGTGACATTTTCAGAATTGTGACTTAAAATCTAACTTTACCATTAAGTAGGATTCTTAAATTACAATTTATTTGAGACAAACATGACATTTCTACCTGTTTCCAATCATAACTGTAGCACTTATTAAAAGTAATAAGGTAACTTAATGTTATCCTATGGGAGAGGTAGGCCTCAGACTAGTGAAAAACAGATTTGGGAGGTTTTCAGTACCAGGACATGTAAAATGCAAAAACACATGCCCTAATTTTAAAATACAATGCACCCTGCAATATGGGCTGTTCAGGTCCTACCATAGGGGTGACTTATATGTTTGAAAAATGAAGGTTTAGGCTAGGCAAAAGGTTTATTTTGCCAGGTTGATTTGGCAGTTTTAAAACTACACTACAGGCTGCAATTACAGGCCTGAGATATGTTTTAAAGTGCTACTTTAGTGAGTGGCACAATTAATGCTGCTGGCCCACTAGTAACATTTAATTTACAGGCTCTATGAACATGAAGTGCCGTAAACTAGGGATTTATAAGTAAACTAAATGTGCCAATCATGTGTAGGTCAATTATTTTACTATGTTTTCGGGAAAAAGAACAAGCACTTTAGCACCAGTTAGCAGTAGTAAAGTGTAAAGAGTCTTAATGCCAACAAAAAACAATTTCAGAAAACTGGAGGGGAGAAGGCAAAAAGTTTGGGGGGAGACCACACCAAGGATTACAGGTCTAGCAGAAATGTTATCAGATAATTGGCCATGACAGTATCACGTGCGGACAATAATAGACAGTCCTCTTATGAAATGCTATGCAATAATTGGCAATAATGGGATGGAGTGTTCTACAATAATAAACAGTACTTGTATGAAATGCTATACAGTAATTGGTGATAATGGTATGTAGTGCTATACAATAATTAACAATTGTGGATCACTTCACAGGCAATCAAATAAAGAATAAAGAATATGTCTGATGACGGACTTGCACCCCTAATGCCACGGGTACTGATGCTCATCTGGGAAGGGAGAGCGAGTCACAGAAAGCAGTGTATCCTGTTTCATCAGCGATGCTGAAGGGTAGGTGGATGGTGCAACTAGTGGTGAATTGCTGCACAAACTGATTCAAGGCAGTGTAGGATGTAGTTAGAGTCCGGCCTAGCCGCTTTACAAATTCACCAGTTCTGTCCCATGGACTACTCGAATGCTTCCTTAAATCTTCATTCTTCAATAGCTTCTTGAAGGTGGCGTCCTTCAGATAGATTCTCATGAGTGATTCAAGAATGTGCAACAGTGCGGGCCCTTGCACTCCAAGACTTGTACTCTGTGAGCAGAAATGTACACAATTTGCATGCAACACAGGAACCAAAGTTGCTGTAGCGTGGTGTGTGAAAGGGATACAGTAGGATAGCTCCACTTCTATTAGGATATTGTGCTGCTACTGTTATTTCCTGCACTGGGCACTTTTAGACCATAGTGCAATGGTTTGTGTATGATGTATAGCTGGGGATTTTACTAGGAGGGTACCCTTCTGGGACAAAATTCCATGCTTAGACACAGTTTAAAACGTTCCCTACTTTGTATGTGTGTGTTGAGTACAGTACACATGCAAAGTTAGAAACGTTCGGAGAAAAGAAAACCTTTCTCCAACTTTACGCCTGCCTCAAAGAGGTGTAACCTTTTGGCACAAAGCTCTGGCTCCTAATTTTAGGAGTGGTTATACAAGGGGGTAACCCAATGGAATCACGGGGACCTGGGTATAATACGTATTAAGAGGAAGGGGTCCCAGTGCAGGTGGGAAGCATAGAAACACTTTACAAGAATTAATCCAAAGCAATAGTTAAGATCCACAAAGTTTAATTCAAAATGGGATCCAGTGTTATAACTACACGTAACAAAGCAAATAGTCAACTGTATTCATGGTCATACAGTGCCCCAGGGAGGAATGGGAAGTGTTATATACATTATATATACATAGGCATACGACACATGATACAATATAAATGCAAATTTGGCATGTGTGGTTGCCGTAATTGAACAAGCCATCGACGCAGATCTGCTGCCCGCGAACGGAGCTCCGTGAACTTATGCCACCCACTCGACTGCGGATTGAACTCCCATTTGAAAATTATTTTACCGACTAACGAGCACTGGCACCATGCTACGTTTCGATGCTGATCTAGACCTCCCGTGTTGCAAGTAGTTACAAGGCCACGTTGCTTACGACGGACCATGTGGTCCCCTGCCCCTTCCTTGGTCCTGATGAAGACCCTGCAGCAAGGTTAAATCTTCCTGCATTCCCAGAGGGTCGAAACGTCGACGGCTTGTTCAATTACGGCAACCACACATGCCAAATTTGCATTTATATTGTATCATGTGTCGTATGCCTATGTATATATAATGTTGCCATAAACTTGTGGCACCCACTGCTATGTGATTTATAGCACTATAACATTTGAAAATTGTTGATTTTACTGTCACGCTATCCCATCACTCCCCTACCTCCCTCACGAACACTTCCCATTCCTCCCTGGGGCACTGTATGACCATGAATACAGTTGACTATTTGCTTTGTTACGTGTAGTTATAACACTGGATCCCATTTTGAATTAAACTTTGTGGATCTTAACTATTGCTTTGGATTAATTCTTGTAAAGTGTTTCTATGCTTCCCACCTGCACTGGGACCCCTTCCTCTTAATACGTCCTAATTTTAGGAGACAGGGCTTTGCATCAAAACCATGGCTGATTCCATGGGAATGCCGAAGCACCACCTGCGGGACACTACTTTAACGCAAAGCAGTGCAAAGTAAATTCCAATTTAACACTTAGCACCAGCTTACGTCACTTTCAGGGACTTTTCAGTGGTGCAAAATGTTGATAAACTTGGTCCTAAGTTTCTATTGCTTGCCCTTGTTGGGTTGTGATAGGGGGGCACAGAAGGCGGAATTCCTGGTGGGTGCGAAAATATTTGTTCCTTTTTAGGCACTTGATTTTGTATCCATATATATATGTGTTGTGAAACACCCAAAGACCAATCCAGTAACACCACAGATTGTGCTGAATAATTTGCAGGTAATTGCATATTATGTTGCGTAATTTACCTTTTACTCGCCGCACAATTCAGCTAACTGTGTCACGTAATGCTATAACACGTCATTCTAATGCTCTTGGGTTTAAAGGAGGCCAAAGAAAAAGAAAGCGAGGTGCACAGTAAGGGGTGTTACTAGGAGAGCGAAGGGACGTAAGAAAGTATTTTGAGCAGTGGAATACCACAGACGTGGGTTAAACAGAAACATATAGGCTGGGACAACCAAAAAAGTAATTATGTCTAAGAGGAGGTGGGCTTGGGGTAAGATGGTGAGCGGTGAAAGAATAAAGGGGCATATTATCAAGAAACAGTGTTAAAATTATCACCGCTTTAGCTGCCGAAACTGCCGCCATAGCGGCAATAATGGGCTTGATAATATGCCCTTGTGAATTCCCATAGAAGCCCATGTTCTGGTGTGAACCTGGGCTTCTTTTGGAATTCTCATGGGCATATTGTCAAGCCCATTATCGTCGCTTTAGCGACAGTTTCATGACGCTAAATTGGGGATCATTTTAACCCACGTACTTGATAATGTGCCCTAAAGATAGTAGGATGAGAGGAAACCCAGGAGAAGGTAAAGGTTAGGACAACAGAGAAGCCAAGGAAAAGGGAGAGAAGAGGTGGGGCGCACGAGGGCTGAGAAGACGGCAAATCACACACAGGCAGCCCTCCAAGCGGTAGGTAGTGTGCACGCGCAGAGGAGCATCCCTCAGCGTCACTCCGGTGATCACTCAGACGCGAGGGCATTCAGGTGCTGGCTGCACATGACAAGGTCTGCTGGGCGCCTCCTGGCAGCAGGATAATGGGATATTTCAGAGCCCACTGAGCTGAGAGCTGGTCGGGGACGCATCTGTGATAGAGACAGCCAAGTAGAAAATCTACCTCTTCCAGAGCATGCAGTTATTGAAGCATATGGAGAACAAAGGGCCTGATCTCAGGTCAGGGAATGGGTTTGTGTGCAGGATTATGCTTCAGCGACCGACAGTCCTTGCAATCCGAATATAACTTGCTTACATCCCACTGAATTCATAGTATTTATATTATGATAATGCATAAAAGCCTGCAATACCGATGGAAAAAAAGCACCCTGTCTTTCCAAATTGTGGACTATTTGTCATAAAAAAAAGAGTGCGCTACTCGACTGTTATAATTTATTACAGTGAAGTTCTGACGTCACAATGCCTCATGTCTGAGGCAGCAGGAGGCTGAAAGCTGCTCCGTATTACTTCGACTGCCCCTTAAACACTGGGTGAAACGGATGACTCTTTACAGATCTTTTGACAAGAACATTCTTTCTCTGACAAATCTATCAGACAAGGACACGTTTTTTGGGCCTGTTTTTACTTAGTCACCTCTGGAGAGTAAGACAGAAGAACAGAGACCCCATTGCAGAAAATGTAGTCCCTGCACAGACCCCAACTTCCGATAAGGGCCGAATTTTCAATCATATTGTACAAGGGCTGCAAGGCCTTGGAAAGTTTAATGGAAAGGTTATCTTAAAAGGGTATCTTAAATGATAGTGGTTCAAAGTTAGAAAAAACATTCTTGGAATGAATTTGCCCATGTTCCTGAAAAAAGGCCGAGTTTAAGGATCATTAGTGCTTCCTGTAGATGTTCACCACAATGGGAGCTCCCCAAGAGCGAAATGTGTACTCGGGTCACAACTTTATCATGACTGCATTTTAATCAGTGGTCTGCGCTGAAAGCAGATTGTGTCTGAGTGGGTTGTATGACGTTACAACGCAAACATTCACAACGCATACTATTACAACGCAGGATACATTACAACGCCGATGCTATTACAACGCATGCCATTACAACGTAAGTATGGGTAAGTATTTTTTTAATTTTAATTAATGGGAATGTAATAGTAGTGTAAATGTTGGATAGTGTAGGAGTTAAAATTACTATTCTAACTCCAGGGGGGTGTAATAGTAGGGTAAGTGTTGGATAGTGTAGGGGTTAAAATTATTATTCTAACTCCAGGGGGAGTAATAGTAGGATAAGTGTTGGATAGTGTAGGGGTTAAAATTAAATTAAATACTTACCCATAATTACGTTGTGATGGCATGTGTTGTAATAGCATCTGCGTTGTAATGGCATGCGTTGTAATGGATCCTGCGTTGTAAAAGTTTTGTTGTAATGGTAGTACGTTGTGAAAGTTGCGTTGTAATGGCTGTTTCCCGTCTGAGTGTTTGTGCAGTGTCACATAGAGACTACAGTACATGACAGGGTTCTTGAAGAAATACTGTTGATGTCCCATCAGGGTCGTCATCTTTAAATTTGTGGTATTAGAGGAGTACTGAATAAAGACCAATATATTTAGAAAAGAGTTTTGTGACAAGTGAAATAGCCAGAATAAAGATGTCAGTGTCCCTGATTCACAAGATCTGTCCAACAATTCTTTAATTATTTGGCTCCAAACTGGTAAGACTCCCAAGAGTTCCTCTAGAAGAGTCTCTTGAATCCTGGAGAAGAAATGGGAAGATGATGAAGAATGTACATTAGGTATTCATGTTAAGCCTGAAGAAATAAGGGCTGTGATGCCTGGGAAAATGGTGAGGCATTGCCTTGCATTGGGGCAGCATGATGAGGGAATGTCATCCTCTACCTTTGGTGTCAGTCTTAGCTCTTACAAAAACAATGTGCCAATTATTCGGAATACTAACCTGAGACAGAGGCCTAGAACTTTATATTGTAGCAAAATCTATGTTTTTACTAAAGGTTTGATTTAACTGCCTCCCCCAAAAAAGACTGAAGATTATTCTGATGGGCTAAATATGTCAGGTTTTTTTCATAGCACCAGATCTAGTTTGTTTACATTAAAAAATGTTTTCAATTTTTTTTAATGTCCTCATACAACCTTCACAATATTGTTTAAGCATCCTCTCAGTACTAGCATTCCAATTGCTTATATCTTGGGGTCTGATCTCAGCTAATGTACTATGGGACCAGGCCCACATTACACATCGTAGACTGACCAAGAGGTGTAATCATTGGACAGATCTTACCAGCTAAACCAGTTACTCTGAATCTAGTAATTTCCAAAATAGGCCAAGTTCATTTCTATTATTGTGGGAATCAACCTTTTGATCCAAGTCTTTAAAGTATCAGCCTGACGCCATTTTTTACATATTTCCCGTCTTGCTAAGAGAGTTAAATAAAACACAAGTTCACGCTGTTCACCCGTACAGTCCGCCTCCCCCTCTAAGGGCTGTGCTATGCCAAAAAAAATTAAAACGAGGCTTACCAATATATTTTTACCCAGTGCTTCTGACAAGGCCGTACCCACATTGTCCCAGTATTCCTTCAACACTGGGCATGTGAAAAACATACGGGTATCATCCGCCTCGTGGGTACGACATCTTGTACATCTGGCATCTCCTCCTCCCCTCATTTTGGATATCTTAAGCGGAGACCAATATATCCTATGAAGGATAAAAAGGTGGTTCTTTCTAAGTGTAGCAGATTTAATTAAAGGGTATAATATTTCTAAAGATACTTGCCATAAGGTTTGCAGCTCTTCTTCTGGCAAGCATTTCTCCCAGACCATGTAAAGGAGATCCAACTTTCTGTCTGCTGCATCCAGGAGATAATTATACCAGAGAGCTATCTCCTTTCTTGGATTCGAATCTTGGAGATCATCCTTCATTGCATTGTCTCCTGGAAATTGCCAGTGTTGGTTCTTGCACCAGGTAGAAATTTGATAGAATTTAAATCTGGATAGCCTGTCTTTCATTACGTTCTTCCAGGTATCTCAGAAAGACAGCTGTGTCCTGCAAATATGTTGCCTCATTGTTGAACCCCCGTCTCTTTCAGGGGTAGAGATAAAGCGTCATTCAGGCATTCCGGGGTGCCTGGAGAATCCGACACAGAGGCCCACTCACTAAAGTAGGGAATACCTAAAGTAATACAACAGTCATATCATAATTTGGCAGCAGCATATAAAACCTTCAGGCGGACTTTCTAGAAAAATGTAGGGGCACCAAACTTGTACATAAAACCCTCAACAGGACCCTCGTGCAGCATGGCCTTGAACATGCGACCAATCAAGTTCTCATCTGGCCTGGATAGGAGCATCCTGCTGTTTTTCAGTTGGTATGCCCAGCAATATATTTGTAGATCTGGTAAGCCCAGGCCTCCACATGCCAGCTTTCATCTGAGCTTTTTCCACAATAGTCTGATCCACTTACCAGCCCAGATAAAAGTAGAAATATTTACCTGAATTTTATTTAAGAGGTTTTTATCAAAAGTCAGGGGGATATTATTATATCCGCGACCGGACACGGCCCAGGGCCACCACCCCTGGTCCTGACAACCGAATCCTTTGGAGTAGGAACGATCTTGTAAGTCTGTCCACCATTACTTGCACACCCGGCCTTCACACCATAAACATAGGGGAAGAAGAAGGTTGCAGACACTGTCAATTCCGATTTAGTACATTGATAGCTGATACCCGGGGCAGCCCCACCTTGTCCTGTGGCTTGCTAAACGTTAGATCGCTACGATGTCATAAGCTTGATATTTACGACCTACTTGTGGATAGACAACTGGACCTGCTATTCCTCACAGAAACGTGGTTGGATGCTCACTCTGACCCCGACATCATTCAGGCATTACCAGAAGAATACCTGATGGTGAGATTGGCTAGACCCGAGAGCAGAGGGGGGGGTATAGCAATTGCATTCAAACAGCAGCTTGCCTGTCAATTGGAACTAGTCCATATGGCGGGAAGCGAAGCTGGTGTTTTTACCATAAAAATTAATGGGGGCACTACGGTGAAGGGTTATTTAATTTACCGTCCCCCAGGACCCCTGGCAAGGTTTAGAGGTAAACTACTAGAGTGCGCCACAGAGATAGCGTTGCGGAAAGATAAGTTTCTGCTGCTCGGAGATTTTAATATGCATTTAGAGGATCTGTCGGACAAAGGAGCGATGGAGTTCCGTCAAGAACTTCAGGCCTTACAACTAGAGCTAAAGGGTCAGCTTCCAACACACCAGCACGGTCACTTGCTTGATCCAGTATTTGCGAACTGGGAGGAAGTCATAGCGGCTCTCCCCGTGCCCCTCCCCTGGACCGACCATTTCCTGGTTCCATTTGAAATCCATCTCCTTAAACATAAGGTGACAGACCCCACTCCCCTTAACTACCTCAGGCGCAAATGGGCCAGGTTCTCCCTGCCAGAGTTCAATGAGGCTCTTATCGCAGAGGGCCCCCCTGGAGGTGATGATGCGGATTCGGCAAATAAATTGCTTAATGACCGTATCACGGTTGCCCTGGACCGAACCGCCCCTCTAGGCCGGTCGAAGGAGGGCGGCCGTAAACAGAGAACGGCACCTTGGTTCAATGAGGAACTGCGTTGCGCTAAGAGGGATTGTAAGCGAGCAGAAAGGCAGTGGAGGGTAGCCTATGACAGCCAGGCGAGAGAGAGATATCTCGTCAATAGACGGGCATATCACAACCTAATCAGGAGAGCGAAAACTGCCCACTATGCCGATAGGATCATGGGTGCAGAGAATTCAGCGAAATAATTGTTCTGCGTTTATAAATCCCTGGTCGTCCCCAAGTCCTCGGCAGGACTAGAGGATTGTTCAGTTGCTGCCTGCAATCGCATTGCTGACTATTTTGGCGACAAAGTGTCCAAAATTTATTCAGCCTTTCCCATCCAACCCATGGCAGGGGGAGAGTTCGAAGCATCAGTAAGTGAGGCAGATGGACAAAATCTGTTGCTTAACTTCTCCACCCCGCCAGTAGAAGACCTGATCAAAATATGTAGATCAGTGAAATCAGGCTCCCCACGGGATCCAGCATTACCTAAACGGCTGGGGGACAGCTTGACGACACTAGAACCATACATTAGGCATCTGTTGGATGTCTCCTTCAGGTCCAGTACTATGCCTAGGGAATGGAAACAAGCTGTGGTGCTTCCCCTCCGCAAGAAGCCTAATATCAGCTTCGAAAAGCTGGAGAATCTGCGTCCCATCTCCCTCCTACCCTACTTCTCTAAAGTGACGGAGAAGGTGGCCCATTTGCAGTTAATGCAATTTGTGGAAGATACCAATCTTCTACATCCCACCCAGTTTGAGTTCCGGTCTCGACACTCGACGGAGTCAGCGCTCCTCATGGCATCCGAAACCATCAGGCAGGGTGCCGACGAGGCCATACTATGGCCTTGATCCTTCTGGACCTTAGCGCTGCGTTCGACACTGTAGCACATTCCATCTTGCTACAGTGTCTGAACAAAGGAGGGGTAGGAGGTGCAGCGCTAAAATGGATCCAATCGTTTCTATCTGGCCGAAGTTTCCAAGTCAGGCAGGGCAACTGCTACTCCGAGCGAGTAGCCTTGGACCAGGGGGTGCCGCAGGGCTCGTCCCTGAGTCCAACTCTTTTCAATCTGTACGTTGCCCCGGTTGCCACCATAGTGGAGAGTCACGGTTTGCGCATGGTGTCGTACGCCGACGACACGCAGCTGGTCATCTCCCTATCGCGTGCACCCGGTCTCGCGGCAGACATCTTCAGAGCATGCATGCAAGACCTAGCTGCCTGGATGTCTGCCAACTGCCTTAAGCTCAACGGAGGCAAGACTGAGGTGCTGGTGGTGAGGGGAGACCGAGCGGCTTGGACGTCGGCGTGGTGGCCACCTTGCCTGGGACCAGCACCAATTCCCTGCCAGGAGGCTAGGAATTTAGGTGTCTGGTTTGATTCCAACCTAACTTTCGGACCCCAGGTGAATCGGGTGGTTGGTACCTGTTTCGGGATCCTCAAGACCCTCAGGAAGGTTCTGGAGCTCCTTCCTATCAAAGCCCGCCAAACACTAGTGCATGCACTAGTTACGCCCAAGATGGACTATGGCAACCTGCTCTAACTGGGGACTCTTGAGGAGAATCTGAGCAGCCTGCAGGTTCTACAAAATGCCGCAGCCCGGTTGGTTCTCAGACTGCCCAGAAGATCAGCTTCTAAAGCCGCGCTCCAGGCCCTGCACTGGCTTCCGGTGAGAAGCAGGGTGGAATTTAAAGCATTATGCACCTGTCATCGGATCGTCAACGGCAGGGCACCTCTTCCCCTGCAGGGTCTGCTGACACAATACGAGCCCTCTCGTTCTCTCAGATCTTCTGGCTCGGGGCGCCTGTCCATCCCTAAGGTGTCCAAAGCACGGATGGGCGGCAGATCCTTCAGGTATCTGGCTGCATCTAGCTGGAACAAACTTCCTTTGGTGTTGCGCCTGGAACCCTCAGAGCCCATTTTCAGAGCCAAGCTAAAAACATTTCTATATGCCCGGTAGTGGGTTCCCACCTTAGTACCTTCTCCTGCTAGCGCTCGCATCCTAGCGCGGGGACACGCCGTTGTGCGTCACCAAGCGCTTTACAAGACCCCCTATTATTATTATTATTTATTATTAAAAAGGTAAGCGAACTTGGGCAAAACACACGTTTTGACCAGGTTTGACTTACCATAATGTGTAATGGGAAGAGTCTGCCATCTCTTCAAAATAAGATTAACCTCCTTAGAGACTCCAGCTATATTTGTTTTGGGGAGTTCAGTCAGCTCTTGTGGGATGGTTATTCCTAGATACCTTAACTGCTTTGAGACTCTAAAACCGTGCACTTCTGAGTTCCAGGTCATAATCTTTGTTTTATTGCTGTTAATCTCATACCCTGACAGTTCTCCAAAGGCCTGCACTTCCCTAAATAAACCGGGTAAAGCTTGATTGACATTAGACGTAAAAAGATCAAATCAGCAGCGTACAGTGCTAGTTTCCTTAAAAAGACATTCATAGAGAAGGGGGATATTTCTTTATTTAGCCTTAAACTTTGAGCGAAAGGCTCTATATATAAATCAAAAAGAATAGGGGACAACGGACAGCCCTGTCTGGTATCCTACCCTACTACAATTGGAGCTAAAAGTTTTCTGTTTACTAAAATTTGGGCTCGCGGTTCGCTATAGATTTTTCCCAGGAGATCTCTAAAGGTGCAATCAAACCCAAAAGCCTTTAATACACTAGAAAGATAACACCAGTTAACGCGATTGAAGGCTTTTGCGACCTCCAAAGTTATATAATTGTTAGAGGAACTTTACCCACCGTTGCCAAATCTATTGCACCAATTAAAGAAATAACAAGGTCCTTTATCTGACGCCCTGGGAGAAAGCCCTTCTGGTCTTCATGTATTAAAGCCCCTGCAATTTTACTTAAGCGGGCGTTCAGATTTCCAGTGAAGATTTTATAGTTGCAGTTCAGCAAAGATATCGGGTGGTAGGATTGACACTGTGGGGCCGATTTCGATCTCGGTTGGAAAGCACTCCGACCGGGCCGGATCCGGGGTGTTTTCCGACTGATCTGGACTCCTGCAGTCCGACCGAGCGAGTACGATGCGGCTGTATGCTGTCGGACTCGGTTTGGTCAGACTCCCATAGAAGTACGATGCATACATGGGCTCACATTGACTGAATGGGTACGCTGCAGACAAGTGCGCCGCCAACAGTGGGTACTCGTT
Organism: Lissotriton vulgaris; assembly: GCF_964263255.1. NCBI lineage: Eukaryota > Metazoa > Chordata > Amphibia > Caudata > Salamandridae > Lissotriton > Lissotriton vulgaris. Next base: position 635,682,416 of record NC_141700.1, on the reverse strand, counting down.
GGTGCCATCCGCATCGTACCTGCCTGTGTTGTGGAGACCCATGGGTCTCCCCCGGTTCGGAGTTGTAAGGTTGCGGGTAACAGGGGGTCCGATGCGGACCCCCAAAACCATCTCTGGGAGCTATTGTGAGCCGGAAGTTCCGACTCGATCCGGCTGTCCGAATCGAGCATTGTACTGACGCGATCGGAATACGCCTCCATTGTGTACCACGGTTAGCTTACGGCCGAGACATATGGAGCAGTTCGGATCCGGAAACGATTCGGACGAAGATTTCGCGCTTGTTCGCATCATACTTCGACGTCCGGACCTGTGTACAGACCGGATGGAAATTCAGCCTCGGCCCCGTGTAGGATCTTTTCCAGGTTTTAAAATCAGTGTAGTTGCTGCCTCTTTCCAATAATCAGGCAATGGAGAGGACCCTCTCAGGATATCATTAAATAGTTTTAACCATATGGGGATAACTTCGTCAGATATTCAGATATTACGGTGTAGATCTCATTAGGAATCAATTCTGGACCTGTACCAGATCTAGTTTTGCACCGAATAAGGAATTCATATTTGGTGGAGCTCAACCTGTCCTGGTTATTCAAGGGAAAGTCATTTAACCCATTCCGGACACCTGGTTTCAGAGAAAAAGTTTTTAGCAAGGTGCCCCTATATCAGGAACACTTTTCTTGATTGTGTTTTTTTAAAATTTGGATTAAATCACATCACGAACCTTCCTTCTCCGCCCATAGTGCCTGCCTCACAGCGCAGGAATGTGTAGGGGGGGCACCAAAGGTGCCCGTCAGCCCTCATAGTAGAGGCTATGAAGGGACGGGGCCCTGATAGAAGCCCCGAAAGTCACTTTCTGACAGCCTTTCCATGTTGGAAAGTCTGACATGGAAAGGCTTTAGGAAAGTGACATCATAATCCCGACGATGGAGCAGAGGCTGGCTCCGCTGTCATTATGGGAATATGATGGCTTCCAGTTCTCCGACGGGCACCTTGAGCCCATTGGAAGTGCAGCAGACGGTCCCTCCACCCAATGTCTCTGCCCTCCGCAATGTAATTCAGTGGGCAGACCGCAATGGCAGATGCCGGGCAGACCACAACCAACAGTCGGTTGGTTGAAGTCCGACCAACATCGTAATCTGGCCCTAAAAGTAATTTTCAAAATAATTGTGCAATAAAATGAATGGTGATTACAGTGATTCAGTAGTATGAGCATGGATATAAGGAAGTTTGTTGAATGTGTGTCAGTACTGGCAAATCTGGTGTTGTTTGAGCTTGGATTGGCCCAGTCTTACTGACTAAGGGCCCATTCCTGTATAGTTTGTACTTTTAGAAAGTTGGCATTTTCTTGTCTTAGCCATTTGGTGCCTGTAGCCTGCCTCTGTGTCATGTGACTGGGTTTAGCTGACACTTGTGCTTTATCTATCCCTTCTAAAAAGCCGCACCAAATGGGTGTGACTGGATGGGCTATCACTAGCAGGATGGAATGGAGGAGCTGGCACAGCCCCACTTACACTTGTAAAGGCTATGTCCTGTCTCCACACAGAGGGCTGCATATCCCCTGTAATTGATATGGAGCCAAGGGCAGGAAGGCAAAGCCTCTGTGCACTTCAAAGTCATGCCTCTGGAGGCTTCTCCCCACTTCAAAGGCACAACTCTATATCAATACTGGACCTCAGACACCACCATTTTAGCACATTTCTGGACCTGTGAGTACTCTGCCAGGAAGAAGGACTGCTATAAGGACTGCCACTCTGCTGGACTGCTGCTCCAAAGGAACTGCTGTCTTGACCTGCTGCCTGCTGCCCTCTTGCCTGGGAAAGGAGACTTGGGCCTGCAACGTCATCTTGAACCAAGGATCCCAAAGTGACTTCAGGGGCTACTCTGCTGGCATCCTGCTCTGAGCCTCAGACATGAAAGTCTTCCCAAACAGCTCCTGGACCCAGCCGCAGCGAGTTTCTGACCACTAAGTGATGTCTCTCTGGTTCTGGACCATTGGTTTGGCTCACAGGCTCTTAAATAAAGTTTTGGGCTCTTTGGGACTGCATGAACATGAAGCACCAGCCCACCTGTCTGTGACGCTTGGCCTGCTCTTTGTGCCACGGAAACAGCCTTCTACCATGCTCTCCTTGATCCTTGCGACCCTCTTCAATACAAAGAGGACTATTAGCACAAAATTTGAGAATGTAAATCTTCGGGGGGACTTTTGACTTTGATCCAATCCAGCGCAGCCAGATAGCAGCTGTTGATACTTAATTCTTTTTGGTGCTATTTTACACTTTATTTGTTAAAAATTCAGAACTCAGTTCTATTGATTGTATGTTTGTCATTTTGGTCTTTTATTTATGAAACCCAGCTCTATTTTTTTGACTTAGTGTTGGATCCTTTTTGAGTGGTGTTTCCACTGCTTTACTGTTTGAAGTGTTGCACAAATGCTTTACACATTGTCTCTAAGGTAAGCCTGACTGCCTGTGCCAAGCTACCAGGGGAGATGAGCATAGGTTAATTTGGAGTTTGCTTGTGCCTTAACGTGACAAGCATTGTAGTTACTGCTTGACCAGGGCTCACACCCCCAATCAACCAGTACCCCAATTTCATATGTAAACCATTTTGAAGGCAGTGTTGGACACTAAAGGGGTGAGTGACATTTACTATTCCCACTCCAATCTAAACCATTTTGGAGAAGATCTTTGCCACTAAAAGGGCAACATTTACTATTCCCACACCAATCTAAACCATTTTGAGGAAGGTGTTGGACACTAAAGGGGCAAAATATACAATTCCCACTCCAATCTGAACCATTTTGGGGAAGGTGTTGGACACTAAAGTGGTGACATTTAATATTTCCACTTCAATCTAAACCATTTAGGGAAAGTGTGGGACACTAAAAAGTTTATTTGCACATTCAATACTCCATAATCACACATAATTTTTTATGTATAAAATTAAATACATTTTTTTTAGAAGCCACGATAACCCAAACTAAAAACGTATATATTTAAAATCAAACATTAGCATATAAAATAATATGCTAATCACTATTTAAATATTATATATTTGTATTATCATTTATTAATAATAATACACTTTGATACATAACATAAAAACTAAATGCATCATCTAAATTCAAAAATCTTTGAATATAAATATAAAAATAAGGTTCTAATGATATAATATTATATAAATTATATTACACTAAAATTAATATATATTTAAATATATACTTCCAACAACAGAAATTAGTCCAATAATATAAATTATACAAATGTAATTAATATTTTTTTAATCAAAATGTAAATGCATAAACCTTTAACTTACAAATATACAAATGAATCTTAATACATTATAAATAATACATATTCACTTTATTTTTATAATTTATTTATACACAATTTTGAATATTTTTCAAATAAATTTAAAATGTAAAAAAGTCAACAACTTATTACCAATGGCATTATAATTTTCAACATTTGAAAAACCCATAAAAATATGATGACATTTCCAATAAAATAGCAAGACATTTATTACATTAAAAATATGTATTAAAACTACATTTTAAAAATATTTACAGTATTAAGTTTAAACTTAATGATGTAATATTTTTCCCAAATTTCTATAATTAAAATATGTATTTTAATATTTACAAAGAATAGAACATTCACTGTCAGGCTCCGTCTTCTGTTCACCTTGGGGCTGTGCTGAATGTAACATCCCCCACACGACGATCCTAGAGTCTGAAGTGATAAACACAGACTACCCGGATAGTCCCGTGAGGGCGGGAAAGGAAGGGGACAGCGGGGAGGGAAATCTGAAACGACAAGGACAATTGTTTAAAAAACACCCCCCGCGACCCCACTTGGGAAACCTCTTACAGCCCTTCCTTACCCTAGACAATGTGTATCCTAGATCCCTACCTGAAAAGGAAAATACGGCAGACCTTGAATATAGGAGAAATAGATACAGGGCGATATCAGGGAGTGCAACCAACTGAAAAGAAAAACATAAGGACACCATGAACTTCTGTTCCTGTGTAAGGATTATGTCAGTCAACAAAAATGTGCACTACATACCAAAAAGAGCGCTGTGTGCAGGCTAAGGTTGGACAAATACACTGCGATGACCAGGTAATACGCAGGCGCTCAACAAAAATTATGGCTTCAGAAAAAATCCCTCTGTAAGAAAATTCTGCTACAAAGCTTAGACAAGGAAGGTCATCTGTCTTCCTCACACACACCAGGGAAACCCCCGGTTAGAACATTTGTAAGATTCTTAGCTGAGCAGTTATAATTAATGTTTCAAGTCCAAATTGTATCTCTATACATATACAGATCACAATGGTAGTTTGGTAAGTATCCAACTTTGTATCCAAAGTGATGTCCTCTTCTCATTAACAACACCAAGGTCTGTTGTCAAAGCATCATATTCATTTATTACGTGTTTTCCATCAACCAAAAATACAGCCAACACGTGTTTCGTTGGGCATTAATGTCATGCCATTCGACTTCTTCAGGGCTGCAAGCCAAGAGAACAATAATACTTAATATTTTTAACATTAAGACATGTATCAAAACTAGTGGTCAAAATTAATATTAAAGGAAGAGGATAAACCATATGTGGGGTCACCCTCAAAAGATACCCTGTGAATCATATTAAGGCAGTTAGAGATTCACCTACAATAGCGGTGCCAACCCTGGTGTTTAAACAAAGTCACAAGCAGAGACCCAAAAGTCCCAAGATTGAAAGAGAAATGAAGTAAAATTATCTTTACCAAAGAAAAAGTTCAAATCCTTCCTCTAATTCAGACCTCTAAAGTATAACCGCGAGTCACACCCTAGAACGACAGACGACACTCCTCAATTCCACCTCACATTCCTTATTTCCTCTATACGTGTCATAGCGTTAAATAAAGAAAACTGGTATAATGTTGTCTCGTTGTTGTTCATAAACTCATCAAAATATACCCTGATGTTTCTCATTTTAAAAGAGCCAGTGCTGACATATACTGGAAAAAATCATTTGAAATAAAATAAAGGTACACAGCAAGTAAACCTCGGTTACGTTAAATAGTACAATAATCAATTCAATTAGCTCACCTCATTATATGATGAGTTATCTTCAATATAACATGTCTCAATCCGTCGTAAAGTCTCCTAACATGGCAAATTTAAAGCACTCTGTAGTAGAAAACAAACATATAGCCCTCCTAAATAAATCACTAGTATTTATAAGCAGGAATTCTACTAATACAAGTTCAACCACTAGCTATACACTCACCAGTACTTGGGCTGGCTGTCACCAAAATTTTAAAGAGGCCTCAGTGGTACGAGTACGTGAAGGACGGCTGTCTCCGAAATTTTAAGAAGTCTTCAGTAACAACACGTGTACGTGGAGAATTATCTATATAACAATAGTGCGAAAACGTTCGTCAGATATGCATCCGTTCTAAGTAACAGTAAATAAAGATAAATTCCACCGAACAAAAAAAACGGGCGGCTTACCTACAACATACCGCGTGTACGCCGGCATATAAACGAAAACAGCAGCGGGCGTCCTGTGCACGCGCCATTTTATTTGAAATCGCAAAGCGTCTTCGATTTAAGTCGCCATCTTGTAGTGGCTAAAACGTCCCCTATTCTAAAGTTAATGGCAAACGAGTGTATAATCTCGTATTTATAATGTTGCTGGTCTTTACTTTGGTCGTAATATAAATATAAGTACGGCCAAAAACACCTCAGTATAAAAATAAACATGTGCAGAAAACAAATAACACCGGTCACATTAGTAACGCGTACATCAGTACTTTCAACGTTAATAAACACAACAAATGACCACTCTTTGTCTCACAATTATATTGTAAACTAGATTATATAAAATTACAAAAATATAATACCCACAACCAAGTTTCCTAAACCGGTACTCGAACTCGAACCTGTGTGAAGTAAAAAGAGATTATCTTACAGCTCCAATAACTCGTGCCACCGCTGCCGTAAGTAATCCTAACAAATTTGACATTATCATGAATAAATAAACCCGAACTGGAATAATACTATCACTGAACTGCGGAATGTCATCTCACGCTCCAGAATCAAACTCCAGGTACAACCGGAGATCTGAAAAAGTCATGAATACTTATCTTAAAGTGATTTGGGGTAAAAAATAGGTTAGTGACAGATCAGGGAAGCAGGACTAAAGCAAATTCGGCAAGAGTATTTTAGCATCCAGTACATTAGTAATTCATAGTACCTCTATACATTCACTCCACAAGGAGTTGATATAGGGCAGATCATGTTTTCAAAATCAACAGGAACATATTACCATCAAGTAAATTCGTAATTCATAATATCTAAATACATTCACTCCATATGGAGTTGATTTAGTACAAAATCATGTTTTCACAATTGACAAGAACAGAGGTTAAACATTAGTAACCACATTGGGTCTGAAAAATGTATATATAAAGAGTTCAGTACATAACATTCAATCGTGGACAAAGTGATAACAGCCCATAGATATACAGTAGTTCAATTCAAACCCGATATATCATTCTAGTCTCCTAAAAAGAATTGGAGTTCAGAATCCAAATTTAATCCGTCCTCAACTGCTCTCAAAATCATTATCCATCTAGCTTCTCTGCGTTTTAATTTTAGGGTTCTGTTTCCACCTCTTCTATCCCCACTAACATGTTCTATTCCATGATAGGTAAATACATGATTTCTGGAATCATCCCCATTTTGAATAATGTGGGAAGCAATGGGGTAACGTGTATCTCCATTTTTAAGAGCACGAAAATGCTCCATCATTCTTTCTTTCAAACGTCTAACTGTACTCCCTACATATATTTTCCCACAACTGCAAGCTATTACGTAAATGACGTATGTGGTTTCACAGTTAATAAATGTCCTAATCATGAAAGTACCTGTATTATTATATTCAAAGGACACAATCTTCTTGGTCGCCCATCTACAACAGCTGCAAAAACCACATTTATGAAAACCATTGGGTTTAGATCGTGACCATTGTTCTCAGAATCAACAGAAGATCAGGATGATCACAAATTTTGGAATAGGGAGTAATAAACTGTATGCTATTTTGAAAAGGCATTGGCATTTACTAATGACTGATGGTGACATTGCACCATATCTATCTGAGAGACCAAGTTTAACCTTTCGTAAGGGTACTACTATTGCAAATATGGTGAGTCCTAGTTATCCTGCAATGACAAAACCTGTTATACCAGAACAATGGTTATGATCTAAACCCAATGGTTTTCATAAATTTGGTTTTTGCAGCTGTTGTAGACGGGCGACCAAGAAGATTGTGTCCTTTGAATATAATATTACAGGTACTTTCATGATTAGGACATTTAATAACTGTGAAACCACATACGTCATTTACGTAATAGCTTGCAGTTGTGGGAAAATATATGTAGGGAGTACAGTTAGACGTTTGAAAGAAAGAATGATTGAGCATTTTCGTGCTCTTAAAAATGGAGATACATGTTACCCCATTGCTTCCCACATTATTCAAAATAGGGATGATTCCAGAAATCATGTATTTACCTATCATGGAATAGAACATGTTAGTGGGGATAGAAGAGGTGGAAACAGAACCCTAAAATTAAGACGCAGAGAAGCTAGATGGATAATGATTTTGAGAGCAGTTGAGGAAGGATTACATTTGGATTCTGAACTCCAATTCTTTTTAGGAGACTAGAATGATATATCGGGTTTGAATTGAACTACTGTATATCTATGGGCTGTTATCACTTTGTCCACGATTGAATGTTATGTACTGAACTCTTTTTATATACATTTTTCAGACCCAATGTGGTTACTAATGTTTAACCTCTGTTCTTGTCAATTGTGAAAACATGATTTTGTACTAAATCAACTCCATATGGAGTGAATGTATTTAGATATTATGAATTACGAATTTACTTGATGGTAATATGTTCTTGTTGATTTTGAAAACATGATCTGCCCTATATCAACTCCATGTGGAGTGAATGTATAGAGGTACTATGAATTACTAATGTACTGGATGCTAAAATACTCTTGCCGAATTTGCTTTAGTCCTGCTTCCCTGATCTGTCACTAACCTATTTTTTACCCCAAATCACTTTAAGATAAGTATTCATGACTTTTTCAGATCTCCGGTTGTACCTGGAGTTTGATTCTGGAGCGTGAGATGACATTCCGCAGTTCAGTGATAGTATTATTCCAGTTCGGGTTTATTTATTCATGATAATGTCAAATTTGTTAGGATTACTTACGGCAGCGGTGGCACGAGTGATTGGAGCTGTAAGATAATCTCTTTTTACTTCACACAGGTTCGAGTTCGAGTACCGGTTTAGGAAACTTGGTTGTGGGTATTATATTTTTGTAATTTAATATAATCTAGTTTACAATATAATTGTGAGACAAAGAGTGGTCATTTCTTGTGTTTATTAACGTTGAAAGCACTGATGTACGCGTTACTAATGTGACCGGTGTTATTTGTTTTCTGCACATGTTTATTTTTATACTGAGGTGTTTTTGGCCGTACTTATATTTATATTACGACCAAAGTAAAGACCAGCAACATTATAAATACGAGATTATACACTCGTTTGCCATTAACTTTAGAATAGGGGACGTTTTAGCCACTACAAGATGGCGACTTAAATCGAAGACGCTTTGCGATTTCAAATAAAATGGCGCGTGCACAGGACGCCCGCTGCTGTTTTCGTTTATATGCCGGCGTACACGCGGTATGTTGTAGGTAAGCCGCCCGGGTTTTTTGTTCGGTGGAATTTATCTTTATTTACTGTTACTTAGAACGGATGCATATCTGACGAACGTTTTCGCACTATTGTTATATAGATAATTCTCCACGTACACGTGTTGTTACTGAAGACTTCTTAAAATTTCGGAGACAGCCGTCCTTCACGTACTCGTACCACTGAAGACTCTTTAAAATTTTGGTGACAGCCAGCCCAAGTACTGGTGAGTGTATAGCTAGTGGTTGAACTTGTATTGGTAGAATTCCTGCTTATAGATACTAGTGATTTATTTAGGAGGGCTATATTTTTGTTTTCTACTACAGAGTGCTTTAAATTTACCATGTTAGGAGACTTTACGACGGATTGAGACATGTTATATTGAAGATAACTCATCATATAATGAGGTGAGCTAATTGAATTGATTATTGTACTATTTAACGTAACCGGGGTTTACTTGCTGTGTACCTTTATTTTATTTCAAATGATTTTTTCCAGTATATGTCAGCACTGGCTCTTTTAAAATGAGAAACATCAGGGTATATTTTGATGAGTTTATGAACAACAACGAGACAACATTATACCAGTTTTCTTTATTTAACGCTATGACACGTATAGAGGAAATAAGGAATGTGAGGTGGAATTGAGGAGTGTCGTCTGTCGTTCTAGGGTGTGACTCGTGGTTATACTTTGGAGGTCTGAATTAGAGGAAGGATTTGAACTTTTTCTTTGGTAAAGATAATTTTACATCATTTCTCTTTCAATCTTGGGACTTTTGGGTCTCTGCTTGTGACTTTGTTTAAACACCAGGGTTGGCACCGCTATTGTAGGTGAATCTCTAACTGCCTTAATATGATTCACAGGGTATCTTTTGAGGGTGACCCCACATATGGTTTATCCTCTTCCTTTAATATTAATTTTGACCACTAGTTTTGATATATGTCTTAATGTTAAAAATATTAAGTATTATTGTTCGCTTGGCTTGCAGCCCTGAAGAAGTCGAATGGCATGACATTATTGCCCGACGAAACACGTGTTGGCTGTATTTTTGGTTGATGGAAAACACGTAATAAATGAATATGATGCTTTGACAACAGACCTTGGTGTTGTTAATGAGAAGAGGACATCACTTTAGATACAAAGTTGGATACTTACCAAACTACTATTGTGATCTGTATATGTATAGAGATACAATTTGGACTTGAAACATTAATTATAAGGTTGGACAAATCCCTCTGATCAGATACCCCCTGAATCGTCTCTCCTGAGTCGAGGATAAATAAGGCAAAAAACGTTGTGGCAATAAATCATAGAAGATAACAGCAGATAAGGTTACTTCACCCTCATAGGTTTCTTGCTGTAAACGAATAGTTCATACAATCCTGAGGTGTCCATACACCCATAGACACTTCTTAAGCATAGGAATCAGGTTTCACACTCAGAGAGCAGTTTGAGCCCACACCGCTCCGATTTCCGTGTTCATAAACAAAAGGACAAAACAATGGTATTTTTTTCACGATCCAAAAGTCTGTCAGGATCGTACTGGACAGAGATCAGGATTCTCCCTGCATGAGAAAGCGTAGAGCCTTTCTCGTCCAACAGGGAGAAATATTGTTCGCTCAAAACAGAGAGAACCGACTTGCAACAGGATAGTACACGCAGCCGCGTGTAAACGGTTAAAGATCCATTGGAAAACGGCACCTAACCCAGAACGAGGTGCCCAAGGAGCCAACGATGAAGAACTCAGCACGAACTCTTACCGCCTCTCCAGAATACCAACCGCCAGGACAACGTAGCAAGAATTATCGGCACTGTCAATGTTTTTCGGCATGAACTTATTTCCGGGGTTTTGCGTAGCAGGCGTTGCTACGTGACGTTGCCTCCCGGCCTTCTGGGAAGTTTAGTTCGTCAAAGACGGTCACTATTCGATACGCAAAATGCGGACAGCACTCTCCATGGCGATATTCTTGACAGTACATCCCCCCTCACAAGAGACGCTGTCCAGCAGTAGGCCTATCAGGATACAAGCGGTGGAACTTAGCCACCAATCTGGGCGCGTGGACCGACCCCGCGGGCCCCCAGGAATTCTCCTCCTGGCCATAGCCTTTCCAAGAAATCAGGTATTGCAGGCGGCCCCCACCCATCTGGAGTCAAGAATCCCCTAAACCTCATATTCACGGTCGTGCTGCACCAAGACTGGAAAAGGAGCACGCCGAACCGGACAAAGAGAGGGCTTCAATAGAGACACATGAAAAATAGGGTGGATCCTGAAATGCGCAGGCAAACGTAGCCTAACAGCCACGGGGTTCACCAGTTCCACCACCCTATACGGTCCTATGAATCAGGGGATTGAATACGCTGTGCCTCTTGAACCTGATATGTTTTGTAGACAACCACACTAGGTCGCCCTTCTTGTATTCAGGGCAGGGCCTACGGTGTTTGTCAGCCTGCGTTTTGTACCTGCTTTTAGCTTGAATAAGATTCTTACGCGCAGCCAGGAGTAACCAGCGTATGCGCAACAATCTGCTTTTGACGTCTGGCAGCTTGACGTTGTCGCTCGGGAGCACCAAGGGAGTGACTCGGGGATGGTGACCGTAAGAGCAGAAAAAAGGGGAATGCAGCGTGGAGGAATGTTTAGTACTGTTATAGGCCACCTCCGCTACCCACAACCAATCTACCCACGAATCGATATTAGCCTGGACATTGCATCGTAGATATTGCTTCAGAGTTTGGTTCAGCCTCTCTGTCTGCCCATCGGTCTGGGGGTGGAAGCTAGTGGACAATGAGGAAGAGATCTTCAACGCAGAGCACCAGGTTTTCCAAAAGCGAGCAGTGAATTGGGCCCCTCTATCCGACACTATCACCCACGGGAGACCATGTAGCCTGACTATATTGACCAACAGGAGGTGCGCTAAGTGACCAGCTGTAGGAACCTGCTTGCATGCAATAAAGTGCCCCATATTTGTAAGGTAATCTACCACCACCAGGATAGCTGTTTTCCCCTGGTCTTTAGGGAGTCCAACAATAAAGTCCACTGAGAACCTCTCCCAAGGTTTTTCGGGTGTGGGCAAGGGATGTAAATATCCTTGTGGTTGTTGTCGATCTGGTTTCGTTTGGGCACACCGAACACACTCCTTCCCTCATTGATAAAGATCAGTTCGAATGGATGGCCACCAGAACTGTCGCAAGGCCTTTTCAAGGGTTTTCACATATCCCATGTGACCGGCACAAGGTGTATCATGGCACCAGGAAAACACAGTTTTACGCAGGGGCTTAGTAGGTGCGAGCATTTGAGATCCTCTCATGGCCACACCATGTCTCATATTCCACTCGGGATGGTGTCGAAGCCAGGTTCTCCATACACAGGTTTGTATTCCGGATCTTACACCTTGCAGAAAGTCCCCTGTTTGAGTGACACACACAACTTTTGCTGGGTCGATAATGGATCTGTTTGGTGTCCTGGTGTGCAGCGCCGGATTTTCCTGCCTTGTCAACGCATCCGCCTTCTTGTTGTTAACGCCTGGTCTGTACGTGACAATGAATTGATATTCTTCAAAGAACAACATCCAGCGTAGCTGTCTAGGGGTGAGATGACGCGCTGCTCGTATAAACTGTAAATTTCTATGATCAGTGTAGACCGTAACTCGATGAGTGGCTCCTAACAACCAATGCCTCCATTCCATGAAGGCGTCGCGTATGGCCAGCAGTTCCTTTTCTGCTATTGTATAGTTGATCTCAGCTGGACTGAGTTTCCTTGACATGAATGCAATGGGGTGTAACATACCGGTGGATTCATTCCTTTGAGATAACACAGCCCCTAAGGCGACTTCGGAGGCATCGGCTTCCACCAAGAAGGGCAAGTCAGGATTGGCGTGAGTTAGAACAGGAGCCGTCGTAAAAGCGTTTTTCAACCCATCAAACGCTCCCTGTGCTTCTGCATGCCATTCAAACGGAACGTTCTTCCTCGTGAGCCGAGTTAAGGGTGTTACCAAAGCTGAAAATCCGCGTATGAAGCATCTATAAAAGTTGGTGAATCCCAGTAGACACTGAATGTCCTTTACTGTACAGGGACGAGGCCACTCTTTCACGGCCTTGACTTTTCTATCGGCCATGACCTGACCGGATGGGGTGAGCATCACTCCCAAGAATTCGAAGGTGGTTACATGAAACTCACATTTAGTGATCTTGCAGTAGAGATGATGTTGTGGCAAGGCCTGCAACACCTGGCTCACGTGTATCGTATGCTCTTCGGTTGTGTCCGAATACACCAGAATGTCGTCAATATATACGACAACGAAATGATCGAGGAATTCTCTCAATACCTCATTCAAGAAGAATTGGAAGGCGGCCGGGGCGTTACATAGCCCGAAGGGCATCACCAAATATTCAAAGAGCCCATACCGCGTCTTGAAGGCCGTCTTCCATTCATCCCCCTGCCGTATGCGAACAAGATGATAACCACCTCGTAGGTCCAGCTTGGTGTATATCTTGGCTGATCTCACTTGTTCCAACAAAACAGGTATCAGAGGCAAAGGCAAAGGGTATTGGTTCTTGATAGTGATAGTGCTCAGTGCCCTATAATCAATACAGCATCTCTTTTCACTGTTTGCTTTTGGAATGCAAAAATAATGGCGAGGACGCAGGTGATCTGGATGGTCTTATGTATCCTATAGCCAGATACTTATCCAAGTAAGCACGTAAATACTCATTCTCTGGCACAGTGAGAGCATAGAATCTTCCGTATAGAACCACCGATCCCGGGATAAGGTCTATCCGACAATCGTAGGTTCTATGTGGGGGAAGAGTTTCTGCCTGTGTATCACTGAATACTTCTTCAAACGCTTTATAGCAGGACGGTAGTACCACCTCTTTCTACGCAGCAGTAGCTATACCGTGTATTGAAGCCAAAGCCCGAGATGGGCACTCTGATTCAGGTATGCAGTGTTCTTTACAATAGTCAGATTCAAACCGTACCATCTTGGATGTCCAATGGATGTAGGGCTCATGTTTTTGTAACCAGGGAAGCCCCAGAATGATGCCGTATTGTGGTGCTTGGATCATGTTGAACAACAGTTTCTCATGATGGTTTTTGTTATGGGTGAGTTCGTATTCGGGTGTGTGATATTTAATGGGCCCGGCTATTAATTTGCTGCCGTCCACAGCGTATACCATTTCGGGGTGGACATTTGCGATTAGACGTACTCCCAGTCTTTTGGCATTCCCGAAGTCCATAAAGCAGCCTGTTGCACCTGAATCCACCATAGCTCTGATTTCTTTCTCCCTTGACTCAACAACCAGTGACATGGCCAAAAACAAATGATTCTTCTCCTGATCACAGCCAGGCGTTATAGAAGGGATGATGTTCCTGCTTGATGGTTCCCCTTCTTCCACCTTCAAGCATTGGAGTTTTCCGACTTCTTCTCGGACGTTCCTGCAGCAGTTTGACCTGTCCTGAATCTTCCAGTTTTAGGTTTCACAGGACAGTAATGTCCTTTCTTGCCACAATATAGACAAAGACCTTGTTTTCTGCGATGATCCTTTTCACTTAGCGTTAGGGAAGCCCTCACCGCTCCGATATCCATAGGTTCTTGTGACGTGGACGGTTTTTCTCCTGGCCCTCCTCGATCATAGGACATAACCGGTTGGTCCTTTTTCTTGTGGTCTCCTTTTCGCTCTTTCATCCTGTGATCCAGGCGCAAGGCAAGCTCAATAAGGGCAGAGCATGTGCGAAGTTGTGGATCGATGTGTGCCAACACCTCCTTCATCTCATCATTTAAGCCTTGATAAAACAGAGCAGACTGTTTGGCTTCAGGCCAATCCGTTTCTGCCACCAGTCTGCGAAAACTGTTTAAATAAGTCACTAGTTCTGTATTGCCTTGTTTGAGGACTAGCAGCTCCCTGTCCGCTGTAAAAGTTTCGGCCCTTCGATCAAACGTTTTCTCAAATTCTGATCTGAACTCATCCCAATCGTAGAGTAAAGGGTCATCTCTTCTAACTACGGGAACCGCCCACGGTGCAGCTTCCCCCCCAAGGTAGGAAATTAAAAAAGCAACCCTAGCCTGGTTGGTGGAGAACATCTTCGGCTTACACATGAAATGTAGTAATAATTGCGTCATAAACACCTGGACTTTCTTATTATCCCCATAGAATCGCTCAGGGGGTGCTAGGGGTATTTGTGTAGGCATCTCTACCACCAAATAGGTGGAAGGTGTAGGGCTTGACCCAGCATCAAAGGGGTTCCCTTGCATTCAGTCCAGTCTAGCCCTTAGCTGAGCATTCTCAGTTCTAGAAGCCACCACCTCTCTGTTGGAGGCAGCCAGCTCTGTTTGAACCAAGTCCAAAGCTGCCATGACGTCATCTAGGGTAGCCATTATTCCTCAACACAGCCGAGAAGAGAAAAGCAATCTTGGGCCGATAATTCTGTCAGGCTCCGTCTTCTGTTCTCCTCGGGGCTGTGCTGAATGGCCTTTAACCTCCCCCACACGACGATCCTAGAGTCTGAAGTGATAAACACAGACTACCCGGATAGTCCCGTGAGGGCGGGAAAGGAAGGGGACAGCGGGGAGGGAGATCTGAAACGACAAGGACAATTGTTTAGAAAAACACCCCCCGCGACCCCACATGGGAAACCTCTACCAGCCCTTCCTTACCCTAGACAATGTGTATCCTAGATCCCTACCTGAAAAGGAAAAAAAGGCAGACCTTGAATATAGGAGAAATAGATACAGGGCGATATCAGGGAGTGCAACCAACTGAAAAGAAAAACATAAGGACACCATGAACTTCTGTTCCTGTGTAAGGATTATGTCAGTCAACAACAATGTGCACTACATACCAAAAAGAGCGCTGTGTGCAGGCTAAGGTTGGACAAATCCCTCTGATCAGATACCCCCTGAATCGTCTCTCCTGAGTTGAGGATAAATAAGGTAAAAACGTTGTGGCAATAAATCATTGAAGATAACAGCAGATAAGGTTACTTCACCCTCATACGTTTCTTGCTGTAAACGAATAGTTCATACAATCCTGAGGTGTCCATACACCCTTAGACACTTCTTAAGCATAGGAATCAGGTTTCACACTCAGAGAGCAGTTTGAGCCCAAAAAGCTCCGATTTCCGTGTTCATAAACAAAAGGACAAAACAATGGTATTTTTTTCACGATCCAAAAGTCTGTCAGGATCGTAATGGACAGAGATCAGTATTCTCCCTGCATGAGAAAGCGTAGAGCCTTTCTCGTTCAACAGGGAGAAATATTGTTCGCTCAAAACAGAGAGAACCGACTTGCAACAGGATAGTACACGCAGCCGCGTGTAAACGGTTAAAGATCCATTGGAAAACGGCACCAAACACAGAACGAGGTGCCCAAGGAGCCAACGATGAAGAACTCAGCACGAACTCTTACCGCCTCTCCAGAATACCAACCGCCAGGACAATGTAGCAAGAATTATCGGCACTGTCGATGTTTTCCGGCATGAACTTATTTCCGGGGTTTTGCGTAGCAGGCGTTGCTACGTGACGTTGCCTCCCGGCCTTCTGGGAAGTGTAGTTCGTCAAAGACGGTCACTATTCGATACGCAAAATGCGGACAGCGTCTCTCCATGGCGATATTCCTGACAATTCATAATAAAACATGTTTAATAGTATAATATCTCAATACATTAAAATAATGACAAAACATGCTTAATATAAATTAATAATTAAAAAAATACATATATTAATTTTACAGTATTAATTTGCATATCATTAAAAAACAAAGCGTTACATTAAAATTAAAATATTCACCTTTTGAAACACTTCCCATTCTTATCTTCTAAAAACCCAACATCCTTATAATAAAAAATATATATATGTACATTACTTTGAGACATCACTACAACTAAAAATAAACATTTAAAAAATGTCAAAGTAATAAATTATCTTACTAAACACACAAACAATTTTTTGCTAAGAACATAAAATCAAACACTCTACAATAAAACACATATAACATAATTATTTCAAATTATATGTGTACAACAATATTTTCTAAAACTATATTTTTTGCAATGATATTAAAAACAATACTTAAAGCAATATTCTTACCTTCAATATTTCTGTGATATTTTTGACATCCTGATATTTTTGACACAATAATTTTGTATAATAATTATTTTTAATCAATGTAGTAGTCAAATATATTGTTTTGTATCAGCTTGTGAGCTTTGAAAGTGGTGGCATTTAATTGCCAGCTTTCAGCTGTTTCAAAAATGAAAAGTAGTTTGCTCGGGTTCCCTCGCTGGGAAAGCTTTGAAAAAACAGGGCCAAATGGTGCATTTTACAGCACAATTTCCAAACAAAGTTTATAAAGCAAATGATTCTGAATGGCCACTAGTTTAATATTTCAGTCCTTCAGGTTGTGCCATTCAACTTTTGCCCACTCCAGCGGTTTTGCTTGTTAACACTCCCTAAGTAAACCTTGAAGAAACTGCGGAAAAATGGCACAATTTCCTTGATACTTTTCCTAGAAATTTAGAGCTATAGGTATTAAAGGCAACTTAAAAAATCTTGGTTTACAATAGCATGTGGCCTAACATGTTTCAAAACGGATGTAGTTTCTTATTTGCTTTTATGTTCCAATTCCTTTCATGTTTTTTATTTCACTCCAAAATAGATTTATAGTCACATGTTTATGACTGGGAATTTGCTTGAAAGGGGTACAGTGGAGAATGTAAGCTATAAAAAGGTTCACAATCAGAGCCTATAAGGAGTCAAAGTAGACACATCTGACAGGGTTGTGCAGCAGTGCTACCGCACAATTTAGAAAGGCTTTATAGGATGAATCATCAGACAGATTGCACCAAGGTTACATCTTCATCCTCAGAGAGCAGATATGACAATATCATATGAAGCTTTATCAAAGTCGATTGTTAAATATTTCCACCCAAGTCTGAAATAATATTACAAGGAGCCCTCTTTTACGAGGGAACCATAGTCGGCAATAAGTCTCCCAAACTCAATTCCCTCCCTTCCTTTGTCTGCTCCAGCAACTTTCTTGCCTGAGGATGATTTCTCTGCAGATGCTGCCGCCCTCAGCAGACCCTCAAAAACTCAGTTTCATTATGTTCCTTTGACTGAAAGATGCTCCCAATATATGCTGGGTTACTTATTGCTGTATACTTCAAATGAAAGTGCAATAAATTATTTTATAAGAAGCCTCCCAAACTCAACATGAATTATTACTCAAAATAAACTGCAATCATGTTGTTCCCAAACATCAGTTTGCCTCTCTTTGAAAATATACCCATTTGGCTATCAAACACAGAACATTCATTTCGGATAACTGAGCTTTATTTCCCAATTTTAGGGGCTGATTACGAGCTTGGTGCAGGTGCGCCAGCTCTATGCCGGCACATCTGCGCCTAAACCGTGCAAGGACCGCCCACCGCATCACAAGTCGAACTCGTGCACAGCGGACGGTCCTTCACCTTTCCCATGAAGTGCCTGAAAAATAGCCACCGCAATGGGAACAGCAAAAAGGTTCCAACACAGCATGGACGGTCATGTCCATGCCATGCTGGAACTTTGGGGGAATACAAATAGGGAGGCACTTGGTAATATGCTCAGCTGGACTGAGCCAGTCTCGCTGAGCATCTTACTTTGTGGCACAGCTGCACCACCACCGGTGGACCGCCACCATGAATCTGGCGGTCGGAAGACTGCCAGATTTGAAATCAGACTCTAAAGATTGCCATTTTCCTGAACAAAGCACTATTTCCTCCTAGATTTGTTTTGCACAGCCCTTTTTTATAGAAATGTTTGCTATTGGCTGCACAGTTTTTTGGTGAAGTATGCTCAGTTTTGGACCAGAGGATTTCCTTTCTTTAGTGCATCGATTTTCTTGAGCTATCTCAGCCTTCTTGAGGGAGATGGAGATATCTGGTGACCAGTAGTGTCTCTGCTTTCTTGTCACAGTTTGTTTCTCATGACGACTGTCGTGTGTCCTCACATGTTCTTTTGAAAACAAAAGTGGTGCAAGTGGTAGAAATTGTCAAAGCTGGAGGCATTCTCATTAATAAAACTGAAATTCAAACGAGCACTAGATCTGAGATTCACTCTCCTCCCTAGAGCAGGTTGAATACACATCAGTGGTTGGTGTGAGAGGTTTGAACTAGTTGATAGTGTGAGAAGCTTACAGTGATATGAAGGACTGGAAAACCCAACAAACTCAGCAGAACACAAATCCATTCCCTAACTTTTTCCACTTATTACAGTAGAAATGCATGATGTACAAGAAATCCCACTTGCTTGCTCACTCAGTGTGAGTCACTTGTACATGTATGTAAGCAAGAGACCTCAAACAGTAAGCCAATGCATAGGCAGTATGGAGCATGTGATGTAATGCTGCACTCGCTGACTACCTAGAGCATAAATCATAGTTTTGCAGATGTCAGAGGCTCTGGCACAACTGTGTAAGGTGTGCAGGACTAAGGTCCTGATTACGACTTTGATTGTCTTCCCACTGGACTGCCACCATGGCGACTGAGCAAGACCACCAAGCTGTGGGTATTCTCACCTAACGGATTACAACAGTGATCCAGGGCATGCGTTCTAGCGGTGGCTGTGTTACTCTGACTGCATTTTGCGGTCCATAGATTGAGCCTGCAAGACATACCGCTGCAGTACATCACCTTGTGCACGTCAGGTGGACTGTGTGGCATGCACCATATTATGCATGCCACACAATGCACCCACAGCAGTGTAGGAATTGGGGGACACAACATGTGCCCCATCCAAATTTCTAAATGGGCTATAATGCCCAGGGGTCCTCTTTGATCTCCCTTTTTTGCTGTCTCATCAACCTTTTCATAGCAGGGTCCCTGCCATGAAAAGGTCGGCGGGTAAGCAAATCATAATTTGGACGGAGGTGCTGGCATTGGCAGCATCGTCACAGGCCGCAGCTTTGGCCGCCGCCGCCACAGCAGGATCGTAGATCCCGGCGGAGGTGACGGTTTCACTGCCCTGATTGTAATTGGGTGTTGGGACCGCCTGAATGGTGATGGTCGAACTGCCATCAGACCGTATGGCAGTCTTGCGACTGCTGGTATCATACTCATGTCCTTAGATCTTAATCCTATGAAAGTTGCATCCTTTTAGTACAGTTTTCACAAAGTTATTCAACACTTTGCCATTATTTTTGATGGGGGCATATCACTATGCCTTAAATCAAAACAGGTGACGGAAGAGCTTATCTTTAAAGAGATCCTACTTCTGAGATCCTCCAAGGACTAGCATCAGAATTATCAAAGATAAGAAGCAGTTCCTCTATCAGGCAGATGCACACATTAGTGCTATCAGACCAGAGTAAGTGTCGCTGAAAGATCTCTATTTCAGATCATAATGCCCTCACACACTTGTTGGTGTGTCATGCTTCATCATGGGGCAATCCTCGTCAGGCCAGCGCTTCAATGCCTGATGGGCCTGGTGGCTGCTTTAGGGGAGTTCTTTTGATCTGAGGACTCCTTATGGTGAGTGCAAGTGGGCAATGTTAGTGGTGAGTTCTAGTGTATAAAAGGTGACTCAAAATAGGCACCAGAACCCATAGGAAATCTATTTAATTAGATGTGGGCCCCAGGACTAAGTAAAAACAGTGGTGCTATCTTGTGGTCCTTAGGTACCAGGATAGCATTAATAACAAGTGGTCAACATGTTTCGTGCCATCTATGCCTAACCGTCGGGCGGCACTTCTTCAGGACCTTGATAATCAATGGTGCCCCCTAATTGGGTGGGAGATCTCCCCGCAACTCGAGGATGACCTAGTATGCTGGTGACCCCTAGTAGGGAGCCAGTGAAGTTTTCCACCTAAGAGAGTGGGAGACAAATGGTAGGAAAACAAACAAATATGCAACATGAGTACTCCGTTACATATATATAGTGCAAAGTTCAATGATAATATTATTTGGTAAAGTCTTCAGGAGCTGTTGGCACATATGAGTGGTGCGAGGCCCCTTGTTACCAGGGGTACTGTGAATGTCACAAATGTGTTTAAAGTGTCTAAACATGATACAAGGTACCTGTCCAGTGTGACAACTAACTAGCTAATAAAGATAGACTAAAAGTTAAAACTAAAAGCTGATCGTGCATCTAATAGTCTAGTGACTAGAAAATCCAACATTTGACAAGTGTGCTCCTTGTCCAATATATAAGGGCAGGACCAAGTTCCCTGGCCCTTACATGACTTACCTCAATTAGAGGGGTCTAATACTTCATCGGAGGATTGGAGGGTTGGAGCCAAAAGATGTGCTCCGTTAGTACGCAGAAGGGAGGTATATACTGGTAAGAGGTACACAGAATTTTAACTCAAACACAAGCCACCAAAACACAGAAAACATAGGAAAATAATTGCAACGTTTTGCGAGCACCCGATATGGTAATGTCGCGGGCCTGTGAGGTCTAAGCCCCCATCTAGTCTGTACTCTCGAGCACGTAGGTAAGTCTGTGGTTAGGTAGAGATCACAGACTCTAGTACATAAAACACAAACAGTCAGAAATGTAAGCGTCGTAACCTGGGACGGCGCATTTTTGTATCGGGTCACATAATAGTTTACGCGGTCACAAGATCAGATGGAGCGCCTGGTCCAAACAGTCTACCACAGATTTTCTTCAAAACAAATATTAACCTCTGGTCAGGATATTTAACTACTCTTTTTAATTTTGTATTAAGAAGCTCAACCATTCCGGACTCTTGGCATGGCGCAATAATTCACCCGATTTATAAGCCAGGATCTCATGCGTCCCTAAACAACTAGGGTCTAATCGCCCTTTTAGACATTGAGGCAAAGCATTACGCAAGTATTCTGCTGGAGGAACTGAGAACATGGGTAGAGCAGAATAACTTGATCCCAAGGAATCAAACTGGCTTTACTGCTGACTCTGGCACCACGACTAACCTACTGGCACTGTCTATAATTGTTGTTAATGTACTTATTACATCAAGGGCTGTTTTTTGTTGCTTTGTAGATTTCAAAGCCGCCTTTGACCGGGTCCCCAGGGCTGCCTTTGGGTTAAGCTAAAGAAATAGGGGATCCCAGCTAAACTTCTGGAGGCGATTATTCAACTGCAAACCAGCACATGGATAAAAGTAAAGTTGGGGACTGGCACACATCTCTCTCGGAAAATCATGACAACGAGAGGTGTCAAACAGGGATGTGTGCTGGCCTCATTACTTTTCAATCTGTTTATAGCAGACTTACCAGCCACCCTAGAAGAAATAAACCGCCATCCTCCCAAGATGGGTGGTGCGCTAATAAGTAACCTTTTATTGCTGATGTCCTGGTTCTTTTTAGTCTCACCCGGGTAGGGCTGCAAAGGCTATTAAATAAACTACACAGCTATACCTCCATGAATAATTTAGAGGTCAATCTAAAGAAAACCCAAGTGGTTACCTTTGGCAGGAAACACAACCATGGTGGTGGATGGCTATATAATAATACGAGTCTTACAATAGGAAAAACATATATATATTTAGGGGTCAACTTCAACTCTAGGGGCACCTTCGCCAAACAACATAGCGAAATATCAATAAAAGCCATGAATCTCCAGGTGAACCGTTCTAAGCTCTCAAAAAAACTGTCTGGTCCGAGTTTATCACCATTGTTGGAAGTCATGAGAGCAAAAATTGGGCCTACCCTGTCGTATGGCATTGAAATTTTTAGGGGAAAATTAAACGCCAACTTAAACCAACATGTGACCAAAATTTACAAAAAAGTTCTTCACATGCCTAAAGCTGCTTCTGCCACACAGATTAGATTAGAACTGGGTTTATTGAATTACGATATTTCAAACACTGGCACTTATTTGAATCTGTGCCACAAACTCAGGCAGGCAGACCCAGGGTCCTTGGAGTCATTACTTTGGCTAGACATTTCTCAGAAAAACCTAGGTGGCTCTTAGGCCCGTTTTTTTAAGGACTCTGTTCAGCAATTGTCTGCGGGTGAATTATGGGATCTTAACCCCAGTAAGGCAGTTTTTAAAATTAGCATTAAGAAACGCATACGAATGAGGTCCCTAATCACTGATAAAGCTCTCTTTGCTAAACGTAGACACGCATGGGCAATAATTAATTCTTATGGGCTGGCCTCCCCTCCTTCTTATCTGTCCTGCAGTTATTCCCTGCTCTTAACTCTTAGCTTTATGGCTCTCAGGTTGGATGACTGGCAATTTTTAAAGGATTTACCCTCCTGGCGTCGAACGTCAGAGGATCTATTGTGCAGAGGGTGTGGTAAGACGGCTGAAACCCTGGAGCATGTAGTATGTCTTTGCCCTGCTCTACTGCCACAGCGCAGACTTAAGCTGGAAACTGAGTGGAATAGGCTGGGAATCCGGTCCCGTAGACAGGCAATTATTGCAGCTTTGACTCCAGAAAACACAGCTTTAAACATAGGCTTCATAATTTTTATTCGCCATGCATATCGTAATTTCACTCAGAAACCGGAAGGGCCTCCCAATGCTTTTTAACACCATTGGTGCGGTGCAGATTTCCCCCGTGTGCTGAAAATTATTGATTCCTATTGTTCATGACGAGCTCAGCTCGTCATGAGTGTACGAGAGATGTACCTCATGACGAGCTGAGCTCGTCATGAGCATCGAAGGGGTTAAAGAAACTAACTTGTAACAAAGCAAGATTTTAGTTCTTATATTGATATATTATTTCATCATATTTGAGTTATTTTAACTGTTTATTTATGTATATGTTTGTATGTACTCCACTTTTATGATTATATCTTTTTAATCAAATAAAGTATACATTTTCCAACCCCTGGTTGCAGTTTGTGCAATGGGCAAAGTGCTGACAGTCTATAATTACAAATTAAAGATTAAAAATTAAGTGACTGTGTGTAAGCCCCACCAAGCGGTTTGTCTGCACAGATCGTGTTGCTGGTCCCTCAGTCAAGACGTCCAGAGACTAACTCTGTATCAGTTCCACTTACTTGGTATGTAGATCGGTCACTGCCGCCTCGCCTACACTTCTCCGTCCAGCCTGAATTTTACCAGTGGAGCGACCATAGTTGTGGTTAAGTAGTTTGACTCACATGGTGCAAGTACACACCCACTGCAGATTGGTAGCATGCGGTAATGGAGTGAGCGTGGGGGTCATCTTGGAGTGGAGTAATCTGTGAGTGCAGTAGGCTGTATGGTTTAATGGGTTATGATGTGTACTGTGCTGTTACATACTATTTAGTCAATATGTGACCTCAACCCTACAGTGTCAGTATCCATGATATCAAAGCAACTATGACAAGATTATTGACATGTGTCTAGAAGTGAGCGGTTGGAGGTGCTGCACCATTAGAAGGTAATCAGCAGCAGTTGACCCCCTGAGGTCTCTTAGAGCGGTAATGTTGTGTTGGGGAGAGATAGATGTTGAACCCATTGTATTTCATTCGGGACAATGAATTACCAGCCTTATAATGGTGTACATGACTATGGGACTCATCAGCATTGGCAGAGGGGGTGTTGTGTCATCATGCTATAGTTTATGAGTTGAGTTCAGTCCATGGTATCTTGTCGTTTAGACCTTGTGACTGGGTGTAGGCAGAAAATCCAGTGCCAATCCACTTCGAACAGTTTTTGTGTAGACCATGACTTGTTGCTTTCAATCACTGTCCATTGTATGTCCTCTGGTCTGTGCAGGTGGGAGAGGAAGAGGGAGCTCATTTTCGTAGTGTTTTTCCGACATCTAATGTTGCTCTTATGTTCGATGATTCTTCTCTTGATGGGACGTGTTGTCCTTCAAAATACCTCAGTGGGCAGGGGCATTTGATGAGATAAATGCAATTCTTTGTATTGCAGTTGGTATGGGGTCTTTAAATCCATACCTGGTCATCCTTCAGGATTATTTCTTTTGGTGTGTTTGATCAGACTGGCCACCTCACACTGACCACAGGAGTAGTGGCCTCTCACAAGTGTCGTGTTCTATATTGTGCTCTGGGTGTTCTTTTGTGTTGGTCTTGGACAAGTGTGGACCAGCATATCTCGTAGGCTGCTCGTGCGTTTCAATGCGAAATGAGGCATCGGTGTTGTGAGGTTGCCTGATTGCACGATTTTCCAATGCTTTCTGATTATCCTTTGTATGCTGTTCGAATCTGGAGTAAACGTGATCACACGTGTTATTATGTCTTCCACTGCCTTTTGTTTAGGTTCCAGAAGTGCTTCTCTGTTGTTGTTGAGAGCTCTCTTGCATGACTTCTTAATGACCGATGGCCTCTAGGTTCTTGCTCAGGGAAGCTGCCTCCTTTTTTAAATTGGATGTGGTATTGCAATTACTGCGCAATCTCAAAAATTGCCCAAATGGGAGGTTGTCCTGTAATGCTTTGGAGTGGTGGCTCCCATGAAGTAACAGGTTATTACAATCTGTGGGTTTCTTGAATATATTGGTAGATAGCACCCCATTGTCCAACGTGATGGTCAGACACAAGAAGTGAATTTCCATGGTTGATATTGACCTTGTGAATTTGAGGAAGGGAGTCCAATGTGTTCACCCATGTGAAGAAAGAGTTGTAGGTGCTTCCGTCACCTTTCTAAAAGACGATGATATTGTCTATATACCGTCTCCACATCATAAGGATGTTGTCCGTGTACGGGGTGTTCGTAGTGATGTGGAGAAGTTCGAACTATATCACTATGTGCATGTGGCTATACTGTTTTAAAAAAAAACCACATTTTTTAAAGCCAACTTTGAATACGCCTCACCTCCCAAACACTAAATTAAATAGAAACAGAATTTGCATTCTCAGTTTTACGATTCTTCTTAGTTACAGCTGGAATGATCCGTGAATTACATGATTTCAATTTTCACGTAAAATAATATTTGACCGAGGTCTATTTAAGTATCGTTGGCTAAGCATTGGCTTACGTGCAATGGCGACCAAATGGGCCAGAGTTTAGAAGATTCTTTAAAACAGTTGACAAAGCTCTACAATTCAAAAGACCTCTTAGCAATATAAAATCAAAGGTGCTGCCACAATCCCTTCTCTACTGCTGCGGTAGGAGCCTACACTTCTACTCCTACTGATACCACAAAGCAGAGACAGTTTTCAAACTTCCAAGTAGCAGGGGTTAGTGAGTTCTGTAATGGAGCCTCCAAGATGGGTAGGACTTGACCGCGTCTTATGGCCTTAAAAAAAGTCAGAGCCCATCAGGCTGATCTTAATCCATGATTTAAACCTTTGGGATTTACTGTGAGACTCGAAAGCTGACTCCAGTTCCACATTGATCATTTCCTCGAAGCATGTTAATGAGATTACATTTGCATACAATCCATACTGTTTTCTAGTGATTGGTTTTCGACTTCAGCATAATGCTATAATTGAACTTTTAAGGCAGGGAATTGTCACTTTAAGAAATTCGAATCTACCTAAACTAACGTGATTGCATGGATAAGAATCCAGGATTAATAAGCTACACCATCCAACAAGCAACCATCTTCAAGCAGTGTGACCTTTTAGAGGTCATACTGGATGAAAAGGGGGTCTTGACTACTTTACAGATAGGACAGCATCTCTCACACTGCTCAGGCCTGCAGCATCTCAAAAGAACAAAGCGGTACAAAAGGGGCTGGTGATGGACGGAGCATCTGAACCAATCAAACACTCACATCCAGTCAACAGATCTGGGTTTAATCCATCACCGTTCTTTAGCCCACTCTGCCACCCCAGTTCAGACATGGCCATATGCAAATCAGTCTGACCCTGTGCCTCATGGGAACAGTCCAGCCCGAACTGCCAAGCCATGCCTTCCCTGGACCGGAAACAAGCTTCCTAGGACCGGTTTTTAGCATCACTGCCGTCTTCTGCCAGGCTTGCTTGAATCCAGTGGCAAAGTGAGCAAGGGACTCAAATCTCAAAAGAACAGCATGAAGACAGAGAGCAGGATACCCAATCTATAGGACGCAGCACCCTGATCTTCAATGTTCAATTGGTTGTAGCCATCTTGGATAAGCCTTGCAGAAAGGTCAGATTCGGCCGGGATGCATTGTTTGCCATCATCCTGGAGTCTGTGAGCCTTTCATGCAACCTTCATTGAAGCTAGCTTCACTGCTTAACTCCATCGGTGCGGCGCATTTTCCCGCTGTGTGCTGAAGATTTGAAAAACCCACGGTTCATGACGAGCTCAGCTCGTCATGAGTGTACGAGAGGTGTACTTCATGACGTCATCAGCGTCGAAGGGGTTAAGGGTGGAATGAAACGCTGGACTTGCTTCTCAGATTGTTTCTGGTTTATTCGTAGAGTTTACCTCATACACATCAGTGGCAGGTGTAACGAAACCTAAGGGTTCACCCTGCAAAGTACATGGAGGGCCCCCCCCCCACCCACTCAGGACCTCTCAGGCCAGGGTATTGTGCTAAGGGGGTCCTCTGGAGCTCATGCCACCCCACACTGCAGGGTCTGGTGGGGATTAGGTATGCCACTGATACACATCAGTAGATAATAAGCACCACATAGGCCCTGGGTACTTTTATGGCAATACTGGTACTACTTAATAGTAAGACAAGCTGTGCATCGGATCAGGGCACCCTTGCACAATAACATAAAGGATCCAATCAAATGACTTTAAACATGGTCATCTATTTCTTTAATGCCAATGCAGGACAACACAAGGTGAGGGAGAGTCATCATAGAACCTCCCTGGGCCACGCCAGCACAGCCACAGACGGAAACGGCGGGGCAGTAGTGAAGACAGGAAGTGATCTGAACCCGGATATGTAAAACATAATCCTTAATCACCACCCATTTTGGTACAGTCTAACATTTACATTCAGCCCCTTATAAAGGAGCTATCTGAAAGAGGCAGTTAGATTTTTAATTATGTTGATGACTGTCAGATTCTACTCCAGCTTGATACTCTGTGACCTGCACCAGATCATTTTAGAAATATGATGTGCTTCATCAGCAGAGGGATGAGACATAACCACCTAAAACTGAATGTGGAAAAGACTGAAATTGTTCCTCTAAATCAAAATTCTTCATTGTGGACTTACTTCTATTGACATTTAGAAATGTGCACAATATCACCCCCAAAGGTAGTCATAAAAAGCCTTAAAGTTCTAGTTGAAAAACTTCTTTAAGTCTCAAATTAATGCGGTTGTCTCAAAATTTGTATTCATTTTGTGACCTATCTGGACGATTCAATAGTTTCTTTCTGTAGTAGCTATGAAATTGTTAGGGTTGCTGTCATCAGCACAAGATTGGATTATACCAACGGCATATATTTTGGGCTTCCTGAGTTTGATCTAAAAAGGCTTTAAATTATTGAGAATGCTGCAACCAGGCTAATCTTCAGAATCCCTCAGAGAACTTGGATTATACCCTATCTGAAAAGCCTTCTCTGGCTACCAATTAACAGATGTTACATTTCAAATCTGCTGCCTAATTTGCAAGACATTAAAGGGAATGACCCCAAACTTTTTGAGAGTCTGAATAGTCAGATACACCCATGGGAGGACTCACTGTGTGGCATCCGCAAACCTCTTGGTGGTGCCCAGATTTCAAAGAGTTAGGACTAGAGGATGTAGATTCTCAATACTTGCCCCGAAGGAGTGGAACGCTCTTCCAGCAGAGAATTATTTAATCATAGAATTTATCCCATTTATGAAAGTCCTGAATCCATGGCTCCTTAAGTAGGTTTTTGATAAATAAGTGTATCTCTTCTCCATTTTTAGCAATTGAATCCTGATCTGATAGCGCCAAGAGAGCCGCGGGTGAAGGCTGCACTCTGTAAATGCCCTACAACACAACACAACATAACATAGCAGATCATAACATAACATAACATAAAATAACAACAGCTTTTGGAAATAACCAAACAGGTCCATGTACAAAGAGCACAAGAGGATGGTTTATGCAGTGCATTCCACAACTTAGTTGATGAACAAAAAATGTGTTTTGTGGAAAGAAGTATTAATGTTTCAATAGATAAGAGCTCTGTCATCATCCTAAGAGTGTAAACCTTCCTCAAATTTAGAAAATGGAGAGGGAAGAAAAACCGAAAGAACCACATTCTGGGAAAAGTGAAAACCTGAGGGAGCCTTTGAAAGCAAAATAGTAGATTGTCGCTGGCCTACTTTATCCTGAAAACAGCAGAAAAATGGCTCTTCTCTCAACAGAGCACAGAGTTCTCCTACCGTTTGAACCTAACAATTAGCGACAAAAACAAAAACCTTGACGGGAATGAAGTTCAAATTTATGCTTTTCAAAGATTCAAATAGGGAATACCTAAGGGATGGAGGGGGAACTACCAGTCGTTTTAGAAAAAAATGCTATAAGGAACACAAAGGTTAACTCATTGGTGGGAAGAATATCTGAGCATCTGAAGGCTCTAATAGCTGCTCATTGGCTTTTCAATGTCGATACTGCTAGACCTTCTACTGCTAGACAAAGGGCCTGATTTAGATCTTGGCATTCTTACTGCCGTCCCATCAGAGTCCGAAGTACTCCGTCAAGTTGATGGCGGCCCACCCACCATATTTAGATGTTGAAGCAATAGACAAGAGACTGCAACAGTGACAGTCTTCGCTGCTGGCTAGAAGTCCTGCGTCGCCATCAGGCTGGCAGGATTGCACCATGCCGCTTTAGATGTTCCCGATGTGCTGGTGGTGTCCTGGTGGCGGAGTCCTGACTTAGTGCGGCAATGGTGGCATGGAGACAGGTAAGTATTATTTCAATGCACATATATGTTCTGTATATGTCAATATATACATGTAGGTAATGTGTACTGGCCATTAATTTTACAGATGGCATTGCACACCAACAGCATACACAGACCATTGACTATACATGCACAGCCATCACAAAAGCCTACCTTAGAATCTGGCAACAGCGTGGTGGCTGAGCGTCGTCGTTCAGTAGCAGAAGCACAGCAAGGACTTGGACAATGGCGTTGAACAAAGTATCGGTAGAGGTACCCCATGGGACCCAGAAAAAAAGGTGAATTTGTACCTCTATTTCTTCGCTTTCATCAATGATGGGGTGTGCTCTGTATGGAGGTACTTTTTCAGAATAGATTTTCCTTTTGTTTTGATATTATTTTACTAGGGAAAGGAAACAAATGCCTGTAGTGGAAGGTGGAGCTCAATCTGTAAAATATGAGATGAGGAAGACAGATAAGGAATTAAGAAGTGCTAGTGACACCCACCACCATGCAACCACCAGCACAACTTAAGCAGTGCAGATCTCCAGTCATCCTTATGTGCCCATTAACTTAAAGGTAAAAGAAAATGTTTGGGCTCTCAGACCAACAGGCCCTTAATTCTGTAAGGTGCTGGTAAGTTTCAAAGCAGCTGAAACCTTCAATGGAAATAGCGGGAAAGAATAACCTGGAGAATCAGCCCTAGATTAAGACTTTCCTTGGTAATCACTAATTTTTCAGGGGATTCTTTTTTTTTTTTACCGAGCGCCCACAGCACATAAAAAAGTATCAAAGATACTGGCTTGAGCCAAATTGTTCCTCTGTGAAAAAACTTCTGTGCGAACCAGTCTCCCGCTGGTATCTCAAGAGACTTTTTGATGTGAGGTGCAATCTCGTGTAAAAAAGTTATGCTAAATTGTGTAATACGAAATTTCAAATAGTTGAAGTTTTGTATAAAGGCCCCATAAAACAATCAAACAGAGTTGGTATGTTTAAATTGAGAAGAGTCTCTGCAGGCACTACCTCTTAGCCCACCATATCCTAATAGCTATATTACTTTCCATAACACTTTACTCATGAAGTGCTTTCCTTATGTTTTGAATCATGGGTCTGCAAATTTGTATCATATTAACCCCTTCGCTGCGGCGGCTATTCCACCACAGCGCTAAGAGGGAGGTGGGGCCGCACGGCGGTCCCGTGCTCGTGACGGAACCGCTCCATCACGGCCCGCGGGTGAGCTGTGCTTGTGACGGAACGGTTCTGTCACGGCCTGCCCGCTCTTCAGAACGTCAGCGCAGGCGCGGAATTCGCGGCGCGCAGGCGCGGCGAGCGGGCCGTGTCGGAACCGTTCCGTCACTAGCACAGCCCACCCGAGGCTCGTGACGGAACGGTTCCGTCACGAGCATGGGAGGGATTAAATATGAGATTAAGGACCACCTGCTATGTGCTATAGGGATATTGCAAGTCATTGAAGTTCCATGACCATACAGAGGAACAACGCCGAAGACTGAGTTCCTTTACAAGATTATGGAACTCCAAGGTGACTTGCTATATCCTTTTAATGTCCAGCAGGGGGTATTTCATTCCTCATAATACATAGTCACACGACTACCCTTCTCACAGCCCACTTAAAACTCCAGTGCCTTTTCTTTCATAAGAAAGAGATAGCATGATTGCAGACGCGAAGAATAAAAGTGCCAACTTAATGGCCACATAAAGTAATTAGTTGAAAAAATATGTCAGAATCAGTCGAATGTAAGTCAGATTTATATTTAATGTAGCAGCACACAATGTGTAGAAACATGCAGAGCATGCATCTATCATTGCTGTAATGACCCACAGCGTGCACAAAATAAACAAGTTGCCATAAATATATTCTTTTCTGCTGTTCAGTGTTTATTTTAGTAAAACAGATCAGAAGGTGGAAAAGCCAGGTCTTGTTTTCGCAGATGTATTTATGCTGTCTGACCTGCCTTTCACTTTGGCTGCTGGTTTTGGCAGCAGATATACTGTTGTCACATCTCAAATGAAATAAGTTATTACAGTTGAGCAGCTATGTCATTTCATTATTAATGGTGATTAGAGCCATCACAACTCTACTGTAATAAGGTACTCAGAGGCAGGCTTTTAAACAGGGATTGCAGATTTACATGTATTATATTGTAAGTGCATTTATACTGCTTCATGCCCTCAACAAGGAACTGAAGTCAATAGTGAAAATGTGGGACACTATTGCGTGGGGAGGTGCTTGGTTTGAAGTGTGTAGCATACATGGAAAGCATTTTGGTGCTAGAGTGAGTGACCCGAGTGGCTCTCGAATATTGTCCTATGTCTCTCCAGCTAGCCTTGTATTGGCAGGAAGTGGAGTGAGAAATAAAAATCGCATATAAAGTACTTTGATCCAGCTTCGAGTTATGGTGCTTCACAATTAAATCCATTATTGCTTTGAATAATCTTGTTGAAAGATTTCCCTTCTGTGATGCCTTAAGGATGACCAAAACATAGACATGGACTTCTGTTTTCTATTGCTTTTCATAGACGCTGCTTTTTGCAGCTAAGGGCATCAGAGAGTCGCAAAGAACAGCACCTGGGACAGCAAGGCGTCACTGGGCTGACTTAACACTACAGA
This sequence comes from Lissotriton vulgaris, assembly GCF_964263255.1. Classification (NCBI taxonomy): domain Eukaryota; kingdom Metazoa; phylum Chordata; class Amphibia; order Caudata; family Salamandridae; genus Lissotriton; species Lissotriton vulgaris. The sequence goes on along the minus strand of NC_141700.1, from coordinate 635,650,375 downwards.
GAATAATAAACCAAAAAGGTAGGCAAATTGTGTCAATATTTTGTTTGTTCTTTTCCATACATTAAATATTGTTGGTTGACTTTGTGTCTAGGTCTTATGAGGCCCGATTTTACTGGCTGAAAAATGTGGTCAGTGACATTAAATACAGATTTGGCTGCAGCTCAGCACAGAAATATCTTCAGGCCCCTGGCCAATTGGAGGAGCTTGTAACACTGCCTCTTGCCAGTCTACTGTATGCAATGTCTTCTTATACCATGCCAACCTCCACCCCTTACAATACACCTGCGTATAGCCGGTGTAAGTGGTAGTGGTAGTCAGGGTCAGACTGTGACAACAAATAGGCCCAGGCACCAAAAGAAAAGTGGCCCACATAAGTGTATTAGATAGCTAACATTTGGCTCATGTTTGGAAATTGGGGTAGGTAAAAACATATATATTGCGTATTTTATTATGTTTTCACAGCATTCTTATACAACAAATAACAATACCCCTTCACCCCCTACCCTCCGAGGTTGCCCCCTGGCAATCTGCACCCCCAGTCCCTCATCCCAGAGACAGGTGCCACCCCTCCTTTGCAGTCAGCCACGGTTTGTATGCCCTTGTCCCTTTCCATTCAGACAAGTGCCCAACCACCCATTTTCTCCCTTTCTCGTGGGTCACATCAGACTGCTCTGTTCCTCACCCACATCAAAAATTTGTAGAGTGACCTCTTTTACAAAAGCACAGGGGATAGTGTCAAACCAAACAAATACAAATCGTTTCCCCTGGACTTATTACTGAAACCCAATCTTTCACTATGTTGATGCTGCATTCTCAATTTAAGAACAACAAATGCAGCTTCAATATCAGAACCAACCAATTATGTCATCGTACCACAAAATTTAAAATCTCACACATCAATATTTATTAAATGAAGATAAAAAACTACTAACATTTATTCATACGGTTCGTCACTAGTTGAGCTTAGTTACATCAATACAACATTCAATCAGAAAAACATGAAACATATCAATTCAATCAAGATACTAAAAAAAGGTTATTCAGTCAAAGCAGCGTGTCAGTGGCTTCTTGACTTTTATCCGACCTTCTTCAGGACAAATAACTAGTTAAAACTGGGAGAAGACATAAAATAAAAGTCTATAAAAATCATTATTAAGGCGGCTGCTCTCCTACAGATTTTCATTGGGGGATGACCCTTTCACGGCCAGCTCGGTATATGCACCTAATGAGGGACAGGAAAAGTTTTTTCACCAAATGCTTAGTCAGACAGCCACGTCACCAGATAGACATATTGTGATAGGGGGGGATTTTAACTTGGTCTTTGATAACCTCCAGGGCAGGTCAGGGCAGCGCTATTCACAGTCAGGCACTATGTCAGAGGGAGGACATTGCAGGATGAGAGAGCTGGGGTTGACCGATCTTTGGCGGAGCTTTCACCCAGGTACCAGGGATTACACGTACTACTCCAATGCTCACAAGACCTATGCTCACCTAGACTACCTGTTGATATCCACCTCACTTACAGCGCTGGCTTCCCAGACTGACATTGGGGCAATGGCGCTGTCAGATCATGCGCCACTCACGGCAGTGTTCTCTTTCCCACCCCTCGCTGTTGTAGACTGCGCTACACATTACTCCACCGGAAGGAGGTTATAGATAAAATCAGGGGGGACATAAAAGAGTACCTAGCACATAATCAGCCTTCTGACACTTCACAGGCTGGACGGCACTCAAGGCTGTGCTACAGGGCGAATTTATAGTGCTCTCGGCGGCAGAAAACGCGGAGCGGCCGCGTAAAAGAGAGGAATTGTCGGCTCCTACTCGCAAGTTAGAGAAGATTCATCAATGAACAGGGGTTCCAAGAGTTTGGAGACAGCTCCATCTGGCACATCAACAGCTGGCGGCGCAAGATCAAGATCACGCCGAGTACGCGGCTCTGAGGGTCCGTCATATGTATTACACAGGCGGGGACAGATGCGGGCGTCTACTGGGAAGGGCGCTCAGGGAGCGGTTACAGCGCCACACGGTACAAGAGATAACCACACAGGCGGGAAATAGAGTTACCGGGCATAGGGACATAGCGAATGCCTTTAGTGATTTTTATTCCTCGTTATATTATATACCGGAGCCAGACTTGACCACGCTGATAGTGCAGCGTTCTTACGGGCTGTCGTCCTGCCCACCCTTTCACCTGAGCAGTCGGAAGTACTGGAGAGGGCGATCCGATGGAGGAGGTAATTTCTGCGATCTCACGACTTAAATTAGCTAAGGCTCCGGGCCCAGATGGTTACACCGCGATTTTTTACAAGACCTTCTGCCCCCAACTGGCCCCGCTGCTCACCGCTCTATTTAACTCATTTTCAGAACCAGGTGCTATTCCGAGGGACCTGATGGAGGCTACATCTCGGTCATCCCTAAACCTGGGAAAGGCCGCACGCAATGTGGAGCCTACAGACCCATCTCCCTCCTCAACGTTGACCTCAAGCTTTATACTAGCATCTTCGCGGCCCGGTTGGCGCCACTTATGCAGGGGTTGGTTGACCCGGATCAGGTGGGATTTATCCCTGAACGACAGACGGCCGATAATACCAAGAGAGCGCTCCACCTGATTGAACGGGCCACAAGATTGCCCGGCGAATTCATGATGCTGGCGATTGACGCCGATAAGGCATTTGATCGGGTCCATTGGCCGTATTTGGAACAAGTGTTGATAAAGGCGGGACTGGGTGCCAAATTCCGCACTTGGGTGCTGAATTGTTATACCTTTCCCACTGCGACTGTACGCGTCAATGGATGTTCGTCATCGCGCTTCCCCATAAAACGCGGGACTCGGCAGGGGTGCCCACTCTCCCCCCTACTTTTTGCATTATACATGGAACTGCTGGCGCAGGCCCTGAGGACGGATCCTAGAGTTAAAGGGATAAAATTTGGAACCTACATCCACACAATCAGTTTATATGCTGATGATGTGCTCCTTTCTTTGGCCACCCCGAAGGAATCCCTGCCGGCCAGTGTCAAGATTCTCGATGAATTCGCGGGGCCTCTGGCTTTAAAGTAAATATGGCAAAATCGCTGGCTTTAGATCTCTCCCTGGAACACCAGACACGCTCCTCCTTGGAGGAGTGCTTTCCCTTCCGCTGGTCTTTGGAGGCGGTCCCTTATTTGGGGATTCAATTGGCGGCAACCTTGCAGGACACGGTGCGTATCAACTATGCCACCCTCCGCCGCACTCTCCGCGCGGAGCTGGGACTTTGGCGGCATTTGCCACTCTCCTGGCTAGGACGGGTGTCGGCAGTAAAGATGACCATCTTGCCACAGGTCTTGTATATCTTCAAGGCTATCCCGCTCCGACCGCCTGAGGGTTGGATTTGCCAAACTCAATCGGAACTTGCGTAGTTTATCTGGAACGGAAGACACCCGAGGATGAAACTGCGGCTGGCGATGCTCCCCACAGAGAAGGGAGGACTGGGGCTGCCTGATCTGATGCTATACTACCAGGCGACGCAACTCCGCACCCTAGTGGAGTGGAGTAGGTGGGAGTCGGAGCGGCACTGGCTTTTTCAGGATCAGGCGGTGGCGGGCTGCCCACTGCAGGAAGTCCCCTTCCTCCGTAGACAACACCGAGCCCCTAACTTATACGCCTCTTTCATCACCAGAGTGCTTCTGGAGGTGTGGGACCAGACTAACGCTCGGCATGGTCTGACAACGTTTCTGTCGCCCATGACGCCTCTGCTGGAAAATCCGGACTTCGGGCCCGGTAGGGATGTGCAGGCGTTTGCTCGGTGGCGCCCGGTGGGCTGACGAGTCTTATTTCACATGTACTCCGATGAGGGAGTGGCACCTTTTGAGCGTTTACGTCAGGATCATGGCCTTCCAGAATCGGAGCGCCTCCGTTATTTCCAGGTGCGTCACTGGGCGCTTGACCCTCGAGTACGAGAGGGGGCTGACCGAAAGCTCAGCCAGTACGAGTACTGGCTTATCACCCGGACGACGGACAAATGACTTATATCAGACCTCTCCCGAATGTTGTTGGAGCGATATTTCCGAGTTTATAACACAGGGAAGGCACGCTGGGAGAGGGAGCTGGGAAGGGACCTGAGCAATAAGGAGTGGGAAGACATTTGTTATCGGGCCCGACACTCTGCCTACCACATGGGCCTGACGGACACTTTTACCAAGCTGGTGTCATACTGGTATCACACGCCTGAAAGGTTGCATGAGATGGATCATACCAAGGATGCGTCCTGTTGGAGGGGCTGCGCAGAGACAGGTACATTGACACACATCTTGTGGGATTGCACACACATTCAGGGATACTGGAAGGTGGTCCTCGATGAGATAGATACTCACTTCGATATGGAGATTCCAAGATTTCCGGCCTATGTTCTCTTAGGGCTTCCTAATGCCATTACTTTCCCCCTGAGGGCTCGAAGAGGAAGGTTAATCGCAATAGCGCTGGGCTCCGCCATTCAGACTATTTTGGCCTTATGGCGCACATCACAGGTACCCACTAAGCAGGGTTGGTTGGGCAGACTTTGGTCAGTCTTGGGCATGGAGAAACTGTCCCTGGTGAAAGCGGGAGACGGGGCTAAATATACAGAGTTATGGCAACCCTTCTTATCCCTATTGGCCACAGAACTCAGGAAGGTGACCTGCCCCCGTTACCTACGGCTGCTGCGGCTGTCTCAGCCCGATGCTTGATTTAAAGTTGAGTGACTGGATGCGTGTTTGGTGTGAGGAATTGAACCTGGAACGTGGGTGGAGGGTGGGTAGGCTAAGCCGGGGTTGGGGTCTGGGGGGGGGGAGGTGGGGATCGTTCTCTCTCCTGGCATTTTCAATTTTGATACTGATTCAGCCGCCTTTCGGTATGGAACAGGGGTCCTGCTTCCTGTGTAAGCCTTCTAAAAAGCCTTGCCCTGACGTTCTTGTCTCATATATAGAACGTATCGCATATGCACGGTCTGCTGTATTTTTGCTGCATTATATGAGAGTCTTTTGTTCAATAAAAAGATTTAATACTAAAAAGCATTATTAACAAATATCTAAACCTATATGGTTGGACATGCATTGTTGTTCTTATTATGGCAATTTCTTGAAAACCACAAACAGGACAAAGAGAGAGAGAAAGAACACTCACCCATCTTCTCTTGACTATATATACCAAACAACAAGAGCGAGTACTTAATTTACCTAACCACGAATTCTTTAGAGTCTCTCACTGCGTGCAATGCAGGGGGGAACTTTCAGGGTTTTAAAAGAACCCTCAAATGAGTCCATTGAAACTTCAAAAGTATCCAAATACTGATTTTAAAACTTGCACAAGGTCACAAAGATTAAAATACCTTTTGGATAGGTGACCTTTAGTTAATTGTAAGGCACATGCACCTTTTTTCCATTTTCACTCTAAAAACATCCATCTCCCTTGTAATCAGGCATCGAAGTACATCTTGGAGGCACTCGACTTCTAGGGTGGGAACCCAATGATGATGCATGTCATCCACTAGGCATTTGAGTGCAGGTTCTTTTAAAAACCCTGAAGGTTCCCCCCTGCATTGCTGTAAAAGTGAGACTCTAAAGAATTTCTTGAATACCACATATTAAAGCAATAAACATGATTATAAACATAATGGACAATAGGATACTCAATTGTCAATATCAATCGCCTTTAGAACCACATAAGCCATAAATTCAATTATTTTATGTATTATTCGATGGGTATGCTTATATTGTTCCTGCTGTACGTCAACAAATCTGATTTATCATGTTGTTCCTTGTCATGCCTGATCTCCTGCATATTTAATTATGGCACTAAGCCAGTATTATCAACATGATTATACAATAGATAGAACAGAGAGATCAAGGTATCCTCTTTCCTATATTGGCCCTCATGTGACTCATTTATTTGTTGATGCAACCATTTCATTATATATCGCAATTTAATTTCAAAGTTAATATAATATTATCCTACTCAAATTGAGTTACTTACATCCAATGTATTTCTACATATTTCACATTTCACATAGAGAAACATCCTTGATTTCCTCCCCTTTTTTATTTTAGCTTATTCTAGTGTTATTCTTAACCCTCTAATATTTTCCAAAATTACACATTCTGTATACTGAAGGTGCTGTGCTGTTAAGGTCCTTCACCAATTGTTAAACAGTCTGTTTCTTCCCATATGAGGTAATAAACTCTTGGGGGTAAAAGACGTTTTGCATTCTTTTATAGTGACATTAATATATAATTATCAATTTATATATATTTCACCGGAGGACTTACCTAGTATTTAGGGCCTTGTTAATTTTAAACACACAGCTCAGAATTTGAGTTGGTAAACCAAGTTTATCAGGTTTACCCCTCCCTTACTACCCCAAATTAGACTGTTGCTATGATAATGCGGTTCTCAGCAGCCAGTGGACTGCTCCACTAAAACACAGTTCTCGACTACCTGCACGTCAAGAGCAATGTTTCCTCTAATTTTATTCCACTGTGTGCAGCAATGTAAGGTTTCTGTGATCTGTAGCCAAGGGTACATGTGCCAAGTAAGAGGCCATGATGTGAGTGCACCACACATCTACCAAGATCAGTGGCATTTGTCACGCCGTACTTTTGATTTACAACTAAAGCAAAAAAAAGGAATATTTTTACAAACATTGCTATATGTAATATGACATTAAGGCAGTTTTGTGACCTAGTGGCACACCCCAAGGACATAACTTGTTAAGTAACACCTACTCCCCAGTTAGAGAAGACAGGACTCAGGAGGTTGAACCATTATGAAACTTGTTTTTCTCTTGTCACATTTGCTGTGGGTTCAAAGACAGAAGTCCATGCCAGCTTACAGTTTGCTGCTTACTTTATCCTGGAGATTAGTTGTGCAGACTTCTCTAAGAAAATCTCTGAAAATTCAATTGCCAAATGCATATTTCCATCCCTAGAGTAAACTGCAAGACCCTTACGTTTATTTGCATTTATTATCAGGGTCGGCTTCAGTGCTGGTGGCACCAGGTGCAACAATGTTTGCTGGTGCCCCCCAATGACCACCTCCACCACGGATTCCCTCACTTCCACCCTTTAACAGTGCCCCTTAAGTCTCCATAACACTGTCTCTCACATGCATTTAATTAGTTTTATAGCACAACTCATACCAGTGTAGGGTGTCAGAGCACTTTACATCGCACACACATTCAACAGGGACAATCAATGATACGTGTGTAAATCAGTGTATAGCAGCAGGTATATTAACCCTCTGCGTTATCTTAAGATAAATCAAAACTTCCACCAGATAAAACTCTATCTCTCTCCAGGAAGAACATTAATCACCAGAAATATCTTAGCATTGTTATTGTTGCCTGAAAATTGCTGGAGGCCAGGAAAGCAGCATCAGGTGCTTTAAAACCCATAGTATACTTGCTAACACAGCGCCCCACCATTCTGGCGGCACAGTTATGCTGTAGATAGGAAGAAAGGGGGGCGAACTATGCGTGCCAGTGCTCACACAATTATTCTGTGTTAAAGTCATGCACGGATCATCTGTGTGTGCACAGCTGTACTGCACAGGATGCAAACACAGCAAACATAAGTCAACAGTCTTGTGCTCAACTGCATGGTATTTGGGCCAGACAAACTGTGTAAATGTGTGTGTAATGGATAGGGAGAGAAAGTGCTTGCAACACATTACTGAGTATGAGAGCAGCAATCCACAGTGAATTGACGAATACCTGGGGGCGGATCAGCAGAATGGTGAGGAACGATGAGGAAACAGTAGAGAAACGCAAGGAATGGGCAATCTGAGAAATACCAATGCATGATGAGGAATATTTAGGAATACCAAGGGATTGGTAGAAATTAAGAAAGTGTGTACAGAAAAGGGAAAGGCATGTGGCAATAAATTAAAATATACATGTGTCTCTTAGAGAAACTGCAGTGTTTCACCGTGATCCTGCAAAACTGTAAATCTAGGCAGAACCGCATAGCACAGAGCTTAATTTTCGCAGCCCAACCAGACCCCAATTTTCAAAAACAATCTGGGGGATAACATATTATGCGTGCAGTGATGGAGGTGCCACACTCACACACTCAAAACACGAGTTCTCGAACATAGGGGGTCATTAGGATGACGGGCGGACAGTCCGCCCACCATCCTATCGGGAGTAGGGACCGCCCACCATAAGGGCGGGGGTCCCGTGGGTGGCATTAGGATGCGGCTGCCACAGTGGCGGCCGCATCCTGCATTCATAACATTGTGGCGGGCGCTGCTCTCTGCACCGCCCGCCACAATGCTATGAATGCTTGTATGCATTTGCATACACAATGCGGCAGGCACTGTGCGGTGCCTACCGCATTGTATATGCAGTACCCCCTGTGTGCACCCCCCGCCCCTCCTTCACTTTGGGGGCCCGCAGGGGGCCCTCCAAGTGAAGACCGCATGCCCGATGCCGCCACGGAAAGGCATCTATTTCACCCCATCCTATTATGGCGGGCGGTGCCTGATAGACATCGCCACCATATTATTCCTTTTCAGCCCCGGCCACAAGGCGACCGGGGCGGAAAAGCGGCAAACAGTCTTTCCGTCCGCCGCGGTCCCCCCCGCCATTCTAATATGGCGGGCGAATTCGGGAAATGATGTCGGGCGGATTGCCTCCACCAGGCCGGCGGTGGCTACCGCTAGCCTGGCGGAAGCAATCCGCCTAACATCGTAATGGGGCCCATAATGTTTTTAAAAAATAGTAGTCACATAACTACCTCATGTCCTAGAACCACACTACAAGCAGGCAAAGTGCACAGTAGTAACACACCCAGATTTCACAATCGGGAGCAAAAGCAGAGCCCCTTTGTGGTCATAAAACGTGTCATCTGTAGCAGAAGGTGCAGAGATGCAAAATTAAACATCCTGAACAGAGATCACACAAGTTTCCCTTAATCAGCTCTACAGACCAAAGACAGACACCAATGCAAAACTAATGCCCTCAGCGCTGTAGCAAAAACAAGCAATTGCAATGCAATAGGTCTTGCATTACTCATAGTTTTAGGCATTGGCGTTGCAAATAATAATGCAATACCAATAGCTCATACTTTCAGTAATGCTAGACCTAGTGCATTGCAAATGCTTGCATAGTGAGCCAGGAACCAGCATTGTTTGTCTCAGGGCAGTACTGCAAGCTGCTCCTAGAGGTCCCTAGTGAGCAAGGCACCAACATTGCATGTGTAGGTGCAGTACAGCAAGCTGCTCCTTGAGTTTCCTAGTGAGAAAGTCACCAGCACTGCATGTCTAGGTGCAGTACCGCAAGCTGCTCCTCGAGGTCCCTAGTGAGTAAGGCACCAGCACTGCATGTCTAGGTGCAGTACAGCAAGCTGCTCCTAGAGGTCCCTAATGAGCAAGGCACCAGCACTGCATGTCTAGGTGCTGTACCGCAGGCTGCTCCTAGAGGACCCTAGTAAGCAAGGCACCAGCAGTAGATATCTTAGTGCATTACCGCAAGCTGCTCCTTGAGGTCCCTAGTGACCAAGGCACCAGTACTGCATGTCTACAAAGGTGGAGTTATTGGCATTATAAATAGCAATGTTTTTTACCTAGCCATGTTGCAGGGTTCAGTTCCATATGTGGCTAAAAGGGGACCTCTTTTGGTCACATGTAGTATGCAACCTGCAGAAGATGTGGTAAATCCACCGTACCCATAATGCAGTGCATGCAATATAGTACTACAAGTATATTCCAATATCTATGCCCATACTTTCAATTAGTAGCTTTGAAATATGACAAACAAATTATTACATTCATTTTGGATTAGGTTGTACTCTGTGTGGAGCTGACAAAGGGAAATTTATAGACGGTCTCATATAAATGTGAGATGTTCTAATGAGTGAAGTAACCACTGCCAGCCTAGCTTAGGACCGAATGTGTGTCCTGTCTAAAGCCTTTTAGGAAAATAGTGCCTTGAGGCTGTAATTTAGGGAGTAACAACACATCTAACAGGGGATGTCCTCATGGGAGGTTACAAGAAGAGACAAGGCAGTACTAAGGAGGGGCTACTAAGCCTATTGAGCAATGAAAAAGCACCATTTACAAAGGACAGGGGCAGGAGCCAATTAAAAAGATGGGCGGAAAGTGAACCGAGCTTTATGCCCATATCCTGAATACAGCATGTCACGAAGAGACAGCATAAGCGCTGTCTAGGAAAACATTTTATGTAACAATACCCGCAGAGATCACCCCGAGTTGTGGAAAAAAACAGCCTGCTGATAAACATGACTTGCTGTCTGTAAACCAGACTCTCCTGAATGCCGCCCACCAACCTGGATAGTAACTCAGTAAGCGGCATATGTTTTATTGAGCTGGCTGCTGAACTCTGTGGCCTGCTGTAACTCCGAGGCCCTGGAAAAAAATAACCTGATGTCATTTGGTGGTGTCCTTGTGCCTTGTGATTTCTTCTCTGGATGGACTGCCGCTTCTTGGCCTGCTCTGCTGCGAAGAGTGTGATCGTGTTTTCGTGCTGCTTGTTTCTTAAACGCAGCACTGACAACTAACAGTTTCACACTCTTGTGTGATGCAGGAAGCCGAGTGGCCGAAAAGTGCACGCTTGGCAATAGTGGCAGTGCAGTGGGGGAAGGGGGAGTGCGAGTACCTTACAGGAAACATTGATGAAGAGAAAAGATTCATATACAAACTCGACTTTTATTGCATGTAGTCATCCTTTAATTAGCCTTCTAACTCAAAGGCACCATAAATATTCCCACATTATTCCCAGCACAACCAAAAACCTCACCTATCGCTTCAACTCGGTTCGCACAGCTTATCTGCTGATTTCAGAACCATCAGAAATCTTTCAAGCTGTCATTACAACGCCCCGTATTTCTGGAAACACAGACATACATATTTCATTTCATATTATGCTACAAGCCATTTGCTTAAGTGTCCTTTTTATCAAGTTAGAGCTCACCTCACTAAAGTATAGTTCTGGCTGGAAAGTAAACCGCCATTCCATTTTTTTAAAACCGGGGATCTATTACTATTCTGGTTTCATATGTGAAGGTGGCTTCCCATTAGTTCCTTATGTATCCAATCTGTACCCTTATATCTGTAACAAGCCTGTTCTTGTCCTTATACCACCACGTTAAAGTCAGGCAACTCCTTATATCTTACTTGTTAGTGCACTGATTATGTGCACTTTTATTATACGGATTGTAATTGTTGACATCTGATTATAAGGCAAGACATTTGTGTATCAAACCACTTCAGTTCTCTCGTTACTCAGTGTCATTACTATTGGTCAGATAGGGCGAGACTATTATTGTTATGTGAAGTGACCCCTAAAGGCTATCTTAGTATTCTGTCCCACTCTTCACTGTTATTTAGGTGACATAAAACAACACAAGACTGTCTTGTTCACACCAATAGAGTACTGATAAGGAACAGGCAGAGAGGTAAGCAGAACAACAGCCTGCTTCAGGGAAATTTCCCATGTGGGCGGTGTGGTAACGGCAACAGTACAATAAAAGGCAAGAGCATTGCATTTGATGGTGCTGTGCACTACATTAATCAGATGGTGAACTGTAAAAGCAGCAGCATGATATATCCAGCGCCTTGAGACCCTTGGGTGCCCGTGCGCTTTAGAAATTGTTAATAACATAACATAACATCTTATAATATGTCCCTGCGGTAATGGTTACATTGGGGAAACAGAGAGAGGTCAGGATAAGACTCAATGAGCATAGGTCTATTATTAAGACATGTAAAAAGAATGTACACCTCGTGGAGCACTTCAGTGAGAACAAACACACTGAAGGTGACATAAAATGGTGCATCTTCGAACGGGTAGAAGTATCGCGAAGAAGAGGAGACCGCACATTAAAGCAAAGGCAGAGGGAACAGTTCTTCATGTCTAAATTTGCCACCCATTGGAAAAGTCTAAATTACTGTGAAGAGTGGGATAAAATACTTAGATAGTCTTTAGGAGTCACTTCACATAACAATAATAGTCTTGCCTTATCTGAGGAATATCACTGTGTAACAAGACGACTGAAGTGGTTTATTACACAATGCCTTGCCTTTTAATCAGATGTCAACCATTTCAAGCGGTATAATAAAAGTCGAGTAGTGCACAGAATCAGTGCACTAACAAGTAGGATATAAGGAGTAGCCTGACTTTAACATGGGCGTATATGTAACAGAGCTGGCTTGTTAAAGATATAAGGGTACAGATTGGATACACAAGGATCCAAAAGAAAACCACCTGAGCCACAGAAGTGTGGCGAAGTGTGGCTCAATGATTAGGGCGGCAGACCCTGATTCAGAGGTCTAGCCCGGGTCCAGGGTTCAATTCCCCGCCTCGGCGGGTCTTGGTCTCATAAATTCCACGGACCTGATAATTCTCACCTCGGTGCCTAATCGTGGAGTCCCACTCTGCAAATCTGGGCAATAGCTTGCTTAATCTCCACAACGGCCCCCATAACGCTAAAGATGCCTGGCCCCTCACAGGGAAAGCCAGGATGGGTTCCACAGCGGTATTCGTACAAGCACCTTGAGACCCTTGCGGGTGAGTAGTGCGCTATACAAGTATCAATTTACAATTTTTTATAAAACAAGAATAGCAACTGGTCCCCAGTCTTTAAAAATGGGATGACGTTTTGCGTTCCAGCTGGACCCAAAATTTGATGAGGTGAGCTCTAATTAGATAAAAATGATACTTAAGTAGTGTGCTTGTAGTGCGTATGTGTTCCTAGAAACATTGGGCAATGTGTTGGCAGTTTGCAAGATTTGTGAGGGTTCGAAAATCCGCAGATACAACAAGCTGTGCGAACCGAGTTGTAGAGATAGGTCAGACGTTTAGTTACTTAAATGCAGGAATAATGTGTGAATATTTAAGGCCTCTCTGAGTTAGAAAGCAAATTAAAAGATGACTACATGGAATAAAAGTCTTGTAAATAAAGCTTTACTTTTGATATGCTGGTAATTGAAAACTCTGTCTTAATGGAGCAGTCCACTGGCTACTGGTAATCGCATTACCATTGCGAGGTTCTCACTTGTGGCAGGAAGGGAGGGGTAAACCTGCTAAGCTTTGTTTACCAGCGCCAATTCTGAGTTGTATGTTTTTAATTAACAAAGTCCTAAATACTGGGTAAGACCTCCAGTGAAATATATAAATCAATAAAGATATATTATTGTCATTACAAAAGAATGTAAAATGTATTTTATACCTACAGTTTTTTACCTCATATGGAAAGAAACAGATTTGTTATTTTTATAATTGGGGAAGGACCTTAAAAGCAAGGCACCTTCAGTATACAAAATGTGTAATTTTTCAGAACATCAGGGGGTAACATTTACTCTAGAATAAGCTAAAATAAAGCAGGGAGGAAAGGAAGGATTTTTCTCTATGTGAAATATGTAGAAATATTTTGGATGTATGTTACTCAATTTTGAGTAGGATAATGAAAAATTTCCTAGCTTTCGCAACGGAAGGTTTCAATTCTATTAAGTACTCGGAGGCAAGGATTAGGCCATTCTTGCTTCTTTTTCTTTTATTTTCACAGCAGCCATGTTAAAACAACAAAACTTCTACACCTGACTACATTTCCCAGAGTCCAGATAACTAGAAACTTCTGGAACTATCTAGTCCATCTAATCAGGGCTGCTATAACCGTCATCTCCCTCCAGTGGACGTCCTCTTTCTTCCTGCGACAAAGCCGACTGTGGAAGATCCTACTCCTGCTTCGAAGATTCCATTCCTGTAATTTAGAGAAACAAGTGTAAGAAGCCCTAAAGTCTCTGTCATTCCGAGCAGGAACAAATACCATTCAACTCCTGCAGAATACCAGAAAAAAACAGTAAAACACTTTACTTACAGTCAGACGTAGTGTCCGTAGCCGGGTGGGTCATTATTAGTGTTTCAGGTGGGCTAATCCTCGCCTCTGAGTCCTTCATAGAATTTAAACTTTTCGTTACGAAAGCTAGGAAATTTTTCTTTCTATGTCAGGCGACGGAAGGCAAGGATTAGGCTAGTTCAAAGCTTGTCCACCACAAGCGTCTCAATGGCGGGGACAGGCTTAAAATGAAACCATTTAAAGGTGGTGTCAGAAGACCAGTCTGCTGCATTTAAGATATCCTCCAAGCGGGCTCCAAGGACAAAAGCTTTTGAGGCCATTGCACCTCATGCCGAACGGGCACCGAGGAGCCTGGTATCTATCCCAGCCTTTTGCATAACCCATCAAACCCATCTGGCAATAGTTGGGGACGAGACCACTCTGAAAGGTTTCTGCAATCAGATCAATAGTTGCTTTTCCCCATGGGGTCGAAACTCCGCTGTCACAGCCTCATAGGCCTTAACACAGCGGACCACGCATAACTTGGGGGTCTCCGGAAACGCCGGATAGGAGATCACACAAGATTGGGTCTTAGTCCATCTAGTCACATGGAAAGTGACTCCCTCTGGAGTGAAGGACCTCCCTGAAAGGTGCAGAGCCCTGACATCTGATACCCTTCTACAGGATATCAAACACAGAAGCAACACCAATTTGGCCAACAGTTGTTTCCGAAAAAGATACTTATTTCCTTGCTACGCCACAAACAGGTTCAGTACCTTGTTGACGTCCCAAAAGGTAGAATATCTTGGCTCTGGAGGAAGGGATAGTCTAATCCAGAGGAGAAGCATTCTGACCAAAGGATGTTCCCCTATAAGAGCACCTGCTACTGGGATAGCTCCTGCCGAAATCACCGACCAGAATGTATTGATCAAACAATATGCCAAGCCATCCGTCGCCAGGGAAGCTAAGAAATTTAGGACGTGTATAACGTCTGACCCCACGGGATCCAGACATCGTCGCAGACACCAACCCATTTATCAAGTCCAGGCTGAGCGGTATCGTTTGACTGTACTGTCTGCCCATGCTCGTGCCTAGAGATCCGTGGCATCTTGTGAAAGGCCCAGGACTTGCCATCTCAGCTGGTAATCCTCCATGGCATAAGTTGCAGATTGTCGTTCAATATCAGGGAATGAGGATTGCCAGCTGGATAACTCAGGAGTAGAGGCGCTGGGTGTAGACGGAATGGAGAAGCCCTAGAAAGTTCCCTCAGAACCAAACCTGCGCTCTCCACACCGGGATGATTACCACCACATCCGCTTATTGACGGCGCACCAGGGTGAGGAGCCTCCTAATCATGGCAAAAGGGGAACACTCAGCCCTGGTCTGTCCTCCAGTCTTGAAAAAAGGCGTTGGTTGCCATTGGCCCTGTGTCTGGTCTCCAGCTGAAGTACCCGGAAAGCAGGTGGTTGAGGCGTGATGCCAACAAGTCGATCGTGAAAGGACCCCACCGCGAGAGGAGTGATTAGAACATCGGCGGAGACAGTTTCTACAGGCTGGGGTCCCGAAGATGCTGGAATTTCCAATCTGCTTCCTGATTGCCGATCCCCCGAAGATGTTCTGCTGTCACTGAGATCTGTTGTTCTATACAGAATTCCCATAAATCCCTAGCTAGATCCACCAAGGCTTTGGACCGCATGCCCGCAGGCGATTGATGTAGCGACCGCCGCTACATTGTCCATTTTGAGAAGGACGCTTGATTGTGACTGATCTTTGGCCCAGCATCAAACAGCAAACAACCCTGCCATCAGCTCCAGGCAATTGATATGGAGTGAGCGTTCCTTCTGCTGATCACACGCCACCAGTAGTGAACTCTCCACACAGGTCCCCCCAGCCTGAACCTCTGACATCTGATTCAATGATAAGGTCTGGTTGAGAACCGAATATATCACACCCGCTCCACCCTTCCATGTGAGAGAGCCACCAGTTGAGCTCCTCTCTGGCATCCTCGGAAATAGGAACTCACTGTGTGTAGGTCGGCCCACGATATAGGGGGGTTGCTTTGAGGCGCAGGAGCGCCTGAAATTGGAGGGGTTCAGGGAAGATGGCCTGGATGGAGGATGACAAGAGGCCCACCACCCAGGCAATATTGCGTAGGGAGGTTAGAGGTCTTGCCATCATTCTCCTGACTTCGTGTCTTATTTTTTCAACCTTCCTCGATGGAAGGCTGAGCATGGCACCCACTGAATCCATGGCAAACCCTAAGAATGAAATTGTCTGGGAGGGTTCTAGGCTGGATTTTATTTGGTTGATAACAAAGCCCAGTGGTTGGAGAAGTTCCACTGCATAGTGCAACTGGCGGGAAAGGGACTGTGGGGATCGTGCCATGAACAACATAAACATATCTTCCAGATACACGATCATACGTAGCCCCTGTACCCTCAGGTGTTCCACCACCAGGTGAAGCACCAAGGTGCGGATGAGAGGCCGAAGGGCAGCGAGGAGAACTCGAATGTTTGGTGCCGCCACTGAAACTGGAGAAACTGTCGATATGGTGGAAAAATCAGGACCATCAAATACGCGTCCCGGGTTAGAGGAGATCAAAATGGAGGTGAATCCCCTCCATTTTGAAGTGGCAGCAAACCACCCATTCGTTGTAATCCCTGAGATTCATGACCTGGCGTTGGCCTCCATCCTGTTTCTGAACTAAGAAAAGATTGCTTAAAAATCCCCTGGGATGAGGGGCGGAGCAGCAGATCACTCCCTTGGCCACAAGCTCTCTATCTTCCTGGTCAATCAGGATGGCCTCCTGACCAAAGAAATGGAGAGAGCGGGGAGTGAAATGTTGGATTGGGGACCCGTATAACTTCACCTGAAACCCCTGCACCATCTATAGTACCCAAGCATCTGAGGTGACAGTCCGCCATGTGTCTAAGAATTGGGCTAAGCAACCCCCCAGAGAATAACACAGAACAATCAAGGCACTCACTGTGGTAGTTCGCAGCTCCTCCTCCACTGGGGCTGTTGCATTGTTCTCTATGTTAGGAATGACCTCTGGTAGGGTAGAATCCACCAAAGCATGCTGGGTCTTGCCACTGTCCTCTTTGGGAAGGCTGGCCTCTACAGGAGGCTGCCTGAGGAGAGCGGCCAGCCAAGCGCCCCCTGCCACGGCCGGCACCGGCAAAAACATGTGCATTGAAAATGCGCTTCACCGTAGACTGAGCTTTGAACAGAGAATTAAACGTGGACAATAATTTACTAATATCTTTGACAAATGGGACGCCAAAGAGACCTCACTGCGCTACTTGTCCCGCCTCTGATTTAGCTAATTCACCATAACGCATGGGCGGAGGCGCTCAGAACAGTTTCGAAACTGAGCGCTGTCAGCTCTGCGCTCACGTCAGAAACAGTGAGGTGGCGCGCCCTTTTGCGATCAGCAGACCACCGCGCACTACGGCCCCAAACAGTCACTCACTGATGAACCCCTGGAGGGAGGGACAGAGAGGTCCCGCGGCCACCACAGAGAAACCTAGAATAGAAGGCACAACATTGCAAAATACCATAATAACTTGAAGAGAAAACAACAAATATACAGCGATCTATAATCTCGCAAGTCGACAATTCAGAATAATAACATTAACGAGTGCAAGGAAAAAAATTATTATAAGGGAAGCCAAGTCCCAACACTTATCTGGAGGCTGCAGCAGCGAAGAAAGAGGAGTCCACCAGAGGGGGAAAAACAGTATGGCAGCCGGAGGTCCCTGATTGGATGGACTGGATGGTTCCAGAGGTTTCTTGTTATCTGGACTCTGGGAAATGTGGTCCAGTGTAGAAGTTTTGTTGTTTTACCATGGCCGATGTGAAAATAAAAGAAAAAGAAGAAAGAAGGGCCTAATCCTCGCCTCCGTGGCTTGACATAGAATATTATATCAACTTCGAAATTAAATGTTGATATATAATGAAATGGTTGCTTTAACAAATAAATGTCTCACACTAGGACCAATATAGGAAAGAGGATACCTTGATCTCTCTGTTTATCTATTGTATAATCATGTTCACAATACAGGCTCAAGGCAGTAATTAAATATGCAGGAGACCAGGCATGGCAAGGAACAACATAATAAATAAGATTTGCTTATGTTTCTGCATGAACAATAAAAGCGTACCCACAGAATAATACGAATCATAATTGGACGTGTAGCTTGTTTGGCTCCAAAGATGATTGACATTGACAATAGAGTTTCTCATTGTCCATTGTGTTTATAAGCATGTTTATTGTTTTAATATGTCGTATTCACAAAATTGTCACAATATACACAACAATGCATGTCCCATCATATTTGTTTAGACATTTGTTAATAATGATTTTTATGGAGATTGTTTTACGTCTTCTCCCATTTGTAACTCGTTATTGGTCCTGAAAAAGGCGAGGTAAAGGTCAAGAAGCCACCGTAACTCTGTCACAACAGCCTTTTCTTAATATCTTGACTGGATATAATCATTTCATGTTTTACTGATTAAATGTATTTATTGATGTGTCAAGCTCAACTAGTGACGAACCACATGAATAAATATTACTTTTTATGAGGATTTCATTAAATATTGATTAGTGGGACCAACTTCATAAAAGCTGTAATATAAAAGACAGTGCTGTTTTCTGGGCAGTTGTTAGATCTCCCTTCCTTGTAGAAACCAGAGATACTCCAAAAATTGAAGTGGCAATAGACGAGCAAACTTGGATTGACCACTTTGCCCGGATATTTGGTATTCCCCCAAAAGGACAGGAAGCACAGATTGACTTGGTAAAAAAATAACTCTGAACTGGAAATAACTACATTTCCTATAGCCCTAGACATAACACACAGTGAAGTACAGCAGGCCTTGCTAGCCAGTAAAAATGGAAAAGCACCAGGACCTGATGGGGTCGCAGTTGACCTTTTTAAACATAATATGGAGCTGTGGACCCCAATTTTGACAAGAGTTCTTCAAGCGTCATGTGCCGTAGGACTCGTAGACTCATGGTCGGAATCTATTCTTGTCCCTATTTTTTAAAAAAGGGACCGTCAATCTCCCTCTTGCTATCGCCCCATATCCTTGCTGGATTCCTTGGGGAAAGTGGCGGGTCGAGTTATCCTCAAGCGACTCCAGCACTGGGTGGACGATAACCAGATTATAAGGCAAAATGCTTAACCATTGCGCTTTATGGGGCTGGAGTCTGGGGACACAGAAAGTTGGCTGGCCTACAAAAGGTCGAAAATAGCTTCCTAAGGTTTCTTTTAGCTGTACCACAAGGTACCTCGACTTATTCATGCCATTTGGAATTCGGCCTTTAATATCTGATAGACATAGCCAAAATCCAACCACTTCTTTTATGGCACCGTATTTGGACATCTGACAAAACTATTTTTTGTCAAGGGTTTATACAGGACTGTCTTTCGTTAGATAATGCTCACAAGATTGGGTGGATTGCCTATATCAAAGATTTAGTTTACGACTTAGGCATTGCTGAATACTACCATTCCCCCCATTAATCTTGGAATACTCCAGGAAAGCCTTTAAAAAACTATGTTTGACGCACTTAGAACAACTGCGCCTGATAAATGAGGTTAGTGAAACATCAGTACAACATATGTTATTGATTCAAACAACTATGAGTATTCAACCCTACTTAACGTTTAATCTGTCAAGGTATGAAAGATTTTTATTATTACTCTTTAGGTTGGATACTTTCTACCGCGTAGTCACTTTTCCTAAAACAAATGATTGGGCAGTGATTCTACCATCTTGCCCTTGTGACGATGTCTCCTCTCAATCTTCAATCCACACTATTTTATTCTGTAAATTTTAAAATGAACCGAGAAGACGTTGGCTGACCCCGATTTTAAAAGCCATGGGTTTTCGTAGATGCCGCCCTGCCTTTCTTTCCCTCCAATTTCTGGATGAGAAGTGTATTGCAAAAGACATAGCCACATTTTTGAAGTTTGCTGTCAGGCATAGGCCAAATTTAGAATAGGGTTGTTAAAAATTGTATATCAAGATCACATATTTTTTATATTTTGTATAAGCCCATCATGTTTTACATTGTTTTTAAAGTGATTGTCCTTTTGTATATTATATTAAGTCAAAAATCCTAATGAATTTGTATATGTATTTTATGAGAAAATTGTATTTCAATAAGTTTTTTGTGCAAATATTTATATGTACTTTTGTGGTTTTCATATATTTGAAAACCGAATAAAGGATTTTGACTTCACTTGACTTGATTAGTGAGATTTTAAATGTTGTGGTTGGAGTATAATTGATTATTGTTGATATTGAAGCTGTGAGTTGATAATTAAGCATTCACATATAAGAAGATCGGGTTTCAATAATAAGTCCAGGGGGAACTATTTGTGTTCGTCCATTCCAAATTTTGTACAATTTTTTTGGGGCATCCCCTTGTTTATCCAACTTTCCTGTGCATAACAAATATCCATTTCATGTTTCCAATCTCTTACAACTGGTAGCACTCAAGAACCCCATTTACGCGCCACATCTCTCTTAGCCAGAAGCCAGCTCCTTGAGCTAGGAATAATACATTTGAGATAGAGAAAGATTAAAGGGATGTTTTGGGTAAAACTAAATGAAAAAAGTACCACTGAAGAACCCTATTTATGCGCCACATCTCTCTTAGCTAGAAGGAAGCACCTTCCGCTAGGTCTAACAAGTTTGAGAGAGAGAAAGATCTACAGGATTGTTTTTTACATTAGATAAAAAAAGTTTTTGGAGGGTAAGGATTATGTACAACCATATAATAGATCAGGGTTAAAACCTCCCTCAGGATGTAAACCTAACAGATGTATAGTGGGAAAGGAAGTTGTGGCTTTTGAAAGATCAGTGGAAAGAAGACTAGATGACCTTTTGAACAAAGAATTTTTAGGGCATAACAATTTAGTAGCCGCTGGTAGGAAGAATATTCTGTACCGCTCCACATCCATAACAATATTAGTTGCACCCCTGGCTCAACTGGAATACCAGTGGCACCCTATTACCTGTGTACCACCTGTTCCCAGTACTCGTGGAGACTTGGATAATTCCACAGTGTATGAAGAAACATTCCCCACTTTACGAAAGAGGAACCTGGTATGGTATACATGATGTAAAATCTTAAGCTGTATCAATTGATAACAGGACTTACTCACTACCATCCCAGAAAATTGCAGTGCATCCCCCAATCCTTTTCTTCCAACTCCCACCATCGCCCTGCCACTGGACCCTCAGGGCTTCTAAGTCCCCCTCTGTGAGTCTTACAGGTAAGAGAGAGTGCCTTGGCTAGCACTGGGTCATCCATCAATCTATACTCCAGGGGCGAGGTCTCCATAACATCCGCATCTTGCGGGAATGCCGCCCATAGTGCGTGGTGCAATGGGAGGTACTTAAACATTTGTCAGAGTGGCATCTCATATTCCAACCTTACATGGTCAAACGGGCCCACCCCAGTCACATCCCACACATCAGCCAGTGTACTGATCCCTATTTCATCTCACTTCCTGAAGCTGCAAACACCTGACACCACCCCCATCTGGGTACCCAGTCACAGATGGGTACCCGGTGTGAGGCGTCCATGCCAACCTATTTTCCTATTCAACCTATACCAAACCGCCACAACCATCCTTATCACTGGCAGGGACGACCATGGACTCCCTCCCACCATATAGCACATGCAAGTACCTTTTGCCCCCAGCTTCTCCCGACCCTCCAGATGAACAGCTGGATAGCACTATCCTACGTGAGCCCCCCTGCCACAGCAACTTTCTCAGCAGTTCATCGACTGCCTTAAAAAATTATTTGGTAATGCAAAACGGGCTGTTTTGAAGTATTTATGTAAAATGAGGCAAGGCCACCATTTTAAACAGTGCCACTCTACGCATCAAGGAGAGCAGCAGTGCCGCACAATGCCCATTATCCATCTCCAGTGTCTGAAGCAGAGGTGCTTGACTAACTGCATAATGAAAGTCCTCAACCCTGCAGATCCATAAACCCAGTAATTTAAAAAGCCCCCTTTCAATCCCGAGTGGCATGGCGAGCCGGTGCTAGACCCCCATTGTACCCACAGGAAAAATCAAAGACTGCCCCCAATTAATCTGCAACTCAGTGTACTTTCTGTAAATCGCAAAGATCTCACCCACCCCTCCAGGATCTGATCAGCATCAGCCAGGTATAATTGTACGTCATCCGCATGAAACCAAATGCAATCCCCCTGGTGGGAGGGTGCCACCTCCAACCCTCAATCTGAACATCCACTTGCACCCACTCGGCCAGCGGCTCCAAGAACAACGCGAACAGCATCGGTGACAGTAAGCAGTCCTGCTTCATGCCCCTTCCAATTGGGAAATCTGACAAAAGAACCCCATTTTCCTTAAGCCATCTCTTGGCTTCTTTTAGGGTAAGTGAACCCAGGACAAGAATTTTGTCCCGAATCCCATCTTCTCCAAAACTACAAAAACAAGCATTTACAATGCAATGGTTTCGCCTTTGGAAAAGTTAGAGCTATTGGCATTGTAAATGACAACTTTTGTATTTATGTTTTGGTTTTGAAAACAGATAAATAAATGGCATTGTCATTTACACTGCCATTAGGTTAATCTCTCGCAAATGTGAGACCTATTGTACCCTACGGATGAGCTCAGCAGACAGCAATTACTACCACACACACACACACACACACACCCAGAGCCACACACACACCCAGAGCCACACACACACCTTAACCGGTATTATTTCATGGTGCTCTCAAATGGGAGGACAATGATAAAGGAGAAACCGTGAAGAAAACTAATTGCTCACAGTGACACCGTTTGGAAAAGCTGGGAAGCCAGGAGTGAACCCAAGGTTTTTGGGTCAGAGAACCGCTGCTACGTTTTGCCTCCGGTTCTACAAAAGAAAGTTTCTGACTGATCATTTTACGCAAGTGCACTCACAACATAATTTGCTTTTTCATAAATTGGGGCAGCAACAGTGGGAACATTCCAGTATAGGGCAGGTACACCTTGGACAGAAAGAGTACAGCCTTTTGCAATTACAGAACAGGTCAAATTTGGGCAGCAGCAAAGCAAGCTTTACTTCCTCACAGAACAGGCATGTCAGCAGGAAAGCAAGCTTTCTTTACTCATAAAAGGACGCAAGTCCAATATTTCATTCCCTACTGAACATATCCAGAAGCGTAAACAAAAACAAAAACAAACTTTCAGCGCTCACAGAATATGTACAGTTAAGGAATGACTGACAAGTAGATTACAGACATATCTGGAATGTGCTCAAGTCTCAGAGTACTGTATAGGTGGATAAACAAATGAATACTTGAGTTCTGACACAAATTCTCACTTAGACGATACTCCATGTCAGCATCCTGAAAGCCCTGCTGCTAGGACAGGGAGACTTGCCTACTGTTTGTGTTGATTCTTGGGGTTTCCATGGATTTAGAAGTAGCAATACCCATAATATCACTGTATTTTGGATCAGCACAGCTCAATATGCTCAGGACAGGTACACATGCACCATTCTCTTCTAAAATATTCTGAATGCGTGTGCGCAGGGCTGGATTAAGCAAAATAAGCATGTGCTTAGGGCATCAAGGGAAAAGGGACACCACAGACATTTTCAATTGCCGGATTTACCATGAACCATATAATGCAAACTTGCAAATGGTGCAGCTGAACCTATAAAGTGGAAGTATACAAAAACAAACTTTATCCATCTTACTCGAAGTTTTATTTCATTGTGAAATAATAAAATGTTAGTTTACAAGGTATTGATTATTTTTGGAATTAGAAATATATGGGGCACCAAAATCTTACGTGTTTAGAGCCTCTAAAGGTCCCTATGTAATCCCAGTCTCGGAGCGACACTCGTTCAGTGTTAAGAGCCATAACAGATATTTGAAACAAAGATCAGTGGGGAAAAAGGGGGGGGGGAGGCAAATGAGGGTCATGAAGACCCAGTAAGGACAGCAAGGGGGCGGGACGGCAGTGAGACCTCTACAAGCTAATTAGATGCAGCGAGTGATCCACAAACAAAAGTGGAGGTAAGGAGATGGATGTGGGAGCTGCAAGCATCCGAGGGGCAGCGAAGGCTTGGATAAGAAGGAAGACAGTGAGGGCTCGCAAGAAAATGGGAGTAGGTAAGAGGGTTGTGCTGAAAAGGGCAGTAAGGGGTTGGTGAGACAGTGAGGTCTCTGCGCAGCAAGAGAAGCAACAAGCGCCCAAGAAGGGGCGCTCTTCAAGTGGTTAGAAGTCCGCTACTAGATATATTTGTCTAACTCGGGGCAGCGACCATCGCTATTGAACTCGGTGCCGCTACTCACCGTCACTGTCCTCGGCATGCCGTCTACGGGACATGATCACTGCTCTCAACTGGAGGTATGCGTAAACAGAGGAGGTCCGCTGGGTTCTGTCTGGTGCTCTCACGTGCAAATGGAAGTACCGCGCGCCGCCTTCGCTTCCAGTACAAGTCACTCGGAGCGCGCGCAACAGTCAGACCAGGGCTCTCCTGGACAACAAACCCTTCAGCCGCCTCCTGCAGAAGAACACGCCCACTTTCGTATATTTCCTTCTGGGGTCAGAGTGCAATAGAGCAGAGCATACCGGGATAGACATAAAAGACACATCCCGGATTTTAGGCAGCCAATATTTTGATAGTAATCAATCTTTGCTCAATCTAATGTTGTTGCTGGGATTGGAAGACCTCGCCGGAATTCGGGGAGATATCTATTGGCATCACTGGTTTGTGCACCCGTGTGAGTGTTCAGTGAAATATTTAGAACCTTGAGCCCACGTGAATATATTAGCGACAATTTTTAATTTGCACCGGCACACGGAGAGGGGGAGGGGGGACGGCGGGAGGGGGGACACGGAGGAAGGCAGGACCACACGGAGAGCGGGAGGGGGGAGAGCGGGAGGTGGGACGGCGGGAGGAGGGACACGGAGGAAGGCAGGACAGCAGCAAGCACGGCCCGGCCGGACCAGATTCGGGGGCGTTCCCGGCTTTTGGCTGACGTAGCATGACGTAGCCAAAAGCCAAAAAATCTTGGGAACGCCCCCGAATCTGGTAGGTGCACACAGTGGTGGTGAGTGCATGGAAACAAAAAGTGCAGGGTAGGTGCATCGGAGCAAATGGTGCAGGGTCAGTGCACCAGAGCAGACGGGGCAGGATACGTTTGTGGGAGCATATGTTGCAGGGTGAGCAGCGGCGGCCCCTCCGTTCTGGCGGAGGAGCATCGAGCCACTGGCTTATAGCCAGCAGCTGAAAAAGAAAACAATATTTTATTACGGTTTTATTTTTCAGCTGCTGGTTGAGTCAGAGTGTACATGGAGGAGCCGGGGAGTGGTAGGTGCACAATTAAGTGTGGATGTCATTTTGCCCAGCTGTCTTTCTTAGGCAGGCCAAACTGACATGCGCACTTAGGTTTCTCCCACCAACTGTATTGGACAGCCGAGGTGGAGAAACAGCACTGACTTAGGTGCCTGAGCGAGCGTTAATCCAGCCTGCTCAGGCCAATCCCTATGCTGCTCTCATTTTTTAGAGCAGCAAGTGGATTGGATGGGAAGTCCATGATGCTGTCCCAGGGACTGCTGGGACCAGGAACTGAAAGCAGAGGAGCGCGAGGTAGCCAGCAGCAGCAGGTAAGTCTTTTTTTATGAAAACCCCTGCTGTGCACTCCACCCGCTGTACACTCCCCCGCACCTCCTCCGCCACTCTTTACTTGTGTCAGCCGCCACTTAGGGTTAGTGCGGGTTCCCATTCAGTGCAGGGTGAGAGCATTGGAGCAGAGGATGCAGGGTGAGTGTGCGGCAGCAGAGGGTGCAGGGTTAGTGTGCGGCAGCAGAGGGTGCAGGGTGACTGTCAGAAGCAGATGTTGTGGCGTGAGTGCACGGGAGCAGATGATGCAGGATGACTGTCAGAAGCAGATGTTGTGGGGTGAGTGCACGGGAGCAGATGATGCAGGATGATTGTCAGAAGCAGATGTTGTGGGGTGAGTGCACGGGAGCAGATGATGCAGTATCCCTGTCAAAAGCAGATGTTGTGAGGTGAGTGCATGGGCGGGAGACGATGATGCAGGATGACTGTCAGAAGCAGATGTTTCAGAGTGAGTGTCAGAAGCAGACGATTCAGGATGAGTGCATGGGAGCAGACAATTCAGGATGAGTGCATGGGAGCAGACAATTCAGGATGAGTGCATGGGAGCAGACAATTCAGAACGAGTGAGTGGGATCCAACAATGAAGAGTGAGTGTCAGGAGCAGACTATGCAGGGTGAGTGGGTGGGATCAGACAATGAAAAGTGAAGTGTCAGGAGCAGACTATGCAGGGTGAGTGGGTGGGATCAGACAATGAAAAGTGAGTGTCAGGAGCAGACTATGCAGGGTGAGTGGGTGGGATTAGACGATGAAGGGTGAGTGTCAGGAGCAGACTATGCAGGGTGAGTGGGTGGGATTCGACAACGAAAAGTGAGTGTCAGGAGCAGACTATGCAGGATGAGTGGGTGGGATTAGACGATGAAGGGTGAGTGTCAGGAGCAGACTATGCCGGGTGAGTGGGTGGGATCAGACAATGAAAAGTGAGTGTCAGGAGCAGACTATGCAGGGTGAGTGGGTGGGATTAGACGATGAAGGGTGAGTGTCAGGAGCAGACTATGCCGGGTGAGTGGGTGGGATCAGACAATGAAAAGTGAGTGTCAGGAGCAGACTATGCAGGATGAGTGGGTGGGATTAGACGATGAAGGGTGAGTGTCAGGAGCAGACTATGCAGGGTGAGTGCATGGGATCTGACGATGAAGGGTGAGTGCCAGGAGCAAACGAGGCAGGGTGAGTGCGCAGGAGCAGATGGTGCAAAGTGAGTGCATGAAAACGAATGGTGCACATTGTTTGCAGGGGAGCATAGACTGCAGGATGAGTGGGCGCATATAGTGCAGGGTGAGTGCACAAGAACAGACAGTGCCAGGTCAGTGCACAGGAGCAGATGGTGCAGAGTGAGTGTGTGAAAGCATATGGTGCACATTAATTGCAGGAGAGCATACACTGCAGGCTGAGTACGTATGAGTAGACGGTGCAGAGTGGGTGTGTGGGAGCAGACAAGGAGGGTCAGTGTGCTGGAGCATACGGTGCAGGGTGAATGCACGGGAGGTTATGTTACAGTGTGAGTGTGAGTGTGAGTGTGTGGGGGCAGAAGTTGCCGGTTGAATGCATGGGAGCTGACGGTGCAAGGTGAGTGTCAGGATCAGACAGTGCATGTTGAGTACCCAGGAGCATATGGTGCAGGATGAGTGCATGGGATCCGATGCTGCAGGGTGAGGATAAGGAGCAGACAGTGCAGGGTGAGTGCACAGGGGTAGGTGGTGCAGGAGGAGTGCGTGGGAGCACACATTGCAGGATGAATGTGGGGGAGCAGATGTTGTAGGGTGAGTTTCTGGAGCAGATGTTGCAGGGTGAGTGCACTGGAGCAGGCAGTGCATAGTGAGAGCCAGGACCACACGATGCAGAGTGAGTGCGCAAGAGGAGAAGGTGCAAGGTGAGTGCATGGGAGCTGACAGTGCAGGGTGAGTGGATGAAAGCTAACTGTGCATGGGCAGGAGTCTGGTGAGTGTCTGGGACTAGACGATGCAGGGTGAGTTCTCAGGAGCAGACGTGCATGGTGAGTGCGTGAGAGCAGAAGGAGCAGGGTGTGTGTGCAGGAGTATACGGTGCAAGGTGTATCAGGTGCCGACTGTGCTGAAGAGGCAGATGGCGGAGCGTGAGTGCATAGGAGCAGGTGGCACAGGGTACGTTGTCAGGAGCAGAACGTGCATGGTGAGTGCATGGGAGCATATGGTGCAGATTAATGTGTGGGAGCAGACGGGTTGGCATAGACCCTCGGACTCCCCGACCTGTTCATGTGACTTGGGTGCTGTACAAGGCACATAACATATTACCCGTAATTGTCCCAGGTGGGTGAGTTTACGACATAAGTGTATTTGCACCCTTCTTTTACCGTTGAATTTTAAACAAGTTAAGCCAGCATTAGTATATTTGCAGCATTTAGAGAATTTTAATGTATGTTTTTCTGTCACAAGTTTTTAAATGCGATACTATGAAATGTTTTTATTGTGTCTTGTACTTTTATGATTTGCTTAGTCAAATAGAATAAAGTTTATTTGACTTTACTATGGCAGCTCAACACGTGTAGGCAACATCTCCCACCCTTACAGCTTTTCCCTTTTAACAGCCTGCAATTGTATGGGGACCAGGGGTTGTCGTTATCCTGTGCACAAGCAATGGCCATGGCTTTCTACTATATCAGCAGGGAGAGCAGCGCACTAACTGAAAAAAATTGTACTTTTAATTCATCAAAATAACTCTAAAGTCACCTCAAGACTAAGAGATGCAGCGAGTTAGAATATGTTCATCAAGGAGTCATTTGATGGTCATATGAAGTCTTCTATTAGATAAATCGCCCAGTGATGCGGTTGTGAGGAAGTGAATCATATGGGAGAATAGAACAGAATGAAAACAAGAGAGAAGTTTGGTTCATTGCGCAGGGTCTGGTATGCCCCAATAATATTTGACTGCAAGTCCATCCCTGGTCTGCCATTCTGATTGATGACATTAAAAAAAGGGATTTCCCCCATTCCGAAGAGGAAGGAAAAAAAGACAATATCTACACCACCAAATCCCGTTTGGTATTGAGAGGTGAAACATGTGAAGGCTAATTTATGGTCCACTGAGCTTTCGAACTGTAGTCAAATGCATTAGAACGGCAAACAATTAATATTATATAATGCTACCAGAAGAATCAATGTCCCCAAAAAGACAAGCTCCAATCATTGGGTTTATACAACAAATCATTGTTTTTATAACCGCGAGTTACTTTCAGCAACTGAAGTGCATGAACCAGGACTAAAACTTTCAGACTCCGCTGGGCTGTTAAATAGACAATCAGAACAGAAGCACTACATCTTGGATGACGGTCATCTGGAAACTTTGAGCCCGCATGTCATGAGGGACGGCTGCTTCAGCCAAATCTGGCCTTTTAATAAAAAGCGCCTCGCATGCTGGGATTTTTTAACCATACTTACAGTGCTAACAATGTATCTACTTGTCGAGTTAGCTGAACGAGAAGGCAGAGACTGTTACGTGGGGTCATCAACTAGCAGCTGCTGTCGGGTAAACAAAGACCACTGCTACGAAATGTCTCAATTGAGCATCATTTGAACGCCACGAACCTAGAAAGTGCAAACTTATTAACAAAAAAATAAACCAGTCCCCTGTTGTAGCCACGCAAAACGTTCACCCAGTTCAATGAATTTATTGTTGAGAAGTAAAGAAAATGCCATGTGAGAGGTGTGCCCCATTTACCACAACCAGATTACCTGTATTGGGATCCTGTACAGTGGGGTGTGGAACGAAAAGTGGAAACTAAACAACAGTTGTTAATACATTGCAACCACCCCTCACCGACCTAAAATAAATCCTGGTCTGGCGCTGCTCAGCTCTACTTCCTCGTACCAGTACTCTCTGACCCACACCAGGACAAGACCCCAAAACGCCCCCAAATCAGGGACACTAAGCTACAACACCGAGGACAACATACACCGTGAGTCACACGCTCTCCCAACCTGCAGCCCATTGAGTGATGCTCGCACATCACACAGATCTGCCATCGTGGCCCTCACCTGTTTGATATACATTTTCCCGTTTGCCGCGGGAGACCCCGGCCTCCCTACCGGGACAAAATTGTAGTTCCTCCTCTGGTTCCCTGCAGTGATACGGAGGTACTTTCCTCAGCGCGCGTAGACAGCCGACAAAATGGAGGCAGGCTAGGACCTCAGACGTCCGGGATATACCAAAAAATGTAAATAGAAGGGGAGTGTCAAATTCCACAGAATTAGTACTTTTAAGACTGCTGGCGTGAGAGCCGTATATGTGACGTGGGCTGACGTTTTTAAAGATGTAACTCCCTAAAATGCCAAACCACTGTTAAAATGTTCTTAGTTATTAAAGACATAGTGTAGAGAAGGAAGAGCGCTCCCCTATTGAAGTGGATTATGGTACTGCCCTCCGGGGTGAAAGGCTCGGCGGTAAAGCCTGGAAAGAAGCGGGAGGGGGCGGGAAAGGGGGAGGAGAGAGCTGACGACGGCCGGCCGCGGGAGGGGGGCGGGAGAGGACGAGGGAGGCGGGAGAGTACACGAACGGCGGGAGGGGGGCGGGAGAGGACGAGGGAGGCGGGAGAGGGGCAGCTAGGAACAAATAAGGAGACCCGAGCAGCAAGGGAGGTGCCGGCAATGCCGGAACAGACTCGGGGGCGTTCCCGGCGTCGCGTGACGTCGGCAAAAGCCAAAGAATCTCGGGAACGCCCCCGTGTCTGGTCCGGCATTGATGGACAGGCCCCTCGTCCAATGGCTAGGCTCCATTTATGGAGCTAGCCAATGGGACGGGGGGCGTGTTCTAGAGTGCCTTACTGTACTCAATAGATTTCTCTGGAGGAGGAGCCTAACGGCTCCGCCCCCCAGCGAAACCTAAAAAGGGCCACTCCACCGAGTTGACAGCCTTATGTGCATCGATGGAAACTACCACCAATGGTACCCCCAACCCTCTTGCCACTGCCATATTGTTCTGAAGCTTCTAAAGATTCAGTCTGGTCAAACTCTGGGCCATAAACCCACACTGGTCAGGGTGGACCAGATCCAGAATCAACCTATCAGTCAGAAACTTTACAAAAATGTTTGCATCAACACTGAGAAGAGAAATAGGTCTGTAGGAGGCACATCCACTCAACGGTTTCTCCAGTTTTAAATTAGGGATCATTGTGTCCATCTTCAGATTCCTCTCATGGGCCTTTAAGTACATTTTATGCAATGGGGCTGTGATTATCCTGGCTAATCTGCTCAGGAGCTCCACCAAGAGTTCATTAGAGGCCAGAGCTTTTCCAGTCTGCAACTGTGAGAGCGCTGTTCTTATCCTCCCCCTGATAAGTCCTCTTAAAGCTCCATTGCCCACCCCAGCTCCAGTTTTCTACAGGGGCAGTTCCTGATAAAAACCCTCAGCTCCAAACTCTGAAGTGGCAGCCGCTCTGAGTAGAATTCCCGAAGGTAGCCAGTGATGACCCCTGCTGTTTTGTCACTATCCTGCACCCTAGCCCCTGTTGGGCCCACAATCTCACCAATGTGTGATCTCTCCACATCCCTCACCACCAGACACACACAGTTTGCATCCCTTGTCACCACCCCCATAAATCCTACACTGCAGAGTCAGGCACACCTGTTGCACCTCATTGGTAGCCAAGGCCCGGGTCTGGGCTAGTCTATACACCAGAATTCGAAGGTCTCTCTCTGCTTCTAAACAATCCTGTTCCTCTCCCTTTATCCACAACTTCTCCTGCAATTATCTCCCCCTTATCGTAACCTTAGAGGCTGCGCTGCTCACTGATCCTGCATTTTCTGACAAATACAAATCTGTGACCCTAAACGGCTGGAACATCTCCTCGGGGAAGACAATCGCCATCCGCCACTTGCACAACCGTCTCGATCACAGGATGGTCACGATAATTTCCAATGGGAATGAGTTGGAATCACTCTCTCCTTAAAGGCGAATCAGTGTAGGTGCAAAAACATTGATTTAGGAATGAGTATTATGGGCCCCAGATTAATCGGATTACCACCTCTCCTGCCCATTAAATGATCTCAAAACATCCTTCAGACCCAACATCCGGACAACTCCTTCCAATTACCCCACATGGGCTTGCTATATCTGCCAAATGTATGTCTGGCCCAACTGTGGGTCTATGATCATATTGAAGTCACTCCCCAAGAATGTTGTTGCCTGCGGAACATCTGCTATAACGTGGCCCAGTAGTCACAACATGTCTGTCTGAAGTCCAGGGGGTATGTACACATTAATAAATGCCAACATCTCACCCTCCCAGTCCCCAGGAACCACTACATACTGCCTAAAGATATCTGTCCACACCTACATCACCACGAGCGGTACGGATGTCTTCACCAAGATGGCCACGCCTCTGGAACTCATAGTGAATCTTGCATGTTCCTCCACCATACATTTCCCTCGCCCTAAACCTGGTGAATGATTCCCCCTCATGTGTCTCTTGCAGAAAAACTCCATTCATTGAGTACTATGTAGTGCCTTCGCCACCAACCCACGCTTAATTCTATCACCATCAATAACATTGGATTACCTACATCCAATCCCACTGATACAGAGAATGCAGCCCCTCTGCTGCCCTACTTCAAGCTCAGTGACCTCCCTGTTCGTACCCCAAAAACATGAATGAAAATGAACAGTTAAACTTTTCCTCAACTTCCACCGCACCCTACCTTACTGTGTCCCGGTCTTACAACTGGCCACCCCCCAATTCACGGTACATCATTTACCCTAACAATACAACACTTGCTTTTAATCTCATCAACTCTCAATGTCCTGGACACAGCACCAACAAGGCGGGGTCTCTGAGGCAGGGCAATACTTCTTCATGGCTCTGACTTCTCAATTCTCTACTTGCACATTGGCACAGGGGGGAAAAGATTAAACATCAGTTCCAGTCCCCAGAGCCACCAAGAGCCCCAGCCCGTCTCAAATGATTTTCCCGGAAGTCACTGGTGTTACCACTGCTGGCATCGCCTCCCCCTCCCCATTCTCCTGCCCTGACGTCTCCTCACCAGAGTCCTCCTCACCACCAAGAAGAACATTCCACCTGCTACCCATGTCCCTGCTTCATTGCTGGTGAAGCCCCTCCACCACTTTTGCTCACAGAGACTCCGCCTGGTCCCTTGATGGCCCCATGGTCGACCTCCTCTGAGGCCTGCAGTTGCACTTAGCTTCCTGCCAATCTGATGTTGATGTGCACCCTCTTGGGCACTAAATACGCTCACTGCTCCTTCTGCTCCCATGTCTCCACTGGCATGGAGAAAAAGTACATTTCGCTGTCCAAGGTAATCCAGAACCTGGCAGGAAAAACTGCGCATATTTTATGTTCAGGCTTTTGAGGTGGCTCTTGATAGCCTTGAATGTCTCCCTTTCCTTCTCCACAAATATGGTGTAGTCTGGATAAATATTAACAATGCCCCCTTCCACCTAGCAGAACCCATGCAACCTTTAGAATATTTCATCCCTATCTCTGTAGTTCAGGAGTTTTGCCACTACACCCCTAGGAGAGACCCTGGAAACTGGTGGCTTGTAAGGCACCCTATCATCCCTCTCCACTGTGAACCATTTAGAGATCTTCCACTCCAGGACCAGTATTGCAAGGCAGTCCTCAAGGTACAGTTCCCTTGACTGACCTTCCGCTGTCTCCGGTAGGCCCACAACCCTAAAACTGTTTCAACGTACGCCGCCTTCTACATCCTTGATCTTCCACAGCAACACTGATAGCTGCTTTTCCTTCAGCGTAATGTGCATGCCATACTCCAGCACCATTTGCAAGTTTGCTCCAGAGTTGATTCTGTGCCTACCACCCTCACAGTACCAAGCTTCCCTTGGTACTCCTAAAGTAGGTTCACATCATGGTTTCAATTTTCCGCTAAATCGACTCTTTGGTGTCTTTGATGGGTGCCAGGATAGTTGCTGTGTGGGGTGGGACTCTAACCCTCTATCCATCATTGGTGGCCACTGCTCGGTAGGTGGCCCTGTGGCACCCAGCCCCTCCTCCTCCTTCAGTGGTTGCATGGCCTTGTTGTGCACCATAGTTGCTACAACTGCATGCAGGCACTGGACGTGAAAGCCAATGCTCCCTCTGATTCGCAGAGGAGTCATGAGAACTCAACAACAGGAAAGCGTGGTGCATTGGGTAGCAACATCCTAGCCTGTCTCAAACAGTAATTTACGACTCACTCTTGTATGGGCATTCTCAGGGCTGCCTACAGAAGGCACTGTGCTCTATTCTCGAGGCTGCGACAGACCTTCAAACCACCGACCATGGGCCCCCAGGCACCTGCACACCTAACCCCTCACTTGAAGAGTCCTCTTGGCTGGCCCCCATATCATTGTCTTCCCACTGCACCTTGCTCCTCAGTCCAGGACAGGTATATCTCCCAATGGGTGCAATGAAAAGTACATCCCCACTGATTGCCCCACACAGGAACGGTGACCGGGTGGGTGTGGGGGTCACATATTGTCTCTTCATTCAATGTGATCCTGGTGCTGTCTCCTCGCCATTTCCCCTAGGCCCCCAACGGCCCAAGTGCTGGCCTCCTTATACCCCCTCAGTGAGATTAGGGGGCCCCATCGTACCCCCACCACAACACTCAAGAAATGTCCCCCCTGCTATCAACTAGTCAGGCCTGTGTATAGTGTCTCACTGCCAGAGTCACCTCTGCAGCACTAGTCCCCTTTCTGTCGCTGCCCTTATTCGGCCACAGGTGGGCAAGGCACCATGTTCATAGGCCCCCTAGGCGTGCGTCATGCTGGGGCATGCCCCACAATATAGTCTCCAGGAGGCGTGTGCCTAATGGAGGGGCTCTTCTCACCCCCCACCTGTTTTCATCGCAGTGTCCTTGCCACAGACACTCCCCCAGGCCCTCCGATGGCCCGGTCTTGGCTCTCCATGTCGGGGTGTGTGGAGCAGGAAGCGGAGCACCACCCCCGATGAAACACCCACCTGCCAGGCAAGTCTCACAGCCCCTACAGCTCCGGTGGTGCTCAGGAGTTGCTTAGGCCCCCAAGCGGCCCCTTCAGATCTTCGGTGCCTAGCTCGCTGCCAGAGCCGGTGCCATTTTGCTTTGGCCAATGCCTTGCCGGGCAGCTCCACCCAGGTCCTGCCACTACTCCTCCAGCCTCTACCCTCTGTTGGAGGTCGGGCTTGTTTCTCCCATCACGGGTCTCTTGCACCTGCTCGTAGGAGCCGGCGGACAAAGGAGAAATCTCCTCAGCTCAGTGGTTACGCCGCTGAATCCAAGCATCTGGGAATTGGGGATCTTTTCAACTAGTAAAGACATGCTGTATGAGTGTTTTGCAAAATATAAAAGACTGCATTGGTTTGAAGTTATTGCAGGCACTATTTATTTAATATCAGGAACATCGACAGTAAAAACCGGCCAAGCAGACCATACAACAGGTCCACTAACAGCCAGAAAATCAGCCCATGCACCGATGCACGGTCCCATCAGACTAGACCGTCGGGCACTTCCTGATTGCCCCATAGGTCAGTCCTTACCTAGTTTTAATCTGCATGGAAGTGGGAATTCAGTGACTAATTTGACAGAGTTTACATGGTTATTTCCCAATCCATATGAATTAATTTAAGTAACTTGATTTAGGTGGAGGAATACCTGCCGGAAAAGCTATTTCTGTACAATTTGCATCCTTGAAATCCCCCTTAATCAAGGCCTTTGTCTGCAAAGATTGGAGTTAGTGAGAACAGTTATCTTAACAAGAGTCAATTTAAACACATTAGGGGGCTGTTGAATGCTACACAGCAATCTTTAGGAGGGGTTATATTTGGTTTTAAAGCTGGAATCTACGTGGAATCAGTTCTAAATCTAATTAAACAGTATCAGATCACAGAACTGTGGCAGGATAAATCTCTCTCCAGGCAGGCATTTACAGCTAGACTTAAACTTTTATTCAGTCAGGTTAGTTTCACTATGGGATTGCTATCTAAAATAAAAGCTATGCTAATGAAGCTTCATGATGGGGTCTTCGTTTATTTTTTTATTGTAGGAAAGGTGTTGTTGTGTCTGTAATTTAGATCTGGAAAAATTGTCGTAGGCCATTACTATATGCCTTACGGTCTACGAGAAAAAGATGACTATTCTTTAAATTCAAGCAGTATCAGGTCTGGAATATTCATGGTGTGGTTATTTTGTTTTTAAGTGGGAGTACCAATAGAACATGCAATAAACCTTTATAGATATTTTTTAGAGGAAGCTATGATATCGAATGCCTCTTTATTATACCGACTAAGATTATAATTATTATCCCTACCAACAACGGGGTCTGAATTATGGAGACCTTCTATTGATAGCAGATTCACAGCCAGATTTTAATCTGGATATCTTGTTTTATCATTTACTAATTAAATTAAAGTCAAATATATTTTAGGATCGCTTTTGATTTAGTTATACACACGTTTGCTAAATTGAATTTCTATTTATTGATACATGCATGAATTATATGTTTGCAAGTTGTTAATTGGTTACTTCAATTGTAAAATCTTCAAACAGATCCTGTTTATTTTTTGTTTTATAAAACACATTAAATGCATTCATTAGTTTTGAAATCTTAGTAAGTGATGCAGTCAAATTTACTGCTTACTCAAATTGCATTTAGAGGGCGAGAGATTCATACAAACTGAATGCCAAAGAGTTAAAATGGAGTTGATGTTTCAGGTAGGCCTGCTAACAATTTTAATTTCGCCGGAGTAATTGGAGTCATTTCAGAAATTCTGCGTTACTCTTTTTTTTTTAAATATATCTTTTATTGAATTCACAGAAGTGGCAACTTAATTGGTACACCTTGCATTCGGTCACATCTCGGGGATGTCTGTCATAATCGCGGGACATTTCACAATTGGCAATGGTACAGTGTTGCATACAGTTCAACTATAATGTAATATAAATGTTCCAGTCGTTTCAGTGCATTATGCAAGATGATATCAAGAAGAAAATGAAGAACATGGAACAGGAACTAAACCTAAAAGGGGACTTAAGGTGGGGGTGTGGTCATCTAGCACATGGATGTGGCGTGTGTGGTTCAAGCCTTGGATCTGTCGTTACATCTCGAGGTCATGGGTGTCATAGGGCAGGGGGGCCGAGGGGCCGGGGCAACGGGTGCGGTGCACGCTCGGGTTGTTGGGCGGGGTAGTCCTGTGTCGGTCACTGTGGGGCATCGTCAGTGGGTGCTGCAGCGGCGTCCTGCGGTTGGATATGCGGGCCCCTATCGGGAGTGCCATCATCGCGGTCTGTGGACCCTGTCGCTGTAGGCCCTGCCTGGTTATCCTTATGTAAAGAGCCTAGCATTTCGCCCCATAACGTCGCTATCGGGAACTTCCGTAGTCCCACAGTCTCCTCAGTGTGTAGGGTGATGCTTTCTGCTTTCGCCCAGTTGTCTAGGGAGGCGTGCCAGTGTGTCACCAGGGGGGGTGGACCGCTTCCAGTGTTTCCTGATCAGTCGTTTGGCCGTAATGAGGCCCAGATCCCAGAAGCAAGAGGGTGCTTTATTGTGTTTGGTTCGTTTGTATATGCCCAGTATGCACGCTTCCCATGTGTGCGGTATTTTCATGTTGGTGCAGCGTTCCAGTGTCGGTAGCAGAGCCTGCCAATATGTCTGGAGTTGTGGGCCCTGCCACAGCATATGTAGCAGGTCCGCGCCTACCAGTGTACATCGCGGGCAACCAACTGTGGCGCCTGGGAAGTATAGATTAATTTTATCCGGCGATAGATACGCACGGTGCAGTATGTAGAACTGGATCAGTTTAAAGCGTGCATTTCGTGGGATGTTCTTGGGGCTCGTTATCACCATCGTCCACTCCCCATCCGTCCAATCCCTCCCTCTGTCAGCAGCCCATTTGTCCCGTAGAGGCGGTAGGGTATGTTGTGTGTGCGACAGCAGTGCCTGTGTCAGCCAGTGTACCACATGTGTACCGTTCCCCATGACATGTAGGTGCTGTATCAGCTGGTGCGTGGGCGGTTCCTCTGCTATGGTCCCCCACCTCTGCGTGTATGCCATGACTATGGAGGCGTGTTGCAAAAACTGCCCCGCTGGGAGACCAGTGTCGTCGGCCAGCGTCACAAAAGGGATCAGCGCTCCAACGGCATATAGGTCCGCCATGGTGTCTACCCCCGCGCGCGTCCAGGGTTCTAGTGCTGCTTCTGTGACAACAGATGAGGTAGTTGGTGTGCCCAGGAGTGGTAACGCGGGGGCGTATGGTTTAGTGTGTTTAGTAAGTTTCAGGCTCCTGGTGTAGCATGTGACAGCTATGGCTGTATGTAGTTGAGTCGCTCTCCTTGCAGGTGCCAAGGGGTGGAAGAGGGAGTGGATCTGGGCGAGCGACAGTATATCAGTGGCCGTGGCTGTGTCGTCCAGGTTTCTGCCCGCTAACCAGGCCGTCACCCACTGCAATTGCGCTGCCAAAAATTAGAGCTCTAGATTCGGCACTGCAAGGCCCCCTTCGCTGACTGGGGCGTAAAGCTTCCTCAGGGCTACCCTGGGCCTGCCCGTGTTCCATATCAGATCCCTGACCATGGTTTCCAACTCTTTGAAGGTGTGGACCCGGACATAAGTCGGGATGTTAGCAAAATAGTATAGAAGCCTGGGCAAGACGATCATTTTCGTCAACGTCACTCTGCTCGGTACATTGAGTGGGAGCGTCTTCCAAAAGGAGATCTGGGATCTTATGGATGTTATGGCGCGTGTGAGGTTACCGTCTAGGATATCCGGGGGTGTTCTGTATACGTTTATGCCTAGGTACTTGAACGTGGTGTGGTGCCATGGTAGCCGCTCGCCGTGGATCTCTATCCCCGCGTCAGAGGTGTCCGGATCAAATGCATATGCCCCTGATTTGGCCCAGTTGACCCTAAAGCCTGACATGGACTCGAAGGACTGGAAGATTTCTGACAGTTCCGGCGGTATGCAGGTGAGGTCTTTGACATGCAAAAGTATGTCGTCCGCATATAGCGACTCTATGTGTACGCCGTCCGCCAGTGGAATGCCCCAATGTGCGCCCCTGGTACGTAATATCTCGGCTAGGGGTTCTATCGCTAGTGAAAATAGCAGTGGAGACAGCGAGCAGCCCTGCCTGGTGCCGCGTCGGACCCTGATGGAGTCAGACATCAGTTTGCTGGTGCGGACTCGTACTTCCGGATGGTTGTATAGTAGCCCGACTAGTTCAATGAAATCGTCCCCTAATTCGAATTTGCGCAACACTGATAACAAGTAAGGCCATTCGACCGAGTCGAATGCCTTCTCTAGGTCTAGCACCAGGCAACCCGAGCGTGGCCAATCTTGTGTTGCATAGGTCTGGACACGGAACAGCCTGCGTATGTTATGGGAGGTGCACCTAGCGGGCACAAAGCCATTTTGGTCAGCGTGCACCAAGGCAGGCACCAAGGCCGCCAAGCGTCTGGCCAAGGTCGACGCCAAGATCTTGTAATCTGTGTTCAGTAGCGCCAATGGTCTATATGACCCAAGGAGCATGCCATCCCGGTCCGGTTTGAGGAGTGACACCAGCGTCGCCTCATTCAGTGACTTAGGCAGAGCCGAGTCTTCGAGCGCCGCCGAATACAGTAGTTCAGGGATGAGTACATCGGAGCAGGCTTTATAATATTCCGCCGGTAACCCATCTGGGCCGGGGGCTTTACCATTCGAGAGAGCAAATATGGCTTCTCGTAGCTCATCCGCTTCCAGGGGGGCTCCCAGGTCTTCTCGCTGGTCGTCTGTCACGACAGGCAGCACCACTTCGCCTAGGTATGCTTCGATGGATGAATGTTAGGCTAGTAGCCTGGACTCATATAGCGCACTGTAGTGTGCCACAAAGGCCTCGTGTATCTGTGCCTGGGTGTACACCGCCTGGCCGTTGGCCGGACGAATCGCTGTCACGGGCGATGTGCGCTCCTCGCGTTGTATCAGCCAAGTTAACAGCTTGCCAGGTTTATCCCCGACGTGATGTGTGCGCGCTGAGTGGGCCGTGTAGTTGATGTGCTTCAATCGACCTATCAATCTATCGTGCTCCGCACGTGCTTCCAGTAAGGCTGTGCTGTCGTCAGTGGTCGCCGTCTGCTCTGCTTGTTGCAGGGTGGACTCCAGGCGCCGGAGGTCTGTTTCCAACTGGCGCCGTGAGTGAGCCTGGGTGCCCAGACAGTGTCCCCTGAGGACCACCTTAAACGCATCCCACTCTATTTGTGGTGTCGATGCCGTGCCTGTGTTGTCCTCGAAATATTGCGCTGTTTGTGTGGTTATGGAGCTCCGGAACGGGCCGTCTAGCAGCAGATCAGGTTGTAGCCGCCATGTGGGTATCGGGGGTCGCGGTTGCTCCCATGACAGGTCTAAGGTGTGTGGGTTGTGATCGGAGTGTGTGCGGCCCATGTAACAAGTGTCTGTGATGCATGGTAGGAGCTCGCTAGATACCATAAACCTATCTAGTCTCACATGTAGGGTGTGTGCCCCCGAGTAATATGAGTAATGTCTAGTGGTTGGGTTGCGGCTGCGCCATGCGTCGTGTACATCCCATTGCGTGGACCACGCTTGGAGCGTGTTCGCGGTGTTTCGTGCCTGTGAGGTGTTGGGTGGAGGGTGTGAGCGATCCAGGGCAATGTCCAGCGTGCTATTGTAGTCTCCGCCTAGAATCCAGGGGACTCCATGCCAGGGAGCCAGCGTGTTCGACATCTGTGCTAGAAAGTCTGCCAGTCCAGTGTTGGGTGCGTACACTGAGACCAGAACCAGTGGGTTCCCGTTGAGTCTGCCACGTATTGCAACGTACCTCCCCTCAGGATCTATGTGTGTGTCTAACGTCATCCAGGGAACGCCCGGTCTGACCCACACTAGTGTGCCCTTAGCATAGGACGAGAAACCTGTGGCATGCAGCTGCCCGCGCCATCTACGTCTCAGTGTGGGCACTTCCGTAGTATTGAGGTGCGTCTCTTGGAGAAGGGCGATTTGAACGTGGTGTCGTTTGAGGTAGGAGTAGATCTGGTAGCGGCGTGTCGGTGTGTGTATACCTCTCACGTTCCACGTGCACATCTTAACGGCAGACATCACATTTTGTGGCAATCCCCCCCGTCCAGATCCCCCCCCTCCCCCCCATGCGCCCAGTGTCCGTTGTCTGGCAGGCGTCCCCCACCTTCGTGCAGAAAAATGTGACTATAGACCACTTTAGTGAGAACAGGGAAGGGGAAAGGGGCATGGCTAACGGAACATGTAGCCATTGAACAGTATGAACCTCAGAAATACCAAAAGGTCGGATGCGAAACGTGCTCCCGTCCATACTCTCTAGGAGAGCAACAAAGTCTAAATTCAGGGGGGTGGATGTGCTATGAGCTCAGTGTCAATAGCAATGAGTCAATAGTGACTTTGTGTGAGGGATCGCCTCAATCCCGGGGGTGGCGTGCCAGTCTGTGCCGCCCATGCAGGCAGGGGACCCCATTAGTACACATAGGAAACATCATACTTTACGTGTCTCTTGCCATCCGTTTCTATGCGCCGTGTCTTTGGGGCAGTGCGCCAGCCAGGCGGAAGGTTCCAATGTCCCCCTGGGCCTCTCGGTCGCCAGGGAGTGGGTGTGCTTAGGGCAGGTTGACCGCCCACCCGGCTGTGATGTCCAATAGCGCCAACCGCTGTTTCACGCATTGGCCCATGCATGGCGACTGGTCCGGTCCTGCATGGTCTCCTTCTGCAATGTCTCTGTTGAGTGTTGGTTCTGGTTGTAGTCAGCCGATATAATCCGCCGTTTGTGGAGTGAGGTCTGGTCTGTTCCCCGATGTTTGAGAGTCTGGCAGTCCATAGATGGCTTCATCGTCACTGGGGAGTTCCTGCATGCTGCCGCTTGCTGCCTCGCTTGGTGCGGGGGATCTGCTGAGTTCCATGACCAGGCGGAGGGCGTCCTGCTTCTCCTTCCGCGCAGCGTCCGCCTGCGGGGGAGTTTTCGCCATGTCATGAGTGTCGGCCCGTGTCCGTTGGCGGGGTCTGCGTCTTCTTCTGTTACTCCCGGATCGCCTCCGTGGTGCGGGACCTGTGTGTGCTTTAGGGTCTGTGTCCACTCCACTGTCCAGCCAGGCCTCCACGTCTGTGGGCTCTGTGAAGAAGTGAGTGCGTTCGTCCGCCACTACTCGCAATTTCGCAGGGAATAATAGGGAATATTGCAGCCCCAGCTGTCTCAGGCGCTTTTTCACCTCCAGAAATGAATGTCGCTGCCGCTGTACTTGAACCGTGTAGTCCGGGAAGAACATCACGGTCGCGTTTTCAATCCGGATCTCGTGGAGTTTGCGTGTTTCTTGTAAAATTGAGTCCCTGTCACGGTAGTTCAATATTCGGAGCAGCATGGGTCTGGGTTTGGATCCCGTCGCCAGGGGCTTGGTAGGAACTCAATGGGCACGTTCGATCACGAAGTGTGGGGATAGTGACCCATCCGGCAGTAAGTCTTTCAGCCACTGTTCCATGTGTTCCTCTGGGGTTCTCCCCTCCCATTTCTCCGGGACCCCGACTAGGCGCACGTTATTTCTTCGTGCCCTACCTTCTGTGTCCTCGGCCCTGTCTTCGAGGAACGCCACTCTGTTCAATAAATCCTGTATCTGCTTGTGTGACTGGCCCACCTGTGGTTTGAGCACCGTCATGTCACTCTCCAGAGTCGTGGTGCGGTCCGACAATTTTTTATGGTCCGCCCTCAGGTGCGTCAGGTCGATGACCACGCTATCGATTTTCGTAGCCAGGGACGTGCGGGTCAATTGTATGGATTCCTCCAAACGCTCCATGGCTGCCAGCATGGTGTCCAGTTTTGCCGTTGTTTGGTCGGAATCGGTACCTTTCCCGGACTTATCCATCTTGCCCTTCGAATTGGAGCCACTGGCCCCAGTTCCAGTTCGGGTTTTGGGCCCAGTAGACATCTGTCTCTGTGGCGCGCCTCCGCCTCAGCGACGCGGTTTGTGCCGGGAGAACTGGATATGGTGGTCACTCTGTCTCCGTGATTTGCGAGCTTGTAGGGGTTGGAGATCAGGAGGGCATTGTGCTGCTCAGTACGATTCGGTGCCAGCTGGGCTGCCCGGAGTTTGGGTGCCCGCAGTAATATGTCTGCGCGTGGCCACCAGTTGTGTTGTTGGCGTGGGTGTTGATTGCGCAGTTGTCTGCACCCTCCGCGTGGCGCTGTGTGTCTCAGGTTCGCTACGTGCTCCGGGATGTAGGCGTCTGTGTGCCCTTGCCACTCCCTGCCGTTTTGCGGGTGTTCTGGTACCCTGCGTAGGCCCCAGGCCCTCCCAGTAATGGCGTCTGCCAGGCCGCCTGGTGCTGCCGCTATGGATGTCCTTGTGCACCACCCACTGCGAGTAGCGCGTGCACGACTGACCTTCTGGGGCTGTAGCTGGTGTTCAGGCTCTCGTGGAGGGTGTTGGTGAAGCGCCGTGATTGTTGTGCCTCTCCGCCCCGGGCCTTTGTCCTCCTAGTCGTTTCCGGTTTGCCACGAGTCGGCGCCCGGGGGCCTCGCAGCTCTGCTGGTGGGTCGCTGTGAGTGGTGGTCCCGGGTGAGCCGGGTCGTGTCTTGGGTGCTGTTCTTCTCCCCCTGTGGTGCGCTTGGGCCCTGTGAGTAGGCCACTGATTTGGGCCTGGGGCGCGTGGTGAAGCCCCGGTCTGGCCTGGTCTCCTGCCGGGGCTGGATGCGACGTGGGCGGCTCCCGCTTTGCAGAACGCTCGGTGCGGCGCAGAAGCGCCGATCGCTCTCAAAGTTGGCAGGGTGTCGGAGGGTGTCATCCCTCTGCCGCGCCGTCGGTACTCGGCTGGTCAAATGTCTTATTTGCCGGATAATTGCACCGGGAAGGGGAGCTCGGAGCGGAGCTCTACCCCAAGGCGGCCATTCACGTTGCGTGCCTAGCCACGCTCCCCCATTCTGCGTTACTCTTTGATGTAAAATTACCAATCATAATGAGATTACCTCGGCTCACCAAATTAAGGTTAATTTGGGAGGAAAAATCCATACTTTTGCAGGAGCACATTTAGTGAGCACGAGCGACTACTCATGCAGCTATTCATGTTTTGTTGCATTTATCATATTTTCTTTGCGCAAAATTCATCCTCACTTCCATTTTCAACGCGAGCTAAGAACTGAGAGCTAAATGCTGGGAGCAAGTTGGGAGAAATTCCTACCTCATGTGCACGTTTAGCGAGTTCAAGCACCTGCTTGTGTTCGCTATTCATGTTCTTTTTTTTCGTATTCATGTTCTGTTGCATTTAGCGCTGTTTCTAAGCACTGATGGCCAGATGCATCATGCAAAGAAATAGCGATTCCTTAATTGCGATTATTAAGGAATCGCAAATAAGGACTCGCTATAGGCAATGCATGATGTGGATTGCGAAAAAACAAGGAATCGCTAAAAGTCGCTAAATACTTTAGCGATTCCATGTAAAGTAATCGCAATAGTAAAATAATTCCAACCGCGCATTTTGCGATCCCGCTATTTGCGAAATCGCAAATTGCGATATCGCTATTAGCGAGTTCGCTAAAAGCGGGAGCGTGAAAAACTACAGAGTCGCATTGGGAGCAGGCTGATGACATCACAACCAGGAAGTCAATCAGCCCATGCTGCCACCTGTGCACAGTTGAACTCTGAGGCAGAAGCTGAGTGCAGGGAGTGAGAGCAGAAGCAAACAAACAGCAGGTTGCTAACTGGTGGAGACAGCCATGTCCCAAACAGCCACAGAGGAGGGAGCAGTGGCCAGGAAGCGCAAAATAAAGTTCAGTGAGGGTGAACTTGACATCCTCATTGAAGAGGTTGCAAACAACCACGAAAAGTTATTTGGCAAGCTCTCCCTTAAAGTGCCAGAGGCAGACAAGAGGAGGATCTGGACCAGGATCAGGGACAAGGTGAATGCTGTGGGGGTCACACACCGCAGCATTGATGACCTGAAGAAGCGCTGGTACGACCTGCGCAGTC
The DNA here is from genome assembly GCF_964263255.1 of Lissotriton vulgaris. Taxonomy (NCBI): domain Eukaryota; kingdom Metazoa; phylum Chordata; class Amphibia; order Caudata; family Salamandridae; genus Lissotriton; species Lissotriton vulgaris. The sequence continues at coordinate 635,605,981 of NC_141700.1, read as the reverse complement.
GTGCAAAGGAGAAGGTTGCTGAAAGGCTGAAGGAGGCGAAGGGGACTGGAGGAGGAGGCCCAACAGTCCCAGACAACACACCCCAGGAGGACATGATTGAGGCCACTATTGATCCTGAAGCAGTCGTAGGAGTGACAATCCTGGACACATCTGGGGCAGCCTGTAGCACACAAGGTAAGATGCATGACTATCAACAGCACAAAGCACATACTGATAGTGCCCAAATGTGATTTCACCTGCAATAATTACAGCAAAAATCGTCCAGCACACATTTAACATAGGGAGCCCAATGCATCATGGGACTTGTAGTCAGTAGTACCCATGTGCCAGTTGGAATCCAACACAGTAAGCCCAAATGCTAACAATAAGCAGTACAGTGATAGATGAGAGACAGTCATAACAGAAAAGTGTCATTTTATTAAGGTTGCAGAACTATTGAAACACATGTATATAACATTGCACTGTTTCACATCACAGATGCAGCTGAAGGAAACACGGATGACAGTGATGTTGAAGAGAGCACACAGCCCAATCAAGAGACTGCGGCATCAAAACCTGTGTCACCACCATCCAAAGGAAAGGCACCAGCAAGACGCAGGGCCACAGTTGCACCACTACAGCCAATGGAGGTAGAACAGCATACATCTAGCACACCTACTACAAGCCGTGAAAGTGCCAGTCACACACCAACACCGCAGGCACATGTCCGGGCAGGATCACGACGCAGACCAAGGAGCCCTACTCTGTCACAGGAAGCAGGAAGTCACAATCAGTGGGGTGGCGTGGAGTCACAGATGGTGCGGGTTCAGCGCGTGCAAGCTAGGCACATGGGAGCAATCGACCTGCAGATGACAAAAATGAACAGTAACATCACTGCAATGGCTGACAGTGTGAGGGAGCTCACAACTGCCATAGTGGAGGCTCACAGGGAATCCAACAACGCCCTCCTGGAGGTTGCACGTGTGATGCACGAGGGACACAATTCACAGAGGAAGAGGCATCGGCAGTTTCTCGCATGCATGGAGGCTTATACCAAGTCAAACACCAAGATAAGCACTAGCGTGTCACACCTGTCACGTCGGTCTGTGGGAATGTAGATTGACATGGCCCATTGTTGTGGGGATGTGTCCAAGGCACTGGGGCAAATTACTACAGCTGTGGAAATGATGCAGGCTAGCACTGGTGTTCAGGGCGACGTTACAGGGGAAGAGGGTAGTGAGGCTTCGAGCCTCAGCAGCATCAGTGCGCCACTCAACACTGTCAGGAGGAGCAGTAGCCGTAGACAGGCACCTCCCGCAGCATCTACGAATGCAGATGCTGAAGCAGGAGAAAGACATTTGGGTGTGAGAGGGAGGAGACGGTGAAACAAATTGGAGGGGTGTTAGACCTCATGGTGACGTAACCATGTACAAGACAATCTTAGTGACTGCATGACAAGTCCTTAGTGTGTCTCCTCTGTCCATTGGTGCATGGGGTTAATGTGCTAATGGACAGCATTTCAGGTTGTATTGACACCCCATACTGCCAGCCGTGATAATAAATAGTTAACCTTGAAATGCAAATGAGTGTTGTGTGTCATTGTTACATACCTTAGAAATAATGCTGGGTGATGTCTGCACGTTTCCTCTGTCCCTCCGCTGAACTGGCAATATGTGCACGGCGTGGTTGTGCTGGGGGCTGGTTGCCCTCTGTGTCAGATTCCTCGATGGGGATGCCTCTCCTGTTGCTATGTTGTGCAACATTGCACATGCAGCAATTATCCTGCAGCAGGTTTCCGGTTGGTACAACATAGCTCCTCCAGTTTTATGCAGGATGCGAAAGCGACTCTTGAGCAATCCAAATGTCCGTTCTATAACGTTACGTGTCCTGATGTGGGCTGCATTGTACCTCTGTTGTTGTGGACTGGCTGGGTTCAGGTAGGGAGTCAAGATGTAATGCCTCACCGCGTATGCACTGTCACCTACAGAGTAAGAGGCAAGATGTCAGAGTCACTTATGCATTGCCATGACTAAGTCAGTGATGTGTATAGTATTGCACTTACCTAGCAGGTGTCCATTGCCAAAATCTCCCCTGAGCAGACGTGTGTGCAAGCCGCTATGGCGGAAGATGTATGAATCGTGAGTGCTTCCTGGGTATTGTGCGACTAGGTCGGTGATGATGTTTTCCGCATTGCACACTGCTTGAACATTGATTGAGTGATATGCTTTACGGTTGCGGAATATATACTCATTCACGGCAGGGGGACATATGGCTACGTGGGTGCAATCAATGCATCCAATCACGTGTGGGAACCTTGCTACTTGGTAGAAGTCCTGTTTTGTTTGGCTCAATTCCTGTGGGGTTGTGGGGAAGGAGATGTGGTTGTTGATGACAGTCATCATGGCGGCCAGGAAGGATTTGAAGAACCGCGAAAGGGAGCTCTGTGATACCCCTCCTGCTTCTGCCACTATGTCCTGGAAGCTACCTGAGGCAAGGAGGTGGAGGCTACATAGCACCTGGACATGAGTAGGTATAGCCTGGCTCCTATGTGTTTGGCGCTGCAATAGTGGGTCCAATTCATCTATTAAGTCCAGTATCATTGCAGCATTCATCCTGTACTTATCATAAATTTGCTCAGCTGTCTGTCCTAACAATGTGATGCGCAGACGGAAGATTCTATCCTGGATTCTCCTTCTGGCCTGGCCTGCTGCAAGTATCCTTCTCCTCCTCGCAAATATGTAGAGTCCTGCCATTGTGGAAGGCCACTGGGGCCTCATGGGAGTGTTTAAATACACCTCTGATGTCAGGCAGGTGGGTAGGTATTTTTTTTTTTTTTTACCACCTGATTGTGATTCCCTGTAAACTGCTCTTGCAAAATAGCGAATAATGACAGAATCGCAATTTGCGATTTTACATGCATGGGAAAAAGCGATTTTATAGCGAAATCGCTATTTGGATATTGCGATTTCGCTATATTAATCGCAATTTATTGGTTTCTCGCTACTTGCGAGTCGCAAATGGGGTTTGGCTTTGATTCTGCGATTATATTGCGATTTCGCAATTTTGCGTTTGCGATTTCGCTTTTTCTAGCGATTTCTCTTCATGCATGCCGTTTCTTTCCTTTGCGATCGCAATTGGTAATTCGCACCAGTTGCGCTCGCATTTTTGGTTGATGCATCTGGCCCAAAGTGCATTCTTAACTACATATTTTTAGCTGCAAATGGCATCATGTGAATTTCCTTGCATTAAATGTAAATAGAAATGGACTGCCTGTCTGCAAAGCCATGACATCAGCCCCGGTCCTAACAGCGATAGGGCGGTGGGGCCGCGTGCAGGGGAATTTCGAGGGACGATGCAGAGGGAAAATTATTTATTTAATTTCCCTCAGCATAGTCCCTCAAAATCCCCCCCACGCCGCACCACTGCTGTTGCAGCTGCATGACATATTATCAGTGCAAACCCCCTAGACCAACAAAGTCACGACATATAGGCACTATGGGAAAAGTAATAAACACTGCCTGTGCTGCAGGCAACCAATAATCTTTGTAGTAATAAACCACAACACTTCACATGAAACTCCAAAAGTCAAAAGGCATGAACACAACATTCTCTAGAAACAGACCACTGCTTTGCTGGGTGCTGACCATCAGAACCCCCGGACACCCCTACAATAAAACAAACGAATGCATCCTGTGTTTTCCTTCTCCGTAGTGGATTGGAGAACTGCTTTCCACTGTCAGTAAACAGCAAACTGCAGTCACTTAACTTCAAATGTAATGTTCTCTAATACCACGTCTACAGAATTTTCTTGTCAAATATAAAAGTCTTTAACTTTGTAAAGTTATTTTGATTGAGGAAACGATCTTTCTCAATGGCTTATCCATCCTACGCTTTAAAAGAAATATATGGAACCTTGAGAACACATGACAAGTAAATTAGCTTCAGATTCCTATCATTAATTTATGCCGTCTAAGCTTCCTGTTCGAAAACCGCTGCTTTCTTTCCATTTAGGCTCTTGAAAATGTTCTTCTAGGTAATCCTTTCTAGCAGAATATTTGCAAGATGATTCCTGGGGCTGGGTAAATTCATGCCTCACATCTTCACAGCTGGCTGTTAAGGGGCTCAACCTACATGTGGGTGACTATTGAGAAAGTCATACTTTCAGATAGCATCTTTGTTCACATTTCTTCTGGTTGTTATTTTCGATCAGAGACTTTGCAAAATGATGGTAACCTTCCTACTGAGCAATCAAGTTCATGTTCTTTTAACACTTTCAGTTTCGATCACAATAGCCTGTTTTTTTTAAAGTGCAGTTTGAGTCCCAGCCTTGCATCTCCCCTTCCTCTGTATTCACGGGTCGCCCTCCCAACGGTGGTTCCTCCATTAGCATCACCCCTCCTGCTGTGAGCGCAGCAAATGGGAAAAATACAATTATATTAAAATGATTTCATTACCATTTTATTTTGCACTGCTCCCAGTCCAAACAGTGTTTGAGGGCGGGCCACTCCTGCTGATTGGCAGCAGGGTAGAGGAGGAGTGGTCCCCTCTCCAGTTTAAAGTATGCATCCCGCTTTGGTGGTCTGTCTTGTGGTGGGCAACCTGACAAACACACTTCAAAGCACTGTGACCCGAGCTGCCTTAGACAGCTGGGTGGAGAGCAGGCGCAGGCCCCAAGTGCATAAAGCAGCATCAAGCCAGCCTGCTCCAACCAATACTGGTGTTTCTTTCATGCTTCTTCTTAGTGTTATCAGCAGCATAAGAGCAGCATCTGGATTGGTAGAGAGAAGTTATCGAGGTAGAAGAGAAGAACACCGAGAACGCCTGAGTAAGTAGTAAACATTTTTTCCCCTTTATGCTTACCTCTTTGACCCACTGACAGTCACTGTGAGAAACTCTCTTTGCCTTTAGCCTCAACTCTAGAGCTCTCATTCATTGCCTGTTACAGACAAAACCCTGTTACCGATGATTTAGAGCTTTGGCATTGAGCCTAAAGAGGTTATTGGTTTCTCACAGAGCCTGTCACTAGGTGAAAAGATTCACTTTGCTTGTCGACGCCCCTCCATTTTAAAATGTCACTCCCTGCCACTGGTCTTCCCTAGTATGAGATATCTTCCCAGCAGGGGAATAGAACTGATTTTTTTTAAAACAGTAAAAGCAAGATTCATTGCCAAGGCCATTTGGGGGCACTAGCGCACAAATTCTGCTCCTAAAACAGGCATGGGGAGACTGCTTCACGCGCTTCCTTGCATCAGCCCAAGGCCCTGGGTGGCATCTCCTTGCCTGCACTCCGCAGCCGCCCTAAACGTGCACCACTTGCATGGTGATTGTGTGCAAGAATAGTCTACTGTTCCCACTCCAATCACACCTATACAGAGCCTATTTAACAGACGTCTAGGTTGTTATTGTTATTGTTATTGTTAGCTTCGGTTTATATAGCGCCAACTCATCGGCAGGTCTCAAGGTCTAGGTCATCTCCTCTTCCAGATAACCAGCAATTCCACCCTCCTCTGGTCTTGGGTGGGAGTCAGAGAGCTGGAATGGCCTGCTCTGCAAAAAGTCCCCAATGTCTAGAGTGCAATTAAGGGCTTGACTCCTGGCGCCCACTGCCTGTTCCACTCCTCGACTTCATTCTCTGTATGATGACAAATGGCAGCGCAATCCAAAACTGAGGCACAACCCCCTCTCAGTTCATCTTGCCTACCTTGACCTTCTTGTTCCTGCCAAAGCGCTTCAAATGGACACAGTGCTAGGAAGAAGAAACAGTAGTCTAGGCCGCCGCAGGAAATAGCAGACGATGAGCCTATGTTTTTAAGTTGCCCAATGCTACATCAGTTTTGGGGTTTGGTCACTAGAGGTATGGAAGTTATGTTTGGTTTTGACATTCAGGTGAGCATAACTTTAGTATTTTTTGGGATTCTACCAATTTATGAGCTGTTATCTTTGGATAAGAATAAGCTGTGTTTTTACCTCATTTTACTTGCTCGGAGAGAAATTTGTAAATGTTGGATTGAGAATATTCCCCGACTTTTCTAGATTGGGTAAATTCTATCAAGTATACTATGAAATTGGGCAGGGCCATATGTAAAAAGAATAACAAGAGAAGAAAATACTTTTGGTTGCCACGTGTGAACTGGCTCACAGATCTTTAATATCAGGGGTACAACAGTCCAATGATTATGCCTTTACATAGAGATACTTCACCACTCGGGTCAGTTCTGGGGGATAACCAGTTAGAGGAACAGAACAGACCGAATACGAGAGGTTTTTTGTAAAGTGCATCCATTTGGATAAGAGCTCTCCTGCTGGTGCCAATCAACTGGGGGGCCGCAGGGAAAGCTAAAGAGCTCTGGATATATCTAATGGCGTTTGAGGACACCCTATTGTTGAGTTCTGGGAGCATCCCTCTGTTTACTTAGGCAGGAATAACAAGATGAAGGCTAGGAACATTATACTCAAGTCTGGGCCAGAAGAAGAACACCACTAGGCCTAGAATTGGATTAGTGGTTCTTGGGGTCTCTGATCTGTTAGTTTGTATAGCAGACAACTTAACTCATGCTGTCAGAGAGCTCAGAACACAAATCATATTAACAGCTGAATCATAGAAAAATGCCAAAATATAAAGAATATTAAGTAATCCAGATATATAAATACTGCCTTTGTATTTGGATTCAGGACCAAATAATGTTCATACAAGATAGAGATTCCGATCCTTGTATTATGTTATAATCTGGAGTTACAGTTTAATCACAATTGCATTCATAAAGTGTAACACATGATAAAGCTTAGCCTGAAGGAATGGTGCAGTTCCTCCCAGTCTCTATTTCATTTTAACAATTTAATCTTGGCTCCATCTGTCATAGTACCACTTGTGAGTGAATGTGAGGCTGAGTCACAGAAATCTCTCTGATTCAACCTGCACCCCACATGCATGTGCACATGTTCATGTGCAACCTGTTCAGCCAATGTATGTAAAATGTGTGCTCTAAAGTGCATATTTGGCTCCATCTTCCCTTTTCTTCTGAACTTCCCTTGAGTAATTCACCCTTGCTCACTTCAACCACTCAATTTGTTGAATTCAGGGCAAATACTTATGCCCCTGATGCTCCATAAATGTTCTAAATTCACTGGCCACTACGATTCGCGGATCCCCAACACCCACATCCAAGGGCCAGGGGGAAAGAGGGCCCTGCTACTGGGTCTCCAATGTCCCTTTCTGCCAGTTTTTCATGGCAGGTAAACCACCATGAAAATGCTGGCAGGGAGGGACAATATAATTCCTAAGAAAAATTGAGGTAACTGTTACTCAAGACCTCAGAAACAATGCAGCCAATTTTATAACCCACGTTTGTCTGAAGTCAAAGGGGAAAAAGTCCACCCTGGGTCATCAGGAACCAAATCCCTAGGAAATTCAAGTTTCTTACCTTTCAGAAGGCACACTGAGAACACTCGTTGCCAGTTCCCATTTTAACATGTTCATAGGCAAGATTGCTCAACACAATGTAATAAATGTTTAGTGATGAATGTAACATTTTTCGGTTCAGCCAAGCTGCACAGCCTTTACAAAATCCCACAGGTGACTGCATGCCTGAATTCATTACTCCTCCCATTCACAGCCTCCTGTTCCAAAAATGTCTTAACCACGTGCCTTTATTTTCATCAGGTGCTGGATCGAGGACAAAAATAGATGAAGAAAGAATTTGAAACCATTGAGGGAAGGGAAGAAGGGGTCATTGCCAAAGAAAAAGAAGATTTAAACAGAAGTTGAGTGTACTAAAAAGTGGATACGGCTGGTATAAAGTCAGTCGCACATTAGGCTAACATGGACCATTTAGTCTTTCTGACAGGATGGATAGCATAGTGCTGCTTGATGATAAGCAGTCGGGAAAAACCGTTGCCAGGGCAACGAGTGCATGCACAAGTGTTCATCAATCATCTCCACACACCTCAGGAGACCCAGCTACCTGGTTATAAAATCTGATAGAAATCGAGCAGTAGTAACACTAAGCATTCCAATGAAATGTGTGCTATTTTTCCAGCCTTAAGTTCAAATATGAAAAGCACACACAGCAAACTCCATTAAAATCTGCAAACAAGAATTTATGTTCAACTTAGAGATATTGTTGTCTGCCGGAAGAACATTTTCATTGACTAAGAAGCTAAATATGTATTTATTGCTGCAATTGTATACTTTTTTGCGACTATTTCACTGTTACTAAATCCTCAACGTTGTTAAGCTCTATTCCACTATTATGGGACATAAATGTGTCTTTATCTCAAAGGAAGAGAAAATATTTTCAGATGCTACTATTCAGATAATCCTTTGTACGTTGAGCATCCACCCCTTTGAATCTCTGAATGGATAAACCAATATCTCAGGGTGGAGTCAGGGGTGAGAAAAGTTTCTCCCAAATCCATTACTTAGGTCATCTGAGATCTCACCTAAAAGTAATGAGTGGCACTCAGCTTGTCAAGCAACATGCGTTATCTTGGAGAAGTTGCAGCTGATGCTACTAATAAAATCTAAGGCATCTTTATTCCTTAGTTTTCTGCAGATGGTGAAATATGATGGGGATTTTGTGGATGATGTCACTGAAGAGTAGAGCAGGATGGTCGTTCCGAGGAGAGGTACACTCGGCCCTTGCATCCAGCCTACCATGCAAGATCTGTCTTTTCTAGGTAAGAGATTGATCTTCAACAGCGATGGCCCTTGTTCCCACTTCTGGTATAACCAGTTCCATTTATACCCAATGTAATTCTGAGGGGAAACGTCCACATTTATCCTAAAAAGGAGAAATTCCACATAACTGGTCTCAATAGATAAAGCTCAAAGGGTATCAAGGACAGAACTTTGCCTGGAATGGTACTGATGGCCCTGCATCTCCAGAGAGATCTCCATTCATGTAGGGTGTTGAGGTCCCTTTACAAGGGAGCTACCCCACAGATTACCTCAGTCGAGATATGTAGGAGTTAGAGGGGCTGTAGATGGTCCTAGGTGTGTTCGGGGAGTCCCAGTGTTTAAATATGTGGGGACATTAGTGAAGGTTTCAACAGAGGTGCAGAGCTGATACAGATACCATTGTGTCAAAAAAATCCAACATCTGCTGGCAGTGAATTTTGGGAAATAGGTTTGTACCATGCAACCCCAATAGGTGTAGAATATCCTCACATGCCTACACTCAGATCAAGGCTTGTGGACAGAAATTGCACTTCAGTGACAGTTCTCATTCCTATCTAACCACCACCCTATGAAACACACACAGCCGCTGCCTCTCCACATAGTGTCCACCTTGAAGACTTAAAAAAAGATATCTATCTATCTATCTATCTATCTATCTATCTATCTATCTATCTATCTATCTATCTATCTATCTATCTATCTATATATTCACTTAAAAAAACATAGGTTTCAGGCCTTATATAGTTAGGAATTAGCATTTAAAAAACCATTGAAATTGCTCCTATATAGTTAGTTGTACTAACTATATTTCGCGCACCCGCAATCCACTCATGATGATGTCACATATTACATCATTCATGACATGGTCAGTGACATCACTGATGACATCACTGATGACATCTCAAATGACATCACTGATGACATCTCATTTGACATCACTGATGACATCACTGATGACATCATCCAGTGACTGTGTGTTTCTGTAAAGTTTAAATATGTTTTACACATTGAAGAATGAGTGGATGTATAAGTGTCTGGATGAAGGATTTAGTAGGTGCGTGACTGACTGTATGAGTGAGTGATTAAATGTGTCTTACTAAATGCATGGGTTAGTGACTAAGCTGTCTGAATGTGTGCATCAGTATGTCTGTTGTTGTGTAAGCTGCTGCATGTGTTGATCAGTAGCTATATGAGTGGCTATATGGGTTATTGATTGGTTGCCCAAGTATTTGAATGGGAGACTGAGTGTGTGTGTGGGTGGCTGGGAGGTGTGTGACTCTGTGCATAGATGTGTGAGCAGTTGATTCACTAGGTGTATGAGTTCAAGAGTGCATGTGGAAACAGCTATATGGGCGGTTGACTGTGTGCATGGGTGTGTTGGTGAGTGAATGGATATCTCAGAGCTACATGTGCAAGTAAGTACATATGTAAAACACAGTGCATGTGAGAGTTGGCATATATAAATGACTATACAGGAGAGCCAGTGAATGTGCGAGTGGCTATATGGATCATTGTGCACTTGTATCAGTGATTGTAGAAGAGAGTAAGTATGTGTTAGTATATGTTTGAATAAGTAAGGTGTTGTGTGTATAACTGTATAGTTGAGGAAATGGAAGTGTGATTGATTCTTTACATGACTGACTAGGTATGTGAGTAACTCCATGGATGAGTGGCAGTGTGTGAGTGTCTGTATAGGTGTATGAGTGCATATGATAGTGTTGTATTGATGAGTGACTGTATGTATGAGTGATTCTATGGGTGAAAGAGTGAATGTGTGTGTAGACCTAGGAATCAGTGAGTGCGTATGTAGTAACTGGTATTGGTGTGTCAATGGTTTCAAGAATGGTAGTCTGTATTTAACACTGGGTGTATCAAAGGTTATATTAGAGTGTGATTAGGTGCATCGTATTATCACATGAATGATATCATCAGTGATGTGATCAGTGATGTCAAATGAGATGTCATCAGTGATGTCATCAGTGATGTCATTTGAGATGTCATCAGTGATGTCATCAGTGATGTCACTGACCATGTCATGAATGATGTAATATGTGACATCATCAGCAGTGGATTGCGGGTGCGCGAAATATAGTTAGTACAACTAACTATATAGGAGCAATTTCAATGTTTTTTTAAATGCTAATTCCTAGCTATATAAGGCCTGAAACCTATGTTTTTTTAAGTGAATTTGCAAGGTTTTTAAAATGCTTATTCCTAACTATATAAGGCCTGAAACCTATGGTTTTTTAAGTGAATTTGCAAGGTTTTTTAAATGCTAATTCCTAAGTATATAAGTCCTGAAACCTATGGTTTTTTAAGTAAATTTGCAAGGTTTTTTGAATGCTAATTCCTAACTATATAAGGCTTGAAACCTATGGTTTTTTCAGTGAATTTGCAAGGTTTTTTAAATGCTAATTCCTAACTATATCAGGCGTGAAACCTATATTTTTTTTCAAAAAATTTCAAAGGTTTTGTAAATGCTGATTCTATTAGCGGATAACGTTTATATATGTTATTATCCTACTAGGACCACCTGAGCAGCCATCTTGTTTCTCAGGAGAAGTGAGGCACAAGAGAGCACAAAACAAGAGTGGAAAACGCAAAAAGGGGGCAGGGTTGAGACCCCCTGACCCTCTAGCCCTTCTCAGGGGGTCCCAGAAGGACCACCAAGTGCAAGAAAATTGTAAAAAAATGTTAATCGCGGGGTACCCGTACGGTGCGCGTACCCCGCAATTTTTTTTTTGATTTTTTTTGCCCTTGGGGTCCTTTTGGGACCCCCTGAGAAGGGCTAGAGGGTTGGGGGGTCTCTACCCTGCCCCCTTTTTGCATTTTCCACTCTTGTTTTGGGCTCTCTTGTGCCTCAGTTCTCCTGAAAAACAAGATGGTGGACAACACTTCCTGGTTTGGACAGTTTGGAATGTTGACAGTCGACTGCCAGCCAATCAGAAACTCGCTCGCGCATGTAAGGGTACGCACACGAACGCGTACGGTACGCGTATCGTACGCGTACGGTGCGCGTACGGTGAGCGCATATAGATATATAATTTGATCAAATTCAATGTTCTCAACAACTACTGGAGGGATTTTCACCAAATATAGAAAAGGCACTACTGCATACCTGTCCCTACCATTTTGCCAAGTTTGGTGTAATTCCGTTCAACCGTTCGGGCTGTAGCCGTGTCTAAAAGTCCCATAGAAATGCCATTTGAAAAATTTCAAATTCAATTTTCTCAAGAACTACTGGAGGTATTTTCACCAAACATAGCAAAGGCACATCTGCATACCAGGCCCTACCATTTTGCCAAGTTTGGTGTAATTCCATTCAGCCGTTCGGGCTGTAGCCGTGTCTAAAGTTCCCTATGGAAATTAACATGGGGAAAACACGTTTTGGGACCCCCCTTTCGGCCCCCGCTTGACGAATCCCCCTGAAACTTTTAGGGAAGGGGCAGAGCGGAGCTGGCCAAAAATCTGGAAAATGACACACAGATTCCTCAATCGGCGCCAAAGTCATTCCCAATAGAATGTTGAGCGCATATAGATATATAATTTGCTCAAATTCATTTTCTCAACAACTACTGGAGGGATGTTCACCAAATATAGAAAAGGCACTACTGCATACCTGTCCCTACCATTTTGCCAAGTTTGGTGTAATTCCGTTCAGCAGTCGGGATGTAGCCGTGTCTACTAGCACAGACACACTCAGGAGCCATAGAATCTTGACATTTCCTGAAGAGAAACAAAGCCTTCCCCTGCATGTATGAAAGTGGCGTTTTAATTTGCACAAGAGAATCGCTTACCTGTGAACCTCATTGATTTTGCTGTGCATTTCTTCTTTGAGGGGAACCGGTCTGCTATGAGAGGAAACCTACATGTGAGGGCTGACTAACTCCCTATGTGCTGGTAACAGCTCATTATTCTCATAGGAATGTTAGCAAGACAGAGAAGAGCTGAAACAGCCCCTGATTAGTTCCTTAGACAGAAACACACACACATCCCAAGATCCCGGCAAGTAAAATGCTGGCAAACAGCCTGAGAGTATCAACTGTGCAAACCAATGAAACTGAGACAAAGAATATATCTTATCTTCTTTAAGAATCACTACCGACCACCACACTCCACCCATTCTCTGTTACTAAGTTCTCAACTTCACGGAACGTAGGTAAAGATAGAAAGTGCAGGAGCGGATAGGAGGATGTAAGAGCAGATATCTAAGAGATTTACTGGATTTTCGAGTACTCTCCTTCCTCTTAGAAGCTGATCCTAATCTGCATAAATGTGCAAAAGATGGGATTCACTGGTTAAAACACAAACTCGTGTAAATGGATTTGAAGAGAAGATTTGTCAAATGCTAAACTTGGGGTTATCCGAGAATGCTTCATCCAGATAAAACTCAGTACAAACAATTACCAAGATAACGTTTTGCTGGGGTAACAGAAAAGGTAAGAATCTTGATTTTTTGATAAATCACATAGAAGGAAATTAATTCACATCTGACTGGAGACAGTCGTGTACAGGGCACGTGCATCACATTCCAGGAAGTCGACTTGCCACTTCGACTCCTAAGAGCCAACAGAGCTAGAAGGTCTGAAGATGTCCAACAAGACTTTCATCTCATTGTGCAACGAGAGCAAAGTTCAAAGGTCAACCACCACATGAAGAACTATTGAGGTGATGTCACCGGCCTGCTGTTTACGAACTTTTTGAAATTGGAAGGCTTAAGAAGGGGTATGATAAGGAATCATGCATGAAAAGAAAAATTTGACACTAGTTCCAAATGAAAAGTAATTGATGAAAATCAAAGACCCAAATGCCTAAAGTGTATATACAGAAAACACTACAGTGCCCACAGAGCACCATTTATGCAATGCCAATACAAGGAGGGGTATCACCTTCATTGCCCCTTTGATGGTACACAGAGGGACATCTCTTCCAGTGATACTGTATTGATTCTGCCTCTTGCTTCCCGTGCCAGGACACTCGAACTTCATGCGTGAAAATGCAACACCAAGTGGAATCAGAAATCATGAAGATTCAACAGGACGAAATTGTTCATGAAAAAAAAAACATTTTCAGTCTCCTAGACCAAAGTCTGCTCATTCACAGGTGTGAGTGGAAATTTTAAAGCACCCCACGAGGACGCAGCTCATTAGCATCTCGCTGGACCTTACAGAAGCCCCCGGATGAACCTGTGTGTGCACTGAGCGCAGGAAGATATCAGCCCTGGCTGGAACAAATGTTTCAGTATTTCTTTTTCATCAGGCCGCATTGATAAGGCTTCCTCTGAAGACCAAAGGCGTGCTGGCTGCTAATGACAGCGTGGGCGCTGCACGGATGTCTTATCTTTTCTCTGAGCGGGCAGGGGACGAGCGCCCCGCATAATGAGCCGCGTGTGTGGGGACCAGCGAGACCCGGGCCTTTCAGGGAGCGGCGATCAAACGAGCAGCACAAAGGGGACATAAAGGCCTCTGGATGAGCCATGAAACCCTTTGTCACTGCACAGAGAAGGAACATCCAAGAGTGGGACCGATTGAACAGAACTTTTTGAAAGTGGACAGATGATGTCTGGCACATGCAGCAGGGAATGAATGGATCCCACATCTGGGAGTTCAATCATTTTGCAACAGGACACATGAAAAACCATATAACAAAATGGCAGGTGTAATTGAAGAAAAGTCATGCACCCCGTGCCCCCTAACAATATCCTAGATATGACGGATTCTCCCGCCCTAAGCCTCTCAGCAGTCTCCTACATTTTCTTGAGGGCTCAGGGGAGGGAAAAGAGTGGAAACTACAGAAAGTAAACAGGGCTCATTCAGACAAGATGGGCGTGGAGTATGGCACTCCTGCACAGAGCTCCTTATCACTGCTGTTGCTCCCAGAATCCTACCTTTCAATTCACTGGCACAAACAAAAGGAGAGGCAAAAAACCCCATAAGGATGGAGAGTTGCCTGCATGCACCTAGGGAGGCATGCGAACAGCTGCCCGTTCCACCAAAATATTGAGGTACGTCCTTCAGTCTGTGACCTTCCTATTCTTCGGGAGGGCTCACCACATCTCCTTCACTCCTTACTTATTCCAATGATGTCCTTCTTCCATTCCACTTTCTGTTTGGTTGTAAAGCTTATAAAAGGGCAAGACTGAGGTGGTTGAAACCAGTCTGTATGGAGCTGGGGGTTAGAGATTTCCGGGTTGCCCTCCGTGTCTTTACAACAGATACAACATCCTCCCTCATTGTCTGCGGAGTGGAAAAATATTTGTCAAGTGCTTGGCTCACTCAAATTAGGTTTTTAAATGCTAATAAAGTGTAGTCTTTATATATATTGCTAGTGATTTATATATGCTCCTCATTATCACTGCACTTTAAATTCTGCCTTATTGTAAATATTGTTTTATTCTTCTACTATATGAAAATGCATATTTTTAACCAAATTGTTTTTGTATGAATGTATGTACTTTTATGATATGTCAATATCGAATAAAGTTTTACTGCTACTACTACTTCTTCCATTCCAATACACAATAATTTACAGCAGGTTGGAGAACACATCTCCTTCTGGACCTGCCTGGATCGTCTCCTGATCCGCATTGTGGGCTGTGGTTTGAAGTGTGGCAAGCCAGGGGCAGAGGCATCCAGCTTTGGGTACAACAGTCCACCTAGGAGGCAGTCTATACTGCTGGATACCCCTGGGCACCCTATCCCGGGAACCTGCCACAGTAGAGATGAAGCTGAAACACACAGGAGCAAAAATGTGATTACCCTGCTCTGTCCAGTTTGCACTGCTGGAACATGACATCACATTCAACATACTGAGACCTAGCGACTATATTAGATGCAGTTTGTGTGTAAATATGGGACCAGGTTTGGACTGGGACTGAAAATAGACCCAGGCACCAAAATAAAAATGGCCTATATTAGTGAGTTAGAAAAATAAACAGTGGCCCATGTTTGCAAATTGTGGCTGTTTTGATCTTGTAGAGACAAGCTGTATGAGTGTTTTGCTAGATGGATTTGAGCATGCTGCAGACAGTGTTTAATATCAACAGTAAAAACAGGCCATAAAACATGCCAGCCAACAGATTTCGCACCACACTCTGACCTGTCAGACCAGCCAGTGGGCACTGCCTGATTGTCCTCTAGGTCAGTCCGACCCTGGGGGCTATGCCTCTGGGGCAGGCTTAGAAATAATATGTTCTTGACTGTTCCCATATGTGGTTACCTTATAGCATATAAAGCAGTTATTTACCTATATTCTTTCATTCCTCAATTGAAATAATTTACAGTGTGTTATGGTATACAATCCTTGTATTTACATGCATTTTACCATGCCTCCATTTTAATCTCCTACATCGTGGTTGGCAGATAAACTTATTTTTTGTGTGCATTCTGGCATGCTCCTATTCAAGTTGGTTACAGGTTGGTGGCCATATATTTTGCCTGCATTCTACTGTGCCTCCACTCAAATCCTTTTTACATGGGGTGGATGGCATATAAAGCTGGTATTTACTTGCATTGTACCACACCGCCCAAAATGGTTTAGCAGAATTACACCAAATTTGGCAGAAAGCTAAATCTTTATCCAAAAAGAGTGCTTTTTGTGATTTGGTGTAAATCAGTTCAGTAGGTTTTGAGAAATGAAGGTTCAAAATGTATGTATATTTCACGCTGTGGTACCACAGCAGATCCACTGCAAGGATCTGAAGTTCTGCAAGGTCATAAAACACAAGCTGATTGGCCAGATGGACTCAGTCCCCGTGTCCTGTCCTAAAAAACAAATATTAAAAATCATATCTAGATTCATTTTAGAGGCAGAATCGAAGGCAACTAAGATAGCATTCACATGTGCCGTTGTATCCATTCTGGGTATAAAGCTGTGTTGCTGATCAGATACTAATTGTGTCATACAGGGCGCCAAGCGCATTGCCATTATATTTGCGAAGATTTTTGCATCGGCATTAATAAGCAAAATTGGGCAATATGACCAACACTCTTCCTTGGGTTTATTTTTTTTTTAAAGAAAACAATGTTTGTCATCTCCCACGATGTAGGCACCATCCCGCTCACACTTATATAATGCATGATCTTTCTCATGATGTGTATCAAATTTGCCTTAAATACTTTATAAAATTCTGCCGGTATAGTATCCTCCCCTTCTGCTTTTCCAGAGAGAAGGACCCCTATGGCATCAGCTATTTCTTCAGTCGTGATGTCTGAGTGAGGAGACTGTATTTGTTCCTCTTCAAGTCTTTGCACAGTATTACGAAAGTTACAGTTTTCTATATATTCATTAAATATATTTTCAACAAACGTATTGGGTCTGCCATTAAGGTTTTTATAACAACAGAGAAAAATTTCTATTATTATCTCTGGCTGTGTATAAAGTATACCCCCATCACCTTTAATACCCTTAATTTCTTGTTCCGCCTTTTTGTCAGAGAGTTGCTGTGCCAGCACTTTCCCTACTTATTCTGCATACTCATATTGCAGAGCCCTGTTTTTATTACAGCTAGCTGCCGTCTTATCTTTTAAAGACCTCCCCAGTGCAGCACATTTTTCAATCAAAAGCAGATATGATTGTGAGCATGCTAGTAATGTTCCTTGAAAAGGAAGCCCTTGTCTGATTTCTTCAGCATGCGTAACTTCTAATTGCCAGCAAATTTAGTCACCAGATTCTTACTGCTATTATGCCTAATAACATATTGCTGAGTAATTCCTCTTATGTAAGCTTTAAGTGAATCCCAGACAATAAAAAGGGGGGCAGAGTCATCATTTTCTAAAATAAAATTACTAATGTTATTCTTGATAAATGCTGTTTTCCTCATGTCTGTCAGCATGGATCAAGGAATAGAAAACCGACGTGTTTGTTTGTTGGCTGGGCCTAAAATGAATGACAGTAGAATGGAATTGTGGTCGGATACTATCTTCGGACATACTTCACATTTGGCTATACTCAAGATCGTGCTATTAACCAAAAACCTATCGATTCTTGAATAATGCCTGTGGGGTGCGCTATAATAAGTATAGCCAGGTTGTAGAGAGAATAAGGATCGCCAAGCATCTCTAAGACAGTGCAATCGACCCATTTCCATAATTCCAGCTCTTACTTTCCTTATTCTAGCCGAGGCACCTCGATTAGTCGAGTCCTAGTGTGAGTTAATAATGCAATTAAAATCTCCCATAACAATTAACTCTCCCAGCTCCAATGATAGCATCTCAAACATTTACGGCTCATCTGAGTTTGGGCCATACACAGTGCACAGTACATATTTATGGCCCTTAATCAATGTCTGTATAATTATCCATCTTTCTCAAGTATCATGAGAAGCTCTAAGCAAGGTGTATTCAAACCGTTCATCAATTAGAATAGCAATCCCACTAATAGAGACCGTCTGGGATGTACATTCAATTAGCTTATAATCCAATTGTTTAAGTAGCTGTCAATCTTTATATACCAAATGTGTCTCGACGAGAGCAACAATGTGAGGCGTATACATACGCAACTATTCTCATACCATCTGGTGTTTGTTAGCAGAGTTTAGACCAGACATGTTCCCGCAGAGGCACTTAATTAACCCCATTTATATAGTATATAATAGCCCAGAGACCAAAAGAGATCTTTGTCTAGTTCCAATGTTTTCAACAGTACCTACCCACCCCAGTTTTGAAGAGAAGGAATCACCCCAAACAGGCTGTTGGTGATGCTGACAACCAATAGAGATCCTATGCATTCCCAGGGTGCAACCGACTAAACTTTTAACCCCACCGTAAACTTAATCATGTGCAAAAAGAAAAGACCCAGGAAAACAGAGAAAATCCAAATCTTACATTATGTACATAATCATAAGTGAATATCTCCCGATATCTTTATCTCTTCAGCTTTGATAGCTAAAATAAAAGACAGAGGAGAAAAAAATATAGGAAACAGAATTCAGCAAGACCAATTAATTACGCCAAGTGAAATCATATATATTAAAGGTCAACCATCGATACCGTTCTCAAGAAGCTGTCTTCTCGGGTGAACTCCAAAAATTAGGAATTTGTTGAGCCTCGCTTGCTGAGTGAAAGATCCAGGTATGTCCACCACGTATAACTTTTAGTCGCACCTGCTCTTGTAGGCATATTTGTTCTCCCACTGCCTTTAGAGGGTCAATCAGTTAATGCAGTTTCCAGCCTCTCCATTGTTTCCTTACAAAGGCCTGATCTGGAAAAAAATGGTTGTCAATTGGTCGTGCCTGGGTGAGCACAAAAAAAGCTGCTTCCCTTAGTAAAAAAAATCCTAAAGTAGATAATCATCGGGTCGGGGATCTTGTCGGCTAGCACGAGACTTGTGATTTAAAAATAACGGGAGCCTATGAGCCCGCTGAATCTGAGAGACCCAGTCCCAATCAGAAAGCTCTGAGAATGTCTTCTCGAACAGCCAGACTATATAAGAATGAGGATGGCTACCCTCTTTTGCTTCAGGGATACCAAAGAGTCTTAGATTATTCCTACGCTGTCTGTTCTCAAGACCTTTAATTTTGTTTTTTAAGGAACAGAAGTTGCCCATCAAGTACTTCGGTAGTCTTTTCTGTAGCTGCAACAATAGCCTCTGTGTCTGCATCACGCTATTGTATTTCTGCTATTTCCTGTGTTAAGCCAATTACTTTGTCCGAGACCTCAGACAGACCTTGTTGTATCAAGCCACTGTCTATTCTAGCTTGATTGAAATATATTTGCATCTCAGTTCTCTGCTCATAAAGTGCTTAGTGAATAGTAGATAGTGAGGGCTCCTCATCAGTAGCTGCTGTTGCCCCTGCACCCTTCGTAGGAGTAGCCGAGCAAGTAGAGGAGAGGTTTATCACAATACCCTCCTCTCTGCCCCCCAGTTTGACCCACTGGAGGCTTCTTGTGATTGACCAGCAGAGTCCAGGCACACTGCAGCGGATGTTTGAAGGTCGTTACTAGATAGTTATCCAGACAGTCTTGATATTATAGCTTTAACTTTCCCTTTGGCCGTAACCCATTTTCGAACAGGGTTCACTTTACCAGGGAATCCGCCATTATCTTGTAGTTTTACCACATTATGGTGTATTGTAGAATGCTCCTTAGCATTATGTTTCTTTTTTCATTTTTATGTTCTTGGCAGGTTTGTTTAATACCGATGTCTGCCTATCTTTCTGAGCACGCTCTATTGAAGTAAAGGTCCTAAAATCATTATTCAGGCTTCCCATGGTGCCTACCATAGTGGGAGGAAAAGGGGAAGCTGTGAAAAGGACTGTGTCCACAGGATCATTCTCTGCTAAGTTTGGATCTTGATCAGATACCCTGCAATCTGGGAGTATCTATGTTGCACCAGCTCCATCTTTACCACTGCTGTCTTTTTCCAAATCATCTTCCTTTTGCCCACTGATTCCATTAACTCTGTTAACTCCATTATTCGAATGTCCCAGCAAATCCCCCATTTGATCAGAATCTATTGTTGCTGTTGCAGAGTTCACATTACTACTAGCACTAGAGGGCGCATTTGAGTCATTTCTAGCAACACTAACAACGCTGATCGTTCCTAACTGGGGCATCACTGAAACATAGCTTGCAGAGATATTATGAAGATGAGTATCTGTAACACTCTTGTTAATCATACTAATTGACCCCTCAAAGAGTAAAACAGATTGTACCGCTGATGAGTTACCTTGTGGCAGTGTAGGGTTCGCCTCATCCTCTCTTTGGCAATGGAAGGAGGCAGAGACTGCAACATTGTCTCGATCAGGTCATACTGCTTTCATTAGAGCTACCGCCATGGTCTGCTCCAGCGTGGGAGCAGCACAAGTTTGGATAATGCCGGCTGCCTTTCCCGTCTGGAAAAGCTTAAGCATAGGTTTACTGAGCTGAGAGCTCCCTCTCTGATAGGTTGCTGCACGGCAGCCTGTCATCTACATAAGTTTGCTTCCTTTGTTCTCGGAAGGAGCAGCGGAAACTGATGCTGCTGCAGGTTTACTCAGATTGCGAACCCGCTGTGGAGCCATGCTCGCCTCAGTCCCTGTGAGCCTTGCGAGCCTCGTACAGCAAGTGTTGAAAAGCGATCACAATGCAACATTCCGCGGGTCTTCCCCGCGTACCTCCTCCCTGATCTTAGAAGTTGGAAAAAGCGGTGAGCAGTATAGGCTTGCATCGGGTTTCCTGTAGTCTCCCATTCGCCAGGTGCAGAAGCTCAGTCGTAACATCGGCGGGAGAAGCTGAGGTTGCGTGCTCTCTATGGAGGATTCAATCCGCCATCTTTCTTCCCCTAAATTACCCAATTTCCATAATTAATTTTCAATCAATTAATTAATATAAATTAACAACTAATTATTAATTAATCAAAAATAAATGACATCCTACCCTTTACCATTATAAACCCCACAACCCGCACCGAAAAGAAAATTACACAATTACCATAACTAATTACCAATTAATTCATTAATATTAATTGACAACCAATTAATAATGAATTACAAATAAATTACTTGCCACAGTTAAAACGATAAAATCTAAATCAAATAAATTAAAAATAATCATTCATTTATTATAATTAAATTACTTCCCACCCTTTTCCCCTATAAACACCCAACCCGCTAGGAAACTAAAAAATGCAAAATGTAATTAAAATAATATTGATAAGTACTACAAATGTAACACATATATTAGAGAACATATACATCACTTATACAAAAACATACATGACATACATTAAAAATATAAACTAAAATACATAACAATAATTAAAAAATCGATATTTTAAAGAACTATATTTTTTGTAAAAAATAATAATGACTTCTATATTTTTTATGATATTTCTTACCTTATATTGGATATTCTTGACCACAATATTCTTGCTGTTGATATTTCTGAATCACAATATTTCCAACTTGTTATTTGTGTGAGTGGACATTTCCAACTCAATATTCTGTCTTAAAACCGTGACGTGCTACATTGGTACTGCCCAAAAGACCATAGCTGGACTAGTAGAGCAACTTCAGGCCCACTTTCAAGGGCCCAAGACTAGTTTGGTGCCACTTGGAGGCGGGGCAATATTTACAGCAAACAGAGCCCATGAGCTGGTTTGAAAGTGTTTAGATCCTTTTCAGTCCCACGAGGCTCTGATAAGGAGACAAGCCAACTAGGCCTTGCAGTCATTTTGGCGGTACTGGGTTCAAGGTGCACGTCCAGTCCTTTACACTCAAGCAGCGGGGCAGCAGAGTAGCAGTCCTTCCTCCAGCAGAGCAGTGCAGAAGTCCTTATGAGTCATCTCCACCTCCAGGAGTGTTGGGTCTTAGGTGCAACATTAAGACTTGGTGTGAGCTTTTGAGTAGGAGAAGTTTCTGCAGGTTTGCAACCCAGAAGTAGTTGGAATTTCCACCCTCCATGCCTTGGCTTCAGTTTATCTTGTGGCACAAAAGACTAGTGTAAAACTGTGAGCAAGTGGGTTACTGGTTTAGAGGGCTGTAACCCTACTCAAGCAGGAACCAAAGTCCTTGCCAGAGAGAAGTCATAAGCAAATCCTAAATTACCTGGAGCTCAACCCTGGGGTAACTTGGCACAAGGCAGTCAGGCTTAACTCAGAGGCAATGTGTAAAGTATTTGTGCAACAGTTCAAATAGCACCACAGTGCACACAGCACAAAAGGATCCCCATTTTAGGATAATAAAGTATTTTTTAACAAAAATAAAACAAGAACAAAGTTACACAAATCTAGTAGAACAGAAGATATGCAGGTTGATTTCAGTTTGAATAGTGCCAAAATGCACAAAGTTCCAGCTGTGGACAGCTGGTCATGCCAGACCAAATCACATATGCAGGAAGACCACAAAGGAACATGGCCAGTTACAGGGACCTAGTTAGGCCCGCTGAACAAGAGTACCTTAAGTCCGAGCTGTGGAGTGTTGTGAGGTCTCTTGTCAAGGATGTGTCGCTCAGCCAAGAAGATGTGTTGGTTCTGAGGAGCTGCGATGCAAGGTCCTGATTCATTGCTGAGGATCATGTCAATGAGGTCTTGCGATGCAAGTCCTGCATCGAGGATGAGTCCCGTGGTCGGGGCGATGCATTGATGAGGCTGTGATGTGAGAACCTGCTTCATCGACGAGGCTGCCATCAAATTGTTGAGGGACATGTGATGTGAGGCCCTGCATCAGGAAAGCTTCACAAAGGTGGTTCTCATGGAGGCTGATTTTGCATTGAGAAAACCCTTGCAACAGAGGCGATGCACTGGCTCTGCTCAGGGTGTACTGTGGCGCAGAGATGCATCAGTTCTCCTCGTTCCACAAATGAGTTGGCAACACACCTTCAGGCCCACTTCCCAAGGGTACAGAACTGGGGTGGCACTACTTGGCAGGGTAGGACTCACAGATGGGAGTCCAGGTACTGGGTTCAAGGTCGTTGTAGCCTTCAGTCACTGAGGCTCTATTCAGGAGGTCAACCAACTAGCCCTTGGAGATACTCTGGGGTCCCGGTTTCAATAGGTACAGGCCCAGTCCTTCTCACCCAGGCAAGAGGGCAGCAGGTCAGCACAGCAAGGCAGCAGTCTAACAAAGTGGTAATCCAGCAGGGCAGCAGTCCCACAGAGTGGTAGACCTTTCAGCAGTACAGCAGTTCTTCCTGTCAAAGTATCCACAGGTTCAGAGGTGTATTGAAGAGTGTCCGAGGCCCAATATTCATGCCAGGTTTGCCTTTGAAGTGAAATAATCTTCTAGAGGTTTCCCTTTGAAGTTCACCATGAGAGCGGACTTTTCATTAAAATTCCAAAGATACCAAATATGAACGGAATACCTGCTACCATTTAGAAATGATCACTAATTAAATATAATAAGGTAAGTCCAATGTTATCCTATTGGCGAGACAGTTTTGGTGTAGTAAAAAGCAAACTTAAGAGTTCTTCACTACCAGAACATGTGAAACTCAAAAGTACATTTCCTACTTGTTATATACACTGCACTCTGCCATCTGGGCAGTCCAGGGCCTACATTAGGGGTGACTTCTATGTCCTAAAAAGAAAAGTTTGGTCCTGGCAAATGGTTTTGGTTTGCGAGGTCAAAATGGCAGTAAAATGTGCACAGGCTGTATTGACAGACCTGAGATATGTTTATAGGGTTACTTAAGTGGATGGCACAGCAAGTGCTGCAGGCCCACTAGTAGCATTTTATTCACAGGCCTTGGGTACATGTAGTACCACTTTACTGGGGACTTATATGTAATTCAGTATGCTATTTGGGTATAAGCCGATGGAGCCATTTTTTAAGGAGTGCGCACATGTACTTTAGCACTGATTAGCAGTGGTAAGGAAGTAAACGTAATGGGCAACCCAGAGTCCCTCAGAAACTGGGTATACGTACTTTAAAGAAAAAATTGGTTCTGTCAGGGTTTCATTACTTAGAACAAGTAGCAATAGCTTACTTATAATAAATATGAATGATTTGAAAAGAAAAACAAATAGAGATATAACACACACCAACATTTTTGAATCAATAATGTATTACGAGAAAATCAAATAATAAAGGCTGTCGCAATATACAATTTCAATTTCAATGTGAAGTACGTGACTGTGGTGAAACAGTGACATGTGGTGAATGGTGATAAAAATAGTCCACCATATACAGAAACAATTGTATAAAAAATGGGGAGGGGGGAGAAAGAATTCATAAATGTCCTGATTATTAGCCCATATGCTTAATGATTCATATTTGTTATAAGTAAGCTGTTGCTACTTTTCCATAAGTAATTGAAACCCCGACAGAACCAATTTTTTCTTTATAGCAGTGGTAAGGTGCACAGAGTCCTAAGGCCAGCAAAAATGAGATCAGCAAAAATGAAGGAGGAAGGCAAAATGTTTTGGGGGAAGACCACCCTAACTAAGGTTGACAGGTCTAACAGAAACCTTTTGTGAGTGTGCTGAGGCAGGGCCTTTGTCAAGCACAAGTGAGGTAAGTGACATCCTCCCCCTATCATGTCAGAGATGACCAATTCAGCCAACACCTATTCCCCCGTTGTCTCCCTGTCTGGGAGCAATACACAAAGACCAACTGCCAGCTACACCAAGTCATGTGACCCAGGATACAGGCTGCAGGCATTAATTGGTTGGGAGAGGAAAATGACAACTTTCAAAAAGTTGCATTTTTAGAATGGTGACTTAAAATCCAACTTTACCAATAAAAAGGGTTTTAAATTACAATTCTGAAGACACCAATCTCCAAATTCCTATCTGCTTCCAAATTAAGTTTTTCACTCATTAACTGTAATAAGGTAACCCAATGTTATCCCATGGGAGAGACAGGTCTTGCTGTAGTGAAAAATGAATTTAAGAGTTTTTCACTACCAGGGCATTAGAGGTGGGCGAAATTTTCATTTCTGCCAACGGAATTGGAGGAATTTAGTAATTCCGAGTTACTCTTGTAACGTGGAATTACTAATAAATTCTATCAGCAGTTCAGCACTATTTTCCAGCTGTCTGCATAATACGAACGTGGAGCTGATTTTCAAACCAAAATACATCAATGCATTGTGGGTTGTGTTATGTACTTGTGTACCCTAACCCTCTCGGCTCTGTCTATGTGACCCACGGCTTCATCTGACAACTAAGAGGAGTGGCGACGTTTGAACAGCAGTCCAAGTAGCAATTAAGAACATCAGTTTTGCCTGACTTCTGAATGGGAGTGGAACAAAAGCGGTTCTGTCGGGTAGAGCAAGCGTAAGTTGAGGATGCTATTAATGCAATCAAAAAAATAATAATAAGCTCTCGAAGACACAATGATTCAATAAAGGATCAATACTATTGTATCTTAGCACATAATGAATAAGACCTGAGATGAAAGGTTTTGATGAAATTGTTTATATCAAAATTACTTCATTCAATGATATATACATTTACAAAGGTAGACATTTACAAAAGCATAAAGTGCATATGGGTGACAAATGTGCATAGTGCTCAAGTGGTGAACATTATATACAGTGTAAGCATTTTCATATATACAGGTGTAAAATTAGGCCAGATGTTGATTACAGTCCAGAGATTCTTGTCTGTCCTAGTATAGAATCCTGGTGGTACTGGATGGTCCGCAGTCCCAACGATCTACTGCTATCGGTCGGACTCTGACTGATAGCAGTAGATGGTTGGGACTGCGGACCATCCTTCCTTCGCTGATTCATCCAGAACTGAGATAATTGGCCATTGCGCCCCATTGCTCCAAGCTGAGACATCCGGCCTTCAAATAGAACTGTCTTCAAAAGAAACCCTCCCCCCGTCCCGCACCTGTCTTGAGGAAGACCCACTGTGACCACGGATTGGGGTACTATAGGGTCGAAATGTCGACGCTTTTTCTACATCCAGTACCATCAGGATTCAATACTAGGACAGATAGGAATCTCTGGACTGTAATCAACATCTGGCCTATGTTTACACCTGTATATATGAAAATGCTACACTGTATATAATGTTCACCACTTAATCACTATGTACATTTGTCACCCATATGCACTTTATGCTTTTGTAAATTATTGAACTTGACAGTCTACCTTTGTAAATGTATATATCATTGAATGAAGAACTTCTGATATAAACAATTTCATCAAAACGTTTCATCTCAGGCCTTATTCATTATGTACTAAGATACCATAGTATTGATCCTTTATTGAATCATTGTGTGTCCGAGAGCTTATTAATATTTTTTAGATTGCATTAATAGCATCCTCAACTTACGCTTGCTCTGCCCGACAGAACCGCTTTTGTTTAACTATAACTAGACATGCCCTGAGCAAGGCTACCAGGATGGGCATGCAACTACATTGGCTGCTGGAAAAAGGGGAAAGCAAATAATTTTCTGGAGCGCATAGCTCAACAAAAAATATGAGAAATGTGTCACAGAAATTTCCCAGGACATCATAAATCATGGAAACTCAAGCCCGTGAGGATGCGAAGGCTGCTGCGGTGAGTCTGAGGTAAGTTCTGCAGAGGCTGCTGGGTAGTTGTCAGACAATCACTATCAAGATATGCTGCCTGCTGCTTTTGCGTAGGTAATGAGGCTCCCCCCTTAGACAAATGGAGACTCTCTTCCCAATGTTTGGCTACACTTCCAAAAATTCACTGTGTGAAATGTGACTGTATGGGGTCAAGCAGAGAGAGATGGGACCAATGATAGAGTGCCTCGCTGTCGCTCACTGATAGCCACAACAGTCTCTTCACAAATAATCGAGGCCATTCTGGCCTTGAGAAGTTTGAAAGTAATGTTCTTTTATCAAATGGACTTTCCCCGGAGATTCCGTTTTCATGGGCTTAGCCTATTTCATTGGAACTCTGCAACCCGTAGCAGATGATCTTGTTTTGATGATTATCGTAACTGTCATCTTTTCAGATAGGTTATATCCTTACTTACACCGCCTGACTACTAATTAAACCTGCTTTGTGCAGAGTTTCAGTTCTATGGCCAATAGAAGGGTCTGGAGGCATCTAAAACCAACGGGGATTATCAATTTCCAAAACTGCGAGAGAAAATAAGGGGTGGGCGGGACTTCGCAGAATCTCGCCGTTTTTATACAACTCCGTGGAACTCCATGTAGTAAAACTCCATGAGTTCCGCCCACTCCTATAGGACATGTAAGACCTAAAAGTACATGACCAACATTTTAAATACACTGCAGCCTGCCCTCTGGGCTGTGTAGGTCCTACCCTAGGGGTGGCTTCTATGTATTAAAAAGGAAGGCTTGGGCCTGGCAAAAGGTTTATTTTGCCAGGATGCAATGGCAGGCCTGAGAAATGCCTAAAAGGCTACTCAAGTGGGTGGCAGAATGAGTGCTGCAGCCCCACTAGTGGCATTTAATTTACAGGCCCAGGGTCCTACTTTACAAGGCACTTACAAATAAATTAAATGTGCCAATTGGGTGTAAGTCAATTTCACCATGTTTAAAGAGGAAAGCAGAAGCACTTTAGCACTGGCTAGCAATGGTAAAGCATGCAGAGTCCTAAGGCCAACAAAAACGAATTCAGCAAAAACAGAGTAAGGCAAAACATTTGGGGGAAGACCACCCAAAGTCTCATAGGTAAACCACCTGGGCTTAAGCTAGTCTGTCGGGCAATTGCGGGGTTTCAAAGCAAGTCATCAAACTATATTGGTTACATTGGTTGGTGGGTACTTCAGGTGGGCCTAACCAAGCCCCCAGAATTATGTGGGCCTGGAGGAGGAATGATTTTATGGCATGTCATTTATGGTGAGGGGTTCTTCTGTGATCATTCCTGCCCTACGCTCACCCCGCAATCTCAGATGCTCTACAAATTTTAACATTGAAATCCCTCCACTGATTTGCCTTCAATGTCACCTTTAAAGTTCTCAGCATCACCAGAATGTGCATCTATGTGAAAACCCACAAATTTCCACAGCAGCGAGATAATAAAAACACTATGCGGCTGGATGTCCCCATGCGTTTTTCCAATTAAACTGTACTCCATATATCGCAGTCATGATGCTGCTCAACTGCAGGGAGGGACAGTGCAGCCCAATGACAGATCCTGAAGGAAGCTCCAGACAGCTGCACTTGGACAAACCCTTCTCCTGCAGGAAAAACGTTTCTTTTATTGTGCACCCACTCGTGCAGTCGAGGAGCACCTTAATTACAATCAATTCACAGAGATGCACAGTACGCCTCCTCTTCCATTCATTAAGTACAGATACCTTCCCAGGACGTCGATCAATGCTCACAACCGCTATTCCCTTTCACTTAAGAACCTCTTCTTTGTTCAGTGCTATTGCACAATTCAGCGGCATTGATGACCAAAAGAACCCCTTCTGCATGCAATGTCATGCTACCTTTCTGGGGTGCTGTCCCTTGTTAGGATTGTGACTTCTTGCGCATTCAGTGCCAATTCAGGGGAAGGACACCCTGAAAGAAACTCTTATAAAGCAAGGTCATGGGGGTGTGGCTAGCCAACCAAGATGGCGGACGCAACTCTGTAGAGCTCCATCCCAATGACCTCATTTATCCAGCATTTACAGAGCGAATCCTTGCACCAAAGTTTCAAAAACGAGGCAGCACAGCTGCGTGAATCACCAGGGAATACTCCAGTAAGATCAGAGCAGTGTTAAACTACAAGACGGAGACAAAACGACTCGCAGGGCCTAAAGCGGGAGGCACGCCGTAGGGTGACCAACCGTCCGTAAATTTCACGGACAGTCCGTAATTTCGGCCGTCTGTCCGTTGTCCGTGAAGGATTGTTTAACGGACGCCATTTGTCCATAATTTTAACTGGTCGCACAACCGGCAGAGCTGGCCCCCACCTCCCTTCATGACTGCGATGCTGCTGAGGTCAGGTGTAACAGACTCCGAGGCAGTACAAAAGCTCAGATACCCATCAGCATTGGAGAGGCACAGCGGGATGGCAACCCTCACACCTTCAGCCCTTGATGAGCTGTTAAGAGGTGCAAAGGTGACAGAGGGAGGGGCGGCAGCTTCGGAGCAGGGGCATCTATTCAGATGCAAACAGCACTGAATGGGTCTTGTATACAACCATTTCTTGGAATATATCATTCTTACCCCACTTGAGTAGATTACACTGCTGGTTAGACAGAATGTGCAATTTAAAGCTGTCCGCATGGTGCGTCAGGCATGCAATGGAAGTGGCCCCAAGTTTTTAAGCAGTACATTTTACAAAACATGCTCTGTAGAGATTCTGCTAAGTCAATGTTACTTCTGACTTTTAATGATTAAGTGACAGTGCAATCAACACTGCAATGGTTACATTTTGGTGAATAAACTGTGCAAGAAATTAAAACCATCACTGTTTACAAAGTTGTGCTAGTGTGGTCCAGATGGCTGCAGTCGAGTTTGCTTTAATATGACTGCGACAAGAGATTCCTCATGAAATAATGATGTACTTAGTAAATACTATTTTGTACAGCACTCAGCTGCCTTTATAGCTAGATTTGTGCCGTTACAAACATTGTCTGTCAATATGTATTGGCAAAGTATGGAGTAGAGTATTGTAGATGGATGACTCAATTATAGAATGAGTCAAAAAGTGGATGAATTAATGCACAGGTCTTATGTAACATTGTGATTTAATATTAAAGCCTGTGCTTCCTTTACACATCCTCCAGGAGCATTTTAAACATACGGTGATGTGGGTGTGGAACAATGTGAAGCACTGTGGACGAAATTTGCTTTCCAAGCGCAGTGCTTTTCAATAATGTCTTACGTCCATGTTTGTGCCCTTCCTCTGAGCCCCATGCCTGACCGGTCAGCATGCTCGCCTGTTTGAGATCTGACCTGGAAGATTTTAACTCTGCAGACCTGAAAGTCAAACAACCAGTTTACAATTAACGTTATGTTGCCATGTTTATTGTGCAGCAAATTTCTAGCATGTTTTCCTCATATATTCAAGATTTCTGATGATCAACGAATTACAGCAACAATTATCTAAGCAGCCATGCTGGCAGGAATGAGCACCCCCTACTGAGCCCCATTGTAAAAGGGATTTCCAAAAACTGCACTCTAGTCTCCTCTTTTGAACCCGCCTCCCAGGAGTCACAAGGACAGAAGATTTGAAGTTTGGTGGAGGGGGAGGGGGGCATTAAATGGAACACAGATCGAGATAGCCAATCATTTTAACCTTGCCCCATGGCGTATGTCCCCAGGAAGAAGCAAGTCACGAGGAAGAGTAGCCAAGCAACAGGGCCACTAGAGATAGTATATAACAGCTTTCATTAAAAAGGTTATGGCACTTGCATGGAGGCAAAAGCTCTGAAATTAATTGTTCCCATCTTCTCAGTACATCATGGTGCGCTAGCCTTTTTGCTGCTTGTTTGTTCATTTACTGGACCCCCTCTCTGCCCAGGCCTGTACTCTTCTCTTGCCTGCTCATTCTTCCCAATCGCCATGTGTCAGGGCATGCTTCATTCAATTTCAATAAACTCTATAGTTTAAGTAATTAAGCATTTTACTGCAATCATTTTTATTGTGCAGATGTAGATAAAACAGAAGTAGTCAATAGCATGGGTTGGAAAAGCCACTTGTTCAGTAGACTCAGCATGCTGCATATCCAGTCAAAGTGTTCCATGATTTAGAAGGGTCATTCAAAGTGTGTTAATATCTACACTCCATGTAGCTACTGCCTCCTCTTACCAGGCTATGAAGCTGCATGTGATTGAACTTTAAGGCCAAGCTGACCAAGCTCATGCACTGGGTTCATTGAACAAGGAAGCACTTGTGTGAGACATTCCCTTTCTGCCCAGGGTTCCAAACATCCTAGAACCGGCCCTGATTACACCGAGGCAGCACGTGGTTCACTTCACAGAGCTTAATTACTGTCACTAAATTGTAAACAAACCTCGATCTTCAAACATGCAGTCTATATTGTAATAAAATAGAGAAATAGCACAATCGCACCCACACTGATTAACAAAGTATGGAGGACA
Organism: Lissotriton vulgaris; assembly: GCF_964263255.1. Taxonomy (NCBI): domain Eukaryota; kingdom Metazoa; phylum Chordata; class Amphibia; order Caudata; family Salamandridae; genus Lissotriton; species Lissotriton vulgaris. The sequence continues at coordinate 635,574,917 of NC_141700.1, read as the reverse complement.
ATCAGTTCTCTTGGAGTATCTCCTTTCAATACTGTACATCAGTGGGGGGGAGGGGGGCAAAACTAACATTTTGGAAACAGAGCCTGTCTTCTCATTGTCTTGTCCAGGAGGGGGTGAGGAGCCCTCCGCCACCCTGGAAGAGACCAAGATGATACTAGAATACTGCATACCCCCCCTGTGTCCACCCTGGTGGATCCTGTTCCGCCTCCAGTGATGGCTCTTGTCCCCCCATGTGGTGGCTCCTGTCACCCCCCCCCTCGCCTGTGATGGCTCCTGTCCCCTCCTGTAGTGGATCCTGTCTCTGCCCTGAGTGGCTTCTGTCCCAGTACTGGAATGGCTCCTGCATCGAGGGTGAAGTTCTTGATGGGCCTCTTCTCAAAAAGGCTCAGCTCAAAATTAATATGAAAAGGTGGGCGAGTGAGTAAGTGAAGGGATGGCTGGATGAATTAGTGAAAGGGGGAATGGATGAATGAAAGATTGAATAGATGGATAATGGGAGGGGATGGATGGATTGATGAGTGAGTGGAAGGATGGAAGAGAGAAAACGGAAATAGCTGGATGTATGGGTGGAAGGGTAGCTGGATGGGTAAAAGGGTGGATGGATGAGTGAAAGGATGGATGAGTGAAAAGGTGGATGGTGAGTGAGTGGGTGGATGGATGAGTGAAATGATGGATTGATTGATGAATTGATAAGTGCAAGGGCGAATGGATGGACGGATGAGTGAAAGGGTGGATGTAAGGATGGATGAGTGAGTGAAAGGGAAGGTAGATGGACACAATGATTAATAGACCAGTGAAGGAGTGAAAGGATAAATGGATGAGAGAAAGGATGGATGAGTGATAGGGTCAATGGATGGATTCATGAGCGGATGAGTAGATAGATGGATGGATGGATGGATGGGAGGATGGATGGATGGAAGGAGGGTGGGTGGATGGATGGATGGATGGAAGGAAGGATTGCTAAGTGAAAGAGTCGATGGAGAGAGAAAGGGAGGTTGATGGATGACTGAAAGGGTGGATGGGTGGAAGGATCAGTGACTGGGTGGATGGATGAGTAAGTGAAAGGATGGCTGGATGGATGAAAGGGTAAATCGCTGGAAGGATGAGTGAATGGATGGATATGTAGAAGAGTGGATGGATGAGTGTACAGATGGATAGGGTAAAAGGGCGGATGGATGGATAATGGATGGATGAGTGAAAGGATGGATGTAGGGATGGATGAGTGAAATGTAAGATGGAAGGATACATGATGGATAGGTTTGCAAATGGCTGAATATGTCTAGATATGGCTGGGCTTACTTATATACAATTGCGCGACCTCTGATGTGTCTGTAAAACTTATCCAATTGTCCTGAAGTTTTGTCCTGAATTTTGACCTCCTGTCCTGAATTTGTGTCCTGAATTTTGACCCTTTGTCCTGAATTTTTACACTCACCGTCCTGAATTTGCACCAATGCCAGTTGGTCACCCTAGGCACGCCTCCAACGCAGCCATGAGGCGGCCCCAGCCTCCGGTGCAGTACTGCCTGAAACCCCCCAGCATCCTACCAGGCAGCGTTGAAGATCACGTAGTTAGGGAGATAACGTGACTGCAATGATCCAACCTCTCATTGTTCGGATACAGAGAGGTACACAGCGACGACAATGCACTGCCCGTAGCGAGTGCCCCAGACATGAAGATGGACTGGGCCAACCAAGATCCTGGGCATGCATGTAGGAAATCGGGCGCACCCAGAGGAGCAGACTCGTACCACAGACACAAGAAAAACAGCAGGCGCTCTTCAATACAGGAGTGAAAGCCAGCAATTGGAGCGGAAATTTAAACCTGGCGCTGATTCATAGCCCCGGGGTGAGAAGGTGGCACCCGTGGGCAAGCTGCAAAGATCCCTGTTCCCCCTCACCCGGCCATAAGATACGGGGTATATGTAAGGAGCAGACGCAAACTGGTCAGATCACACAGCAGGCCATATTCGAGGAGGAGAGCTGCCCTCCAAAAAACCACCCCTCTTTCCTCGCAAGCAGAGAATTAATCATATGTGCAGCCAGAGAAGATGCCATCACAGCAGGGGGAGGCCTGAGAAGGCACAAGTGAAAAACGGGCACTGACCGGCACAGACCCAAGGCGAAGAGGTAAGCCACGCTGGGGGGGGGGGGGCTATACAACTGACAGCTCTACCGACAATAGAGGTCCAACGTTGGAATAAGGTTCACACAGCGAAGATTGAGCCGATGGCTTAGCCGGCCAGTCCGTGGCATACCCAGCCCAAGAGTTGACCCCGAGATGAGAATTTCACCTCAGAACCAACTGCTAAACTAAAAACATAGCCAAAGCAAAACCAATGTTTACACCTACCCTACCAGGCCAGAACTCACAGCAGTATGTACTCCTCATAGGGAAAGCGAAGCCTAATTCCCTGGCCTGACATACACCCACCAGTGAAAATGCTGATATCTAAGTCTTGCCACTGAAAGCAGCCGCTCAAGAGACCCTTACGTGCAACAGAAACCTGACTGGAGCACAGGATCAAACAAAAACATTTGTGGGAAGCTCAGGGCGAAGCCAGAGAAAACCGGTGCAAAACTTGCAGCCCTTGTCACCTAATTGTGGAAAAACTCAGAGATCTCTCGGAGAATTGGCCCTAAAAGAGACACTGGACCCCTGCAGTTTGGCTCTCTCTTTCCCCACTGAGGCGGTCGGCGGTGCCCTCGAACAGCCAGTCCAAAAAACAACCACCTTTATCAGAGAGTTATAGAGCACTATCCTGTGGGTGTACAACCGTGAGTACCAGCATCAAGGACAACGAACAACTGGGAATCAGCAGCGCCAAGTGGAGAGACACTTATGAAAGTAACTGTATGCTCTCAGCACAACAGCTAGCCATGGGCCTCCTAAGAACTAATACACAGCAGCCCACCGTACATCCAGAAATGCAAGGAGCACAACGCACAGGAGAAGAAGAAACCGGAAAGGCCCAAGCTCAACACTTTCAACAAAAGTAGACTTGGTCCTAGCAGCAGTAGAAGCTGCCCTAGACCATACCAAAACTACACTTGAACCAAAAATAGACAAAGTAGCCTCAGACTTTAACCTGCTCAGAGCTGATCACCGAAAACTGGTGGATAAGGTCCAAGCAAATGAACATGCCTTACTAGAGCTGAAGCCCACTGCCATACAGCAAAAAGCAGTGGTCCTAAACCTGGTTCTGACTAGGTCTAAATCCAAGGTTCCTTATAGGCATGTCAATACATTTGTGAGATTCAGGGAACTGATTCATAAGCTCATAGTACTCAATACATTTATTCACAAATTATAGGAAAAAGTGCAACACAATAAGACCTCGTCCAACATGCATTTATTTTCATGTTAATTGGCGAGCAGACCTCAGGATATTCTCAGTTAAAAATAGAGGTTGCTCCAGGGGGTACGTGCATCAAGGAAGGGTGCTCAAGTGAAGAGTGGTGGTGAAAGGAATTCAATAAGGTGACAGGAGAAAGTTTTTCAAATCAATATTGCGGACTGGTTATAAATCACCTTCCTACTGGGCCTGGCCAAAAACACAGTTGAATATGTTCCGTTAATTACGCAATTCACAACTCATATAGAGTATTATTCTTGTGTAGCACGATGGGGATGTATCTGGGGTCCAGGCCTATTGTGGGGCGTCGAAGTTTCGACCCGACTTGTGGCCGTGTGAGTGGTTTCAAGCCTCAGCCTTGCAGGTCTTCATCAGGACTAGGGTGGGTAAGGGGTTGCAACATGTGTGGGTGTGGTCTGGTCACAACCAGCCACGCTGTGCAGAGTGTCACAGTCTGTGCGGTGGTGGCATCCAGCCTTCAGAGTTCAGCCTAATTAATGGTACTGAACACGGGCTTAAAAATGCTCATAAGATGTAATCCAATTGCTGGGTTCAAGGAGAAATCTGCTATATTACTGGTCTATTTAAGGGCCATGAGCTCGCGTAGGACGACCGGCCCTGCCGTGAGTCAGGTCAATGGGGCTGCAGCAGCGCCGCACCGTCAATGTCCGTATGCTGCCTCTGTGTGGTGCCCTCTCTCGCCACTAGCTATTGAGCCAAAAGCAGAGGTACTTAGATCGGAGTTGGATAAGGTATCATATTAGGAGATGGCGTACATATCATATCATTACACGCAGATGATCTCTGCTATACATAAGAGACATCCATCAAATTCCCCAACAATTGGCACACACATTGGACAGATTTGCCAACATAATAGGGCTAAAAGGGGAAAGTTTCTAAGTCTGGCCTGTACACCATTAGCGAACGCATAGCAGACCCGAATTATGCACTAAACGGGGAATGGGTCAAATGGTGCACCACTGACACAATCCGATATCTTGGGATGCGCTTATAACGTAACCCGACAGATCTAGTAGATGGGAATCTAGGCAAAGCTCTAACCACAGTTAGATCTCAGATGACTTTTTGGAAGACCCTGCCACTGTCAGTAACGGGAGGGGGACCCTAATAATGATGGTAATTCCCCCCGATTCCTATATTATTTCACAAACCACCAGCTATATGTCCCCCCTTCCTATTTCCGCTCCCTAGAGAATCTCATTAAATATTTCATATGGAGAAACTCTAGACATTAAGTAGCAATTAAAAAACTATATCTGCCAGTAGACTAAGGGGGCCTAGCGGTCCCACATCTGGAAAAATGCTACCTGACTGCCCAACTGCAGTTGGTGGCCAGGTGGATGTTGGATAGACATAGTAACGACACAGCGACCACACATCCACCCTTGCAGCTTTCAGACCTAATGAAGTTTTACCACCCCTGTGCCAAAATCAAACCCCCAGACTCATTCCTTTAGTGTGGTGCACAGATGCTACTGCGGAGCCCTGTACGTAACTCGCAGAACCACTACATATGCACCATGACCACTACAGTGGCAGAATTACAGCAGTGGTGCGACGCAGGGGTCCAGAACATAGGTGACCTATACCACGAAGGAGCCTTACTTCCATACACTGCGTTGGTGGAGGAAGAAGAATTGCCCCGGACAATTCCTACTACATCGCTCCCTAATTGCTGAGCTCACGGCCAAATTGGGTGACCTATCCACAGCACCAACCACACACCTAATGGTGTAATACATACACGTCAGGGGCCAGGGGGGACACTTGATCAACTGGTTCGCGTCTTCACTTAGAAATCACAAGGCCACAGACTTGTCACCACTTAGACAGTGCTCTGAGGCTGCAATGGGCTGCCAATTTTAAAACGCAGAATGGTCGTCAGTCCTAGGAATGCACGCTTATGCCAGACTCAATACTTCATCATGCATAGAGCATACCTCACACCTGCAAAGATTAACCAAGACTTCAAACACCAATATGCAGTATGCCCAGAGCTCTCACTGACAGACGCAGATTTGCTGCACATGATCTGGGGATGCCCTACTCTAACCGAGTATTGGAAAGCAATAGCAGATGACCTAACGCATCACACAGAAAGAGCCCTCCCACTTGAATGGCACATGCACACTTTACATCTGTACCATAGAAACTGCAATAACAAAGTCAGTTCCTGCTTTTTAGACCTGGGAATACTGGTAGCAAGGAGGCTGATCACCAAAAAGTGGAAAGCACTTCATCCCCCTCACATCATAATGTGGGGACACTCAATGCTCATCTGGGCAAAAGCAGAGAGCACTGCTCTCCATAGGGAAGACATGCTGGGTCTCTGCAAGAACCCCATAGCCAACACTGGGATGCGATCGTATCAGCCATGTCCCTCATCCATAACAATGATGAGCCCACCTCTGCTCCTTTACCAGCAACACCAAAATACATAGAGGCATGCAAAGAAAATAGATTGATTTACTAAGGAGGGCACATTGCAGTGCGGACATACAACATAGAAGGACGGAGGGCCCTCACATTCTACCTAATGCCAAGACTTAAATGCCAATCACATGCACATGCCCACAGAACACAACGACCAGGGTGCCAATATTACAGCTCAGACCTAACCTCCTCAGGTAATTTTCTTTTGTCACCGCTACATTATAATCTCCCTTTCCACCGTTTAAGCTGTTTTGTATATTCACTCATTGACAGTGCATGGAAGTAGAGAGCAAGCCACAAAGAAAAACCCCAGGCGTGTTGGGATGCCTAATAAGTTCCACAACAGTCAAAATTATGATTATGACGATCTCGGCCTTCGTAGCGGCGGGAATTTCCTCACACTGACGGGGATGCGCTCCGCAAGCAAACAATGCGCTAAAACTTGCAGAAAGTCTTTAATAAAATCTTGGTTTCCAGCTTCCCAACACAGGTACAACTTCCAGAGGCACCATAACTGGCCCAAGCACTCTGTGAAGGACAGAATTCTCTCAGTAGAGTTTAGGGAACCTGGGGGTGAAGTCCTTTTGTTCCTGGGACTTCTTAACGGGGAGCCAGCTCTTCTCAGGCCCTTGGAGTTTCCTTCAAGCAAGGGGGCACAGCACAAAGCAAAGTCCTTCCCCTCTACTTGGCAGCAAAGTAACTGCAGGTCAGTCCAGCAAAGCAACAGCAGGACAGTCTTCCTTCTTCAGTCTTCCAGCTTTCTCCTTGGCAGAGGTTCCTTCTTGATTCCAGGACAATCTAATTTTCTGTAGTCTGGGGTCCTGTACTTATACCCCTAAAAGTCTTTCTTTCCTTTGTGCAGTAGGGCTCTGAGCCTGGTCTGAACCAGCTCTGGGTATCCCTTGAGAAGTTTGTTTTCCTGGACTCTCCTTTCCTTTTAGAGAGAGGGGCAGGGTCGTCAGCCACCCAGCAGGAGGTGGAGCCAGCATTGTGGAAGGCAGGCACAGCCCTATTCAGGCCAAGGTGCTACCCCCTCCCACCACTCTAGATGCAGATGGAGCTATTCAGCCCAGGGATGGCCCACTCAGCCTCTGGGAACCACCCAGCCCATGTCACTCACAAACCAGACAGTCAATTCACAAACAGGCCAAGGGACACAGAAAGGCCAGACAAGAGAACAGCCACTTTCTAAAAGTGCTGTTCTCAAACACAGGATTTAAAAACCACCTTTCCTAACAGATGTGTTATTAAATTCTGAGTTCAGAGATACCCGACTTTTATGTCCTATGTTGCTCCTATGGGAAGATATGCAGGTAACCACTGTAGCCAGCATTTCCCATGATAGCCTATGAGCAAGATAGCCTTACAATAGTGAAACACGAAAAAAATGGCTGTAATTCACTACCAGAGCATGTCAACTGCACTAGTACATGCTCTACCTTTCACATACACTGCACCCTGCCCAAGGGCGTACCTTGGGCCTTCCATAGGGGTGACCAATGTGTACCGAAAGGGAAGGATTAGGCCTGGTCAGTGGGGACACTGACCAGGAGGACATGGCAGTTCACAGACTGCACACAGGCCCTGCAGTGGCAGGCCTGAGACACCATTTTAGGGCTACTCATGTGGGTGGCACAATCAGTGCTGCAGGCCCACTAGTAGCATTTGTATCACCAGCCCTGGCACACTGAGTGCACTTTACTAGGGACTTCTTGGTGATACAAATATGCCAATCATGGATAACCAATCATAATAACAATTTACAGAGGGAGCACTTGCACTTTGACACTGATCAGAAGTGGCAAAGTGCCCAAAGCACCTAAACCAGCAAAAACGAAATCCAGCACAGCGTCTAAAATACAGGAGGCAGAGGCAAAAAGACAGGGGAAACCATGCCAAAGATGACAGGTCTAACACAACTCATGTGTAACTTGCCAAAATGAGAAAACTAATAAAAACAGATTTAAAAAAAAAAAAAGCAATGTCATTATACCATGTCTTGTGGGGTAGTCCTTTTTGAAAGAATACCATATTACCATTCTAAAGTCCACCTGCCTGCAGGGCGTGGCCTACATGTACACTACTATTCTGCACAATGCCATTCTGATGCAGTTGAAGCAGAAGAGAATCCTTTCTCGATATGCGGTCCTGCTACTATATCATCCTACAGAGAACACCTGCTCTAAACACTGTCATGGGACTTTTCTTGAGACTCTGCTTCTTGTAGAAAACGTCTTCTCTGGACACTGCCAGGTGTATTCTGGAGACTGTGCTCCCTGCAGAGAACAGTGTCTCTAGATGAATACTGGTGTATTCTGGAGACTGTGCTCCCTGCAGAGAACAGTGTCTCTAGATGAATACTGGTGTATTCTGGAGACTGTGCTCCCTGCAGAGAATACCTTCTCTGGACACTGCCTGGTGTATTAGGGAAATTGTGCTCCCTGTAGAGAACGCCTTCCCTGCCAGGTACTATTCTGGAGATTGTGCTCCCTGCAGAGAACGGCTTCTCTAGACACTGCCTGGTACTTTACTAGGGACTCTGGTTTTTGCAGAGAACGGCTTCTCTAGGCACTGCCTGGTACTTTTCTGGAGACTCTGCTTCTGCAGAGAACCGCTTCTCTAGGCACAGCCTGGTACTTTACTGGAGACTCTGCTTCTGCAGAGAACGGCTTCTCTAGACACTGCCTGGTACTTTCTTAGGGACTCTGGTTTTTGCAGAGAACGGCTTCTCTAGGCACTGCCTGGTACTTTTCTGGAGACTCTGCTTCTGCAGACAACGGCTTCTCTAGACACTGCCTGGTACTTTTCTGGAAACTGCTTTTTGCAGGGAATGGCTACTATAGACACTGCAGGGTACTATTATGGAGACTCTGCTCCCTGCAGAGAAAGGATCTAGACACTGCCTGGTTGTTTTCTGGAGACTCTGCTTCCTGCATACACCTGCTTCTCTAGACACTACCTGGTACTATTCTCTACACACAAGGAAGTGCTCCCATCCAAAATTATGATGCAATAAGCAAAAGACTGGAACTTCTCCTTCAGAGAACACCTTCTCTTTTTACTGCCATGGAACCATTTCAATGCAATACTTCCTGTAAATAATGCATTCTATATGCACTGCCATTGGACTATTCCAAGATGGTGCCCCCTGCAGAGAATGCTTTCACTATGAATGAATGAATGAGTGAATACATGAATGAATGAATGAATGAATGAATGAATGAATGAATGAATGAATGAATGAAAGAAAGGAACCTGTATAGTGCACAGCTACTCAAACAAGAGGTTCCCGGTGCCAGTGGTACATGTGGCAGGACCCTGAGGCTCGACTAGTTTTTAAGGAGCCAAGTTTTCAGATGTTTCTTGAAAGTTGGCAGGTCAGTTGTAGCTCTCAGGGTGGCAGGTAGTTTGTTCCATGCTTGAGCACCCAGATACCCAAAAGATCTGCCCCCCATATGGCCCAAGCGTACTTTGGGGATGCTGGCGCAGTCAGAGGAGGAGGATCTTAAGGGCCTAGCTGGGGTATAGTGGCTAGCGTGCTTATTGAGATAGCTGGGCTCTTTACCATGAAGGCCTTGAAGAATATCACCAGGGCTTGAACCTAATCCTATCCTTCATTGGCAGCCTATATAGGGGCCTTAAGGTGAGGGTCCATGTGCGATCTGGGCTTAGGTCCGAGGATTGCCCTGGCAGTGAAATTTGGCACCACTTGCAGGTGCTGCATGATGTAACCAGGAAGGCCCAGGTACAGGATATTGGCGAAGTCCAGTCGGGAAGTCACCAATTCCTGGACCACTACATTCCTGGTGTCTGATGGCAGGAGCGGGAGGAACTTTTTTAGCATACGAAGCATGCCAAAACAAGTACCTATCAGTGCTTGGGCCTGGGACCTCTTAGACAGGACGCTAACTATGAAAATACCAAGATTTTTAACCATGATTTGGGCTAAAGTGGGGGGGCATCTCTTCAGGCCACCAAAGACTTCAATTACTCACCAAGGGCCGGTCAAAAAAGAAAATCTCTGATTTGTCAGAATTGCATTTCAGCTGATTTACCATGAGCCAGTTAAACAACTTAATGATAAGATCTAATTGTATCTCCATTGAGGTTCGCTCCCTTATTGCAGATATAGATCAACTGAGTATCATCCGTGTATGATATGATCTTAGCAACATTGGCCTCTGCTACGGTGCAAGGGGGGGCATGTATTAGTTAAACTAGGTAGGGCTGAGGATGGAGCCCTGGGGTACTCCTACATTCATACTAGGCATGGGGAATGAGAAAGGGGCATCCATATTTCTTGAGATCTGTCGTTCAGACAAGAAGTGACCCAGGCCAGTGCTGTCCCACCAATGCCCAAGTTCCTCAGTCTGTTGAGAAGTCTCTTGTGAGGGACTGTGTCAAATGCCGCTGACAGGTCAAGTAATATAAGGTCGGCCCTACCCTCCTGGTCAAGTTTTTCATTTAAATGCTCTGTCACTTCCAACAAAGCAGACTCTGTACCATAATTTGCCCTAAAACCAGATTGGGTCATATGCAACAGGTTGTGACTTTCTGCGTGGTCCAAAATCGCTCTGTTGACATGTTTCTCTAAAGCTTTGGAGAGAGCTGGGAGGAGGGAGATAGGCTTATAGTTTGCTGGATCATTGGGGTCGGTGGTCGGTTTTTTGAGGAGCAGTAAGATTTTTGCCTGCTTCTTATGTACCATCAGGGCACTCTTTCAAGGAGGTGCCCCTGAAGAGAACGCTTTCCCTATGCACTATAAGGATGCTATTCTAAGGAATGCCCTGTGCAAAGAATGCTTTCCATACCCACTGTTGAATTACTGGAACGATTACAAGGAGGTGCCCTAGGTAGAGAATGCCTTCCTTGTGCACTGCTATTGAATTATTCAAAGACAATACTTTCTGAAGAGAACTTCTTCTTTATGCACTGCCATGGCACTTTTCCAATGAGGTGCTCCATGCAGAGAACACCTCACTCTGTGCTTCCGTGGGACTAGTCGAAGGCAGTACTTACTGCAGGGAATTCCTTTTCTATACATTCATTGCTACTTCGTAGCAGTTCCTCCTTCTGGGAAACCTCTGTTCTCATTCTTCTGCACTCCCATCAGGAGTAGAGCTCCCACACAACTTCGTGAAGAAGACTCATTTATGTGTTTTATGCTTGATCACAGAGACAACAAGGACTGTTTTCCTTCTATCCAAAACACCCAGGGGTGTTTCCAAAAAATAGAGCAAGACCAAGCAGGACTTATAGAAATAGGACCAGCTGATGTGTGAACACTACGCCTTATCCACAGAAGTCATATTTGTGTAAGTGTCTCTGCATGTGCGCTTGCACAAATGTGCACACAGACTCCACTGTAGTGCAAAGGGGGACATGGTGTGAGGAGCCCTATCTGAACAGCAGTCAATCCATCATTCTCAAAGGAATGTACTGTTAGTGCATACTTGCCACAACCCACTTCTGATTATGCCAACCACAGCACACACAAATCCATTTTAACACCTGTGGGCGCTGCACCCACCCTGGGCCAGACACCACTCCAGAAACTTTGAGCCAGATGTATTGTACAAAGCATTTTTGCAGTCACAAAGATCCCAATTTACAGAATTGGCAAAAGGCAAAATGTGATTCAGTAACTTGTTACCAAAACACAATTTGCATCTGTGATTCGGTATTTGGAACAAGCGTTCAGGGAGGGCCTTCCAAATACCGAAATGGTATGGTATGTATTATTGTTTTGCGACTGAATTCCGTTTGCAAAACAGTGATACTTTACCACATGTTTAAAAGTGGGAATAACCCATTCGCATATTGAAAGTGGTCCACTCAGGACCTCTTCTCCTTTGACAATGTTAAAAAAACAATATTTTTTAAGAGCAGGCAATGGTCCAAGGGACCACTGCCTGCTCTTAAAAAGTGAAACAGACATTTCATTTTCTTTTTTTAAATGTGTTTTCCTTAAAAGAAAACAAGATGCTTTTAACTCCATCCATGCTCATGACGAGCTCAGCTCGTCATGAGGCACGGTGCTCAGGTGCTCATGACGAGCTGAGCTCGTCATGAGCCGTGGAAAGCTCACACGCGGGGATAATTCCCCTGCTGTGCTGAGCTTTCCACGGGAACGGGTGTGGTCATGCTCGTCATGAGCACACGAGCACTGTGCCTCATGACGAGCTGAGCTTGTCATGAGCATGTTTGCGCTGTGCCCCCCGCCCCCAGCACAGCGGGGGAATTACTCCCGCTGCGAAGGGGTTAAAAAAAAACGGTTCAGTAAAAAGCAATCACAGACCTGCTTATCTGTTGACCCCCAGTAGGCCACCATCCTTGTGATGGTGGCAAATCTTAAGGGGTCGCAAATTGTGATCTACCTGATTAATATTCATGAGATAGGTTGATTTGTGCTACTAGGACTCGCTAATACATTAGCAAGGCCGATTTTCTAATTGCGATTCAGAGGTAATCACAATTAGGAAATCAGTTTTCAGAATGTTTGTCCATCTGGTCAGGGACGTAGAACATATGCCCTGGTTGGTCAGCCTCCCCCTCCTAACATCCCTTGGTAAATATATGACTAGAGCGCTGTATGAGTTCTGGTACAGTGCTTAATTTGTTAAAGAATGAGTGCTGGCGCCCAAACTCTGCTCAGAAGCCCACAGCTGACGCTGATAGATGTTAGTGCACCGAATACCAATGTTTCACTGTCTTGAATCCACCTCCGGCCTCCTTAAACCACTATCAGACACTCCCATCCCCTTTATCTCACTCTAGCAGGTTCATGCTTTCTCCCTTCAGGTTAGTTTTCCGTCTTTTCTTACCCCGTCTTTCTGCGTTACTTGTTTTTCATCTCTTGCTTTCTGTGAATGCCTCATGCAGAAAAATAAGTACCGGTCCCTGAAAAAAAAAGAGTGCCAGTGGCCCACACCCAGCAACCACCGGCTCAAATTAAGCACTGCCTCTGCAAAAAAAAAAATGCTTCAAATACTTGCGAAGAAGGGCAGCAGACAAGAATGGCATAAAATGAAAAAGCAGCCTTGCTGCCAATTCTGATTAAAACTAGGCAAATCTCCATTCGAGTCAAGAAAATCCCCAGTGCAACTGCTCGGTGCTGCCCTGAAGGCAGTGCCAACATCAGGAGGAGAGAGAGAGTAATTGAGGCTGCCTTACAAATCCAGCCCGTCAGGGAACATCCGCTCCAGGGGAAACAAATGAGCAGCGATATTTTCAACGAAACTAGACAGGTTATGCCTGGGCTCACGATGCCGTGACAAAAACACAAATTGACGACGTGACCCCTTGGCAGCACGCCGCGCGCTGGAGCGGCTGTCTGTGATGCTATTCTCAGCTACACCGCGACCCCTGAACTCCGCAGTAACTCGCACGCGCACGCTCCATTAGCTGCAGTGATGGAGCAATAATCATCAGCAGCACTCATCAGAATATCAGTGGGCGGCGTCACGCACGCAGGTCTGATTGGAGGATCCACACAAGATGCTCAGTGGCTTCTTTAGGAGCGAATTTTAAGAGGGGAAGGATAAACATTGGGCCGCAGATTAAACTAGCGGGGACACTTAAAAGATTTCATATACATGTATGTGTGTTTGCTTGTTTTATTTGACTTGGCACTTGTGTATACATTTACATTTAGCTTAAATAGATATTTGTATAGACATACAAAGTCAATTTAAACAAGCAATGCTTAAATCTGATATTGTATATATGTGTGTATATACGTATACAAGTAGGGATGCAATATCAGATTTAAACATTTTAAGCAAAACAGCACTGCTTTTCGGTTTGGCAAAGTACACTGTCTGTGTTATTTTCTATGTTGCCTTCTAGCACATTCAATATCTGTGGTAGAGGCGCAGGGGCGGCTCCTCCATTAGGGCGGAGGAGCGCCGCCTCATTGCTTCCTCGCAGTGCAAGAAGCAGAAAATAAAAAGGTATTTTAAACCCCATTTTATTTTCTGCTTCGTACGCTGTGAGAAAGCAGAATGCAGGGGTGTGCCGGGTTGGGGGGCGGGCAGGAGGATAAGCCTGGTTGGGGGCGGGTGGGTGGGCGGGTCAGGAAGGAGTGGCTTGCACCACTCTGAGTGCCCTGACTGCTTTGGTCGGCCCTGGGGCCGACCAAAGCAGTCATGCTCACTCTACATTTTCTCTATGTAGGTTGCATGCAGTCTACATAGACAAAATGGCCTCCCTACAGGTACCCGGCTGGGCGCTGTCCGGGACTTCGCACCAATCACAACGCTGCCATTGCAACGTTGTGATTGGCTACAGGACGGGAGGGAGCATGCCTGTTCCTGTTCAGGACTAGCCCAGGAGCAGGGCTGGCGCGGGACTGGGATCAGGTAAGTTTTATTTTTATTTGTAATTTAATCCCCCTGTAACACCCGCGCGATAACCCCAGTGTGACCCCCCCACCCGCAAGAATTGTGAGCCGCTACTGGTAGAGGGTCCCAAGGGAGGGCTACGACAACGAGAGTTAGGACATGGGCCTCACTTGCCCTCCTTCCTCACCCCTTCCCCCTGCTGCCAGGAAGCATGGATGCATCTTAGTGGCAGTGTAGCCATGGGCTGTGACATAGGAAATACGTGGGGCCCTCCTGCAAGGAAAGGTGATGGGGCCCCCACACACTCCCAAATTATCCTTGTATCATTGTCTTGACCCTCCGCCTTCACAAGGTAGTTGCTATGGTTATACACTCCCACGGGCTCTGAATTTTGACTATAGAACTATCCCTCAGCTGAGTCCTACATTCCCACACAGCTTTACCTTCACGAGGCCTTAGATAGAAGAACTATCCCTGAAGTTTAACTGCTCCTGTTGCATGAAAGCTTAAACATCCCAGATCAAAGGCTGTGGGACTGATTTAACTTTAAGCTGTTAGGATATTCTTCTACAACAGTGACAGGGTATACAGAGATCCTTACCGCCAAGAATGCGGTCCGCTGGCCATATTTAAATAGGGGTGGACCTTAGGGTTATTCACGGTGAAGACTACTATGTCGCTGCTGTGATTAATTGCTTCAGATGGCAAGGTAAAGTCAGTTTTTGCTCCCCCCCACCATGATAGAAGACTCCCATAGAAAGGGGAGCATTGTATTTTTTATTTCACAAGAGGGACTTTTTGAAAATAAAAAACAGGGACCTGTTTGGTGCAGGGCTCCGTGCCTTAGACGGAGCCGTGTTCCAAACAGCAAAATTAATTGACAGGAACCACAATGATGTCAATTCCTGCGACTGGTTTATAGATGACCACCAGCTTGGAGGTCATTTATAAATCTGGCAGGCGTGATTTACTCCGTCGCCCTGTCAGAACAACGGGCCCTCTCCAATATGTAAATGAGGCCCGAGTTACCTTATCACTCCAAGAATCAATAAGAATCTTACTCCCCCGCAACCCCCATTTTTTTGTTGTATGGTCAATTAGGGATTTTCAATCCTGGGGACATGCTTGGAATCTTTGATTCGTTCTACTAGAGTGCATTAAACAGCAAATCTGGTTGCATGGTGCATTAATACTGAGACCCTCATCATGAGTCCAACAGTAATTTGGGAAGCAGTAATTTCACAACTGGAATTACAATAATGGCCCGCTGAGTAGGATCAACTACCTCACAATCCCAGCAAGTCTGGTTCTATGTATAATGCTGTCCACCAACATAAGATATTGAGTATCGTCAAAACAAAAGCACATGTTCACGGGGAAGTCAGGTTTACTCACATTGATACTCTAAATCCAATTCTTGTGATTGGCTGCCTCGCATCCCAAGCTTTAAGACCCAGAAATCCTGCCAAATGCAATCATCAATATGGATATACAGGTTATTCCTTGGGTGAGTGAGGCCCAGTGCTGACTTCTTCAAAATCTCTAATGACAAGTCCTTCCTTGTGGTGACTTATGATTACACCAACTACCCTAAGGCTGGGACTGTCCAGACCATGTTGGCTAATGAAGTCCTTCCTAAAATGAGAAAGCAATAGCCACCTCTGGGCATGTTAAAGACTTGGAACTAGTAATAAACCAGAGTTCCAGGCCTGGAATTTCACAGAAAAACTGAATACAACACTTCCACCTTGCACCAAGTTGGCCGCAATGCTGAATCAGTGTATGCACTAAATTAAAATATGCCCTTCGACACCTCGGAGACCCACTTGTGATCTTCCCGGTGACATCTGCTCAATTCATCTGCTCTGCCATGTGGCTGGGGATTTGAAAAATGTTCTGCCGCTCCAGTTAGCCCCGGAGACAGTAAGTCTCCAGCTTGTTGTAGTTTCAGATGACAATTGTGCTGTCCATGAGGACCTGCACCAGCCTCCCTTTAATGGACAGAAGAAAAGCATTCAGGGTCAAATGAATGGTCCACAGTGCCAATAGGCTGATGTGAAGCTGAATCTTCATGGGCATTTTGAGAGACCTGTCAGCCTTAGGATGTTTTTCCCCCAACATTTTTGCTTTCAAACAATCAATCAATCAAGGGTTTGTAAAGCGTGGCTACTCACCCATGAGGGTCTCAAGGTGCTGGGGAAGGGGCTGCTGATCCATCTGGGGGATAGGGTTCAGTCGAAGAGCCAGGTCTTTAGATCCTTCCTGAAGTTTGGGTCAATGATGGGGATTGCCCGAGGTGGAGAGGTGGGGTGTTCCAGGTCTTGGCGGCGAGGTTAAAGAAGGATCTGGTGGGTAAATGGAATGAGAGGGGGTGTTTCAGATATGCTGGTCCTGCGCCGTGGAGGGCTTTGTAGGTGTGTGTGAGAAGCTTGAAAGTCATTCTTTTGTTGACTGGGAGCCAGTGGAGTTCTCAAAGGTGTTCAATGATGTGGCTGTGGCAGGAAGGTTGAGGACCAGTCTGGCTGCGAGATTTTTCAATGTTCTGTAGTTTCCTGAGGAGTTTCTGGGTGATGCCGGCGTAGAGTCGCCATAGTCGAGTCTGCTGCTGATGAGTGTGTGGGTGACCATCTTTCTGGATTCGGTGGAGATCCATCTGAATGTCTTACCAAGCAGGCAAAGCATGTGGAAGCAAGATGATGATACAACATTGATCTGGTGGTTCATTGTGAGCAAATAATCCAGTAAGATGTTGAGGTTTTGTGCGTGATCCATGGGGGTGGGGGGGCTCCATAGTGGCGGGCCACCAGGAGTCATCCCAAACTGAGGGGGTGGGTCCCAGGATGAGGACTTCAGTCTTGTCTGAGTTGAGGTTGAGGCAACCGTCTTTCATCTAGGTGGCAGTGGCCTTCATCCTGCTGTGAAAGTTGCTTCTGGTGGCTGTGTGTTTATTGATGAGTGAGAGGATCAACTGGATGTCATCGGCATAGGAGACGATTTTGAGTCTGTGGTTCCTGACGATAGCTGCGAGGGAAGCCATGTAGACGTTGAAGAGGGTGGGGCTTATGGAGGAGCCCTATGGCACTCTCCAGCTGATCTCTGTAGGTTCGGAGAGGAATGGAGGAAGTCTGATTCGCTGTGTTTTACCGGTAAAGAAGGAGTGGATCTAGTCCAGGGCCTTGCTGCTGATGCCAGCGTAGTGGGGTCTCATGATTAGGGTGTGGTGGGAGACTTTGTCATTGGCGGCCAAGAGGTCCAGAAGGATGAGGGCTGCGGTTTTGCACTGGTCAAAGAGGGAGCGGATGTCAGTGAGGAGTGCGGTCTTGGTGCTCTGGTTGCTTCAGAAGCCGAATTTGGAGATGTCCAGGGCGTGGTTTGCTTCGATGAACTCGGAGAGTTGGGTGTTGATGGCCTTCTTGATGACTTTGGCTGGGAAGGGGAGCAGGGAGATGGGTCTGAAGTTCTTGAGATCTTTGGATCGGCGGATGGCTTCTTCACTGGGGGTTGACCTTTGCATGTTTCCAGTGATCGGTGAAGGTGGCAGTCTCGATGGAGCAGTTGATGGTGCAATGAAGCTCTGTGGCGATGGAGGTGACAGCTCTATGGAACATGTGGTGTGGGCATGGGTCAGAGGGAGCTCTTCATGGGCTTGAGTGTTTTGTCTGTGGTGAGCGGGGTCCAGTTGGGCAGGATCTGTTGGGGTGGGGCATGGTCCGGTGGTGTTGGGTGTGGTGGGAGAGTCTTGGTGTAGAAGCTGTCTTAGATGTACTTATCTGGTGGTGGAATAAGATGGCAAGTTTGTTGCAGAGGTCTTGGGAGGGTGGGATGTCTGTGGTTTTGCCTTTAGGCCTGGTAAACTCCTTGACGATGATGAAGAGTTCTTTGCTGCTGTGTGCTTTGACGTTTATTCTGTCCTGGAGGGCCGTTTTCTTCGTGGTTTTGAGGAGGTGGTGTGTGGTGTATGCGGCTTTGAAAGTTGAGTGGGTTTCCAGGGTTTTGTTGTTCTTCCATCTCTTCTCGAGTCATCTACAGGTGCGTTTGTACTCGTGGAGGGCAGGAGTGAACCAGCTGACTTTCTTGGAGTGTTGCTTGTCCAAGCACGGGAAGAATTCACAGTCTTCATTCAGGTCCTTCTCCCACTCCAAGTTTCTGACCTAGTCCATGTCGCATGGCTGTTCCCACGGCCACTCCACTTCCTGCTCAAAATCTTCAGGTAAGTCAAAGTTCAAACATAAGCACAAAATAAGTGAAGCAGCACTCACCCCCATCCTGCCCCTCTGGTTCCAAATAAAATGTGAGAAGGCCTCAACATTTAAGTCACAATCCTTCAAGGTCATAGGTCCTAGAGTTGATACCTCAGAATTCATAAGCTGGTTGTTGAGTGTTGAACACACAGTAAATTGAAGTCTTCAGGGAGGTCATGAGGCAAATCTTTAGTGCTCTTCCATCTGTGTCTAGTGCACCATCAGGCCTCATAGAGATGTAGCGACCTCTAGTTGGGTTACCACTGTAAGTTGTCTCTTAATGATGTCTGCTTATTTGGTTCCCGGCACCAGGCATGTACCGATGCCTGTATAATAAATCCACCCAACCGCATGATGTTGATTGAATGACAGGTGGTAACATCCATGTAGGATCCCAAATTGACATCAAACCAAGCTCGCCCGGTGTCATGCTATGAAAAAACTAAATGGCAACCAGTTATCATGCTTCCATGCTCTCAAACGACGCTCTGACATTAAACCTCTATAAGGCTCACTGCATCAACTGGGAGAGTACCATACCAGCATTTTTAACGCTTTTAAAACTTTCCTAAATTGAGATTAGACAAGGTGGACTTAAGGTTGATCTGCAGCATGTTCCTCTGCTTAGGCTGATACAAAATCAGATATCTTCCACCTATCCTTGATTTCCTCATTCTGGGCAATGAAAAATTCATGGTATTTTTAGAATGAAGATTTTTACTGAGAAAATAAACTTGAAACTAGGAAGCCAACAGAACTTTTGTTTTCCATAACACTTTTTGCATAAGTCTTAAATGAGATTCTCAGGATGCCTTCATGGCTAGATGGGCAAAACCATGTTCTTGTCTGCCCTTTAGTAGGCATGTAGCCAGGTGACACTGATCTGAGCTGGGAGATTCAGATTTCTTCACCATGCACCCTGTTCTGAAAAGTCTCATTCTACAGGCCTAGACCAATAAGGGTATTACTATCTAATTTCTGACCAATCCACTGGATAAAATGTCCAAGCTATTGACATATAGATGCTTTCTTCTGTCATCTTGACACTGAGGCCTATACATGTGGTATTTCGATTACATCACTATACACTTGCTTTATGGGATATAGCCAATGAGATCTTGCTTGCAGGCCCAGAAGACCTCATGGCTTCTTTGGCTCAGACGATCCATGATGGGTAGGAAGCAGATAAAAATATGATCAGTGCAGTCTTAGTCACCATGGATTGGATTGGCAGAGTGGTTATTACCAGCTCCATACTCAGTAAAAATGCCTGGATGAGACAGACTTATTTCCTGTCGATAGGAAGGCATCACTGATGAACATGCCCTTTGAAGGGTCAAAACTTTTTTAGAGAGAAGACCAACTCCTCGCTGGAATGGGTTAAAGATAACCCTGGGCGGAGTTGCAGTACGCGGGACTACGAAAAGTGCAAAAAAAACTCAGTCGCACTACGCGGAGCTCCGCAAGCCGCGGAGTACGGTAGAAAAATGTCGTTCGCAGCGATTGTACATTTCCAGATGCTTGTCCACACTGTGCAATCATAGCAAACAGCACCATGCACAGTGCAAGCTTACCTTTTCTGCCGCTCAAGTAGATGTTTACTCGAGCGGCAGTTTTCTCAACGCGAACAGGCAGTTTCTCAACGCAAGCAGTCGCAAGCATGCGCGACCACTCACAATGAGAAACCTGACCCCCGCATTGAGAAATCTCGCCAGGAGGTTTGTTTTCCATGCTTGCGGGAAACTCCCCAAACACTGCGAGCAGAGGGGAGTTCACCACCCAGGGTTAGTTAAAGACAGTAGGAGCACAGCACGTTTTTTGGGGCTTTTGACACCTGCCAAACAATTCCCCTATCAATTTTGCAGATTTAGGGATTACTCCAAGGGGTTAGCCTTTAGGCAACGACAATCTTCACAGCCACTGATACAGCTGACCGCCCACCTCTTTAGGGGCCACAGACACAGCACAGGCAGTCATCACATATGCCAACAGGAGCATCAGTCCTTCAACTACTCGTCCCCCTGGTAAAACGGTACCAAGACATCTTTGTTTATCATCAATGACTCATGTCCCACTGGTGTGATGCAGGATTAAATATTTCCTTCAAGGCTGATGATCCATCAAGTCTGACTGATGGGTCCAACAGATCGTCCACAGGGGCTATGCTAAACCAAACTCTAAATAAGGACCAGAGAGTTACATTTCTTCAGTTCTGAAGAGTCCTCGATCATTTTCCTTAGTGTATTTTCAGCTATGCTGTGGAAGCCACATGCACTTGTAGGTCTTGCCACAGAGAATTTAGTCTGAAAAATTACCCTGCAATAATTTCTTCAGTTTTGCAGATTGCTAAGAATTTATTCCGTCGATTGCCAGTCAACAACATGGTTGTACTTACAGATGTTTCTCCAAAGGGATATTTTATATTGACATTGCAAACTCTAACCAGTACATGGGAGATTCACAATTCTGACTCAAGGCAGTTTTACAAAATCCGTGAGAGCGGCATATGTGTGTTACAAAAGTGACTTTCATAGGAGCCTAAGAAGTGAATGTTGCTGTCAGGACCCTACACTTTTGCTCCTTAAGCCATATGTTTGGCCACATTAGTCTGCACCATCTTGTCAATGTATCCAGAGAATGTGTTGATATTTATTTCCGGAAAGTGCAAGATTGAATTTAGGCTCAGTTCATCTTCAGATTTTATTGTGCTTAAGTGTGGTTTCTATGATCTGGATGCTTGGGGACAGGTAGATTATGACTTCTTCCAGCACACCATAAATGAGGAAAAACTGTTGCCCTTTCTTGGGTGCCCCCACCCTAAACACAATGCTTTTTGATTTGGAAGCATTGATTATGGAAAGGGGCGACTACTCGGTCCCCCCGAACGTATGGTTGGGTGCCCCGATCCCCCGGGAAGCCATTTTGGGCGGGGGGCGTGGCTCGGCTGGTATGCCCGAAGCGGCGTAGCCGGGGCGCGCCTTTTCCCGCCCAAGAGGGGTTGTCCTAGACACCTACACCGAAGACCACGCCCAGTAGGCGTACCAGAGGAGGGTACACGCCCTCCCGCAGAAGAATAAGTAGAGCGGGAATCCGAAGAAGCGTCCTCTTGTTCCTGTGCTCTGAAGACTGCACCCACTCGTCGCTCGTGAGCCCTCGACAGAACAAGCAGCAATTTTGAGAACTTGTAATCTTGTCGTTTCTCTTTCAGTTACTTGGAGTTCGAAGAGTCCGGAACCTCGTCGATCGGCTAGGAGCAGAATATTCGACCTCATGGCTGGCAAGAAAGCGGGAAAGGGTTCCGAGACGGACAAGGTCTTACGCCTATTGTCGAACCGGATGGCTTGCATGGACCGAAAACTCGGGCAAGTCCAATCGATCGGTAGAGGTTTGACGGAGGTCAAAAAACAGCTGGCTGCACTGAGCAACCCGGGTCACCCTAAGAAGGTAATAGGCCCGGCCTTGCCGGGAGTCGTCCCTGAGGGTAGAGGGAAACGGGTCAAGAAGAGGGCGGTTTCGGGGGGGGTCCCGGTTCCAGAGGTACCCCCAGTCGCCCCCCTCATGCCGGTTGACAACCCGGTATCAAATCCAGATATGGGGCAGCCGATCCCGGTTGTGATTACTCCCGATAATGATGAAGATATGCCTCCCGAATTGGCCATCCAGTTGGCAGCATGGCTCAAGAAAAAAGCAGGGGGATCAGTGGCCCCTGGAGACCCGGCCGAGGAGGCCAGACTACTAATCGAGCAATTGCGGCAGTTGAGAGATGCCGCAAAGGCGAATGTTCCTCTTGTTTCCCCACAGGTGGCACCAGTAGGACCTGCAGTTGGTCACGAGAAAACGGCGGGAACAACGGCCGAACCGGGTAAGCTCGCATTGCCAATGGCGGGGGAGGGTTCATTACCCTCGAGGCGGGAGAAGGTGGCACAGCACATCCCTTTGGCCACGAAAGAGTTAATATGGGGAGACAAATATGTTAACATGTTTTCATTATTAACTGACCATCGCGAGATGGAATATGCTAAAACCCAGAAGGATTTGTGGCACCCGAGCGTCTGGCGCGCCAAAATGGCAGAATTCAGGGTGGATGAGACAGTAACGAATTGGGTTAAGGCCTTTTCTATATTTACTGCAGTTATGGGGGAATGTAAACCCGAGGTGATGACTGAGTTGACTTGCTATCAAAATCGTATTATGGATTTTTATTCAATGTATGAGGGGGAGGAATGGAAAGGTTATGACATGAAATTCCGGAAAGCGAAAGAATATGATGCTACTTTGACTTGGGATTGCCTGGACTTGGTGTCATGGCACAAGCAGCTCCTGCCAGGGGCGACAGGTACGTCCTCGCCAGGCGGGAGTGGGTCAGGGGTCATCCGCCAAAAGCCTGCGGTGCCCTTTCGAGCGGGCGCCGGTGGGGATTACCAGCCTAAGACCGGTGGGAATGGCGGCAAGCGGGGGGTCTGTTGGGGCTTCAATCGAGGCAACTGTAACAGACCGCAGGGAACATGTAGGTTCAAGCATGTGTGTGCGGGCTGTGGGAATTCCTCACACCCGGAGAGTTCATGTAGATCTAAAAATAGCGGGACGGGAGGAAAAGGAGGGTCTAAGCAGGAGTGAGCTAGGACGTTGTGACCGATTGCCTACACCCGTTGATCTCATGGCTATGACTCCTTGGTTGAACAAATACCCTGATCATGTATCCGCTGGGGTGTTGAGGAAGGGATTCTTACATGGCTTCCACATCCCGGCAGGGGATTTTCGGGTGGACTCCTTTTGTAAAAACCAGTTATCGGTTCAGCACAACCCAAGCGTGGCAGAGAAGAAAATAGCAAAAGAAGTCAGCTTAGGGCGAGTGGCAGGGCCTTTTCATCGCCCGCCGGTGGCGGAGTTCATCTGTTCCCCGTTAGGGGTTGTCCCGAAGAAAGACCCAGGGGAGTTTAAACTTATTCATAACCTATCTGCTCCAAGGGGTTCCTCGGTGAACGAGGCCATTGACCCAGAAGTTTGTTCAGTGCGGTACGCATCATTCGATGATGCCGTGGCCATGTTAAATCGCCTGGGCCCCGGGGCGCTGATGGCGAAATCAGATATCGAATCAGCGTTCCGGTTGCTCCCGGTACACCCACAGGATCAGCGCTTGCTAGGTTTTGCATTTCAAGGGAGTTATTACATGGATAAATGCATGCCTATGGGTTGCTCTATTTCTTGTGCTTATTTTGAAATGTTCAGCTGTTTTTTAGAGTGGGCATTCACCGAGGCCACAGGGCATACGCATGTTATGCACTATCTTGATGACTTCCTGTTCTTGGGAGTAGCCGGCGATACGAAATGTGCGCAGGCGCTGCACGACTTCTGCATCCTCATGAGGGAGTTTGGAGTCCCATTGGCACCAGGTAAGACGGTTGGACCATCTACTTCACTGGAGTTTCTGGGAATTGTGCTTGATTCTGTGGAGGGATGTTTCCGTTTACCGATGGAAAAGGTGGCTAAGTTTAGGGCTTCCTTGACGCAATGCCTGGGCAAGGAGAAGGTGACCCTGCACCAGTTACAACAAACAGTGGGTCAGCTTAACTTTGCTTTGAGGGTGATACCAATGGCCTGCCCCTTCTCACGCTCTATTGCACAAGCTATGGTTGGTCTCAAAGAGGGGCACCACCGTACGAGACTGTCGGCAGAGGTTCGCCAGGATATGCGCATTTGGTTGGCATTTCTGGCGGACTTCAACGGTCGAGTCGTGTGGAACAAGCCGCCAGCGTCGTCAGACGAACTAGGTCTGTGGACTGATTCAGCGGGGAGCGTGGGATTTGAGCCATCTTTGGTAATCGATGGTCGGCGCAAACATGGCCGACGTGGTGGCACTCCAGCGGTCTCACAGGTAACATTGGGTTCTTGGAGTTATTCCCCATTTGGGTGGCTCTGATGGCATGGCCAGACGACTTCAGGGACCGCTCAGTGGTGTTTTGGTCTGATAATATGACTGTTGTCGAATGCATTAACCAACAGGCAGCACGCTGCAAATGGATCTTGAGATTGTTAAAAGAAGTGGTGCTGCTTTGCATGAGACTAAATGTACAGTTCAAGGCGAAACATGTGCCAGGCGTACTCAATCATGCAGCTGATGCACTCTCTCGTTCACATATGCAGGCGTTCAGGGGTTATCTACCTACAGCGGACCTAGTGGCGGCACCATTCCCCGAAGCACTATGGCTAATCGGTGCCCCGGATTACAAGACCTCGTGGCAGCAAGCTTAGCCCCCAGGACAAGGAAGGCATACGAAGGAGCGTTTCGTTCCTATTGCACATTTTTGGGTCCGACAGGGAGTCAGAGCAGGGGTCAGGAGGAATCCTTCCTGGGGTTCCTGGTAGCGCTGCACAGAGAAGGCCGATCAGCGGCAACGGCCAATAGGCATAGGGCGGCCATTTCATTCATGGCGCAGGTGCATGGCATAAAAGACCCGACGGGTTCCTTTTTGGTTAAGAAGGCCCTTCGCGGCTGGCAGCGCCTCGAGGGTCGCAAGCAAGATGCGAGGCGCCCGATTGGCTTAGACAGGTTGTCTCTACTTGTAGCGAAACTAGACGAGACGTGCTCCTCCCATTTCGAAGCAGTTCTGTTCGGGCAGCTTTCGCATTAGCATTCCATGGGGCTATGCGGGCGAGCGAACTGGTCGCAAGGAATAAGAAAGACATTGAGGGAGGCTTGCGCAGGGATCACGTCCAAATTAGGGGTGATTTGATGGTGGTCTCGATAGCCAGGTCAAAGACCGACTAGGGGGCTATGGGAAATAGTGTTGTCGTGCAGCGCGCGCGAGGGTCCCCAACGTGCCCGATAAAGTGTATAGAGGAATACTTGGCACTAAGGGCGGCTACATGGGGGGGAGTTTGCTGAGACACAAGGATGGCACACCACTGACGAGGTTTCAGTTCCAGAGGGTGCTAGCACTGACAATCGCTGCTGCGGGCATGGACCCGTGCGATTTTGGGACCCACTCCTTTAGGATAGGGGCTGCTACTGAGGCTACAGCCAGGGGTCAGAGTGCGGAGGAAGTGAAAAAGTTGGGACGATGGTCCTCGAATTGCTTCAGAAGGTATGTGCGATTGCACATGTTGTAAAGATCAATTGACATGCACTCACGCTTCTTGTCTTTTGTTTGAATTACAGTTTCGCGAGCCTGTCACGCGGGGCGGAATTTGCAGTCGACCCAGCACCAGGAGACCAGCGGTCAAGGACCACCGTCTGGAGAGAGAGTGGTATGTGTCGTGGGCCACTCATATGTGAGGCGCGCCGGGGACGTATTCAAAGCAGGTGACGCGACTCACGCAGCTGGGGAATACGGGTACAGAGTGGCCTTCCATGGGAAGGGCGGGCTCTGTTTTGACCAATTCGAATCATTTTTTGAGGGTCTCTTAGGGCGGCAAAGGTCACCGCCATCTGTAGTCATAGTACACCTGGGGGGCAATAACTTGGTGACACTGGGTAGACGAGTGTTGTTTGAACAAATTTTGTCTGCTGTTAGCTGGTTGGCTAAAAGAATCCCGGGGTGCACGATTGCCTGGTCCCTCATGATTCCCAGGAAGGTATGGCGGGGGGGCCTTTCGGTGTCAGCACTGAACCATTCGGTGAAAAGGGTTAATGATAAAATTGGTAAATTGTTTCGCTCTTCGCAGTTGCATAGCATTCCTCACGGGTGTATTCGGGGTGATCTCATGTATCTGAATGATGGGGTCCACTTGTCCAGGGAGGGGAATGATTTACTCATAGGAGACTTCATAGCATGGCTAAGGGGTTTGAGGAAGCATGACCTTTAGGAGGAGTTGGGGGGGCCGGATAGTCGGTCAACTATCCGGCCTGTGGCGGTAAGGTCATGATCGGTGAGCAGTAATTTCAAGGTCCCTAGAGGGGGGCGCCACCCAGAATGGATGGGAGCGCCCGGGGGGAGGTGGCCATTGGCCCCTCCCACGGGGAGGCGGCACCCACTAAGGATGGGTCGCCTAGGGGGAGACGGCCATAGGCCCCTTCCAGGGGGGGGAGGCGGCTAGATGCCCCTCCTACTAATTTCCCGGGGGCCGGATATCCACGACGGTGGATAGAGAGTGTGGGGATGGGGGGGAGTCCACGCTGTCCTTCCTACAGATACCTCACACGGGAACTCGGACGACCTTTAAGATGGCGTCGAGTGGAAAGGGGGCCCCCACCACGACAAGGGAAGTTACAGTTGGCAATGAGGGTAGAGTCCTCTGCGCATGCGCCACTCACACCGTGAGGGCGAGAGTTTTGGTAATAGGGATCTGACACCGGTTAAGACCTTGCCGTTGGCCCTTAATGCTAGGATGTACAATTTTAATTTAGAATGTATGCATTTGCAGGATGTTAGACTCGGCTAGGAAACCTTTGTATTAGAGATCTGTTAAGGTTAGCCAAAGAACATGTCTTCATCGAAATGTAATAAATGTAAAATTGTACATAATTATGAAACTTTTATTTAATGTTTTAAATTTTGTTTCATATTTTAATAAATACAGCCGGGAGGGTGACTCCCTCCCGCCTTCCAAAAGTTCAAACCTGTGTCCGACTTCTCCCATCCTTGGGGATTGTGTTGGGAGGGGGTGGCGGGCATCCCGGCCATATGGAAAGGGGCGACCACTCGGTCCCCCCGAACATATGGTTGGGTGCCCCGATCCCCCCGGGAAGCCATTTTGGGCGGGGGGCGTGGCTCGGCTCGTATGCCCGAAGCGGCGTAGCCGGGGCGCGCCTTTTCCCGCCCAAGAGGGGTTGTCCTAGACACCTACACCGAAGACCACGCCCAGTAGGCGTACCGGAGGAGGGTACACGCCCTCCCGCAGAAGAATAAGTAGAGCGGGAATCCGAAGAAGCGTCCTCTTGTTCCTGTGCTCTGAAGGCTGCACCCACTCGTCGCTCGTGAGCCCTCGACGGAACGAGCAGCAATTTTGACCCACCCACCAGCCCCTTATGGCAATGTTTGTTTTAAATAAAGTTTTGCTGAGATAGGCCTTTTTTCCTTTGTAGAAAAGTAAAGGAATGTTTAAGTTAAGGATGACTTCTGCCTGTAGGATAATGTTTTTCTTGGTAGGAGTAAGCAGTCGATGACACATCAAGGCAATGTCAGAATTTTTTCTTCCTTAGTAGGTAAACAACTGTCGTATTTATTTTGGTCGGGCGGTAAGGTCATGATCGGTGAGCAGTAATTTCAAGGTCCCTAGAGGGGGGCGCCACCCAGAATGGATGGGAGCGCCCGGGGGGAGGCGGCCATTGGCCCCTCCCACGGGGAGGCGGCACCCACTAATAATGGGTCGCCTAGGGGGAGACGGCCATAGGCCCCTCCCAGGGGGGAGGCGGCTAGATGCCCCTCCTACTAATTTCCCGGGGGCCGGATATCCGTGACGGCGGATAGAGAGTGTGGGGATGGGGGGAGTCCACGCTGTCCTTCCTACAGATACCTCACACGGGAACTCGGACGACCTTTAAGATGGCATCGAGTGGAAAGGGGGCCCCCACCACGACAAGGGAAGTTACAGTTGGCAATGAGGGTAGAGTCCTCTGCGCATGCGCCACTCACACCGTGAGGGCGAGAGTTTTGGTAGTAGGGATCTGACACCGGTTAAGACCTTGCCGTTGGCCCTTAATGCTAGGATGTACAATTTTAATTTAGAATGTATGCATTTGCAGGATGTTAGACTCGGCTAGGAAACCTTTGTATTAGAGATCTGTTAAGGTTAGCCAAAGAACATGTCTTCATCGAAATGTAATAAATGTAAAATTGTACATAATTATGAAACTTTTATTTAATGTTTTAAATTTTGTTTCATATTTTAATAAATACGGCCGGGAGGGTGACTCCCTCCCGCCTTCCAAAAGTTCAAACCTGTGTCCGACTCCTCCCATCCTTGGGGATTGTGTTGGGAGGGGGTGGCGGGCATCCCGGCCATATGAGGATGTTTGCTCTTTTGTTGGTTCTCATTTGTGTAAAAAAACACAATGAACCTGCCAATCGCCGAGACATATTGTGATGCTTCCAAAATCTCATTGCACATGTTGTTGACAAAAGAGGAGAAGAGTAGTGATGCTAAAAGGCACCCATCATAGACATCTTTAGCACTGCAAACATTTTGGTCAGCTGTGCTTCATGTGCGACCTTCCCCTTTTATGTGGCCCCCTATATATACCATGTCAAATGCAGACTTACATTCCAATAAGGATATAAACAGGAGTATCTGTTTGGCTTCACTGTATTTGTAGTTGATATGTAAAAGGACAAAGACCTGGAATAAGATTCATAGACACCCGACTTCTTTATCTGACATGAAACGTTTTCCTATTGAATATCATTGACCTATGTAAGCTCTCAAGGTATTGATTGCTTCCTATCGACTTGCATTGAACAGTTAAACCAAGGCTTCATTTTTGCAATTGATTTTCTTCTTTTTAGATGTGGTAGCTGCTAATAAATATTTCTTTTTTATGAACTTTGTTTGGACTGTATCCATTTTAAACCTCTATTTCTTTTTGAGATGTTTAGCCTTATACCCCAAAGCTCCTTCCTGACAGTAAGTTATGAGCTTAGCCCACTCTGTCTATTGTGGAATAATAGTACAATACCAGCATTACCTATGAGCTAGATGCATCATTCTTTAATATACACTGCGCTGATAAATTGAGCTGAAAAATATGCACACAACTCCACCATGTGGTGTATTCCCATAAATATGTGCAGGTGTTTAGAAATAAGTGCAGGTGTGAGCACCAGAGAACACCGGCACAAACTGAGCACTGCCCTAGTTTTTTATGTACACATGGCTAACAATAAACAGCAGGCCACACCCACTCACAATGTACCACTCTCTCTCTGGGTTGCCAACCTATAAATATGCCAATTACCTATCTGACCAGTTACTAAGGTTCTCCACAGAGGCCCTGATTGCGAGTGGGCCGGTAAATTTCGACCCGTGTGTAAACCTCTGTTTACGCATGGGTTGGAAATATGAGTTTGCCTGTATTTAATCCATTCAATAATTATTTGTTAAATTCCTCAGCTGTCATTAAATTTCGGCAGGTTGAACCATTTGTACAGATTTTAGAGTTCTAAGACACAACATAAATTGCAATGCTTGATTAGGATGCTTTGTTGAATGGATTTAATTAGTTTACATTTAAATCAATCTTAAATTCAAGAATCATTCTTTATTTCTTTCTATTTCTTTTTGTAAGGAGCCAATTCCACTGACTCGGGATTTTGTCTGAATGACTATAATTTGTCAAATGAATGAAATTTTACCGCTTCTGCTGAATCTAAGGTTTGAGGCAGGCACGATCCGCCCCAAATGGCTCCTTGTAGTCACTCTTCATGCCATGGCTCATGCAGCTGTCTCTGCAATCCTCCAAGCTTGTCTGAGCCGAGGCTGTGCCAACTCCATGGCCTGCTGAATTTGCTGCAATAACTCATCTCAGTTCTCAGCAGAAAATAGTTCAGCAATTTCGAATTTGAAAAACACAGCTTTATTACATCTCTTTGGGGTGTGCCAGTAGATTTATAACTTTTTGACACCAACGCTAATGAACGAATGAGGCATGTCATATTTGTGAGTCTCTTTGGAGTTGGCTTTTCTGTGTCTTATAGCATTACAGTCTTTTTTCGAGGGCCACACAGATGTTAAATGTCCTCTCCCCTGTGCAACCTGATGTGTAACTGGAGAGGACATTTATCAACTGTATAGCCTGAAACAGGAGAGCTATAAAGCTAGCAGCACATTCCATCTGCAGAGAATGGACTGCTCTATAATATAGATTGTACTACTGAATATCGAGGATATAAATATTGTGATACAAGAAAATCGTGGACATAATATAGAAAACCAAAATATCACAAGGTAAGGGCAAATATAGCAAGAATAGATTTATTATTTCTAACCCCAAATCTACTTGACGATATATATATATATATATATATATATATATATATGTATATATATATATATATATATATATATATATATATATATATATATATATATATATATATATATATATATATATATATATATGTATATATATATATATATCATCAAGGTACAAATATGTAGAGTTATGTATAGAAAATCTATACCTACGTTTCGATGTTTTGGTTTTGATATTTTGACCTAGATATTCTTATACCACAATATTGCATCTTCGATATTCAGGAGACACACCAAATTATACAGGGAGAAAAAAATTGAAATGTATGAGCAGAAAGCCTTTACAAGACACTATTGGCATTCAATCACCCCCGTTTCTTTAGTGGGGCTCCCAATACTACAAAGATTGTATGCAAAGTTGGAAGAGTCTTTTTTCCTTCAATTGATAAAACAATCTTGAGAGGTGCTTTAAACTGTCCAAGGTAGAGACTACATTGAGAAAACTGATGCCCTCTTGATAAAGGAATATTCTTGGAAACTGGTACTTGTGTTAGATGCGCAAAAAGTGAAGATGGGCAAGATGCACTAATGCCTAAAGATTAGCAACGTTCTTTCCCCAAATGTACAGATGCATGTTAACTGAGGATTTGTAAACTTTGCGATGAACAACACTGAAGAATCACATTTTGCCATTAGTTAAAACATGAGAAAAATGTTTTCATTTATAAATGAACGCAAAAGTGCATGGGAAAGGATTGATACTTGATATTACACTATGGGCCCGATGTAGGTAGGCCGTTACAGATCGGTAACAGCCGAAAATACCGATTTTGGGCCCTTACCGATCGGTATCCAGCCATCGAGATGTAGGGCAATGAAAATCGTCCAAATTGGTATATATACCGAATCGGAAATAATCCGAATCGGAAATACCCCGAATCGGTAAGAGAACGAATCGGTAACATACCGATTCGATAAAAATACCGAATCGGTACATGTACCGATTCGGTAGTGACACCGATTCGGAAAAAATACCGATTCGGTCCATGTATCGAATCGGTAGAGACAGCGAATCGGAAATAATTCCGAATCGGATAAACTACCGAATCGGTAGAGTTGCCGATTCGGACAGGGCAAAACTCTGATTGAGATGTAGGGAAGCATAGAAATACCGATTTTGGCTCAAAATCGGTATTTCAAAATCGGTATTTACCATGGATTACAATCAGGTGGTAACCAACTTCAACCTATAAAAATAGACCCAAAATGCATTGCAACTTGCAGGATGGCGGCTTTTTATGTCATTGCAAGGCGGCTACGGCTACGGCAGGAAGGAGAGAGGGAATGGCAAAGAGAGGAACAGGTCTACAGACAGAGGATCACCCTGTTCATGCTCACAGAGGCAGAGATCCTACAGAGGTACAGGCTGGACTCAGACACCATTCTGGAGCTCATCAGGGACCTCAAACCACTGTTGGACCACCCCACCCCAAGGGCACACGCCATCCCAGCGCACGTGCAGGTGCTATGCAGCCTACACCTGCTTGCGTCTGGCAGCTATCAAAGTGGAGTAGCTGCGGTAGGAGGGGTGACCCAGAGCAGCCTGTCAAGGTTTTTCCACAAATTCCTTGACGCCATGATACACAGGATGGACCAATACATCTCTTTCCCTGCAACCCACGCAGAACTGCTACAAACTAAAGCTGACTTCTACCAGATGGCACAATTTCCCCAAATCATTGGCTGCATAGATGGCACGCACATTCCGATTTGCCCCCCAGCGGACACAGAATACATATACCGCAATCGGAAGTCTACGCACACCATCAACGTGCAGGTGATCTGCAATGCGAAGTGCACCATCACAGACCTGGTCGCAAAATTCCCAGGGAATACCTCCTAGGTGAGACACATCATCAGACCCCCATAACACAAAGTAGCTAAGTGAA
Source organism: Lissotriton vulgaris (assembly GCF_964263255.1). Classification (NCBI taxonomy): domain Eukaryota; kingdom Metazoa; phylum Chordata; class Amphibia; order Caudata; family Salamandridae; genus Lissotriton; species Lissotriton vulgaris. The sequence continues at coordinate 635,542,663 of NC_141700.1, read as the reverse complement.
ATATATGTATGCATGTGAGTAATGTTAACCCTTTTCCTTCTAGGCGACAGTGCATATGCCCTCCGCTCATTCATACTCACCCCCTACCTCAACCCCTCTACACCCAGCCAAAGGAGGTATAACCGGGCCCACAAAAGCACAAGGAATGTAGTTGAACGGACCTTTGGCATCTGGAAAAGCAGATTGAGATGCTTGCACAAGAGTGGAGGTGCAAGGCAGTATACCCCCATCACCTGCTGCAAGATCATAGCTGTCTGTGCAATGTTGCACAACCTTGCGGTTAAGAAGGGCACTGAGGTGGAGTTGTCAGACTACGAGGACCATGACGACGACGTTGCTGTGCCACAAACACAACCTGCTGGGGTGTCTACGCCAAGTGATGGCAGATACAGACTTGAGGAGATTACAGAAAACTATTTCTGAGTGAGTACAGATGCACAGACAGGTCAATGGATGTTAGGAAAAGAAATATTTAATAATGTTGCAACAACGTTACTGCACTGATGTGCAACAAAAGAAAATGTAAACAAAAAGTGGTTAAATGTCAATTGTCCGGGTTGCCTCACCCGCCCTGGCAGTCTTATTTCTTGCTGCGCTTAGCAGCCCCACTAGGATGTGCCTCACCCCCTTCTGCATGTCCAGCAGCCTCAGCTGAGCGCCTGCTGCTCCGGCGCGGCTCAGACACTGTGCTGGCCGGGCTGCTGCGGCTGCTGCTGTCTCCAGCCTCGCCCAGGTCCAGGGCTGGATTAACAACAGTGTTCGAAATGATAAGTGCCTCCATGGCGGTGGTAATGCGGGCCATGCCCCTAGTGACCTCTGCCGTGTTCTGGGTCAGGCTGGCCTCCATGTTTGCCCCACGTTGGCATAGCTGGGCGGTAGCAGCAGCAAGGCGGTTGATAGCCCTATTCTGCACGCGGGCATCCCTGCGGTGAAAGAGCTCGTGTTCATCCAGTTTTGTACAGAGCTGGGTGATGGCAGTGGTCATTCGCCCAAGACCTGTTGCAATGTCCTTGTTGCTTTCAACAAATGTCTTGAACCCCTGTGCCATCTCTCCCATCTGCAGGTTATGCACCCGCAACTGGCGCTGGCAGGCCAAGATTGATTTAGCCTGCATCCTCTGGATCTTTACCATACTGCCCTCCAGCCCTTGAAACACGCTGCCCTCCCGTGCTGGAAGTGCACTGCTGGATGTTCTTCGCCTACGGGGATTGCTGCTGCCCTGCTGTGTGGGCTGGGGTGCCACAGGTGTCACTGGGTTGCTAGCTGGGGCCTGAACCGCTGCTCCCTCGATGGGGTTTAATGGAGCAACAATTATACTCCTGGCAGGAGATGTGGCAGGTGCAGGGTGGCTCTGTGGTGGTGAGTTCTCCGGGGAGAACTGCAATGGGGGCGTTACAGATAGTCGGGGGGAGTGTGGAAATGTGAGGGAATGTCCAGTGTCTTCCTCATTTCCCAGGGCACTGCTGTTCTCATCCTCCTCCTCCTCCTGTGCTGGTAGACTGGTGCTTGGCCCTGCCACCGCACTGGCAGATGGTGCTGGTGCTGGTGCTTGAGTAGCTCCTGCTCCTCCGCCTGATGGTGCCCCTAGGTATAAAGAAGCATTTGTGAACTGAGTGCTGATGTATTACAGTCACTACAATTAAAGCATTGCACATATCATTTCAAATACTTTGATCCTCCAGGTCAGGTCAGTGAGGGGTGGCGCCGGGTTCCTGCCTCCACCAGTAAGTCCTGCCCTCTTCTGCAGCTCTGCCAGTTTCCTCTTTGTGAGGCTGCGGATATCGTAGAACCTCTTCTTGAGGTCGTCCAGGCTCCTGGGGGTGACACCAACAGCGTTTACTTTCTCCCCTATTTCGCTCCACAGCCTCCTCTTAGTGCTCTCAGGTACAGTCAGGGACAGCCTCCCAAACAGCTGCCTGTGTACCCTCACCACCTCCTCCACCAACACTTGCAGCTCCATGGTGCTGAATTTTGCCTTCCTCTTGCGCTCTGCCTTCTGGCTCTCAGTGCTGCTAGCCATGTTTCACAGTGCTCTGGATACTGCTACCACTGCTGCTCACTGTGAATGCTCAGCTCAGGCTGCCTCTCCAGAAAGTTCTAATGAGTTGCACCTGCCTGGGTAGCCACTCCCTGCTAGGGTGGGGGAGGGTGGTTCCACCTCATTGGCTGATGTCTTTGCTTTCAGTTTGACTTGCTTGCCGAATCGGCATTTACCGATTCGGTATTTAACGATTCGGATCTTTCCGAATCGGATTTTACCGATTCGGTAAATACTGATTCGGTATTTACAATGCGTTCCTATGGGCCTTTTGGCCATGGGGGTGTATTGCGATTACCGAATCGGTATTTGCCGAATCGGTTGTAGCCGATTCGGTAAATTCCGAATCGGTAAATGCCGATTCGGTACGTATCGAATCACAATACCGATTACTACCGAATCGGTATTTTTCCGATTTTTTTAATCTACATATCATTTTCCGATTTTAAAATACCGATTCGGTACGATTCGGTATTTTAAAATCAGAAAATGCGTTTTACCTACATCGGGCCCTATATGTGGTGCTTAGTTGATTCAAAGTATAAAATAACTGCCACACATTGGAAACACACTCACAAAAGCAGCATAGCATGACATTTCCACTACAGACAGGGTAGAAAGACTACCCTATATGTCTATGGGCAGACCTATAGGGAGGGTTTTTTACTATGTTAACTGCAAAAAAAGACAAGTGAGTAACCCTCTTCTTTCCCCTTTCTTTTAAAATATTCAAGAGTTCTCTTTCAGCCGCCCTGCAATCTATAAATATATTACTATGCGTTTGCTTCCATTCCTATGATCAACATAGGATCAAGAGAAAACCTGAAATACATTTCTTAACTTTTAAATGCTATACCAAATACCTTATGCCACGACAAATAACTAATATCCCAGACATTACATATGTAAAGTAAAACAGTGATTGAGTTTATAAATTCTTAGAAAGATAATTGCATGGTGAATAGAAGCAACAGCTGCAGCTCTGTTGTGGACAAACTGGACACATGCAAGAGAATGTAATAACACAGTACAGAATACCAGCTCTTGCTGAAGGCCAAATTAAAGACCTATACTCCTGACTGAGTGAATGAGTGACTAATATTTATAAAGCAGTTAACAACCTCGGAAGGTATCATCCCAGTGCTCGGCGGTCATGTACTCCACTCCACTCCAAATACAGTGGAAGAGGTTAGATGGAGTTAGGAATCCCCCATAGATCTCATGGAGTGCAAGAAGTAAAGTTGTGTTTTCACAATCCAAGTTGGGTTGTACTGAATTAGAGCAAAGATGAAGCAGTGAGGCATTCCACAAATTAGCAGTGGCACAGGAGACGAACCACCACCAACACAAGAATGCTATACAGATGGCTGTTGATGAACTCAAATAATGTGTAGTATTGTTCTCACTGAAACTGGAATGGAGAAAAGTTGGAACCGAGTAGTGGATTGCTCAGTGGCAGAGGATTTAGAGCATGATCCTTTTCTAAAGAAGCAGCAGAATTTCAATTTGTAATCAGTAATCAGAGTAATGTCAGTAATTCTGCGTTACTCTTTGATGCAGAATTACTGATAACAATGTGATTACACTCGCTCGTGGAATTAAGAGAATTTGGGGAAAATCCTACCCGAAGTGCACATTTACCAAGTGTGAGCGACTGCTTGCATTCGCTATTCATGTTCTGTTGCATTTAGCCCTATTTCTTAGTGCACAATGCATGCTTGTATTCATCTTGGACATGAGGGGGCATTTTTGAAAATATGGTTAAATGCATAGCATTGCATAATCTATTGGAATTTTGGGGAAAGTCCCCATGATTTTTTTTTTGAAAATTTCTTTATTGACAAAAAAAAGGTCACTTAATACAGTACAATCTTCCATTTAGTGTGTCTCAGCATCGTGACATACAACTCAAAATGTAAACCAGGATTATCATTTTCCATTTTCTGCTAATAGTAATAACCCTCAACTCCCATACACCCTCCCCCTATCCCTCCCCTCCCCAGCACTTACTCAATCCTCAAATCAGTTCTATGGTGGTTTTGTTTCAATCTCTATGTTTCAGTTGGCATCTGACGGGAATATCGGACCCCATGTATACAACATACAATTACAACAGATTGTGTCATCTAGGTCTGCATCTCGTTTCTTGGGCATGTCCGTTCGCTTGCATGTTGTTCCCCTGTGTCAGGCAGTAGCCTCGTTCTAGTCCCCATGGTCTTGTATGCCCTGTTCAAACGCTAGGAGTAAAGCATTCCACTCTATTGAGATGGGATGTTTCCTGAGTCCTCTGCGCTCTTCCCTATGTAGTTCCTGTCCCTCAGCTTTGCCCCACCTGATCACCTCCCCACTCCAGGTCTCTACTTCCGGGGGCCTAGCCGACTTCCAACTCATCGCCACCGCCCTCTTCGCTAATAACAGTACCAGGTCTACGAATCTGGTATCCACACTTCTCTTTTTCTCTTTGTAGCCTAGCCCCAGCAAACAATAAGAAGCGGATGTGTAAGGTCTACCTGGCGCTATGTCATTCAAAATGTGGTGTATTGTACCCCAGTGGTGTCCCAGCTTAGGGCAATCCCAGAACAAGTGCATTATGCCTGCATCTTCCTGTTGGCATCTGGGGCAGTTGTCAGCTGCTTCCGGGAACATTACGTGTATCTTGTGTGGAGTCAGGTATGCCCTATGTACGATCATTAATTGTATGAATTTAAACTTAGGGTTTCGGGACACTTTCCTTGGCAGTCTCAGTACCAGCCCCCATTCCTTGTCACTCAACAGTCTTCCCATATCTACCTCCCAGCGTAACCTCAGAGGCTGTAGGGGGTCAGCCCTGCCCTCTCGTATTCCAGCAGTCAGCCATTTTGTCAAATGACTACCCGTTCCCATAAGGTACTGCATAGTAATCAGCGTGTTGGTGACGGGCTCCGCTCCATCCTCCAGCCAGTGAGTGCCTATGTAATGAGTCAATTGTGCATGTTGCAGAAATAGTGCTCTCGGCGTTTGATGGAGCCTGGCGAACTCCGCGTACGGCAATAGCCTGTTATCCGAGAAAAAATCTCCGATTTGCACCACTCCCGCATCTTGCCATGCCCGCAGTCTCCGCTCCGTTAATGTGCCTGTCCCCAGTGGGATGCCCAGCATTGGTATCGAGGGTGCAAAATTCAAACGCCTATTGGTGTACCTGACCGCTCTCTTCCAGTACGCAAGAGCCAGTTTAAGTAGGGGTGGAGTCGTAGCTGGTGCCCTGTTCCCTGGTAGCAATAATTGATGTATCACTCCCCGGCTTCTATCCGCCTCCGTCATGCTCAGTTCCTGTAAGTTGCGGCCTGCTAGCCAATATGCTAGCCACTGTAGTTGGCACGCACAGCCGTAGGCGAACAAGTCAGGCACTCCCAAGCCGCCCTTATCCATGGGAAGCTGTAGTTTGGCCATGCTTATGTGTCTTCTGCCCTTCCCCCACACCAGCTCAACTAGCAGAGTATTTAGCTTCTTAAAGAAGGGCATAGGGACTAAGATTGGCAAATTCGCAAAGAAATACAACAGTCGTGGCAGCACCACCATCTTTGAGAAAGCCACTCTGCCTGCCACCGACAATGGCAGGGTATTCCAGAATTGCACCTGTTTATTTAGGTTGGTCAGGGCTCTTCCCAGGTTACCGTCCATCAGATCTTGTGACTGTCGGTATATCTGGTACCCAGGTACTTAAAGGTCACGGGTGCTACCTGAAAGCAGTGCGGTGGGAACTGGATGTGTGTTCCTGCCACCGGGCCCCGGAAGCCAAACCCGTACGACCTTGTCTCGTTGATGGCGAGGCCCGACAACTCGCGGAAATCCGCAAAGATCCACGGCAGTGGTGTCACCGGGCTATTTATATCCTTGAGGAACAGTAGTATGTCGTCGGCATACGCCGATATGACATGGTGAGTGTGAAGCCTAGTTATCCCCACCATGGTCGCCACCGATCGCACTTTCAGTAGTAAGGGCTCTAGAGCGATTATGAACAGCAAGGGCGAGAGCGGGCATCCCTGCCTCGTACCCCTCGCTATCTCAATCCGATCTGAGATGCATTTGTTGGTTCGAACCCGTGCCGTGGGTTTCCGGGACAGCAGGAACACCCAGGCTATGAATTCAGCAGGGAACCCAAATATGGTCATGACCGCAAACATGTAGTCCCACCTGAGTGAATCAAAGGCCTGTCTGAGGTCCAGTGAGACACAACCCTCGGTGTCACCACCCTCTGCGTCCGGAGACATTAGTTGGCTGAGTCTCCGTAGGTTCAGAGCCGTACTCCTACCCGGCACAAACCCACACTGATCGGGGTGTACCATTTCCGGGATGTGCTGGGATAGGCGCACCGCTAGTATCTTACTGAGGATTTTGGAGTCAGTGTTCAGAAGTCACAGTGGTCTGTAGTTGTCTAGTTGTAGGGCGTCCCTCCCTGGTTTCAGAAGGGAAACAACTAGGGCCTGCAGTGTCGTGTCAGGCAGTTTGCCTCTCTCCAGTGCTTCACCGTATAACGCATGAAGGCGGGAGGCCAGCAGGTCTACATATGTCAGGTAAAATTCCGCCGGGAGCCCGTCTGTCCCGGGTGCCTTGTTTCTCGGCAAAACCCGAATGGCCATTCTAATTTCTGCCGTTGTAATGGGCTTCGCTAATTCTACACTGTGCGCTGCACTCAACTGAGGAACACAGATATCGGAGAAAAATTCCTCAAAGGCCAGTTCCGAGAGTGGAGCGTGTGGGCCATATAAAGTAGCATAATAATGCCAGAATACCGTATTAATCTCCCGCTGATCCTGAATCAGCTTCCCGGAGATATCCTGTACCTCCATAATAGGGGTGACTGCTGGGGCGTCCCTTGTCAGACGTGCCAAAAGCGCACCCGCTCTATCCGCCTGTGTGTGCTGTTGTGCGGTGTACTCCCTATGGTCTAGCACTCTTAGTTCCTCCAAGAGTTCCGCATGTTGTATGCTAGCCTCCTGCAGTTGCGTGAGGGTGCCGTCCGTGCCTGCGGCCTCGTTTTCCAGCACCGCCAGACTGTCCTCCACTGCCCGCAACTTTCCCATTACCAGGTGCTTGACGCCTACTTTGGTACCCATGGCCACTCCGCGTATGGTAGCCTTAAAGGCGTCCCATTTGACCTGTCTGGAACTTGCCGTGCCCGTATTCTCGTTAAAGTAATGCGTGGCGGCGTCTAGTAGTGTGGACTTAAAGACTGAGTCTTCTAAAAGACTCGGGGACAGTCGCCATGTCGTTATAGGAGTGGGTAATCTTCCCCATTGTAGTGATAATTCCACCGGGTTGTGATCCGACAACGTCTTCCCCATGTGTTGTACCTTCACGATTGACGACATGAGTGTCTTGGAGCAAAAGATACGGTCTATCCTAGTGTGTAATTTGTGCGGTGGGGAGTAGAATGTGTATTCCCTATTTGATGCATTAAGTGCCCGCCAGGCGTCATCTAGTTCCCCCCCCTCTGCCCACAGTGCCAGCGCTTCTGCCTGCTTCCTACTTTCAGTTGCATGTAGCGGGGGATGTGATCTGTCCAGCGTGAGGTCTAACACCGCGTTACAGTCCCCACCTATAATCCAGTTATACTCCACCCAATCCGCTAACACCCTACCAAGCTCCACAAAAAACTGCGACTGGTCCACATTCGGAGCATACAAACATCCAAGTACTACACACACACCATTCAACAGCCCTTTAGCAAGCGCATATCGGCCCTCCTTGTCTACCTTAGATTCAATGAGCTTAAACGGAACCGTGTTTCTAATCCAAATGGCCGCCCCCCGGGAGAACGCAGAGAACTTCGTGGCGTAGAGCTGGCCCTTCCATTTTCGTAGCATTTTAGCACCCTCCGAGTCGTTTAAGTGTGTCTCCCGGAGATATGCTATGTGTACCTGTCTCCTATGTAATTGTGCTAGAAGCCTGTGCCGTTTGTGTACTGAACCCAATCGCCGTACGTTCCAAGTGCAGACCACATAATCATTAGGGGATGCCATTACCCCAGATACCCTCATCACGATCCAAAACCATTGTCCACAACAGTATCGACCACATAATGGAAATTTTCAGTGCTACGTATGCATACATTACCCCAACTTGCAGGTCCCCCTCTAAAACCACAGAGGACCAAACTATAATACCCAACATGGGTATGAGCATTCTAGAACCGTGCCTAAGCCTGGGGGCGTGAGCCCGGGTAAACGTTCACAACAGTTCACTGCAAAAAGTCTTGTAACCATTGTCCCCTATGGTCGTGTTCCAGGTCCTAGACCCCCCACCCACCCCTTCTAAACAAAGGAGAACATCCGCTACGTTACCAGGTCGCCGTCTGCTGGGATAATGGTCACATGTCCGCCACCATTTGTGCCGTGATTCGGGGAAATAACTGCAGGCTGCCTTCCGTGTCAGAGGCCGCTGTATGGGAACTTGTCTGGCTTGCTGATGGTGACCCAACGTTCGCATCATGCTCCGCCAGTGCGTTAGTAGTCAGTCGCGCTATTGTTGTCGGGCCGTCATCTTCCTCCTCGCCCGGTCGATCAGCTTGAGGCCCCTCCGTGTCCGGGTGCCGAGGGCGGTCCTGAGATTCCGTCCGACTGTCGGACCTCTGTGTTTCCGGCACTTCCTGGTCTTCCCGTAAGGACTGCAATGGAGTGAGTGTCACCTCCAGCCACGCCAAAGCTTCCTCTGGATTGTCGAAGAAATAAGTCTTGCGGTCGTGAATGACTCTAAGACGCGCCGGGTAGAACAAGGCATATTTCACATTGCGCTCCCTGAGTGTTCTTTTCACTCCCCAGAAGGACGCCCTGGCTCGTTGGACCGCTTGCGTAAAGTCCGGATAGATGGAGATCGAGTGGTTCTCGTATTTTATGGGACCTCTCTCCCTTGCGGCCTTCAGGATGGCGTCTCTGTCCTTAAAGTGGAGGAGACGTGCTATCAAGGGGCGAGGTGGAGCCCCGGGTCTCGGCGGCCAAGGGGAACCCTGTGCGCTCTCTCCACACTGTACATCTGGGTAAGGTCCGCAGGGTCTGCAACAGTCTTTAACCATTCCTCCACAAAACTGGTCGGATTAGTCCCTTCGCTGCGTTCCGGTACGCCCAAGATGCGTACGTTGTTTCTTCTTGAGTGCCCTTCCGCATCATCGACCCTATCTCTCAGGTTTTGCATTTGCTTCTCCAGGTTTTCCAGTCTCGTGGAGTGTTCTGTTTGTTGAGGTATCAAATCGGCAAGCGCAAGTTTCTGTTCTGATACTTTTTCTGCTAATTTCTTGTGGTCGTCCTTGAGCAGTGACACTCCAGTTGACATTGAGTCCATCCGGGTTTCAAGAGCCTCTCTGGATGCCCTGATCTCAGTTAATATGAGGTCCAGCTTGGCCTCCTGTGTGGTAGTTCCTGTCGGTGGGACCACGTCTTCGTTGGAGAAGGCCAGGAGATCATCCGATCCAGAGGCCTGCGCGCCACCACGGGGGTTCCCGTTCCTGCCCATCGCGTACCACCGCAGCATTCCCTGCGGGCGATATGAAGTCGTCTTGTCCATCCGCCCCTGTCACCTCCGGTCACTCACCACCGGATCGTTTCAGCTACGTGCAGGTGCCACACAACTGGGTACCCTGTGATTGATCTTGTGCCTCGTTACACTGCCCGGGCAGGGAGTCCAGATGCTGCAGGAGCAAGGACCGCGATCCTGACCGTATCAGGCCGTTCCCGGCACACCGTGTTGTCCCCTTCACCAGGGAGGATAGCAGTGTTGTTGTGATCCCGGTATTCTGAATCGGTGGGTGGGCCTGTGGCGGTTATCCGAGGTGGTGGGAGAGTGTCACAGATCGCGGGTTGGTAAGCCCCCTGCACCAGAACGCCCGGGCTGCGTCAGTCCTCGGCAGGGGCCGTGTAATGGTGGAGATGTGCCAGTAGTGACCCGGCTCCCAGCTCCCTCTGACTGCAAAGCGTGGCGCACCCTCCCCCGGATCTCAGCATCTCCACGGCAGCACCCAGCACCCTCAGGGGAGCGCCGCTGTTCAGGTTGTCCTCCCTCCTCGTGGTGTTGCTGCTCCAATGCTTGTGTGCCAGGGTAGTCTTGTTATTCCATTTAGTGCCCCATGGCCTACACTCCTGCTGTGCTCTTGTGCTTATCTCCCCAGCATGCAATCATATGCCCATCTACAGTCACAGCTATTCGTCTCCCTCCGATAAAGAGGGGGGGCTAGTGGTTCACTGCCAAGCACCGGGCCTCACCTGCAGTCTCTTCTTCAGCCCGCCCCGCCGAGACTCTCCAGCAAGCTTGGTTCCTGCCTTAATCAGGCCGTCCTCCCTCAGGATGGGCCTCTCTTCACACCGCTGCACTGTGTGGTGGGTTCCGTCCAAGGCCCCAGACCCCGCCGGGCTCCCGGGCTCAGATGCCGAATGTCCCGGAGCTCTGGCAGGTCCCGGCAAGCCCCGACGGTCCGTTCTCCCTCTCACAAGCACTTCACGCGCAGCAGGGGCCAGTAACGCCGGCCCACGGGCAGCCGCCGCACTCCGGTGGCTCCGAGTCACGTCGGGTTGCTCCGCCGCCCACAAGGACCCCCACTCAGCCGGGCGCGGGCCACTTCCGGTCCGCCTCCCAATGTACTGTGGGCCACGGTCGCTCCTTCGGTTGTAGGCCTCACTTCCCGCATGCGGCGTTACAGCTCGGGGTCGCGTTCCGAGGTCCCCAGCGCCGCCGATCGGTCAACGACAATGCAGACTGTAAGTCAACAGGTTGCAGGTAAAGGGTAGGGGTCAGACACCTCTATGTCAGGATGTTTTTCAGGATTTTTAGGGGAATTGTGGACAGAGTGATCCCAGCTCACGTGCACCATGTTCGGCTGTTGGCCACGCCCCCGAAATTCCCCATGATTACGCTACACAGAATTATGTGAGTTACTCCCAGCCCTACTTAATTTGAGCCATTGGTTGCAGGTGTGGTCCACCGGCACTCATTGCTTTTCCTAATCAGACATTCCCTGAGAGCAATAGAGGGGATAACAAACATAGGAGAAAGAAGGAGAAATAGAGAGATGGGAAAACCGTAACAAAGGGAGAAAGTAGGAACCTGCAAGAGTGAGAAAAAGGGGCCTGTAGTGGATTTAGGGCTATGCAGCCTTGGTTTTTGCACACGATGTTTAATATTGCCGACCACTGGCTTCGGTGCAGAATTTTAGGCACTGGTATTTATTCTTTTACAAGTTAAGCACTGAGAAACCCATTTAGACGAGATAAGTGAATGGCAATGTGGACTCTCAGAGACAAGTACTAATTAAGCTTCAATGTTTTGACTAATCTACAATTTGTGAAGAGTAAATTTGAAGAGACCGAGATAACGAAGCATTGCCACAGCCGAAATCCTATGAGGTAATGGCTTGAGTAACACTTTTTGGAGTCGACAAGGAGCATGGGGAATATTTTCCTAAGTGTTGTAAGCATCAGAATGCAGGAGGTTGTACCTTATGTTATTTGAGGCTGAAAGCATAGGTTGGCATCAAAAGTTATGTTGACATATCTGGCCTTGTTAGAGAAAGAAGTGGGTCACCATGTGATTAGGACAATAAGGTTCAGCTCAGGGTAGGTACAGTCAGCCAAGATGAGACTTTTAATTTTGTTGGGATTCAGCTCCATATAGCTGTCACAGGTCAGATAATAGCTTAGAGGGGGAGAAGATGGCTTTTCCAGTTTACAACAAGCCGCATCTCATCAGCATAGCATTTAAACTAGATGTTGAGAGAATGGACAAGAGATATTAGGGAACCCCAGTGGCCTCCTTAGGGAACATTTCAAAATTGATAGCAGTACACTGGAAGGGACAGAGCCTGCATTTTGCAAGTCAAAAGGGAGGTCAGCCATCTTAAGACAGTTCGCCCTACCCAAGTAGTGGCTTTATGCCTCAGTGGGCCATGCCAAAGGCTTCAGACAGGTCTAATATGGCACGCAGTGTTGTTCTTCCTGAGTCTAAGAAGAGATGAATACTTTCAAGAGCTGCAGGGAGAGCTGACTATTTGGTATGGGAAGGGCGGAAGCTTGTTCGAAGTCTAACAGAGAGTTCAGCTTCAAAAAGGATGATAGTTGCTATTAAACAAAGTCATAGAGTAATTAAACACAAAAAGTAAGAAGAGTTCTCTCCATAAACTTAGTAGGAACAGGAGAGTCAGCCAAGTGTGTGATGTTGGGCTCATAGTTAGACGACACGTAAAAGTAGGAAAAGGTAGCAATGGAATAACATTCAAATGTGTATGTTTAATCCAGAATTTGTACCAGTAACAGCAATGTGAACTCCAGTATAACTTGATATCATTGCTCCAATATGCCATTTCAGTCCACCGGCATGCGAATCAATGGTATCCTTCCAAGTCCAGCCTAGATTGCCTTCTATTGTACAGTTTTTATTTTGTGTCCCACACTCTCTCACATACATAGACAAGTCAGCACCCACCCTCACACTTGACACCCCATAAATAGTCTTCTTTGACAGTCCATGTTGAGTGTTGTCCGAAGCATGTGGGGCCAGATGTACGATCCTTCCATTTTGCGATTCTCAAATTGGGTCGTTTTGCGACTCACATTTTCCTAATGGGGTAGCAAATGACCTGCGTCATTAATATTCATTAGGCAGGTCGCAATTTGCGACCCCCATTGGGAATGGCCAGCGCTCACAGGGATGGTGGCCCGCTGAGGTCAGCAGACCACCTTGTCTGTGACTGCTTTTTCAATAAAGCAGGTTTAAAGGAAAATGGGATACATTTAAAAAAGAAAAATGAAATGCTATTTCTTTTTTTTAAGAGCAGGCATTGGTCCGTTGGACCAGTGCCTGCTCTTAAACTATATTTTCGCTGCCAGTCACAAAGGGGAATGGGTCCCCTGGAGTCTCCTTCCCATTTGCGAGTGGCTTACCACCTTTTTTTGAAATAGGTAAATGCAAGTGTTTTGCGACTCGCTATTAGGAAGGGATGCCCTTGTCATGCACCTTCCTAATAGCGAGTCGCAACCCCTATTTTGATAGTCGTAATAGCCTACTGACTCACAAATTAGGATTTATATATTGCATAGACCTATTTTGTGGTCGCAAATGTGTTGATTTCCCATTTGTGACCGCAAAAAACTGGTGTACTTCTGGCCCTTGAGCTTTTGCTGGAGCTTATCCTTTACCAACATTTTGATTTTATTTGCCTAGTTACAGTAACAGTGCCTACTATCCACAGGTTTATTCATTATGCCTATTCTTACAGGAAGTATGAGTCTTAATCCAGGCCCCAAAAGAATGATCTAATTTGGGGATAGTCTTGCTATTTTTTCAGACACGTCTGTCAATGTCCAACCAACCTTTTGCTAATTCTCAAAACCTTGATACTGACCTTTCAACATCCTCTCTCTCCTTGCTCACAGCCTGCCTTACATTTTGATCTTTGCTAACCTTCTACCTCATACCTAGCCAGAATATCAACCAGATTCATTACAACAACTTTAAATTATCCATTACTCACATCCATTATTCACATAAACACTGCACAAACAGCATCATGCGCACTTAGATCTCTCCACCTAAGCTACGCTTTACAGAGGGTGGAGAACAAGCTGAGGGTCATAGTCCCTTAGTGAGCGGCCAACTAGGGCGCTCACACCAATCATGGTGCTGCTCTCATGCATGGTAATACCAGCATGAGAGCTGCATCTGGATTGGTGAAGGGGGCCCTGAGGCATGATGGGAGTAGAGGAGCAGAGGTCAGAAGAGAACCGATGCTGCAGAATGCAGGTAAGCATTATTTTTTTAATTCATTTCCCCCCACACTGCCCCCTGGTGCTGCCTCCCCTTTCTTTATTCTTACTAGAATGAGATATGTGGCATATCCACTGGAGTGGAAAGGAACCAGAAATATTTCTCCTCTTCAGTAAGTCTTATTCCAGGAGGGAATAAACACTTTTTAGATGTAGTACAGATCAAACTGGGCACTAAGCCAGATGCATCAAAGGGTTTAATCTATTCTGTGTCTATGGAAAAATGCTTTAGTACATATGGCCCTGGATGACTTCTAATCAGTTATCTTAAACTATCTGATGGCCCCAAGGACCGGCTGAGTTCATTGATGTTAAAGGGTGCAAATATCTAAAAAGTCTGAAGTCCTGACATTTATTTCAGTACAGTCGGCTAAAGCCTGTTCTTTCAGGAAAATAGGGTATTAACGTCAAATAAATCAAAAGGTCCAATAATCAGCACAAGACAAAGAGGAAAAAACAGCAGAAGCACAGCAGTGCAATCAGGGCTGGACAGGGGGACTAAAAGTAGCCCTGGCAATAACTGTCAATCCAGATACTCTCTCCTCATCTCCTTATGCTTTCTCTTTCCACCCATCCATTCTCTCTCCTCTTTTCGCTCACTGATCACTTTCGCTCTACCTTCCCCTCTCTCTGTCTCTTTCGCTTTCTCTTGAAGCCCCTTGCGTCTGACCTCAGGGTTTTGGGGAAAGTGACAGAGGTTCTAGGATTGCCCAGCACTGTATACAGTGTACTACTGAGGGATAAGCACTATCCGGGTACCCAAGTTTGGGGATATCTCTTTAGCGTATCATAAATGTAACACAGTATAGGAAAATGTAGCAAACCTTGGAGGGATTGGGACGTTTGATGGCAGGTTGGGATGAAGCCGACACAATAAAAACATAAGGCAATTCCAGGGAATCAGAAAAAAGGAACTTTTCATTAGCCACTGTCAGATAACAGATTCAACGTAAAGTAAGTGTTTCATTCTAAAATTTTGACTACTTAGATTGTCCTGGCAGACAAAGTAAAGCGTGCACTTTGATAAGTGATATTTTGCAGAGTCCTATGCTAGTTGTCACATTTAGGCAGGGTACAGAACAGAGGAGACTTGCTGAAACATTCACTAGGATTTAGAGACATTCAGGAATGGGTGAAATCAATAGACAGCAAATCAGGGGATGGTGAACAAAATTCCCTTTCCTTTCCATGGCCCATCTGGTCTTCTTGTGATTCTTTTTGCTATCTTGACGAGTTTACTAAGTGTCCAAGTAGCATCATCTTAACTAGCATATGCCAGTATGTATTTACAGGCACATGTATCAAAAGAAAAACCGGTCACAAATTGGCAGATTCTCAGAATCCGCCCCTTTTTCGACCAGTATTTTTGCATTTGGGATGCATCATCCCAAAAGCAAAAATTGCAATTTAAGTAATCTCTAAATTGCGATTACTTAAATAGCAATTGCATTTAAGAAATCGCAAATTGAGATTCCTTAAATGCAATGCATTAAAGTAAAAAAAAGAGCGATTTCGTTAATAGGGGGCGCAAATTACCACAAAGTTGATCTTCATGGTAATTTCCAAAAACTTTGGAAAATGCACTTTTGTGCATTTTTCAAAGTTTCATGTTGCGCACACACATGTCCTTAGGGCACGTGTGTACGCACCATATGTGCACAGAGCAATTTCAGGGGTGCATGCGCAATTTGCGAGGACCTATTGGTACTCGCAAATTGCACATGCAATTTCCCACTCATTCCTATGGGCCTTTAGGCCCATAGGAATGAATGGGAAGCGATTTCTTATTTACGACTCACAATTTGCGAGCCGCAAATATGGAATGTGTAGGAATCACTATTTTTACAGAGATTCCTACATGCATAGTCTTTTGCGAGTCCTTAATTGCGATTCTTTAATTATCCCAATTAAGGACTCGCAAAATCCTACCTTGATGCATGTGCCAGGGAGTGTATCAAAATTACTCATTGTAAGAAAGTGGGCCATTATTTGTGAAAGATGCAAGTCTTTTTCAAGTAACAAGTCTGTAAAATTAACTTTACTTGCAACCAAACACCCCATTGTAATTGTAGCACTTGACTCTCTCAAGGTAGCAAAGCAGAGCAGTCCAAGACCTGCTCAGGGAAATTGGTGTGAGCTAGTACCCCCAACTCACTGGTACACGACAACAACACTTAAAAAATTATTTCCTAGTCGGTTTTTTTCTTATGTAAAGGAAAAGTAAGTTATCACACACACACTACTAAATACTAAGCAGTTATTTACAAATGTGCACAATTACGTTGGTAGAAATACATTTGATGACAACCTCGGAACAGTTCACACCCCCAGGAAGTCCTGGAGCATATAGTAATAATCCTCTCATCTGTACCAAACACAATATAAGAGGGTGAACTTATCAAAAAGGCAAGCCTACTGGCTTTGTCAGAGTGACGCCCGATTGATGGAAGTAAAATCAATACCACTGAAATCAAAGTAGATTGTACCATATTTTAAATACATTCATTATGACCCATAACCTTTCACTGTCAATAAAGCATTAAACTTTGATATAAAATGTTTGCAAGAGTTTTATTTCTACTTTGACCTTGCTGCCACTGCAGGCCGGGACTACCAACGGGGATCTCTACACGGTAGAGCCTATGTGTAAAAGCACAAGCTTTAGAAATAGTTTTAAAATGCTGAACACCTCTCCTAGGGTCCTAAGTGTAATTGCTTGGGATACGTAGGGTGACTTTTGGAGCACTTAGCGTGACTTTTGGGGCATCTTTTGAGGGGCTGCTGCATCTCTGACTGACCCCCAAACACTCAAAACTGTTGATAGTGCTGCTACCCTTCTTGGAGCACCTCAAAGAATGTTTTGCAAACTTAAAAAGCCCGTTCAGGGCTTATTGGGAGCTCCAACCTCCAAGGCCATGAATGTATCAATAAGCTGCTTTGCCATTTTGCAGAAAGGCTTTCCATGCTCTGTTGCTGCCGTTCCGGTTGGGGCATTGTGCGTAACTTACTTATGCGCTGCCATGGCCGGCTACCGCCCAAAACTGCTCTTTTACCAATGCCGACATCTCCTTTATCCTATCTTTACGGATGGGAAGCAGCTCCCGCCAGTTGCAGGCATGGGGAACAGGCACTGTGCACCACCAGAGAAAAGAGAGCAGCTGTGCTCATTTTTGCTTCATTTCCAGGGATATGCATACGGGGTCCTCAGGACAGCTTCCCAGTGCATCAAGTCCCAGGAGATGTAGTCCCAGGGCCAAGAGTTGGGGTGAGATGGGGTTCCATACACCCCCCCTCCCCATTAAAAATTAAGGTTGCACTGACACTCAAGGGATTGTTCATTCCGGAAAGCACCTTTGTAATTTGAAGTGTAGCACTACATGCTCTGTTGGTTGTCCAGTCCCCCAGGGGATTGAGCTTCTCAGCCTGCTTTCTCCAGCCCTTTATGGCCGATTTCGATGAGTGAGGTGTTGGTTTGCTTCTGGTGGCAAGCTCTGGTCACCAAAGCATGTTCTTCAGGCCACCTTCCATCTACAGATGAATTTCTTTGTGCAGTTTGATTTTTTCCTGGACCTGGAGTTGGCCCTGACTTTTGTCAAGGCTTCTGGTACCTGCCTTCATCTGATGGCTTTGTCCAGAGCCTGTCTGCAGTCCATCAGAATAGCACCCTCCCTGCTGCACTCCTCTTGCCTAGCGTCTTTTGACTACTTGCAGGGCAGCTGTGTGTCACTATCGGAATCATTGGGGCCTCCCCTGATGGGGTCACCCAGCTGCCGGACCAATCCACAAATGATCCAGGGAACCCTCCAAAGTCACCCCATGCAGGTCCATTCCTCTACTGTCCCTCAGAGAGTGTAAGAGGGTCAGGTGGAGTCAAAGTCCTTAAGTCCATCATTGCAGTGGAGTCAGGTTGCATGTCCTTCCAGGTGGACACTCTTTCTCCAGTGTTGCTTCCAGTTCTAGTGAGTTCTCAACTGTTTCTCCCTTGTTCAGGGTTTTTTGAGAGGATGGAAAGGTATGTAAGTTAGGCACATCTGCCCAGTCCTAGGGTGCCGAGATCATTCCAACTCTGTCCCAACCCTTCTGTACAGCATTCTGGGTCATTTAAACATGGCAGCTTGAAGTAGTTTATGGAAAGACCTTCCCTGAGACCTTCGACTCCGCCCCCAACTGACACAGTTGCCTGATCTCTCCCCACCAAAACTTCAAAGGAGCGGGCTTCCAGAGTTTGGCGCCAGAAGCCTGGCCTTCCTTCTTTATTTCTGTGTGCTTGTCCATGCCAGCTGTAATCTTAAGAGCTAATTATCATATGTAGATTTCTTCCACACACCTTCCTTTCCCAGGACTGGGATCAAGTACTGGCAAATGGTTTGAATGCTTTGGAAGGTCAATGATCCTCATGCTCGCCAGAAGCGTAATTAACTTGGCCCAGTAGAGGAGGCAAAGGCTTGGAATCTGATTATAGGCTGAGCCAAGAAAACATGACAATTTTCTAAGTGCCACAATGAGTGCATTTATCACAAATATGACAGTGTTGGATCTTCACTCTGGGCAAATTTTTACCCTAGGATTGATAACTGACTGGTGTTTTAGGCCTACATAGGACAAAACTGTGTAAACATCCTCATGATCACATATGTGCATATAACCAGTCCAGAGTTTCTTACTCTAGTTGCGCAGGAGAGTACCTTTTCCTAAAAGGTGAATACCAGTAGTTAGCAATCTCAGTCCACTTCTACAGAATTTCCGTGAGTAAGACTCAATTAGTGAGACCCACAGTAAAAATCTAAAACCAGATAATCAAAATGTGCACTGCCCAGGGGTATTACATGAGTGGACCTATTTGCTACACTTAGGATGCTGGGCTAGTTTTCTGAAAGTTGTATTGCCTGTGATTGTCTCTTCATGAACTTGTCACTGTAATTGTTTTTATGATGAGAGAGTTGCAGTCCTAGCATCAGGTAAATTTCGTTAGTAGATCTTAGCCTTGCTTTATGTATTTCTCTACATGGTCCATCCCACAACCACAACCATTGGACCTTGGATAATGAATCTTGTTAATTACAAATTTGAGCCCCTTTCAGCTCTTCTTTAACAGATTAAAGCAACAATTGAAGATTTAACTTTTAAGATTTATTGTTGCAGTGTGTGGATTAACCATGGGCGGAGTTTGCAGAGTTGCACGACGTGAAGCTACGCAAAGTGCAAAAAAACCTCAGCCGCACTATGCGTAGCTCCGCAAGCGGCGGAGTACCAGATGCTTGTCCACACTGTACAATCATTGCGGACAGCACCATGAACAGCGCAAGCTTACCTTTTCTGCCGCTCAAGTCGATTTTTAATCGAGCGGCAGCTTTCTCAACGTGAACGGGCAGTTTACCAACGTGAGCGATCACGAGCATACGCGACCACTCGCAATGAGAAACCTGACTCCCCCCGCGTTGAGAAATCTCGCCAGGAGGTTTATTTTCCACTCTCGCCAGCTTGATGTTGGCAATTGCGAACGAAGAAAAATTTGCGCCGGGAGGTGGATTTTACCTCGCTTGTGCTCGCCAACTTGACGTTGGTGAACGTGAGCAAGGAAAAAAATTGCAATCGGGAGGTTTTTGGAACTCCGCGAGTTCCATGTAACGCGGATTGCAGGAAACTCCACAAACTCCGTGAGCGGAGCAAAGTTCACTGCCCAGGGTTAGTGTGAATACATCAGCCTTAAACGTTTTACCTTCTTCTGCATTCTCTATTTAATCCACTTTCAGAGTACAAGATCTCTTTGCAACAGAAAACCAAATGCTGGTTTTACATTCTGAGAATAAGACACCCCTCTGATTCCAAGTCCAGTCAAGAAAAATTCCAAAATCTCCATCTTTGTCATCATCCAAGCTACCACATTTACTATTTAGATTAGGGAATTTACTTTCAGATCGCAATTTAATAGTAATGCCTATACATTTTGTAAAATCTCCATTACACGGAAGCTGCACATTGTATCCTCCTTGGCATCCAAATTTATAGATCTATCCTGAGACATAATGAGAGTATCTAACTAAAATCCATCCTGCAATATTTTATTGTATATTTTTTTCCAAACGTGAATTATATAACAGAATAATTTACATTCATCGGAAAGCCTCACAAAAGACACCTGCGTATCAGTTAAAATGTCCAAAACTTGGATGAAGGTTAGTTGTAGTAAGTACATGCTCACCTAAAATGATGCCCGTTTTGGTTAGAGGCGGCAGACCCGAGAGCAGAGGACGGCCCGGGACCAGGGTTCGATTCCCGGCGCGGCAGGTTTCTGGACCAGGGTCAGCGGACTCGATAATTCTCTCGCCTCGGTGCCCACTCTGATCAGCGATCACACTCGGCAACTCTGGGCATTAGCTTGCCTCATCTTCACTAACGGCCCCACCAGACCGCCGGGGATGCCTGGTCTCACCCTGGAGATACCCATTAAGGGACCGTCTCTCAGGGAAGCCAGGAAGGGTTTCGCAGCGGTCAAAGCGCCTTGGGACCCTACGGGTAAGTAGTGCGCTATATAAATGCCAATACATACATACATACATACATACATACATCCTAATGACCCCCTTAGGGTGGGGAGGGCCACATTGGGAGCTTCCTGATTTTTCTACTGTGGTTCGGATGTTATAAAGAGCCTGCAGTCAGAAAGATCAGGGTCTGAATGGTCTCAGTTCAGGAACTCTTGTGACCCATTATTTTTTGGGTTAGACACAAATATTAGTAGTTTGAAAGAGAAGATGCCCACCCAGTGGTTCCATACCCCACTAAGGTGTTCCTTCAGCACTTATCCTCTGATCACTGGAAGCGGGAAGGAACATATCACCAGGTAAGCCGCTGAGAATAAGGGATGGAAAACTTAAAGTTGCCAGTGTGAAGCTACAAAAGGTTTCCAGAAGCCTAGTCCTGTGCCCTACTGTGTCGTACTGTTCAGAACATACATACACAACCAGGGCACTGGAGAGATCGCTGCTTTGTGTGAGTGACAATACCTGTCTTATTCAGGTTTATTCAAGAAGTCAGAATCAGCCTCATCCAACAAAAGGGACCATTAACTCTTTGCCTTCTGCGGGTTCCCTTCTGCGCCCATACAAATATAACATTTTCCTGAAATGAGATAGAGTTTGTGCATACCTGGGTGGGTGGTGTTAAGAGAGACAACTCCTCAACAGTGTAAATCAAGGTCAAATTATTAAGGTACCACTCAGTGTTATGGTTGGGTTTCGGAAGGACACAAGGGGCCCTTCCGGCATGATGCACATCAACCTATTGTATCTCTCTTCTCCCAGTAGGATCCAGAGAATGGGGATAAGGAACCATCACTTGTGGGTCTCATTTCCTGTGAGAGCGATTTGAGGTTATCTGCGATTAGATATCAAGAAAGACTGGCCTGGGAATGCTTTGTGTAGCACAAAAGTCTGTAAAGGTGAATGAAGGTCTACGTTTAGGTCCTTATGGGGCAATGGAAATGTATAGGGTAGGGCCCATTACAAATCAGAAAGTATTGATCACATAGGTGGCTCATGAACTGCACTCACCATGACATTGACCATATTGGGTGCAAGAGTAATATTGCTGGCCTGTAAATATTTACAGGATGAGAGGGTAGGTAATGATTGCATGGCAAGTGCTGCAAGTAACAAGTTGCAAACACCTCTTTTAAAGCCCATGGGTGGAGCTGGTCTTGATAAAATAAGTGCATTAAATACTTTGGGGAGGAAAGCTCTGTTGAATTGCTATTTGTAGAATATTAACCAAAATAACAGGGGGAAGGGAGAGGTTCCAATGAAAACAGTGATATGAAGGGATAACAATTTGGCAGCTGGGATATGGGTGGTACTTTAGGTTCCACCAGGCAACAGTGACACCACAGGAGCCACTGAGGCCAGAAAAACTGCATGAACTCTGGGTTATGTATGTTTGTGTGAACGAATTCATTGCAAATGAGCTTTCTACAAAAGATTAATGTTGGGGCAGTGAGATATCATGGGGTGCACCGGATGACGAATTATGCAGATTCCCAAAACCACTCATGTGGCATGTGGAGGGTGAGTTTGCAAGTAGTGGAAACCACTTTCAATGGGGAATTTCCTCATATAATGTAGATTGGGATTTCTGTACTCTACCCTTCCTTCTGCCTCAAAGGCCTACTTTACAGTGATTCATTTACAACCTTAATAGTTGCCTATTTTTGGACCACATTTTTCCAATCCCTGTGTCCCTCCCCATTGACTTCTGAGAGCCTCAGCAGTCTCCCTGGTACAATATCAACCATGTATGCAACTGTCAGTGCCTGCTGCTCCCCAGGTTTGGTACAGACAGCAGCAGCAGTCCCTCTGCCCCCGTCTTATTCAGACTGATGAGGGCTGATGGCCTTTCCCTGACAGCCTTCTCATTTCCACTCGAGTCACCTAGTTTCACAATCATTTAAAAGCTCTTTATGGGCCTGCAACCTCAAATCCAACTCCCACCTGTCAGTCAGGTTGTCGCTTAAAGACGCGTGCCGTGGCTGGCAGCCTCTTTCTGCCAAGCTCTGGGAGATGTTGGGAGGGAGGACTGCTCACTCCGGTGAGAGAGTGGCAGGTCTAACCTAGAACAGCTGAACATAATGCCATGACACTTGCCAGTGAACGCAGAGCCATCCCTTGATCAGCTCTTTGCTCAGCGCAAACAGCAGAGCTATCTCTCACCTGTCACAGACATCAGAACTACCCCTCTTGGCCAAAGTCAGTACAACTATCCCTCACTTGCCCCCAGACAGCAGAACTAGCCGTCACCTTTGGCAGACCATGTGCTTGATTAGATGGCGGATCTCTTGATTACTGCAGACAGCGGAGCTACCCGTCACATGACACAGACAGCAGAACTACCCATCACATGACACAGACAGCAGAACTACCCGTCACATGACACAGACAGCAGAGCAAACCCTCATTGGTTATAAACTGCAGACTCATGTTTTGCTCTGTTGGTCTATCGCTTGACAGGTGTCCATGTGTGTGTCCTATTATCTGTGTACCTGTCTACATGTCTTTTCTGTCTACCTGTCTGTCTATATCCATCCATTTATCCCATAGCTCCTATAGATGATGCCCTGTATGACAATACAGCCAAAGGTCATACATGCTAATTAGATGGTCAAAGGTCTCAAAGCCCCCCTGCATTGATATCATCCATGACCTACATCTCACTTATGGACCATACAGCTTTACATAGTCAGGCCAGGCGCTTGGAAAGTCTCCCATTCCTAAGCCACCAATCACAGACAGGAATGGGCCCACAAGAACGGAGCACAAATAAGAAGTCAGATTATTGGAAGTTGCTATGCTACAATACTCCTGCATTCATTACTAGAAACCTACATGCTCTTGAGAAAGGGCAACTGGAAAAAACAAGAGTGAGAGGTCGGTATAGGAAGACAAGGGCACACGGCACAAGGGCAGTGCTTAATTTGTGCCGGTGCTTTCTGGTGCTCAGTACCGGCACTTAATTGCCAACACCGGGGCTTATGACTGTCTGCCACATGGTAATGCTGTCTGCCAATTTAGGTACGAGCACAACAACGTCTGTTTATTATTTCAATTTGCATTTCCAAGTATTAGTATTTGCCTCCAAAGCCATTCTTATAGCTTTGGGGGCCTGTAATAGTATGGTCACACTTTTAAGAGTGTGATGACTAGTAGTATTACCAGAATAGTGTTGCACTGAGCAAATCACTCCCACAGAGATTTACCTACTTTGTTAGACATGGACAACAAATTGATGCAGATAAACAACGCAATGGCCTGATGTTATGTTATGTTATGTTATGTTAGTGCTATTTGTATTGCGCACGGCTGCTCCAGCGAAGGAGCGACCCGGCGCACCGACAAGGTGGCGAACACAGCACAACTGGGGAACAGAAATAATTATTAAGAAAATGGGGAGTGAAGGATTTAACAAAGCTCAGAAAATAAATGAGTTTTAGCGGCCTTGCGGAAGGAGAGCAGGTCACCAAAGGTCCGGAGTTTCAAAGGGAGAGCGTTATGTTACCATAAACTTAATGCCCTCTCAAGAATGCTATCATCCTGAAACACCACACACATTCACATAAACACTCTTCTTACCAGTGCTTAATTTGAGCCAGTGGTGGTGGGGGCCACTGGCACTTATTTTTGGGGACAGGCACTTATTTCCTGAGTCAGATATTTATCGAACACAGATCGGAGGGAAAACACACAGATCGGAAAAATGGAGCGAGAGAAAGACTGCAAAACCTTCTCAAAGGGAAAAACCAAGAACCCGAAGAGTGAGAGAAAGGGGAAAAAAGTGTCTGGCTGTTTATTAAAGAATAATAGCCTTGGTATTTGTGCGTTGATGTTTCATTACACTGCCGTCGACTTCAGGTCTCAGCACTCTTTCTTTCACAAATTAATACTTCCCAAACATCTCAGAAGTACAACACAAGCCCCATCAAAACCAGTGCTTAATATGAGCCAGTGGTTTCTGGGGCTCAGCAATGGCACATAATCGTCAACACCTGCAATTATGACAGTCCACCACATGGTCATTTGTTTGTCTACTTTAGAGATCAGCAAACCACAGTTGTTTATTAATTCAATATACATTAAAAATAGTTTATATGTGGTGACCAAGCCATTCTTACAGCTTTGTTACCTGAAATAGTCTACATTTTCACACTTGTAAGTATATGATGGTTAGTAGTTGTGTTAGCAGTCATTGGCAGTGCTAGTAGGGGCAATTGGTGGTGCAAGCTGGGTGGCCACCAACCAATGGCACTGGCACCTATTTATATACAAATTAAGCACTGAAAACCCATGCAAACGGCCAAACATACATAGCTGACACTGGCTAGGTCATAAACAGAGACTAATGCCGGTGAGGCAGCTCTAAAAGTATCTTACACAGGATAAAAAAGAGACGTAATTCACGCTTTTGACACTTCTGTTGACTATTGTCTTCATGTCCCCTGAGACCAGCTGAAGAAAGGGTTATCTCAAGGGTACCAAACAGCAAGCCTGGGGCACTAGCTGCTATCAATGACTACAACAATGCCAGGTACATAACTAGTGTTGCATGAAGATTCCTCTAGTGGCAATGAGAGAGAGTTGTGGATTACTAGATTGAATGAGAATTAAACCATTGACAATATTGACTAAGACTAAGGTGATGATTTGTGATTTTTAAAAGAAATGGGTACAACAGTCCACAGAAAATAAAAGAACTAAAAGTTAATGTAATCCTGAGGGGAATGATCGACTGAGTCATAGGCACCTTCTCTGGTTAACTGTAATGGAACAAGGGTCGGGTAAATGTTTTTTGGTTTACCCCATCCACAGTTTTACCTATAAACTTACAAAATCTTTGGAAGGCAAAGTCATTCATCAGGGGATGTCTAGAAGCTAAGGCTGCCAGGGCTCCACAAAGATGGCTATGTGTTTTTTGCAGCTCTGATCAGGTTAAAAGCTAGAAATATTTCCAGCCAAGTTTGCACTTTAGTTGGTGACCTTCAGCACACTACTGTGGCCTACTAGAAGTATATATAGAGATATGTAATTTTCAACATTACCTAAAAGATTAATACATTCTTGCTCATTACTACAATTATCTAAGCTCTTTGGCCATCAGCTATTGATATTCAATGGGAGACTTGATCCTCAAACACTCTGTTCATGACAATAGCTAAACATCTTGGACCAGCTGATTTTCTCAAGATACGTGACAGTGTACTCTACCTCACAGCCCTAGGGGCAGTGGATCTACAGAAGTAGGAACTCCAGGTTAGAGCCTGGATCCTTGTTCACCTTGTGGAATCAACAAAAGACTAGCTTCCCTTGTCCTATGAACACATTTTAGAAATTGATTTAAGGGAAATCTGAAGTCAATCCCCAAATAGTCCACTTCTAAGGAACCATGACTCATTCCACACAGCTGTTTTATGTTCTTTTGTGTGCTAGCATAATTGTCCCATCAAGGTGGTGGGTGTTCTACTTTTATAGGGGTAATCTACTCATGATTTATGAATGTCCATAAGCTTATCATAGTGAAATTTCCATGTTGACCCACCTACCTTTTGCAGTACGTCCTTACTCGTAGATCAATAAATCACTATCAGCCTTATGTAGAGTTGGGCGCCATGTTTGGGAC
Source organism: Lissotriton vulgaris (assembly GCF_964263255.1). NCBI lineage: Eukaryota > Metazoa > Chordata > Amphibia > Caudata > Salamandridae > Lissotriton > Lissotriton vulgaris. The sequence goes on along the minus strand of NC_141700.1, from coordinate 635,516,677 downwards.
AGAGAATCCTGTCCGCCAAACTCCTAAATAAAGCCCTATGTTTTAGTTCTCCAACATGACCATGGCAAGGGATAGTCAACTTTCATTCCAAGGGCTCCATCGCCATGCTCCCAGGTCAGTCCATGCTAATCTTAGATGGCCTTGGGCGGATCCAAGAAGAGCCAGCCCCTCCAGGTCACTTTTCTCTTATTCCCCCCTGGAGTGAGTTGCAAGGATGTCTTTGATGTCCCATCATTCAAAGTGATTTCTTTCAGTGTGTATAATATGACAAAAAGCTAGGCATTCCTTTGTGAGGCTGATATGTCACAATTTTCATTTTTCTTATCCCTAGTGTTTGTTAAACACAAGGCATAGCTCATGTGAAAGTCTTCCTTGTCTCCTATGGCCTTTAATGATGGCTGAGAGTGGTTGCCCATAGGAAGGTCTGTGAGTCGGAGGACCTTTTTCCCTAGGAAAATCTTAATAAAGTGAAACTTTTAAGCCTCAGTCAGCTTTGATGAGCAGTGGAATATTAATTTGGGAATGTGGTTGCCCTTCTCAAGGAATAATACTTCTGTCTTGTCCCAAAGTCCCAAAGTCCATAAATTAACCTAGCTCAACTTCCCGGTAGCTGTAACACGGAGCAAACAGGCTAAACTGAGGGAAAATGTGTAAAGTATTTAAGCAGTACCAAAACATTAATAAAGTTAAAAACACAACCAATAAAAATCCCAAACCAATTGAAAAATATAGAATGCATTTCAATAATTTAAATGACACAAAATTCAATAGAGGAAATGGAGGTATGAATTATCAAAGTTTTCAAGTAAAAATAGCACCAAAAAGCACTAAGCAGCAACAATAATGTATGAAAGCGGCAAAGGGGGACCTAGGTGAGATTCATACAAATCAAAATGGAGAGTGTGTCAGATACACAAAGGTGGTCCATCCTGGTCAAAAATGTTACTCTTATGACCTATGTGATTCAAAATACTTCTGTGGGACTAGCCTGAATCTGTATCTGAGGACGGTGCATCCAGTGCTTTAGCGCAAGGTCCCGTTCACTGCTCTAGGGGTTTTTGAAGTCTAACAACATATGTCGATATTTCAGTCTCTATGTTAATTAATAGATGACACCATCTTCAGGACAGAATGCAGTTGCTGACTCCATGTTTTGAAGACAATCTGTATGAGAAAAATATCTACTAAAGTTGATCAGCAGGCGTCAATGTTAACACTTAAATGATGGGCCTTATGCAGATTTGTTGATTATATACATGTTTTTGAAAGTGGAATGAATCAAGAAAGGAAACTACAGCATGTCTACTCAGACAACCAGCAGCATTAGCGTATACTTTTCACTTCTGCATGTGAATCATACAGATTGTCTTCAAAACAGAGGGTCAGCAATATGTACGCTATGTATTCTGTCCTGAAGATGGTCCCATCTATGAATTAACATAGAGACCGAAACGTCGACATATGATCCACTACTTGTACCAGAAAGCAAGTTTTCAATCATCTACAACTACACAAGTTAAAGAATGGATGACTGATGGGGGGTAAACATTTCTTGAAAGAGTTTATCAGTACATATTTGTCTTATTTCAGTGGACAGTCTAAAACTTTTCTCTTGCATTGGACATGTATCTACTGTATGCTAGAATTCATACCCCATTTCTCAGAAAAACATTCTTAAATACCTTGTGTTAATTAATTTCAAATAATTTGTTGTTTCCTCTGTTCTATGTTTTGATTTAAATATTCATTATATGTATGCCTTCTTTAGAATCATTATTTGTTCTTTCTCAACGAAAGTTTAATTTGTATTGTTCAGTAGGATGTGTGGTTGACACCATTCATGTTGCTGGTATAAATACACATTTTGTCTACGTTTTGGTTAAATGAACCCCTTGGTTGTCCTTTACTTTGCTATAGTTAATACCCCAGTTCACAAGCGGGTATTGGGTTGCCCTTATCTATATGTACGGAGACTAAGGACTGTGACAAGTGCGAGTGGGATTTAGTGTAATAGAGCTTACCCTTAAATAATCAAGCCATTGTTTAAGAGTTATTGGTGGGCAGGTCACTGTGCACAGTGGTAGGATGTCCAAGAGCACCCAACTATTGTGCCCTCTCCACAGATATGGTAGCTGTAGCTTGAGATTTAAAAAATGCATATGTCATTCTTGCCTATTTTGACTTTCCAGATGTGAAAATCCATAATTGCGGGGCGTCAGATGGAGCCATTAGGAGTGTAGATAGAACAAGACCTGGAAACTCCCCATAGAAACTACTATTCCCGTATGGATTTTTGTAAGAAATTGAATCTCAAACTTTGTTACTTACTTCAAAAGAATTTACACACTTTGGAATGGACATCCTAGGCTAAACCACATATTTTAGTGTTTGAAGTTAATACAGAAGATGCACAGAAGAAAGAAAGAATAAAGAGGAAGTGAATGAGGAAAGTAGAAAGGATGGGACAACAAGGCAGAGAAAGCAAGGGCGACTCAAAAGGAGATTTGATAACAGGGAAGATCAAAAGAAAGTGACTGAAATCCAGGATATAAATAAAAGGTTGAGGAAAGCATTTCTCCATGTAAAAGAGTGCTCTGTGTTGAACAATTATCAGGCATTTGCACGAATATGACCATACCGCATTCTGTTACCATCAAATGTGCATTCACATTATGTCACTGTGGACAATATAAAAGAGTAATCTCTTGACACATATTTCACGGTTTCTACTTATAGTCAGAGGTCAAATTTACAGTTTTTCTTCGGTGCTGCTTTGCCATTTCAGATTACATTTAGCTTCCAATACCATCAATAAGAGTGGTGTAAAACAACCAACCGTGGAAGAGAACTTGTGCATGGTCTTGTAAGTTGAATCACTATTGTAACCCTCAGTCCTAAAATATTTGATTAAAAGTTATTGACACAGTGTGGCTCAGGTCCTGGTAAAGATCACATCCAGCAGCAAAACATGTGTGATCAGCACTAGGCAGCCATCTTTCACTCTGTGTTGGCCCTTAGTTTTAGGTGGAGATACCTAGACTAAGGTTTCCAAATCTGACTGCCAGCTCCATCCCTAATTCTCCCCATTCTGACTAAGGAATAATACGGTGTATCTTAAACTACCAGGTCCACTTCCACATGCGGTTCTTGATTCTGGGCCCATTACCGCACACATCTTCCTTGTGCTTTCAGCAGAATTATGCACAGAAAATTAATCGGTTTTATCAGGTTCATTCCAGCTTTCCCCATGTGGAAATCACTTGACTTGACTCGAAGTGAAAGCGTTTGAAAGCTTATATTAATTGCATTTGGGAATAAAGATTGGATAGAGAATGCCTGCATCTGCGGTGCATGTACAGGCACTGAAGAGGTAGCTGCATGTACACCACTAGTCCATTCATATCCCGCGTACATCATAAGTCTACTTTACAGTCTAAAATCTTAAACTCCTCACTTCCTCCTACTTTTTTGGGTCAAAGGCGATTCCCTTTAGATTCCTACAAAGTCAAACTGGCCTAGGCTTCAGTTTCCAATCTCCCTGCTTCGTCTCTCCGACAGTAATCAATAATATTCACTGACCAGTAATCAAGGCAGATGAAAGAAAGCTTTAGCAGGACTGTCATTTGCCTGAATGTATGTACAAAGTACTTGCTCTCCTACCACTTTGCAGGCACTTCAGTCAGACCACACCAGTTGCCAGGGATATAAACCCATTAATTGAATTATGTCCTGATGCAGGCCTGCTCCAGGGAGTCTTTCTTCCTTCTCACAAAGGAGCTCTTAAGAGCCTCTTGCAAGTCTCTGCTCTGAATTCTCATCTTCCAGAGTGTGCAGGTTGGCTGCTAAACGCACTTCTTAAGTAGGGAACACGCTGGGTTTGAGTGGGCTCAGATAATTGCAAACATGAAAACAGCAGCCTTTCACTAATAGAACGCAGAGAATTGCTGAAGGTCACAATGGATTTCCGAGCACAGTGAGCAGATCGATTGAGTGCCTGAAGCTTTCACATGACCAGATGTTCAGCACCATCATGGTCGAGGCAATGTGGTATGCCCTTTAGAAAGAACTCTCAACTTGTTTTATTGAGTTCCTAATGGAGTAAATAGGACCACAAGTACCAGAACGCAAAGAAAAGTCTAGGACATAGAGAGATACTAATGGATAGAATCAGGAAAATTGAAGACTCTCTTAGAATTTTTATTTAATTGACCATTTGTGATGGGTAGGTTCAGCATTATCTGAAAGGAGACTTGCTGCGGTCTACGAGTAAGAGAGATGATGGTGCTGGACACGGCTGTGAGAGACACAGGGAGGGATATGGCCACCCCAGGGAGGAAAGAAGTTGAAGGCTGACCACAGGTGGGAAAGACTCAGGAGAGGATATAGTTACTGCAGGGAGGTAAAAGGAAGGAGTTTGGTCACAGCTGGGGGAGACACAGGGAAAGAAATGGCTGCTGCAAGGAGGTAAGACAGAGCAGCCTGACCACAGCTAAGAGACCTATAGAAAGAGATGTGACCACTGCAGGGAAGTGAAAGAGAAGATTCAGGCCACATCTGGCAGAGACTTGTGAAGAGATTTGGACACTGCAGGGAGTTAAGAGGCAGGAGCCTGTCTGCAGCGAGGAGAGACAGAGGGAAGGGTATGACCACTGCAGAGAGGTAATAGGAAGGATGCTGGTCACATCTGGGAGACACATGGGACAGAATTTGACCCCTGTAGGATGGTAAGAGGGAGTAGTCAGGATGGCATCTGATGCACAGTGCCATGGGGATGGACAGGACTTGTTTCTTAAATGGGCGCCCAAACTAAAGCCTGCTATTGATGTCAGCATTTCTTGCCACACTATCAGTGTGTCTGCAATTGTTTAAATATAGCTAAAGGATTTATAACCAAGTGAAATGTGTCTAGAGTTTAGACAATTCTACAGACCAGCTCAACTCAAACTGAGATACAGAACAAAAAATCCCAAGGGTTATCTTTCAGCAGCATAATGTAATAGAATGTGATTGAGGATTTTGGGGCTGATTTAAATCCTGGCAGATGGCACATAGTTCTGCCAGGGCAATAAAGTTAATTAATCCACCCCCCTGGTGGAGTAAGCCCGCGACAGATTTATAAATGATGGCCAAGATGGTGGTCATTTATAAAGCAGTGCCAGGACCCGCCGTCATGGCAGTTCCTGTAATTGCATTTTGCTGTTTGGTGCAGGGCTCTGCACCAAACAGTTATCATTTTTTAATTTTCAAAAAGAAAATCCTGAAACTCGATTTTGTTTTTTAAATAAATAATAAAATGCTTCCCTCGCCAGATGAGTCCTCCACCATGGTGAGGGGAGCATTTAGCAACTTTCACTGCCCCTTACTGCCAGGGTTTTCCTGGCTGTGACGAGCAGTAAAATCTGGCCTGTAATTCCACCCTTCTAAATTAGGTGGGCAGAATTACAGGGTTGTCTCCAACAGCCCTTACTCCGCAGGGCCGTCAGAGGGGTTTAATCACAGCCAAGAAGGAGTTGTCTCAGCTGTGATTAAACCTGTGTGCCGCCGTATCTAAACAGAGCGGGCGCACCATTATCTTGACAGTATAGATACTCCTTCACCGTGGTGATGGAGTATCTATACCACTAACATATACATTTGCCCCTTAGATCAATACATTAAAGGATACAAATATTAAGAGGGTTAGATAGATATTTATTACCAAGATAAAATCGTATTGCAATATAAAACAATATCAGCCTGATTCATCATAGACCCGTTTTGCGAGTCTATAATAGCGATTCATAAGGAATCGCTATTACAGACTCGCAAAACGGGATTCATGTAGGAATCGCAAAAAGATTAGCGATTCCTACACAATCCTTATTTGCGATTAGCAAATTGCTAATCGCAAATAAGGAATAACTCCCCATTCATTCCTATGGGCCAAAAGGCCCATAGGAATGAATGGGGTGTATTCCTTATTTGCGATTAGCAATTAGCTAATCGCAAATAAGATAGCGATTTAAATGGTGCCAGGGGTGTCCAAAGGACACCCTGTAGCACCCCTTAAATGCAAATTTAAACAGGTGTTGCGCACACACATGTCCAAAGGACATGTGTGTGTGCATCATGCAACTTAGAAAAATGCTTTTAAAAGCATTTTTCTAAGTTTTCGCTATTTACCACGAGGTTTTACCTCGCGGTAAATAGTGGGCCGAAATTGCGAATTCGCAATTTTTTAATGGATGATGAATTGCATTTAAGGAATCTCAAATAGAGATTCCTTAAATGTAATTCCTCGCAAAATTGCGACATCGCTATTACCGATTTTTGCATTTGGGATGATGAATCCCAAATGCAAAAATAGAGCTCGCAAAGGGCCAGATTCTCAGAATCTGGCCCTTTGCGAGCCGATTTCGGCTTGATGAATCAGGCTGCATATAGTATAAACATATATTTACCAATATCAGATCACCATACAGTCAATACAATGAGCCAAGTGGTTTTCACTTAACCTCAGGTTAACCCCAATAGCTCTTTGGGCCAGATGTATATAGACTTCCGTTTTTGAATTCCTAATAGTGACATTTCGTGATTCGCTAATAAAAAATCACAAGCAGCTATGTACAACGGTGTGTTTTACACTGTTTTCGATTCCCAATGGGTCACATGGGACGTGCCTCATAATAATCATGAAGCACGCCATGATTTGAGACACATTGGGAATGACCGGCACGCACAGGGATGGTGGCCTGCTGTGGTCAGCAGACCATCATCTCTGTGACTGCTTTTTAAATAAAGCAATTTTTTTAAATGCATTCCGTTTTCCTTAAAGGAAAACGGGATGCATTTAAAAAAGTAAAATTAAACATTTCTGTTTCAATTTTTAAGAGGAAGCAGTGGTCCGTGGGACCACTGCCTACTCCTAAAAATTGTTTTCGCTGCCAGTCATCAAGGGGAAGGAGTCCCCTGGGTAGCCCTTCCTGTTTACAACTGGCTTACTACCTACTTGAAGTAGGCAGTAAACTGTGATTGTTTTGCAACCACATTTCGGGCGCAAAACAATTATACAATCCCCTGCGACTCACTATTAGGAAGGGACGCGCTAGACACGACCCTTCCGAATAGCGACTCACAAACCCTATAGTTTACTGAATCACAAAGTAAAGTTTGTACTTTGCGAACCACATTTTACTGATCACAAATGGCCCAATGGGCCATTTGCAACTGGTAATATGAGTTGTACATTTGGCGGAAAGGAATCTTTGCAAGAGGACCACTAAGCAATCCAGTTCTTCTGAACAGGAACAAGGGCTTTGCCTCAAGGTAAACAGGTTCGATCCTGCCCTCTATCAAGTTTCCTTCCCTTTAAATATATCAGGTGAGAGTAATGGTCTCAACCTAGCTCTTGGTGGCTGTGCTACGCCTGTCTGGGTATTAGTATTTTATTGGTGTTAAAAAAGCGCTTTCTTGCCCCTTGCAAAAGAGCAATTTCTTGATTGTAGCACTTTATCGCCCTGCAAAGGCCATATTGCACTCTGATTTGCATCTCGTTTCTGAGCTCCATCCCAGTGCACTGTTGAAAGGTTGTTGGTTACAGGTTCGGGTCTTTGGGATTTGCTGGGCTCAGCTGTCTATGCAAGTTCTTAACATCTTTGCATTGTTCGTGGAGTAAATTAAATTGGCAATTGATGGCATAGGCACAGGAAGTAGAGGGGCGTGCAAAAATACCCAGAAATACCCATATTGGAATTCAGAAGGTGAATGAGCAATAAAGATGCCTTTAAATTTTGTTTTTATCTTGTCACATTTTCAAAGACAGAGGTCACATATCAGACTATGTCTTCTGCTCCTTAACCTTTTAACATGGAGATTAGTGTATTATTTTCTTTCTCAGACTAAAAAGTTAGAGGATTTTGTAAACTAAACTATCTGACAATCTTGCTGATGCAAATCTTGCCTGGGTACAAGGATTGGGAAGGGAAAGACTGTAGGATGACAATATTTTTGTAACCCACAACAAAAGGTAATTATTGCTTGTGTGCTGTATAGTTTGATAAGAAAACTGCATGTCAGTGCAAACTCTGTGGCCATTTCCATGGAAAATATGCTGTCTGTAAATGACAGTGTACTACCACACTATGGTTTAGTATTAAATACACCAGCGTATTCTCCAAAAACGCACCACTGGCTACATACCACAACTTTCCCCACTCTCCTGATGAATGAGCGTGGCTTGTTTGCTGTACCTGTTCTATGTGAAAAGCTTGGATTCTTCACAATCCCGATGACTTCAGTGATGTAACATTGACAGCAGCACCCCCACTCTGAAAATCATTTCAGCACCAATGAGTGGGGAAAAAAACAGTTACCTCTAGGAACATGAATTGCTTAGCACCTTATTGAAGAGGCGAACACTGGAGCTGATAGAGCAATTATCTTTTCATCTGTCTTGCAATGGGTTCATCCTTCTTGGGTCTTCAAATCCTAAAAGATCAAGCACTGGTCGACAAGAACAGTGTTCACTTTTCCTTGCCATCTGGATCATAAATGGCTAGCCACTGTTACCGTAGTCGACGCCTCAAACAGTTTTACAACCGTTCAAAGTCACTTCCCTCACTTTCTGCTACAGTCTTCAAGAAGAGCTTGCTTTACAACGTTTCACATTTCTACGTTTGACAACATATTTTCAATAGGGAGATTACCTTGTTCGACTGAAAAAACACAGTGTAAATATTTCTACAGGAAACTGATTGTGAAAAATGCATCTAAATACTTTTGCCACTTGACTCATGAGACTGTAGAAGGGATAGAATAAGGTCACAGCGATCAGAGCACATTTGTCTGCGCTACCCCAAACACTTCGAAAACTCTACTGGCTGCCAGTATTTAAACCCATCAGGTCCACGCTTTCGCACTAGACCCAGTGGCGGCTGGTGACATTTGAAAGTGGTGATGCGTAAAAGTTGGGGATTACTTTTTTGTAGCGATTCAGTGGTGTTCTTAGGACATTATTTACACATAATTCTTCCTTTGTGTTTGGCTTTCGGAAAAGCTGACAGACTTTTGGAAAAGCTGACTGATGCAAACCAAGAGGTCGTAGCATCCATTGTACTGTGCTTATATTATTTATTGCTGAAACATTCCCTTTCAAAGAAGGCATAATCGCTGTAGCATTAACAAACACTGTATAATACGTCAGGCAACTTTACATGACTAGTGACATGGCACTGCTATCCGGCATCTGTTCCTGCTTGGAATGGGGCTGGCACAAATGAACAAAAAGTCCATGGGAACTTGTTCCATGAGCTGTTATTCTGTCACACTTGGCACCTCTGGGATTTCTGGTTTATACATTTCCTTTTGAGGAAACCCTCTGGGGCTTATTTACAAGGAGTTAATGCCACCATAATTTCACTTTTCCCGATGTTCTGGTTGGCGTTAACTCCTTTACCTTATTTACAAGGCAGCGTTAAGCCACTTGACATGGCTTAACGCTGCCTTGTCAATAATGCCTCAATTCACAAAGCACTTACCATGAAAAGGGCGTGCAATGAGTGTTGCAGGGGGCGCTCCTCCACAACACCCATTGGTTTTTTATGCTGCCCCATATTTACACGGTATGGGGCAGCACCAAAAATGCCACCAGGGATTAACTGGTCTTAAGCAGGCGATACGAGTAGTAATGCTTTATTTCTACTTGTATTTTGCTCTTTCCACGTATGCTGCATTCTGCAGCACACATAGATAGAGCAAATCGCCTGTAAAGACTGTTTATGTGCAGGAAGGTGTCCCCTCCTGCACATAAACAATTGCCCCTACAGCGCAGGCACCCTAGAAAAATGGTGCTAGGGTGTCTGCGCTGGCGCTTGGCAGCATTTTTAGCGCCAGAGCTAGGGGTAATGCAGGGGTGTGTCACATTCTTGTGAATACGGTGCATCCCTGCATTTTGAAACTGTTCAAGTGCTGCATTGCCAATTTTGGTGTATCACCGTGTTCTGCCAGCTTCTTGTAAATATGCCCCTCTCCTCTTTCTTCCCGTTTTACCACCAGCAGCTTTTGCTGGCTTATGACATTTAGAGTGATTCCATTGTTCTAATGATTTTATGAAATGCAGGGCTAGCTTAGGAAAATATGAATGCGTACATTATATTTACCACAATATATTTAGATCTTGGCGACTGCTGAAGTCTCTACCCCCGATCTATCCTTAATCTCAGTTGATGGATGACAATATAGGTTTGGCTGAAATGTACACAAATAAAATTTGCATCACCCGTGCTTAAGTGGAACGGGAAGCATTGGTTACATTGCGGTGTTCACAGTCACACCGCAATACCGTTACCACCCGGGCATTACAACGCATGTCATTACAATGACTTGCACTGGATGGCACTCCTTGGTAAGGAATAGTATGATTTACTATTTCAACACTTTCCCTACTGTAACGTAGGCTGGAGTTGGAATAGTAAATCATACTATTCCTAAGTCAAGCGCCCTCCAGTGCAAGTCGTAATGCCTGCGTTGTAAAGGTATTGCGGTGTGAACAACACGATGTAACATCGTATATTCAAGTGGAACAGAAGACTAAAGTAGTATGTACGTTTGTGTTACTAGCTACTTCCTTCATACCAACCAGTTCAATCTCCGGCAGGAGCAGGTTAATCTCTTCACCCTTGCAAAGTCGCTTAATTGCTATCCAATTATATTAACAGCTCCCATTTTACTGCACTTCTAAATGGAATACTGTGGTAGTAAGCGCAAAAGATATTGCGTGTGATGTAAATAAACCAAATTTGCTGACACTAAGGGACATATTTACTAAGATTTTACTCCATGTTTGCATCACAAAGGTGAAACAAATCGGCACAAAATGATTTTGTACGATTTTCTTTCCAGAACTAAACTTGTTTAGCACTGAAAATAATGTGAAATTAATGCGAAGCAACGCACAGCACCGCTTTGCATTACTCCGCACCAAAGGAGCCATGCCATCAGCTCAGCGGCGGCTCCTCTTCTAAGGCAGAGGAGCGTCGCCCCACACGAAATATAAAATGATAATAGCATACCATTATCATTTTATTTTTACTGTACTGGCCCAGTTTTTTTTAGGGGGCTGGGTGGGGCTGGGTTGTCAGCCATCAGGGTGAGGAGTGGTATGTGCACTTAAGTGCGCATGATGATTTGGCCGGCCACCTCCGGCCGGCCAAATCATCATGCACACTTTGCATGTTTTCCACCCAGGCTGCGTTACAGACTGGGTGGAGAACATGCCCAGGCTTCCACTTCCTCTCTGAGTGCCGCACCACAGTGCTCAGGCCAATCATGACACTGCTATCAGCATCGTCGTGATTGACTGGGACAGATTGGGAGCCTGGGTGCTTCCTGCTGCAGCGTCCTCAACGAAAGAAGAACGAAGGATAGGCGGTGGCCAGGTTAGTGCAGTTTTCTTTCTTTTTTTGAAACCCCCTTCCTGACCCGCCTCCCCCTTTAATTTAAAAAAAACCAGCCCTGGGGAATGGGGTTTCAAGTGTCTAACAAGACCTCCTATTTCATAAAATAAGGCCTGGGTGATGGGGCCATCTCCCCTTTAAAAAACAAGGCCCTGGGGCCCCCAGGGCCTAATGGGCTTAATTAAGCTCGGATATCTCCTCTTTAAAAACATTAGGTCTTGTGGTCAACTACCCACCATGCAGAATATTACTTTTTGGTAAAAAAAAAAACTAAACATTCATTGAAAACACAAAGGTTAAACTAACATTATAGTTAGGTGTGGTAAAAAGATCTGTTTTTAATAATAAAACAAACTCAGAAACTCACTGAAACAAACTAACACACTAATTGGATGATGTAATCAGTGATGTCATCAATGATGTCATTTGAGATATCATGAGTGCTGTCATAAATGATGTCATAGAATATGTCACGTGTGCTCTAACATATGACGTTACAAGCAGTGCAGGACAAGGGCACAAATTATAGTTAGCTCTGCTAACTATAACTGGTGAATTTCCACGTTTTTTGTTGTTGCTCAAAACATTAATGTTTTCATTGACAAATTCACCTAACTATAACGTTACTTTAACCTTTGTTTTTTTTCAGTGAATATATATAGATAGAAATGTAGATATCGTCAAAGAAATACTCCAAGACTCAGGACTCCCACCACAAGAAGCCAGGGTGTGTGTTTGAACGTCTCACTGCTCTGCATTCACACTTCCAACAACTCTCCTTATTCCCTTCTTCAATCACAGAAAGACACAAACCACTCCAGAGTGATTTATGTGTTAGTGCTTTTCTATTCATAGCAGAGAAGCTGATGCATTTCGACCCACCAGGTCATGATCAAACGACCATAGATATGTACTAGTAAGATTTAAAACCCTAGGGCAAATGCCCAACATAAAAAATGGACTGGTTTTCCCTTCCATGAAACCACCCAAATTAGTACATAACAACATGAATACATACACAGTGCCTCGGTGTCTAAGGATTTTATCTGCATCTTTAATTTATAAATTATCAATCGCCCAGATTTACTCTATTTCTTTATTATATCATTATATTCAATTTTTTTGATTTATTATATAATAATACCTTGTTGTCAACCAAAAAGAAGATTTGATCAAAACATTTCATTAATTGGTGACCCAAATATGAGGGATAACCATAGCATATGGTGTATCTATACCTTTTAGCTTTTCCACTCATACCTGTGTTCTGTGGTCACCATTTATTGAAATGTTTTGATCGGATAAATACAAAAGATGGTATATAATGATATTTTGAAATGCCAACTCCATGCCATAAACGACTTTCTGGCATGCACAGCATGTGGTTCATTTCGCAGGTCCTGGTCTCACTCAGACCGGCTTATTGACTTTGTGAAAAAATCACATCAAAATATTATAAGTGAGGCTATTAAAATATATAAAAAAGCAAATATATAATCTTTCTCCAAAAATCACCATTATTTCTAAGAAGCAGATCTATTATCTTTAACTACAAATCACCAATATATTTAATCAAAAGCATATTTCAGTAATTCACACAATGCAAGGTTTATTAACATTGAATATTATAAACATGTTTATTAAAGTATTCATAAAAACCATGTCAGTGACTCTTTTTACATAGTTTTTATGATCATATTTTGTGGGTGCACAATGTTAAAATATATAGCCAGAGACAGTAATTTTTCTTTTAAAAAATAAAATATGTCTCTGAGACTTTCTTTTAGCATTTTTGAGTGCAGAAGAATATTATAAAAATGTTTATTAAAGTATTAATAAAAACCATGTCAGTGACTCTTTTTACATAGTTGTATTATCATATTTTGTGGGTGCAAAATGTTAAAATAAATAGCCAGAGAGATATTTTTTTCTTTTAAAAAATAAAACATGTCTCTGAGACTTTCTTTCAGCACTTTTCAGTGCAGAAAATGCAATCATAAGGATGTTGAGGACTAGTCTGGCTGCGGCATTTTAAACGTTTTGTAGTTTCCTCAGAAATGTCTGAGTGATGCCTGCATAGAGTGCATTGCCGTAGTTGAGTCTGCTGCTGATGAGTGTGTTGGTGACAGTTTTTCTGGATTCAGTGGTGATCCATCTAAATGTCTTTTGAAGAAGGAGAAGTGTGTGGAAGCATGATGAAGAGACGGCTTTCATCTGATGGTTCATTGTGAGTGAGGAGTCCAGCATGATGCTGAGGTTTTGTGCGTAGTTCATGCGGGTGGGCGGGGATCCCAATGCAGAGGGCCACCAGGAGTCATCCTAGGCTGAGGGGGTGGGTCCCAAGATTAGGACTTTGGTCTTGTTTGAGTTGAGTTTGAGGCAGCTGTTTTTCATCCAGGTGGCAACAGCCTTCATTCCACTGTGGAAGTTGCTTCTGGGAGTTGTGGGTTCATTGGTGAGGGAGAGGATCAGTTGGGTGTCATCAGCATAGGAGACAATGTCAAGTCCGTAGTACCTGATGAAGGCCGCAAGAGGAGCCATTTAGATGTTGAAAAGGGTGGGGCTCAGTGAGGTGCCCTGCAGTACTCCACAGCTGATCTCCAAGGGTTCCCAGAAGAATGGAAGTAGTCTGACTCACTGTGTTTGACTGGTGAGGAAGGAGAGAATCCAGTTCAGGGCCTTGTCGCGGGTGTAGGTGTTGTGGAGTCTTGTGATTAGGGTGCAGTGGGAGATGGTGTTGAAGGCAGCCAAAAAGCCATTCGGGAGGATGAGGGCTGTGGTTTTGCCCTGATCAAGGAGGAAGTGGATGTCATCGGTGATGGTGAGAGTTGCGATCTTAGTGCTGTGGTTGGTTCTGAAGCCGGACTGGGAGATGTCCAGGACGTGGTTTGCTTTGCTCGGAGAGTTGGGCGTTGATGGCCTTCTCGATAACCTGCGGCACCTCTAGCACACTAGGCTCCCATGTTGTCAAAGCTCCCACCAGGTAGGAGAAAACATGTTCTCTGCCCACACTCTTTCAGGCAGGGAAACGGTGTCCCAAGGATGGCTCCACAGAACACCACCATAGAGCTGGACCCATGGAATGGGGTCCCTGGGGCCTTTAGAGGATCTGGGAAGGTGGTCATGCACACCATCCCATACAATTATATGTGGGCCACAGGGAAGGTTGCCCTGGGGTCTTTAGAGGCTTGGAGAGGAGGACATCAATTCCCTTCATCTTTCATTTTTTATTGCCTTGGGAATGGGGTCAGCGAGGACTCAATGAGGCTTGGGGATGGGGGCCACATGCCCTCCTCTCCTTTCGTGCCAGCCCCCCTTCCTTTGTTATACTAGGCTTTTCCAGCCACCTTTTCATTTTTTTAATGCTACAATCCAGCAAACTCAGGACAGGGGACTAACGGCCAGATGTAACAAGCATATTTGCATTTGCAAATGGCTTCATTTACAGAATCAGGCTGTTTGAGAATGCAAAAAGGCATTTTGGTATGTATTAATCTCAAACTGCGATTCTGTAATGTGTTACCAAATCGCTATTTGGAACTGATAATGCATGAAGATTCAGTATTTGGAAGGGATGTATTTAAGGCTTCCTTCCCAAAGACCGAACTGGAATTGTATGTATTATTGTTTTGCAACCCAATCCACCCGCAAAACAATAACACTTCACCACCAATTCCAAGCTATTAGTAACCCTTTGCAAATGGGAAGGGGTCCACATGGAGCCCCATCCCCTTTGAGAAGGTAAAGACATTTTTTAAGAGCGGACAGTGGTTCACCAAACCACTGTTATCTCTTAAAAACTTTAACTTAAATGATTGATTTTCTTTTATGAAACCTATTCTGTTTTCCTTTAATGAAAACGGGCAGCATTTCAAATAAAACAAATTGCTTTATTTATAAGCATTCACAGACATGGTTGTCTGCTGACCCCAGCAGGCCACCATCCTTGTGATGGCTGCGATTCCTAATGGGTCACGAATTGCCACCGCCCTCATTAATATTCATGAGGTAGGCCGATTTGTGACCTTCTAGGAATCACTGTTTGAAAATAAAAAGTTTCATACACTAGCAATACTGATTCCCTAATTGCGATTCAGAGATAATCGTAATTAGGAAATCGGTACTCCTACTGTTAGGACATCTGGCCCTAGGTCCCCGAGTTCTGTAATGGTTGCCTGCAACATGTTTTCCCATGTTGCTGGCAGCAAATCAGAGAACTTGGTCATGCGGGAGCCTTACTTCCATGAGAAAGAGTTCGCCCAAGGGGAAAAAAGCCCCATTGGCCAATAAGAACGCTCTATTTTTGGGTTGTAGCGGCTTTTGAGAGAGTCCCTCGAACCTAACCGTTGAGATATACAAATATTTTCACTCTAGAATATCTAAAACACTACTAAATTGATTCACACCAAATCACAGAAAGAACGCCTTATAAATCAGGATCTTCCTTCCTGACAAATTTGATGCAAGTACGTGCAGCAGTTTTTGTGGTAGCGCTGTTAAACAAAAGTCTATGGAAAATGCATTGAGTTTTGCCGTTTGGTCCCCCCTTTTTCTTGAACCCCCACTATACAGATCCCTCCAAAACTTTCCCTGCACAAACTAGGTAAAATCGAGCACCCTATTGGAAAGTTTTGGGATGATTCGTCAAGCAGCGCCAACGTTATTAGCAAAAAAAAAGGGCATTTCCTAAGGAAATGCTGACCTATATATAAATATATACATTCCAATTAAGTACCGGTGCAGAAACACCTCACTTGCGTCCATGGCCGTGCCATCCTACCACAGCTTATGCAGTTGCTGCACAGTATAAACATTTCACTTCACGCTGCAACCTCTATTCCTCCAAAGGGCACGTAGCACAACTGGTTCCCAGTCTTGCCTGAGCAGGAGGCAGGTAACACAAGTGATTGCTTTTATCAGCTACATTACGCCCCAGTCACGTTTCGCTATCCTGTATCACAGCATCGCGAGAGCTGGCGGCAGACAGGTGTCTGGGCCCGTCTTCCATCGCTGTATCAGTCACGGCTGCCTCAGGTTCGCGGTCCCAGGGCTGCACTTGGGTACTTCCTTTCGCTCATGGCTAATTTAAGAGGCAGCAGGGGCAGCAGTAGGAGTGAGCACTGTAGCATCAGGCGCCAGTCTAGTTAATGCCAGTAAGCAGACACCTGGGTAGTCCCGCGAGACTTTGTGGGGTTCCGTTTCCATCGATTGTTGGAGTACTTGGGCAGCACATTAATAACATGCTCCTAGCAGCAGGAAGACCGCCAGGCGTCAAACTGGGCCCATCCACACAGAAGGTAAAGGGGATTTCACTGTAAAACTATATGTAAAACTGGCTTGGAAATCTGTGGTAACAAAAACCAAGGAGATAAGATACTTATGGGCACATGCATCAACGATAATTGCATTCGCAAACGGTGCGAATCGCAATTTTCGGCCGTTTGCGAATGCAATTATCAAAATTGGAATGCATCATGTATTTCGCATTTTTAGGAATCGCAATCATGTTGCGATTTCTAAAATTGCGATTGCATTTAAGAAATCGCAATTTCAGATTTCTTAAATGCAATGCATGATAATTTTTAAATGGCAAATTATCAATTTGGAAGCGGTAAATTAGCATGAGGTTGGACCTCATGCTAATTTACCGAAAACCTTCAAACCTGCACAAAAAAGCATTTTTGAAAGTTGCATTTTACACACACACATGTCCTTGGGACATGTGTGTGTGTAAGTTGCACTTAAGTTTTATTTCAGGGGTGCAGGGAGGGGTTCTTTGGACCCCCCCTGCACCCTTGAAATTGCATTTTCAATTTGCGATTCGCAAATTGAAAATCGCAAATTGTAAATGCCTTCCCATTGATTCCTATGGGCCTCTTGGCCCATAGGTATCAATGGGAAGGGTTTTCCTTAATTGCGATTCGCAAATTGTGAATCGCAATTAAGGAAAATTACCGAATCGCAAAAAAAATTTGCGGTTTTTTCATGCATTGCCGTTTGCGATTTCTAAATTGCGATTCCTTAATTTTCGCAATTTAGGAATCTCAAACGGAAACGTTGATGCATGTGGCCGAAAGTGTGGGATGGCAACATGGAGGTGCGCAGCTAGTCTGGCATGTTCTTTAAAACACACAAGAAACACTGTATACCATAAAGCATGCAGCTATGTTGAAGACTGTGGCCTAAGGGCCAGAGCTGCCAACTTTGGAGCTGGAAAGCCAGGATCGAGTGTCCGCGTGGGTTCCACATACTGTGACTCTACGCACATTATTTAAATCTTCTGGTGCCTCCCAAAAATAAAGGTGTCCCTGTGTAATGATACTGGTGTTCATGGAAAGAGCATCAAAACCTTCAGGTCGAGTTCACACTATATAAAACTGCAACAAAAAAAAAACACAAGACTGCAAAGTCACAAAATTGTAGGTGTGACCTCCACTGTTTGTAAAGAAAGTTAGGGAATGCACCATTAGCCCCTGCTTTCAAATTCTAAGTGCTGCCCCTAGTTTGGAGCACCAACACGATCTGCTCTCCTGGCGACACATTTTCTACACTCCTCATTTTTGCAGGTTTGCACAGGCGCCGGTGTGACAATTGCTTTCCCTTCCTCACAATTGAGTTGCATGGCTTTCTGCCATCGTTTGCTATGACCTAGAACTAGGAGTGTGTTAAGTTTTTATTTCACGAGCAAAGTTTTGCATAGCTCCTGTTTGTTTACCTTCCCCTAGCCTAGCTCCTGAGTTTCCTACTTTTTTGGACGTTTATGCCCTAATGTCGATTTTCCTCGCAAACTTGCAATAGTTCCTCACAAGGGCTAGTTCATGATGAAAGTTTATCACAACACACAATTAGTGGTGTGAGTCAGGAGATACGAGCCCAGCCTGGGTGCACTCACTAGATCATTCCCCCTCCCCTGTGGTCACAATTTATATAAAGTATGTAGAGGTACCCCCAACACATGCAACACTTTCATCACTGACAAAAATAGGGCTACAGTCTCCATGTTCTTTGATATTATTCAACTTATTTTCTTTACCACAGATGTTTGAGTGAATAACATCTAATTCATACCTATACAAAGTCTAAAACAGCACCTCTTCCATGGAACTGTATACGTCATAAGTGGGTTTATTGAACACCTGGATCTTATAGGCCGGATGTAGAGTAAGGCTGACAAGTTACTCCATCACAATTGGAGTGGTTATTCCATTCACATTATTGCAGGTCCATCATATCCAATGTGGGAATGGGCAGAACTTGCGGAGTTTGACTCTGCTGAAATCCGTGGAGTTTCCTGAAAACTGAACAAGATTCCGCAGAGTTCTGGCAACAGTCAGAAAATATGCACATTGCGCTGCAATTTAGCACCAGTAGTGAGAGCTGCTTAGCACCAGCAGTGCGGGCAACGGTGAAAAATGGGCGCAGATGGCAGCATGCAATGCGCAAGGGTGCACAGCCATTGGAATTGATTTTGTAGCTGCTCGAGTAGAAAATCTACTCAAGTGTCGGCAAATCTATTCGAGAAGCAGCCCTCTGATCGTGACCACTCGTAGCTGTCCGCATTAGAATATCGCACTAGGGGCCATCAATTCTCACTTGCCAGCGCACAATTCTAGAGCCTCGCAGGGAAAAAAATACCGCAGAATAGCGATTGCTGGAACTCCACATTACAATGGTAACGCAGAGTCGCCAAATTCTTCCAATCCCTATGGCTCTAATTCTATGGCACTTGTATTAAGATGGGCGGGATGTCTGCCACAGTTGTGGTGGAGTAACCCATGTCCCAAAAGCCAGATCAGGCCCTATGACCTGATAAAATATTAGCGTCCAGAGTCTGTTTTGACCTGTTCTGCTATGAATTCAGTGACTGATATGCCAGTTCCTAACTAGCCTTATGATATGGTCCTAAAATTGAACTTGTAATAAACTTGCATTAAAATTATGAGTTTTCTTGATTTTATCCCCTGTTGTCATATACAGGCGCAATATGAAATGCATCACCCGGATACCTTTCATCAGGTCAAACCTGCCAATACTTAAGGGGGGTAAATACCAGGTAAATGCCGGCACATGCAGATTTTGGTGCAGTAACCACCAGAATCTCCATGTTATTCCCTATTTTAAGGGGGGAGCTTATATTAGGTTCTATTTATCTTGCCTGATAACGTACCCCACAGTATTGTTACTTATCAGGTTCAATAAATATTGCACCTAGCACCAGGCCTCCCCTAATGACGTCCTTGGAGCATCAGAGTGGGATTCCCCTTTAGCTAAAAATGGTGGTGCCATTTTCTCAAAGTTTACATTAATGCCGTTTTTCTCAAGGCCATTAATCTGGAAGGCTGCTGCTTTTCTTTTATTTGCATCAGCTCAAAAGATGGCCAAAAAAAACCTGATCTTAACATGAAAAGCCACAAGCAGAAAGTATGCAACCTATATTTAGAAATAATATATTCACCAGAATTTCGGTAAGTTCACAACAAGAAAATTTTTGCAAATTTGCACACTCCTGCCTAGTTGTCATACAGAGTGTGGCAGTAACAGTAAAACTGACAGACACAATATTAATCCATAATCAAAGTTTCCACATTCCAGGTAAAGGTGAAGAATCAATCAATCAGTAGATTTGCAAAGTGCTACTGTAGCAGGGTTTCTGTTCTCCCACAGAACTGTGCACAGAGATCTAGAACCTGGGTGAGTTAGGGTGACCCACAACTAACCTTTGTTTCAGAAATCCCCTTACCAAGCTAGCTACAGTGTCTCATCGGTAGTAATAACTTACCAATGACTTAGACAATCCAGAACATGAACTTAGAGTACCTCAGGTATAGTGGAACACATGAACACTCTTTCGTTATATTATCATTCCAAACCGAAACTGGGAGGCAAAGAATACACGTGCAAGTTTGAAATGTTTATTTTTCAATGCAGCATTCTCAAACGCAGTATCTTGTATAATATCAATATACATATTATAAAAATCAGAGTCAGCAGCATAGTCACTAATCCATAGTAAGCAAAAGGTGATAGCATTTTATGATGCAAAAATCTATAGAATTCTGTATCACCTATATTTCGCGCACCCTAATTAGCATATTATATTATATCTAAGAAGGTCTCATCTGGGTTCTTAGCAGGGCGGACCCATACCTCTAATTCTCAGTAGGAGGAGATCACATCAACAGCTACCAGCTCTCAGCATGCTCAGCATCAAGTGTGTTGATTCATTCCCTGTAACTGTATCTTAAACCCACGTAGAGCCAAATGTTGGCACAGACATTATTTGTGTTATGACTAACGTGGTGCGAGGATCAGGCCTTCAACAACCTTGTGTTAGGTTATTCTGAGAGTGTGCAGTTCTCAGTGTGCAGACAGTTGTACCAAGTGTACCAAGCACGACTGATACCAGGGCAATAACATATTATTCTCAAATAAATCCCATCTTTCGTCTAGGTTGAAAGCTACAATAACAATTAGGTGCCGTGTGCAAACCGAAGCAGAAAGAAAATATGGCGTTTAAACATTTAATAAGCACATGCTAACTTAACACAATATATAGAAACGTAGTAACCATATGACACCCCCCAATGATCCGAGGACGGTTAAAAAGGAACAAATATAAGCCAATACTCTATGAGAGGCAAGACATGAAAGCAGAGTTCAATGATATTGAGCCAAGCTAAATGTATGTAAATGTATGTAAAATTTAAAAACACAAAAATGTATGTATGAATGCCCATAGTGGCCACACAAAATATAAAAAGTCGAACTTGAGGCCTACTTTCAGTTAATAGGCCTAGAACATATGAAAAAATCGAATGTTCGTATTGAAAAAGGCACCATTCAGAATTACTAAAAAGTCACGTGCCATAATGATGGAAGTCTTCAGAGTCACTCATCGTTGAATGAATATGCAAAATAGGTAGCTACAGCTTCCAACATGAAATCACTGCCATCATCCGAAAACAGTTCAGCCATCCAATTAAGCAATGGGAAAGAACATACGTGCTCCTCCAACACTGATTCCTCTAGCAACATCAGAGGACAACTCAGTGGGTTCTCGAGAACGCTCTGTGCCAGAAAGTCATGCGCCGCTGCGAATATGTCCCACTGACCCATTAGTCCATGCATCGCTGCCACAGCCATAACCCTTTCGCCAGAACAGACCAACTCGTGAGCCACTACGGGGTCCATCAGCTGATCAAAGTTGACGTCAGGAGAAGTCGGTAAACAGAGACACAAATCAATGGCCCAGTCGAAATCACAGCTCAGGCAATGAAACACAGGCTGGACACATGTGAAATAGGAAAATCTGAAGGATAATCCAAAAGCCGTGCTTAAGGTCGCAAGCGGCAAGGCGCCATAATAATCAAGCATCCGGTTGCGAAACCGCATCAGTAGGGGCTGAGCGTTTCCTTGCGCAGGATGGGCATCCATGTTTTATAAAATAAAATATCACCAGAACGCCTGCAGCCAAAGCCAGCAAAACAGGAAATCCGCCAAACAGGCTAGCGAATATAGAATGAAAGAACGCAGGGATAATACCAAATACTTTTTCAAATGTAGTCACGAGACCACTGCTAACCATTTTAAAAAAATGAGCCAGGCTCGTTGTGGAGGAGGCATTGAAGATTTGATGAACCAGCTCGCAGAAATGAAACGGCAAATCAGTACTTAAAAGTGCTTGTACTTCTGTGCGTGTGTTTGCTATGTGAAGGACATAAGTTTCGTGGGCAGAGCTCAGGGCCACCTGCTTTTGAGACAATAGGGCTCTTATACGGCCTAAACCATTGAACTCAGCTCTCAAGGTTGGTATTCTTGGCCAAATTAAAACTTCTGAATTCCCATGCGTGGGTGGATACAACACATTCTTGCAGCAAACCACCCTTTCTGACACGGTAACCACATAGGCGATACCGGCCTCTAACCCACAACAAAACTCGTTATTCAAAAGTAAATAACTTCCGTTGGACAACAAAGTGAACGTGGGAACTATTGCAGGAACTGGTGTCCCTTTCAAAACACAGGCCAAATTAGGTTTGTCCTGATTACAAGAACCATGCAACTGGATGTGTCTGCATATTAGCGAGCGGTCAGGCGACTGTGTACATTCTTCACCATTCAGATTCACTTCATTTCCCTCCTTAAGGCTTCTGTAAGTGTATGGTAAAGACCATGTCTCATGGAGGAAAGCGCTGCCTAATGGTTCATATCGCCCAATGGCTATATATTTCATACAATTTGTAAATTTATACAAAGCAAAAGGTAATGTTATAACACCATGGATAAGCCATGTCGCAGCAGTCACCTCAGCCACAGAAAATGGTAGGGATTCTAATTTTTCAATATGTAACATAGAAAACGTTGCATCTCTCATTGATAGCATGCGCTGTTTCTCAGTTAGATTAAATGGGGCAAATAATGATGAGACGTTCATAAAATTCCATGGCACTCGACCAGACTTAAGAGTCTGTAGTGTCCACGCAAACTGCATCACAGAACGCAATTGATTTTGACCATGATATAACACGGACACTTCATCATGTACAATGTCAACAACAGAAGACACAATATTGTTTAACGTGTAAATTCGGGAAGAAAGCGTGTTAATGCTGTTATCAACAACTGCAAGCACCTTCTCTAAATTTGCTTGATCAATAGCTCTCAGGCGTTTAGCAGCCTCAACCTGGGTAACTTTCCAAATTTCATTGTAAATCGCATATAGCCATCGTTTAGATCTACCTTTAGCTGGGCCTTTTATAAAATCGTTCAAATCCACATTATCATTTAATAGAGATAGATGTAGTTTAACTGCAGCTAATGTGGAATGTTGTAACCAATTCTGACACAGCTTCCCCACAGAATAAGTCGTGACAGTATAGTCTTCTTCAAAACGGGGATCGAGTCTGACTTTTGTGAACCCCTTAGCCAAACCCAGAAAACGGCGTTGGCAAGAATCAGCACTCCTATGCCATACCAGCCAACCCTTGGAATCCAAACTGGAAACGTTAAAGGACGACTTGTGTAAAAGAGTTTGCAACTCCTGAATGGACAAATCAGTAAAATTACCCCAACCTGTATATTCCTCTAAATCTGGGATGGTCGGTGTATTCAATTTTTTAGAAGTAGCCAATCCAAAGCATGTTGTTTGGAAAATGGATGAATTTAAAAACAACATGTGATTCGGGATGAGACATGCACGGTGCAAAGCCTCAGTGCCTTGTACCTGCCAATCTTTGGTACCCCAAACCGATTTAAGGTCAATTGTTCCTTTCCAAAACTCGTAGCCATCTACAGCCAACCTGTCTAGAAAGGACTTCGAATACAACAATTTTGTATTGGTAAGTCTAACTTTGGACATGGACTTTTGTGTCATTTTAAAATAAAATGACTCGGGATTAGATTGATTAAAGTCTGTAAAATAGGTGTATTTTTTCAGAAACGTATTGGAACTGCCCCCAAATGGAGTAGGGCAATGTTCCCATTGTGTATAATTTACAGCAACCCTCCTGGAATTTGTCTTATGTAAAAAATGATTATCATAGTGTTGAAAACAAAACAAATCACCATAATTAATAGAATCTGTGTACAGATCCTCAGTATCGAAGGCAGCATAATACTTCAAATCCGAGAATAATGCTTCTACGGCCTGAATATCCCAATCATCAGAACGTATATTTTGTTTAATTACATCTCCCATGTTAACTCTAAGCACATTTGGAACATTAATCACTTCAGTGGGCCCATGTATCTGAAACCTAACCGCATCCCACACAATCCCATCAAGGACAGGCCAAGCAGTAATGTTAACTGTATTTAAGTTTCGTTTCAGTCTGTGCGCAGAATGTGAAGAGGAAAGAGGGGCCAATGTTCCATTAAGGTACCGAATTCCTGTTCTTTCTTTAACGTAGTGACCATCAATCAGGCGGAAAAAATAAAACACAAAACCAATTGACATAAAAAGATAGAATGAAAATAGGATCAACCAAATGTATGTCCAAGGCGGAATTAAAAAATGTTTTTTAAACAACGTGGCATATCTTGCAATGTTTGTGGGTTTCTTTGAAGGTTCCGAAACAGAGTCAAAAGAGAATCTGGACTGGCCTGCCAAATGGGTCTGTAAATCAGGCATCGATAAATCAGCAGGATAAGTGTAGTTTAGCTCATCAATGTTAGTATCAGGAATAGTATTTAATAAAGGACTGGATATGGCAGGCATCTCGAGGGACACCTCCTGTTCTGCACCAGATGTAATAGCCAGCACAGAGTGCCTCACCATGGAAGGACAGGATACAGCCGGTGTCATGCTATGAAGAATCGGCCACCCTGTGTGTCTTGACATTGTCAATAGAAATAAATCTGTTTTCCTTACGACCTGGAAGTGGTGGTAAAATGACTGTTCTTGTGCCCTTCACTCCAAGAACTCGAACCGGTGCTCGATATGAGGGACCAAACTCTTTCTTGTTATCGATCTTCTCTCGAACCAGTTCTCCAACTTGGGGTAGCCAGCCAACTACCGGGATCTGCAGCGCATCATCCGATGTGGAGGGCAAATGTTCCTTTGCAAGACTGTCTCTGGTCTTTTGTAGATTCTGTAAAACATTGCAATGTTCATCTACGTCAAAGGACGTGGCCTGGGCCTTGCTGTCTAGCCCATCGAGGTCAGGTACATACATCTTGATACCAAAGAGCATTTCGTATGGGGTCCGCCCACCCAGAGACCTTCTAGGGAGATTATTAAGCGCACGCTGCACGCCTATGAGGTGGGCTAACCAGTTTCTGCCAGTGCCTATAACTCGAGCTGTCAAAGATTGCTTTAAGTCGCGGTTCATTCGTTCAACTACACTATTACCCTCAGGTCTGTAGGGACTTGAAAATTTGACTTGGACCCCCATCGAAACCATAGCATCCTTATACGCCTTAGAGGCAAAAGCCGTACCCTGATCCGAATGGAAGGTACCACAGGCAAAAATTCCCACAAAGACTCGCAAATCCTTAATAACAGTACGTGAATCAGCGCTTCGATGTGGCCATACCCACACAAAGCGTGTGCATGAATCAACTGCTACTAAGATGTACTTATACGCAGTATCAGAAGAAAATGGACCGCAGTGATCCAAATAAACGCATCCAAGTGGTTTATTCGAGATGTACAACTGTGTCTGAGGCGGACGCGCAGCAGTTGAAGGCTTAATCTGCTGGCAAATGTCACATTGAAGGACATAATCGCGCGTCTGTTTATACAGTCCCCGCCACCAGAACCTCTGTTGTAGCTGAGTTACAGTGGCTGAGACGCCCGCATGCGCAGACGCCACACCTTCATGCGCCGCTGTAATCAAAGCAGCTCTGCGATCCGAGTTGGGAACTAGACGTTCGCCAACTTCAGGGATTTTCACATAAGGAACCTTATCGGGACTTAAGTGGTATGTGTATTTAGAAGGGAACCCCGCAGGATATTTACTTCCCTTCTCCGTTGCAGCAACTGCTGCCAAGATGTCATCATCTATTTTGCTTTTGGACCTCGTGACCGCTGCAACTAAGTATTTTGATACCGCTGACTTCGCTGCTTCATCAGCAAGCGAGTTGCCAACAGCGTGGACCCCCACGCGCTGATGACCGAGAGTATGAATCACAAACACGAGTGGCAGCTTCTCTTTCAGTTCCGCCACTCGTACCCAGATCATTTTATGTTTTATTGTGCTACCTTTGGAGTCACAAAATTCATTTTGAATCCAAAAGAACAAGTTCTCATTGTAAGACTGGACACAGTAGTAAGAATCACTTACAATCAAAGTGGTCACACTAGGATCAGCGTACTCCAATGCAAGCATCAGTGCACGAAGCTCTGCCAATTGTGCGGTGCAGTCCCCAAGCGTCTGCGTATGCACGACACTGGACTTGAACTCATCGTTCACCATGGCCCCGACCACAATGGCGCAAGCGGAAACGTAGGCATGTTTAGAGCCATGCGCAACCTGCGCCGAACCATCAGTGTAAATGATGCAATGGAAATCCTCCAACGGCCGCATTGCTAATGGAGCAGGATGAACAAATTCATACTGTAAATACTTCTGCGACCGTAAAGTGGCGTCAAAAATAAACGTGACATCCTGGGACGTCAAGGATGCAGCCCATTGAATCCACTGAGGGTGCAAAGCTTTGGAATTAGGTACACTGGCTTTCGTAACCGCCTCTAAGGCAGGACACGGGGTAACAACCAACATGCGCTTTCCTTGTGACAGGGCACGTTCCTTAAGAATTGCCATCTGCACAGCCGTTAAAACTTTTTCCACAGTGGAAAAACGCAATTCAGCCGAAGTGTACAAGTGTGACTTGTAAGCAATAGGTACTGTGTCTCCTTCATTAAAAGTCAGGTACGTGAAACCCACCGCCCCAGGGATAATTCTTATCACCAGGTTGGTTTGGTTATCACGAGTCTGTAAGTATTCAGAAGCGAGCAAATCAGCCTGCAAAGACTGCAGAATGGCCGAATGCTCAGGCAGCCAGCATGATTTGGAAAAAGATGGTTGTATCAGAGCATACAAAGGCTTGATACGCTGGGCATATTCCGGAATGTATGTCCTCCCGAAATTCAGAAAGCCCAGTAGAGATTGTAATTTTTTCAGTGTTGTCGGAGAGCGCAACTGTGCGCATTTCTCCAGGAAGTGGGGTGCTAAACCCTTCCCTTCGTTGTTAAGCTCGTAACCTAGAAACAACACTGTGTACTCTGCAATGTGCGATTTTGCAAAGTTAAACTTGTAACCTATGTCAGCAAAGTTACAAATTATGCTATTTACCCGAAACAGATGCTCCCAAAGATCGTCGTCTGTGAGATAAATGTCATCCACATACGAACAAGCAACTGGGTCGAAGCTCTCCAGTAGAGAGACAATGCGTGTGGAAAATACTCCAGGACTGTTCTTGTAGCCCATTGGGAGTCGCCTAAACATTTTTTGCACACCGCCGCATGTAAAACTGGTCCATTGGGAACTTAGACCGTCTAATCTATGGGCATAAAAACCATTGGAAATATCAAGCGTGGTTTTGAACCGTTTACGCTCAAGACTATTCACTAACGCAGAGCCATGAGTATTCTGTACTGCGCAGTTACGGCAATGCGAGTTCAAATGCCTATAATCCAAAACCAAACGAAATGAGCCGTCCGGCTTGTTTACAGTAAAAAGGGGATTATTCATCGGTGACACACACGTTTCAATTACACCTTGATATTCCAATTGTTCAAGGATAGCCGCGACTGAAGCTTTTGCTTCACGCCGTATGGGATATTGAGGTTGAGGCTGTGGCTGAGACCGTAAAGGAATCTCGTGGCTTGGTGACAATTTATCCCAGCCACATTGATTGCGGTACACAGCCGGCGCAAGCGCCAGAGCCCACTCTTCTGCAAAATGCAGCGCTTCCACTCTCGGCACAGTGTGCGCGAAGCTGGGCAGGATTACCTCCTCCCCTCGCGGAGCTGCGAGAACAAAAGGTGGGGGCCAGTCAGCCTCCGAAAGCAAAATGTCATACGTAGACGAGAGATTTTCCCAAAATACCCCTTTTACAGTTCGCTGCATGTCACCTTCAATTAACAGGACAATTTCAAAAAGACCTTCAGGGGGAGCAACATGCGTATCAGCAGTTTCAATCACAACATAAGAATCAGTCGCTGTCACCTTCAACAGTGGACGGAGGGCCTCTCTCACTATGGTAATCTCTGCTGCGCTGTCCAGCAATGTCAGAGCCCACGTCAGATTCCGAAGCCGCGTTCTCACTATCTGGGGCATAACGATGCGCGGTCAGGGCAGCGACTTTCTTCGTGGCAAACTGTGGTCTCTTGGGCGTAGAGCCTTCCTGCTGATCTCCACCGGCACGCGGGCGGGGCTGACCACGTCCTTGCTGGCCACCCCGGCCCCTGCCGCCCCCTCCACCACCGGTTGACGGAGCCGATGAGTCCTGAAAGGAACGAGGAGAGCGTTGGTCAGAAGCCTGAAACCTCTCAGGCGATTTAATCATCGCGCGGTCGCGCAATTCATAAACTCGATCCGACTGCGCAGGCAACGGAGACGCAGGAGCAGAAACCTGTGTTTGTTGTTGTTGTTGCTTACCCTGAGTCTGCTTTTTAGGCCAATTTTGTTTCTTGGACTTTTGTTGACCACTAGTTTCCGAAGTCTGACCCTGGGGTTGCTTCTTCTCCTTATCAGGAAAAGCTTTAACCCCCATTGCATTGCGTCCAACCATTTTGTACGCAGCTACAATTATCCTTGCTAACCGTCGGGGTCGTTCGTCCTCGGGAACCAACGCTAATGCGTTAGCAACTTGAAAGTTCACTGCATCCCCCTTGACATTCGCAAGGATCAGATCGCAAACCACATCAAAGGAGCCACACAGGCGCATACCCAATTCAACAGCCGACTCCGGTCCGTGTTCGTCTTGAACACGTTTAAGGACCCAACCTAGATTGGTCACAGACGGGGAGCCATAGCACCTCGCATAGACCGCTGCAAAAGTCTTGCCCCAGGTCTCACAGTCAACAAGTTCAGGAGCCAAATCTTTCGGCAAACTTAGTGTAAGAATCCGGTGCTTATCACCCGGACTCGTGTTGGGAAACACAGCTTCCAGCTGGCCGAATTTCTCAGCAAGCCAGAACGGAAAATCATCCTTGTCCTGGGGCTTTTTACCCATCACGGAATTAACCATGACCGGATTGATTTTCAGACCAGCATGTTCTGCACGAAGCTGTGCGCCCCTAGGGGCCGCGTCCTGAACATTACGGCTAGTGTAATGAACAAGCGCTCTAATCACTTCCACCGCGACTTCATGAAGCCGCCTCAGATCAGCCACGTTACAAGTGGCACGTCGGGGGTAAGGAGTAAATCCAGCCAAAGCGGGCCAAGGAGTGCCCGGAATGGACAATGGACCTAACCTTGGAGCGGTTAAAGCGTGCGGTAGGGCGCCACCAAACCAAACTCCATGCTGCCAAGCATCAATAGGAACTTCCAGTGCCCTGTACGGAGCGTACGCAACCGGTACATCCGAAGCAGTGTATGAGTGGAACACACCAGAATTAGCGTCCACTGCCGGAAATGTCACCCATGAATAAAACAGTTCGTACGGGTAAGCATGTTCCGCACTTACCACCAGAACCACAGCCAAGCCTTCCAGAGGAACATCATACATCCGCAAATGGTCACGCACCGCAATGCGACTATGCTGCGGGATGTCCACGGCTAGAGCCATGACAGCACAGGAAAGTGAAAATACAAAGAATACTTTGTAGCACAACTGGGTAGTAATTCAAAGAAACCGTTTTAGATAGATTCAAGCTTGAAAAAGACCTATTTCAAAAATAGGTAGGTTTTTCCGACACTGCCGTTTTCCGGAAACGGGAATGTAGGCGTTAAGGTTTGAATTATATACTACTCGAGTGTCATGATATAAGGCCAATCAACGTATGGGCGCCATGTAGCAGGGTTTCCGTTCTCCCACAGAACTGTGCACAGAGATCTAGAACCTGGGTGAGTTAGGGTGACCCACAACTCACCTTTGTTTCAGAAATCCCCTTACCAAGCTAGCTACAGTGTCTCATCGGTAGTAATAACTTACCAATGACTTAGACAATCCAGAACATGAACTTAGAGTACCTCAGGTATCGTGGAACACATGAACACTCTTTCGTTATATTATCATTCCAAACCGAAACTGGGAGGCAAAGAATATACGTGCAAGTTTGAAATGTTTATTTTTCAATGCAGCATTCTCAAACGCAGTATCTTGTATAATATCAATATACATATTATAAAAATCAGAGTCAGCAGCATAGTCACTAATCCATAGTAAGCAAAAGGTGATAGCATTTTATGATGCAAAAATCTATAGAATTCTGTATCACCTATATTTCGCGCACCCTAATTAGCATATTATATTATATCTAAGAAGGTCTCATCTGGGTTCTTAGCAGGGCGGACCCATACCTCTAATTCTCAGTAGGAGGAGATCACATCAACAGCTACCAGCTCTCAGCATGCTCAGCATCAAGTGTGTTGATTCATTCCCTGTAACTGTATCTTAAACCCACGTAGAGCCAAATGTTGGCACAGACATTATTTGTGTTATGACTAACGTGGTGCGAGGATCAGGCCTTCAACAACCTTGTGTTAGGTTATTCTGAGAGTGTGCAGTTCTCAGTGTGCAGACAGTTGTACCAAGTGTACCAAGCACGACTGATACCAGGGCAATAACATATTATTCTCAAATAAATCCCATCTTTCGTCTAGGTTGAAAGCTACAATAACAATTAGGTGCCGTGTGCAAACCGAAGCAGAAAGAAAATATGGCGTTTAAACATTTAATAAGCACATGCTAACTTAACACAATATATAGAAACGTAGTAACCATATGACACTACTTGTCATCTGTGATGGTATCCAGGTGCTTAGTTTTGAGCATGTAGCCTGAGAAAACCCCCTAGTTAGTGTCCCATTGGCCCTATAGCTGCCAGCTGGTCTCTGGTAGAAAAAATACAAATTGCCCCAACACACAGGAAGTTTTCATGTGCACTGTCTTTTTTGATTTCTGGAACAAACTCCCGCTTTATTAGGGGTTAAGAAAAAAAAACAAAAGACATCAGCCTTTAATACCACCATGATATTGTGGGCTGGTAGATATTCACAGAAATTGCACCCGCCGTGTAAGCTGCAGCCTTTTGGCGAAAATTCACAATGACAAAGTGTGGAACACTTTAAATATGCAGAATCGCAGCTGCAGGCATAGCAGAGGCCATCTAAGCAGCCCACGAGGACCCAAATGGCCCCTAAGTGGCCACTGGAGGCTGTAGTATCAAAAAGCGTTTGCAATTCAATAGGTCTCACATTCGCGAGAGTTTGAGCTATTGGCATTGTAAATGACAATGCCTTTTATTTGTGTTTTGAAAACCTGCAAGCGGTGTGTAAACACGTACGTTGTACTTATAGTTGATGCTTATGTTGATGCTTATTGGAAGCAAGGTTGGCAGTAACTGCGTCTGGCACCGCTTGCAGGCTTTCAAAACACAAATAAATGGCATTGTCATTTACAATGCCAATAGCTCAAACTCTCGGCTCCCGTGTCAGCTGTGTGATTAGATGGCCCTTTCCTAAATGCATGGGCTTATAAAACCACATGATTTAAAGGATATGGCGATGAGGAGAAACAGTGACCTTCCAAATCATTAAATATATGTAGTCTGTGAATATTAATGTACTATAGTGCACGAACATTAGACTGTAATATGATACTGCAATGATGACGCTGTGCTTTAACTTTAATACAACTGCTAAAACAAAAATAAATAAAACCACATGATTTTTCT
Organism: Lissotriton vulgaris; assembly: GCF_964263255.1. NCBI lineage: Eukaryota > Metazoa > Chordata > Amphibia > Caudata > Salamandridae > Lissotriton > Lissotriton vulgaris. Next base: position 635,484,901 of record NC_141700.1, on the reverse strand, counting down.
TCAAAGGACAAATGCCCTCAAGGGCATTGGTATATGTGCTTATGTTCACTTGCACAGGCTGCTAGAATGAAGTCCTTCAAGACCAGAATAATACAGCCTGGTAGGAAATGAAATACGTTTTGGCAAATCCATAATCGGGAGGGCCGTAATCAACAGGCTTATAACTGAAGTGTGAGTGTGTGTGTGCTAAGATCTCGTGGGCACAATATTTTGGAAAGAAGGAACGGATGTATGACGTTACAACGCGTACCATTACAACGCGTACCATTACAACGCGGTATTTACAACGAATACCGTTACAACGCATAGCGCTTAGAGGTGCTGGATAGTGGTAAGTATAATTTTATATTCCAACTCCAGTCCCCGTGGACACTAGGGAAGGTGTTGGATATAAAATTAAACTTATTCCCTATCCTAGCGCCCCCCAGCGCAATGCGTTGTAATGGTATGCGTTGTAATGCCTGCGTTGTAATGGTAGGTCGTTGTAAAAACGTCGTTGTAACGGGTGTATACCGAAGGAACGATCATTATGGAGCATCGTGCGAGCTGTTTACTCTTGCATTACGTAATAATTTAAGAAATATTGCCAGCAGAACATATTATTTGCACAATAGAGTGGATCATCAAGTTATATTTATCAACGTTTCGACCCTATATATTAGTGCAGACTCATACGCATCTATGTCGGGTCTTCATCAGGACTCAAGAAGGGGGGTTTAACAGCCTGAATGAATGGAGGAAGCCTGTTTACTTCTGTGGGTCATTTAGTTGGAAAATGTCAGCCGACAAACTCGAGAAGCAATCTTGAAGTGGTCAATTCTTTTCTGATTAATTAGCGATCTTCTTCACCAGCTGGTGGCAAGATACGGATGGGTGCCGCCGTAGCGATCACTTGAAATGAGGAAGTAGCGAAGACGTCCGCGTCCGTCTACACGTAGCGCTATGTCCTGATGAAGACCCGACATAGACGCATATGAGTCTGCACTAATATATAGGGTCGAAACGTCAATGTTCTTTATGTCTATCTGTCCACACAAAGTCTCAAGAAAAAAATAAGGAATTACTTCATCCTGTTGTGACCATTGTATTCAAAAGTGTACATCTATGACCTAATGTTTTGTCTATATGTATGAATATATGTCAATTGTTTTATTTTTGTACAGCTCCATGTCACCAGTCATGACCAATCACTAAGTGTCTAATATAGTCTATGTGTTCCTTTGTTATGGGCAGCTACATATAAACTGCTTGATTGTTTCAGAAAAAGGTCTATACTGAAGATTTACCTTAAGAACTTAATCCAGGGTTGTGTGTCTCCTTATATCCTTCACTGGATATGTTTCATTACATGTATTAATTGCAGTTCTACAAAATATTTGTGATTACCGACAGAACCGCTGTTTTTGTTTAAACTTCCATATTCAGGTTCTGAGGGTTACTGGGTTACCCCATTATAACTAATGTTTAAACTGGTAGTGTCAGGACTTTACATTGAGGATATTTCCATAAAGGACAAATACCAGAAACTCTCAGCATTACTGGTATAATAAAATATAATTCAGTAGTATCAGAACTTTTGAGGAGGGTTAGTATTCTTTAACATCCACATACTGTATATAAAGCAGACTATGATGTGCACTACATTCAAAGGTGCTAAACTCGATCTTCTTTTAACATCTTTGAATATATTGGGGTCTATTGACAAAAGCATTTTGTACAACGTAAAGTAGTATTTGTGTAGTACATTTTCCATACTCTTGTGTACTTTTTGAAGTGGCCCAAAACATCTAAAATGAGATTTTTCAGGGAATATTCATACGCAATCAATGCAAATAAAAATGACTAGACTTTGTTCTCTTTGCATTTTTACTAGTAGCACATTGGACGTATTCATCCATTCAGAAAGGAATATAGAGCACGCTGTAAGGTACTCCTTCATCACTATTCTCTGTGCTTATAAATGTTTTTGTGACTTGGCCTCCATGCAGTTTTAGCTGCTGGTTTTAAACAAATGTGTTTTAAACATGTATCACCGGTCACAAATTGTCCCATGTTCTTTCATAATGCAACACCTACCTCATCCTATGAAGCCTCCTTCAAATCCCATTAACACTAGCACCAACACATCATGAAATACTCAATGTACAATTATGTAATCAAAAATTTGTACATGCAGAAATCTTGAACCCACCCCACACCCCTCATGCCCCTAAATAGCATTTAATTCCTGCAGGATTTGATCACAGTCTATTGACTCAGTATGTATTAAAATCCACAATGTCCCCCCAAAAATCCTTCGGTGGGGGAGAACCTCATAACCTTGTTGGGATGGGAATGTCCCTTACATGGCAAACGGGCATGTACCCTTGCCCGGGTACCTGACTGCATCTGAAAAAGGTATCCTGACTTTTTGTCCTGCAATCAAGTTAAACTAACGTGCACAGAGGCTGAGGCTTGTCCCTGATAATTCAAGGTACAGGATCTGTTTTGTGAACTGGAGAGGCTGAAAAAGGGTGCCCTCATATCAGACAATGGACTACTGTCCTTGGTCACACCTAGGTCGCATTAAGCAATGGTGCCAGTTGTTGGAAAGTGGATTATTAGTAATGGCAGATATGCATTTACCACTGCCAATAATACCACTGACATGATATAGGGCTCATAATAGGTCTATGAAAATTATTCCCATGCTCAACCCTTGGTAGCTTGGCTGCGAGCACGCAGACTTAACTTCAAAGACATGTATGTAAAACATTTAAAAACACAAATTCAGTAAATAATTAGGACACAACAAAAATAAAAATCTATCATTAATTTATAACAACAGGAAATATGTTTATGTTTTAAACGGCACCAAAATGAAAAGAATCCACTGTAGGGAACCAGAGATGTGAATTTTTAAATATTGGTCACTTTCTAGTGCTAAACCAACAGTGCACCTTTTGGTAATTTTGTTGCCTCTGACAGGGACACATTCACATTTAGCCATTGTTCTGGAGGATCTCTCACCAGTCTCGTGCAGCCCCCTCCAGCAGGCTGGATCCCGTTAGAACTCCTTCCTGAAGGTCTTCTTGCGGCTCCCAAAGTATCCAACACACAATCCAAGGTTCCGGAATCTCCAGGAGAGTCCTTGAAAGTGTGAGACTTTAATTCCCACAATCCACTTGGATGGACAAAACCTTTTCAAATCCACTGGTAGTACTCCAGGCAAGGGATTCTTTGTGGTGATGGTCCAGGTGAGCTCTGTTAATGTGTAGTTTGCAGGGAGTCCACTCTTTAGTCCTTTTGAAGATGGTTTGATCCACAGTGCTGTCGTTTCAGATGGTGCAACAGGCGCAATCTTCAGAGTGTAGGCCTAGTGAATGCACATCAAACTCTTCAGCGTAGACCCTTCTGATTCTCTTAAGTTTCAAGCAGCAGATCTGAGAGGCTCTTCCCCTCTCAGATACTTATTCCAATTTCTCTGGGTCAAGCAGGAGGCCATTCCTGTCCAATGGGGCGTAGGGTACTGCCCCAAGGTCTGACCACTTCCTTCAGAGTTTGGCACTATTTTGTCCCAGAGTGCATCAATTCTTCCAAATTCATAATGGCAGAATTTTCAGCCAGAAGGAAGTAGCTGGCTAAACACACCCCTAGGATGGCTAATCTCCATAGTCTCACCCCTTTGCATCTGCTCATTCCTTCCTTAGGCTTAGCATCTGGCAGGGGTTCAAAAGAGTAACGTTGTAAATTACATTTGTGTTCCCCTTCGCTTGAAGTCCAATGTTTAAGACTCTTCCCCCTCCTCTGGCATTCCAGTGTAACAGAACACTGCCATCACCCTGGGGGCTCATTAGCACCTCTTCAAAGAAGCCTGGCTAATCCTCTTAACTCTGACCAATCAGGACAGACCACTGGAAAGCTGAATCTGGACTTACAAACAAAAGCGTCTTAAACCTTCTTGTATGTACATTTTAGGAGAAATTCAACAATATCATATTGTTGAGTTTATTAATACTATTCTGGGAAGTCTTTGAATGGTACTTTTAGCCTTCTCCTATCAAGGGTTATTAGTTAATAACTTCCTGCCATGTTAACTTACGTGGCAGGGGATTTGCAATGGGAAGAATGACTTGTGCCATTTCTCCAGCACCATGGCTTATAACAACATATTTTATAAGTACTCTGCCTATATCTACAGTACCCCTACCCCTAGTATACTTAGAGGAGACTTTAGGGAATCTGAATATGCAGAGATATTGACGATCCTCCCTCCACAGTGCTCCTAGCACCAAAGTCGAGCTTGTGCAGCACTTTATCTCAATGTGGGGAGTGAAATGTGCCATTTCCCTTACCAGAGGGCATGTAAAAACCTTTTTTTATAAGGATCCTCCTTATAGATATGACCCCCACCCCTGGGACACCTAGTGAAGACCCTTGGGGTACCGTATATATGCCTAAACATTGTAGGTTATCCATGTTTAAGTGCCTTAAACACCAAAGTTGAATTTGGGCACAATTTACATTTTGAAAGCAGTCCGGCAACACAGGGCTACTTTTAAACTGACCTCAGGGTCAGCAGTGCACACATGCAAGTACAGAAAAGGACTGCTGGCCTCTAAACTTCCATGCCCTATTACATACTAGGGACTTATAGGAAGTTTCAATCCCACTGCCCTATTATGTACTAGGGCCCGATCGGGTAGGTCATACCAATCACAGGGATACCCCAACCCATAGTGTACCCTAGTGTATGTAGGTGTTTTCACTGTATTCTAAGTGTCTTTCAGCATAGCAATGGCCCAGGGCCTGGTTAGGCTGAATCCAGGGTCAGCCACCACCAGTAACAGTCATCAAAAAGTTGGGGGGTGCCCAGGGCACAGGAGGACTTTTGCAACACCAGCATAACACATTTTGTTAATTTATAGTGTGACTAGACCTTTTTCTCTTTGTCAGTGAGAGTGCAGTCTACTGACACTGCTTGTGTAAAGGTCTAATGTTATGTGAAAAACAGACCCTTGCATGTGTAGCAAATGTATGCTAGTAGGTGTGTTTTATGAGCCCGAGTACTGAGGCCATTGGGGTACATCTTGAATCCCTCCTAGGTTTAGCATGGCACAATATGGAGCGTGAGAGCCGCTTTCCAAAAAGATTAACTTTAGAACCTGCCTTCTGACGTAAGGGTGGAACCCCAGACACTGAAGTGAGGCAGGGGTGTCCATCCTGCAGCAGATGCAGTGGCACCGGAGCCAGAGCTGTTTAACAGAATCATAACCTAAAAAGGTGTCAGCCGTGGTGACTTCTAAAGAAGTTCACACACTTTCTCTTAGTCTCTGAGGTAAATCTGTATTGCAGTCATGTCCTCTCTGCCTACCCATCCGCTCTCTAAGGGTCCTCAGGCCATCTGCTCTAACACCACCCCAGGGTGCTGTCCCTAATACAAAATCATATTTATAGTTGAAACGCCCCTCAGAGACGCCCCTCACGTACACTTCTCATGTGGTTTCGGTTCTGGCTTTTTCCATACTGATACTCCTCTGGGCTTCTTGTCAACGTTGACCTTGCTTCTCAGGCTCTTCTCGGCCCGCCGATACCCCCCAGGAAATTCCTGAAACCTCCTCCAGGCCTGTGCCTGTCTCCCAGAATAGAGCTCTATTCATCACTCTCTTGATTAGAACCCCCTCACACCTGCAAACAGACACCCATGAATAGGGCCCCAAATTCCGACCTCCAGTTTATCTTCTAAGTCGTAAAACTTCGAACGGGGTTTGCAATTTATGCTTAACAAGACTCGATTTTTAACTAGCACATTCAGATCAAAGAAACGACTTTATCTTTTCAGGCCTACTAAATTACTTGAAACAGATCTACATTCTGTGAACACTTATTTCTAAGCTCAAAACAATATTCTAACCTATTACACTCTGATTATATAAAACACTTCTATAAACATAACTTTAACATATGATCAAATAATATTCTAAATAATAGTAATCCGGCTTATGTGAACTGCAAAGGCACGTTTTCGTTCTTCATACATTTGCCATGAGGCCTGCACATTTTCTACGTTTTGCAGCATTACATTTTTCACCTGCAGCAGCCACATAACATGGAATCTAATAGCATTCTAACATTTCTAAACATTACTACATTAGTTTCATACTCTAAAATATGCATTCTATATTAATTAAACACTCGTGATTGTTTACATTCTACATTTTCGACACTCTAATGTACTTTAACTAAATTTGTGCATCTTACGTATAAATATGGTGCACTTCTACATTTTGCTCAAATTGCGCTCTCTCAGTTCCCCCCTTTGATGACCTTTAGAGGTCATCACCATCACAACACTATTACTGAGGGAACGGATTGAATCAAACAGAACTCGTTGCAATGCTCCCTCGCTTTATCATTTCCAGAGCCCTCAGACTCCTGTATTGGTTGTCCTGCATCGCTGCTAACCTCTGCTCCTGTTCTCTCATGGATCTTTGCAATCTATTTGACCTATACCATTGGTACAGCCTCACTAGTCCCCATAGTGTGATGACACAGATCACTATTATGATGATAGGCTTTAGTATGTACCATATGAAGCTTTTCCCTAGGTTGGCAAACCAACCTCCAACTTTACCCATTCCATGACTCACTTTTTCCCACACTGTGGCTTTTGTCAAATCCTCAATTTCTTGATGTATGTCGGTAATGTTCTGTATATACTTCTCAAGGGGTTTTGAATTGTCTGGAATGTAAGTGCAACATTCCTGGACCTTCAAAGCCTTACAGGCTCCGCCCTCTTTGGCTAACAAGACGTCTAGAGCAAGTCGGTTCTGAAGAACCATTGCCCTTATCGATTGCATCTCTCCCTCCACCAGCATTAACGATCTAGCAGTACTGGCGGACAATCTATCTACAACGGTTGCCAATCTCCTGATCTTAACATCATTCAGTATTAACCCTAGAAGAGGGAACATAGCACCAAATACATCTCCAACTACCTCTGCATCGCCTACATCCCTTCTCTCTCTGGTTTGAGGTTTTCCCTCTATGATTTCTAGATCCTTTGCGTGATATATTTTGGGGAAGACAATTGCCAAATAACATGATCCGTACCAATTGTCCGGTAGTTTCACGTAGGCATTTCTTCCACAGACAAAATATAAGTTCGGGATTACCTGCATTCCTTTTAAGAAATCCTTCGTGTAGTATTCTAATTGGAAGGCATGTTCACAACTTACTTCTCCCACGAATACATTTTCGTAATAGGTTTTACCCCTATATATGCACAGCTTCCCTTTTTGTGTTCTATCTAAGGCTATTGGACCGTTACTACCCTTCTTTTTGTGTGACTTTTCTTCCTCGGTCCAATCTGTTTTCCACTGGCCTGAAGCCTTAAGAATCTTCTGCCTCCTGTATCGGTCATCCACCTGCCCTATAAACTTTTTCTCAAATTCTGATACCTTACAGGTCAGATTATTTCTTCGGGCATGTGAAGTATCTAAAGTTTTCCAAGGAATGAAAATTTTTCCCAATCTGTCCTCACTCTTGTAGTAGTCCCATTTGTTCATATGCTTGTAAGCTGGGACTTCTGGTAATACAGCATCAAAATTGGAAAAATAGTACTCAAAGCTATCACGTCCATAAAATATACTAAGCAATAAGCTACAAGTAATTCCATAAGTCAATGGAAGATGATGATACCTAATGCCTTCGTCTACAGAGGCTGGCAACTGCATGCAGACGTAGCAGTCCTTCGCCTCCATGGCATCAATGTATTCATACAGTAACTTGGCATAGGCATTTGACTTAAAGTTTCCCTGTGACTCATCTACGTATAACCTACGAGCTTCTGCTGCTAGTAAAGCTTTATCCTTCACTGCATTGTCCCCCTTTTTACCAGCAGTAGTAGGTTTCGATGTTACCACAACCTTTGCTTCTGTTGCTTTCACTTCATTTTCATGTCCCACTATGTATGATACAGTAACAACTAAGACTATAAGAAAAATTACTCCCGGTAAAAGTGCGCCCATTATGCATTTTGCTTTGCGGTTCGGGTTGCCGGCCTCCATGATCTCAAGACAGTGCAGTTCTAGCTTTTCTTTTTCAACAAAAAGTCTTTTCTCTTTGTACCTTCAACAGTCTTCTTTGCTTATTCAGTCTTTTTGAACTACCTCTGGAAGCTGACAATCCGTTTTGAAAATCAGTCCTTTAAACTTTAGCAACAGACAACCCTAGCCCTTCTCCGTCAACTATATGGAAAGGTCCCTAAATTTCTTCTTCTTCCACTTGGCGCTAGGTTATCTCTCAATCTCTTTTATTTACAAAGTCTTTTAGGTGTCCACTATAATGCGGGTTCCAGTAGCTCTAATCACATATTCCAACAATTCTAAGCGAAGGATGGTCTCCTTGTGTGCTGGTACTGGGTGACCCAAAGTCGGAAATTCCAATCTGTTTAAAACCAGTTCTCTTATTCTGCTCAGATATGGGGGGATGGGAATAGTTATCGTCAGCAACCCTTCAGTCTCAACTCCAGGTACCAACAACACTACTTCCAACGTTATGATTGGCTCAAGACAGGTCACTGTCACTTCCCTCACCCTCCCGGATCTCCGTGCACAAGACATCTGCTGCCAGGTAGGTCCACTAAGGAGTGGCGTATCTTCTGCAGGGCACACGCACCCTCCTTGATCTCCTTGGACCCTCCGCTTCTAGATTTTGTGCACCTTCGTCCAGGTCGGAGTCTTCGGATATAGGAGCAAGAGTTCTCTCTGGAGTTGACTTCAAGTTCGGCCTCTCTCTTCTTTCAGGCCAACTGGTCTCTCCACGCCTTGTTCTCCTGCTTCTTGTCCTCACCCTCGACTCTTGATCACTTGCAGTTAGATCAGTGTCTGTTTCGTACTCACAGCTACCTTCTCCTTCTGTGGCAACATCAGTTTCACTGTCGTCCTGTCCTTCTTCCACTTGATCTGACACGCTCCCAGCTTCCTCCGACACCCCCACAGCTTGACTAATCCCCTCTAGTGGTTCGCCGTCCACAACTGGATTCTCATCTGTGAGAGGAGCTGTTTCTTCCAGGGGTGCTGGAACTCTTCGAGTATGGGAGGCGTGTATCCAGTTGGGCAGCCCTCCAACTTTAACAGCAGTATTCGTTGTTAAAATGATCTGATAGGGTCCGCGCCAACGCACGTCTAAGCAATTCTTCCTGACGTGTTTCTTCACCACGACCCAATCGCCTGGGCACAGGTCGTGGCACAGGTCTTTGGACGATGGAATTTCAGCAGCCTGCACCTGAAGGGACACAGAATGAATGGCATCAGAAAGTCCCTTGCAATAATCCAGGATCAGATCATCTGTGATATTCAACAAGGCTGCAGTTGGAACTGATGGCAGTCTCATTGCCCTCCCCATTAAAACTTCATGTGGAGAGAGGCCTGTTCTCCTGTCTGGTGTGCTACGTATGCTCATGAGTACTAATGGCAGTGCATCAGGCCAGCTTAGGGATGTCGATGAACACACTTTGGCAATTCGGGACTTTATTGTCCCATTGATCTTTTCCACAACTCCTGAAGCTTCTGGTCGATAGCTACAATGCAACTTTTGAAGAATATTCAGTGCGGAACAGAGCATCTTCACAATTTCGCTGTTGAAATGTGTTCCCCTTTCTGATTCCAAAGAGGCCGGCACCCCGAAGCGCGGTATTAGCTCTCTAAGCAACAACTTTGCTACTGTGAGTGTGTCACACCTGCGTGTAGGGTATGCCTCGACCCATCTGGAAAATATGCAGACAACCACCAAAACATACCTGAGGCGGTTGCACTTTGGCATCTCAATAAAATCTAGTTGCATCCGGTTGAAAGGACCACCAGACCTCCCTATGTGACTCAATGTAACTGGTGTCCTTTTCCCTACGTTCAATTGTTGACAGGTCACACATCGTTGACATACTGCCTCTGCGGCTACTCTAAACTTGGGATTATACCAAGTCTGTCTAAATATCCGCAACATGGCATCTCTGCCTAGGTGCACTGGACCATGTATCTGCCTCGCCATCGGACTCACTAGTTCATTTGGTAACACTGCCCTTCCATCTGCTGAAACCCAAAAATCCATTTCACTTCTTATACAACCTGCAGTTTCCCATGTCTTTTTCTCCAAGTCTGTTGCCTTCTCCTGTATGCCCTTTAAATCATCCCAGGTGTCTACAGTTTCTAGCATCATAGTTAACTCTGTCTTTTCCTGCGTCCCACTCACTTCCTCTTCCGTGAAAGAGTATCCTTGCTCTGCACAGTAGCGTGCGACCTCATCAGCGTATCTGTTTCCCTGGGATACAAAATCTGTATTCTTTGTGTGAGCTACACATTTCACAACAGCAATTGCTGCCGGACCTTGTAATGCTTCTAACAACAGTCGTACAAATTCCCCATTTCGAATAGGTGAACCTGAAGAGGTCATGTAACCTCTTTGAGACCACAATTGCCCATAGTCATGAACTACCCCGAAACCATATTGGCTGTCGGTGTATATGGTGACTCGAATTTTGCTACCTGCTAAACAGGCGCGTGTCAATGCAATGATTTCAGCTATCTGAGCGGAGTGTACTCCTTCCAGGCAAGCGGCTTCCACAACTCCAGTAATGGTGCAAACAGCATAAGCTGCTCTCAACTGACCGATATTGTCTCTTACACATGAGCCATCAACAAAGAAAATTTCATCAGGGTCTGTCAACAGCTCATCCACAATATCGGGTCTTGGTTTGGTGCATAGTTCAGTCACATCAAGGCAATCGTGATCTTCACATTCTTCATCTTCTATATCATGAGGTAGTGGCATCAAAGTAGCAGGATTCAAGACAGAACACCTCTTAAGGGTCACGTTCTCCGCAGCAAGAATAACTTGCTCGTAGCGCGTGAGCCTGTTATTTGTCAAATGCTGTGTCTTGGTCCTGGTCATTAACAATTCTACAGAATGAGGTACATACACCACTAACTGGTGTCCCATTACTATACTCTCGCACCTTTCAATGCTGACACCCGTTGCAGCTACGGACTTGAGACATCCGGGCAACGCTGCGGCTACTGGGTCTAAAGTAGCCGAGAAGTACGCTACTGGTCTACGGGCATTTCCATGGATTTGAGCCAGAACTGACAAAGCACAACCTTCTCTTTCGCAACAGTAAAGTAAAAATGGTTTCTCGTAATCCGGCATTCCCAAAGCAGGAGCACGGCACAAGTCCTCTCTCAACTGCAAGAATGCCATCAAACAGTCCTTGTCCCATGGTACCGGATCACTCACCTCCTTGTGCGTCAGTTTTTGTAAGGGTTTTGCTTTCAGGGAAAAGTTAGCTATCCACTGTCGGCAATAACCAACCATTCCTAGAAACATCCTGACCTCTCTTTGTGTCGTGGGCGAATTCATTTTCATGATCGCCTCTATCCTGTCTGGTGACACCTTCCGTTTCCCCTTTTCAATTCTGTGACCCAAGTACTGTACTTCCGTCAGACAGTACTGTAATTTGCTTGGAAACACCTTGTGTCCATTCTCAGCCAAATGGTTCAGCAAGGTGATGGTGTCTACCTACAAGCTTCCTCTGTTTCTGACGCAACAAGTAGGTCGTCTATGTACTGGACTAGAACCGAGTTCTGTGGCAGTACTAGACTTTCAAGATTTTTCTTCAGCAGCTGGTTAAAATCGATGGGCTTTCTGTATACCCCTGTGGGATACGACACCATGTTAATACGCGATTTTCCAGCTTAAAAGCGAAAAGAAATTGGCTCTCCTCATCTAATGGAATTGAAAAGAAGGCCTGGCAAAGGTCTATTACTGTGAACCACTCAGCTTGGAATGGTATCTGAAACAATATCACTGATGGATTCGGTACCACTGGACAACAGGAAACAACTATGTTATTAATCTTTCGGAGGTCCTGAACTATTCTGAATTTCCCACTAGGTTTCTGCAAACCCATAATCGGGGAGTTACATGGACTACCCACGATTTCCTTCAGTATTCCTTGTTTAATCATGGAGTCGATTACGGGTTTTATCCCTGCAATCGTCTCTGGGGTCAATTTGTATTGAGGCGTTCTTGGATATTCGACATTTGGTTTTATCATGATTTTCACTGGTTCCACTCCTTTAATCAGTCCTATCTCCTCCCCAGTGAAATCCCACACTTCAGATGACACTGTATCTCTCAAATCCCAAGGGAGCTCTTCCACCGTCAAGGTAGGATACAGTTCTATGCATACTTTTGAATTCGCAACCTTAAAGGTGGCATCATCATTGTTAGTCTGTACCTCTACTCCCTGAGGCGTGCAGTATATTGTGCAATTTAGTTTACACAATAAATCTCTTCCTAGCAGACACACAGGACTAGAATCGCATACTACAAACTGGTGTTCATCACTGTATTTCCCTATTCTCACTAGGACTGGTTCCGTCAAAGGGCTAGTCATTCTCCTATTTGCAACTCCTACCACTTGAATGGTTTCTCCCGACATGGGTAGGTCCGGAACCACTGCTGATCTCAGGGTTGATCGAGTAGCCCCTGTATCTACCAAGAAAGTCGTAGGGCACCCTGCCACCTCAGCCTCAACAAACGGTCCCCTTTGGTCCACTTCTAGAACTGCCCCGAGGGTACAATCCTCCTCTCTACTCACTCTCTGTCTGGTTAAGGGATCCACATAGTAACACTCTTCCCCTCCCACCAGAAGAGGCATCTGTCTATAGGTCTTTCCCCCGGTCGCAATCCTAGGTGGTTGAGGGAACTGGGCTCGAGGAGCCAAAGTCCCCCCTTGGACCACCTTACCCTTGGGTACTCTCATCCCATTTACCGGAAGGGTCTGTACTTCTTCCGCTTCTACTTCCAGTTCTCCATTTTTGGGATTATAGGGACACTCGCGTTTCCAATGTCCCACCTGGTGACACTGGTGACACCTTGTCGTCTTTTTCAAGGTAGCCAGGTCTACTCTCGGTCTCGGATTCTCCTCTCTGTCCCTATTCTGATTATTTTGTCTCCTTCCCATGGTCCCTGTTCCCTGTTGCTGCTGTCCACCCTTCCCAGCCGACTGCATCTGAGCTAACATTAATTTTTCCTTAAGTTTTTTTGCTTTCGAATCAATCTCATTGCTACAATACCTTGCATATCTCAGAATTTCATCTAATGGTTTGTTTTGCCAGCAAATCAAATGTTGCTGAATCATCAAACAAATATCAGGTCTCAATCCCAACACAAATTTCGACACAAACTGACCTATGTCTTTGGGGTCCATTACGTCTAGCCCACTGTATTGTTTGAACGTTTTCAGTAATCGCTCATAATATTCATGGACTGTCTCCTTGGGTTCCTGTCTAGTCCGTTCTATTTTCACCCAATCTATGTCCTGTGGTGGCACCTTCTCTTTCAGCCACGCCATTACCCTTTCATATTTTTCCATTACTCGTTCTGATGGTCCATTCGTATGGGCATCCCTCTGTGGTTCACATGTGGGCCATTCAACACTAACCTTACAGGCTGTCCACAAGTCTCCTGGGACTACAATATCAAACAAAGTGTTCAAATCTATCCATAGTACTTTAGAGATTTTTACAAACCTCTCTACCTGTTTGTACCACTCCACGGGATTCTCCCTCAACTTAGGAAAGGAATTGGTAAATGCCGCTAAATCCCCCCTACTCCAGGGCACATGTACATAGCTCCCATTTGCTATTTCTCGCAAAGGGTAGGCCTCCATCCTCCGTAGCCCTCCCTCCGGGGGCATCACAATTGTGCTTTGCCTAACAGTCCCTTTCTTTGACCACCTTTCTTCCCATTTATCCAGTTCTCTCCATGTCCTTATTCCTGTGATCAGCTCCCTTATGTGTGTTTTTAATCCGATTGTCCTCCTCTCATCAAGCTCCTGGTCTGAATAATGCAACCTATGGTTACCCTGTAATGCCTTTGTTCTTGACAGGTCTACCATGTTCTTGTCTGCCAATTCAGATAATTTCTCGTGTACTGCTCTCGCCTTCCGAGTAATATCCTTGGCTATAAACAGCACCTCATCTTGCTCGTACATGTCAATCCTTTCCAACGGCAGCGTACCATCTATTATCTCATCCAAATCAGACTTTAAACTGGTCACATCGAGCCTTCTTGCCTTTATCTCAGCTTTCAGTGTGTTATCTCTAGAGAGTCCCTTGACATCTCTCCCATCCCAGCTCTGAGCCCTACGCCTGGGCTCAGGCGAATTATGGGGAGTCCTCCCATGTTCCCATATTTCTAGGTCCCATGCCATTCCATCCCCTCTTGGTGTGTGGTGGAACAATGCTCTATTTCCCACAGTCTCACTTTGCCCATCCTGCTTGGGTTCTATAGATGCATGATAAGACTCTCCATTTTTCCCCATGCTGTCGCAATTCCCTTGCTGTCTGGTATCGCTCAACACACGGTACGACCCTTCGCAACTCCCCATGTTCCCGCGATCCCAATGTTGTCTACTATCGCCAGGTGTATGGTGAGTGCACTTAAAGCTGTCCCTGTATTCTTGTGTTCTTCGGTCTCCCTCTCTGTGAATGAGGCGAGACGCCCTTCCACACTCTATGCTTCTATCCTCTTTCTCCTGTCCGTTCCCACTATGGAAATGACGTGTAGCTCCTCTAGTCTCCTGACTTCTGCCATTACCCTCCTGGCTGCTTTCACTAGCCCCGCAGTGTGACAATGTCCCATCGCCACGACTTTCCCACTCTGCCTCCTGTCCTGACCCGTTACTCTGGGTTCCTGTGTTAGCATCCCATTCTCTCAAGTCAGCCCTTAGCTCTTTAAAGGATTTCGGCCGTGGTCCCCTTAGATCCATCAGTCCTCTCGGACCCCCTTGATCTATTATGGGATCCACTGCTGGATTTGATGGGGTGCTTCGATCTCTTGGTCCTGGCAACTGCCTTTGGGCATTGGTCATATTATTCCTTCTTTCTATTTCTGCACTCTCTCTGTCTAATTGTGTCTGTCCCTCCTCTCGCGCTCTCTCTGGGTCATAAATCGATACTATAGGACCTATGGTAACAGGTACTTGGATAGCGTCTGGCAATTGATAGGACTTAGCACGCTCCACTTCTGGCACCTTTTGTACCACGAACCTTCCGACTACTCTCTGTACTGGGCTAGGTTGTGGGGTTTCCTCATCTTTGGTGGGTTCCCAATCCGCTATAGGGAGTGGTCTATACTCCCCTATGCCCACCCTATCTCCCCTTGGGAGCTCGGCACCTTCCATCTCTCTATTGTACAGAGGCGGTCTGTCTATCAATAACCTATTTATCAGGCTGTCCTCTGTCTCACTCTCATCATCCTCCTCTGGTGGTCTTTTGTCTCCAGCAACTTCTATCACCGGGTACAGTTTATCTACTTCGATAGTCTGCACTCTCCATTTTTTAGCTTCCTCATCCCATTTGGCGTCCTGCACTGCTCTTACCGATCTTCTCACTCTTTCTTGGCGCCTGTTCTGGTTCCTGTCGTGCGCCGCCCTAATCCACGCATTAAGGGCTTCAAACTGTGTTGGTCTGGGCAGAGGTCTCATTGAGGTCATAATTGCTTTTAACTGGTGCAACACTTCTAATCTAAACGTTCCGTATTTCAGAAAAGTCAGTTCCTCATTTCCTTCTGTAATCTTACTCCAATTAGAAATCCACAATATGGTATGCAACCCAACATTCGTAGCCATATAATGAGCTGGTGTACCCTCTGGCGGGGCCTCTTCCCCGTAATATGATTCTCTCCTTTCTCTCTTAAAGATCGCTCTCAAACATTTAAAACACTTCATGATCAAAATCTACAATTTTCCTTAATTCCCTGCGTTTGTTTACTTCCTGCTGACAATCCACCAATCACAGCGCGGTTCTTGCTAACTGGCCTATCACAGGGCGGTTCGCGTCAACCGGCCTATCCCAGCGCGGCTTCACACCAACCGGCCTATCACAGCGCGGCTCTTCTCTGACGTCACTCGTCTCCCTTTCGCAGCAGTTCCCCTCCTTTCTCAGCTCGTCTCCCGGTCATGCATGCGTCCCATTCATACTCTGAAAAATGATTACTTCCGATCAAGCGATCACTTTTCTTGACTGTACGTCCACAGTCTAACTGTAATTGTCACCTCAACTGACGAAATGTCTTTTCGTAAACGTCCAGACAATCGCCTTAACTGATAGGTTACTTACACACAGTAACTTCCGACCAGCGTCCGTTACTCATACACTCACTCTTGCATTCCCCCTATCACGGTCCTGCGGGCGATCAATGGTACCTCATGACCCCCTTCACAATGGTCGACAATTACTCTGGATGTCCGATACACCCGAACCACTTAAGCTCTTCTCTGAACTTAAGATTTTTTTTTTTCAGGTTGCGCGCGCTCACAACCCTTTCTCAATCACACTACAGGCATTCAACTCCGCATGACATTACAACACAATTACAACATAAAACACCGCAATCTGACAACGCATGACCCTTATTATACTCACTCTCGACTGATTCTGCTGCTTTTCTCTCGCGCCGTCAGCACCTTCTTCGGCAGGTGATTCTTCTTCTGGTCATCTCTCGATCTCTAGGGGCCTCGGGGCAATCTTAACCTAGTCTAGATCACCTTCCTCTAGAAGGCAACCATCCTACTCTGCTACCAACTGAGAAGGCGGGATTTTCGATCTCTTCTCTGATTACTCTAGATCTAAATTCCCACCTAGGACGACTGAATCTTTGTTGCCTGTCATAGAGTAAAAAGCAATCCACTACCAGGTTAATCAAACCAGTAATTGGCACGACTCTGAAGAACCACTTACCAAGAATACATTTTGAAGTTTTATTATAAAGCCAAAGACAACTGTAGATACAAACATCTCAATAAAAGGTTCAAAAGGTATACTGGCACCAAGATAAACATGAATTCTCTGAACGATCTTAAGCGACAGAAAAATATCACTAAAGCCAAACTCGAATATCAGCAGGTTCGCAAGAATAGACACAAGTTGTAATTTAAGCGTCATTTACAAAAGAGAAAATCAGGTTAGACTGTCCCTACACTGGACTAGATGACATCCCTATTTAACAGAATCCTAACCTAAAAAGGTGTCAGCCGTGGTGACTTCTAAAGAAGTTCACGCACTTTCTCTTAGTCTCTGAGGTAAATCTGTATTGCAGTCATGTCCTCTCTGCCTACCCATCCGCTCTCTAAGGGTCCTCAGGCCATCTGCTCTAACTCCACCCCAGGGTGCTGTCCCTAATACAAAATCATAATTACAGTTGAAACGCCCCTCAGAGACGCCCCTCACGTACACTTCTCACGTGGTTTCGGTTCTGGCTTTTTCCATACTGATACTCCTCTGGGCTTCTTGTTAACGTTGACCTTGCTTCTCAGGCTCTTCTCGGCCCGCCGATACCCCCCAGGAAATTCCTGAAACCTCCTCCAGGCCTGTGCCTGTCTCCCAGAACAGAGCTCTATTCATCACTCTCTTGATTAGAACCCCCTCACACCTGCAAACAGACACCCATGAATAGGGCCCCAAATTCCGACCTCCAGTTTATCTTCTAAGTCGTAAAACTTCGAACGGGGTTTGCAATTTATGCTTAACAAGACTCGATTTTTAACTAGCACATACAGATCAAAGAAACGACTTTATCTTTTCAGGCCTACTAAATTACTTGAAACAGATCTACATTCTGTGAACACTTATTTCTAAGCTCAAAACAATATTCTAACCTATCACCCTCTGATTATATAAAACACCTTTATAAACATAACTTTAACATATGATCAAATAATATTCTAAATAATAGTAATCCGGCTTATGTGAACTGCAAAGGCACGTTTTCGTTCTTCATACATTTGCCATGAGGCCTGCACATTTTCTACGTTTTGCAGCATTACATTTTTCACCTGCAGCAGCCACATAACATGGAATCTAATAGCATTCTAACATTTCTAAACATTACTACATTAGTTTCACACTCTAAAATATGCATTCTATATTAATTAAACACTTGTGATTGTTTACATTCTACATTTTCGACACTCTAATGTACTTTAACTAAATTTGTGCATCTTACGTATAAATATGGTGCACTTCTACATTTTGCTCAAATTGCGCTCTCTCACTACCTGTGAAGGGAGACATCACTTTACGCAAATGCTGTGTCTACAAAGCAGCCTGGTAAAAACACTTGAAAGACAACCTGTTCCAAAGTTTGAGACAGTGGATCCACATCAGCTGTCTGGAACATGTATATAAAGGTGCAATCCAAGTCACCCAACTTTGTTCCAATCCCAAGTTCT
The DNA here is from genome assembly GCF_964263255.1 of Lissotriton vulgaris. Classification (NCBI taxonomy): domain Eukaryota; kingdom Metazoa; phylum Chordata; class Amphibia; order Caudata; family Salamandridae; genus Lissotriton; species Lissotriton vulgaris. The sequence goes on along the minus strand of NC_141700.1, from coordinate 635,466,627 downwards.
TCTTGACCAAAGATGGTAGCCGTCTGGAGTGGGCGCAAATATCTGTTGTGTAACCAGGGTTGGTGTCTGCCTGACAGCTAGTCCCCCAGCGGTGAGGGAACTTCACCTGAACTTTCTGCTGAAAGAATTGGCTTTGAAGCCTTGCTGCCTCCTGAGAGAGGAAAAGGAGGGTGCCTGACAAACTGAGCGAGCCAGGAGTGAGCATGAGGCAAAGGGGTCCTCTAATTTTTTTGTACTGTTCCTGAGTGATCTGTATCATAATTGCACCAGAGCGAAGATTCATGTCTTGCTCCACAGTCCCCTGCAGGCTTGAGATCTTGGTAGTGCCATGGGCAGCAAGGAAAACGAAAGCGGCATCACCACCTAAGCAAGAAGACAATACCGGCTCGGAGGACACAATTTCTGCAAAGTCACCATTATGTGGAGAGGAGGCAACAATTTCTATCTCCAGTCACCAATATGCAGCCAGCATACAGGCCACTAGGGAAAGGGATGAAGATTGGTGTAAGCATGTAGCCCTGCCCAATGAATCTGCTCCATGAACCATGACCCACAAGGCTGACGCTGCAACCACAGCAACGAAAGAAACAGAATTGTAAAGGTGGGGACATGTCCTGGACCTTTTATACATCCTGAACTGCAAGGCAAACAAGCACAGGTAGATGCAGGCCTTATCCTGCATACAAGGAGAATGATGCATGTGGACAAGACAACATGCTGCTCAAGACTTCTTATTTAAGGGATGAAAAATACTTTGCACCAAGTTACTCCCCCAGCAAGTTAGACTGCACCTGTGCCTATTCTTTGCCTATTCCAGATAGCAATGGCAACTGTACAGACAGAAACTCAAACATAGCGGGATGGAGATGGATGCTAGGGAGAAGTGGGGGGTGTTGGGCTTCACTGTTACATGCAACTGATTAACCCCGTACTACATTCTCAGTATGTTGTGTAAAAGAAAGTGCTTTCTTTTTCCACAAAATAAATTTACTGGCGTGGACATCACATTATTGCTTCTGTTGCTGTTGAGTTCTCGGATCTTAAATTCCCATGTTACATTCCTGAGGATTCTGTGACTGCTCATCCTCTCTACTCTCAGCATTGTAGTTGGCCTAGTTTGCAGAGTCATAGTAGGATAGACCCCAGGGCATCAGTGGCAAACAACTTCAATCACTTGTGGCCCCTGACCACGATCTGACAGCTCTGAAAAATAGACTTTGCAGCATAAACCTTTACTCAATGTCACTGACTCAATAGGCTTTACAATGCACCCGTTGCAATCGATTTTATTACTACTATTAGGGGAGAACAGGGGCCCCACTTGTTGTTTTGAACCAAGACTCCCAGGGTCACACAGTCAGCCTCATAATTAGTGTTAGTAAGCTGCTGGTAACTACCAGTATATGTGCCACAACCTCCCTGCTGCAGATGGGGCAATGTACAGGAAATATAGGCAGCATTTCACCGGTGTCATCTGTGGTAGGGCAGTGCCATATATTTTGCCCAATAAAGATTACATATTATACCTGGTTAATTTGATAGTTTAGCTGCAGTTCAGTGCTAGTTAATGGCTGGTGTGGATTTGGACAGCCTAATTTCAGACATTCCCATCATGAGCAGTTAAAAGCAGCTGCGGCCGGTCCCTTTGGGCTGAGGGGCCTGGCCCCCTCGCCTTCAAGAATAGTGTCTGTCAGGCTGAGAAAAGGTCAGCCTGCCTGACACTCTTCATTTTCAGGCCAGGCAGCCTGGAGCTAGACATGCGCTAAATGTGCAGGCTCCTGCCTCCCTGAGCTGAACACATCTTAACAGCACATTACAGTCAGACTGGGCAAAATTGTACCAATTGTACCAATTTTGAGCTACGCTTGTTACGCAGAATTGCGATTCAGACGTAATCGTAATTAGGAAATCGGTACTCCTACTGTTAGTACATCTGGCCCTAGGTCCCCGAGTTCTGTAATGGTTGCCTGCAACATGTTTTCTCATGTTGCTGGTAGCAAATCAGAGAACTTGGTCATGCGGGAGCCTTACTTCCATGAGAAAGATATCGCCCAAGGGGAAAAATGCCCCATTGGCCAATAAGAACCCTCTATTTTTGGGTTGTAGCGGCTTTTGAGAGAGTCCCTCGAACCTAACCATTGAGATATACAAATATTTTCACTCTAGAATATCTAAAACACTTCTAAATTGATTCACACCAAATCACAGAAAGAACGCCTTATAAATCAGGATCTTCCTTCCTGACAAATTTGATGCAAGTACGTGCAGCAGTTTTTGTGGTAGCGCTGTTAAACAAAAGTCTATGGAAAATGCATTGAGTTTTGCGGTTTGGTCCCCCCTTTTTCTTGAACCCCCACTATACAAATCCCTCCAAAACGTTTGCTGCACAAACTAGGTAAAATCGAGCACCCTATTGGAAAGTTTTGGGATGATTCGTCAAGCAGCGCCAAAGTTATTAGCACAAAAAAGGGCATTTCCTAAGAAAATGCTGACCTATATATAAATATATAAATTCCAATTAACTACCGGTGCAGAAACACCTCACTTACGGCCATGGCCGTGCCATCCTACCACAGCTTATGCAGTTGCTGCACAGTATAAACATTTCACTTCACGCTGCAACCTCTATTCCTCCAAAGGGCACGTAGCACAACTGGTTCCCAGTCTTGCCTGAGCAGGAGGCAGGTAACACAAGTGATTGCTTTTATCAGCTACATTACGCCCCAGTCACGTTTCGCTATCCTGTATCACAGCATCGCGAGAGCTGGCGGCAGACAGGTGTCTGGGCCCGTCTTCCATCGCTGTATCAGTCACGGCTGCCTCAGGTTCGCGGTCCCAGGGCTGCACTTGGGTACTTCCTTTCGCTCATGGCTAATTTAAAAGGCAGCAGTAGGAGTGAGCACTGTATCATCAAGCGCCAGTCTAGTTAATGCCAGTAAGCAGACACCTGGGTAGTCTCGCGAGACTTTGTGGGGTTCCGTCTCCATCGATTGTTGGAGTACCCGGGCAGCACATTAATAACATGCTCCTAGCAGCAGGAAGACCGCCAGGCGTCAAACTGGGCCCATCCACACAGAAGGTAAAGGGGATTTCACTGTAAAACTATATGTAAAACTGGCTTGGAAATCTGTGGTAACAAAAACCAAGGAGATGAGATACAAAGTGTGGGATGGCAACATGGAGATGCTCAGCTAGTCTGGCATGTTCTCTAAAACACACAAGAAACACTGTATACCATAAAGCATCCAGCTATGTTGAAGACTGTGGCCTAAGGGCCAGAGCTGCCAACTTGGGAGCTGGAAAGCCAGGATCGAGTGTCCGCGTGGGTTCCACATACTGTGATTCTACACAAATTATTTAAATCTTCTGATGCCTCCCAAAAATAAAGGTGTCCCTGTGTAATGATACTGGTGTTCATGGAAAGAGCATCAAACCTTCAGGTCGAGTTCACACTATATAAAACTGCAAAAAAAAACACAAGACTGCAAAGTCCAAAATTAGAAGGTGCTCCACTGTTTGTAAAGAAAGTTAGGGAATGCACCATTAGCCCCTGATTTCAAATTCTAAGTGCTGCCCCTAGTTTGGAGCACCAACACGACCTGCTCTCCTGGCGAAACATTTTCTACACTCCTCATTTTTGCAGGTTTGCAAAGGCGCCGATGTGACTATTGCTTTCCCTTCCTCACAATTGAGTTGGATGACTTTCTGCCATCCGTTGCCATGCCCTAGAACAAGGAGTGTGTTACGTTTTTATTTCACGAGCAAAGTTTTGCATAGCTCCTGTTTGTTTACCTACCCCTAGCTCTTGAGTTTCCTACTTTTTGGGACGTTTATGCCCTAATGTCGATTTTCCTCGCAAACTTGCAATAGTTCCTCACAAGGGCTAGTTAATGATGAAAGTGGATCACAACACACAATTAGTGGTGTGAGTCAGGAGATACGAGCCCAGCCTGGGTGCACTCACTAGATCATTCCCCTCCCCTGTGGTCACAATTTATATAAAGTATGTAGAGGTACCCCCAACACATGCAACACTTTCATCACTGACAAAAATAGGGCTACAGTCTCCATGTTCTTTGATATTATTCAACTTATTTTCTTTACCACAGATGTTTGAGTGAATAACATCTAATTCATACCTATACAAAGTCTAAAACAGCACCTCTTCCATGGAACTGTATACGTCATAAGTGGGTTTATTGAACACCTGGATCTTATAGGCCGGATGTAGAGTAAGGCTGACAAGTTACTCCATCACAATTGGAGTGGTTATTCCATTCACATTATTGCAGGTCCATCATATCCAATGTGGGAATGGGCAGAACTTGCGGAGTTTGACTCTGCTGAAATCCGTGGAGTTTCCTGAAAACTGAACAAGATTCCGCAGAGTTCTGGCAACAGTCAGAAAATATGCACATTGCGCTGCAATTTAGCACCAGTAGTGAGAGCTGCTTAGCACCAGCAGTGCGGGCAACGGTGAAAAATGGGCGCAGATGGCAGCATGCAATGCGCAAGGGTGCACAGCCATTGGAATTGATTTTGTAGCTGCTCGAGTAGAAAATCTACTCAAGTGTCGGCAAATCTATTCGAGAAGCAGCCCTCTGATCGTGACCACTCGTAGCTGTCCGCATTAGAATATCGCACTAGGGGCCATCAATTCTCACTTGCCAGCGCACAATTCTAGAGCCTCGCAGGGAAAAAAATACCGCAGAATAGCGATTGCTGGAACTCCACATTACAATGGTAACGCAGAGTCGCCAAATTCTTCCAATCCCTATGGCTCTAATTCTATGGCACTTGTATTAAGATGGGCGGGATGTCTGCCACAGTTGTGGTGGAGTAACCCATGTCCCAAAAGCCAGATCAGGCCCTATGACCTAATAAAATATTAGCGTCCAGAGTCTGTTTTCAGGGGTGGGCGTAGTTCGCGAAGTAGCGCTACGCGAAGCTACGCGAAGTGCACTTCGCACTACGCAAACTTCACGTAGCACTACGCGAGCTGCGTAGTAGCATGTTCGCACTGTGCAAGATGCATTTTAAATGATTGCACAGTGCGAACAAGCATCCGGCACTGTGCAATCATTGAAAACGGCATCTTGCACAGTGCGAGCTGTAGTTTTCTGCAGCTCGAGTAGATTTTTACCCGAGCGGCAGCTTTCTGAACGCGAACTGGTAGTTTCTCATTGCGAGCGGTGCCGAGCATGCACGACCACTTGCAATGAGAAACCTGACCTCCCCGCGTTGAGAGTCTCGCCAAGATGTCATTTTGCTTGCTCGCGGTCGTGAACATGACGTTGAGGACCGCGAACAAGCAAAAAATGACTGCTGCACTACGCTACGCGCATTCGCACTGTGCTATGTGCAGCTCGCGTAGTGCAAAGTTGCGCAAACTTTGCAAACTACGCGAGCGTAGCGTAGTGCTTCGCCCAGGGTTAGTTTTGACCTGTTCTGCTTTAGATTCAGTCACTGATATGCCAGTTCCTAACTAGCCTTATGATATGGTCCTAAAATTGAACTCGCAATAAACGTGCATTAAAATTATGAGTTTTCTTGATTTTATCCCCTGTTGTTATATTCAGGCGCAATATGAAATGCATCACCCGGATACATTTCAACAGGTCAAACCTGCCAATACTTAAGGGGGGGGAATACCAGGTAAATGCCGGCACATGCAGATTTTGGTGCAGTAACCACCAGAATCTGCATGTTATTCCCTATTTTAAGGGGGCAGCTTATATTAGGTTCTATTTATCTTGCCTGATAACGTACCCCACAGTATTGTTACTTATCAGGTTCAATAAATATTGCACCTAGTACCAGGCCTCCCCTAATGACGTCCTTGGAGCATCAGACTGGGATTCCCCTTTAGCTAAAAATGGTGGTGCCATTTTCTCAAAGTTTACATTAATGCCGTTTTTCTCAAGGCCATTCATCTGGAAGGCTGCTGCTTTATTTTATTTGCATCAGCTCGAAAGATGGCCAAAAAAACTGATCTTAAGATGAAGAGCCACAAGCAGAAACTTTGCAACCTATATTTAGAAATAATAGTATTCACCAGAATTTCGGTAAGTTCACAACAAGAAAAACTATGCAAATTTGCACACCCCTGCCCAGTTGTCATATAGAGTGTGGCAGTAACAGTAAAACTGACAGACACAATATTAATCCATAATCACAGTTTCCACATTCCAGGTAAAGGTGAACAATCAATCAACCAGTAGATTTGCAAAGCGCTACTTGTCATCTGTGATGGTATCCAGGTGCTTCGTTTTGAGCATGTAGCCTGAGAAAACCCCCTAGTTAGTGTCCCATTGGTCCTATAGCTGCCAGCTGGTCTCTGGTAGAAAAAATACAAATTGCCCCAACACACAGGAAGTTTTCATGTGCACTGTCTTTTTTGATTTCTGGAACAAACTCCCGCTTTAGTGGGGGTTAAGAAAAAAAGACAAAGGACATCAGCCTTTAATACCACCATGATATTGTGGGCTGGTAGATATTCACAGAAATTGCACCTGTCGTGTAAGCTGCAGCCTTTTGGCGAAAATTCCCAATGACAAAGTGTGGAACACTTTAAATATGCAGAATCGCAGCTGCAGGCATAGCAGAGGCCATCTAAGCAGCCCACGAGGACCCAAATGGCCCCTAAGTGGCCACTGGAGGTGTCAAAAAGTGTTTTCAATGCAATAGGTCTCACATTTGCGAGAGTTTGAGCTATTGACATTGTAAATGACAACGCCTTTTATTTGTGTTTTAAAAACCTGCAAGCGGTGTGTAAACACGTACTTTGGACTTATAGTTGATGCTTATGTTAAAGCTTATTGGAAGCAAGGCTGGCAGTAACTGCGTCTGGCACCGCTTGCAGGTTTTCAAAACACAAATAAATGGCATTGTCATTTACAATGCCAATAGCTCAAACTCTCGGCTCCCGTGTCAGCTGTGTGATTAGAGTCAGCTGTGTGATTAGATGGCCCTTACCTAAATGCATGGGCTTCTAAAACCACATGATTTAAAGGATATGGCGATGAGGAGAAACAGTGACCCTCCAAATTAAATGTATGTAGTCTGTGAATATTAATGTACTATAGTGCACGAACATTGGACTTTAATATGATACTGCAATGATGATGCTGTGCTTTAACTTTAATACAACTACTAAAACAAAAAAAAATAAAACCACATGATTTTACTTCAAAGGACAAATGCCCTCAAGGGCATTGGTATATGTGCTTATGTTCACATGCACAGGCTGCTAGAATGAAGTCCTTCAAGACCAGAATAATACAGTCTGGTAGGAAATGAAATACGGTTTGGCAAATCCATAATCGAGAGGGACGTAATCAACAGGCTTATAACTGAACCGTGTGTGTGTGTGTGTGTGTGTGTGTGTGTGCGCGCGCGTGTGTGCGTGTGTGTGTCCGTGTGTGGGCTGAGATCTCATTAGCACAGTATTTTGGGAAGAAGGAACGATCATTAAGGAGCATCGTGCGAGCTGTTTACTCTGGCATTACATCATAAATTAAGAAATATTGCTAGCCGAACATATTATTTGCACAATAGAGTGGATCATCAAGTTTTATTTATCAACGTTTTGTCCCTATATATTAGTGCAGACTCATATGCATCTATGTCGGGTCTTCATCAGGACTCCAGAAGGGGGGTTGAACAGCCTGAATGAATGGAGGAAGCGTGTTTACTGAGTTCTGTGGGTCATTTAGTTGGAGAATGTCAGCTGACAAACTCGAGAAGCAATCTTGAAGTGGTCCATTCTTTTCTGATTAATTAGCGATCTTCTTCACCAGCCGGTGGCAAGATACGGATGGGTGCCGAAATTGGATGAAATGAGGAAGTAGCGAAGAAGTCCGCGTTCGTCTACACGTAGCGCTACGTCCTGATGAAGACCCTACATAGACGCATATGAGTCTGCATTAATATATTGGGTCAAAACGTCGACCTTCTTTATGTCTATCTGTGCAAACAAAGTCTCAACAAAAAAGAAGGAATTACTTCATCCTGTTGTTGTGACCATTGTATTCAAAAGTGCACATCTATGACCTAATGTTTTGTCGATATGTATGAATATATGTCAATTGTTTTATTTTTGTACAGCACCATGTCACCAGTCATGACCAATCACTAAGTGTCTAATATAGTCTATGTGTTCCTTTGTTATGGGCAGCTACATATAAACTGCTTGATTGTTTCAGAAAATGGTCTATACTAAAGATTTACCTTTAGAACGTAATCCCGTGTTGTGTGTCTCCTTATATCCTTCACTGGATATGTTTCATTAAATGTATTAATTACAGTTCCAAAAATATTTGTGATTCCCGACAGAAACACTGTTTTTGTTTAAACTCCCATACTCTGGTTCTGAGGGTTACTGGGTTACCCCATTATAACTAATGTTTAAACTGGCAGTGTCAGGACTTCACAGTGAGGATATTTCCCTAAAGGACCAATACCAGAAACTCTCAGCATTACTGGTATAATAAAATATAATTCAGTAGTATCAGAACTTCTGAGGAGGGTTAGTATTCTTTAACTTTCAAGTACCGTATATAGAGCAGACTATGATGTGCACTACATTCAAAGGTGCTAAACTCGATCTTCTTATAACATCTTTGAATATATTAAGGTCTATTGACAAAAGCATTTTGTGCAACGTAAAGTAGTACTCCTGTAGTACATTTTCCATACTCTTGTGTACTTTTTGAAGTGGCCCAAAACATCTAAAATGAGATTTTTCAGGGAATATTCATACGCAATCAATGCAAATAAAAAGGACTAGACTTTATTCTCTTTGCATTTTTACTAGTAGCACGTTGGACGTATTCATCCATTCAGAAAGGAATATAGAGCACGCTGTAAGGTACTCCTTCATCACTATTATCTGTGCTTGAATTGTTTTTATTGAATTGGCCTCCATGCAGTTTTAGCTGCTGGTTTTAAACAAATGTGTTGTAAACATGTATCACCTGTCACTAATTGTCCCTTGTTCTTTCATAACGCAACACCCTACCTCATCCTATGAAGCCTCCTTCAAATCCGATTAACACTAGCACCAACATATCATGAAATACTCAATGTACAATTATGTAATCAAAAATTTGTACATGCAGAAAAATCTTGACCCACCCCACACCCCTCATGCCCCATAATAGTATTTAATTGCTGCAGGATTTGATCACAGTCTATTGACTCAATATGTATTAAAATCCACAATGTGCCCCACAAATCCTTCGGTGGGGGAGAACCTCATAACCTTGTTGGGATGGGAATGTCCCTTGCATGGCAAACGGGCATGTACCCTTGCCCGGGTACCTGCCTGCATCTGAAAAAGGTATCCTGATTTTTTGTCCTGCAATCAAGTTAAACTAACGTGTACAGAGGCTGAGGCTTGTCCCTGATAATTCAAGGTACAGGAACTGTTTTGTGAACTGGAGAGGCTGAAAAAGGGTGCCCTCATATCAGACAATGGACTACTGTCCTTGGTCATACCAAGGTCGCATTAAGCAATGGTTCCAGTTGTTGGAAAGTGGATTATTAGTAATGGCAGATATGCATTTTCCACTGGCGAAAATACCACTGACATGATATAGGGCTCAGAATAGGTCTATGAAAATTATTCCCATGCTCAACCCTTGGTAGCTTGGCTGCGAGCACGCAGACTTCTCTTCAAAGACATGTATGTAAAACATTAAAAAACACAAATTCAGTAAATAATTAGGACACAACACAAAATAAAAATCTATCACTAATTTATAACAACAGGAAATATTTTTATGTTTTAAACAGCACCAAAATGAAAATAATCCACTGTAGGGAACCAGAGATATGATTTGTTAAATATTGGTCACTTTCTAGTGCTAAACCAACAGTGCCCCTTTTGGTCATTTTGTTGCCTCTGACAGGGACACAATCACATTTAGCCATTGTTCTGGAGGATCTCTCACCAGTATCGTGTAGCCCCCTCCAGCCGGCTGGATTCCGTTAGAACTCCTTCCTGAAGATCTTTTTGCAGGTCCCAAAGTATCCAACACACAATCCAAGGTTCGGGAATCTCCAGGAGAGTCCTTGAAGTGTGAGACTTCAATTCCCACAATCCACTTGGACAAAACCTTTACAAATCCACTGGTAGTACTCCAGGCAAGGGATTCTTTGTGGTGATGGTCCAGGTGAGCTCGATTAACGTGTAGTTTGCAGGGAGTCCACTCTTTAGTCCTTTTGAAGATGGTTTGATCCACAGGGCTGTAGTTTCAGATGGCGCAAAAGGCGGAATCTTCAGAGTGCAGGCCTGGTGAATGCACATCAAACTCTTCAGCGTAGACCCTTCTGATTCTCTTAAGTTTCAAGCAGCAGATCTGAGAGGCTCTTCCCCTCTCAGATACTTATTCCAATTTCTCTGGGTCAAGCAGGAGGTCATTCCTGTAGGTGTTTTCACTGTATTCTAAGTGACTTTCAGCATAGCAATTGCCCAGGGCCTGGTTAGGCTGAATCCAGGGTCCATCAGAGTCAGCCACCACCGGTACCAGTCAGCAAAAAGTTGGGGGGTGCCCAGGGCACAGGAGGACTTTGCAACACCAGCATAACATATGTTGTTAATTTATAGTGTGACTAGACCTTTTTCTCTTTGTCAGTGAGAGTGCAGTCTACTGACACTGCTTGTGTAAAGGTCTAATGTTATGTGAAAAACAGACCCTTGCATGTGTAGCAAATGTATGCTAATAGGTGTCTTTTATGAGCCAGAGTACTGAGGCCGTTGGGGTACATCTTGAATCCCCCCTAGGTGTAGCACGGCAATATGGAGGGTGAGAGCCGCTTCCCAAAAAGATGAACTTTAGAACCTGCCTTCTGACTTAAGGGTCTGAGACCCAGACACTGAAGTGAGGCAGGGGTGTCCATCCTGCAGCAGATGCAGTGGCACCGGAGCCAGAGCTGTGAGGCACCCATATCACCCAAATTAGTGGCTACATTTTACTAACAAAATAGGGGATGAGTCCCCAATTTCTTTGCTTGCATTTAGGTTCACAGAGCCCACACTCGCTATGGGATGGAGACAGGGTTACCTTTCAAAGTTCAATGAGGACCTTGTTAGGAAGAGTTTGCTGATTAGTTCTTCTTGGGCATGGGCATTTAGTTGATCATTGGAGTGAAGGGTGGGACTGCAGAATCTATTGTTCAAGGTTAGGAAGCTCCTATGTTACACCTGACCTTTTTAGTCTGTCTCTGACTAATGGTTCAGGAAAAATAGTAACAGACAGGTAGAGAAAACTCACAATTCCAGGTTAGGTACTCCTGGCTGAAGCCAGTCCTCTTGCTACCTGTGACAGGAGACATCACTTTACGCAAATGCTGTGTCTACAAAGCAGCCCGGTAAAAACACTTGAAAGACAACCTGTTCCAAAGTTTGAGACAGTGGATCCGCATCAGCTGTCTGGAAGATGTATATAAAGGTGCAATTCAAGTCACCCAACTTTTTTCCAATCCCAAGTTCTTCTTGACCAAGGATGGTAGCCCTCTGGAGTGGGCCCAAAGATCTGATGTATAACCAGGGTTGGTGTCTGCCTGACAGCTAGTTCCCCAGAGGTGAGGGAACATCACCTGAAGTCTGCACTTTCTGCTGAAATACTTGGCTTTGAAGCCTTGCTGCCTCCTGAGAGAGGATAAGAGGGTAGTAGCACAAAAAGGGTACAAAGTTCCCCGGGAAGAATGATGGAACAGAGGAATGTGTGTGCTAGTAAGAGGGGGGAATCCCCTAGTTGGAACTAAAACCCTCACACACCCAGCAAGCTAGGTGTCATGCTTCATCATATGGGTTCTGCTCCTCGTCAGACTGGCGCTGCAATGTCTGACGGGCTCCCGAAACCGGGACTCTTTATCGGAGATCTTTTGTTCTGGCCATATGGTGCATGCGTGTGAGAGGGCGGGGGGAGTGTGGTCGTGACGTGAAAGTGAAGCTAAAAAAGTTGAGTCAGTCCACAACCTAATTTATTCTCTTGGTAGACTCCCTTGGTTAAAAGGGGTGAGAGGGGAGGTAAAATGCCCTGGAACTATCCAAGCAATATTAACTACTACCCTCAAATATGGTCGACATGTTTCTTGCCTGATGGCAATTCTTCAGGACCTCTGTAGATAGTACCACACAGTGAAAAATTATAATAGTGAAGGATAAAACTTGCAATGAGGTATACAACCTTCTATGGTCGGTAATACCGGAGTGCAGGCCGATTGGTCCTGCTGCAGTATTGTGACCTGTAAAGATGAAAATGAAAACAATTCACGAAATACCAGCGTCAGTGAAGTTTTCAAATGAGAAGGATTTACTCAACTATAGTGCAAGCACACACAAACACACACAAACCGTAGTGAAGGGTTATAAACCGAGCATATATCATAACAAGTTGGTGTTTGATTCAAGTGACCAACTAGTTTATGCCACAACATGCAACGGTGAAAACGATGAAGGCAAATGGTGCTGCAGGTAAGGAAGAGGGCTGGTTAAAAAGGCTTACCCCAGAAGATTCCCTGAGGTACCTCGCAAAAAAAAAAAAAAGATGATAAGAGGGTGCCTGACAAAGTGAGCGCGCCAGGAGTGAGCATGAGGCAGAGGGGTCCTCTCAATTTTTTGTACTGTTCCTGAGTGATCTGCATCATAATTGCACCAGAGCGAAGATTCATGTCTTGCTCCACAGTCCCCTGCAGGCTTGAGATCTTGGTAGTGCCATGGGCAGCAAGGAAAACGAAAGCTGCATCACCACCTAAGCAAGAAGTCAATACCGGCTCGGAGGACACAATTGCTGCAAAGTCACCATTATGTGGAGAGGAGGCAACAATTTCTATCTCCAGTCACCAATGTGCAGCTAGCATACAGGGCACTAGGGAAAGGGATGAAGATTGGTGTAAGCATGTAGCCCTGCCCAATGAGTCTGCTCCATGAACCATGACCCACAAGGCTGACGCTGCAACCACAGCAACGAAAGAAACAGAATTGTAAAGGTGGGGACATGTCCTGGACCTTTATTACATCCTGAACTGGCAATGCAAACAAGCACAGGTAAATGCAGGCCTTAGCCTGCATACAAGGACAGAGAATGATGCATGTGGACAAGACAACATGCTGCTCAAGACTTTTTTTTAAGGGATGAAAAAGACGTTGAACCAAGTTACTCCCTCAGCAAGTTAGACTGCACCTGTGCCTATTCTTTGCCTATTCCAGATACCAATGGCAACTGTACAGACAGAAACTCAAACATAGCGGGATGGAGATGGATGCTAGGAAGAAGTGGGGGTGCGTTGGGCTTCACTGTTACATGCAACTGATTAAACCCCGTACTACATTCTCAGTATGTTGTGTAGTAGAAAGTGCTTTCTTTTTCCACAAAATACATGTACTAGCGTGGACATCACATTATTGCTTCTGTTGCTATTGAGTTCTCGGATCTTACATTCCCATGTTACATTCCAGAGAATTCTGTGACTGCTCATCCTCTCTACTCTCAGCATTGTAGTTGGCCTAGTTTGTAGAGTCATAGTAGGATGGACCCTAGGGCATCAGTGGCAACCAACTTCAATCACCACGGTAGGGGCCTAGAGGCCCCTGACTTCCCTGTGGCCCCTGACCATGATCTGACAGCTCTGAAAAGTAGACTTTGCAGCATAAACCTTTACTCAATGTCACTGACTCAATAGGCTTTACAATGCACCCGTTACAATAGATTTTATTACTACTATCAGGGGAGAACAGGGGCCCCACTTGTTGTTTTGACCCAAGACTCCCAGGGTCACACAGTCAGCCTCATAATTAGTGTCAGTAAGCTGCTGGTACCTACCAGTATATGTGCCACAACCTCCCTGCTGCAGATGGGGCAATGTGCAGGAAATATAGGCAGCATTTCACCGGTGTCATCTGTGGTAGAGCAGTGCCATATATTTTGCCAAATAAAGATTACATATTATACCTGGTTAATTTGATAGTTTAGCTGCAGTTCAGTGCTAGTTAATGGCTGGCGGGGATTTGGACAGCCTCATTTCAGACATTCCCATCATGAGCAGTTAAAAGCAGCTGCGGACGGTCCCTTTGGGCTGAGGGGCCTCGCCTCCTCGCCTTTTGCCCCTCAAGAATAGTGTTTGTCAGGCTGAGAAAAGGTCAGCCTGCCTGACACTCTTCATTTTCAGGCCAGGCAGCCTGGAGCTAGACATGCGCTAAATGTGCAGGCTCCTGCCTCCCTGAGCTGAACACATTTTAACAGCACATTACAGTCAGATTGGGTAAAATTGTACCAATTGTACCAATTGTACCAATTTTGAGCTACGCTTGTTACGCAGAATTTCAAAAATTACACTACGGCATTACATCGTCTAATTACATGCAAGTTGCAGCCCAACAAAATTAGCACACAGGAACAATATGGAAGCTGAAAATGGGCTACGCTAAAAGGCTTAGTGGCATGAAAACAGGCGCTGCACACATTAAGCAATGTTGACACACTGTAGTGCAAGTGTCTGAAAAGCACAGAGCTACACCATAGAGAGCAGAGCGCAATGGTCCAATCAAAATGGCGGCCTTCCGCACTTTCATATCTGCACCGGCCACTGTGCTCCGCGCTGTTTCCACTCCACGCATACAAAAGGCAGGCAGCACACACTCCCCACTGATCCCTGACATTGTGTGGTAATTAGACTTTGTAGCAAATTAATAGAAGAGTGGGAGCATGATAAAAAGCAGATAATTGCCTGATAGATTAACTTTCTCTCATTCTTTCCTGCCTTTTGCAGAACTTTTGAGAATAAATTGTGGCTAAGTAGGCTTAATTACAGAGGGGGAGTGCAGAGCCGTCGATCACTCTGTCTGCAGCAGAGAGATAAAGTGCAGGTGGAGGAGCTCTCTGGGAGAAGGCAGACACTGGAACACATGCACACTGTGAAAGAGGCTGCCAGACATGGCATTAGCAGTACCTGGAACTTACAGAATGAAGAGGGGAGCTGTGATTTTCAGGGAAGAACAGTAATGACTTGTTAGAATATGTACTTGTGAAACAAGATGTGGAAAGCCAGAAGGGGATCAGAAAGTGCGAGGGGTCGGAGGGTGGGGAAGACAGCAGGGATCTGAAACTAATACAAAACCTTTCCTGTTTTGTTCAAAGAAATACATTAAAACTAAAATCAGTAACCATGTATCCTTCTAATGTACATGGAAATACAAGTTTGTAGTGAAAATTTATAGCAGATCAGCTACAAATGGTGTCTTCTGGCTCCAAATGTTCGCATATGTCTTTTGGGATAATGAAAATAGGGCCTTGGGAGGGCGGCTGACCAGCAGGGCCCGGGGGAGGGGGAGAGAGGGAGGGCAGCCAGCACCTCAGTTGGGCTGATTGGGCTTCGTGGGCTCCTTTTGGGCTGGTTGGGCTGGCCCTGGGCTACTTTTGGGCTAGGGGAGTATTTAGTCGGACATTTTGGGAAACTGCCCACCATTTTGGCCCAGCAGCCGGTTGGAGGTGTCTTGGGGGGCTTAGCTGTTTTGGGTTTAGCTGTTTTCCAGTTGTCCTCTGTAGGAAGGTGGACTCCTGACTATGGGTACCCCAGATTTTTTGCCTTGTGTTTAGCTGGTTTTCAACTTAGTTGGCCTGGCTCCCTGCTAATCAGGGCCCCAGGCTATCTGCTCTCTCCTTAAAATGGACTCCATACTCCCTAGGTGCATAACCAAATTGGTACTGGACACCTTGTCAGCCCCTATATAGTGCACTATAGGTGCCAAGGGCATAGGTGCATCCAAGGCCTACCAGGGGCTGCAGCATAGCTTTTGCCACCCCTGGCTGGTTCTTAAATTGACACAACTGGCTGATCACTCAGCTGGGGCAAGTTGGTGTAATCACCTCTTGCTTAGATATAGTGTACCTATATCTAAACCTATATCTGGACACATATAAACCTATAAGTCACTCCTATGGCAGGCCTTATCAATCCTGGAGGCAGAGTGTGTGGTTTAACGTGAGATGGTGCTCGAGCATGAGCTGAGCCTGTCTGCAGCTGTCGGAAACAACTCCCTAAGCTGTTCCGGGATAATGCCATACCATATACTCTTAAGTGCATTATAATCCATCGCGGTTATGTGCTAACTTTGGTTTGGCTTTATCAAAACATGTCGTGTAAGGTGTCATACGATTTGGAATACTATCCCCTCGACAGTCCTGTTGACGGCAATAGCATTCCACCCTTCTAGAGGGAGAAGACATGTTACTTTGCTAAAACGCGGTTGATTTGTGAAAGAGCCTCAGCATCACAAAATGGATGCTGCTGCCACCGACACGAGTCTGACCTCCTGCTGCTGACCTAAACTTGGCAGAGGAGGCCTGGACAAAGGATTTCCTTTCGCAGGGAAGTGCTACACCTCCCCAGACAGGAGATAGTGTATTGGGGCAGGGTGGGTTGAATGAAACCAGACACTGCCTGGGGTGCACAAGGCTTCCCCTTGCATAATCCAGTCAAACCGGTTCTGGGGCACTCCAGCCCCAGTCCCAGCGCAACCCTGGACAAAGAGAAAGGGGTGTAACCACCCCCTTCCTGGGTCCCACCCATAGGAGGGACCTTACAGGTGATCCAGCCCATTAGATTGGTATAAGAGTGGGAGCAGTGCCAACACACTCAGATTATCCTGACTGAAACTTATGAAACAAAACTCTGGACCCTTCGACATCCTACTCGACGTAGAAGACTGAAGAATCTCCCTTGTGGTCAAGGAGTGACCACCCTGTGCAAACAGGCACCATCCAGCTCCTCGACGTTTGCTTTGTTCCAGTTCCCGCCGGAACTCGAGCGACAGAGTTCAACATGACCCAGCGTGCCTGCCTTCCAACAGCCCGATCCACAGTCCCTGCAGAGCTGAGACCCGTGGAGGCGACCTGAAGCGTGGGGCCCGCCATCTTGGAAAGACCATGAGGCGCTGACCGTGCAGCTCCCGCGATACCCTTGAAGCTGTGCATTGGGATTTGACAAGCCCCAGCCCTGAGCCTCTTTTGCACTGAAGCTCACCCCTCTACACTCACCGAGTGCTGTGTGGGGCCCTTCTGCATCTTTTGACTCAACGCGTTGGCCCCGTCACTTGCCGTTGGCTTGTGGCCCCTGTGCCGACGAACCTTGAAAACTGACTCGTGAGTCTGGTTGCTCCAGACTTGCACTCACTCCCCTGAAAAGGAGCCCCCGCTCTGACCCTCCTGGTCCGAGTGTTAAGCCATCTTCGAATCCTGCGTGGGTTGCGCTTGCCAAGAGTTGTTTGCTCCAATCCGGAAGCTGACACCGCCGACAGCGAGAGCCTGCGTGGGACAGCTCGTGATACACTCCTGGACATCCTCGGTGCCCCAGAGTCCACGTGGCAGCGGAGAGAAGCTACTCAACATCGACCTGATTGCGCCCGACATTGCCTGGTTCCTTCCTGGTTCCACCCTGGTCACTGCTGAGTGACCCAGACTCTGTCCCCTCTGCTTTCAGATCATCTTTATCTTTGATCCACCCTTGGATCACACCAGACACTTCTCTTCTCGACGCCTGCAGCATCTTCAGCTCCAAGTACCATCAACCTGCGTGACGAAACCCAACACTACTTCGCACCTGTGCACCCGCTTCCTGTGGGTGAGGTAACTCAGCAACGCCGTTGTTCCTACACTGGTACACACCTCTAGTGTATGTGTCTAAAGTTTCCTCCTTCTAGGTTAAGAGGAAGTCTCCTTTAACAGTAACTTTATAACTTTTACGCACCATTGACATTGCATTGGTGTATGTGTGTGCTTTAAGCGCTGAACCCGAATCCCGCGGGCTTTTCCCGACTTCAGCATTGCTAGTTCTGACTGCTCCCAGCGATTCCCTAGGCCCTAGGCCTAACCACTGTTCGATTGGTATCTCTTATACCACTTTTTTAATATATGGTTTGCGTGGCCCCTGGGCCTCATCCATAATTGTACAACTTTCATACGTTTAACTGTGCTTTTGTTTAAACGCTTGTGCCTCTGCACTCATAAAGAGTACAGAGGATTATTCTAGTAATAAATACATATATTTTTATAATATATAACTTGTGTGGTGTCCTTTCATTTGATATTACAGGATTGTGATTGGTAAAACAGCTCGCTTAACACGACCTCTTGAGTTAAGCCTTTAAGTGCTGCTTAGTCCATGCTACCCTTAGGATAGCTTGTCTATAAGGTTGACTTACAACCATCACGGTCAAGGCGAGTGGGAGGAGCTGTGTGTGCGGCGGCGGAGCTGGGCTGGGTAGCGTGAGTGTGAGCCCCCGGAGCCCCGGGGCTCGAGCCCAGAGCAACCGCTGAAGGGGTGCCGGCGAAGGTGCCAGAGCGAGACCCTCCAGCTTGACGCGGTGAAGCGCACATTATTAAACGTTCTGCACCCCAGAGGAGCCGCGGGTGCAGCTGGTGAGCCGTGAGGGTTGGAGAATCACAGGTGGGCTGAGGTGAGCAGCGCAAGCCTCCAACGTCTCTAGCGCCTCTAATGCACATAGCGCCCTCTGTGCTCACAACGCCTGGAGTGCCCACAACGCCAGGCTTCAGGGAGGTTAGAGGGGGCCTGAAGCAGCGCTGGTGTACTGGTGCATATTGTGCATCTGTGGGCGGAAGACATTGTCCGACCAGCGGTTGCGTTTCTTTCTTTTTAAAAAAAACCCGCCCGGTGCTGCAAGGCTGCAAGGCTGTGGCTACACCCCTGAAGACCCCAGAAGACCTCAGAAGACCGCAGGAGCTAGGGGGGGCAGCATCATTGTCAAAAACATAAGAGCTAGGGAAAAGTGAGCACTTTGGAAACAAAAGTGTGAGCAGAGCGAAAGCAGTAGTGGGAGATCTGCTGGCATGCTGACACGCTGACATGCTGTAACATCGATGCAGAGCAGTCAAGAGGTTGTTCTGACACCTAGCCCTGCAGGAGTTGTCTATGACCCTAAGCAAAGATTGTAAACAGGGGAGGCGCTGTAACTATCTGGAGAGCTGCACACGGCCGGGCTTGGCTCCGCTGTGTGTCCTGTGGCCGGGCTTGGCTCCGCCGACCTGCTGTCCTTCGTTTTGGTGTAGAGAGGGCCGGGCTTTGCTCCGCTGGTGGCCTGGCCGGGCTTGGCTCCGCTGGGCCGCGTGAACCACAACTCCCACCAGCTACTTGCGGGAAGGACGCCGCCGCGCAGGCAATCAGGAAGCGCCTGGGGCGCATAAAGGAGCATAAAGGAGCCCTTGCGAAGGAGAACTGCGGGACGCGCTGTAACTATCTGGAGAGCTGCACACAGCCGGGCTTGGCTCCGCTGTGTGTCCTGTGGCCGGGCTTGGCTCCGCCGACCTGCTGTCCTTTGTTTTGGTGTAGAGAGGGCTGGGCTTTGCTCCGCTGGTGGCCTGGCCGGGCTTGGCTCTGCCGGGCCACGTGAACCACAACTCCCACCAGCCCCTTGCGGCAAGGATGCAGCCGCGCAGGCAATCAGGAAGTGCCTGGGGGCGCATAAAGGAGCATAAAGGAACCCTTGCTATCTCGTCCCGCGGGACGCGCGCGGGCGCGCCCGGGAGAAGCCCGGGACAAGGGCAGGCCCTCTGAGGCCCTCAGAGACCGCAGAAGACTGGGCTGGGCCACCCCTCTTGACTTTGTCCTCTTGGTCATTAAGGTAACTCTCTCGTGCATTCGACAGTAAAGAGTAGCAGCTTGTAATAGCCCTGATGGAGGGTAAAAGTAAAAGTAGAGCGGTGGTAAAAAAAAAACCCAATGCATACACGTTCGGCTACAAGAAAACAAACATTGGTACCACCCCCTTTACCTACCCTAACTGCTATCGATAGAATGCTGCAGCAAACAATTGGGGTTGTGGTTAATGCCATTGAAAACACGGAAAGAAGACTCTCATTGCCAGCTAGTATGTGTTTAATAACTCAATCGCCAAAAGTGGTCAGTACACTAGTTAACATCACAAATGAAGCATCATTATCACATGATTCTCTTTTGTTACAATCTTTTGCAGGTCTGCCTAGGAATGACCAAAATCAATCTGTTGTACCCCAACATTTAGAACCTTCTATTACCTGTGTCAGGGAGAGCAGACTGTCATTAACGCCTGACCTGACAACAAGTGTCATACCGCAGCCCACAATCCAGAATGACGTGTCTAATGACATGGGGGACTTAGATGGTTGTGCTATCAATGGCATTACCCGCACTGTAGAAACTAGTGACATCAGTTTGGTAAGCAGTGAAACCGATTGCGGGTCTGTCCGGCCTAAAAGGAAATCTACTTATAGTAGGAAAAGGCTGATAATTAGTAAGCAGGGTAAGATATATAGACGCAAAAAAAAAGAGAGTTGTACAAATTACTGCAGACCATGAGAGGGAGGGTGAGAAACACCAAAACAGTGGTAACATATACCTAAAGGAAGCACTAATTCCAACTAGTGTTGAGGGACTGGTGCAATATTTGGAGAAAACGATAAAAACCCACATTGCACCAGTGACAGAAATCCTAGAAATCCTTATTAAAAAAGTAGAGAATCTAGAAAAATTGGGTATAGCCAACCTGGACATCCTAGAACATCTGGGTACGCAAGTCAGGTCTCTCACAACTAATGCACCACCTGGGAAATTGAACAAAAATACACCAAGTATAGTAACTAGAACCCCTGGTGTACCTGCCCCGGTGGCGAACTCTGTAGCTACCACAAGTGGCACGAACAGGCCAGCGACCATTTTCCCTAATACAACAAATGGGCTGAAAGCCGCTGGGGGTCAGAGGAATACAGTTGATCATGCTTATAACAATAAGAATCCGCCAGTACCCAGGCGCCACAATAATAATATCATTCCGGCCACAATTAATTTACCACCAGAATGTAGACCATACGTAGTGATCCTTGCTAATGTACCCAAACTACAGCCTACCCAATTTGAAAATCAGGAAACCTTAAAAAATAAAACCCTGCACTGGCTGGTGAAAAACTGTGGCTTCCCAATACGTGGGGCCAGTGAGATTATTTCTACACAGAGGGTAGGATGGGTGGGACCAAATAAAAAGGAGATAAATGGGGATTGCATAGTTATAAACTACAGGACTACTGAATGGGCGAGAGATTCGATTTTACATGCACCCATGCCATCTAATCATGAATACAACACCACCTTGTTCCCACTTGATTATTTTTATAGGAATCAGTCAGGAAGACAAATTATCACGCACCCCTTCCAGCATCCAAGAGCTGCCTATATTAACCATCCAAATGTTCCCCCCACTCCGTCCCCACTGTCCAACATATATGACAATTTACAACAGATTCCAGGTGTTCAACTCATTAGAGGAGAATGATTGACTGAATGTACCCTCTATGGCCGTACAACCTGAAATCATTATATCTGGCGATACAGTAACTATGGTAAAAGAGTTGGGGGGTCAATGCTGTGTAAGAGTTGTAACTGAGCAAAATTTAAACTTGTCCAATAATGAATTATGCAAAGATAATGCTGTAATTATGACAACTGTAAATGCCTCACAAGACATCAATATGATACCGAGTATAGAAACATCATTATTGACTAACCACTCTGAGGACACAAGAGACAATCATGTTGATTCCCCACCTGGAACATAGCGTGAATCGCCGCTAAACTAAGTACACCGTTTTGGGACAACTTTATTACACACGGTTCTGATATAATATGTCTACAAGAGACGTGGCACAGAGACCAAATACAAGTTGATGGTTACGCCTCTTACAGTGTGACAGCAGTAGCCTCTAAGGCTGGCAGAGCAAAGGGTGGCCTACTGACTCTGGTCTCTACAAAACTAACGGAATTTAAGGATGGGGGATATGTGGTGGTGGGCGAGCACGCTTCAGTCTTGCGCCTAATACACAGTAAAGACAGGGACTTAATTATTGTGAATTTTTACAACAATATTGTGGGACCCAATCGGGAAAAGATCGTTCCTGATGTTGAGTGTGCAATAGAAGCAGCAATCACACGTTCAAATAACAGAACTGTAATACTGTGGGCAGGAGATTTTAATATCAAAGCATGTAGTCAAGCCCAAAAGGGGATTTGTGGACATCGAGAAGAGTACCCGGGCGGTGACAATATCTTTTTTAACCATTTCCCACCCAGTAATTATGGTAGTGCACTGAACAATCTGGTAGCCAAAAAATCTGGAGCTACTAGAATGTACAAAGAACAAAAACAACGAAAAGTGCCCCACGTTTAGAGGGAGGGACGCCCACTCTAATATTGACCATATTTTGGTGACTAATGGCTCCGCTTACTCCAACGTCTGGGTAATAGAGCTGCCTGTGAGTGACCATAATAGTATTTCAGTGAAATTAATGGGCTGGGGCCCAAAAACAACAGTATATGGTAGGCCTGTCCATGGGATCACGGCCGAGAGACCGAACGGCATGAGGATCAAATGGACCAAGATAGACCCCAATAAATTGACGAAGGATATCATTTGTAAATGTAATACAGAGATTGAATATTTGCTAGCACCAATTGTGACCGCGCCCACCTTACTCTCTAACTTTTTAAAAATAACGAGTACTGTTGAGAACTCTTTGACCATAAGAAATAGAAAGCCCAAAAGAAATAAAACTGTGTGGTTTGATAAACATTGTGCCCAGGCTCTAAAAAAAGCTAAAAATAACGCTTAATGACAAACCAAGAGACAAAGAAAGAGTCAGAAAAGGACGAATTAATTATAAATCTGCTTTGGTATCTAGGAAAAAAAGAGTTGCAAAATGATGCTTGGTATAAACTAGATATGGCTGCTGAAACTAAAGATCACAAACTATTCTGGGAAACTATTAATGGTCCTTTTTTAAAGAATGATAATATTCCCGAAGTTAGTTCTCATGTCAGCTGCCACGCTTGGATTGTTCATTTTTCAGAGATTTTTAACTCTGATCTTAATCTAGATGGGTTTGCTTTTAATGCAGATACATTATTATGCCTTAAATGGCAGAAAATGCAGCTATTTTGTAACTTTGGATGAAGTTACAGAGGCAATTAAAAACAGTAAGGGGGGTAAAGCACCTGGGCCTGATGGGGTACCCATGGATTTTTATAAACATGAAATAATTCTATGGGCTCCAATTTTAACACGTTATTTTAATGCTGCAGTGGAAGATACTTTACCACTGACATGGGGTCAGTCAATTATTGTACCCCTCCACAAAAAAGGATCTAGGTCCGAGGCCCGAAACGATCGACCCATCTCACTCTTAGACTCGACAGTTAAAATCCTTAGTCGAGTCCTACTAGTGAGATTGGAAGCCTGGGCTGAGGAAAAAAACATCCTATCCCCAGTCCAGTATGGGTTTTGTAGGGGGATGGGTACTATGGAGCAGTGCGTGAACCTGGAACTCATAGTCGGCAAGTACACCAAAGCCAAAACTGGTAATCTTTACCTGTGCTTTGCCGACTTGAGTTCAGCATTTGATCTGGTGGAACACGCACTGCTCTGGCCTACTTTACTGGAGATGGGCGCCCCCATTGAAATTATCCATCTGCTTGCCCGACTGTATAATAATTTGTCCAGTAAAGTGAGATTTGGAAGAGATGGGAATGTACCCCGTTTTTTAAAATCAGGAGAGGTATCCGACAAGGATGTGTACTTGCCCCTCTACTGTTCTCTCTTTTTATTAATCAGGTCGATCAAATTTTAAGACAGACTAATGCAGATGCACCTATCATTAATGGTAACCCAATTCCAATCCTTTTATATGCGGATGACGCGGTCCTCCTTTCTAGTACTCATAACGGACTGCAACATCTAATTAATCAATTCCACCTATTCATCGAAAGTAGGAAGTTGAAAGTTAATAAAGGGAAGACGGTTACAATGGTATGTGGTAAGAAACTGAGAAAATGTAAGCCCTTCTTTTTAGAAAGGGAGAGACTAGAATCTGTCAGTAGTTTTTGTTATTTGGGTATTACTTTTTCGGGAGATGGGTTAATGAACAAAAAAGTGTCCTTTTTAAAATGGTTAGGAATACAAGTTGTATTTTTAGATCCGCAGCAAAATTAGGGGGTCGTAGAATTCATGAAATGCTATCTATATTTAATGCAAGATGTATATCTTCAGCCATATATGGAGCCGGGGTTTGGGGTTATGATGTCCAGAGTGCCAAACTGATTCAGCGTGAGGAAAATATGTTTTTAAAACGACTAATCAGTGCCCCGGCTACGGCCTCAACCGAGATAACACACAGGGAACATAATATGAATCATGTTAATGATTTAATTGTTTTACGTCCTTTGTCCCTATGGCGCTCAATTTGGGCAAAGGAGGAGACAAAGTTTACCCAGGATGTAATTAATGACTGTATTAAACTTGATCGTCGATCAAATATTCCCTGGCTGAGCCACATACAACATTGGTATAAGACACTCTATGGCTTAAACATTTTTAAAGATCTTGCAATAGATTTTGCACCATCGAAGCGGGAGCTTAAAATCTCATTCCTTAAACATACAGCTGGGATTGGAACGGAAAAATATGTAAAACAAAGTACGTTCAATCTCTACCTGGAATATAATATTAATGAAGGCTTCCAAACTTATCTTAGTATTGTTAGTATTAATTCTCACCGTTTTGTATTGACCCGTCTCCGTTTGGGAATTGTGCACCACCTTGTGGCCTTTCCCGTGGTTAAGAAACCCGCCACTGTTTGTGTCCCTGTGACGGTAAATCCAAACAGAACGTCTGTCATTTTATGCTATCCTGTAACTTTTATACCTCTTTTAGAAAATTTGATCTGAAACCCATCTTTTTAAAATATAATACGCGTGGTATACAAACAGCGATGCTACTGATGTTCAATATAGAGACCCCAGATGTATGCTTTCATGTGGCCACTTATATTTTAAAATGTATTTCTGCAAGAAAGTCAATTATTATATGAATTTATTCAATGATGCTTTATCTTTTCTAAGTATTTGAAATTTGTGCTGCTAAATGTATTGTGTATTTTGGTAGGATGACACTGACACTTTGCACTTTATCATGCTAATTTGCACACATATGAATATTGTATAATTGCTGCTATCGTATTTTGTGCACTGAAAGAATGCCATAGCACTTGTACTTTACTATGACGTAGCTTAGACCTTTTAAGTATTCGGGTTTTTTTTTGCTGCTAAATGCATATTGCACTTTAGGAAGGACGGAATTAATACTTGCACTTTATTAGGCTAATTTGCACATATATCAATATCAGATGAATGCCGCTATATTGTAGTGTACACAGAAATAATTCTATAATACTTTGTGCTTTATTTTTGATACATTTTGTACATATTTTAGTGGGAACATGCTTCTAAAAACCTGATATTTATGTATGTTGTTTTGTTACTATGTCTGTTGCTATATGGTTGTATTTTTACATACCGAATAAAGCATCTTTTGACTTTGACTTGACAACCATCACCATAAGGGATTGTTTGGACTGATACAAGGTGCCCCCAGAATTGGAGACATCATATATCAGGCCAACTTCTCACATCCTCTGGCTGCCCAATTTTCTCTGTTTCAGGTGACCTGTGGCAGTGGGGTTTGTTGCCTTTCAGACTCGGCCTTTAGCTGTCTTGTCTCGTTGGTGGTGGCTTGTTTAAGTGTCTCGTGGGGCCTGTGGCAGTGGGGTTTGGCCTGGCCTCATAGTGAGGGCTGTGCAGTCGCGTATAGTGGGCGTGGTGCTTTGGCCGCAATCCGCGGCGGCAGTCATGGCCGATGAACCGCCTCGTGTGCGGCGGCGGTTAGGGGCGGGGGGAGTGCCTGAGGGGGAGAGGAGGGTGTGCAGCGCAGCCGCGTATGTAGTGAGACAGGAGTCGGGCGGGGGCGACGGGGAGCGGTGCTGCGTCCCCAACTTATGTTTGTGGAGGTAGTGGAGGGGGCACCGCGAGGGTCGGCGGCAGCGGGCTGTTTGTCACGGGAGGGGCGTAGTGCTCGGCGGTGGGAGCGGGGCCCAAAGGAAGTGGAACGGCCACGTGGGCAGGAGCGGACAGTGGGGGACACCCCCGTGCCCTGGAGCATTGGGGGGGGGCAGCCCCGCTATTGATTGAGGATTCCAACCAGGAAATAAGGGAGGGTGAGCGGGAGGGTTGGGCAAGGGTGGGTGTTGGGGGTGCTTCAGGGGGGTTGGGGGTTTTGGGGGGAGTGGTTCAGCCGCTGTCACCTGGGGAGGGGTAGGTCGCGGTGAGCGCGGGCCCAGGCGTGGTGGGTGCGACGGTGATGATTCATCGGAAGGGGAGGCAGGGGAGGACAGGGAGTGGCAGAGCTTGGAGAGTGGGCCAGCGCACACGGAGGGGTCAGGGCACATGGGGTGGCGTGGGGTGGTAGGGGGCCAGTGGGGGGGGCGGAAGGAGTAGTTTTTGGGGCCAGGGGTGGAGTGGGGTGCAGGGTGGGGCGTGGTTGGTGCGGCGGGAGATGGAATCGCTTGTGTGGACTGAGGTGGAGGGGGATGCTTGGGGAGATGGGGGCGGGGATGGCGGGGCACTGGAAGGGAGCAGGGGGTGGGGCGGGACATACCGGTGCGTCACGGGGGTCATTCAGCTGGGGTAGGGCGGGGGACGTGGGGGGACGCAGGTGTTTCTGGGGGGTGTTGGGGTCCTTTTAACCCCAGCATGCTGGAGTCCACCTATTTTTCTCAACAGGAGCGGATGGTGAGGTGCTCGGGAGAGCAGCATGCGGTTCCAACTCACCAGAGGTTGGGACGGCTCTGCTTCATACGAGCGGTCGCCGCCCCACGAGGGACTGGACGATAGAGTCCTACGGGAGGCAGGGTGGTAGGTCCCCGCCAGCCCCTCCCCAAAGAGTCGAAACGGCTGCCGGGGACTGGGGCGGAGGTCCGGCAGTGCTGATCCGGACCCCGAGATGGATGTGGATGAGCGGAGAAGGGAGAGTGTTGACTTCGGAGAGCTGTGGCACACCTGCAGGGAGAAGGCAGGGCTTAGTAGGCTAGAGCCCAAGGAGAGCGACAGGTGGCACGACTTGGATATGGACGGGCCTCAGTTGGATTAAGATGAGGACAGCACAGAGGAGGGGGAGATTCGGGAGAGGAGGGGGGCGGGATGGGGGGGACGCAGTAATGTTGTTTCTAGTGCTTTACTGGCCCTGAGGAGTTGCAGAGCGGAGAGTAGTTGAGAGGAGGGAGTGGCGGCCCCGCCGCACCACTGGTTAGGCGGCGGGATCCGGTGCGGATGCTGACCTTGACGCCAGGTAAGGATGGTGGCGGGCTGGGAGCGGGTCGGACGGGCCCCACCGGGGTACGGCGTCCGTGGGCACTGATGCAAAGGGAGGAGAAGAAGGGGTGCGACTGAGTAAAGGGACGTACGTGAGGGACACAGGGGTAAGCCCGGACGCGGTGAGCGCTGGGGGTCCGGGGACACTAAGCCGGACCGGGAGGAAAAAGGGGGTGCTGATGGGAAGGAGAGCCACGAAATGCCGGTGTGTAAGCTGCCCTATATGGGAGTCATTAAGCCCCTGGGGGCGCATCTGTCCTTGGCCACCAAGCAGAAGATTTGGAAAGGGGATTATGTTGACATGTTGAAGCTCTTACTTCGTGAGCTGACGGCGAAAGAAGAGTAGCAGGAACTGGCGAAGCGGCCGAAGGTACCTTTGACCATAGAAAACTGGTCGACTGGGTTTTTGATATTCACCAGTGTGTACTGTGAAAAGTACCCAGAGCGGGTGGTCGCGCTTTTCAAATATATGGACGTGATCCAAAGGGCGCAGGTCACGTATGGGGGCTACGCGTGGTCGCACTATGAGGATGGGTTTAGGGCGCGATTGGCGGGGGACCCGGACGCGAAGTGGGGTAAGCTCGATGCGGATCTGAACCACCAGACGATGGGGGGCGCGAAGTTTGGTAAGACCATCTACACAGCCAGCGGCGCTGCGTCCCTTTCAGGCTCGCCCCACCAGTGGAGGGGTGGGACAAGGTGGAGCTGCCACGACCGCTGCAGTCGGAGCATGCTGGGATTAAAATGAGGGCGTGTGTGGCAGGCAGTATTGTCGATTCAGGAACGAGTGTTTCAAGTGGGAAAGTGCCACTCAGTGGTACACTGCTGGGGGGTGGGAAGTAGTACGCAGGCTCAGCTACCCTCGGTGGCAGGAGCACAGCCTGAGAGTCGGGGAGGAAAAGGGGGGTCAGGGTCAATGAGCATTGGCTCATACGTGGGTTAGGCTGGAGTGGCTGGAGACCCTCCTAGCTTCTTATCCACGGACTGAGGACGCAAGCGTGTTGCGCGGGGGTTCCAGGAGGGTTTCCGTTTTGGATACGAGGGTCTCCGCATTGCTCGGTGCAGACAATTTGAAATTGGTTACCGCACACAAGTCGGTGGTGCGGGACAAGCTGTTCAAGAAAGTGCGGGAGGGTCGGATGGCAGGCCCCTTTCAGGAGGCGCCCATCCAGAACTTGATTATTTCTCCTATCGGCGTGGTGCAGAAGAAGAAACCCGGGCAATTTCACCTGATGCAGCACCTGTCGTGGCCAGTAGGTACGTCGGTGAACGACTACATTTCGACTGAGTTGTCCTCAGTGTCATATTCGTCGGTGGATGTGGCGCGGCGGTTAGTGGCATCGGTGGAAGGGGAGCCCTTATGGCAAAATGCAACATTAAGTCGGCATTCAGGCTGCTGCCTGTCCATCCGGAGGATCACCAGCTGTTGGGGATCCAGTTTGATGGGGACATCTTTGTGGATAAGGCGTTGCCCATGGGGTGTTCGATCTCGTGCACCTTGTTTGAGCGCTTCAGTACCTTCTTTTGTGGGATTTTTCCCAGCACACTGGTAACGAGACGGTGATGCTCTACCTGGATGACTTCTTCTTGGTGGGACAGCCTCGTTCAGCGGACTGCCAGCGGCAGCTGGACGGTTTTACAGAACTCAAGAGTTACTTGGGTGTGTCCCTGGTGCCAGAGAAGATGCAGGGTCCCAGCACAGTGCTTTCATTTCTGGGCATAGAGCTATACTCCGTGGCCATGGAAGCACGCCTGCCGGAGGATACGAAGGTACATATGCTGGCATTGGTGAAGAGCATGTTGAGGAAACAGAAGGTGGTGGTTCGGGAGGTCCAGGTTCTGTTGGGGCATCTGATTTTCCCGTGTAGCTTCGTTCGGGCGGGCCATATTTTCTGCAGGCGGCTGGGTCTGGCACTGTCTGGGCTCAAGTTGCCGCATCACCACCTCCGTTTGTCAGCAGGGACGAAAGAGGACCTGCGAATGTGGCAGGCTTTTCTGGAGCGTTTCAATGGTGTGCCCATAGCGTCCCCGGAGGACTGGGAATGGGATGTAACCATCTCGTCGGATGCGGCGGGGGTGGGCGGTTTCGGTTTGTACTGGCAGGGCCGATGGTGTGGGGAGGAATGGCCATCACACTTGCAAGGCGGGAGTCGGAGCATTGCTTTCTTGGAGCTCTTCCCGCTTGTGGTGGCAGTGACAGTGTGTGTGCACGAGTTGGCGCACAAGCGGGTGATCTTTAGGGTGGACAATATGGCAATGGTGCAGATCCCTAACAGACAGTCCGCCAGGGACCCGCAGTTGCTCAAGTTGATGAGGGTGTTTACTATGAGGTGTTTGGAGCACGATATTTTGTTTCAAGCTTGGCATGTTCCCGGGGTGGACAATGACATTGCGGATGCTTTGTCTTGTTCACAGTGGCGGAGGTTCCATGGGCTAGTCATGGAGGCGGACGAACACAAGACGCCGGTACCAATGGGGCTGTGGTGCGTGTGAGAAACCGGGTCATACAAATGTTAAGAGCGTCGGTGGCAGTTTCTACCTGGAGAGTGTACGAACAAGCATGACGGGAATTTTGGGACGGTGGGGCGGTGCGGCAGGAGGATCGCTGGCTGGTGCAGTTTATGCTGCGAATGATGGATAAGGGGATGTAGAAGGTGACGAAAAAGATGTATTTAATGTATATTGGATTAATAATTAACTGTTGCGGTAATCTCTAAATTAGCCAGACAGTGTTACCTTGTGGCAGACTGTCACAAGCGCTGGTGTTGACAATTTAATGCCGAGCACTGGAAACCACTGTCTCAAATTAAGCACTGATGTTTCTGCAGGTTTGCAGTCTGAGGATACCCTGGCTCTTGCAAAATCATCTGAAACCAGACACCAAGGGGCAAATGTTTCAAAGGGTTTTACCCATTCTGTGTCTATGGGAAAATGTTTTCATACATTAGGCCTCAGACCCTTTGCACTTGCTGTGTCTCTGGCAGGTTTAAAGTAACAATGACTAGGACCCCTTTAATAAGCTTTTCAGCCCTTCAATACACAAAGTTGTGCCTCCATTTTTCCTACCTCAAATCTTCTGACCTCAGAATGTCCTTACCACTTTTTCTTGCTAAGGAGACGAAGGCAAAGGGAGGTTTTTTTCCTGTTTGACCCTGTTCAGATCTGAGGAGGGCAAGGTTGGCAGGCTTTAAGCATAATGTGCTCCAGCACTGACTATCACACTAATCCCTCTTCAAACTTTGGTTCCAAGCATATTCCGTAAGATGCATTGATTATTTGTCAAAATCTAAATGTATGCTCCATTAAAACAAAGGGGATGTGCTCAGATGGATCACCTGCTTCCTCACTGGAAGAACCCAGAGGACCCACCTCCCCCCTTTCACCTCTGAAGCCAAGGATATCACCTGTGGTGTCCCCCAGGGCTAAGCCCTCAGCCCCACACACTTCAACACATCTATAACCCTGCTGGCCAACATCATCAGATCCCACGGTCTTAATATAGTTTCCTACGCAGACAACACCCAACTCATCATCTCACTCACCTACAACCCCACCTTCAACAGAACCATCTTTCACTAAATCATGACATACGTCACTGAGTGGATAAAGAACAACTGCCTGCAGCTGAATACAGACAACACGGAAGTAATGATATTTGGCAACAGCAGCAACACGTGGAACGATTCTTGGTGGCCATCAGAACTAGGACTCACACCAACCCCTTTCCAACCACGCCAGAAACCTCAGAATCATCATTGACAACAAACTCACCATGACATCACAGATCAACGCCATCTCCCCTGCATGCTTCCTCTCTCTGCCCATGCTACGTAAGATCTTCAAGTGGCTACCCCTACTCACGAGAAGCACCGTGACACAAGCACTCATCACCAGCTGACTAAACTAAAGCAATGCCCTCTACATAGGAATTACCAATCACCTTCTACAGAGACTTCAGACCATACAGAACTACACAGCCAGACTCCTCCTTGGCCTTCCCCGATGAACCCACATCATACCCCACCTCAGGAAACTCCACTGGCTCCCCGTATAGAAGAGATGCCAATTCAAGCTGCTGACCCACACCTATACTCTCTGCATCTATCACAGCAGAAGCAGAGGATGCTCCTCCTCCCACATTGTAGCAAAGACCATGGAAGAGCCTACCCACGCACCACAGGC
Source organism: Lissotriton vulgaris (assembly GCF_964263255.1). Lineage (NCBI taxonomy): Eukaryota > Metazoa > Chordata > Amphibia > Caudata > Salamandridae > Lissotriton > Lissotriton vulgaris. The sequence continues at coordinate 635,435,199 of NC_141700.1, read as the reverse complement.
CCATCACCTCACTTAATTCCAAATGGTCCTCAAGACCTGGCTGTTCGAATAAGCCTCAGAGGCCTGCAAGTACCAGGATACCCTATTGGGTCCTTAGCCACACTTTCTAACTCCTGATTGATTGATTGAAAAACAAGATGCTAGCCATATGTATATTCATAACACTTAACAAAGCATGCTATCTAAGGTGGTACAGAGTCTCAGCATTCATAACAGCAGTATTCCATACTGTATTTAACATTTCACCTTCTAACCTGCTATTGTCATTCAAAAGTTTATACACTCAGATTACAAACTTACTTTTGACAGCTCAATCTGTTGTTCAAATCTAGCTGTTCTTCTGCTACATTTTTTGAAAACCAACAGACAAAACTGCCAAACCACAGAGCCAGATCAATCTGATGTGATTGATCTGGCTCTGTGGTTTTTTGTTGCTGCCTGGACAAGCGCTGGGATGCCCGAGGGTAACTACGCGCTATATAAAATTCCAAATAAATAAATAAATAAATCATGTGCCATCTTGTATGTCTGATGTTATTATGAAAATCATGAATTTTCCTACTACCTCTTGCACTGCCTAAAATGAAGGGTCTATTTCGATAATGTCAATATCTGCTGCTGCACACTGCCTTTGTACCCAGCCTACCCTCACCCCACTTACATTAACCCTCTTATAACAGACAGATCCAATAAAACACACTCATCACCCGATGTATCTACCCAGTATTGAACATAAAGTACCTTGACCCTGCACCTGGTGACTCGCCTACCTCTGTCTCCTTTTGGAATGCTTGATCTGTCTGTAATAGAATGACATTTACCACTGATCACTTTGACACTCACAGTTCACTGCCTTTAGTGAGACATGGAGTGGCCCCAAAGGCTTGCCCAAACCTCTGTGTACTCTATCCAGATTCCAATCTCCCTACAGCCTACATGTGGGACTCCATTGCTCCCTTGGCTAGGGTTCTTAACTCTCAACTTCCTTAGGCAAATTTGCATGACTCCCTTCTGCTATGAAGCTGGTTGACTATCTACTAAAACAGAGCCATTTACAAACCTTTGAGAACTGCATTTAAAGTTGTCCACATAATTTCTCAAGACTAACTAACTGACGTACAACCAGCTAAACACCGATTAGGAATCAATGATCCGGGAACCAGAACTTGCCCAAACCTCTATGTGCAGTGTTATAGATCCTGGGGCCTCATTTATAAAAAGTGGCGCATCGCTGCAGGAAAACAGCGATGCGTCACTTTTCATTGCGCCCTCCTTACGACATTCCTGATGCGTCATATTTAATGTATGACGCATCATGTCGCAAGGAGTTACAGATACGTCAGTATTTCTGACGTATCTGTAAGCGCAAAAGTGACGCATTGCTGGAGTGTGTCACAAAAGTGACACAACTCCAGCAATGCGTCCTTTCACATGGGGAAAGCCCCATGTGAAAGGGCTTGCTTCAGTCTTACGCCTGCTGTGAGGCAGGCGCAAGATTTTGACGCAACAGCGTCCTAAAAGTGACGCAGTGAAATCTCATAGATTTCACTGCGTCACTATTACGAGGCTTTTTGCAGGGGAACGCCCCCTCTGCATACATTATACCTGACGCAGGTATAATGTGGCGCAGGGGTTTAAAAAGTGACGCATCTACCTAGATGCGTCACTTTTTAAATATGGCACAACGAGACGCATTTTTTACACCGCTGGTGCGTCACAAAAAGTGACGCACCGGCGACGCAAAACTGACGCAAGGCCTTCATAAATAAGGCCCCTGATCTCTCTAACAATACCTGGTGGATTTTGCCAAGTAAAAAAACCCAGTATTGCTTTTGGCAAACCAAAATGAATTACACTACATCAAAATGTTATCCTTTAGCAGCATATTCCGATAGTCAATGCTGTGAATAAATATCTGCTTGACTATGGCATCTTGATATATCTAGTTCATGCAGACAAAATGTAAAAAACATGACTTTACAATTGGTACAAAAGAGAGCTAGCAGACTCCTAAATGAGACTAGGAGAAGACATCATATTACACCAACTCTTAGATTTCCTTATTGGCTGCTCTTCAGACTTCATTGCAGCTAACGTTTAGCCTTAAACATTAAAACACACCCTTTGATTGACAGGAGAACGGCTACTTCAGATTCCTATGACTAGGGCTGTTTCGTTTGGTGATAGGCCAATTGCTGTAGGTGCAGCAAAAGCTTGAATCAATTTTTCCCTAAAGTTCCATTCACTTTCCTTCTTTCAGGCTTTTCACAAACAACTGAGGTCTCTGCTTTTTACTTATTAAGTAGTTTCTTGAAACCTGCTGCTTTCTTTTTATTCTTTCTATTTTTACTTGATAGAGCCAAGCAGCCTGGGTTTGTATAGAGCTTTATAAGTATTAAATAAACTAACATAAAATATCATGCCAAAACTGCCAGTATATGGAAATTACCCTGGAAATCAGAGCAGTTCGTTGATAATTCTCCATTCCATAAAGGACATCCTGTGATACCAGGTGATTCAACATCACGCATTGAATTTTAGATGCAAAATCGATGCGCCTGTACACCTAAACTTAGCATGCTGGCTTCAATGTTAGGCCCACGCAGTCCCAGAAGGAAGTTCTCAGAAAACCCACCTTGGGCAACCCCCAATCTCTGATGTTATGGCGAATAGTTACAGAGTGGAAGGGATTTCCATAAGAGGTGCTGAGTGATGGAGATCTGAAATGACAGAACAAAGGGAGATCAACAACCATATCATTGGTACCCATTCTGTGATGGCAGCAGAGTAAAATATTGATAGTAGTTAATGTGCAGACCAGTTCAGTGTAATCCAATGGGCGTCGATGATCACACACGCTTTGACTAGTTCTAGCAAAAATACCAAACACTGTTAAATGTCAAAATGAGCCTTTGTACTGAAATAGATGCTTCTAAACATGGAGCTCAAAATAAGTAGTGGTGGTGGAGCTCCCTCTCAGCCAGACTATAAACTGGGCCCTTATTCTTTAGACAGCCTCATCTACCTATTAGTAGTGCAGGACTGAGATGAAAGACTACTTCAGAGAATACACCTGAATCAAGACACCGCTCAGTAAAGTGCCAAGACAAATTCAGTAAATTAAAAAGTATTTTTTAAATTAAATAAGACAAAAAGGACAACAATTGGAATCAGTCATTGCAAATAATGTTTCAAAATAGTAATTCTATTCCACATGGCTTCTGCATTGTGCATGGACAATAAAAGGTTCTGTGCAGAAGTCACAAGTGGCCACTGAAGGCTTCTTCCCATTTCAGTGGCACACCATGAGTCCCAGCTCCAGGGGCCACATGCCTTCAATCAGGCTAAAGATGCTGGATGAGAGCCATTTGCCTTGTGCAGACTGGCAATGATCACAGATTCTAAACTTTACAGAGCTCCTTTGTGGTGTCTCTGGTTTGTGTTCCACAACAGCCAAAGTGTCTTCTGGATCTTTGAATCTGTCTAAGCCAGTAGAAAGGACCCCCTACTTCTATTTGCAAACTCCAACCTTGATGTTCAAGCCAACATCCTTGCCTGTCACCCTCCACTGGATAGTTCTCATGCCGGATACCAGCTTGCTATGAGTGCAAGTTGGCTCTGTCACTCTCTTCCCAGTTCTAACAAAGAGTATTGACCATTACCATACAAGTTACAAGTGGTCAACTCATCTGCTTCACAAGAAGAGAATTTTGATGCCATGTTGTTTCGATAGAGGCTACCAGGAGATCAGTGACACCTATCCCTTTGCAGAACATAACTCATTCAGTTCTTGGTCAGAGCGTCACAGTCTCACCTCCTTTACAGAAGCCTCTTGTCAGCTTTAAAGTTCTATACTTTTGTAATTCATCTGTCACATCCACACATTCAGACTTCTAGCTGTGTTCTGTCTATTGGGAGCAATCACAAGGCTGGACTCCAGTGGTTAACAAGCCAAATACCACCTCCTATTGATTCCTATTGGGCAGGGGTATGTTTCCTTGCCTTGCAGGCAACAGTCAGAAACCATCTTCCAATGCTTCAATATGAAACACATAAGATATGACACCTAGAAGAACGTCCTCACTCTTACTCTTTCATCCCCAACCACTCCCTAGTTTACTATAGGTTTTGCACTTGCAAGAAATGTACATGCGCAGTTTTTGCAAAGATTAGTGAGACAGCGAGGAAGAGGAGGAAAGCAGCCCAGGAAAGCCGCAGTACAGGTGAATGGTTTTAAACTTATTTTTAATTCGTGTTTAATTACTTGAAATAATAGGGTGGTGGAGGCGGGGGCTGGCCAACCACGCTCCGCTGCGGAGTGTGCAGAGATTTGCCTTCCCCGCGTTTTCCGTGGAACGCGGAGGTGGCAAATCTCCACACACTCTGCGGGCAGAGCGGAGTTCTCCGCCCGGTGTTACTTTTATGACCTCTGATCCTAAGCCTGCCAGTGAAAAGAGACCGGAACTATATTTCTCTCCATTCCAGCATTCCAGCTTCACTAGTCCTTTGAAGCTTCACTGTAGTTGGCCCTTGTACATGTCATCCCCTCTCTGTGCCTACTAGGGGCCCTATTACGCATAGGGCGCCTATTCCCTGTTTGCGCCATGACACATCTTAAAACAGGCGTACTGGGCCCAAACAGGGAAAACGTGCCCTATTACATTGAGTGTGAAAATTACAAAAAAACTATTTGATGGACAGAATGTAGATCAATGTCTTACATTCACCCCAGTACAAGGATCTGGGCCTAAATCCATCGTTTTTTGCACTCCACACCACCCTGGGTCAGATAATGGCTTTATGCAAATCAGCTCTGACCCTGTGCCCCATGGGAACAGTCCAGTCCGAACTACACAGCCATATCTTTCCCAGACCGGAATCAAGCATCCGAGGACCGGACCGGTTTCGAGGTAACACCTCTCATCAGCCCGGCTAGCTTGACTCCAGTGGTGTGGAGGCTCTGGGACCCACGTCTGAGCTACCCCAGTACACTCAGGGAGAAAATTACAAAAAAACAATTTGATGGACAGAATGTAGATCAATGTCTTACATTCACCCCAGTACAAGGATCTGGGCCTAAATCCATCGTTTTTTGCACTCCACACCACCTATTACATTGAGTGGGCAGCACATTCAAGTGAAAAATGGATGGTTTTGAAGCAGCCGCTCTATGTTTCATGGTGCAGGCGGCAACCTGCCTGCATTTTTAAGAGGAGAGAGAGATCCCCTTGCAGGTGAGTGCAGTGTATGACTGCACCTGCCTGCAAGGGGATGCCTGGGGCATCATAGGACTCCTTTTACCCCTCCAGATACTGCCACCAAGCGGTGCGCTGACATGGGATTCCCTTATTTGCATGGGGCCACACCCCATGCAAATGAGGGAATACCATTTGGTGATAACGCTGGTGCTATATATGCGCCAGCACCATCTGTATAACAGAAAGGGCTGCTCAGGCATCTGCGGCCCTTTCTGTAATTCCATAGTTCCCTGGAAGCGCGCAAAGCGGGCACACATGCCTGTTGAACCCCAGAGGCATTTTCCACAATATGGCCCCAGCAAGGTGTTGTTATCCCTTTCTTTGCTTAGAGGCTGCAGGAGGACCCTGTGGGGTAGAGCCAAGGGAATTTTCCCCATCCATTCTGCAGTTCCCTCATGCAAAGAAGGGGGGGGGGGCTGCACATCTGAGGTAAAAGAATTAAATGCAACACATTTGCATGCAATTACCAGCAACCATGTAATCAGTCCTAAGACATCTGTTCATGTTTTGAAGAAAACACATGCTTTAAGAAATTAGTTATTGGTTTCTCAAGGCATATATATTCAAAATGCCAACAGCCCAGTCTAAATAAACAAGCAGGGGACCATGCCAGAGGGGGTGTGATTTCTCACAAATAGGAATTGAATTCTCATACTAAGGGCCTGATTACGAGTTAAGTGGTGCGGCTCTGGGTCTGCCCTGCTGCCGCACTGCCAAACCCGTGGTCGGGCCGGCCGTTAACCCCTTGCATGCTGATGACGGCCCCCATCCGTCATGCACTACAAAGCACATGTGCTGATGACAGCTGGGGGCCGTCATAAACCCGCCCACTTGCGATTTTACCGCACAGGCGCAGAATCGCGACCGCATGCAAGGGGTTAAATTACCAGTTTTTTTGTGTCTGGTATGCTTTTTTTTCTGTTCCCATGGTGGTACGTCAGAAAATGGGCACTGCAATGGGAACGACAAAAACCGTTCCTGCAATGACATGGACTGTAAAGTCCATACCGTGCAGGAACTGGGGTGCAAGCACATAGGGGGGCACATGTTTTTCCCCCTGCATGCACCCCATGGCCCAGAGGCAAGATTTGTTTCCTCTCTGCCACGGTTTCCATGGAGGAGGAACCACCATATTTTCGTGGCGGATAGGAAACTTGTAATATGCTTGGCAGGACCGCAGCAGTCCCGCCAAGCATATTGATGCATCTACACTGCCAGGGAACTGTGGGTCCCTGAAGGTTGCGGCGTGGCAAAGGCGGTAGTAGGGCAGTCGAAAGACCACCACTGCCACGCCCCCGCGAGTCTGGCGGTCTGTGCACGCCAGGCTCGTAATAGACCCCTAAAAGTAGTGTTCGAAAACAAACAACAATAGATATACTGCAGCAAGCAAGTGGTTAAGCGCATAAGTTGCGTAGGGCTTAAAAAGTGGGAATGCGGACCACACTATGCATAGCGAGAACCACTGCTTAAATATGGTAAATCCATCCATGTAAAAACTCTTTCCTTAAACTAAATGTATGTGAACTAATATATTTAATTCACATTAATTCTTTTCGCGAAAATCCTTTTGTATCCCAACAATTTCTTCCATGGATGATGACAAGTAAGCCATCTTTCTTGAATACATTTCAGGCCCAATTATTACCAGCTTCTTCTCATAATAAGATAGTATTACTGTCCCTCAGACCTCAGTTTGCTTAATGTTTTGTTATATTGCTGCTCGTGTGTTCCTTCAAATGAATTTTCCATTTCTGCTCAGTTTTGACCAGGCGCACATTGTCACGCAGGCATTGCAACATGTAGATGCAACGACTAATACCACATGTTTAATAATGTTTTCGATGTATTTGCTGTCTGGAGTGCGGGAGTGTGACTTTATTGCATGTGATTAATATTGTTTACATGTGTCAAGTTGTTCCTGGTATCAAACGAACGTGTCTCTGTGACTCTTCAACTGATTTGGTCTAAAAATCATATACTAATTTGTCAGATAAGTATCCAATTCCAGATATGTTGTTGCTTTTTAATAGCTGATCATGCACCTTTTAATTATATCACATTGTATTGTACCGACAAGTATGTCTCCTTTGTCTGCCTTTTTTATTCTATCCAATGCATTTTGTAAATTTTCCAAGAATTATTCTCTTTTTTGTTATTGTTAAGGCACTCTTTTTTGAGGGCTGCATTTTTTGTTCTGTTTAATTAAGTATTAAAACAGACTGAAAAGTATCAAGTACTTTGGGTAAGATGTACGAATGGATTGTGATTTGGTAATCGGTTGCAGATAGCCTAGCAACTGGTAAAAGGTAAGATTTGCAGATATCAACATGATTTTTGTCTCCAGTTGCAAAAATAATGATGCAAAATAAATCTCACTGACCCGCTACTGATACTACTGGAGTTTGTGATTACCTATTAGTGATTATCAATTCACAGTTTTTATTCTTGATTCGCTAGTTGTGCATGGTTGCAAAAACAGGTTTTTGCAGTAGCAAGTTACCATCAAGTGAGAGCAGGTGGTAATCAGGTACAAAGCATAAAAGGGGTGGAAACTTTTATTTTTGTTTTCCACAATGGATGTGCTGTATGCTCTGGCGGGGAGGATGAGGCTGTTTGCGCCACACCACCACAGGAGAAGGTAAAGACAGTAGCTAATTTTCAGAGTCAAGGGGACTTGGTTTCAGCAGACTGAGGAGTATATGTTTAGCAAGTATAGGTTCAGCAGCACTGTTATTTTAGATTTACTAGCTGGGTTAGACCCTGTGTTGTGTAGGTACACACACATGAGTGTTTCTATACCAGCCCACATTCGGGTAATTTGTTGTCTACATCTTTTAGCATCAGGATACTGTCAAGAGGTTGCTATCACAAGGGGAGGGGTTTCTGAAAGTGGTATTTCATGTTTCTTTTACAACATTTTGGATGCAATGCTGCTAAACATCAATATTTTTCCCAGCTCACAACACGTTTTGCAGCAAACCACATTTGATTTCTGTTCGCATGGCACATTCCCCACAGGTGTTAGGCTGTGTTGATGGGACACCTGTAAGAAAGTGCCCACCTAGTGCTACAGAGTTTTTGTTTAGGAATTGGAAGATCCAGCGTCCCTAACATATTCAAATAGTTTGAAATTCTACTTCTTTAATAACTGACCTTGTGGCTAAATGTTCAGGTTCCACCCATGACTAATATCTTTTTTGGGCACCGAACCATATACAGCAGGCTTGAAAGGGGAGACTTTGGGGGAGATTATCTTTTAGGTATTTCTACATTTCACTTTTACATATTTCACATGGATTCCAAGTCGATATATTCAGAAGTATGTATAATAATTCCGTATTTGATATGAGTGGTTTTAATTGTATTTTTAATTTCTGTTAGGTGACAGTGAATGGATTTTGACCCCATATTTCAATGCAAGTACAGTGAGTAAATGCAGTTATAATATTTCCCACAAGCGGACAAGCATAGTTACCAAGTGTACTTTTGAGCTTCTTAAGGGAAGTTTTCCCTGCCTTATAAAAGTGGTGGAGCCCTTCAGTATTCACCTTCAGTGGAATGCAAGATTGTGACAGAGTGTGCTATGCTGCACAATTTAGTAACACATAAAGGACTTCCAATGCAGCCTGATAAAGACAGCTCTAATGAAGAGGAAACCGACCCCCTCAAACACATCCCAAGATGCCAGCAGAGCAGCAGGATAGAAGGGAGAGACACATTTACATTATCAACAATTATTCCAAATGTAATGTTGTTTATAGAAATTCAAGACTTTATGTAATCTCCCCATAACTCTACTGAGCTACACCTTTGTAACAGTGGAACATTGCAAGCTGGGTTTGCATGGTCAATTGGGTATTCCAGTCAAGTTGCCAATTGTCAAAACGTTATCCAAAATGTTACATTTTAAATAAAACATCTCAATGTCTTCTGTTTTATTGCTGTGTCTTCTCAACAATAGAATCTCTTAGTGACTTAATTTTTTCATTTAAATTGTCTGGACTATAAATCATAGCAAACATGCCTTCATCAATGTTTCTTGCTAGGATGTGGATTGCATCATATTGATTTGTTTGAATGGCTAACAATGGTTTTTCAATTTTCACAAATTCTGATCACGATGGAGTGGTGTAGGTATCAGCGAGTCTGGTTGGAAATCGTGGTTGGAGTGGTAAGAATCTTGAGTTGCTGGACTGGGATAGAGTTCTGATGCACCCGAGAGAAGTTGCTATCAAGTCACGCCTACGCCTTATTCAATATAAAATCCTACGATAGAGTACGCCTTCACCGAATGGGGAGGGCAAGCGACCCGAATTGCCTGAGGTGTGGCCAGGGGAGGGGGGATTTCTATCATATTATTTGGGATTGCCCTGACATAAAGCAATATTGGACGGAGATCATGAGAGAGCTGGGAGAGGTCCTGGAGGTTACCCTGCCGCTAGACCCCAAACTGGTCCTGTTAGGTATGATGAACAGTGTAGACTTGAACCGCCCTCTGTTGATCTTTCTGGTTCTGGCCCTGGTGGTGGCTAAGAAAGACGTGGCAAGGAGACGGGGGGCCCCAACACGGCCGGAGCTGGAGGAATGGAGGAGAGGTATGGACTTATATATGGCAGCGGAAAGGGTCACATATAAGGCAAGAGGATGCCCTAGGAAGTTTGCCAGAGTGTTGTGCAGGTGGCGCCGATATCATGGCTTGGATTGAGGACTGGGAATTGGAGGAAGTGAGAGGCCCACTTGTCCCGGACAAAGGAAAGTATTATTGTAGACATTGTACTTCAACGGGCGGAAGCCCCCGGAGCAACATGGTTCACTTGGAAGGTGTGCAGGAGGGCAAAGTGTTTTTAAGGGAGGGGGAGGAGGGTGGGGAGATGAGGGGTGGGGCTTGATGATCTGTTGTGACAAGCGTGTTAAGTTTAAGCACTGTAAAAAGCAAATAAAAACATTAAAAAAAAAAAAAACAATCTTGAGTTGCTGTGTAAAATACGTTGATCTGCCTCGTGTAGTTGCCCTGAGAGTTCTCCTAGATTTAGGTGTGTCTCTTCTTGTAGGAAAAGTTGTTTCAGACACTATTTCTGACGGTGTGACCTCCATTGCTTCACTCATATCATGGATATGATATGTCTGCCACTTTGTGTCATCATGTTCTTCTGTAATGTTGCTTTCTGTCTCTCTATATAAATTGTCATCTAAGTGTAAATAATATGTATGTAATTTTGAATGACGCATAACAGCCCTTGTTGAAGTGTAAACTTCTACAGGCTATGATGAAGTCATTGTTTTTCTTTCCAGAATCATGATACAAGTGTTTTATGTTATTGTTTTTAATTACGTAATTACACTGTAACATAATATTAAAATTTGGATTCTTTTGAACTTCTAAAACCTTTAGAACTGCCATTTGATTACAAATGCCATAATGCAAATGATTAAAGATAACACGTGTAGATGGATTGAAAAGGTACATGAGCTCCAAACAAATTGAATCTGTTTTTATATAATGGAATTACACTTATGATTATTTTTAATATAAGCTCCAACATTTGTATTGTGTTATTTAACAAAAATAAACTTACCTGCCTATTCAATATTAGTGAGCCTCCATACTACTGTTTCGGTGGCTGGTAGAAGACCCTCCTCCAGTGGACAGTTTCCTTTCTCCTATTAGCGAGCTTCTCTTTTATGTGTGCGTGAAGGTCGTAGGACCGATTGCAAGTTATTACACCCAGAGCAATGATCCTTTTTGGGCTATGACTCTAAATCAGCTTCTTTGCGACTTCAGGCACAGTCAAGGAAGATTTCCAAAACGTTGATCTGTGTTAGCTACACACTCCTCCATTAGTGTAGCTATCTTATCATCTGAGAGCTTGTGCTTCCACTATCTAAAGGAGTCCTCTGTCTGCCCTTCCTGAATTGCCATTCTTCCCCAAAAAAGTAGCCCGCGTCTCCAAACAGGTCCTCATGGTAAGCCCCAGTGCTTCAGAATGGCAGTCTAACAATGTATTTCCTGATTATTCATGGCATCATATGTGTCTGAGTGCCATTTTTAATTTGCAAACATGTAGAAATCACTTTCAGTGGTTCTGTATTTATTGTAAGCAAATCCCAAGAAATCGCTAATAGGAACATGTACACGAAAGTACATTTTATTTTCCGAATCGCTAATGTGATTTTTTAAGAATCGCAATTTACGATTTGGTAAAACAGACAATAGTACATCCGGCTCCATATGAAATATGATAGCTACGTAATTGTTTGGCGGCTTCAATGTGTAGTATTCCAATGGTTCTATTATACTTATAATGTTATTAATAACATTATGAAAAAAAGGTCTCATTCTCATTATTCTCATCAACTATTACACTAATGATTGATATAGTGAAAATAATGATGTGCCCTCTTGAATTAATTTTAATTCCCTGTATATTAAATTGTATTTTGATATGTTATCAACATATCAAAATATCTGTTGTTGTAATACTTTATCGAATAAAGTATTACAACAACAGATATGTTATTCCCAAGATTTTTGTGTGGCTTCTCCCGTTTGTCCAAGCAACTGATCTTTTATTTGCTGGTGGGCGTATTTTAAAAAATGTTGGACTTTTTAAGACAGAAACTGCCGGTGTGCCTTTCTAAGTTAAACCTCTAGAAAATGATGGCTTATGGGTGATGTGGTTGTGGTGATATCTGTTTCCTTTGCAGGCTGTGAAGTTTGATCTCCTAGTTCCATGTTGAAGTGCAGCAAAGGGCCCAGAGGATGGAACTTCAACTGGGCACTACCAGAGCATTGCAAATGTTGTCCTTGGGTGAGGTTTTGTATGAAAACATAATGACAGCCATACACAGTACAAATATGATGAACCTCATTGGCTGACATCCATGCCCATTACTCATTCACCTTCCAGGCATATCATCATTGCCCATGGCGAACATGAGAGTCAAAAATATAAACCAGCATGGGTGGAAATAAAGTGCATGAAAAAGAGGCCATAGGTTTTATGATAGAAGTGTGAATACCCAGGTAGACTCTCCTGGGTGCCAGTAACTGTAAACAATTACTCTGCGTCTATGCATGATCTTGAGCAGCAACGTGATGTCACAAGCAAGAAAGCCACTGCTGTAGAATAATGTAGGCAGTCACCTTGGATGTCTTTCAGGTCTGTATCTGTCCCATCCATTCCTTTTCCTAAAAAGCCAAGCCAATTTACTGATAAGGAGGACAACATGTGGTTTCTCCTTTGAGCACCACTGCTCCATGAATAACCAATTTCAGCTGAACACTCCATAGTGTATAGATCAAACTGACATTCAGGCACTACTACAAGAACTGTTTTATTAAAATATTTTTTTTAAAGATTTTGTTTTTTACAACATATTTCAATTAGGAACACTTTAGAGAATCATAATTGCACATACAGTCCTGGGATGGCTTTATAAATAAATGGGAAATGGGTGAGAAGCAATTCATGGATCGTGTGTGAGATAATTAAATTTGGTATAATTAGAACCGCATTGTGGAATAGGTGGTAAGAGGGGAGAGATTTTGGAGACCTCTAGTGGGATCCCAAGAAGGATGCTTTTCCCAACCACTATAATGCATAGACTGATTCTGTACTCAAGATTTCTATCTCAAGTATGTCCTCCGAAAGGATGCAACACAAGGTTAAGAATATCTTTGGTGCTCCTGTATGAGTATTTACAAACTTATCACTAGCTCATGCCCACTCTGGAAACAGATTTACTCTCGTCACGGTGGGCAAGAGTAAATCTACTTTCAGGGCGGGAAGGACAAGTGAACCTCCAAAATTTGTAGTGGTATATTGGAGAAGAGGTTTCTGATAGGTAAGACAAAAGCATTTTCTCTTGGCGAAAAGAAAAAGAAAAAGGTTCCAAATTCCAATTGTTTCCAATTCATAGCTTTTCACATATGTAATCATAATCTAGGCACATTTGATGCCGCAGAAAAGCCTTCGTAAATGAGAAACTGTATGTGCTTTTATGGACATGTTTTTTAAATGTTCCGAATAAAGCTTTATGAGTTTGAGAAACTCTAAGGACATTCCTGGGAACCTGTGATTGTGGCAGCTTAGCACATATTCTTAGAACCCTTTTTGAACACCAACATATCTAATAATTACTCCATATTACAGAAGAAAATCTGAGATAGGCATTTCTGACTTGTTTTTTGAAGCTAGGCCTACATAATGTGGCTCTGCGTGCTGATATCGGGAGGCAAGGAAGCAGAAGGAATTCTGGGAGGGCTTTCCTCTCCAGGGATGACGTATCTCATTCATCCTCTTCCAGCAGCATCTCGCTCCCTGATTGACAAATTAGCCGGATACCACGCATTGTGCACGATGACTATCAGAATGTGTTTAGCACCGGCAGTCTGGTGCATGATTAATATTGTGCAGGGTAATCAGCTGTTTGCACATTTCCCCAGCCATTCGTTCCAAAGACAACGGGTGAGTCAATGGAACTTTCTGCTCCGGGGGTGGGGGGTTGGAGCGAAGGAGTGTGTGGGGGGTGGGGGGGGGGCGGGAGGGGGTTACACTAAGCTAATTGCAGCTGGGCTTTGAATCCACATTTCGATAGGCTGTGTGTATCAGATTTCATTCCACGCCATTACTAGCCTCGAGGAAGCAGACACCACTTAACTCAGAATTAGATTTCCAGCAATTAGCGGACGGGGGTTTAACAAGCAGGGAAGCAACGATTTCACTCCCATCACTCCCTGCGCCCCCCCCACCTCCCCCACGGACGTTTGGATAACAATGTGAGTTATGTCTCACGGAAGTGGCATTTTTAATAGCCGTGCCTCATTCTAGAACCCTTGTTATCAGTTTCTTAATTAAGCGATATGGCCCTCCCATGAGAGCATTAATCATAGTTAATAATCCATCCCATAACCACATGCCTTAGTCGAAGATACAACACGAAGATGCATAACGCGTAACACAAATTAGCTCTTTTTTTGGAAGGGGGGGGTTTTAAAAACATTTTTCATATCAAAACAGAAAAAGAAATATGACATTTGCAGCAATATGTGCAGGCTCTGCCAGGACCGTAGAGCACCACGAGTTAGCTATAAAGGTATATATCAATGTGTTCACACTCGCCGCGCCCCCAAAGGAACTTCAGGACACGTGGGCAATGTCGGTGTACTTGTAAAGCGCACTGTGACTCCATGGAGTATCCTGGCGCTGAAGACCGCTGGGGAACCCGTCCTGGTTTTCCCTGTGAGATGGTCCCTTTCTGGGTATCTCCAAGGTGAAACCAGGCATCCCCTGCGTCTGTGGGGGGCCGTTGTAGAGAAGAGGCAAGCTTAATGCCCAGAGTTGCCGAGTGTGTTCCCTGGTTAGAGTAGGCACCGAGGCGAGAATTATCGAGTCCGTTGACCCTGGTCCACGACCCTGCCGCGTCAGGAATTGAACCCTGGTCCCAGGCCAAACCTCTGCCTCAGGGTCTGCTGCTCTAATTGGTGAGCCACACTTCTCCACCAATGGATTGTGGAGTGATCTATCAAAGTATGGATCCTTCCAAGAGCCCCATTTGTTCACCACTGGATCTGTAAACCGCCTCCTCTGCTATGGAGCTCTCGAACAGGAATCCATACCCTGCAGCTCCTCCTGAAAGGTGGGGGGTGTCTTCCAACTCGAGTGCCTGGCTATGGCCCGTTTGGTCAGTACACAGTCAATGGCAACCAGGACGCGGTGTCCCGAAGCCCATCCCAGCCGGGGAATACTCCGAACAGAACCTTCCTGGGATCCGCTCAAATGAGAACCCCATCACCTCTTCCAGTATGAAAAGGATTCTGTCCAAATACGTGGAAATAACTGGGCACTCCTACACCATGAGAATCCAGTTGCCTCTGTGGTATTGCCGGAAGTTGGGCAACACGATGTTATGCGCTCCTCAAGGGGGAAGGCTAGTGGACCCTTGCACCCGTATTTGTGGTGGTAGCGGTGGTAGTGTCTGTTGTACACACCATATGAGAGACTAAATAGCCCGGGGACCCGGACATAGTCAGAGTTGAGACCACCACTGTAACTCCTATGTACGTGGTCTTTATTGCCAACCCAGGCCTAGCCGCCACCACACTACAGCCTCCTCCTGCCCCAAATCAGAGGCAGCCGGCCCAAGGCCATCCCCATCCTCCATAGCCCATCTGGTGTGTAGTATGTTCTATGGAAGTATTTGAATCGTTCCAGTCACAGCCTAGCGGGGATAACCAAATGCCTGGCTGCCATTAAAGCCTCGACCCAGTTCTCCTTAGGTTCTCCAATGTCTGCTTCCCCACGTTCCCACAAGACAGTCATTGGATCAGGCACATCAGTGACTAGAGTCTTATACAGCCGTGAAATACCCTTCCCACCAATTTTGGGTTAAAGGGGATTGTGCTCAGGATGCAAGGCAGAATCTTTTCCTGAGTATTCAAAGGCATGTCATAGCTGTAGATGGATGAAACATTGAGATCTTTGTAGCTTGTACTCCTCAGTGGGTTGTGCAGAGGAGAGCATGTGTGTGTACATCCACACCTCCCCTAGTTTAGAGATGTCCAGCTTGTCCCACCCCTGGAACCCTTTTTGCTGAACCATGTGCCCAGCCACAGGGACATTTCCTTGGTGGGCCTTGAGACCCACCCGATCCATAGAAGTGCCTTGTGCCAGCATTCAATTGGGATACCAGTGACCTCAGGTAGTTACAAAGGGGTCCTCATGCCATAGATCCAGGACCATGAGGCTGAGACGGGAAGCTTGCCAATTCGAACGGAAAGTCCAGGAAGTCCTTGACATCGAAAATCCAACATTTATGCAACCTACTAGTATAATTGAACATTCAGTGCCCCTAGGCCCCCATCAAATGGTGCCTGGATATATATGTTATGTGCTTTCGAGGGGTCCCACCCAATACATAGGGGGGTCTTGCCCCATACATAGCTGTTGATGATAGCTTGAAACTGAACAAATTATGTCTGTCGTATTTTATAGGGGTAGTATTGTCGGAAAAATAACAACTGTGGGACTAAAGAGGGATTTGCCCCAATTGATTCAAAGGCCTGTGGCATCCCCATACACTTGTGGTAATTGCATTAACCTCGGGATAGAGGCCTCGGGTGCAGAATGAACAGGAGAACATCATCAGCATAAAGCGAAATGCGTTTCTCAAGCCGTCTTCAAATTGCAGTCCCCACAATTGCTCGTCATGCCGTATCCATTCGGACAACGGATTGATCACCACTGCAAACAGGAACAGGGACTAGGACAACCCTGCCTGGTGCTCCTCTGTATTGGGAACTGCCTAGACAGAGTTCCATTCACTCTTATCCTTGCTCATTGGGTGCTGGACAGCAGCTGGACACACCGTCGTAGAAGGGGTCAAAATCCATGTGCTTTGTGACAGAGTTAAGGAAAGGCCATTCAAATGACCAAAGACTTTCTCAAATTCAATTTGGGACAAATATGTACATTACGAGATCTACTGTGCATGCGTTAACACTTTATGTAGCCTCCTGATACCATGCTGGGTCACTCTAGCTAGAATAGAGCCCTTCTGAGCCCCAGATATCAAGGAGTGTATCACTGTCACCAGCTGGGTGACCATCACTTTCTCCAACACCATGACCTCAATGTTGAGCCGGGAAATCTGCCTGTAGGAGGCTCATTCAGGGAGTGACTTGCTTGGTTTAGGAAATAGCACCTCTGTGGCCACACTTATGTCCGTGAGTCGAGATCTGGTCTGGAGGGCGTCCTTGAACATAGCCAGCATCAGGGGGTCCGTGGCTCTAGTGAGCTTATTAAAAATCTCTACCGGCTATCCATTGGTTCCTGGAACATTGTCAGGTGGCATGGCCTGCAAGGTGGATCTTTTTTCCTTTTCCTCTATCAGTGAGTCTAGGATCATTCAATCTTCGGGGAGAGTCTGGCGATGATCAGACCCTGTGTGAATGAGTGGCAAGTTTCTGATGGAGGAGGTGGATGTGCTATCTATAAAGCACCTCCAAATAATGAAAAGGCATTTGCAAGTCCCCACTGCCAGCAGCACATATCATCTGCACCAATCTTGATCCAGCCTCAAGGCTAGCCAGCCAGAAGATGAGCTTCCAAGATTTGTCATCAAATCCATAAATCCGGTGTTACTGCTTTAGTACTGCTTTGGCACTGTTTTAGAACCATCCAGCATCCGGTGCCTGAGAGCCTGCCTAATGGGCTCCATTTGGCACTGACCCTTGTCATCGTGAGAGATGGTCCATTGTTTCTTGAGGGCTGACAGTTGCTGCTTGTAAAGTTGGTGGTGATCCAAATGAATCCAAGACAACGTTTACATCCAAAGAAAGGTTTATTCCAAGTAGGTTTCCAACACAGGAGGAGCGCCTCATCAGCCAGGAGTCCAAGAAGTAACTGAAGTACCACAACGGACACCTGGCTTCTGAAGGCTCCTCACATTTAAAAGAACACATGAATACATTCCGGTCGCATGCGAGCATGCGACCCACATTCTCGAGCTTAGCACGAGTACATTACACTACATCACCTTCCCCCTTATGCAAAGCACAAAGGAAAAACAAAATTAAAAAGCAATAAATTCATTAAACCTCGCAGGGGGTTTTCTGACGCGGCCACTGCGACTACAAGATGGAATTTCAGGGGTAACTGCAGGATCTTGCACAGAGGAGGAACCTTTTGAGAAGGTATCTAAACCAACATTTGATTGACCCCCAGAAGTATCTAAACCAACATTAGATTGACCCACATTTGGTTGTAACCAATGCGACCAATCACACCCCTCCTGGGTAGATAAATTTTTCCTCCTAGAAATTAAGTCTGCTTGGTCCGCAGTCAACTTTGCCAATTGTCTCACGTTCCACCAGCCTTTGTCCCCCAGGAAAACAGCATTCTTACTGACTTTAGCAATTTGAACAGGACTTGAAAACATAGACAACCCTTTTGCAACTTTATAGGGTTTTTTGATCATAACCCAATCCCCCACAAACATTTGTACGTCCTTCACACTCTTCACCCTGTCAAAATTCTCTTTCATTACTGCCTGCTTCTGTTTAACTGTAACGTCAATGTTATGTTATGTTATGTTAATAACTTTTATTCAGCGCACAGCTGCCCCAGCGAAGGGGCGTCCTGGCGCCTGATCAAGTACCACAACATAACAGATCGCCGCTGAGAAGAGGAAATTAGTTAGCGGAGGTGAACAGATGGGTCTTAATCGCCCGTCTGAAGAGAGTCAGGCTATTCAGGGCACGGATATGGACAGGAAGGGAGTTCCATAATCCAGCCGCCATGACACGAAAAGAGCGACCTCCTATCCTACTCAGTCTAAATCTAGGCATGTTCACTAGATAGAGGGATTCCGACCTGAGAGACCGCCTGGGGACATATGGGGAAACAAGGCCCATCAGGGCGGGAGGAGACGAGAGTTTCAAGATCTTAAATGTCAGACAGAGTGCCTTAAATTTGATTCTCTGTCTGACCGGCAGCCAGTGCAGGGAGGTCAGGACTGCCGATACAGAGCACCGTCTCGGAAGGCCTACAATGGCCCGCGCAGCGGCATTCTGCACCCTCTGCAGTCTGGTCGCCTCGGCCTGATTAACGCCGAGCAACAGAGCACTCCCGTAGTCCAGCCGGGAAAGAATGGAGGCTTGGACCACCAGTTGCCGAGTAGGGGGGTCGAAGAATTTGAGGACAGGTCTCAGTCCTCGCAGAATCCCATAACAGGTGGCTGCGATCTTCTTAGTGTGGCTGGTAAAAGAAAGGTTGGAATCCAGCCAGACCCCCAAGTTCTTCACTTCGGCCGCTGGAATGGGAAGCACCCCCAACTCAGGAGGCCACCATTGATCTCCCCACAATTCCGCTTGCTTTCCTAAAATCAGGACTTCGGTTTTCTTGGCGTTTAACTGTAAACAGTTAATACGCATCCAGTCCGCCACGGCAAGAAGCCCTGCGCGAAACCTGGGGGCAGTCACCTCAGGGTCCCCACTGAGTGTCACCGCTAGCTGCGTGTCATCGGCGTAAGATGTCATGGTTAAGCCAGATTGTCTAACTACAGCAGCTAGCGGTTTCACATACAAGTTGAACAGCGTGGGGCTCAACGCAGATCCCTGAGGGACTCCTAACCCCAGAGGATGGAACGAGGACTGACCAGGTGGAATGGCCACTTTAAAAAACCGGTCCGAAAGGAAAGAGCGGAACCATTGAAGAGCCTTACCCTCGAGTCCCACTTCCTCCAGCCTCCGCAACAGAGTGCCATGAGACACCGTATCAAATGCGGCACTCAGGTCTAACAGAAGGAGCGCCGCTGTCTGCCCCGCATCCAGCACCGAACGGAGATGTTCGCACATAAAGAGCAGAGCCGTTTCGGTGCTGTGTTGTGCCCGAAAGCCATTCTGGCTCTCGTCAAGGATATTATTGCGAGAGAGATGGGCAGACAAGATGGAATTCACGTGTGCCTCAGTGACCTTGGCGGTCCAGGGCAGGAGGGAGATGGGATTATCCCTAGTTGAAGTAGGGAATTGTTTGCCCTCCACCTTCTTTAACCAAGCAGGAAACAACGGAGAATGTAGTTCCCTACCCCTCAACAATTGAAAAGGGGACACTTGAGTCGTACAATGAGGAGAGACATTATAATTCCAAATTTTCTTTTCCAAAAACTTAAAGACGTCCACTCCAGAGGCAATAGCCGTTTGAATTCCTTCTTTTAAAACCTTATTACCACGCTCTACCAGTCCATTGGAAGAGGGCGAATAAAGAGCCACCTTCAGCTGCTTTACATCGTGAGCTTTCAAAAATTTACACATCTTGTCAGAGACAAAGTGGGTCCCATTGTCGGTCACTAAGACCCGAGGGGCTCCTTCTAATAGAAACAATCTTTCTAGAAAAGAGATAGTATTATCTGAATCCGGAGCCTCAACAAATCTATAATACATCCATTTCGAGAAATAATCAATTGCTAAAATAAGGTATCTCTTCCCTTCAGGAAGAACTTTATACGGACCGGAAAAATCTAAAGCAACCTTCTCCCAAGCCATCCCCGGAAATTGAGAAGGTTGTAATGGAGTCTGATGAGTCTTCCAATGTTTATCAGACAATAAACATTCCTCACAATTGTCAACAGTAGCTCTTACCTGGGAATCAATACCTGGCCACCAATAATGAGCTTTGATTCTCATACAAGTTTTAGTCACTCCAAGGTGACCCTCATGGGCTAACTTGACAATAATGTTTCTTAACCCACTGGGAGGAACGAATTTATCACCTCTCAACAAAACTCCATCTTTGACTGAAAGTTCTTCTGCCACTTGTGCAAAATTCCTTAAATCCCCAGATAGATTTCTAACCTCTGGCCAAACATTAGCAGAAAACTTCAAAGCTTGTGACAAAATACCATCCTTCTCACTAGCTTCCTTCCAGTCATTTTCAGACACAACCGAATTCCATACTTCAACAGCGTCCACCACTGACACATACTCCACATCTTCCTCCACCATGTCATCCTCATCATCTTTGTCCATCAACATCCTGGACAAGCAATCTGCTCTGAAGTTTTTCCCCCCAGCAATGTGCCTTAACTCAAAGTTGAATTCTTGAAGTTTAGAGACCAATCTAGTCAGCCTAGGAGAAAGACTATTAGTACCAGAAACTTTGCTAAAGATAAATGAAAGGGGTTTATGATCAGATAAAATCACAAACTTGCGGCCCCAGATGTACATCTTAAACTTTTGAGCCTCCCACACACAGGCCAACGCCTCTCTCTCAATTGTGCTGTAGTGTTTTTCGAAATCTTTCAAAGATCTAGAGGCAAAGGCTACAGCGTTTATTCATGGCAGGACACCCCTTAAAATTCCCAATGTGAAATTTGAATCCACATCTAAAACAAAAAGTTTGTTTATTTAGACTAACATTTGCTTTACTATGCCATTTCTCCTTATTTTCTTTAGTAGAAACAGCATATAGACCTTCCTCAGACATTTCATCCGAAATAAAATTAAGTTTAGTGGAAGTATCTATTGACATCGCTTTGGTAGAAATAACTGATCTCTCAATGCTAAGACTAAGATCAATAACCTCAGACAACGATGGATTTTTACAACTGAGGATCCTTTCTTTGACTTTGGAAGAAACACAATTAAAAACGAATTGGTCCCGAATATAGTTATCGAGCAAAGGGCCAAAATCACAAGTGATCGCTAATACCCTTAATGCGGAAATATACTCGTCAATTTTTTCATCCTCCTTTTGTTTTCTTTTATAAAATTTGTGCCTTTCCAACATAATATTAGGTGATTCTTCAAACTGCTTATTTAATCTAGCGATAGCCTCCACATAAACATTCCAGTCATTATCCCCAGAATGAGCAGCAGGAGGTGGAATAGGAACGAGGCTTTTAAAAATGCGTTGGGCGGCAAGGCCCAACCTACCAAACAGTAAGGCAAACTTTCTGGGAGGGGAATAGTCAGCCGCATCAATCGCCATAATATGATTTTCAAACAAGCCAAACCATTCAGACCACAACAAAGCAGGTTTTCCAGGTTTTTCAAGAAAAGGAGGAGGTTGAGTGACTTCTCTGGCAGAAGCCATGTTAAAGAAAAGGATAAAGAACCAATTAAAAAAAAATATTAAATTGTTAAAACGATACCTTGTAGATAAACACTAGTGGATAAACAATGACATTCATATAAATTGTTCCCCTGTAAGAAAACTTTACATCAGAACGAAAAAGAAGTTAATTTGAAACCCAGGCGTGTGTATCGCCGAAAACGAATCACACGTAGTTGAATAATGAAGTTGTGAAGTGAAAAACTTCACCAAAATGGCCGCTGAACGTAATGTCTAACGTAGAGCGTCAGACGCGCTCCCAGAATCCCAAGCGGCACTTCTGGCGAGAAGAACAGACGCGCTGCGGCCAGCAGCGTAACTAGGAGTTCCAAGATCCAGAAGTTCCAATGCGTCACCAGGAGATCGAAGTACCAGGCGAACATCCAGCGATGAAAGGTTCCGGTGGAATGGCAGAGAAGAACGTTCACGTTCAGGGATCCATCCACGGAAAATCCGGTAAGCGCGCAATTTGAAATGTGCAAGCGCTTGTTACGCGAAGACCCAAAGTCACAGAGTCGAGCCAGCAACCAGCTGATTGTTAAACCAAAGGCAGTTGCGGTCAGGTCGACCGTGAACAGAAAACAACCTCCGACAGTTGCAAAGAGTCTCGCATGAATTGAAAGAGACAAGCAATAAATTAAAATTTCACCAAAAATCCGCTCCTCACGTCGGTGAAAATCTCGAAATAAATGTACATATTTGTATTAACATCCAGAAGTATAGTTACCAAGAGCCAAAATCCAGAGTTGCCACGAAGATTTCTCGAATGCCAAATTAATGAAAAGTAAAAAAAAAATCTTAGCGTGGGTTGGTGAAGGAAACAATCCCGATCGTCGCCAATATGTAAAGTTGGTGGTGATCCAAATGAATCCAAGACAACGTTTACATCCAAAGAAAGGTTTATTCCAAGTAGGTTTCCAACACAGGAGGAGCGCCTCATCAGCCAGGAGTCCAAGAAGTAACTGAAGTACCACAACGGACACCTGGCTTCTGAAGGCTCCTCACATTTAAAAGAACACATGAATACATTCCGGTCGCATGCGAGCATGCGACCCACATTCTCGAGCTTAGCACGAGTACATTACACTACACTGCTCCAGGGATCTAGTTTTCCTTTCCCTTTCTTCCATCCACCCCACAACAAATGGTATTATTCATCACCTGAGCACCACTTTCAGAGCTTCCCAGAGTGTGATCAGGGCCAGTGTTGACCTGTATGTAGTCCTCGATTTCCTCCCCCACCCAATCATAGATTTGTACGTTATGCAGCCACCCTGGATGAAGCCACAAGTGTCTCCCAGACCCGGAAACCAGTTCCCTTCCCCACTACTTCAACTGGAAAATGATCTGACAGCGCTCTAGGTTGGATCCTCACCTCCTTCATGTGCGTAGGTTTGCACTAGGGATGAATCTATAGTCCAGTCTAGAGTGGGATTAGTGAGGGTATGAAAAATATGTGTATTCCTGCACATTAGGGTGAATGGACCTCGACATGTCAATAAGACCCAGGGAGTCTGTCTATATACTCGAAACTGTTGCCAGACTAACGTCTTCTGATATGTTCATTACATTGTTGAAGTACCCTCCCCACAATTAGGGTCCCCTCCAGGGTTGCAGCCAGAACGTTTGTAAGTTTTACCAAGTTTGGTCCCTCAGGGCTGGTGAGACGTATACAGAAATTGTTTTCAATGTTCTCCCTTCAAAGATGCCTGTAATCTGAACAAATCGCCTAAGGCAATGGCTTAACAACCACAAGTGGAAATGCTTTGTTCAAAATGTCTACCCCTCTAAAACCTCTAGAGCCAGCACAGCAAAATCTAGTGAAGCCATATTGGCCCAACATATTACAGTTACTGCACAACACATGTCTTTCGTGAGGGAGGAGTACTGTTGGAGCCAGTTCCTTTGCTCGGCGCAGGGTCACCTCTTTTTTTTTTTTTAAGTTTAAAGAAGGAAGGGGCATATTATCAAGAACGTCGATAAAATTATCGCCGCTTTAGCGGCAGGAAACTACCGCTTTAGCGGCGATAATGGGCTTGATAATATGCTCTTGTGAATTCCCATGGCAGCCAGGGTTCTGGTGTTAACCTGTGCTGCTATGGTAATTCACAAGGGCATATTATCAAGCCCATTATCGCCGCTTTAGCAGCAGTTTCCTGCCGCTAAAGCGGCAATAATTTTATCGACGTTCTTGATAATATGCCCCGAAGTTTATTAAAAAACAAGGGATAAGGGGATACAAAATATGAAGAACATGGTACATATACTATAAAATAGAGAAAAAGAAAAAAAAGTACAATGAAAATAAAATCTCATGTAATCATGGCTGTATCTGACTGGCAATATAACAAGATAACATTATAAACATTAAGATAATATAGTTGCAGTCTATAAGGGGATAAAGCAAACAAAGATATGACAATATGTTTAGGAAAGAGGGAATCAACTCTCTTTTAACCCTGGGATTTAATTATTCTTTAACATTCCATGTGATAATCTTGTGGGGTGAAAGTTGTATCATGGCGGACAGTAGTACCTTCCTGTGACATGTTTCAAAACCTTCCAGTCCCAACTCCCCATCAATTCCACACTTGCAAACGTGAAGCTTATTTTGCCCTCATGAACGACTGATATAGAAACTACAACTAATTGAGAACGAACCAATGGAAGCAAATGAAAGTCCACTGCAGAAGTGGGGCAAAGGCCCTCCGCACCTCCAGTGGTGTTTGGGATCGTTGTGCCCACTCCTGTCATCCTCCATCCTGGATAAAGTATATTGAATCATCGAGTGCCTTTCCCCACTGGTCTGAGGTAGGAATCTGACACGAGGACTGGTTCTCGGAAGTCAAGGGGGCTGAAGGCAAGTGTCATCGCTGGAGCCCATGAAGGTGGAGACCTTGCGCCTGTCTACATTGCGCTTTCTTGAGCCCTGCCATGTCACCATTTAGTTCACAACCTAGAAGTGCGCACCAGCTAGGGAGAAACCCAATGCTGGACCTCATATCCCCTGGACGTCAAGAGAACTCAAGATAATCTTGCAATTAATTTTTGCTCTTTGAGCCAATACCAGGAAGATTCAGGGCTATCGAAAAAGAACGGCTTGCCATGGGGTAACAACTTCAGCTTAGCCAAGTAGAGAAACATATATTGCAGTTGGAGATTCTGGACCTTCCGCTTCACCTCCAGGAATGACTTACATTAAGGTTGTACCTTGGTTGTGCAGTCTGGGAACAGCAATATTTTTGCTGTGGCACTGCCCAAATCCGCTTACTCTCTCCCCTGTCACAGAATGGCACCTCTGTCCACATAATCAAGTACACGCATATCGATAGGACCACCTACAGCCCGACAAGCACCCCCAATCCCTCCCTCCCCAACAGTCCACCCGCCGGTCTAGTTTTCTGGATCTTTTCTGGCCGCCACATCAGTCTTTCCTGGGGCCTTGCAAGGTGGCTGCATCCTCATCACCAGGCTGCAATGTGGCTCATAGCCACGTGCAGCTGCCACTCCTGTCGCATCCTCTGCCAGAGACACATCAGATCACCATGACAGCGTCCCGTGCAGGCCAGATTCCAACTAGTCACTTGTATTCAGTTGGATGCACTTGTAAGAGCTGGATCATTCAGGATTAATATGGCAGCAGGGAGCTCTTTTAACCTCCAACCTCCATCTCCGGCGTCCAGGCCCCGGCCCCAAATTAATAGCTTTTCAAGTTTTAATGGCTCAATCCATGTGGGTGGAAAGGCTAGTAGCTAGTAACACCCTCCCTCTATTCTTACCCAATGAAAGCTAACACATGTGAACGTAACGTAACTATTTCACACTATCACTGAACTTATAATACAGGGCGAATGCAGTAGTTATTGTCTACATAGGTATATGTGTACTCATGAAGTGAAAACCTAGTTGTATAGAAACAGAGAAATTGTAGCGCCGGAGGAAGCAGGGGTACTCATTTTACGGATGTCAGAAAGGTGAAAGGATGAGTCAAAAGTGTACATTCAAACCTGTGGATTGCCATTTCTCTCTGCAATATGTGCCCAAATGACTGAGATACCTAATGCTTTTTACACCCTCACAGATGTTATAAATTGTTTTCATATTCCTGTTAAACACTCTTATGCTTTTTCTATTAAGGACACAAAAGAAAAAAATCTGAACACAACCCCGAAGGGGAACAGGTGTGTTTGCATGATACTAATCGCCTTATTGGAAGTGGCATCAGGTACACTTATAGTGCGTCACGTGGTTGATCCCATTCTCCACTCTTTGCTCCTTTGCACTTCAACAGCCTCATGCTTGTTGTTGTGCGAGTACAGAAAGTGCAAGGAGTATAAACTACAGAAAAAATAAGTGCCAATGCTCAAGTTAAAAAAATAGATTAAAAAAAACAGAGGCATTGTCATCATGTGGGGGCTAACCAGAATAAGTGCTGGTGTTTAGAAATAAGTGCTGCAGAACCACCATACACCAGAAAAAATGACGCACTAAAGTTAACATGGAACTTGCATCTCCTTTTTTAGGTCTCGTGACCTACAATGCGCGCAAGCGCATTGAGGGAACGAGAATTCAAGTGGCCAAAATCATCGTCAAACCAAGGGCTTTCAGCCGCGGTTTTCATGAAGTTCACGTGAATCACGTGAGCAAACAAGCACGCGCATCGGCAGCATTTCTCCTGGACAAGGCTTGCAAAAGGCTCTCCTCCCTCCCCACATCAAAGGCATCAATCACCCTCCCACAGGCTTCTCCAGCACTGCCCCGCCCCCTGCTTCACGGCCAGGCCATCTGTTCCCTGCCAGACCTCTCACACCTCCGTCACAGCATGCCTGTGTACTTCAAAGGATTATCACTTCACACGGCCGCAGGCCGTGCAACCAGAGCACTTCAGTTGGTGCGCAGCCCCCCTCCCTGCAAGTTTTTATTGGGAGTAATGACTGCAAATTTAAAAGTGTGCATAAATCTCCGATGAATTAAGCCGAGATAGACGAAACATCATTAGCAAGGCAGACAACCCCTGCTTGTTTTTGTGGCTGTTACTCCATACACTGCCATACTCAGTCCCACGGTGTCCCGAGCACACAGCTTTCACACGGAGCCTGGTAGCCGTGCACACAAGCGGGCGGCGCAGCTGCCTCGCACAGTCTCTTGGAGTTGTGTATATTACTTCCATAAGCATTTAGATCTGTGTGTACATAGCTCGTGCACACACCGCCCTCACACCACACACAGGCCCATAAAGTCCTACATACACACATTTCTCGCACACAAACATCGGTTGCCATGTACAGAAATATCACACACAAACGGGAGCAAACGTGACGTGACCCTGTGTATGGCACAGAAATACAAGGGCCCGCATGCACACATGTATTACACAGGCACACATATGTTATATACAGTCAAGTGTTCTTCATAGCTCACACAGAGGCTGACCGACCCCTCTTTGCACAGCTCCCACACACGCATATGACGATATTTCTACAGTCACACACAGACACTGAGTCGTGTGCACACAAGTCTCTCGAATGCACGGAATCCTTTCAGCCCCAGACAAACAATATAGTGTAGTCTGTGACCTTGTACACAGACACACGTGACGTGAAGTATTGTGCACACAAATCTCTATTACACAAACAGGTACGCACCCCGATGCACTGAATTCAGTGTACCTCGCTCTCAAGGGCACCCAGAACTCTAGGGTACAGAGACTATAGGATCAGGGCATGAATCACAAAACATAAACAAGGCAATGATTATCATAAGCTATGCACTGTGACGTCACAAAGAGGCGCGCTATGGGAAGGAGCGTCACAACTACGCCATACCTCTGATCTATTCAAGTCCGGTCATCTAGCGAGGACTCTACATTAATTACGTCAGTTCTATGTTAGCACTGGAAGACGGACTATAGATTGTGATGACGCTTAGTCAGTTAGCCACTTTACTCCTGACATCTGTGTGTGACCTGCGGGACAAGGTTCAGAATCCGGGACATTCTGCTCACTATTTACCGCTCCCGGGTCAATGGAATAAGTACTAAATTAGTCTGGACTAACAAATACTTTGTGTAAACAAGGCTTTGTGTGAAGCGTTATAGAGAAAAGTGCATTACGGAGAACATATGATATTATTGTAATGGGATGAGTTCTTATTGATATGGTGACTTTGCTGCTTAGTTTCAAGTACAAAAGTGCACCTCTCTTCCAATTAGACAGCGAGACGCTGGTTTCTCTGTTAGACCTTAATTCAGTAATCAACAAGCATTTACAATGCAATGGTCTCGGCATTATTAAAGGTAGAGCTATTGGCATTGCTAATGAAAACATTTTTTGGGGTGTTTTTTTTTATTTTTTTAAATCATAAATAAATGGCATTGTCATTTACATTGCCAATAGCGTAATCGTTAAATAAATGGCATTGTCATTTACAATGCCATTAGCTTAATCGCTCGCAAATGCATGACCTATTGCATTTACACCCACACAGAGCTTAGGTTAAAGAGAATTACCCATGCCTGAATTAGTCAGTGTTAAAAATGTTACCTCCGGAAGGTGCGATCATGGATACAATAACATTTGTTGGCCACAAGATCTGGTAAGGATGTTTACTCTATCACAGAAAGTAAAAACCTGGAAGTCACATTTGACTCAGATTTTTCCATCACCCCCCAAATCAGCACCATTCTACAAGTACAGCGTAATGATGATAAAAATGCAGAAGATCATCTAAATGCATTTTCTAGGAATGTAATCAGGCTCTAGAGTTTTAGACTTGCATCATGTGTAATGTCACAAAATTACCCCAGACCAAATTTTGGATATACGTACAGGAGAAGCATGTTGTCGCAATACGAGTTCACCTCTCTCATCTAATATGTTGGCGCACGCAGCTGATTTGCACCAGAAGTGTAATGGTCTGTGTATGTTTTCAAACAGATACTTCCTCTGATCCTCGACGGATCTCCTGAGTGTTCCAGGACTTCCTACCCATGACGTTAAATCCAGACGAAAATATATATTGCTTAAAAGCAAATTCCTAATTCACACATTGTTACTGGTTTGTTCTTTTGGGGTTTCTAGCAGTATATTGAGCCTTACACTATACCCTAAATTAACTCCCTGCCCTTGTAGGAGAGAGCCTGTTGTTATATTGGCAATAAGGGAAATGTTCCTAGAAGGGCAGCCGCGTTCATGCCCTCACCAGAGCCTGGGCCCATGGTCTGGGGGGTGCAGAGCTGAGAAATGGTGCCTACTAATCGTAGTGCGCCAACAAACGCGCGAAGACCCCGTGTGTCGCCACAGAAGAGGTGAAGGGAATGTATAGCTCGTTTAGTGACAAGGAGGTGGAAGGGTCCCACAACAGAACAAGCAGCCGTAGAGGCAGACCGGGAGGATTGTAGGGGCAAAGCTCGAAGGCACCCTAAAGAACTCCAAAGACGGAGAGATACTTTGAAATAAACTAGCATATGAGGCGACGGAAACTCAGGCTAATGAACACTCACCTGTGATATATATTGCATCGGCCGAGGGGGTATAACTTTCTTGTTTTTTTTCGTTTTTGGTAAAATGTCGGACTGTAAAGATTTTAACAGCGCCGGGAAATCGGGTGATGGGAGCAGTGAGGAGCAGTGAGCTGAAAAGTAAGGTGAGCAGTGAGGGGTGAGGGGTGAGGGGTGAGCGGTGAGCAGTGAGCAGTGAGGTGAGCAGTGGGTGAGAGCAGTGAGGGGAGCAGTGAGAGGTGAGCAGTGAGGGGAGCAGTGAAAGGGGTGCAGTGAAAGGGGAGCAATGAGGGGAGCAGTGAGGGGAGCAGTGAGAGGTGTTACACGTGGGCAATCAAAGTCCAGGAACAGGGCGGGGGTTTCGCCACAGAGACCCAGGGAGGGACACAAGTGGTGAGAGGACGTGGCCCAACGGCTTGGGCGTCGACCTCAAATCTGGGGAGCCGCGTTAAGAGTCTCGGCAACGACGCCCAACATCCTGTGATTCTGGGCAAATCACTCAATCTCCCCACGCCTAACAAAAATGAATGTGCCTTCATGTAACGTAACTGGTGCTCGTGTAAAGCGCTCCGATACCTTCGAGTCACGCTATATACAACTGCGAGAAGTGCACTCCACCACCTGCCCCCCCCCCACCCCCGCAATACAGACAACAACGGTTGTCCTGGAGTCCCATGCCCGGGGAACAGCAGGGTCAGAAGCAGATTGAATGAATGATTCAATGCAGCCACCGCTGTCAGAGCCGGTTCCATGCTCCGCAGGGGTCCGCATTCACCGCATAATTCACACTTCTCAGGCGACTTCTCGACCCACCTGCGGCGGGTCAAGGGGGTCTTGCATCCGCTGCAGGGATGCACCCTGCACATCTCAGGTCAGATCCTTAGATTCAAACAGCCGTTCACCCTTCCTGGGTCGATCACACGAGCGCCAGCCAGCATCTGGTATGATGTACAAGGGGGCGCGGCTCCTCGGTCTGAGTTATCAGTTGAATGAACAGAAGGGCTCGCCCTGTGTGTGAGGCCTGAAGGTGCTGCAGTGCAACAGAGCCCTGGAGCAGAGCATCCCTTGCACTGGGACCGTCTGGACTTCAATGCACTGACGACTGGTCCAGGACATGCTGGGTTAAGAGCTCAGAAATCCAGCGGGACGGTTCTGGAGGCAGTGCTGACGTGCTGGGCCAATGCACTGCACAGTCTTGGCAGTGCAATGCATGGCAGTACATGTCGCAGCTATACTCAATCACTGCCACCCCCGCCAGCACACCAGTATCTTCTGCCCTCACTGTGGCCTGGCTCCACTCAATGTATCCTGCTGAGCTTTCTCAGGTGAACTGACTCTGCTGCATTGGGTGTTTGACACCACGGGACCGCCTCCTCCGCAGCTCGTCCCAGGGGCACCAGGAATGCAACGGCGCACCCTTCGCTCCAATCGCCATCTCAGCACCCACGGCTGGCAGCCACAATCACCTCAGCTACCAGTTCACCAGAGGATTATGGATCTGTAGACCTCAGTTCAGTGGGTGGGAGGAGCACTGCGAAGTCGTCCAATGGGGCCTTAGCATCTCGCTCAGACAAGACTCCAGGGCCCACTGCATGTCTCAGGGAAGTTACAGCAGGCCCCTCGCTCCCCAGAGTAGGACGTTGCCTTGTGCACTGAGGGGCACCATACTGCATAGATAGCATTAGGGGGCAACAGGAGCAGCTACCCCCCTCCTCCAGGCACTCACCACTGCGCAACTGCCCCCTCTCAGGGAGGCGTCATGTCTCTGGTCCACCACGCATCACTGTGGCAATCAGCCCCAGGCTCTCTTGATCGTGCCGTCACAGGCAATCAGATTCTGGTCTGTCACATTCCAGCAAGGGTGGAAGGAGGGGTGCACTCCGGGGTATAACCCCCGCCGAACAGGAGCGTGCCCCTGCAATCAAGTCCAGGGGTCACTGTATATATCGAAGGGTTACCTCTCTTATTGCAGCCCTCCAACCCCAGCAGCCTCCATTTTGGTGCGGAGCACTACACCGTACTGGAGATGCAGTTGGGCAGAATGGCCAGCAGCTTTGCCTTCTCTGGCAGCAATCGGTATACTGGGATATCAGGATTTATGGGGGACTATTACGTCCGGGAACACAGAATTGATGCCCGATAATGGGGCCGGGCACGTCTAGCCCATCATCTTGAGGACCACACCCTCTCTTACCTCTATCTTGAGCAAACATATATAGCAAAGCGCTAGCAAGGATCACACTCATTATCAGGAATAAAAGGAATTTATAAAGAAGAAAACATGATATATAATATGTATAAATGGAGATATTTTTCCTACACTTCCAGAAGAGTTACTAGTACCTGAGTTCTGCCCCAGTGAGAAGACAGCGACTCGCGTCTGGACCAGACAGGGTACAGCCCGCAAAAAAACCTGGGCTACGCTACTGATGACTAGCACATGACGTTTGGAGAAGCATCTCCCTGGATGTTTTCAGTTTTCGCTTTTCTCTGAAGTTATGTGGTTTCCTGTTTTTATCAAGAGGAGTGCAAATGTGTCACCACATTTAGTGATGTGGTGAAAACAGTAACCTGGGATCTTGAAGTAAGAATGTGCTCCTATGATGTACTGGTTAGCCTAATATATATGTTACACATTTTGTACGTAGAAATGCATTAGTAGCAACTTGTCATGCCTATAGATTGTCGATATACATTAAATATAGACCATGTAATGTAAAAAACGATAGC
Organism: Lissotriton vulgaris; assembly: GCF_964263255.1. Taxonomy (NCBI): domain Eukaryota; kingdom Metazoa; phylum Chordata; class Amphibia; order Caudata; family Salamandridae; genus Lissotriton; species Lissotriton vulgaris. The sequence goes on along the minus strand of NC_141700.1, from coordinate 635,403,103 downwards.
GATGAACAAAGGATACGGTACAGCAGCGTATCATATGGATATTTCCAGCTTACCACCTATGCAGGCCTTGAATGGTGCATGCTATAAATGTACACGGAGCACACACATCCCGGGTGTATTTTGCTCATGGTGGGAGGCGAGCGGAGCAGGGAGGTCACAACATAATTTTAAGGAGGCGGGAGGGAGGGGTGGGGGCCGGGGAGCGGCAGAGCACGATGGAGGAGAGCTGCAGCAGAGGGGGGGAGAGGCGAGAGCGCGACGGAAGAGGGAAGGGGGGAGGCGAGCGGAGCAGGGAGGTCACAACATAATTTTAAGGAGGCGGAAGGGAGGGGTGGGGGCCGGGGAGCGCAGAGCACGCGGAGGAGAGCTGCAGCAGAGGGAGGAGGGGGGAGAGGCGAGAGCGCGACGGAGGAGGGCAGAGGGAGGGGGGAGGCGAGCGGAGCTGAGCAGCTCCTAAGAGCAGAAGGGAAGGGAGGCGAGCAGCTCCGAAAACACCACCACGTTTCTTCGAGGCAAGGAGAAAATGCCTCGGAGAAACGCACGGCCATTTTCGGATTCGGGGGCGTGTTTTGCTGTTTTGAGTGACAGACAACCTCACTGTCTAAAGAACAGCAAAACTTACGCCCCCAAATCCGAAAAAGACGGGGCTTCTTTGGAGGGACGGCTCTCTCCTCCAATGGCTGGCCTCCGTTTATGAAGCCAGCCAATGGAGGAGAGACGAAAACAGAGGCGGGATAAAGCAGCCTACTAAGTAACAATAAATCTCGGACTTCTGGTCTGCAGACCGGATATTACCGAGACCTAAAAAGTAAATGGTATTACCCACTTCAGACAACCATTAGCTTCAAAGACACCCCTTTCTGGGTCCTTCTCATAGATAAGTGACTTTTGCAGGAAGGGGTTTAAATAGCACCATGTGGTATACTTTCAATCTGGCTTCAGCCAGACTGAAAGTGTGTGCTCTAGCAGTGTGTGCTCACAGATGCGCACCACCATGGAGGTGGACCCCAGGTGAGACTGCTGCATGTCTCACACCACAGGGGACACCAACCCAAACCCCCTGGCTCAGGCTACCAAACAACATCCAATGTCTACAAATAGGGCCGCTGTCCACCTGTATCCATCCTTCTGACGGTTTTAGTCAGAATATCGTTTACAGGCATATCGTCTGACATAAATATTGTGTCCTAAATATTGTTTACTACACAAAGTGTAGATTTGATAATATTTACTTCAGTGGGCACAGATTTTAGTAAAAAATATTTGGAACACGATAACTATTCCACATAATGTCCTGGCAGTGATATATTCTGGTAGCATGCTCTGTTGCGCTTGTATGTATTCATGTGATGAGCAAAGGACTTACATGCCCGAGCCAGGGGCCTGCACACCAATGGAAGGTGCTGCTATCCAAGCAACGGACTACCAGTTCCTTTCGGTCTTGTATGCACACTGCTCGGTATGCATCTTTGGGCTACTTGGGCTAGGAGCTGTTAGGCACAATCAACAGGGCCTGCAAATTAATTAACACTCGAGAGGAGGAAGAGCGGGTAGCAACAATGTGTGGCTACCCCAGAGTCAAGGCTGAGGGTCGGAGGCCTTTTGTACAGGAGGCGTTGTTCCAGTATGTCCTGCATGCTCACAACAGAAGCTTGAGTAAGCACAGAACAACACAGAACTATTGTCTCTAGGGAGTACCTCCAGTACAAAAAGCGGCGGACCCTCAGCCTTGACTCGTGGGTAGCTACGAATGTATGACGTTACAACGCATACATTTACTACGCATGCACTTACAATGCAGTTTTTACATTGCAACATCCACTACAACGCATTCCATTACATCGGATGGCACTACATACCATTTTAAACAAGCACTGGCATTGCCAATAGGTCTCGTAGTAGGAAAGTTGGAGCTATTACAATTGCAAATAACAATGCCTTTTATTTTTTTTTCATTGTAAAAACATAAAGGGCTTTGTCATTTACAAAACCAATAGCTCCAACTTTCCTACTGCGAGACCTATTGGCAACGCCAGTGCTTGTTTTACCTTCTCTTTCTGTTGCTGATTTCTTAAGACCAGGGATCACCCACTCTGTCAGGGGCGGTAAGGGAAAGCCAGGGATCGGCTGATATGTCTTTCTAACCTTAAAAGGGTCTATTAAGCGCGTCCGCACGTCCGCACGTGCACACACACACACCTTCATCCCTTCAGGGTGGACCCCATTCCATCTAGGGCCAATGACTAAATGTGAGATATGGGAGTCTCAGGAGGGCCCATCATTTTATGTTACACTACTCCAGAGACACACCCACACACATACACACAAGTACACTCATTCGATTTTCTAAATGGTTTATGTATATATATATATATATATATCCAAACAAAGAATGCTCAGTTGTAAGAAAGCTCACACAGCGTATTATTCCGGTTTCTTTATTGGCAGGCAACAGGGTTGTATCCACAGAGGTAGAAGCAGTCTTTTAGCCCCGATTTCGCCAAATACGCATTTAGGGAATATTTCCCTTGTTCACTGGCTCAGGGCAATCGGGTTCAGGTGAGTAAATGTGACGCCGCTCTTGCAGCGAGATTTTCTATCCTGCCTCAGTAGGCGTGCCCTTCCAGGGATTTTGGTCTTTGTAGTTCGTTTTCAGCCATAGTGGATACTTCACCAATTGTCCTCGTTTGTCAATTTTGCTTTAGTGGTATCGCTTCAAACCTTTGTGGGCAACTCTGCTATTTCATAGTCTGTCAACACCATGCTCTGTTCTTATGGCAACACTTCCATCATCGTTGCTGTAGACTCACTTGGTTCGTGAGGGGCTGTTTCTCGCAGACTGGAGCTGGCCGCTTTATAATCCAAACAAAGAATGCTCCGTTGTAAGAAAGCCCACAAAGCGTATTATTCCGGTTTCTTTATTGGCAGGCAACAGGGTTGTATCCACAGAGGTAGAAGCAGTCTTTTAGCCCCGATTTTGGCAAATACGCATTTTGAGAATATTTCCCTTGTTCACTGGCTCAGGGCAATCGGGTTCAGGTGAGTAAACGTGATGCCGCTCTTGCATAATCAACATAGCTCGTACCGTTTTGGTCTTAATTCCCCACACCACCGACCCGGATGAAGGGATAGAAGGGCCGCTGAACATATCTGTGATTGGGTTCCGGCACGTTCAGCTACGCTAATCCAATCCCTACCTCTAACCTATTTCTACCCTGCAACTCACATTGCCCTCAGAAACATATCACTAGAATGGGGGAGACAGAATTTGAGCACTATAGGGGGAACTAGGCTGACTAACAGATACGAAGTGCTGTCTGGCTCAGAAGATTGTGATTGGCGATTATTTGAAGCTAGACATAGGACAAATGCAGTAGCGCCAAATGTTGGCAAGTTAGCTGTGAGAAGGAACTCATTTCTGACAAGGTAAACATACAGAAAGGGGTGTTAGACCCCCGGCATAATAGAATCCAAATAAATGCTGAGAGAACAGATTTGGATTCTTTGGGTGGTGATCTATCACCAATTCAATCGCTGGGAGAAACTAATCTAATCTTAGTCCCAGGGCCAAGTAATGAAAATAGGCAGCAAAATCTACCTGGTAGGTCCGACAATGCTGATGGTTCGTCCCCCAATAATTGTTGTACATCAATACTATCCTCGAACATTGCGGGGTTGGGATCCAAACTAGTTTCGCCCGACTAGTCTGACTTTATCGAAAAACATGATATCTGTCTCTTTCAGTAGACATGGTCGGTGGACCCTGTTTTTCGTCTAGGCTATCTCAATTTCCAGGTCCCTGTGATAAAGAAAGACAAAGGTCGACCGCTAGGGGGCCTAGTAATCTGGGTACGGCAGACATTAAGTTGTAAAATCCAACAACTTGCTGTATCGAAAAAGGATATTCTTGCAGTGAGACTTACTTGTCCTCAGGTAATTGTAAAGATATTTATAATATTTATGCAAGAGGACATCTGGGGGGTCAAAAATCAGAGGTAATTTCAGCTTTAGATGACCTGTTAGAAGCCATGCCTGGCAACACACTGCCGCTTGTAACGGGGGATTTTAATTCTACGTTCGAGCCATTGGGGCAAGAAGATCAGAGTCTCAGGGAGGAGGAAGACACCAGATGGGGTATCACCTACCTTGAGATATCACCTATAAAAAATGGACTGAGGTGGCCATTCAATTGAAGGGATTATGTATGGGGAAATGACTGAGGGCTTCTAATGGTCGAACGCCATCGGACAGGCAAGGGGCCAATACATATGACAACGGCCATAGGTCCAGTCGCATAGATCATCTGCTCGTTAACGTAAAATTGTGGCACTGCCTTAAGGATATGGTCGTAACGGGCTGTATAGAAAGCGACCATAATCCTCTCACCTCATCTCTCAATTTATATGTGGGTGAGGTGGCCCCAGTAAGACATGGCGCACTAGTATCAGATCTCATTTTAGCTAATGATAAGCGCCACCTTAAATGGAGCAAAATAACTAACCATCCTGAAAGTTTGGTCGCCATTAATAATGACGTAAATAAAGCATTAGTAGACCTGGGGGATAGTGCCAATAATGCGGATTTTCATCTCATCATGATTGATACCCATACTAATCTCTTTACTCGATTAAAAACGTATTTTTGTAAACCAGGCTCAGGTAAGAACAAAAAGGAGAAAAAACCAGAAGGTTGGTATAATGAGGCCTGCCGCCAAGATCGGTCTAAGCTGGGCTCAGCACTTAGAGATAGGGACCCGAGCAATGTAAGAGCAGCTCGGGACTGTTACGGGAAAACCCAGAGGGAGGCAAAAAAGCTATGGGATGATTGTAGATAGCAGGAACTTAAACAAGCATATGAGACCAAGAATCCAAAATTGTTTTTGGATACTTACAAATGGGACAGGGGGGAGGTCCAGACCGCCCTCAGAATAATGTTGCCCAGCATCTGTGGATTGATCTTTTCAAACCACAGTATGCCGGTTGCATCGACGATGGGAGTAATGGAATATTTCCACACATATTTTATGTAGGGGTGGTTTTCACACCAGAGGAGGGTGATAGGGCGTTAGATGCAGTCACAGAAGGAAGAGCTCTGGGTAGCGATTGCATCCCAGCTGATGTTTTTTTAAATGATAGACAAACTTGGCGGCAATATATTGTCTACCTGGCTAATGCAATCAGACATGGAGCTGTTGTCCCTCCCTCATGGAAAAGGGCAGAGATTATCCCGGTGTACAAGAAAGGAGATAAGTCTGTCGCAGGAAATTATAGGCCCATTAGCCTAATCGATTCGATGCAGAAGGTTATGGGTAGACTAGTCCTGAGTAAGGTGCAGACATGGAAGGAGGAATACAATATTTATTTTTAACCCCATTACAGGCCGGCTTTCGCCCCCTAACAAGCACGATTGACCAAGTATTTCGCTTTATTACCCTCTACTGGAGGACAGTGGTTTTGGGAAAAGGTGCACTGTATGAGCACTGTATGCCGTGTTCGTTGATCTGAAGTCAGCTTTTGACTTAGTACCACGTAGCAAACTATGGGGGAGATGGGAATGGCCCCGGAGCTACTGTCATTTATCGTCCGCTTACATGAGGATAACTTTGCACGGGTCCGATGGGGGTTTGAGGGTGAAGTGACGGAAACCTTCCCCGTGGATCGAGGAGTGAGGCAGGGATGCGTTTTGGCACCCACCCTGTTCTCGCTCTTCATCAACGGGGTGGTAGACTATCTTGCCCTGTCCCCCTCGGATGCGCCGGTACTGTTCGCGGACGATACTTTGATCATCTCCAAAACACTGAGTGGCCTCCTGAGGGCCCTACAACGGTTTGAATAATTTTGCCTCCTTCGTGGTCTAGAAATGAATACAGCGAAGACCAAATGTATGTCCTTTAACTAACATAAATCTTTTAGAGGTAGCGTGTACATGAACAAACTTCCTTTGGAACAGGTCAATGCTTTTACATACTTAGGAGTCACCTTGCAGAAGGATATGCGCTGGAAAAGCCAACTTAATCTGGCCGCCCTAAAACACCAACAACAATCAGGGATTCTTGTATCCAAATTTAAATCCTCTCTAACTAAACCGATCAGTCCTGTACTAGACATCTATGGTATGAAGGTACTGAGTTCGGCCCTATATGGTGCCGAATTGTGGGGGTTTGAAAACCTAAAGCTCCTAATCCTGGCAGAGAATGTATTTTTACGTGAAATTACTGGTGTCCCACAAAGTACCCCCTTGAGACCACTTCTTTTAGATATAGGCAGGAAAGCAGTGGAAGATCTGGCCAAGCTTCGCCCGCTGTTATTCTGGCGCAGAATATGGTGAAGGAGGAACTTTCACATTATGCCCAGGTTCTTAATGATATTATTGAAGTAGACTCCTTCCATAAAATCAAATGGCTGAAGGAGATTAGATCTTTGTTAGTGAGATTGGGTATGACTGAATTATGGGATGATAACGCATAATGCATACAAAACGCCTCCGCACGACTAATCCTCGACATCTCTCACCACAGCCACAAGGCTCCCCATCAACAAGAGGATCACATTCAGGCTCCTCACCCACGCACACAAAGCGCTCCACGACATGAGCCCCGAATACCTCAACAACCGCCTCTCGTTCTACACTCCCACCCGCCAGCTCCGATCCGCCAGCCTCGCCCTCGCCACCGTCCCACGGATTCGCAGAACCACCGTCGGAGGAAGATCGTTCTCCTAGCTGGCAGCCAAAACATGGAACTCCCTCCCTGCACACCTGCGAATGACCCAGGACCACCTCACCTTCAGGAAACACCTCAAGACCTGGCTTTTCGAGCAGTAGCAGCACCCCCCCTCCAGCGCCTTGAGACCCTCACCGGTGAGTAGCGCGCTCTATAAATGTTTTGATTGATTGATTGATTGATGATCCTTTAAATGCTGACTTTCCTTCAAAAAAGATCTTGAAGGAAAGATATTGGGAAATGGTTCTGTCAACAGCATGGTCCACAGGATCCTCTACTCATCTCACTGGTCACTTCTTAGAATTTAAGTCCTGACCCGCCCTAGAGAAGTATTGGGATCTCATTGAGAAGCCTCATGATCTAAAACTGTATTTTCAGTTTAGGGTGGGTACACTGCCAACAAGGCTATTTACTGACAAATGGGCTGGAGCGACCAATGATAAATGTCTGAGGTGTTTGAATCAGCAGGAATCAGTAAGTCATAATTTGTTCTTCTGCCCAGCATATGCCGCACCTCGTCATAAGTGGATTAAGCCCATCTGTAACACAATGGGCATTAAAAGACATGCTGAGGCTATGCAAATTTTATGTTCTGACCCTACTCCACCTATAGCTATAGCTATGGCAAAGTTCTTAAATTGGGCATGGTCTATTCAATTCTGCTTTTGGTTGCTAGTAGCTAGCCCTGTATTGTCCGCCAGTTTTATGATTCTTATCTGTATAGTAGTCCCATGTCCGCTATCCTAAATAGGTTGCACGAGCTCCTTTTGGTAATGTTAGACATCTAGATTTAACAATGCAATTTATTCTTTGTAAAGAAACATTGAAATGTGGATGTAATGATTTTAAGATGATAACAATTTTTCTTTTAATGTTTAACAATGTATTCAATAGTTACTAAAGGAATTTAATTACGTCTTAAATATTTATATAAAATGATCAAATATGTTAGTTTGTAGATAGAGGTGTATATTGAATTATGATGATTGTTTTCAATCTTTGTGCTTTTATGGCTTAACTGTCGAATAAAGTTTACATGATGATGATATATATACATATATACTATGTTTCGTTGTCATGGTACTACCCTTTCGAGATTTGGGAAGATGTTAAATCATCTACATTCTGTACTAATACTGCCTCGTTATTGTGAGTGCGGCATACATATATATTTTTTCGGGTGGTGCTGAATAGTACTAATACTTAAGTGGATATCTAGTTGGTAATGCGAACGCCCGTGAGGGGACCCCTTTTGAGGTAATTGATTTCAAATAATAATGGGGATTTTCTCTTGTATGATACCTGAGGCCGGGTTTTTATTCTTCTTTTTCGTCTTTTCTAATTAGATTGGGCTTAGTCACACACCTATAGGTAGAAACTATGATTATGATTGTTTAATCATTGATTACTGGCCTCTATATCTGATATGCTTCACTGTCTTCTTTTAGATTTGGGATGAACGATACTACCCAATTGCTGGATTCGACTTACCAGCACTTGTAAGGTAACACTTTGGCATACATGTGATGCTTAAACTTATTATATGTAATGAGGTTCTAAGGTGTTTAGTATTAGTGATAGGATTCTTGAGAGACGTAAATTGAACTAAATGTGTTGGGAATATTTGCCCATTAAGTAATTTTACACGCTTTTATGTAGTGCTCTATACCCTTTGATCTAACTTGATTAGATTTAAGAAATTTGTTTGCAAGAAACGTCTATGGACTTGTATTTCAAGTTCTTTTTAAGGCAAACAAGAATTGCAATTTAATGCTGTCTAGAGCATTGTCTCGTCAACTTATACATGGCCTTTTATGCTCACTTATATTTTACGCTTTTCTTACGTGTTATATTGTTACAGAAATACTGTGTGATGCGAATCAGACTTACTTCTGGAATATACTAAAGACAACGGAATTTATCCTGCAACTAGGTATTTGTCCTTTTTATTGACCCTGAACCGGATTATTGTTGTAGATCGATTTTGTTTTGTATTACTAAACCACGAAAGGAGCATTGCGACTGATATTGATTATGTCGAGTTCATGACATTGATAAAGCATCAATAGGGTTTATGATTTACCCTTTAAATAGAGATAAGGAATTTGCTAAATACGCTGCCTTCCGTGTTTGCTTCATATGGGTTTATTAAACCTTTTAATTTGTATTGTTCTTCGCGTGTTTTTCTTTTCTTTTCCCTAGAAGACTAATCTATGAGAATTTGTTTAAGACCAATGCAAGATATGATGATGAGATCTCTATAAACATTTTCTGGTGAGTCTTTATATGTAGCATTATGACGGACATTTTGTCCTCGGCAAACTTGGCTATGGGTCTTTTTATTGAATAGAGATTCCCTGTAGCACCTCCCACTCACTGATAGAATATAATAAAATGGTGTGTGGAAAACCTTTTGTGGTCTTTCTTATTATACACTTCAGCTTTTGGGTATTTTTTTAGGTTTCTGCACTTTTTATCCTTTTAGGACTATCACTTATCTTTCCCGTTTTTTTTGATTATATACACTTGGGTGCCTCTGAGAGATAAATAGATCTTATCCTCCACTTGCCTATACCATTAATCTAGGCCTTCCATCTCTCACTAGATGAAAATAAGATGGTAAAACTAAGTACAACATATGTATTTCTGTTTTTCTTGTGATTGTAGCCCTGAGGAAGTCATTGGGTGTTTATTGCCCAGGACGAAACACGTATCGGCTGTTTGGCTACACTGGATGAATCCAAGTAGAGAGGATCATGCCTTAGAACTTGTGACTTGACTGATCTGCATAAAGAAAATAAAGAACATTTTGTGTAAAGGCATTATCTGGAGGACTTCTTTTGGACAAAAACTTTGAAAACAATTTTTTTGCTATTACTGTAATTTGCTGCTCGGGACCAATCATTGTTTATCACAAAATAAGATGGTTGAGAGAAATTAGAGATGCCCTAATAAGCATAGGTATGAGGACATTATGGGTAGAGCGAGACACAGCCAGCTTTCCTCCCAAAAAGATCCTGAAAGAAAAATATTGGGAGATGATCATGCACAAAACACTAAGAAACAGTGTGTCATCGACACTCACAGGAAACTTTTTGGAAGTCAAATTGACTCTGAGCCTAGAACCATATTGGGACATAATAGCTAAACCACATGACAGAAAATGATATTTTCAGTTTAGGGTGGGTTCGTTGCCCACTAGAGTTTTTACAGCTAGGTGGTCTAAATCATGTGACAATAAGTGTCCTTTATGTCAGACCCAAGAGGAGTCAGTGGCACATTTGCTGTTTGTCTGCCCAGCTTATGCCGCTCCTCGTCGGGCATGGCTTGTGCCAATTTGTAAATTACTTGGAACCAGAAGGAGCGAAGAAGCGGTAAGAATTTTACGTACAAATACTTCTATCCCTATCATTACAGCTGTAGCAACATTTTTAGAATGGTCATGGGTCTTATGGTCACACCCTTTCCACCTAACAAATGCTATTTTGCACCTGTATTTGGAGATCCATAACTACACTTTGGTCAAAATGTATCTAGCGTTGTAATGCTGGCCCCACATGTTAGGACCAAAGCATAATACCACGTAGCAGAGATTTTTAATGGTGCTTGCTTTTAGTGGTTGTTCTTAGTGATAGCTATTAACGCTTTTTTTATTCCTATTTTATGTTTTTTTAAATGTTATGATGATTAATTTGCATTTTTTAAACAAGACTTTCAATCATGTTTACCTACTTTGTACATTGATAATGAATTATCTTTTTAGTAACATGTTTTGTATTCCGCTTTTATGACTAACTGTCAAATAAAGCTTGCTTGACCGACTGGCTATTAACCAGGCAGCACAAGTGGTCTATTGTCTCCAGAATGTGTCCTGGCACAGGACGAGGACAGTGACTTCTGCTGATGCCCGGGATGGGCGAGAGCCACCACGGGCTGTGATTGGCACTCACTAGCCTTGAGCTCCAGACACTGGTCTAGGATGTTGTTTTCACCGGCCGAATTCTATCCAGTCAGTATAGATTCTCTACCGCTTAATACACCCCTTTTTACTGGATTTGGACTCGTAGGTTTTACTCGATGCATTAATTATGTAGCATCTTGTAATGTATAACTTTAATGCTCACTGTCAGAGAAAGATTTGTCCTCTTTACTGTACAAGGATCAAAAGAGACATCAATATTTCATGCTGCTCTGCTCTGAGTCTTTGAGGATCTGGAAAGTGAGAAGAGGCTGTTTAGTTTCGCTTGATCAGAGCAGTTTCAATATTACAGAAGTACATCTGGATGTACTAAACAGTTATTTAAAAAGTACAAATTCAGAAAAACATCGATGTTTCCTATGTTGTGATTAATCTAGCAATAGCCACTAGCTTCTAAAATGTAATCCTTTTCCGATTCCATTTTCTCACAATTCTAAAAGATTCACTCTGGGTGTCAGGTCAGGCAGGAAAACGATCTACTGTTGTTCTTGCTCGTTTGAGAAACTGTGTAACCATGTCAGACAGCTATTTAACTTTCGCTGTGTTTGAGCCGGGTTGGTAACAGTGTCCGACGGGCATTGCCCCTTCAGTCTCCTAATCAGGGCCACGTGACAATTTCCTTTTTAATTCCGATGGCGCTGGTAACGGCAATCACTGTCCCCATCACAATTACAAGAGCTGCAGGAACATCGCAGATTTGTTTACTTTCATCCAGAGATTCAGCAGCAAAAAGTGCAGTTTTACTATGTTTAGTTTTCTTATGCAATAATTTGCATGTACTTTTATGTGGACCTCAAATGAGTTCCAAATCGTTAATAAAATATTGAATTGAATTGCATCAGAAAATGACATTTTAAAAGGGTATTGGATCCTCAATGACGGATTCCTTGGATTTAACTGGATTACTAGTATCATTAACTCCGGGGATGCAAATTACGAAGCCCCTATTTGCAATACTCGTAGAGAGGTCCACATACTTCCACTATTTAAAATCTCTCCTATTACCTTCATCACTTTGCCTGGTTGTGCCACTTAAATGGAGGTGAGTAATATGCCCTCAAGGCTCCAGGAGATGCTGATTAAAATTGGGTCTTCTTTTGCCTGAAATATTAGAATTTTTGCATAGGTTACCTGAAATTCTGTGAGCTTTATGAAGTTTACTTCAAGGTATCGCATGTGAAAACTGAATGCAAGAGTATACTTTGTGTTCATCGTTATGTGAGATACCAGTAAGGGGGTGGTTATGTTCAGTGGGAGAGAGCACCAGGGCACCATGTGGTCTTTAACTTTAAGTTCCAGAGGGGTGACATTAAGCTCCCACAAAGTCTTGGAGTCTGCCACACCCAAATACCCAAGTAAAGGAAGGACCCCGTCATGCATTTCAGGTCCAACAGGATCAGGGTCGGGGGAAAGGGAAGATCCCAGCAACGATACTAAGGAGGGAGTTGTCCCAATTGATACAGAGGCCTGTGGCATCCCCGTACACTTATGGTATTTGTATTAGCCTTGACATAGAGGCATTGGGGTGCTAAATGGACAGGAGAATATCATCAGCATATAGCAAAATGCTTTTCTCCGAGCTGTCTTCCCATTACAGGCCCCACAATGGCGTGTCATGCCGTAACCATTAGGCCAAAGGCTTGATCACCACTGCAAACAGGAACAGGGATGGGGACACCCTGCCTGGTGCCCCTCTGTATCGAGAACTGCCTAGACAGTGTGCTGTCCACTCTTACCCTTGCCCATGGGGTGCTGTACAGCAGCTGAACACATAGTCAAAAAATGGGGCCAAAATTCATGTGCTGTATGACAGAGTTGAGGAAAGGCCATTCAACTGCACCAAAGACTTTCTCAAATTTAATTTGGGCCAAATATGTGCACTACGAGATCTCCGGCACATGCGTTAACACATTCTGTAACCTCCTAATATTATGCTGGTTCCCTCTAGCTAGCATAAAGCCATTCTGATCCCTAGATATATAGGAGTGTATCACTGTCAACAGCTGGATGGCCATCGCCTTCACCAGCTCCTTGGTCTCAATGTTGAGCAGGAAATCCGCCTGTAGGAAGCACATTCACTGAGTGACTTGTTTGGTTTTGGGAAAGACCTCCACCATGGCCACTCTCCTATCCATAAATAGAGATCTGGTCTGGAGTGTGTACATAAACATAGAAAGTATTAGGGGCCCGTGGCTCTAGCAAACTTATCAATAATCTCCACCGGCTGTCCATTGGGTCCCAGAACCTTTTCCAGTGGCATGGCCTGCAAGGCGGATCTTATTTCTTTTTCCTCTATCAGTTAGTTTAGTAAGACCTCAGGGTGAGTCTGGGCATGATTAGATCCTGCATGATTGGGTGGCAAGTTTCGAATGGAGGAGCTGGATGTGCTCTAAATAGCACCTCCTAATAATCTGCAAAGGCATTTGCAATTCCCCACCACCGGCATCCCATATCTTCGGCACCAATCTCCAGCCAGCCTGGAGGCTGGCCAGCCAGTAGATGAGCTTCCCAGATTTGTTAGCAAATTCATAAATCCGGTGTTATGGATATCACTCCTTTAGCACCCTACAGCATCCATGCCTGAAGGCCTGCCTAATGGGCTCAAGTTGGCACACACTCATGTCATCTTCAGAAAGGGCACGTTGTTTTTAAGGGCTGACAATTGCTGCTCCAGGGATCTAGGGATCTGGGGGGTCTGCACCTAAAAAATATGTTTTCCCCTCCATTTGCAAAGGGGAAGGGGTCCCCTGGGGACTCCTTCCCATTTGTGAGTGGATTACCACTCTCTTGTAGAGTGCGGTAAATAGAGAGTGTTTTGCAACCGCAGTTGTGGTTGCAAAACATTCATACATGGGGTAGAGAATTGCTATAAGGAAGGGATGCCCTTGAAACGCCCCTTGCTAATAGCGAGTTGCAATTATTCCTATTTTGCGAGTCACAAAAAAATAGGGTCTCACTAAATAGGAATTGTACATGGTCCTATTAGTTTATGCATGCGCAAACAGGTTGCTAACCCATTTGAGCATGCAATTTAGGGTTGTTTATCTGGCCCTTTATTCCTTCTTAAGTTACAAGTAGATAGAGCAGCCACACAGACCGTCAGAGGTCCTATCTTCTGATATCTCCTCCCAACTGACAATTCCCAATAATAAACATTACAAAAACTGAATATTATTTACTCCGACCTTATTACAATCTAGAAGTGGAACATGTCAGCAGCTTTCACAGAACATTACCCAGTGTTAGTGTGTTTGTTGGTATGGAAGAGAATGGAGGCGTTCAGGGTTATGACGTGGGATGCTGGTGGGGTCTCTAAAAGGGATGTGGTCCATTTAATTAAGGGCATGGCTTCAAACATGGAACAGAAATTCCTGTGATTGCTATGATGTGCCACCCGACTGGAATTTGGTCCCTCTATAAGCTTTCTTCTGTTCTTATATATATATATATATATATATATATATATATATATATATATATATATATATATATATATATATATATATATATATTACCTACTGGCGGTCACCAGTAGGTAGTTATAGTTAAGATTATTTTCAATGCAAAATCTCAACATTCTATTGTGAATAACTTTGGCGCCGGTTGAGGAATCTGCCTGAAAATTTCCTCAAATTTGCCTCGCGGTGCCCCGGTCCTTCCCTGAAAGCTTGGGGGGGATTTGTCAAGCGTGGGCCGAGATAAAAGGGGGGGTCCCAAAACGTGTTTTCCCCATGTTAATTTCCATAGGGCGGTCGACCTCACTTTTAGCCCGAACGACTGAATGGATTTCCACCAAACTTGGCAAAATTGTAGGGACTGGTACCCCGATGTGCCTTTGCTATGTCTCAAGATATATGCTCCAGTGGTTTTTACGAAAATTTACTTTGAAAAAATATATATTGGGCTACATTGGGCTATATATATATGTTAGAGCCCAAATGTAGCCCAATGTAGCCCAATGTAGCCCAAAGATGGCCACCAGAGACAAAAAAAACAAATGTAGCCCAAATATCAGCCAAATGTAGCCCAACTATAGCCCAATGACAGAATGTCTCAGAGTGTTCTAAAGAACAACTAGAGCGCTAACAGTCTTACTTATGACAAAAGTATGGCACACCTGAAGTCATCTTGATTGGAATAAAGTGTTAACACTTAAAACATTTAATTTGCAAAGGAACAAAATGAGGGGTTTCATTTTGCCATAGAAATTATATATATATATATATATATATATATATATATATATATATATATATATATATATGCCACGAACTTCGCCAAATCCCCCAAGTCAGACTCAAAAGGAAAAAACGAAACCGGACCCAAGTGGATATTTTGCAAGTTGATTTATTCCATCCTTAGTGCACGGAACACGCCGCCATGACGCGTTTCGGGACCTCAGCCCCTTGATCACATGACATGGTCGGTTACACACCCATCATCTTTAAAGTGCTAATACACAGTCAGCTGACCCCACAGCCTGTGGAAATAAAAAACATACTTCAGCCTGGTTCAGTAGCGCTTATGTTTGACAGTATTATCGTGCATTTAACACCTAAACCACACTTAAATGGTCCAGAAACAAATTCCATAATTCACCATGTTGAAAAAAAATTTGTAATAGAAAACTAAACAGATTTAAAAGAGAATATCCCTCTTAGTTCATCTGTTCAATTTGCTGTTCCACATAATTCATCGTGATTCATTCCCAATAAATATATTGATTAAAATCTATAACCAACAGTTTTATATACATCACATTAAAATCATGTACAAAAATATATTATTAATTTTATATTTTTTTCTCTCGTGCAAATCCGCTGTATATTGTGCAAAATTCGCAAAACGGGACAACATCACTAGCTGAATGGGAACAAATGGTTTGGTGTCATATTATCAAATATTCAAAATTGAGCCCAAGTGGGCATTAACCGCTACACATAACCACTGCTTCCACACTGCTGTGTCAAGGGTGCAAAAGCTGGTGCACTTTAAAAAGAATATCGCAAACATAATTGTGATACATAATAATAATGACTCTCTAACCAAGTGATAAAAATTGTTTTCGCTCCCTTCACCATGAATTGAAGTTAAAAACAGAAGGCAGACTATTTACATGTTTGATTATGATACATATTGCCCCTCAATCAATCTGCCGTTACTGACAAACTTTGGTCCAACTGGTCTAAATATTAGGTCCCTAATAAAGACAAGAGTGTAAGTCTTCCGTTTGATTTAGACCATTGGGGGCCTTGGAATTGAGTTCCAGAATATATTGTGTTTCCAAAACTCTCAATCGGGCCTCCCTATCGCCACTCCTACGAAGTGGCGGGACCATGTCAATCGCATAATACTGCAAGCATCCTATGTCCCCCCCATGGCACATATTTACATGTCTGGCGACAGGGTATGCCTCGTCCTTGTTGGTCACTGCCCTGAGGTGCTGAAGAATGCGCTTGTGCACCTGCAGCTTGGTGCTGCCCACGTAGCGCAGGCCACAAGCACATTCCAACACATAGACCACGAAGTCCGATTTGCAGGTAATTTTCTTTTTAATCGCGACCACCTCTTTATTGAAAGCTGTCATGTAGGTGGTCCTGTTCTTTCCTATCCTGCATGCCTTGCAGACTGCACACTTTAGGAAGCCCTTACTCTTGCCTAGCCAGTTGTCATCGGCTACTTCCGGGCTACTCTTTACTATCATGTCGCTCATAGACCTCGCTCTGCTGTAAGTAATAGCTGGTCTCTCGGCAAGGGTCTCACCAATGACCGGGTCTCCCTTGACCACTTGCCAATTTCTGCGAATGATATTGAATATTTCTTTGTGCTGTCTGCTGTATGCTGTTATTAGTCTAGGCTGACCTGACTCCTTCCCTGCGGTCCGTGTAGGCCCGACATCTGTTATTGGACTGCGCCCTGATGTTAAGTTGGCACGTCTCATGGCACCCTCCACCATTTCTCGTGAGTAGCCTCTTTCAATAAATCTACTCCCGCTTGCTTTTTGTGCCTGTTCACAACTCTCCTTTGTGCTACAGATCCTCCTGATCCTCAGCATCTCCCCGTAGGGAATGCTTCGAATCAAGTGCGCCGGGTGGTGGCTAGTGGCGTACAACACCGTATTTCCAGCTGTTGCCTTGCGATGCAGGTCAGTCACTATCCTGCCATTGGCAATGCTCACTTCCACATCTAAGAAGGTGACCTGTGTTCTGCTGAGTTGACCAGTGAAATGTAGGTTCAGATCATTTCCATTAATGTTGGTTATGAACTTGTTAACCTCCTCTTCTGACCCCTTCCAAATGATGAAAAGGTCATCAATAAATCTGTACCAGGCTATGATGTTATTGGCCATGGTACCCTCATATGTTCTTGCTAGGACCTGCTCCTCCCAATGCCCCATATGCAGACAGGCATAGCTGGGGGAGAAGCAGGCCCCCATCGCAACTCCCCTTAGTTGTTGGAAAACCTGTTTTTGAAACAAGAAGAAGTTGCTTTTGAGGCAGATCTCAATCATCTCACTTATCATGCTGTTGTGCTGTATCATACAGGCAGGTCTACGCTCCAGATAGTGTTTTACTGCCCTTAATCCATCGTTGTGATTAATACTGGTGTATAAGGAAGTTACGTCTAGTGTTAGTAATAGGTAATCTTCCTGCCACTCTATGGTCCTGATCTTGTCCAAAAAATCACCTGTATCCCTGATATAAGAGGGAAGCGCCCTCACATGCTCCTGCAGGAAGTGATCAATATATTTAGAGGCATTCTCAAAAGGGCCCTGCCTGGCGGAAATTATAGGCCTCCCTGGGGGCTTGGTCAAATTCTTGTGGACGCTGTGTGGGCTTTCTTACAACGGAGCATTCTTTGTTTGGATAGATATATATATATATATGTTCCAGCACAATATCATCATGTTTTCGTAAGAAAAGACGCTGAGCCCCAATTTCCAGTGAAGCAATTTATTCTTTAAACAGCAGTGACAAACATCACATGTTTGTCACTGCTGTTTAAAGAATAAATTGCTTCACTGGAAATTGGGGCTCGGCGTCTTTTCTTACAAAAACGTGAGGATATTGTGCTGGAATATAAAGGCTCGCAACCTAGCCGGAAGCCCGCCGTCACAAGAAGGCAGAGGTAACCTTGCGAAAGAGATTTGGCTTATATATATATATATATATATATATATATATATATATATATATATATATATATATATATATATTCCTTCCACGATTTGTCTCCAAAATGACGAGGCTGCACACAGCGTGTAAAGTCTATTTAATGCCAAAGATTGCCTCTTCCACAGCTCAACACATAGATAAGGCCATACGCGTTTCGGGCGTGGGACGCCCTTGTTCACTGGCAACTGAGACCCCTAGGAATGAGCAAACCACCTGGCACAATAAATGTCCCGCCCATGTGGGCGTGTGCCGCATGGAATTCTGGTCTTGGTGGTCCGTTCACAAATAACACCCCAGTGGGCTCCAAGGGATCTCAAAGTACAAAGTCTTACCCCAGTGGGTATGCGTTGTTGCGATGGATAGGAAAGTAGTACCCTCCTTGGCACGGACACGCTGCTCCAGAAGTGCCTCCAAAATCTGCTGCACTCCGGACCCGCTGTTTTTTTGCAGTGGAGCCCCATTCCGGCCGAACCAGCCGTTTATGTTCCTTCCACGATTTGTCTCCAAAATGACGAGGCTGCACACAGCGTGTAAAGTCTATTTAATGCCAAAGATTGCCTCTTCCACAGCTCAACACATAGATAAGGCCATACGCGTTTCGGGCGTGGGACGCCCTTGTTCACTGGCAACTGAGACCCCTAGGAATGAGCAAACCACCTGGCACAATAAATGTCCCGCCCATGTGGGCGTGTGCCGCATGGAATTCTGGTCTTGGTGGTCCGTTCACAAATAACACCCCAGTGGGCTCCAAGGGATCTCAAAGTACAAAGTCTTACCCCAGTGGGTATGCGTTGTTGCGATGGATAGGAAAGTAGTACCCTCCTTGGCACGGACACGCTGCTCCAGAAGTGCCTCCAAAATCTGCTGCACTCCGGACCCGCTGTTTCTGCAGTGGAGCCCCATCCCGGCCGAGCCAGCCGTTTATGTTCCTTCCACGATTTGTCTCCAAAATGACGAGGCTGCACACAGCGTGTAAAGTCTATTTAATGCCAAAGATTGCCTCTTCCACAGCTCAACACATAGATAAGGCCATACGCGTTTCGGGCGTGGGACGCCCTTGTTCACTGGCAACTGAGACCCCTAGGAATGAGCAAACCACCTGGCACCTGGAGCCCACTGGGGTGTTATTTGTGAACGGACCACCAAGACCAGAATTCCATGCGGCACACGCCCACATGGGCGGGACATTTATTGTGCCAGGTGGTTTGCTCATTCCTAGGGGTCTCAGTTGCCAGTGAACAAGGGCGTCCCACGCCCGAAACGCGTATGGCCTTATCTATGTGTTGAGCTGTGGAAGAGGCAATCTTTGGCATTAAATAGACTTTACACGCTGTGTGCAGCCTCGTCATTTTGGAGACAAATCGTGGAAGGAATATATATATATATATATATATTACCTACTGGCAGTCGCCAGTAGGTATATATAGTTAGGATTTTTTCTCTATGGGATTTTTGAAAATTCTATGTCTAATAACTTTGGCGTTTGTGGACGGAATCGGCTGAAATTTTCAGGAAAATGGCACATTTTGTTTCTGAGCAGCCCCTGACAATTTGGGGGGGGGTTCGTCAAGGGGGGGCCGAGAAAAAAGGGGGGTCCCAAAACGCGTTTTTCCCATGTCAATTTCCATAGGGCGGTTGGCCTCACTTTTAGCTCGAACGGCTGAATGGATTTGCATGAAACTTGGCAAAATTGTAGGGACTGTTAGCCCGATGTGCCTTTGCTAGGTCTCAATATATGTGCTCCAGTGGATTTTGAGTAATTTAGGTTCAAAAAAAGATATATATCTGGGCGGAGCCTAACCACACATCTGATCTGATTGGCTGTCAGCACTTCATCCAAGAAGTGTTGGCAGCCATCTTGGGACCAATATACATGATAGCACCTCATTAAAAAGCATTGTAGTTAATAGAGGGTTTTAGGACTTTAGTTACATTATAAATCATTTGTTGATGGTACCATACTCGTTTTAGGAATTGTGGTGGGTTCTAAGGTGATTTTACCATGTGAAAAACCCTTCTGCTGTGATATCATGAATATTGTTTGAAAGAAAACTAATATCTCATGATTTTCCCTCAGTGGTTTGGAAGGGGATCTATAAGCTAAACTGAAAGCATATTTTCTGTAAATTCACATTATCTTTCTCAGTCATGTGAAAATGAAGTCTGACATTCTCAGTAAAACATAAACATCCAACAAGGACAGAGACTGTCAGTTGATTCCTTTGTGTTCTACTGCAGCCTCCTAGAGTGTTCTAAAGAACAACTAGAGCGCTAACAGTCCTACTTATTACAAAGGTATGGCACACCTGAAGCCATCTTGATTGGAATAAAGTGGTAACTCTTAAAACATTTAATTTAAAAAGAAACAACATGAGGGGGTATATTTTGCCATAGAAAGTATGATTAGTGCTGCAGAATGAAAAATTAGGGCACATTTTGAGTGACTTCTCAAATCCTTTTCTATTTCATTAAAACATTCTGACATGCAGTCTCCCAAAATGGCCACCAGAGACAAAAGAGCCCAAATGTAGCCCAAATATCACCCAGATGTAGCCCAAGTATAGCCCAATGACAGAATGTCCCAGAGTGTTCTAAAGAACAACTAGAGCGCTAACAGTCCTACTTATTACAAAGGTATGGCACACCTGAAGCCATCTTGATTGGAATAAAGTGGTAACTCTTAAAACATTTAATTTAAAAAGAAACAACATGAGGGGGTATATTTTGCCATAGAAAGTATGATTAGTGCTGCAGAATGAAAAATTAGGGCACATTTTGAGTGACTTCTCAAATCCTTTTCTATTTCATTAAAACATTCTGACATGCAGTCTCCCAAAATGGCCACCAGAGACAAAAGAGCCCAAATGTAGCCCAAATATCACCCAGATGTAGCCCAAGTATAGCCCAATGACAGAATGTCCCAGAGTGTTCTAAAGAACAACTAGAGCGCTAACAGTCCTACTTATTACAAAGGTATAGCACACCTGGAGCCATCGTGATGGGAATAAAGTGGTAACTCTTAAAACATTTAATTTAAAAAGGAACAAAATGAGGGGGTATATTATGCAATAGAAGGTATTATTAGTGCTGCAGAAAGAAAAATTAGGGCACATTTTGAGTGACTTTTCAAATCCTCTTCTATTTCATTAAAAAATTCTGACATGCAGTCTCCCAAAATGGCCACCAGAGACAAAAGAGCCCAAATGTAGCCCAAATATCACCCAGATGTAGCCCAAGTATAGCCCAATGACAGAATGTCCCAGAGTGTTCTAAAGAACAACTAGAGCGCTAACAGTCCTACTTATTACAAAGGTATGGCACACCTGAAGCCATCTTGATTGGAATAAAGTGGTAACTCTTAAAACATTTAATTTAAAAAGGAACAACATGAGGGGGTATATTTTGCCAAATGAATTATGATTAGTGCTGCAGAAAGAAAAATTAGGGCACATTTTGAGTGACTTCTCAAACCCTCTTCAATTTCATTAAAAAATTCTGACATACAGTCTCCCAAGATGGCCACCAGAGACAAAAGAGCCTAAATGTAGCCCAAATATCACCCAGATGTACCCCAAGTATAGCCCAATGACAGAATGTCCCAGAGTGTTCTAAAGAACAACTAGAGCGCTAACAGTCTTACTTATGACAAAAGTATGGCACACCAGAAGCCATCTTGATTGGAATGAAGTGGTAAGTCTGAAAACACTCAATTTAAAAAGGAACAACATGAGGGGGTTAATTTTGCCATAGAAAGTATGATTAGTGCTTCAGAAAGAAAAATTAGGGATCATTTTGAGTGACTTCTCAAATCCTCTTCTATTTCATTAAAACAATTCTGACATGCAGACTGAAAAATGCACTTTGAATACCAGCATTAGACGTCCCTGGTGAGCAGTAGCTTTACTACAGTGATCTAATGTGCAACTAGAGTGCTAACATTCAGAATTTATGGCAAATGTGTGACACATCTGAATGCCTTCTTGATGGAACCAAAGTAAACACGCATTGAAAATGCAATAGATCTCGCCCTCGTTTAAGTTAAAGCCATTCTGTTTGTAATGAGGTGGCTTTTAGCTTTGCTTTTATTAGTGTTTTTTCAACTTTCATGTAAATAACATGCATCTGTATGCATATAAGTATATGTATGCATGCATTTATGTTTGTATTTATATAGATATACAGATGATATATGTTTATATATGTATGTATATATATATATTCACTGAAAAAACCATAGGCTATAGACCATATATAGTTAGGAATTAGCATTTACAAAACCTTGAAAATTCACTGAAAAAACCATAGGTTATAGACCATATATAGTTAGGAATTAGCATTTACAAAACCTTGAAAATTCACTGAAAAAACCATAGGTTATAGACCATATATAGTTAGGAATTCGCATTTACAAAACCTTATTTTACTCACACAAAACCATTGAAATTCCATATATAGTTAGTTGCACTAACTATATATCGCGCATCCGCAATCCACTGCTGATGATGTCACATATTACATCATTCATGACATGGTCAGTGACATCACTGATGACATCACTGATGACATCTCAAATGACATCACTGATGACATCACTGATGACAACATCCAGTGACTGTATGTTTCTGTAAAGTTAAAATATGTCTTACATATTGAAGAATGAGTGGATGTATAAGTGTCTGGATGAAGGATTTAGTAGGTGCATGACTGACTGTATGAGTGAGTGATTAAATGTTTCTCACTGAGTGCATGGGTTAGTGACTAAACTGTCTTAATTTGTGCATCATTATGTCTGTTGTTCTGTAAACTGTTGCATGTGTTGATAAGTAGCTATATGAGTAACTATATGGGTTATTGATTGGTTGCCCAAGTATTTGTATGGGAGACTGAGTGTGTGTGTGGGTGGCTGGGAGGTGTATGACTCTGTGCATAGATGTGTGAGCAGTTGATTCACTAGATGTATGGTTTCAAAAGTGCATGTGGAAACAGCTGTATGGGCGGTTGACTGTGTGCATGAGTGTATTGGTGAGTGAATGGATATCTCAGTGCTACATGTCAAAGTAAGTACATATGTAAAACACAGTACATGTGAGAGTTGACATATATAAATAACTGTGCATAAGAGCCAGTGAATGTGTGAGTGGCTGTATGGATCATTGTGAACTTGTATCAGGGATTGTATAAGAGAGTAAATATGTATTAGTATATGTTTGAATAAGTAAAGTTTGTATAACTGTATAGTTGAGGAAATGGAGGTGTAATTGATTCTTTGCATGACTGACTAGGTGTGTGAGTAACTCCATGGATGAGTGACAGTTTGTGAGTGTCTGTTTACACTGATTGTATCTAAGGTTATATTAGAGTCTGAAGAGGTTCATCGTATTATCACATGAATGATATCATCAGTGATGTGATCAGTAATGTCAAATGAGATGTCATCAGTGATGTCATTTGAGATGTCATCAGTGATGTCATTTGAGATGTCATCAGTGATGTCATCAGTGATGTCACTGACCATGTCATGAATGATGTAATATGTGACATCATCAGCAGTGGATTGCGGGTGCGCGATATATAGTTAGTGCAACTAACTATATATGGAATTTCAATGGTTTGGTGTGAGTAAAATAAGGTTTTGTAAATGCGAATTCCTAACTATATATGGTCTATAACCTATGGTTTTTTCAGTGAATATATATATATATATATATATATATATATATATATATATATATATATATATATATTCACTGAAAAAACCATAGGTTTCACACCAGTTATAGTTAGGAATTAGCATTTAAAAAACCTATTAAATTCACTGAAAAAACCATAGGTTTCACACCAGTTATAGTTAGGTGGAAATTTTACTCGCATAAAACCATTGAAATTCCCACGTTATAGTTAGTTGGACTCACTATAACTTGCGCGTGCAATGCACTGCTGATGAGGTCACATATTACATCACTCATGACATTGTCAGTGACATCACTCATGACATCACTGATGACATCTCAAATGACATCACTGATGACATCATCCAGTGAATGTGTATCTTTCTGAAAAATAAATATTTTTTATATATGTATATCTAAAGGTTGATGGAAGAATAAATGGGTAAATAAATGTCTAAATGGATGTTTTTTTTTGTGTAAAATTGATTGGTTAACTGACTTATTAAATGTATCTTAGTGAATACATATATTAACGAGTAATGTTTAAATATTTAAATATCTGTATCTGTGTCTCACTTTGTGTATAAGTGGCAGCATGGGTTGGTGAGTAGCTACATGAGTGTGTATATGGGTTATTAGTTGTTTTTTTGAGTATCAGTATCAGTGTCTGTATGGTTCGGTGGGGGATATTACTTAGAGCACAGATGCATGAATGAGTGACTCACTATTTGTATGTATTTTGAAGACAGCATGTGTGCAAGACTGTATGGGTGGATGATTGTGTGTATGGGTGGGTTAGTGAGTATGTGTTTTTATAATTGATTGTTTCAGAGAGTAAATATGTTTCAGTTTCTGTAGAAGTATGTGTAGTGGTGTGCATATAGCAGATAATCAAGTAAATTGTTTCTTGATAGTTTATTTGCATGTGTGAATTTGTGTGTGAGTAACTATATGGATGAGTATTAGTGTGTAACAGGATGTATAGGTGTATGAGTACATATGATGAGTAAGTACATGCATGAGTGACTATATAGAACTGTTGGTGAATGAGTGTATGTGTATGTAGATGTTGGAATTACCTAATAAGTTGTTGTAATTGGTATTGGTTTCTCCTTTTTTAAGAAAATGTTAGTTTCTATTTTTGAATGTGTGTGTCAAAGGTTATTTTATGCTGATAGGAGGTCTGCCACTTTGTCACAAGGATGTTGTCATCAGTGATGTCATTTGAGATGTCATCAGTGATGTCATGAGTGAAGTCACTGACCATGTCATGAGTGATGTAATATGTGACGTCATCAGGAGTGCATTGCACGCGCAAGTTATAGTGAGTTCAACTAACTATAACGTGGGAATTTCAATGGTTTTATGCGAGTAAAATTTCCACCTAACTATAACTGGTGTGAAACCTATGGTTTTTCAGTGAATATATATATATATATATATATATATATATATATATATATATATCCTGTGCACCGTCTGTTTCCCAGCTCGCACGCTTGCGCAACCACAGCAAGAAAACTCCGGACACGGACCTCGAGGTATATGCAGCTTTTAATCACGCAGAAAGAGTCACCAACGTTTCGGCTCTAACGGAGCCTTGATCACATGACAGCGTGCATTTCACTGGGTACACCTTTTAAAGTGAAAGCAAGTGAATAACAAAAGACACCTGTGCAAGTACGCTACTAAACATGGAAAACATACTATACAATGTGCTTGGCAATTGGTTACCATTGAAGTCACCAAATTTGTGTAAAATACAGTCAAATTATCAGGAGATTATACAATGAATGTAAAATACATTTTAATTCAAATCTCTAAAGTGGTGACAAACAACAGATTAAATAACACGAGTGAGAGAAAGAGTATTGAGGTAAAATACACAAATCTATTGCGCCGACCCATTTTAAAACCACGATTGCAGGACGTAGGGTAATAGAGACCTCGGTCGTTGTTTTCCCAAACTTCTTACATGGATCAAAAAATAAATTTCCACATTTTCAGGAACCCTCGTAGAGGAGTACAAATAAAGTGCTACGTGCTGGCTTGCTAAAGTGCATGCAGTGCTAAAAAAGTGCCTCAATATGTGCAAAGTTGGCAATGTGCAAATATATGTGTAATACAACCTGCTGGGGTCCTGATTTAATCCACTCAAAATTAGTGAACAGAAATCACTATGTAAATTGGGGGTGAAGAGACAAGTTGAAATAACTCGGCTCATATCGGTCTCTATACAGTGTGTTCCACTAAGACTTATTAGTCCTGAACGGGTACACCCGACCAAATCGTGGTCATAGTTTATTTGTATGCATATGGGTTGAGACTCACTACTAAAATGCCAAGGTTTCCATGTGTAAAACAATATATGTGCTAAAGTGATTTAAAAACCAACACCACCAGGTCCACAGGGAGCCTGTAACCCGGTACCAAAACAATACAAACGGTATAAATGAATATACAACCAAATGTTAAAATACCTATGCAATTCATCACATTTATAAGGTAATCAACCTGGTTAAGAGAAAACGTGCACAGTGAAAAATAATAATATTATTGATAATGGTCATCTTAAAGCAGCATTATTATTTACAATGAAGATTATTCCGGATTGTGTTAACTCGCAGCCCCCACGGGATTTGTCCCAGCACTCTCCCAGCCGGGTATGTACCATGGACATAAGCCACGTGGGGGAGAGTACATAATCCTAATTCATAAAGACTTTCAGAGCAGGCAAGTGTGAAGATCTTCAGTCACATTTAACCCATGAGGCACCTTGGTATTGAGCAGGAGGATATACTTTGTTTCCAGTTTTCTAAGCTTACTCTCCCTGTCACCACCTCTTTTGGTGTTAATAACAGAATCAATAACCCAGAATTTGAGACCACTGTTATTACTCTGATGGTGGTCCTTAAAATGGCGCGCAACAGGATACGTGTTGTCCATGTTAGTAATAGCTCGCAAGTGTTGCAAAATGCGTTTGTGGACAGCATTCCTAGTGCTGCCCACATATTGCAGACCACATGGACAGCGCAAGACATATATGGCATATTCTGTCTTGCATGTGAGCACTTGGGTTATACGATGTTCCTTGCCTGTGAACCCGTCCCTGTAGATTTTGGTGTTTTCACCATGGGAGCATGCTTTGCAGATTTTACAGTTATAGAAACCCTTGTTACTTTGCCACCACTCTGTTCTGGTAAAAGGGTCCGGGCTGGTTTTGACAATGTGGTCCCTAAGAGAGGGTGCTTTACTGTAGGTAACAGAGATAGATTTGGGTAAACTGTTGCCTATAACACTATCCCTCAACACAATGGGCCAATGTCTATTCACTATGCTCTTAATTTGCCGGTGTTGTCTGGTAAATCCTGTAATTAGTCTGAAGCATTCTGGCTCTGCTGTGTCCAATTTAGATATCTCTCCACTGGGGAGCTCCCCGTCTGTTTTACTGATAAGGAGCTCATCTCTGTTCTTTAATAGGGATTTTTGCACAGCCTTATCTATCATCACTGCAGAGTAACCTCTTTCAAGGAACCTATCCCTGCTCTCCATTTGTGCTTGTTTTAATTCCACTGGGTTGCTGCATATACGTCTTAACCGCAGCATTTCCCCATATGGAATACTGGAGATGAGGTGGGCCGGGTGAGCACTAGCAGCATGTAAAATGCTGTTACCTGCTGTCTTTTTTCTATGGATCCTAGATTCCAAACGGCACCCATTAGTGTAAAGCTCAGTATCCAGGAAGGTGACCGTTTCCTGACTAAGTGATGCAGTGAATCTGAGGTTAAGGGGGTTGTCATTGATATCCTCGATAAATTTGAGGGCCTCTTCCTGACTCCCTCTCCATATGACGAACAGGTCGTCAATGAAGCGGAACCATGCCACTAAGTTATTTTTGATGATATGCTGGAAACCAAGCCCCAGGACCAGTTCCTCCCAAGCCCCCATGTGCAGACATGCGTAGCTCGGTGAGAAACTGGCCCCCATTGCCACCCCCTGTTTTTGGCGATACAGTTGGAGATTGAATAAAAACACATTATTTGAAAGACAGAAATTCAGCATATCTAACAACATTTTAGTGTGCTTTTCATTGCCAGGTTCCCGTCTTGATAGATAGTATCGTATTGCATCAAGACCATCGGAATGTGAAATACTAGTATATAGTGATGTTACGTCTAGGGCTATCAGCCAATCCCCCCCCTGAATTTGTACATCTTTAATCTTGACTAGGAAGTCCCCAGTGTCACGTATATAGGACCCCAGTTGTTGAACATATCCTTGTATGAAATGGTCTATATACATTGAGGTATGCTCTAGGAGGCTCCCCCTTGCTGATATTATCGGCCTTCCCGGTGGGTGAATGGGGTCTTTATGTATTTTCGGCAAAAAATACAGGATTGGTGTTACTGGGTGTTCAACCTTAAGAAATTCAAATTCATTGTCAGTTATGAGTTTGGCTGACCGCCACTTACTTAATTTGCGATAATATTCTTCCTTGATGGTCAGGAGCTCACGGTTGTTGATCTTCTCATAACACTCACTATCATTGAGTTGGCTGTAGGCTTCTTTATCATAGTTCATTCTCGTCATGAGGACCACATTACCCCCCTTATCACTGCTTCTGATTATCACATTCTTTTCCTTATTAAGTTTCTCAGTCAGTGCTTTGTATTGCTGATCTTGGGCTGAGTATCTCCGTTTAGTGCTCCCCATCTTTAGTTGCAACTTTTTCAGGTCCAATACCACATTCTCATGAAAAATGTCTATATTGTCACGTAGGAGGATGGGAAAGAAGGTGGATGGTGCTCTGAAATTTGTGGCTGTGGTAGTTCTATTGCCACTCTCATCCCACCCTTTGTTGGCTCCATTTGCACTGTGGGTATTATCATATCCCTTACCTTCCGTTTCCCAAAGCTCGCTAATAATGCGCGTTCCTTGCGAGGCTTCCGGTTGTTGATTTTCCATGTCTGGCGTTGTTTCACCTTTCTTTTTTAGGGCGTAGAATTTGCGCAGTTTCAGTTTTCTAACTGCCTTGTAGACGTTACATCTGGTATTGGCATAGTCAAAGTCGCATGGGGGAGCATATGATAGGCCCAGTTTAAGTATGTTCTCCTCTTTTTCCGTAAGTTTTAGATCAGTGAGGTTGACAATCGTGCGATTTGAGGCTGGCTTCAATCCTGTTGTGGAGCATTGCTCCGTCCGGCTCCCCTGCCTCTCTTCTTTTGATTTCCTCTTTTTTGCCATCCGCGACCTCTGGCGGCGCCTGTAGTTTGCCCTGTGTTTCCTTGATCTCCCTTCGTGTATGATCGCAGGGTATTCCGCCTGTCCTGGCCTAAAAAAACAATCTCCTGGCCTGGCGTGAGTTTTGGCAATGTCGCTGCTTCTGCCTGTCTTTGGCGTTCCCCTTCCAAATCAGAGTCCGGATCCGAACTTACTGTGGCATTAGATGAATCGCTCGCTTCACTTACATCTTTCCTTGCGGGGTTAGGATGGCTGGGGGGGTTCCTTTTATTAGGTTGTTGTTGCTGCCTCTGGCCACCCCTGCGCAAAGTGTCGAATTTACGCGCAAAAGTGAAGATCTGGCCCAATTCGTAGTCATTCCTGTCCCTTTGGAATTTGTACGATTTTCTTGCCACAATCTTTGCCTCCTCTTTTTTCAGACGTTCCTGCATTATCTTGAGAAGTCTGTTTTTCTCATCCTCTTCCCCAAGACCATCAATTTCTTCATATAATTCCGATATTTCCGTGAGGAGCTTGGCTCTATCAATGTCTGCATACTTAATGAGCACCTGCACCTGGCGTCGAGAAGCCTCCAAATTAATCTCTGCCCACTCTTTCATTAGGTCAGCATTAGGGTTTTCATAGGTAGGGGCCGTTAAAATTCTCAACCCTCGTGGGATTCTGTTCACCTCAATGTAGCGTTGCAGCGACTTAGACTCCCACCACTTAGTCTGCTCCTGAAATGACTTTTTTTCTAATACTTTGAATAATTCCTTAATTTTTGAAGTGTTACTGCTGCCACTAGCTTCTGTGTTCTTTTTCCCTGGAGTCTTATCAGGGATAGGGGTGTCGTCGGAGAACATTGTTGCAGCCAATGTCTCCCGCTCCCTCACGCTGTCACCTGACATCTTTCTGCAATGTTTCCAAAATGAAATGCCGGTCACACAAGGCTGGCCGCTTACCAGATTACCGGCGCACAACCTAGGATCCGGATCGTCCTCTCTCTTTCCCCAGCTTGCAAGGTTATAGATGAGCTTCCTTGATTGAGCGTCCACGCTGCTTTAGGCTGTATAGTTTCCGTTAGACTCGAGCCTGAGTCGCATACAGCCCTGGACGTTCAAATCCTTCGCTCCGTGTTCCGGTCAATTACCGGAAGCCGGGGGTCAGGCACCGTACTCCTACCGGAGTTTCCAACTTCCCAGAACGCCGTTCTGGAAAAGGATTCGATTACCAGATGCCGACCAGTTTTCAAAGAGGGTCCCGTGTAAAGCCAGGACGAATCCCACTGGCTATATCTCCTGTGCACCGTCTGTTTCCCAGCTCGCACGCTTGCGCAACCACAGCAAGAAAACTCCGGACACGGACCTCGAGGTATATGCAGCTTTTAATCACGCAGAAAGAGTCACCAACGTTTCGGCTCTAACGGAGCCTTGATCACATGACAGCGTGCATTTCACTGGGTACACCTTTTAAAGTGAAAGCAAGTGAATAACAAAAGACACCTGTGCAAGTACGCTACTAAACATGGAAAACATACTATACAATGTGCTTGGCAATTGGTTACCATTGAAGTCACCAAATTTGTGTAAAATACAGTCAAATTATCAGGAGATTATACAATGAATGTAAAATACATTTTAATTCAAATCTCTAAAGTGGTGACAAACAACAGATTAAATAACACGAGTGAGAGAAAGAGTATATATATATATATATCAAACAACAGGGAATACCTCCAATGAAGACGCCAACCAAGGTAAGTTTACTCCTTTATTCGGGGACTGTGCAAAATCCGCTCTCCTACCACAAATGCTATCAACTCTGCCAGACGCGTTTCAGGCACTCACATCGCCCTTATTCACAGGCATTGCAAAAACGGTGGCAGTGGCCATATCGTGAAACACCTGCATGTCATTCTTAAACTCACGCACAGCCCCCCTCCACTAGCATAATAAATATTGGAGTGAAAGAGGCAAAATAAATACAAAAACGAGCAGAAAAAGACAAAATAGAGATCAGAAACAAACAGAGAGTGCAAAATAAAGGTACGAATTGAGAGGAAAAAGGCAAAATACAATCAGAAATGAGCAGAAAGATGCTAAACAAAGGTTAGAAAGGAGCTGGAAGAGGCAAAAAGAGGTCAGAAAGGAGCAGAAAGAAGCAAAATAAAAGCCAGCAGCGAGCAGAAAAAAGCAAAAGAAAGCCCAGCAGCAAGCAGCAAGAGGCAAAATAAAGATCACAAAAGAGCAGAAATAGGCAAAATAAATGTCAGCAATAAGCAGAAAGAGTAAAGATTAAGGTGAGAAATGAGCTGAAAGAGGTAGAATAAAAGCCTGAAACAAGCAGAAAAAGGCAAAAAAGTTGAGGAACAAGTAGAAAAGGGCAGACTAGTGGTGAAAAACATTCAGAATGAGGCAGAATAGAGATCAGAAACAAGCAGAAAGAGGCAAAATAAAGGTCAGAAACAAACAGAAAGAGACAGAAAATAAAGGTCAGAAGCAAACAGAAGGAAGTAAAATAGAGAGTAGAAATACGCAGAAGGAGGCAAAAAAGGCCAGCAGTGAGCAGAAAGAAACAAAACAGAGATCAGAAATAGGCATATTTTGCAATGATTAGAAAGAGGCAAAATAAAAGTCAGACATGAGCTGGAAACGGCAGAATAAAGATAAACAATGAGTAGAAAGAGGCTGAATAAAGGCCAGCAACAAGCAGCAAGAGGCAAAATAAGTCAGAAGTGAGTAGAAAAAAGGCTGAAAATGAGCAGAAAGCAAGCAGAACCCATTCAGGCACTCATGCACACACTCACAGAACAACTCAGACACTCTCAGAGCCACTCACAGGCTCATTCACTCATTCTCCCTCTCACAAATTCGGACACATACACCCCCTCCCAGACACAGTCAGCCACTCATGCACCCACTTACAGAATCCCTCATATTCTCTCACCCACTTACAGTTCTACTCAGAGACTCATGCACTGACTCACAGACCCTCTCAGAGACTCACACACACATTTAGACATTCAAATTCTCACTTACAGCCCCACTTGTACTCTTCGACACCCATTTACAAACCAACTCAGACACTCCTACACCCACTGAGACACTCATGCACTCATACGCACACTCAGTGTCAAAGTTAAGTGGTTATAGTTACGAAATAACATTTTTAAAACCTTACATATTCGCTTAAAAATTCAAAGTTTACAGGGACATTATAGTTACGAAATAGAATTTAAAAAAAGTTGAAATTAACTAAAAAAACAAAGGTTACATGGATGGTATAGTTAGGAAACAGAATAAAAAAAAAACTTTAAAATTCACTGAAAAAACCAAAGGTTACAGGGACGTTACAGGTAGGCTCAGATTTCACACATACAAAACCAATGAAATTTAGCAGTTATAGTTACCTGAGCTAACTGGTTGTATGATCAGGGTCTATCAGTGAGTGAATGGGTATGTTAGTGGCTCAATGGATAAGTGAGTGGTTGTGTAATTACTTGTATGGGTCTGTGAATGGGTATGTGAGTGGTTGTGTGGGTGTGTGAGTGGGCGTACGAGAGGTTGTATGGGGGTGTGAGTGCGTGTGTGAGTGGCTCTGTGGATGATGTCTTCAGTATTGTCATCAGTGATGTCATGAGTTAGCTCAAGTAGCTATAACTGCTGATTTTCACTGGTTTAGTATGTGTGAAATCGGAGACTAACTGTAACCTTTGGTATTTTCAGTGACTTTTTAAGGTTTTTTAAATTCTATTTCTTAACTATAACATCCCTGTAACCTTTTTTTTTCTTCAGTGAATATATATATATATATATATATATTTTTTTTTATTTTTTTTTTTCTCACAACTGAGCTGGAGTAATTAACCCTCGTGAAAAATCCAGAACTTTGTGTGCCGCATTCCTTGTGAGAAAATTGAAATTCGGGCCAGGATCCGGCCCCCATGCAGAGCACCCACAATAGAGCGCTCGGTGTCGAGAGGATCACTTTGGAGAGTATATATATATATATATATATATATATATATATATATATATATATATGTCTCAGTAAACGCTTCCACCTGAATTTCCCCTGTGTGGCTTCTGCTTCTTCAGCTAGGAGGAGTTAGTTTGGATTTTGCACGCGGTAACCAGAGACACGTTTACAGAAGCCCCGCTCCACAAGTCGGCCTGAGCATCACTGGTTTTGCATCTGAGAAGGTGGTTTTGGTGTCCGAGGTATCGGAAGAGCTCAGGCCCACCTCACATGACAAGGCAAACAAGGGCGGCTGCAGTCCAGTCCGTGACTTCACGGAGGGTGGGGTACATTGATTTCCCTGCCCCTGCCTGGTGGACTCTTGGCGTGGAGGTTGGCAGCATTGTAGGGGACTCGAGGAAGCCCTGTGATTGAATACCAATCAAGATTTTAACATCGCCGTCATCCCCCATTGTCCTGCACAATACATAACATCATACAGCAATTACCAAATCCCCGTGGAATACTCACCTAGCGCAAAGAACTCTGGGACTTGTAGTTTTGATG